>NC_045720.1:21093872-23493872 GCF_009834535.1 Camelus ferus
TCAAGGACTTCTGATGAATAAATTAATTGTGTTACTTATAAAGTAATTTATTCTTATGTTTTCTTTTAACTAATATAGACAAATGTCACTGAACTCTAACCTCTATAACACAATTGGATTTTTGTTCATCTTGGATCTCTTAAAGTAATTTTTGCTGTATAACAATCCTTTACACTTTATGTTGCCAAATCACTTTTATGTTATTTATTGATAACTTCAATATCTCTGAGAAGGCAAATAAGAAAACATCTTTCCAGGAAAAAAAAAAACAAATAAATTTTAATTTTACTCAATCCATTTGGTGTGGATACAGCAGTGAAATTACATAAAGAATCTCTGACATTTTCAGAGACATATTTTGTGTGTAAAGTCTTCAGACTCATTTTCCAGTACTGATATTCTCAATTCACTAAACTGCTCACCCTAAGTATTTTAGTTTTGTCTTACAAACATGATCTTGTGGCATAATTCCAAGAGTAAATTCAAATAAAGCTGCAGTACATAGGGAGTTTCTTTATTAGTCTTTGCATTAAAAAGTTTGATCAATGCTCAATCAACAGCATGATGAAAATAATTTTGTATTACTCTCCCCTAACATACTCCAGTCCCATTTTAATCTTTGCACTATGGAATATTACATGAGAATTTATCAGATTCTGTATTTTTACTTTAATTATCTAAACCTTTTGATTGATGTATTAATGTAATCTCTTGGTGAAGAAAGATAGCTGAATCTATTTGGCAATTCTGTTTTTAGATTTAATCATCTGCTTCAGAAGCACATTGAAGTGACAAGCACAGTGTGGCTATCTTGCATATACATTTGATAAATTACGTGAGCATTCTTCATTTTATTGCTTAAATCTCTATTTTCTTTAAGAATGATTTTATAATAAACAAAATCACTACTTATTGCAAATACCTTGTATATTAGCAATTAGTTTATAATCTGTATCACTGAACATGACCTACCATGTGTATCTTCATTTTCCCCTGAAATTCGAACTCTTGATAGCTGGTAGAAATAGTGTTTAAAAATTAGTCTATCTTAGCTAGTTCCAAAACTCTTATAGAAATTAAAAAGCTAATTTAATTAAAAATTTAAATATGCAGCACTATTTATTTTAAAAAATCAAGACTAAAAGATGAATGTTCAATCAGAACATAGCATTTTTTGATGCTATATCAAATAGGGTTATATAATTCTTCTAGTTAATAACATGTTTTTCTTGGCTCTGATCTTAAAATGGACATAGGCAGCTTAGAGAGAAGTCCAGAATTAAAGGTTTGGGAGAGGATGAAGAATAGAATTCATGAACAATGGCTATAGAATTGGGATATATTAAACCTGAATGTGAAACACTTAGTAACTGTCTTCACGGGTTACTCAGTATACAGAGGATGATGGGTAGTTGTTATTTATGAAGGTCAAAGAACAGGGCAAATGAAACAGGAATTTCCTGAGCGTGAGAACCAGACATATTTTGGAATTATCTCCTTTGAGTTTTATTTTGAAGCAGCCTGATTTCTTATCTATCTTCTGGTTTAGAAATAAGTCAGCCACAAGGCAAGGGATAGATTAGGTAATCTATTAAAATTCCAACCAGTGTTGTTATCCATACACTGATTCACTTCATAAATTTTCCATTTTTGCTTTAGATTCTTTTTTTCTGGGCTATGTTCATTTGTTCATTTAAATAAAAGTTAAATCTGAGTATAACAACTATTTAGAGCTTTCTTCTTTCTTTCCTTTTATTCCTATACCTAACTGTCTGCTGTGAAATAATTTGGAAACTGCTTTTCCCCCTAGGTATATAATTTCATGATAATTGAAGTCCTGACCTTAATTATTTCTTATGGGGTGAGAGGGAAAGGAGTGGATTGATTCTAAGGCCACAAGTGGTAGTTTCATTAAAAGTATTTTCTTTTTGATTACTATATTCAAGAGATTGAATTCTTATTCATTTTATCTAAACTTATTAATCTCACCATCTCTTGCCTCAAACATCTCATCTATTAATCAAATGAATTTTCCAAAAAATTAACTATTTCAAAATAAACTGTTCATTTCAAAAGTATTTTGTAAAGAACTGCTCAAAGTTTACAGACAATAAATATGTTTTAAATTTTGCTGAAAATGAACCTGTGGAATATACCTTGGAGAAATAGTAAAGTGAAATATTAGAGCTCATTAACCTTGATTACTGTTATTTCATATATTTTACAAATATTGGTTTATAATACATCATTCATGCTGAGGAAGCTTAAGGAATGGCCTATTATTTAGAGAAATCATTGACATTTAATTAATATTAGTTAAGTTCTTTACTTTCCTAGGTTTGAGGATCTAAAATAATTGTTTCAAGGTAAAATAAATACTTTATTTCTAATGCATGTAGTGCAAGTTCTAGGAATCCTCAATACAATTTTCATTGATCAGACTGACCTCATTTGAACTTCATCATTGACTTTTTTCCTTTTAGTGTCATTGAAAAATTAAACAAAAAAAGAGTTCACTTAAACACTCTTGAAAGTACTTGAAGCATATTATGGATAAGAATATAAAATTTCAGCTTTGTATATTGCACTAAGTATCAATAAATGATCACTGCTTTTGGACAGTTGCATCTACATTTTACAAAGCATTTAAAAATTTTGATATTTTTACTTAATATTGTCCTTTATATTTTCAGTATTAGAATAGTTTATAATTATTTGTTTTAAAATAAAATGATATCACATGGAACTTAAATAGGATGAATATCAAGGCAAAATGGAAACATACTTTATTTTTGCATTGTAATTATTTTTTAGCTTTTATTTTGCAGTAATTTCAGACTTTTAGGTAAATTGTGAAAACAGTACAGAGTTCCTATATACATACTCTTATCCAGCTTCCCTTAATATTAACTGCTATGTAACCATAGCATAACTGTCAAAACTAGGAAATTAACATTTGTATAATACTATTAGCTGAACCGTAGACTTTACTCAAAGTGGAATACCTTTTAGCCCATTCATATTCATTCTTTACTGTATTTCTATTGATTATTATTTGTAGTATAAAAGTAATATAATGTAAAGGTAATATAATAGAAAATTTAGAAAATAATGTAAGAAAATATAATTTTCCCCTAAATTCATTAAGTTCTGTAGCTTCTGCTATTTCTATATATTTTCTATTTTTCTCACTTACAGTGAAATTGTATTTTTCTTTGAAATGAATATTACTTAAAAAATCTCTTATATTTGTATATTACATACTTTTAAGCAGTAAATAATAAAATAACAAGGCAACAGGTGAAATATTCCAATATATCAGTCATTTTCCAGTTATTCTGCATACTGATCTAATTAAAACTTTACAACCGTATGTACTTATTGTTATAATTCTCATTATATTTTCAAGGTTACACAAGTATTAGAGCTTGAATTCTAGCCCAAGCATTCTAACTTCAAATATGTCCATTTTTCACTGCACTGTATTTTTCTTAAGTTAAAAAACAATTCCACCCCAAATGTGTATTTTTCAGATGAATAATCATGGTTTAGGGTTAAGTAGAAACATCAGAGTAATGGGGAGCATATTAATAAAACTTGATTTGCATATTACCATGTTAGTACAGTGTAACTTCGAAGAAGACATGTAAATAGTGTTGATCTATTTTAACTATCTGTAAAATATGAGTAATACTACTTTAAAAAATTGGTACAAAGCTTAAATAATATAAAATATCTAAATTTTTCTAACATAAAGAATGACAACTAACACCTATTAGGTAAAATTTAGTTCCTTTCCTATACTTCTCCTTTTGTGTATTTGAAATAGAAGATGTTTCCACTTTTCTGTAAAGCTTCTTAAAAGGAAAAATGACATTTGTATATACATATAATTTTATAAATCTAAAATACTAAAATATATTTTAAAATAACTGTAAACTCTCCTTTTTTCCCTCTTCTATAGAATTGCAGAGTAGCTCTTGTGGAAACCCAGGAGTTCCACCCAAAGGTGTATTATATGGTACAAGGTTTGACGTTGGGGACAAGATCCGCTACAGCTGTGTAACTGGATATATCCTCGATGGCCACCCTCAACTCACCTGTATAGCCAATTCAGTTAATACAGCCTCATGGGATTTTCCTGTTCCCATCTGTAGAGGTAAAAAGTTTATTTTTATGTTGACTGAATGTTTGACACAATGAAAATATTTTAAAAGTAAGGTTTGTAATCAGACATTATATTTGCAAGACATGCTTGGTGTTTGTTTTATAAAATCTGAAGCTTAAAAAATGTGTATATATATAAAACACATACACTATATGACAGATTAAGAAAAATATTTGCTGAGATAAGACAATGTTATTTGTGAAATGACACAGTGGAATACATTTCTATATTTATACATGCATTATATATAGAGATATGTCTTCATATTTATGTTAGAAAACATGGAGTTTATGATATTTACAAGTTTAATTAGTCTGTCAAAGTCATGATTTTGTTTTCATTTTGAAATATTGACTGAATCTATGGATCTTTTAAAGATTTCTCTAGAGGATTTAGCATGGGAATTTGTGAAATTCAGAATTCTGTATAGTTTATTATCGATATTGGGAAGGATCATTTGTATTATGAGGACAACATAATATACTAATGTAGACAAAGGTTCAAAGTACATAGCCTGGAAGATAGAACATGTTCAACATTAACTGAATTCATGGATGAATTTTTTTTTTTAAATTCATGCATGAATCTTGCCCACAGAAATTCTGTAGACTGGGCTTTCTTTTCTAACAAGCAAAAGACAAATGAGTTATATTTCGTTCTTTTGGCATGTGTTTCTGTAATTCCTCTACAAATGGTAGGAATGTCTAACTACTCATCCAAATTACTATGTAGCTTCCTCTTAAACACGTAGCTGTAAATGCATGCTGGAGAGACCCCTAGAAATCAGAGATAGTTGATTTTTTTTTTATCCCAGCTTTGACAATTACCATATGTTACCTCAGGCAAATCTTGTCAACTCTTTGTGATTCATTTATCTCATTTAACCAAGGAGGAAACAAGCCCACCTGTTCCATTTCTTAAATAAATTAGCCTGTACCTGCCACTTAGTAATATATTAGCCCCATGTTGGCTTTCTTTTAATGTTAGCTCTCTCTGCTGCTCCTGCCATTTCTTTTGTTGCTGTTGTTGTTAATTTTTCTCCTACTTTATTTATTATTTATTTATTTAAACAATATTGAGGTAGCATTAGCTTATAACATTGGCTTATTATATAAGTTTTATGTTCACAGCATTATGATTTGACTTCTGTATGAACTATAGCCTGTTCACCACTAAAAGTACAGTTTTCATCCTTCACCATACAGTTGATTCCCTTTACCCATTTTAACCCCCTTCCCCTCTGGTAACCACTAATCTGTTCTCTGTATCTATGTGTTTGTTTTGTTCTGTTCATTTATTATTTAATTAAATTTAATTTTTTTTTTACATATGATTGAAATTGTATGGTATTTTTCTTTCTTCATCTGACTTAACTCACTTCGCATAATACTTCCAAGATCCATCCATCTTGTCTCAGATGGCAAGATTTTGTTCTTTTTTATAGATGAGTAATATTTCATTGATGATAAATACCATATCACCTATATCCATTTATCTGTCTTTGCTCACTTAGGTTGTTTCCACATCTTGGCTATTGTAAATAATGCTGCCATGAACATAGGGGTTCATATATAATTTTTAGTTACTGTTTTTCTATTTTGTGGATAAATACCCAGAAGTGGTATAGCTGACTCACATGGTAATTCTATTCTTAATTTTTTGAGGATCCTCCATACTGTTTTCCATAATGGCTGTATCAATTAACATTTCAACCAACAGTGTATGAGGGTTCCCTTTTCTCTCCATCCTCTCCAATATTTGTTATTTCTTGCCTTTTTGATAGTAGCCATTCTAATGAGTATGCGACGAAATCTCATTGTGGTTTTGATTTGCATTACCTTAATAATTAGTAATGTTGAACATCTTTCATGTCCCTGTTAGCCATCTGTTTGTCTTCTTTGGAAAAATACCTATTCAGATCATTTGCCCATTTTTTGATAAGGTTTTTGTTGTTGTTGAGTTATATGAGTTCTTTTTATATTTTGAATATTAACCCCTTGTTGTATATATGACTTTAAAATTTTTAGATATCTTCTCCCTTTCAGTAGGTTGTGTTTTCATTTTGTTTGTGGTTTCCTTTTCTGTGCAGAAGCTTTTCAATTTGATATAATCCCATCTGTTTTTTGTTTTGTTCTGTTTCATTTTGCTTTTGTTTCTCTTGCTTTAGGAGACATATCCAGAAAGATATTGCTGAGATCAGTGACAGTGTGCCTATGCTTTCTTTTACTTTTTTTTTTATGATTTCATGTCTTATATTTGAGTCTTTAATCCATTTTTAGTTGCTTTTTGAATGTGGTGGAAAATAGTGGTCTAGTTTCATTCTTTTGCATGTGGCTGTCCAGCTTTCTTAGTGTCATTCATTGAAGAAGCTATCCTTTCTTATTGTGTTTTCTTTGCTCTTTTGTCATAAATTAATTGTCTATATGTGTGTGAGCTTATTTCTGGGCTCTCAATTCTGCTCCACTGATATATATGTATGCTTTTCTTCCAGTATCATGCTGTTTTGGTTACTATAGCTTTGTAGTTTAATTTGAAATCAGAGAGTGTGACATCTCCAGCTCTGTCCTTTTTTCTTGGAATTGCTTCAGCTACTTAGTATCTTCTGTAGTTTCATATAAATATTAGCATTTTTTTCCTGTTTCTTTGAAAAATGTTGTTGGAATTTTGATACAGATTATATTTAACCTGTGGATTGCTCTAGGTAGTATAGACATTTCTAACTGTTCCATTTCTTTGTGTCTTCGGTTTATTTCAGCAGTGTCTTATAGATTTTAGTGTACAGGCCTTTCAGCAACTTGTTAAAATTTATTCCTAGGTATTTTATTTATCTGTTTATTTATGTTGCAATTATGAATAGGATTGTTCTCTTAATTTCTCTCTCTTCTAGTTTGTTGTTAGTGTGTAGAAATGAAAAAAATTGTATATTGATTTTGTATCTTGTAACTTTATTGTATTCATTTATTATTTGTAATAGTGTTTTTTGGTGGAGTCTTTAGGATTTTCTATATAATCATGTCATCTGCACATAGTGACAGTCTTAACTTCTGTTCCAAATTGGATTCTTTTTTATTTCTTTATTTCTTTTTGCCTAACTGCTCTGTCTAGCATTTTTAATACTGTGTTTAATGAGTGGTGGGAGTGGGCATCCTTATCTTGTTCCTCTTCTTAGAAAAAAACAGCTTTCAATTTTTTATCTCTGAGTATTATGTTAGCTTTGGCTTTATCATATATGTCTTTTATTATGTTGAAGTACATTTTTTCTATACCCATTTGATTGAGAGTGTTTTTGGTCATAAAAAAGTGTTGAATCTTGTCAAATACTTTTTCTGTATCTATTGAGTTGAATATATGATATTTATCTTTCATTTTGTTAATGTTATATATGTATATTCACTTTGTTATTTTATATATAAATATAATCTCACATTGATTTGCAGATGTTTAACCATAGTTTCATCCTAGGAATTAATCCCACTTGACCATGGTGTATGATCTTTTTAATCCACTGCTGTATTCAGTTTGTTAATATCTGTAGAGGATTTTTGCATATATGTTCATCAGAGATATTCGGCTATAATTTTCTTTTTTTGTGTTGTACTTGTCTGGTTTTGGTATTAGGGTAATGATGGCCTCATAAAATGAGTTAAGAACTGTTTTTCCTCTTCAGTTTTTGGAAGAGTTAGAGAGGAATTGGATATTAATTCTCCTTTGGATGTTTGGTAGAATTCACCTGTAGAGCCATTTTGGTCCTAAAATTTTGTTTTTTGGGAGGTTTTTGATTACTGTTTTAATTCCTTACCAGTGATTGGTCTATTCAGATTTTCTGTTCCTTCATGATTTAGTCTTGGAACATCGTATGATTGTTAAGAATTTATTCATTTCTTCTTGGTTGTCCAGTTTATTGACATATAGCTATTCATAGTATTCTCTTACAATCCTTCATATTTCTGTGATATCTTTTGTTATTTCTTCTCTTTCTTTTTTGATTTTATTTATTGGAAGCTTCTTCCTTTTATTTTCCCTAGTGATAATAGCTAAAAGTTTGTCAATTTTGTTTATTTTTCAAAGAACTAGCTCTTCATTTCATTGATCTTTTCTGCTATCTGTTTAGTTTCTATTTCATGTATTTCCACTCTGATCTTTATTATTTCCTTCCTTCTACTCACTTTGGGCCTTGTTTGTTCTTTTTTTTCTTCCCCTAGTTCTATTAAGTATAAAGTTTGATTATATATTTGAGATTTTTCTGATTTATTGAGGTAGACTTTTATGGCTATAAACTTCTCCATTGGTATTGCTTTTGCTGCATCCCATAGATTTTGGTATGTTGTATTTTCATTTTTGTTTGTCTTCAGGTGTATTTTTTATTTTCATTTGATTGCATAATTGATCCAGTAGTTGTTCAGTAACATGTTCACTTTTCACAGACTGTGATTTTTCTAGCTATTTTCTTATACTTGATATCTAGTTTCATACCATTGTGATCAGAAAAGATGCTTGATATCATTTCAGTCTTTTTAAGTTTATTGAAATCTTTTGTGTGTCCTAACATATCTATTCTTGATATGTTCCATGTACACTCAAAAAGAATATGTATTCTGCTGCATTTGGATGTAATGTTCCATAAAATCTATTAAGTCCATATTGTCTAATGTTTCATTTATTGATGCTGCTTCCTTGTTGACTTCCTGTCTCGATTATCTATTCATTGGTATAAGTGAGGTCTTAAAATTCCCTACTATTATTGTGTTGCTGTCAATTTCCCCCTTAGCTCTGTTACTAATTGTTTTATCCATTTTAGAGCTCCTCTGTTGGGTGCATATGTATTAATAACTGTTGTGTCTTTTTGATGAAAAGTCCCTTTTATCATATTATGTCCATCTCTATCTCTTGTTACCACTTTTGGTTTGAATTCTATTTTGTCTGATAGAGTATGGTTATGTCCACTTTTGTTTGGCTGTCATTTGTATAGAGCATCATCTTCCATCTTTTCCCCTTGAGTCAGTGTTTGTCTTTAGAGATGAGTTGAGTGTCCTGAAGACAGCATGTACTTGGGTTTTATTTTTTATTCCATCCAGCCACTCTGTGTTTCAATTGGTGTTTCAATTAAATCCATTTACATTTAGGGTGATCATTGATTAATGAGGACCTAGTACTTCCATTTTGTGTTTTGTTTTCTGGTTGTTCTATATCTCTGTTGTTGTTGTTGTTTTCCTATTGTTTCTGTCTGCCATTCTATTTTGGTAAATTTCTTCCATATTTTTCTCTTTTTTCTTTCTTTTTTATGTGTCTGCTCTAGTTTTATGTTTCATGGTTTTTATGAAGTTTGTATAAAATATCTCATAAATAAAATAGTCCTTTTCCTCTTGATAGCATCTTACCTGAATTTGCCTCTATGGGTTTTGTCATTTTTCCTCTTTCTCTTTTATGTTCTTGTCATCTCAAATTATCTCTCTTTATTTTGTGGTTTTATTACCAAAATAGAAGCAGCTATAGTTATTTTTACTGATTTTCCCCTTTATCTTTTATTCTAGAGTTAAATGTTAACAACCTACAATTTTCTGATTTCAATTTTATGATTCTAATTTCTCACCTTAAAATTTTATGTAATTTTGCCTTTTCATTTCAGGTAGAAGGGCTCTTTTAAAATTTGTTGTAAAGCAAGTCTAGTAGTCTAGTGGTGATAAACTCTCTAAGCTTGTTGTTGTTGTTGTTCTGGGAAAAGCTTTACTTCTTCATATCTGAAGGATAACTTTACTGTATAGAGTATTCTCAGCTGGCAGTGTTTATCTTTCAATATTTTGAAGATGCCATTGCACTCTATCCTGGCCTATAGAGTTTCTACTGAGAAACCTACAGATAGCTTAATGGAGTTCCCTTTTTAGGCTGTCATTCTTTTTTATATGACTGCTTTTAAAATTCTTCCTTTGTCATTGACTTTTGACAGTTTCAATATATTGTGTCTTAGAGAAGGTCTTTTTGCATTGAGGTAAATAGGTATTTGCTTTAGCTTCATGAACTTGTATATCTAATTCCTTCCCCATGTTTGGGATGTTATCAGCTATGATTTCTTTAAATAAACTCTCTGTACCTTTTTTCCCTTTTTTCTCATTTGGGATACCCATTACCCTAACATTTCCTTTCTAATAGAGTTCTCATAAAATATTTCTTTTTCCTCTTCTTCCTCCCTCCTCTTCCTCCTTCTTCCTCTTCTTCTTCCTCTTCCTCTTCTTCCTCTTCTCCTTCTTCCTCTTCTCTCTTCTACATTTATTTTTTCTCTATTTTTCTTTTTGAACTTGCTTATTCTCTCTTCCATATGATCTGGTCTATTTCCAATGCTTTCTAATGTATCTTTCATCTCATTTATTGAGTTCTTAGCTCCAGAAGTTCTGTTTGGTTCCTTTTAGAGTTTGTCTCCTTGGTATTCTCTCTGTTTAATAACTTTATTCTTGAGTTTATTGAACTGTGTTTCTGAGCTTTTTGTAACTCATTGAGTTTTTTCATGACAGCTATTTTGAATTCTCCATCAGTTAGTTCACAGTATTTTGTGACTTTAAGTTGGTTTCTGGAGAATTGTTATTTTCTTCTTGTGATACTGTGTTACTGTGGTTTTTCATGGTGCTTGATGAGCTGTTTCTATGCTGTCACATTTGAAGTAGTGAACACCTTTATTATTTAAGTAAATTAAAAAAATTTACTAATGATTTAATAGATTAGTAATTAGAGGCCTTTCTTTTGTTTTTCAGTAGGTTGCATTATAACACAAATTTTTAGTTTCTCTCACCTGAGCTGCCACTGGTTATATTTGAGAGTCAGCACTTTGCACCCTCTGCCACCTTTGCCAGAGGTATCACTGGTTCCCTCATTGTAGTTGCTTATGCCCTTGTGCCATCGTTACTGTTGTAGCTGGCATCATTTCCTGGGCATTGAGATGGCAGGCACCTCCATTGTGTCCAAGATCTCCTGAGTCACAGGCTCTGCTGCATTTGGGGAGAAGGGGAGGATAGGGAGTCTTTGGTGCCTCTGCTGAATCTGGAGTTACTGAGTTTGCAAGTCTTACTGCTGTGGATGGAGAGGACTGGAGTTGTAGGTACCTTCATGGTTGGTAGGACAAGTTGCAGGCCCCACTGCCACTGCTGTCTGGTTCCCTGTGGCAGTGGGAACCACTGCAGCTGAAAGGCTGGAGGCTGGAGTCATGTATGCCTCCTTCCCTGCTGCTACCTGGTTCTCTGGGGCTATGGGCTTAGTTGCTATGGCCAAGGGTCCAGGACCACAGGCACTGTCTCTGCTATTCCTTTTATTTTGCCTTCTCTATGTGTCCCAGTCCACCCACCTTTATGTGTACAGGTGTGTGGAACTCCCTGGTATCCAGGTATGTTGGGCCAAATCACTTTTGTTGAGTTATGGATGTTTTACTGGTTATAATTTGAAGGAGAGAGACAAGGAGAGCATCTCATGCCATGTTGATGCTTATGGCACCCCCTTATTTCTAGTTCTATGACTGTTGTTAGCTTATAGTATACACTTATAGTATACTAGGAAATTTATAAGCATACTCACTTTTAAATTTCACAACAGTACAAAACTGAAGTTCAAAAAATTAAAAAAAATAATTTCTCAAGGTTACCCAGTAAATGTCAAGAACTATGAAAAGTCTGAGATTGTACTTGATTTACAGTTTAACAATTTATCTGCCACAGTTTCTTGGATGGTGATAGAAGACACAAGACTCTTGGATCAGAAACCAAGGAGGGTTTATTATTCACAGAAATGTCAGGAGACAGAGTATCAGCATTTTTGCCAGTTCTCCAAACCCCAGTTCTGATAGAATGCATGAAGAGTATGAGATACCTGCATATGTAATATGTGTTATTATAGGAGGGGGATCATGAGCTTATAGAAATCAAATCCTCTATAATGGGCATGCCTGCCCGTTGCTCTTGGGAGAGGTCCTTTCTCTTTTTCCCAAGCTTTTGAACAAACTGCTTTCTCTTGGTAGAAGACATTGTTTCTGTGCCCTGAGCCTATTTGCTATGCAAATGTCTTTGAAAAGACAGTATGGTACAAAGAGAAAGACAGTGGGAATCTCTGCTCACAGACGTACATCAATGTCAGAATTCAATGAAAAAATTTCTTGCAGTAGGGGGTGTGGTGGGGATGCCAGATTTGATGCCATTCTGTCAGGTTCCAAAGCCTTAGCTTGTTACCATTTGATACTTCACCAAATTTTTTTGCATATCTCTTCAGAAATGTTTTATTATAAGAGAGTAAATGGAGTTTTATAGTTTAATCATTCAAAAGATGTTTATTTAGTTTTTAAGGCACAAAACGCCCTGAGTCAAAAGTATTTATTAAGGTACTTAAAGCCAAGAAGAATTTTAAGAGGTTTCAATGGAGTATTTCTAATACTACCTGAAAGTTAATTTCTGTTGTGGTACTCCTTCCTTTCCTGTTTGGTTCAGGTAAGAGCCTGTGGGGTCAGAAGGATCTGAATCTAAATACTGATTTTGCTACTTACTGACTAGACCCTTTGAGCAAAAATTGTATTATTTTGGAAACTATTTCTTTAGCTATAATAGAATGAATAGATAGACAGAAATACCAATATCACAGTACTGTTGGAGTTTAATATGATAGCATATATAAAGTGCCAATTATCTACTGAGTTACTTAAGTAGCTCCCCCTTTCCACTTTTCATTAGTACTTCTTATCATCTCCTCTTTAAAGAAAGGAATTACAGTTAACAAAAACTGGATGGATAATATCATTTATCTTTATATCCACATCTAACCCTAAAGCCAACACTTCTATTTTGTTGTTGGTTTTGTTGCCATTTTGTTTGTTTTTGCCTGAGTGTATACTCTACTTCCCTACTCCTCATCCCCAAGACTCTTCATGCTTATTTCCTTTGACTTGCATTCTAACCTCTGTAGCTTTTTAATCTATCAAAACATGACACCCACTGTTTTTTTGAAATTCAGTCTACTCAGCTTCAGTTTGCCAAACTCATCTTTTCTTTTCTTTGACAATAATACTGATGACTACAGTTACTCATTCAAATATATTTATTAAGGGCCCACCCTATGCAAAGCATTGTTTTATGTGATGAATATAAAAATATGATTAAGAAACACTTCTTGTATTTAAGAATCCAGTTCTAATAGGGCTGATCATACTGTAATCAGATTGTTATAGTAATGTGTGATAATTGCTTTAATATCAGAATCTATAGACTGTTAGGCACCTTGAAAAGGAAGACCTTAATTCTTCCCAGTTGAGTGGAAGGAAGTTCAGGTGCTTTAAAAGAGAAAATTTCAGAGGCCTTGCTAAAAATACAAACTATACAGAGTAATAACTTTTTCAGTGAGGCAGTAATTTTCCTTTCTAGTCTCAAAAGTAGTTCTCATATGTTATTAATATTCACCAGGTAAAGGTAGAGTCTGTGAAGTGATAACTTCATAGAGCACATGATCTAGTTTTCTAAGGAGCAATTTACCACCCACTAACCACTTTTTAAATTAAAGCTTAAAGAGTAGACAAATAGTATATTTGGATGTTGTGTGGTTGTCATTTTAAGAAAAAGAAAATATAGACTTCAATTCATGGCTTCCCTCCTCTACTTTCTGCCACTTGATAGCATACTGACTCTTTAATTTATAACTTTGCAGGGTGCTGATAACACTGTAATGATTTGCTTATTGCTTTCCTTAGAGCTTACGTATTCTTGATGAAACTGTTACTTCCAGAGAGTTCTTTTGATGCTTCCTAACCATGATAGTTTAATTAAGAATGAATGCCACATCAACCTAGAGGGTATGATGCAAGGGTTTTTGTATTTGTTCATAAGCACGATGAATTTTATCAACACCATCTGTTAGTATTCATAAAGTCAATTAATTGCCTGATGCTGAGCTAAACAGTATTATATAAAAAATGAATACAAATTCCTATGCTCTAAGTCTGGAATGAAAATATCTGGCATACATGCCTTTTCTGTACTTCCTCCTTTAATAGACATTTCCATGACATTTATTCACACTGAGTTTTAATATGGTCTCAGAGTCCTTCTTAACTCGGTGTTCCCAACACTCCTTACAAATTAAGAGTGGTTGACAGACAAGGAGAAATGGATTTGCTATTCCTAGATTAAACATTCTAAAATTCATAATGATATTCTATATTCAGAATGGCCTTTTGGTATACATAACCTAGGGCAAACTAATAAGTGTATGTGAAAGTTACACATAAATTATAGTGTCATAAATGCACCTAAACCTGGATTCACACAAAATCAAACCATTGATGATGGAAGAATTAGCATATTAAGATTTAAGGAGTCAATCATAGAAAATTTAAGTTTATATTAGCATGAATTTTAGATTAATTAGAGAAAAATTTAAAGGATGTTATATTTTCTTGATGATTGAGTATGTTTATAACCAAAAGTAAAGATAACAGTATTCATATGAGGTTTCAGGGAGAAGCACTGATCAGTGAAGGGATACGATGTTGTAAAGTGTTGATGGAGTTTACTTTTATGTGGCAGGTGAGATCCTTTTGAGGAATGCTTGGATGTTAGTGACGTAGATGCCATACACTCAATTGGTGCCATGCGACCTAAACCAAAATTTTCACAGTGCAGCTAAGCAAAAGGGCTAATGAAGAAACTGTTGCTTCTGACAAAGCAAAAGAAGTTGAAGTTAGCGAGATTAACAATGAGAGTGAAAAGGGTTTTCCAAGTTTTATTCTTGGGAATAAGACTGCCTTATACTGCAACGTGGTATATAAGAGAAAATAGCTGATAGAAAAAAAGCTGCAACTTGTTTTGTCAAGACAAAATTTTATTCTCCTGCTAGAAACCTGGATCAACAATCTGGATAAAAATGTGTGATACCAAAACATGGAATTAGGATGAACAATTAAGGACTATAGTTGGAGAAGGGGAAAGAGGAGGAAAGGTTTAGCCAGTTGTTTTCTGTATGCAAATCATACCAAAAGCCCTCCAAAGAAATGGCAACATCTAATCAGAGGCTGTAAGTAAAACAAATCAACCTAGTAGAGCATGTAACAAAAAAGTAATATAGTCATCCCTCTGTATCTATGGTGTATGTGTTCCAGGACCCACTGGGAATGCCAAAATCCATGTTTACTCAGGTCAAATAGTCAGCCTTCTGTATCTACAGATTCAGCATCTGTGGATTCAACTACCTGAGGATCTTAAATATAGTAGTACGTATATGTACTGAAAAAAATCTGTGTTTAACTTCGCCTGGGCAGTTCAAACTCGTATTGTTCAAGTGTCAGGTGTACCTGTAAAGGACACAGTGTTGGGGCTGGTGTAAGGAGGCTAGTAAAGTGTGTTCATTGTGTTTCTATGTTCTCATGCTTAGTACTCTGGAAACCACCTCAAAAAGGCATTAGAACACAGAAAATGTAATTTATTCTTTGTATATGTCCTGATTACACACTTATACGTATATAAATGCTGAGGAATGATATTCAGAAATATACTACATTTATAATGCATCTGGTTATTGATAAAACCCAAGTAAAAAGTAATTAAAAAGGAAGAAAACTGGAAAATATTTTATTGAATTAAAACCCAAAACACATAAGTAACTCAGTGTTATGCTTCTGTTCATTCCCATGTAGTGCTTAAACGTAATAATCTGAGAATTGAAAAATGAAACTATTTGTTTTTGTAAAATTTCCTGTACTCTATCTTAACAAAGTTGTTTTTCTGTTTGTTGTAACATTAGTTTTTAAATATTTTTCTTTTGAAGCTTAATCTGTAGTTCCTTTTTAAAAAAATGCTTGATAAAACCTAATAAATTGCCATCTGTTTTTCCTTAAATCCACTCCCAAAGAAGAGACTGTTTTAATGTAACTCACTGAATCATAGAAAGATTAGTATTAGTAATAAACTGTTCTATGTCAAATGGAAAAAAAAGTTCTCAAATGCACAGTTCAGTATCAAAATGTCATGTCAGGCCTTGCATTAAGAAATATTTCTGAGATTTTTCCAGTCAAGATGGCAGAGTAGTAGGACCACGAGCTCACCTTTCCCCGTGACTACAACAAAATCACAACTGACTGCTAAACAACTATTGAAAAACAAAAGACTGGAACCTAGCAAAAAACATCATCTTCAACTGAAAACATAAAGAAGGAACCACAGTGGGACTGTAGAAGGGGCGTACTCTCTATATAATCGGACCCCATCCCCCCCAGGGTAGACAACCCATAAGCTGAAGAATAATTAAGTCACAGAGGCCCTACCAGAGGAGTGAGAGTTTTAAGCCCCACGTCAGGCTCCCCAGCCCAGGGTTCTGACATTAGGTGGAGGAGGAAACCCCAGGACATCTAGGGTTGAAGGCCAGTGGGGCTTAACTCCAGGAGCCCCATAGGACTGAGGGAAACAGAAACTTCACTCTCTTGGGAATGTACACAGAGTCTTGCGTGCACCAGGTCCAAGGGCAGAGGCAGTGATTTCATAGGAACCTTGGCCAGATCTGCCTGCTGGTTTTGGAGGGTCTCCTGGGGAGGTAGGGCACTCCTGGAGTGTTCATCTACATGAGCTTTCCTGGAGGCTGACATCCTGACTGTATCATTAGCACCAAGACCTAGCCCCACCCAGCAGCCTGTAGGCTGAAGAGCTAGGAAGCCTCAGGCCAAACAACATATTGGGTGAGAATACAGCCCTGCCCATCAGCAGACTTCCTGAGCTACAAATGCCTCTAGACATGGCCCTATCCACCAGAGGTCCAGGACCAAGCTTCACCCAGCAGTGGGCAGGCACCGACTCCTCCTGCCAGGAAACCTGCATAAGCCTATAGTGCAGCCTCATCCACCAGGGGACAGACACCAGAAATATGTGGGGGAAAAAAAAAAACAACTTTTTGAGAATTGGGGCTTTTATAGTTTGATTTAGTTGATTTCCAAAGATGTTATTTTAAATATTATCTTAGGAAATCTTTTACCACAGACTTTGAGTTTTTCTACTACACTTACTATTACTATATGGGCAACATTATTTGGGCTAAAATCTTTCATTAGTCCTATCATTTCACATAAAGGAATTTGGTCTCTTTATGTGAACTGCTACACTTGATAGTAATAAGGAAAAGATTTTCTGATTGCCTTTTAATAAACAAGCAAGATAAGCATAAGTCATTTGATAATAGGTTTATTTTAACACCTCAAAGACTGGCAGCAAAATCCTAGTGATATCAGGCCACAAGGAAAAATTTCTAAGTGTCTCAGGTGACTTGCTGTTTCTTCATCTCTTCCAGGCTGTTCCATCAACAGTCAGGCCAACACTCAGTCACCTTCGAATGTACCCTAACCTTGTTCTGAAAAGTCTCTTTGTGTGATAAAAGAAAATGAAAACATCCTGATTAAATTGGTTTAGTAATGTCCAGCATGATGGACCAAAGGATGCACAGTTTGTCTATAAGGGTTTAAGATCTGTGAGATGATTGGCCTTCCCACCATGTATTACTTGAATGTGTTGTTTCTTATGTCAGAAATTGAATTTTTTTTTTATCTATCTCAGGAGATTGTGAATGTTAGAGAGACTGGAATAAATGAGATAATATTTAAAAAATATTTAATGCCTCACACGTAGAAGGTACTCAGAAGTTGCAAATTGTTCCCAAATACATGAAAAAGTAATTTAAAAATAATATAAAAGTAAAATATATCACTTGTGTTATATGTGTGTTTAGAATATTTTAAAATATCTATTGACAGTTAAACATGTGCCTATAGCTCTGAAATATTTTCTTTAAAACAAGAGAGCAAAAAACTCTGGAAAGGGTGGATTCTGAACTAATAAAAATTTTGGTTTGCTTTACATCTCTGCCACTGAGAAGACATAGAACCTTTATGGAGATATTTATTGTTTCAGATCTCAGTTTTCTCATCTATAGAATAGGGGAGTCCTTAGTACTCTATAGTTATTATAATGAGTATTATATTAGTTAATGTATGTAAAATGCCATATCTGTAATATTTAACAATAAGTTGATTATTTATTGTCATCACAAAACATGCATTTGAAAACTGATAGTACCAGATAATTGACATATTTAGGTTCTAGGTCCATACAGGCAGAGGAATTAATTTTTCTCAGAGTTGTAGTGGTTAAGGGGAACTTTAAACCCCATATTAGCCTAACAAAATAGGTTGGGATCAGGAAGTAATACACATCATTAGTGAAAATATGTTTCCCGTGGGTAACAGCATTTCTGAGTCATTCATTTCTAGGGGTTCTTTCATGTGAAATATACTTAATAATTAAACTGGTATCTGTTAAGAAGTCATTACACACATGTCATACAGGTAAGTACCATGATGGATGAAACAGACCCATGTCTCTTGAAACTCATAGTCTGTGAATATGGGCCCTTTTTGGGGGGTGATGATCCATTTTTTGACCTGAGTTGTTGCTCAATATGTGTACTCTAATTCCATGCATAATGTGGAGTTCTCATATAAAAAATAGGTGCTGGCCTTCTGTGTGTTTCTGATATTTAGAGAAGAAAATCAGTGCTTTCTAATTTTACCATATAATTGCTACTGCAACTAACAGGTCATGCCTTTAAAGTTGAACTCACACATTATTTTCCCCATTTGGTATTTCTGAATCATATCTTCCTCCATTCAGGAAGCTATTTACTTTTTTTCTCTTTTCCATCCTGTATATAATAATTCAAACATTTTTGTTGCCTTACTCTATGGTCCAACAAAACTTCCTTCACCTGTCATTCTTAGTTTAAATTAATCCATTTTAATTGACAATAAAGAGATGGTCACTAGGTCTGTATTTTAGGGGGATAATATATGTTATGATAATGTATTTTTCTAAATATTTTTTATTGATTTATAATCATTTTACAATGTTGTATCAAATTCCAGTGTAGAGCACAATTTTTTAGTTATACATGAACTTACATATATCTTCATTGTCACATTTTTTTCTCCATGAGCTACCATAAGATCTTGTATATATTTCCCTGTGCTGTACAGTATAATCTTGTTTATCTATTCTACAATTTTGAAATCCCAGTCTATCCCTTCCCACCCTCTGCCCCCTTGGCAACCACAAGTTTGTATTCTATGTCTATGAGTCTACTTCTGTTTGTATTTATGCTTTTTTTTTTTTTTTAGATTCCACATATGAGCAATATCACATGGTATTTTTCTTTCTCTTTCTGGCTTACTTCACTTAGAATGACATTCTCCAGGAGCATCCATGTTGCTGCAAATGGCGTTATGTTGTCAGTTTTTATGGCCGAGTAGTATTCCATTGTATAAATATACCACTTCTTTATCCAGTCATCCGTTGATGGACATTTAGGCTGTTTCCATGTCTTGGCTATTGTAAATAGTGCTGCTATGAACATTGGGGTGCAGGTGCCTTTTTGAAGTAGGATTCCTTCTGGATATATGCCAAGAGCGGGATTCCTGGGTCATATGGTAAATCTATTTCTAGTCTTTTGAGGAATCTCCATACTGTTTTCCACAGTGTCTGCGCCAAACTGCATTCCCACCAGCAGTGTAGGAGGGTTCCCCTTTTCTCCACAGCCTCTCCAGCATTTGTCATTTGTGGACTTTTGAATTATGGCCATTCTGACTGGTGTGAGGTGATACCTCATTGTAGTTTTGATTTGCATTTCTCTGATAATTAGTGTTATTGAGCATTTTTTATGTGCCTATTGATCATTTGTATGTCTTCCTTGGAGAATTGCTTGTTTAGGTCTTCTGCCCATTTTTGGATTGTTTGTTTTTTTCTTATTAAGTCATATGAGCTGCTTATATATTTTGGAGATGAAGCCTTTGTTGATTTCATTTGCAAAAATATTCTCCCATTCCGTACATTGTCTTCTTGTTTTCCTTATGGTTTCCTTTTGAAGAGAAGCTTGTAAGTTTCATTACATCCCATTTGTTTATTCTTGCTTTTATTTCTATTGCTTGAGTAGACTGTTCTAAGAGAACATTTTTGAGATGTATGTCAGATAATGTTTTGCCTATATTTTCTTTAAGGAGGTTTATTGTATCTTGTCTTACGTTTAAGTCTTCGATCCATTTTGAGTTTATTTTTGTGTATAGTATAAGGGAGTGTTCAAGCTTCACTGATGTACATGCTGCTGTCCAGCTTTCCCAACACCATTTGCTGAAGAGACTGTCTTTATTCCATTGTATATTCTTGCCCCCTTTGTCGAAGAATAGTTGACCAAAAGCTTGTGGGTTCATTTCTGGGCTCTCTATGCTGTTCCATTGGTCCATATGTCTGTTTTGGTACCAATACTATGCTGTCTTGATGACTGTAGCTCTATAGTATTGTCTGAAGTCTGGGAGAGTTATTCCTCCAGCCTCTTTCTTTCTCTTCAGTAATGCTTTGGCAATTCTAGGTCTTTTGTGGTTCCATATAAATTTTATTATGATTTGTTCTAGCTCTGTGAAATATGTCCTGGGTAATTTGATAGGGATTGCATTAAATCTGTAGATTGCCTTGGGCAGTGTGACCATTTTAACAATATTGATTCTTCCAATCCAGGATCATGGGATATCTTTCCATTTTTTAAAGTCTTCTTTAATTTCCTTCATCAGTGGTTTATAGTTTTCTGTGTATAATACTTTCACCTCCTTGGTTAGATTTATTCCTAGGTATTTTATTACTTTGGGTGCTATTTTAAAGGGGATTGTTTCTTTACTTTCTTTTTCTGTTGATTCATCGTTAGTGTAAAGAAATGGAACTGATTTTTGAACATTAATCTTGTAACCTGCTACCTTGCTGAATTCTTCAATCAACTCTAGTAGTTTTTGTGTGGACCTTTTAGGGTCTTCTGTATATAGTAACATGTCGTCGGCATATAGTGACACTTTTACCTCTTCTTTTCCAATTTGGATCCCTTTTATTTTTCTCTCTTGCCTGATTGCTGTGGCTAGGACTTCCAAGACTATGTTGAATAGGAGTGGTGATAGTGGGCATCCTTGTCTTTTCCCAGATTTTAGTGGGAAGCTTTTGAGTTTTTCACCCTTGAGTACTATGCTGGCTGTAGGTTTGTCATATATAGCTTTTATGATGTTGAGATATGTTTCCTCTATACCCACTTGGTGAGAGTTTTTATCATAAATGGGTGTTGAATTGTATCAAATGCTTTTTCTGCATCTATTGAGATGATCATGTGGTTTTTGTCCTTTCCCTTGTTGATGTGATGGATTATGTTGATTGATTTGTGTATGTTGAACCACCCTTGTGTCTCTGGGATGAACCCCACTTGGTCATGATGTATAATCTTTTTTATGTGTTGTTGGATTCTATTTGCTAATATTTTGTTGAGGATTTTGGCATCTATGTTCATCAGTGATATTGGCCTATAATTTTCTTTTTTGGTAGTGTCTTTGCCTGGTTTTGGTATGAGGGTGATGGTGGCTTCATAGAATGAATTTGGGAGTATTCCCTCCTTTTCAATCTTCTGAAAGAGTTCTTTGTATGTTTGGTAGAATTCCCCGGTGAAGCCGTCCGATCCTGGACTTTTATTTGTAGGGAGGTTTTTTATTGCTATTTCGATTTCATTTCTAGTGATCGGTTTGTTCAAGTGGTCAGTTTCTTCTTGATTCAGTCTTGTTGGACTGTATGTTTCCAGAAACTTGTCCATCTCCTCTAGGTTATCCAGTTTGGGTCCATATAGTTTTTCATAATATTCTCTTATGATATTCTGTATTTCTATTTTATTTGTTGTGATTTCTCCATTTTCCTTTCTTACTTTGCTAATTTGTGCTCTCTCTTTTTTTCTTCTTTGTGAGTTTGGCCAGAGGTTTGTCGATTTTATTTACTCTTTCAAAAAACCAGCTTTTGGTTTGATTGATTTTTTTCTATGGTTTTTTTAATCTCTATTGTATTTATTTCCTCCCTAATCTTTATAATTTCCTTCCTTCTGCTGCCTTTTGGGATTTTTTGTTCTTCTTTTTCTAGTTCTTTCAGCTGGTGGGTTAAATTGTTTATTTGAGATTGTTCTTCTTTTTTGAGGAAGGCCTGTATCACTATAAACTTCCCTCTTAGCACTGCCTTTCTGTGTCCCATAAATTTTGTGTGGTTGTGCTTTCATTTTCATTTGTCTGAAGGTATTTTTTAATTGCAGCTTTGACTTCCTCATTGACCCATTGGTTTTTTAATAGCATATTGTTTAATCTCCATGCTTTCCTTTTTTTCTCCTTTGTTTCTCTGTTGTTGATTTCTAGTTTCATGGCATTGTGGTCAGTAAAGATGCTTGAGATAATTTCTATCTTCTTAAAATTGTTGAGGTTTCTTTTGTGCCCAAGTACATGATCAATCCTGGAAAATGTTCCATGTGCACTTGAAAAGAATGTATATCCTATTTTGGGGGGGGTGTAATGCTCTGAAAATATCCACCAAATCTAATTTGTCTATTGTATTATTTATTTTTTCTGTTGCCTTATTTATTTTCTGTCTGGAAGATCTGTCTCGTGATGTTAATGCAGTGTTAAAATCTCCAATTATGATTGTATTCCCATCAATATCCCCCTTTATCTCTATTAGTAATTGTTTTATGTGCTTAGGTGCTCCTATATTGGGTGCATATATATTAATGAGTGTAATATCCTCATCTTGTATCGCTCCTTTAATCATTATAAAATGTCCTTCTTTATCTTTCTTAATGGCCTTTGTTTTAAAGTCTATTTTGTCTGAAATCAGTACTGCTACACCTGCTGTTTTGGCTTTTCCATTTGCATGGAATATCCTTTTCCAACCTTTCACTCTCAATCTATATGTGTACTTCTCCCTAAAGTGGGTCTCTTGTATGCAGCATGTTGAAGGTTCTTGGTTTATTATCCAGTCTGCCACTCTATGTCTTTTGACTGGAGCATTTAGTCCATTAAGATTTACAATAATTAATGATAGATGTGTGTTTATTGCCATTTTGAACTTCTCTTTGCATTTGATTTGGTATTTCCTCTTTGTTCCTTTCTTCTTCCTTTTGTGGTTTGGTAATTTTCCCTTGTATTATCATGGATTTTATTTAGTTTTTGTGACTCCCTTGTAAGTTTTTGGCTTGTGGTTATCCTTTTTTGTAAGTCTATTAGCCCATTACTACAACTGTTTTTATTAAACTGATAGTAACATGATCTCAAAGCCATCCTACTGAGAACAAAAAATTTAAAAAAGAAAAAAAATTCTATATTTTCCTGCCTCCCTCTGCCACTCTCAATGATTTGTATGTCTTCTTCTATAATTTCGTGTTTATTTTATTTGTAATTCCTGAGTTATCACATTTCCAATTGTGAGTTTCTCATTTCTGTAGCATCCTGCTGCTTTTCTATTTAGAGTAGGCCTGTGAATATTTCTTTTAGCATGGGTTTAGTGTTGCTAAACTCTTGTAGCTTTTTCTTGTCTGTGAAATTCCTTATGTCTCCTTCTATCCTAAAGGATAGCCTTGCTAGATAAAGTATCCTAGGCTGAATCTTTTTTTCATTCAGGCCTTTGAATATATCTTGCCATCCCTTCTGGCCTGTAGTGTTTGTGTAGAGAAATCAGCTGAGAGCCTTATAGAGGTTTTCTTGTAACTCACTCTTTGCATTTCTCTTGCTGCCTTTAGGATCATTTCTTTATCCTTGACTCTGGCCATCTTGATTTTGATATGTCTTGGTGTGGGTCTGTTTGGGTTCTTCCTGTTTGGGACCCTCTGAGCTTCCTGTACTTGGATATCTGATTCCTTCTTTAAGTTTGGGAAGTTTCCAGTCATGATTTCTTCCAATACCTTTTCAATACCTTTTGATCTTTCTTCCCCTTCTGGGATCCGAATTATGCTAAGGTTAGCATGCTTTATATTATCCCATAGGTCCCTTATGCTATTTTCATTTGTTTTTATTTGTTTACATTGTAGCTGTTCTGATTGGGTGCTTTCTGTTGTCCTGTCTTCTAGGTCACTAATTCGTTCCTCTGCATTATCCAGTCTGCTTTGCACAGCCTTTAGACCTATTCTCATCTCAGGCAATGAGTTTACCAATTCTACTTGGCTCTTCTTTATAGCTTCAATTTCTTTTTTGAGATATTTTATATCTCTAAACACTATCTCTTTTAGTTCCTTCAACACTTTGATCACTCCTTTTTTGAAATCTTGATCTAGTAGGCTTTCGATGTCTATTTCATTGATTGTTCTTTCAGGGGATTTCTCTTGTTCTTTTAATTGGGAATGGTTTCTCTGCTTGTTCATCTTGTTCATATCTCTCTGGCACTGTGGTTTATGGAGTATTAGTTATCTATTGTGGTCCTTAAGGAGTTTATCTATCTAATGCCTATGTAGGAATAACACTTAAAAAAAAAAGAGAGAGAGAGAGAAAGAGAATTTTACAAGAAGGGAGAAAAAAAGGTTTGAAAACAGTGTATAATGAATAATAGAAGAGCAATTTGAAGCAGAATAGCAATCGGTTTGAGACGTCTTTTAAAAACTTTTAAAAAAGGAGGAAAGAGGGAAAAATGTATTTGAAACCTGTGTATAATCAATAATAGGACATCAAAAGCAAGAGACATAAAAATGAAATGATGTGGATTTTTCAAAATAATAATAATAAAATTATTTTTAAAAAATTTAAAAGGGATTAAAACTGGGAGTATATATAATTGTTTAAGAAGTAAAAATTAAAAGGGTAAAAAAAATAGGACAGGTAAAAACAGATTAAAAAAAAGGGTGGGGGTGGTGTTCTCCTGGAGACTGGGTGCTCTTAATGTGAAGTCTTTCTGTCTTCGTGCTGTTTTGGAAGCTCAACTTGCTGTTTCCAGAGGCCCTCTGTTGGCGCTCTCGTCTGTGCTGCTCCCAGTGCCTGTCGGCAAGCAGATTGCACCCCCTCCCAACACTGGGTCAGGTGCAGCTCTCCTTTGCTGTGGGCAAGCGGGTCAGTGCCCCTCCTGATGCAGCAGTCAGATGTTGCAGACTGGCCAGGTAGGAGGGCGGGTTGCAGCCCCTCTCAGCACCGAGGTCAGGGGCTGCGTTCCTGCTGGAAAGGCGGGGGGGGGGGGGCGCCCTCCCTGTCCCAGCACAGGTCGCTCTGCAGCTCTGTGCCGCTGCTTGCTCCATAGGCTGGCTCAGGGAAGACCTAGAAACAGCCCTGTCCCTGCTCCGGGCCAAAACCCAGCTCCTTGTTTGTTTTGGAGGAGCAAGTTCTCTGAGGGATCCTATCTGCCTTGGGCTGTAGACAAGTCTCAGCTGGCCTTTGAGGCTGCTAAGGCCTTAAGTGCAGATGCAGGTTTTGCCCCACTCCTGCCTGGGTGCTCAGCACCGGAGGATATGGCAGCTGTGCCTGAACCTCGCCTCTTTTCTCCTGAAAACTTTCCGTGGGTTTTCAGAGATGGGGTATGCACCCTTCCCCCCAGAGCACATAAGCTGTTTTGTTTTATGGAGGGCCCAGTTGTTCTGCCCTGTGTGCCCACTCATCCACGTTGCTTAGCACCCTGCAGTCCCCCGGGGCTGCCTCAGTGCAGCCGTCCCTGTCCTCCACCTGGCTCGGGCAGCCTGGCCCAGCCCCCAGCTCCCGGCCCACATCTCGGGCTGGGTGTCGGGGGGACCATCTGTGCCCGTTTAACTTAGTTCTGTTGGTCAAGGGCTGCTCTGTACAGATCCAAGCCTCGGAGGCTCCCCCTTGGTCCTGCTGGCCTCTCGGTTGGAGAGGGGATACCCAGCGAACGAGTACCAAACCTCCTTTTCCGCTCCCTCCCCGTGGGACCCGTCCCACTCTGCTTTGCCTTTTCGTCTTTCTTTTTTCCTTTTCTCCTACCAGATTTTTTGGCGTCTCTGTCTTTTGAAGAGGACGATATTCTGTTGGAGTTCCGCAGGTGCTCTGGTTGGCTGAGTGGGTCTGTGGATGTGAGTCTTGGTGTATTTGTGGGAGAGGGTGAGCTGCAAGCATTCTTCTACTCCACCATCTTGGCCTCCTCCCTCGATAATGTATTATTAATTTACAGATGTTCATATTTTTTTCCTTAGTGGAATGATTTTCACTTTTTCTATTTTGTAAAATTTCTAGAAAAATGCTGAGAAGTCTATATTTTGATCAAAGACAAAAATCAATTTCTTTTTGAGGCACCTGAGTTTTCAATTGTTTATGCCTATTCTGTATAACTTTAGGCCATATATTTCTATGGAGGCTTTTGTTTATTTGGAGTGTTTTGTTTAGAATTTAAGGTATTTTTTTAGTTTAGAATTTAAAGTATTTGTTCTAAATTAAAGATTCAGATTGCTTGAGGAAACTTTATATTTTTGAAGAATTACAAAATAGTTTGACAATGTTATACCCAAAATAAAAACAATTTTATAAATATTAAGCAATACACATTTTTAACACTTATCTACATTATAACACTTGTAGAAAGAAAGAAAAATTAAACCGTCTTGGTGCTCACAAAGCATTTACATGATTATATAGCACCATGACCTAAAATAAAAATGATGGTGCATGCTTAGCCAAAAATATATTGACAGTTTCAGAATTCCCTGTGGTGAAATAGACTGTTCAATGCATAAGAACCTTGAAAAATAATCATGTAACTTCCTACTAGGATGTAAACTCAGCGAACCACAGAAATGACCATCTGGTATTCTGTTGTTCTTGTAAAGCCATCGCTCTAAAGATGAGGAAAAATAATGTAGAAAAAAATGAATGGAGGAAGGGGAATGGTAACTCACCAAAGACATTGAATAATGCCATGTGACACATGGCTAGCTGTGTGGTCTAGCTTCATGTGAAAAGTCCTTTTTTTGTGCGCTAAGACAGCACACAGTAAATAGAATCTTTGTAGGAATCATTCTAGGAGGACAATTTACACATTTTTGGCCTGCTGGGCTCTTTCTCCCCTATGCAGTTTTGTTGGTCACTCATCTTAGTAAGTTACATTAAGTGTGTGTGTGTGTGTGTGTGTATGTTTGAGCCATTCAATGATGAAGGATATTTCATGCACTTAATAATAGAGAACAAAATCTAAATGCTGAAATTTGCATGCCTTCTGAAACTGCTTTTTGGTTTGTTGATCAGTGTGCTTGAAATCTAAAATATTTCTATAGTTACTTTTCTTAGGCTTTTCCCCATTGCAGATCTGACTCAACAGAACAGGAATAATTTGCTTTTTACTATATAATTATTATATATATAAAAGATGAACTAAGTATCTTGAATATCAGAGTATTCAAAAATAAGTATTTTATTTATGATTTTTATTGGCCCCATATTTATGTCACTAATCCCTTGTGTTTTTGACTAAGACAACTTTCTCTTCATTTATTGTTCCTTATGTTTTAGGTTACCATAGCGTTCAAATTAAGTTACTATATTAAAGTCACTTATATATTTATATTTGATTTATAGCTAATGTAGAAAAGGTACTTGATGCAGCATAAAAACATGATTCATGTAGCAAATAAAATAAATTAAATGAAAATAAGGATAAGTACATCAAGAGAAAATCATGAAAGAGAAAATTGAAACTAAGAGCAAGGTTAACGTACAAAAATTATGCTCTATATTCTTATATACTTACAAGAATCAGCGTTAAATTTGGCTTTAATCCATCTGGGGACCTAAACAAATCTGGAGAACATGATTAGTTCATAGTCTTACAAAATAAAAGCAAACAGTTTGTGATGAAAAACCAAACTTACTAAGCAGAGTGTGAAGTTTCTTATGCAATACATCATAAAGAAAGCACGGTATAATTTAATAGTCTGTGTCCTATTTTATAATATTAGTAAATATGAACTCAGAGAATGAGCTTCCCAGGGTTGCATCATATCCTCTTATTGATGTATAAATGAGGAATTTTTATCAAAAGGATTGAGGACTGTATTCATAGAATCACTTTAATCAAGGCACACGTGCCTTGATTATGGTGGGCAGGATGAGTAATGTACAAACCCAACTATCTAGATTTAGTTCTGACCAATTTTTGCATATTTTCAAAATTTGAATCCCTTTTTAGTTTGTACACTTGGAATTTAACCTGAAAACTAATCATCTGAGAAGAAAACTAAAGGCATAATATTTCTGCATTAATATGATCTTAACTTTCTTTTGTATTTTGTTATTCAATTGATGCTTAATTAATTTCCAAAATAAGTTAGTTTTTTTTTTATTTTTTCACATCTTATACAGAAAATTCAGAGTGAATATTGTTAACAAAACTGTATGTTTAGCATTACTTAATAACTATTTTTTATAAATACAATAACAGTTATTCCAGATTTTCTGAAAATGTTATATGATTGTTTTTATCATGGCTCTTTCTAAAATGACTGTTGCTCCTGAATCTTTATGTCTACAATAAAGAAAATAATTTTAAACAACCAAAATAAAGTCATTGTCGAAACAACTTCATATTTAGAAAATCATTACATTACAAAGTATTATGCCACAGTAAAAATGTTGGGCATTTTATTGCTCTAATTTTTATTCAAAACTCTTAGAGTTTGATGGTTGAAATGTTAATAAAGATGTGAAAATTACAACAACATATTTTCAAATTAAAGGAGGTAATAACTTTATATTTATATTCATTAAAAATGTCTATTGATGGACAGTGTTGGCAAAGAGATACATCACAGTTGCTGATTTTAAGGAGCTTATGACTTATGGGAGGCACACATACATATTTACTATAGTAAGGTATAAATAGTCCCTTCTACTTCATCCCCCCAAAAAAGGCACAAGTGAAATGTGGAAAATCAGAGGCAGCTGAGAATCTTGTCTTGGTGAGAGGGAAATTAATCTTTATGGAGACTTGAAAAATAACTTACATGTTTATATTCCAATGCCTCCTTCCCTTTTATCTCATAACATTTAATGATCATTTTCTTTGGGTCAGAGATAGTTTGAAATGCTCTACATGCAATTACCCAATCTTCATACTCATGCTCTGTAGAGTAGATACTATCTCAATCTGATCCCCATTTTATAAATGGGGAAACTGAAGGACAATGAGGTTAAAAAAAATTCCCAGAGTCACATAGCTAGAAAAGGTGGTGCTAGGATTTGAATTCAAGCAGTGTGGCTCTAGTTCCACATTCTTAACCTTTGTGTTATACTCTCTTCTCCACTACTTTGATTATAAAACATATTCTTTCCATTTTTTCCTTCAGTCTTAGCCTATGTAAATGCTTAGCATTTTCTCTTAAACTAAATCTAACCAACCTCATAAACAAAAAGTCTTAATATTATTTACCAACCTTGACTTATTGTCTTTTTCTTCTAATTTATTTCAATTCAGAATTCATTAATAGTGGTCTTCCCTTGTTCCTTTGCTCTTCACCAGACACTTTTTCATAGTCTCAAGATGTTTCAGTCTTTCTTGGGTTAGGGAACAAATATATTTAGTCATATATAATGTATACAGTCATGTGAATGTTTATAGCTTTGGTAATGTAACACGTACTTGAGGAAACTAAAAGTGAGTTGATTTTGGCTGGTGGAGATAAATATGGAGAGGAGAGACTGAGTTTCAACTGAGAAGATCAGTTGAAATTATCTTTCGGAGAGTTTTGAAGCCCAGACTAAAGAGTTTGAAACTTATCCTTTAGGTATGTGTGAGCCATTAAGTATATTTGAATGTTTCTGGGATGTTAAGCAGTTTTTTATTTATTTTTTTTTGAGCGTATGGCAACTGCTGTTTTTGTAAATATATCTATTATAAATGAGAGACCATCAGCAATACGCAGAAAGTTTGCCCTCCATTTTTATGTGCACACACAGAGACACAATTTGCACAAAAGTGGAGGATAGTTGAGGGAAGTTCTATTTGTCATTTGTCTTATCTGTTAAGGCTGCTATAAAAATAGCATAGACTGGGGGCTTATAAACAACAGAAATATATTTCTCACAGTTCTGGAGGGTGATAAGTCTAAGATTAAGGTACTGGTAAACTTCAAACATGAATTTTGTGGAGACACTTACATTTAGTCTGTAGCACTATCTCAATAAGAGTAATAACACACCTCACTTTTTTTAACTCTTTATCTTGTTCTAAGGACTATTCTAAGCATTACATAAGAATTATCTTTTTTTACCTTTATGAAAACTTACCAATTAGGTATTATTACAAGTATTCACTGAGGCAGACGGAGGTTAAAAAACTTGCCGAAGTTCACACTGGAATAGGGGTTAAGACCTAGTAAACTGGAACCGTGATCTGTAAAATCTTTATAAGATTCTAAAGCCTTTGTAACTTTCCAATCATTATACTTTCTTTTTATGTGCATTACTCTGAATTCATTGAAAGCAAGACTATTCCCATCACTTGTCAATGGGGGATAAATCCACCATCAACTGATTTAAGCAAATCAGGGTTCACTCCCTAGGACATCAGTAAATGCTCAGAGGATAGACTAAAATTTCCATTAGCAATAAAAAAATTTGACTGGCTGTTGATATACACCTTGGTAACTAGTAACAGTTGGCCCTGTAACAATCTAAAGATGAACTGTATCAGTTCATCTTTAGATTCCTTGTGGGACTATCTTCCTTTCCTAAAAGTTTTTTTTTTCTTTTCTTTTTTAACATTTTTTATTTATTTATAATCATTTTACAATGTTGTGTCAAATTCCAGTGTAGAGCACAATTTTTCAGTTATACATGAACATATGTATATTCATTGTCACATTTTTTTCTCTGTGAGCTACCATAAGATCGTGTGTATATTTCCCTATGCTATACAGTATAATCTAGTTTATCTGTTCTACAATTTTGAAATCCCATCTATCCCTTACCCTCCTCTGCCCCCTTGGCAACCACAAGTTTGTATTCTATGTCTATGAGTCTATTTCTGTTTTCCTTTAAAGTTTCCTTTAAAGTTTCCTCTAAAACTTTCCCATAAGTTTTAACATATTTTATATGTTGTCTATTTTGATTCAACATCTGTCCCCTAAACAGAACATATTGTTCCTGGATCATATTGCTGATTCTTTCTTTGAAGATAAAGGAGAGAATTTCTAGGTAGTGGTCAGAGATTAAAGGATGTTATGTGGTAATTGGGAATAAATTATTCAATGAGGACATTTTAATGATTTTCTTCTTTAGCAATCCCCAGTAATCTCAAAGGGAAAAATGTTCAGTTGTATGAGAATAATTTGTATGAATCTTTCTAAATTGTAACTAAATTTAATTTAAATTCACAAAGCCAATATTCATTTTTCTTTATATGCTATGGATCTACAGGGTCTTGGGAAAATTAGTTTATTTCAAACAGTAACATTTTTACAACCAACAATCAAAATTTAGAATTCCTCCTGTTTTAAATTACTTCCAACATATAATCCATGTATGGGGCAAGAGTTAAAAATAAAATTAAAGATAGAAAAGAAATAAAGAAAAAGTAGAACAAAATGTGGAAATGCTTAACTATTGCTGTATGACTGACTACTTTGTATACCTTAGCCATTGATATTTTTTGGATTCAGTATTAAAAAAATATTATCATCACTCCCATCATTCAGCTAAGTCAGTGGAAATCATCTAATATGTATCAATGAGCTCTGCATTTTAAGCAATTTCTTACTGAAGAATATATATGTTAAATAACCTTGCAGAGTCTTTCCTGGATGATTATAGAAGGGAAATTTAGTAAGGTTATTTCTCGTGTCATAATTTTCCAAATTATTCCCCATTAAAACTTAACAAATTATATAGATAAGCAATTGAAAGTATTTGAATCTGTAACTTCAAGAAACATTTATTCTACCAATTTGTGTTTTCAGAAAAATCAGGTTATCACTCTCACCTACAGTTATTTATCAAAGTGTCAGCAACCATCATTTCTCCAGTCTCTGACATGTGGCTTTTTTAAAGAATTTTTTTCCCTGAGCAACAGTGTTTTCATTAAGTTATAGTAGGTGAAATTCTCATTCTGTGATACACTGCCTTAACAGCTATCAGGAGTGATGAGCAGAGGCTGCTTTCATTGTTTTCCATCATTTGAACAATAGTGCAATCAATTTATATTCTACAGTGTTAATCAAGTGACCTTTAAGTGTATTTTCTATTATTTTATAGGAAGAAATTATTAGTGAGGAGTAATTAATAATTTAATGAGAACCTCAGTCTGTTTCATTGATTTTTCTTAATTAAATTTAGGTTATCTCCTACCCTCATGGGTAATTCAGCTCAAGAGAGAGATTACAATGTACATCTATGGAGATGTTTGAGATAAAGTGACTGCAGTTCAGAAAAAAAAAAAAGTAGAAGCTTGGACAGTATTAAGAAATCTTGGAAGCCTTTTTATTTAATATATGAAAATTGACTAATATATGGCTTGTTTCAGTTAGATTAAGCTATGTTATGTGTTGATGGCAAATAATCCTACAATCTCAGTAGCTTCATAAAATGAAAGTTAGATTTATCTTAGTCTGCCTATTGACTACCAGCAGCAGATGGATTCTGCTTACCATAGTCGCTGGCTAACTGAGAGTTATAGAGGACATCTCAGGACATTTTCCCATGACTTCTAAGGCAGGGTGAAAAAAGTACAAATGGCAAACGAGTAGCATTTCATAAAATTTTTGTCAAGAGGTATGACAGAGTATGTCTATATTTTATTTCATTGACTAAGCCACATAACTATAACTATTTCAAAAATGGTACAGAAGTATAAGTCTGCACAAGCATAGAAGAAGTAGCAAAATATTTGTAAACATTCGTAATATTTACCACATGGCTTTTAGGATCAGGTATTGTATCTGGAGTTCCTAACAAGGGCATCCCCTTTTCTTAGGTAAATAGAACCATCAATATTGGCTAACAGGCTAACAAGTGTCTTTGTGTCAAACACACTTGAGTAACAGGAAAAATCCTTAGAAGATTTTGCTAATTTTAGGAGATCATCTGGCACCATCCTCTTTATTTTCCACCATCATTCTTTTCCCTCCTAAATATAAAAAAAAAAAAAAAAAAAAAGATTTTTACTTCAAATTTAAGAACTATTTTCCCTATCATTGATTCTTTTAAGCAAATGTGCCCATTAAAATTTTTAGACATATATCTGTATATACATATTTATAACCAAAATGTTTTCTGATCATGTATCTTTTCTCAGTGTACTGTTTTATATGCTGTGTCCCAAGTGGTTAAAGATCCTTCAGCTTAGATTTGCATTTGTACTCAAAAATAGGCTCTTTGACTTTAGAAAGGATAAAAGAAGATATCACTGTTTCCAGTTTGCTTCAAGAACAAAATAGGGTAACTTACATTTGAAAACTATGAGCTTAGACAGAGTCAATTCAAGTAATGATATTCAACTTTATTTTATTATGTTCTCAATCATCACTTGATAAAAGTAAAATTAAAAAGCCAGAAGTAATCTATGGGGGAACCTTCCTTACCATACATGTGATTCAGGAATATTTCTGTTTCTTGTTTCTACACCTATACTCATTACAGAATCAGGGGGTGTAACCTTTCTCTTTGCTGACAACTGCTGCTTTTTTTTTTCCCCTGCTTTTTTTTTTTTTAATTTTTTGTCAGGAAGTGTTGGTATCATATAGATTTAGTACAGACCTGACTTATTCAGTCATAATTTTCAGTACACTTAGTGGTGATAGCAACAATATATTTTTTCTGCCCTTGATTTTTATGAACAAATACTTTCTGTATGAAATTTTACCTCTCCTTTTCCTACTACTTATGTTTGGAAATTATTTCAAATTTCTTCATCATGAAAGGTGATTTATAAATAGTTTCTAAAGAATTGCATTTTTCCAAGGAACCACACTAGAGGCAGAAATGTTATGGTTTAAAATTCAAAACAATGTTTTATTTAGCATTGTAACTTCAGAGAATAGCATAAATTTTATTTCTTTGCTTTTTTCTATGACGTAGCTATTTTTACAGCTGTCGTCAAATTAGATTTAAATTCAGTATGGACAAGTTGTATATTCAGAGAGTTGTGCTTACAATACATATCTCATTCTCTGAAAAATTCAATTACCTCTGCATTTTGAGCATCTGTTTCTGAATTGCTGAATGCATACACAGAAAGTGTATTAAATGTACCACTGTTTTCTTCAACTCCATCAATCTCTATTTAGTATGAAAATTTTTGAAGAAAATATATTTAAGGAACTTTATTAATTATAATTATTTTGGCATAAGTAAACTGTCAGATGAGAACTGCCCCATATTGTAGCACATAGAAATTTCCAAGATTTTGTTTGCTTTTGAAGAAATTGAGAAAACAACAACAACAAAACACTGTCAACAGCTATGAAAATTGTAAGATTTTGACTTACTTGAAACCTAACAAGTTGGCTTGCCACAGTCTCATATGTTTCGGCAAAAGATGTGAGACTCCCGGATCAAAGACAAAGGACTTTATTTATTATGGCACAATAAAAGCTATGAGCTTCATAGTTAAATCAGTTCTTATTGCAGAAGTTGTCCTTTGTATATCACAAGACAAGGTGAAATACCACAGGTGGATACTGTATATTCAGTGACTTTGTGTCAGAGTCGAGGAACCCCAGACTTAGGAAACCCTGCTATTTTAAATGTAGAATTCTAGCAAATGTTACTCAACATTTGCCCTAAAGAGATACATTATTTTTGACTATCTGTGTAAGGAAATTTTCCTTCTGCTCCAGAGGAAAACACTGTCTTTGTCTTCTGGTGCTGTTATACAAACATCCTTATAAAGATAGTCTCAAATAAAAGCTTGGTGTTGTGCCCAGCCATACTGGAGTTAAAGGAGATAACGGGAAAGTAAGGAACATTGATTTTTTCTTTATTTAAAATTTTGATTTTTTGCTCATAATATAATTTTGCATAATTAAAAATTATAATATAATTAATTATTATTATAAGATAAGTTGAATTACAGCTTATCTTAATTACTGAATTTTTTACACCTGAGATTAGTTCTTCACTTACTTTGGCCCTGTTAATGTTGATATAAAATTCAGAAGTGCCTTATCACCTAACAAACACAAACTAAATTTATTGCTTGTTTTTCACTTCAAAATACATCTAACATAAGGTTAAATTATTCAGAAGACAGATTTGTACTAAGATGCAAATCAGACATTATTCCCAAGGCCTACTACCTTCTTTTTCTTTTAAATATTGAATTTAAATATTTTGCTGCTTTCTTAAATAATATAGTCATGTATGTCCTCAAAGAAATACAATATAGTACTTTGTGCAATTCTTGTCTATTCTGTTACTTGTATTTAATCAGTTTCTGATGTTAAAAAATTTTAAAAAGTCTTTAAATACTTCTAGAAGGTCATTTTCTAGCTATATCACATTATAAATAATTCATATCAAGGATTCTAAGAAATAAGACAAAATTCAGCTGATTTAGATGGTTCTCAGATGTTTCTAGTACTTCTAGTAGGTAAAATATAAGTGAAACATTAACATCTCAGTGTTTTGAGAGAGCATGAGCTCTGGACTAAGTTTTATGTATTCTAGGACTTCTGAGCATTCTTTTGCCTCAATAATACAGTTTAACATTTTTCCAAAGCCCCTAATAGGGCCTAAGAAGTCCTTATGCTTGGGAGTTGTGTATGCCTTTGAGTTCTAAATTATTTTGAAAGGTAGGCAATAGCCATGACCGAGTTGAACATTCTTAGTAAACTCCCTTGTTTTGTAATAATATAAAATATGTTATCCCTTAAACTTATTTTTTATTGTAGTAAATACACATAAACAATTTACCCACTGAACCATTTTAAGCATACAGTCAATGGTTTAAGTACATTCATTTTGCTGTGCAATCATTGCCACCATCCATCTCTAGAACTCTTTTCATCTTGCAGAACTTAAACTCTTATCTATTAAATAGTAACTCCACATACCCTCCTCCCACCCCACCCTCTGGCAGCCACCTTTCTACTTTCTGTCTCTTTGATTTTACTGTTTTAGGTACTTCATATAAGTGGAATCATACAAGATCTGCCTTTTTTTTTTTTTGACTGACTTATTTCACTTAGCATAATGTCCTCAAGGTTCATTTATGTTGTAGCATATGTCAGAATTTCCTTCTCTTTTACGCCTGAATAACATTCCATTGTGTTTATATAACACATTTTCCTTATACATTCATCTACGGATGGACACTTGGATTGCTTCCGTGTTTTAGCTAATGTGAGTATGGATGTATAGATATGTCTTGAGACCCTGTTTTCAATTCTTTTGGGTATATACCCAACAGTTGAATTGCTGGATTATATGGTAATTTTGTGTTTAATTTTCTTAGGAGCCACCATACTGTTTTCCACAGCAGCTGCACCGTTTGACATCCCCACCAAGTGTGCACCAGGGTTCTGATTTCTCTACATCACTACCAATGCTTGTTATTTTCAGGGTTTTATGTTTTTTTTTTTTATTTTGTTTTTAATAGTCACCATCCTAATGAGTATCAAATATCCCTTAAGCCTATTTTTTAAAAGACCAAAATACTAATATAATCAAACCACTATTCTCTTTCTAACATTATTTAGAATATGGTAACGCTCTTTTAAGGTCAGATATTATAAAAGTACAGGAGTAAAACAGAAAGGATAGATAGGAGCTGTTGACAGTTTATTCATTTTTAAAGATATGCTAGATATGGTAGATACTACTGTAGAAAAACAACAGCAACAGATAGATATTTGCAAATAATTACACAAAAATTATATAATTACAAATTATGGTAGGTACTATAAGTGAAAAAGTCTATAAAAATATAGGGTACCATTAAAACATATCTAGTATTTCGCATGAAATTTTTAAGTTGCTTCATATGATCATAGCTTATGCAGAGATACTGAAACTATATCCAGTTTTACTTACAATATATTTCTATTTGACACTGAGAACCTGAATGTAGAAATAATCAATACACTTTGATTTCTTATAAGGTTAATAAAGTAATTTTCCTTTCCTAGCAATTTTTGCTTTTCCTGTCTAAGTCCAGTTTAGGCTGCCAAACTCAAAATGCTTGCTATTGGCTTGCTGCCAGTTGTAAAGTACTTAATGACGGGAAACCAAAGGGGAAAAATCAAGAAAATGAGTGGTCACCCATAACCCTGATTCTCTAACCTTTGATTCCAGGAAAGAAAAGAATCTTTCAAAACTCATTATAGAAAATTACAGAGGCTGGGAGGCTTCATATACCCACCTGCCAACAGTTCTCATATTGCCTACATCACTTCTATCTATCTCAAAGGCCTAAATGTTGTACGTAATCGCGTAGTATGTTGTTAATCATTTGTATGTCATTTCACTCTGAATATATCCATACTAAACTTTCTACTGTACATGATAAGACCAAGCTTATTATCATACCAACATGGTCTTAGTAATGCATTTTTCCAACATATTAAGCTGTTTGTTTTCTTTCCAAAATTATAATCTTTTCAGGCTTGCCTGTTTAATTTCAAACAGATAGATATTCACAATATTATAGAATTTCCTTAACCACCTATATGTCTACCTAAGTCCCCCTTTTCCCCAAGCATCTCCTTGAAAACTTAACCCTCTGGTCTTGCTCCAAGGATATGATAAAGTCTCCAGATATTTTTCACTTTCTACAGTTAATATATTATACTATTTTAATTTGTAATATCATTCTTACTTTGCTTCATAGATAGAAGAGCCTTGAATATATGTACTTTAATTAATTTAGCAAAAACAAATAGAGGCAAAGAAAAATAACTAGCTGTTAATGAGCTTCTGCTTATGTGTCCATCATCGTGCTTGATGAAGCTCATCAGCTGAACACTTATTCTAGTTCCTCTACAACATAGACATTATTGTCCTTATTTAAGATGGAGAAACTGTCAGTGGTTCATGAATCAAGTCCTAACAGAATGTTTGATTTGGCAATTTTTACAGGATACTAAAATTATAATACTTTCTGGTTGTTTTATCACTGAAGGAAGACTTTTCCCACCTCAGTAATACTTTCACTTTTTATCTGTTTTACCAGTAATTGTTAGAAATTGTTTTTATTGCTTTGTTTAATTGCATTGTTGCTCAATCTCAGGCGAAATTTTAGAAAGTAGTTCATCATAATTTGTTTTCCATTATTCTCTTTGCTCTCAGACACCAAACTAATTTATTTGTTCAAAAGAAATACATATGTATTTTAACTCTAGCTTTCTGAAGAAACACCCCCATCCTTAAGTCACAAGACAGATATATTTATATTTCTTAAGTCCATATGTGAAGTGAATAGAGGCTTAACCAGGTGTGGTAGCTTTTGGGAATAAAGAGAGGTATGACAAGTATTGCACGTTCAAAAATTACTCCCTCAAATGAGAAAAAAGGTACAGGATACATGATATTTCAACATACTTTATCTCTTTATTCTTAAACAAAGCTCTGAAGTAGGTATTATTATGTTTAGCATCTTTCCCATATCCGCTCCACTTTCCATTCTAACTTCCACATACCATCAATATTTTCATTCTGCAGCAACTTCACCCTGTGTTTACTTCCACTATTCATTTCTGTTGCCCTGAATTCAGGTATTTATTTGCATTGGCAGCCCCATTGTGTAAGATTTTCAGCTCCCTATCATTGTGTTCTGTGTGCTCAGGACTAATTCCATTGTAGTTACTCAATAAATATTGATTTAAAGTGAATTTCAGAAGTCAAGAAACTGAGTTTTACAAAGAGGGACATACCTCTTAGGTGACAGTGCTGAATTGTAGACTCAAGTATTCTGACTATTAATTTCATAGTCTCCTACATCTGATATTGATGCTTTCTATTTTGCTTTAATAAATTTCAGTGATCAACCCTTTCATGATGTTCTCAAACAAGGCTTCTTCTTAGTCACATTCAGATATCCTGTCAATAGTCACCACTTTTAAACCATTTTGGTATGTAATTATTCAGTTACTTAAATGATTTTCCTCTTAAAAGCATAAAATCACATATTTTTCATTCAGAAAATTCATTCTGTTTGTAATTTAAAAAAATTACATGAAAACACAGGTCAAAAAAAATCCCTAAACTTTAGAGAAATTTGTACAGAAAGATATATTTTACATTTGTGCACTAAATTTAACTTTTATTGTAATGTAGGTTACCTTATATTGAAACTAGTATATACTTTAGAATTGAATTAGAGTAATAACTGACTTGTGCAATACATAGGTTCTTTTCTTACCTCTTATAGCAGTACAAGCTTAACAGAATCCTTATAACTCATTTAATTTGGTTTATGAACCCAAACAATCTTGAGAAAAATGACATACATTTTCTGTCATGGGCCCCAAATAAGAGGGTGGAGGCGGACAAAAAGAATATGGCTGTGATCACTTGATCTGAGTGAAAACTATTGTTTGAGCAGCACTGACATATGACTAACCTCTCTTGCATTCCCACTACTTTTGAACACTCTAGTGACTGTGAACTTACAGTCTTCAATGGCAGATCTTTCCTTTGGACAACTCTAAAAGAAGCCCTATTCTGTGGATATGTGAAATTCTGTTAACTTCTATCTAGTGATTCACATTGTTCCATTTGGTGCCAAACAAAATAACTATAATCTTTTTTGCATATGACAGATGAAGGTCTTCAAAATATTGGAAAACATTTATTATAATCTCAGTGCCCATTACCAAATCTTTCCTTCTGTAGACCAGCCGTTGTTTGTTCTCTTAATTATTCCTCTTAAAATAATCATGAGTCTTGGCATGTTCCTTTGTATCTATTGAATTCTCACTTAGTAGGTGAGACTCAGCCAAAGAAAAAGTGTCTCAAGCTGAAAAAGCAATGAGTAAAGAGAAGTAAAGAGAACATTTCATCTTACTAGATGAAAATATAGTTTAAAAGTGCTATCTAGAGAAAAAAGAAATGCACAATGTAAACTAGAAAGGACTTTAAAGATTAGTCTCGTCCCCTAATTTTATGTTGTTGTTACTATTATTGTTCTTGTTGTTGTTGTTTATAGCTTAGGCACAGAGGATTGAGTTAATCACATTTCTTATTCCTGGCATACTGTTACCAGAATTTTCTTTGCAAGGCTGCAAAAACTCTTTCCTATCTGGATGCAGGTAGTTATGTATGAATATATATATATATATGTATATATATATAATTACCCTTAGTCCCCATTCTGTACTCCCATACATCTCCCCACATAAGGAACTGCTCAAATGTGTATGTTACATCTTTTATTTTTGTGTCTTTATAAAACATGGAGTGTTATTTTGTGTTTGTATGCCTTTACATAAGGTATTTACATTAGTGATATTGTGCAAATTTCTTGTTGTTTCTACCCTTGACTTCACACTCTGATTTTAAGCTTTGTCCAGAACTCTCAACTTTGGCTGCACAACCTTCCATGACACATCTGGTATCTAGGGCATTCCAGACCAACTGATAAGAATCTCTGAGAATAATGCTGGGCATCAATATTTCTTTTTAGAAAACTCTTCAGGTGGTTCTATTGCCATACTGTATGGTTTCACATAGAGTTAATCCACTGTTGCACCACTGCTGGACACCTGGATTGACTTCAACTCGCTGCTACAACAAATAACCCTATGATGAACATTCTACCTATGTAATTTAAAGGTCCCCATGTAGAAGATACTCTGGATATGTACTCACAAATGTAATACTGGGTCGCTGGTACAAATATATTCTTTATTTGACCAGTTATTTCTTTGAATTCTCCAAAATGACCACATCTTGTTTTATTCCCACTAGTAATACATTGATTGCTGTTATATTTTGCCAAAACGTGGCATAATCAAAATTTTTCGTATTTTCCAGAGAACTAAGCATTTTCACAAGATCACACAGTAAGATAATGGCAGAAATAAAATTTGAGTTTAAATATTCTTAACTTTAAACCACAGATTTTTTTTCACCATATCAGAGTATGTATGAAATAATACAGTTTTTTGTTTGATTCTATCATTGAGCTTCTGTCAAAATAAAATGTCATTTATAAACCTGACTGAATTTCTCTGAATTTTATAAGGAATTTCTGTTAATATTGTATTTTAAAAATCAAGGATATTTGTTTTCTTCCAATTTATATATACTTCTGTTTTGTATCAGGTGTGTTTCATAGGATGCTTTATATTATCTATCTAGTTATCTCTCTCTCTCTCTCTCTATGTATCTAAAACGAAGTCCAGTAGTGATCAAGAAGGACTAAATGTGGATCATTCAATAATTGAAGAAGTGAAAAGTACAAGACTCCCCTTTCCATGTTAGTTTTCTATTGGTTCATAAGAAAACACTACAAACTTAATAGCTTAAAACAACAACAAATTTTTTTCTCACAGTTTCTGTGGGTCAGGAATCTGGACATGGAGAAGCTGGATCGCTGCTCAGGGTCGTATCAGGCTGAAATAATTTTTGGCTCAGTCTTCAGTTTCATCTTCCAAGTTCACTGGTGTTAGAATTCAGTTACTTGTAGTTCAAGACTGAGGTTCTCAAATCCTAGAAGATGCTCACCATTTTCTGCCCTGTGGCACTCTCCTCAATATGTCAGCTTGCTTTTTCATGGTCAGTAGGAGAACACCTGCTGCTGCTTACACTCTGTCTCTTCTAAGAGCTCAACTAATTAGATCAGGCACACCAAGGATACTCTCCCTTGTGATTAGTTCAGAGTCAACTAAGTGGGAACCATAATTACATCTGCAAAACTCTTTTGTCATAGAACACAAAATAATCACAGAAGTGATATCCTGTCATGTTCATAGGCTGTGCCTACACATAAGGGGAGAGGATTATACAGGAAGTGTACAACCCATGTAGATAGAATATTCTGAAAGAGTGGGAAACTTTTTTCTATTTTGTTTGTTATTGTAGCTGTAGGATGATGACCTGTCATGATACCATCACTGAATATTTACTCAGTGAATGAATCAAAGAACCTCACCATAGCTAGGTAATTTTGCAAGTACCCTAAGAAAATATTTGCTGCTCAAAAAATTTCACCTTCACACAGTAATTTTCAGAGTATTAAGTCCAGAGTATTTGTTAGGAGGTAGCAATATTCTACTAATGAGTCCTGACCCAATCCTAACTTTTTGGCTTAAATTCTGTATTGACGGCATTTGCTATTGGAACTTGATTCAGAGCACAGATGGCTCCACAGCTGTTACACCTTGAAGATTGTAGGAGTCTTTGAGGGATAACATATGTGAAAGCTCATGTTATTTCCAAAGGAGTTTTCTTCCTCATAAATGGTTAAATTAAATCTTAGGGAAATTATACCATTTCTATTCTTTAGCTAAAAATAGAGTCTAGGATTATACCATGTACAGTCACTGGACTTGGTCCAGGTTGATGTTTCACAATGAGACTTTGGAAAATATTTAAATCATTTCTCTGGGAAAACATAATTTTTTGGCTTGGGAAATGTAAGGAATTGCATACAATTAAAGGAAGCCAAAAAAATGCTTTTTTGCTTTAAATGAAGGACTTGAATTTGAGTAGCATTATCTTGAACAGTGACTGAATTTTTCTACAAGTAGTATAATTTTAGATGTGATAAAGAACTGATTATAAAACCGAGCTGTATTAATATGTAGTAAAGAAACTGGAATAACAATGAAACCTAAAAGATGAGGATGCAGACAGACCACATGTCCTATATTAGGTACTTGGCTGATGTGATAGTGAGGAAGCAGACAGCAGTCAGAGGCTACAGAATTGTGGTAAGCATTGTCCATGTTTCAGATATTGGGTGTAATGTAAATGAAAATACAAAAGGTTCTTTTTAAAAGATTAAGTTGAGTGTAAAATTTTGAACTTTTACTCTCTAAGTTTCCTCAAACATTCAAACTCTGAAATGTCAGCCTGTTCCTCAGAAGATTTTGATTCCATAAAATGCTTATATTCAGGATTTATGCCATGCATCACCAGACATGATTTATTTATTTTAAATATTATATATGTTAAATCACTCATACCTACGTAAATATTCAGAAAAGTATCGTTAACCTAAAGGCTAATGCATCATATGAAACTTAGTGTTTACTTAGCTTTAATTATTTTTTTAATATGTTATAATCTGGATTTTTTTTTTGAAGAACAGTTTGGCAATTTTTATTTTTTATTTTGGTGTGGAGGATGAGCTTTATTTATTTTTTTAACTTTTTTTTTTTATTGACTTACATTCATTTTACAATGTTGTGTCAAATTCCAGGGTAGAGCACAATTTTTTCAGTTATACATGAACATGCATATATATTCATTGTCACATTCTCTTTTGCTTTGAGCCACCACAAGATCCTGTGTATATTTCCTGTGCTACACAGTTCAATCTTGTTTATCTATTCTACATTTTGAAATCCCAGTCTGTCCCTTCCCACCCCCCCATCTCCCTGGCAACCACAAGTTTGTATTCTATGTCTATGAGTCTGTTTCTGTTTTGTATTTTTTATTATTATTATTTTTTTAGATTCCGCATATGAGCGATATCATATGGTATTTTTCATTCTCTTTCTGGCTTACTTAACTTAGAATGACATTCTCCAGGAGAATCCATGTTGCTGCAAATGGCGCTATGTTGTTGGTTTTTATGGCTGAATAGTATTCCATTGTGTAAATATATCACATCTTCTTTATCCAGTCATCTGTCAATGGACATATAGGCTGTTTCCATGCCTTGGCTATTGTAAATAGTGCTGCTATGAACATTGGGGTGCAGGTGTCTTTTTGAAGTAGGGTTCCTTCTGGATATATGCCCAAGAGCGGGATTCCTGGGTCATATGGTAAGTCTATTCCTAGTCTTTTGAGGAATCTCCATACTGTTTTCCACAGTGTCTGCGCCAAACTGCATTCCCACCAGCAGTGTAGGAGGGTTCCCCTTTCTCCACAGCCTCTCCAGCATTTGTCATTGGTGGACTTTTGAATGATGGCCATTCTGACTGGTGTGAGGTGATACCTCATTGTAGTTTTGATTTGCATTTCTCTGATAATTAGTGTTATTGAGCATTTTTCATGTGCCTATTGATCATTTGTATTTCTTCCTTGGAGAATTGCTTGTTTCAGTCTTCTGCCCACTTTTGGATTGGGTTGTTTGTTTTTTTCTTATTAAGTCGTATGAGCTGCTTATATATTCTGGAGATGAAGCCTTTGTCGATTTCATTTGCAAAAATTTTCTCCCATTCCGTAGGTTGTCGTTTCGTTTTACTTAAGGTATCCTTTGCTGTGCAGAAGCTTGTAAGTTTCATTAGGTCCCATTTGTTAATTCTTGCTTTTATTTCTATTGTTTGGGTAGACTGCCTAGGAAAGCATTTTTGAGATGTATGTCAGATAATGTTTTGCCTATATTTTCTTTAAGGAGGTTTATTGTATCTTGTCTTACGTTTAAGTCTTTGATCGATTTTGAGTTTATTTTTGTGTATGGTGTAAGGGAATGTTCAAGCTTCACTGATTTACATGCTGCTGTCCAGCTTTCCCAACACCATTTGCTGAGGAGACTGTCTTTATTCCATTGTATATTCTGTAGTATTGTTGAAGTCTAGGAGAGTCATTCCTCCAGCCTCTTTCTTTTTCTTCAGTAATGCTTTGGCAATTCTAAGTCTTTTGTGGTTCCATATAAATTTTATTATGATTTGTTCTAGTTCTGTGAAATATGTCCTGGGTAATTTGATAGGGATTGCATTAAATCTGTAGATTGCCTTGGGCAATGTGACCATTCTAACAATATTGATTCTTCCAATCCAGGAGCATGGGATATCTTTACATTTTTTAAAGTTTTCTTTAATTTCCGTCATTAGTGTTTTATAGTTTTCCATGTATAAGTCTTTCACCCCCTTGGTCAGAGTTGCTCCTAGGTATTTTATTACTTTGGATGCTATTTTAAAGGGGATTGTTTCTTTACTTTCTTTTTCTGTTGATTCATCATTAGTTTAAAGAAATGGAACTGATTTTTGAACATTAATCTTGTAACCTGCTACCTTGCTGAATTCTTCGATTATTTCTAGTAGTTTTTGTGTGGACCTTTTAGGGTTTTCTATATATAGTATTATGTCATCTGCATATAGTGACACTTTTACCTCTTCTTTTCCAATTTGGATCCCTTTTATTTTTCTCTCTTGCCTGATTGCTGTGGCTAGGACTTCCAAGACTATGTTGAATAGGAGTGGTGATAGTGGGCATCCTTGTCTTGTCCCAGATTTGAGTGGTGGATTATTTTTATGAAGTTAAAGTCTGTTACTTTATAACATGCATGAAGAAATGAACAGAATTCTGTTTTCTGTTTTGTTTGTTTTACAAATTGTGAAAAAGATACGCTTTGACCACACTTTGAGGCAAATAAGGTAGTGCTGAGTTGGGACTGTGAGGGTGTGCTGAATGGTATCTGCATTCATTTATTATTCATTTATTAAGCCAGAATTTATTGGGTATTTTTTTCTGCACTAGAAGTATAGTTGTGAACACAACAGAGACACACACGTTCCATGCCTTTATGGAGCTTACTGAAAGGTAAAGAGTCAGGTAAATATACAATTTAAATAATTATACAGAAGAAACAATTATATTTGTTTTAAGAGCTATGAGTAATGATACAGCATTGTGTGAGAGGATATAAGTAATGCACAGGGTTAGAGAAGGCAACCCAAGGGAATGACATTCAAGCTCAACATAAAGAGTAAATAAAGCCAATATAGCAAAATGCTATGAGAAGATAAGAAGGGTGATAAAGAGAGCATTTTAAGCAGTTGTAACTACATGGTCAAAGATAAGGTGAATTTCATACTTTTTGAGGAACTAAAAAATTTTATTGCATTTGGAAAATAGTAAGAGAAAGTAGAGTGAAAGATGTGAATGTAAAACTCTAGAAATAAGACTCTGCTGCAGGACATTGTCAGTTATGTTAAAGATTTTTAACTTTATCTTGTGAGCAATGGGAAACAACTAAATAGTCTGGGAAAGAGACAGTGTGTTGGTTTTGCGTGGCAGAATCAAACATGCATTTTCAAAGATTCTAGTGACGGAATACATGGAAGAAGGATCTGAGAAGAAGTTATTGTAGTAGTCCAGGCAAGAGGTACTGGTGGCTTGGGCAAGGATGGTCAGAGAGAGAGGCAGTGGTATGATATGTCTGATATATATTTGGGAACTGAATTAGTAGAAATTAGAGATTTTTTTTATCAGTGGATATGTAGATAAGTGGTGAAGAATTATCAAGCAAGAGAATAGAGAGGAGGGAAAACTTATCATTCATTAAAATGAAGAAAGATGGAAGAGATTATATTTGAACCAGGAAATAATTAGTTTTATTTATTTTAATTGTGAAATACTTTAAAGATATCTAAGTGTCAAAGTAAAAAACAAACATAAAAAGAGTAAGATATATAGATCTGGAGCTCAGAATAGAGAAGTGTGAACTGGTGTTATAATCTTGGGGATCTTTGGACTGTAAATGTTGGAAAGTTAGGGATGGGAAGAGAAGCATGTGCAGGACTATGTTTGGCAGCACTAAAGAATATTAAAACTACAATAGTGGGGAGATCCAAGAAATGAGAAATAGAAGAAGCTCTCAGAGAGACTAGAGAAAGACCAGTGTGATACCATGAAAATAAAAAGAAGAATGTCTTGAGAAGAAAGGTATGCCAATTGTCAATTGTTAAGTTAAAATTTTATAACTAGATAGAAGAATGAGGCCAGGGAGAATTTTATGCAATATATAGTTTTTGAGTGCATAGCATAAGTCTTACTTTTCTTTATTCCCATCACCTCCTATAGATCTCAAAAAAAAAATGATTAGTAAACTAAACTATAAAAAATTTATCAGAAAGCTTCTCCTCAAATCATCTTCTTTTGATTGCTGTGTAAGGAAAAGTACTAGCATATGCTACCTTTAGCTTATTAATTTATTAGCAAGTGATTTTAATATGCTAAAGTATTTACAATTAAAGATCAGGCCATGAGATACATAATGTTTAATGTCATATTTCTGTTCTATGACATAATTAAACACTCCAGTATTATACATTGCAGATACTCAATTATGCCTATCATCTTTTATGTACAGTGAGCCTAATTTAGTTATCACTTAAATTCATAGTGATTCTGCACTGGCTGGTTTTCATTATACATGATTTTTTTTTTTTAATCATCAATCAGGGAACAGTTTTTAATCCCTTATAAGGCAGTACTTCTGAAGAATTACAGATTGTATTTTAATAACCTTTTGGAAAATCACAACTCATAGTTTATAATTGAAAGATTTTTATATTACCAAAAATCAGTACATGTTTCCCCATATTATAACTGGTGTAAATAAATGACATCAGCCACCTTTCTGTAACATTTTTTTTAATGTCTAGATTTCCTTTTCTAGCAACTACTGCTATTATTGTTGTTTTGCCAACCTTAATTTGTTCATTCTGACAAGAACTTCTTTTCTACAAGAGCTTCGAATTTTCACTTTGCTAGTCCTTATTCTTTGCCTCCTTCCAAATGTTGAATAAAGTTTATCCGATTTTAGGAATTCTTCAAATTAGGTCTCTAATCCTGATATTAATTCTTTCATTATTTATGTACTCAGGTTAGGCTTTGTAAAATGTTCTCTCTGAAGTATTGAGTTGTAAAGTAAATCAAATGACTTTCTGATAAATTAGTGTGTATGTATTGCATTCCTCATACTCTTCTTACTTCTTCAGCACTGCTGAGATACAAAGCTCCAGAGGGCACAATTAACATTACATGTGAACAGAGTGTGCTAATACTATGTTACCTCCTATTGCTAATGCAACAAGTAGTTGTCGTGGGGTTGATAAATATTGTATATACTCATTTTTATATTCTTGAATACTTGACTGTAAAAAAATACAAACAAGTCTCATATATTGCTTTTGAACCCTTCATTTTCTACTCACTAATATATTTTCAGTTTATGTTAGTTGACATTTTAGTTTACTTAAAATGAATCAAAATATGAATACTTTAATATTTTTACATTTTATGCTATTTCTGAGATTGTTTCACTGAGAACTAAAAGCAGCATATCTCCTTATAGAATATTTGGCATGGGGTTATGGTATTGAGCACCTAACTTGTACTCAACAAATGCTGGTTGAAAGAATGAATATACATTAATTATTGCAGTGGAAAGACAGCATATTATAAATCTGGTGTCCCTGAATTCTGCCCTACTAATTATGCCCGTGTGAAGATAAGCAACTCACTGTATATTTTTTGGACTCCATTTTATCAACAGTAAAATTAGGATATTCATTTAACAAATTTTTTAAGTATCTACTGTGGGCCTTGAGCTGTTCTGGAAACTGGAGATCTAAAGTGAACAAAACAAGCTGAGTGGATGCTTTCCTGATATTTATATTCTATTCAAAGGAAAATTTAGCAGTTAACAAATAAATAAATATGTAATATTTTGGACTTCACTCATCCATTTCAAAAGAATTTATTAAGCAACCATGTGCAGAAATACCATTATACTTCTGGGTTGGATACCAAGATTAATAAGATACTATGATTGTTCTCAGTCAGTTTATATTTTAGTAGGAAATATGTCTCCATGATTACAGCACATAAAAATAAAAGCTTACATGGCAATAGTAAAGGTAGAAGTTGAGGGAATTAAAAAAGAAAGGAGACAATTCTAACTCTTCGAAATAGTGCCATGTGATTTCATACTCCCATGTAACAATAAGATAAAATATTTTTAATTGACACTTGTGTAGATATTCAAAAGACTCATGTTAAAATTATCATTAAGGAGAGAAGTCCAACCTTCCTATAATGAATTTTGTAAGGCCATCAGATCTTAAAACCCTCTGATTACATTCCACCACACTTAGTTAAGGCCCAAGTCTTTAGAGTGACCTTCAGATTTCCACATGGTCCTGTTATTTCTCTGGCCCATCTCCTACAACTTCTTCCCCACTCAGGCCACATCAACCGCTGTTTTGGGATTATTCCACCCTGTCAGTATATTCTGACTTCAGCATCTGAGTGCTTGCTCTTCTGTCTGCCTGGAAAATCTTTCCTTAGACATATGATAGCTCACTCCTCCATGCCCATCAAGTATCTTTGAAATATCACTTAAACAGATAGGCCTTCTCAGACCACCCTATATAAAACAGTACCCAGCATTACTAAACACTCTCTTTCTCAGTATTCAGATTAATTGTTTTCCATAATTTTTATTATAATTTAATAATAATAGTATAATTTGTTTCTCTTCCTTCTCACCTATTAGAATGTAAGCTCTAGAACTGCAAGACTTGGTCTGCTTTATCGATTGTCATCCTGGTTCTAGCATCTAGACCAGAGCCTTACACATAATAGGCCTCAGTTGGTATTTGTTAAGTATTTTCCATGTGTGGACATAGATAAAAGTATTCTAAAACTATATGTGAAAGCAGGAGGACTACACTAGCTAAAAAGATTTTGAAATACAGGGACCTAAAGACTAAATAAAGGGACTTAAGGTATACAAGTAAATGGGTCTTAATGAATTTTTTATTCCTTGTGGAGTCAGGGGAGGTGTAGGCAAGCAACAGAAAACAACTCTGAATAATTCAAAGGTGAAAAAATATTCAAAGGATATTGGATCACAATTACATTAAGGGAAAAGATAAGAATCAGCTCTTAGAAAGTGTGAAGCTATCTCTAGGAATATCAGAGATAAGGTGTTTTGTGAATGACAGAGTGATTCATATTCAGTGACTTTAAATCTCTGCATTTTTAATCAAAATTCAGGTTTCTAAGAGAGGTAATTTGATTAAACAAAACTGGAATGCCTATTGGCCCTGAAGTCATGTTTAGTAGGACAGAGCCTTGGGAATACTGTGATTGTAGGTCCCAGCAGACATACCTAGAATTTTGAAAGGGCAGATCTTCAAAGGAAACATACTGCTACTAGAAAGAAGGTGAGGGGCTGGGAGATGATGATGAGACAAAATTACATATACTCGCTGTAGTTTCTGAAACCTCAGAACATATTTAGGTATTCAATACTGTACAATATTATACAGCTTTTCAGGTATTTATTTGCCATTTATGTGCTCTCATCAGTGACATGTGTCTTCATGTCTTTTGCCCCTTTTCAAAATTAAGTTTTTAAAGTTCCTTATATACTTATGATACTAGTCTGTGTTGTATATATGTTATGCAAATATTATTTCCCAGTCTGTAACTTTTCTTTCATCTTCTTAAGTAGGAGTTTTGCAAAATTATTTTTAAATTTTTTTTATAAAATCCAGTTTATCAATTTTTAATTTTATAAATCTTACATTTGGTGTTATGTCCGAGAACATTTTACATAGTCCTCTATCCTAAAGATTTTCCCCTACTTTGTTTTGTTTTTTCTATTGATTTCCAACTGTTTCAACACCATTTGTTGAAAGGGTTGTCTTTCTTCCACTGGATTGCTTTTGCACTTTTGTCAAAAATCAGTTGGGCATATTTGTGTGGGTTTATTTCTGGATTCTCCACTCTGTTACTTTGATCTATGTGTCTTCTCCTCTGACAATACCATGCAGTCATGATTACTAAAACTAGGTTAAGTCTTGAAATTAAGCAGATAGACTGATTCATTCCATTTCATTCTACTTTTCCAAAATCCTTTTTAGCTTTTATAGTCCACTTGCCTTTCCATATAAATTTTCTAACACTTTTGTCTATGTCTACAAAAAATGTGCTACAATTTTGATAGGAATCACATTAAACATATAGGTCAAATTAGTGAGAATTGACATCTTTACTATGTTGAGTCTTTACTGTGTTGAACACAGAATGAGTCTCTATTTTTTAGATTTCTTTGATTTCTTCCATCAACATTTTATAATTTTCAAGATGTAGTATCTGAATACATGTTGTTAGATTTACACCTAAGTATTTCAATATTTTTTTTCAAAGTGTTAATCAGATAGATTGTTATTCCGTATCTTCTTGGCATACTCAAATAAAAGTCATGCTATATTAAAACATAGTAGACTGTTAATTCCTTTTCACATTCATTCATTCTATCTTCATGGAATTTGAAATAACGCCCAGAACAAACCCCAAATAGAAAGTACTCCTACTTGGTAAACATTCAGCCACTACCTACCCAGACAGTTTGCAGTGAGGTAGCACACCTACCCTGAAACATTCCTTTGATAAAACGCATTCAACTGTCTAAAATGTTAGACTATGTTAGAGTATGTATAATAAAAATTAGGTAAATAAAGTACAGTGTCATATGTGATTTCTTGATGAATACATAGTTGATTGTTTCTTTCTCAAAAATCTATTCCTTCTCCAGTTTAATATTTTCTAGAGTTCAAGTAGTATTTTTTCACTTTCTACATGTTTTTTTGCCAATATTTAGGGATGTAATTGATTTTTGATTTTTTTGTATGCTCATGTTGTTATATCCTGAGACCTTGCTGAAGTCATTTATTAGTACAAGGAGCTTGTGGTAGATTCCTTGGGATTTTCTATGTAAACAATTGATTCATATGCAAATAGGGATAGTTTTATTTCTTCTTTTCTGATCTGTATCCCTTATATTTCTGTTCTGTCTGTTTTACTTTGTTTTTACCTTATTTCATTGGCCATAATTTTTAGCATAGCATTGAATAGGAGTGTATAGAGAGGATATCCTTGCCTTGCTGCCAAGAAAAACATTCGGTCTTTCACTAAATATAATGTTATCTGTAGTTTATCTTTATCATGCTGAAGAAGATCCTTGTTGTTCCTCTTTTTCTAAAAAAAAAAAAAAAAAAGAAAAAATTTAATTCATGAATGGAAGCTGGGAGGGTATATAGCTCAGTGGTAGAGTGCATGCTTAGCATGCAGGAGGTCCTGGGTTTAATCCCCAGTACCTCCATCAAAAAAAAAAAAAAAGTTAAAAAAAAATCATGAATGGGTGTTGAATTTAGTTAAATGCTTTTACTGTATCAATTAATACTAGCATGATTTTCATCATTTAGTCTGTTAATATGGTAGATTATTTTGACTGATCTGAAATACTGAGCCACTCTTACATGCCTGGAATGTATGTGTGTGTGTATATATATATATACTTTTCTTAACGATTTTTGTGTCTTATATTCATCAGGGATGCTGGTCAGTAGTTTCCTTCTTTCCTCCCTCCCTCCCTCCTTGCGTTATTTTTTCTCTCTTTTCCTCCTTCCTATCTTCCTTCCTTTCTTTTTGGTACGGTCTTTTTCAGATTTGTGAATTTTTAAATTACGATTTTAATTTCCTTAACTGCTATAAGGTTATTCATATGATATATTTCATTTCATGTTGGGCAAGTGGGTGGCAGTTTGTGTGTTTTGAGGAATTTGTGAATTTCATCTAAGTTGTCAAATTGTGAGTGTAAAGTTATTCATAGTATTTCCTGTTTTATCTTTGATGTCTGCAGGTCTTTACTGATACCTCATGATCTAAACCTAATACTGGTAATTTATCTTTTCTCTTTGTTTTGTCAATTTTGTTAATTTTTCTAAAACATCTCTTTGCTTCAGTGTTTTTGTATATTGAGTATGTTTTTAATTTCATTGATTTTTATATTTTATTTACTTCTCTGTGGTTACTATGACTTTATTTTGCTTTTTCTCTTTAAGTTTTTGAGGTGGGAGTTTAAATTATTGATTTGTGACTTTCCTCTTTTTTAATATGTTTAGTACTGTAAGTTTTTCTCTCATTAGTGCTTTTACAAAATATTTTGGTAGGCTTTTATATTTTTATTTAGTTTAATTTATTTTTAAAGTTACCCATGGCTTCCTCTTTTGACCTTTGGATTATTTAAAAATCTTTTGTTTACTTTATAAGTTTTTCAAGATTTTCTTGTTACCCATTATTTCCTGTTATCCTTTTATTATTGATTTCTAGTTTGATTCTATTATGATTACAGTACATAATACATAAAATTTCAGTTATTTTAAATTTTGTTGTAGTTTGTTTGATTGCCTAGGATATGATCTATCTTGGTATATGTTCTATGAGCACTTGAAAATACTGTATTTTGCTGTTGTTGGGTGGAGTGTTCTATAAAATGTCAGTTAAATCCTATTGATTAATGGTGTTATTGAGTTATTCTGTATTCTTACTGATTTTCGTTCTAGTTGTTTTGTCAGTTGTTGAGAGTGGTGTGTTAAAATCTTCAGCTATAATTTTAGTTTTGTTTATTTCTATTTTCAGTTCTATCAGTTTTGCTTCACAAATTTTGCAACACTATTTTTGGTGCATATACATTTAGAATTGTTGTTTTCTTGATGGATTGCCCCTGTATCATTATATAATGTGTCTGGTGATTTTCTTTGCTCTGAAATCTACTTTATCTTGAACTAATACAGCTGCCTTTTTATTTTATTATTTTTCTTTGCTTAATATTTGCATAAGATAGTTTTTTATCCTTTTACTATAAATATGCTTATGTTGTTATATTTGAAGTGAGATTTTTGTAGGCAGAACATAGTTGAGTCTTTCTTTTTAATCCACCTTGCCAGTCTTTTTCTTTTATGTGGTATATTTAGATCATCTACCTTTAATGTAATTTTGACATTGGGACATAAGTCTGCTGTTTATTTTTGTTTTATAGTTGTTCTTTTAGTTTTTTATATCTCTTTTCTTTTTCCTGCATCCCTGTGTGTTGTCTGGACATATTTTTAAACTATTGTTTTGATTGATATACTGTGGGGTTTTTTTTGGTTTATTTATATCTTTATACCTTTGTTACTGGTTGCTCTAGGTATTGCATTATATATACATAACTTTCTATATGCATAACTTACCAAGTCCACTGATGGTGTCATTTTTCCACTTCAAGTGAAATATAGAAACTATACCTTGTTTTATGCCCCTTTACCATCTTCAATTTATAATATAATTGTTGTAAATATCTTTTCTACATACATTTAGAACCAATGTTATAATTTTTACCTCAACCATCAAACTTAAATAGAAAACTCAAGGTGGAAAGGAAAGGCTATTGTAATTACTCATATTTTGCTTACTATATTCTTTCTTCCTTCCTGATGTTCCAAGACTCCTTTTGTTGTTGCTGTTGTTGTTTTGTTTCCTGTTTAGAGGACTCACTGTAGCAATTCCTTTAGTATAGGTCTACTGCTGAAAAATTCTCTTAGTTTCCTTCACCTGTGAATTTTTAAATTTCTCTTTTTCTTTCCTAAAGCACATTTTTGCTGGATACAGGACCCTATTTTAACAGTTTTTTCCTTTCATCATGTCAGAAATGTTGTACAACTACTTGGGCCTTTACAGTTTCTGAGGAGAACTGTCATTCTATTCATTTTTCACCTACAGGTGAGATATTATTTATCTCTAATTGTCTTTCTTTCTTCTTTCTTTCTTCCTTCATTCCTTCCTTTCCTTTCCTTTCTTTCCTTTCTTCTTTCTTTTTAGTTTATAAAGGTTTGGCTCTGATGTGTCTTTGGATTTCTTTGGATATATCCTTCTTGAGTTCACTCAGCTTCTTTAATCTACATGTTTATGTTCTTTGCCAAATTTGAAAAGTTTTTAGCCATTATTTCTTTGAGCATATTTTCAGCACCAACTTCTTTCTTCTTTTTGATACTTCTATGGCATGGTTCTTAGATTTTCTGTTATATTATCACATGGCTCTGAGGCTCTCTTCATTTTATTTTTCAGTTTATTTTTTCTCTGTTTTTCATATTGTGGATTTCTTTTGCTTATTTTCCAGTATACTCATGCTTTTTTCTGACCATTCTGCTGTTCAGCCCATCTATTGAGTATTTTTGTTACTGTATTTTTAAGGTTTGAAATTTCCATTTGATATATCTTTGTATCTTCTGTTTCTTTTCTGAGCATTTCTGTTTCTTTGCTCATAATTTCTATTTTTCATTTGTTCTAGGCAAGTTTTACTTAAGCCATTTTTATCGTGGCTGTTTAAAATCTTTGTTAGAAAATTATAACATTTCTGTCATCTTGGTTTTGGTGTCTAAACATATATATTTTTATTATTTGAGATCTTCCTGGTTCTTTGTATGACAATACATTTTTTCATTGAAGGTTGGGCCTTTTTGAATACTATGCTATAAGACTCTGCATCTTATTTATAATATTAGCTAATGTCCTGTTTTAGCTGGTTTGGGCTGCTACAACAAAATACCATAGACTAGGTGGCTTGTAAATAACAGAAATTTCTTTCTCACAGTCCAAGACCAGGGTACCAGCAGAGTTGGGTAAAAGACCTCTTCTAGGTTGCAGACTTCTTGTTGTATCCTCACACGGTGTAAGGGGTGAGCCATCTCTCTCATCATTAATCCCATTCATGAGGGCTCCATTTTCATGGCCTAATCACTCCCCACAGGACCTACCTCCCAATATCATCATATTAATCATTAAGTTTTCAACATATCAATTTTGGGGAGACGCAAACAGTTCAGACTGTAGCATTCCATCTTGGCCTCTCAAAAGTCATGTCTTTCTCATATGTCCTCATCTCAGAAGTTAAGTCCAAATTCTCATTTAAGTATCACCTAAATTAGATATGGATGAGATTCCAACTGTGGGACTGAAATCAGAAATGTTACATGCTTCAAAAATACAATGATAATATAAGCATAGGATAGACATTCCTATTCCAAAAGGGGAAACGTAGACAATGAAAAAAGGAGTAACAGGTTCCAAGCAAGTCTAAAACCTTAAGGCCCAGTGGGGTGGGGGTCCTGCCCCCATACCTTTGGTAGGGGTAGCCCATGCTGCAGCTCTCACAGGTTGGAGTCCCATGCCTGTGGCTCTTCCAGGATCTCCTGCTTTGGGGTCAAGGGAGTATCCCTGCCTCCATGACTGTGTTGGCATTGCCTCTAGCAGGGCTATTTACCGTGGCCTTGCCCTTACAGTGACTATCTACCTGGGTCCTGTGCCCATGGCTCTGTGCCTCTCCATCCTTTAAAATATAGGTGGAGGTAGCCACACCTTCACAACTCTACTGGGCAGAGATTGGGTCCCCATGGTTTTGAGTGGCACCTCTCCAGTGGCTTTTGAGTGGGGATCATTTGGCCTACTGAAACCCAGATGATGGCCTTCAATTTTGAAACCCAGGAGGTTGCCCTGATGATCTCTATATTGCCTTCAAGGTCTTTCTTCCCTTGTCTTAAAGAAATGTGGGTTCACTATCAAATAGTTTATGGTCCCAGTCTACAGAATCTAAGTTTAGCAACGTTCCTTCACAGTTTCTTATCTCCTTCCTCTTCAGTCAAACAGGTTGTTTTCCTGCTAGGGCAATTGATTCAGTCCCTGATTCACAACCATACTAGTCTGGTCTCCTTATCAAAAGGTCACTTGGCCATACCTTTAATTTTTTGTTTTTTTGTTCTTTTGTTTTTTTTACAAACATACTTTATCATTTCTGCAATATGTGTAGGCTGAGAATTTTCCAAATTTTTAAATTCTTCTTTTCTTTTTGGTTAACAACTTCACCTTAAATTATTTCTTTATTTTTGTGCTTTGCTGTAAGCATTCATGAGAAACCAGGCCACTGCTTTAACATTTTGCTTAGAGATTTCCTCAGCCAAATACCAACTTTCATCATTCACAAGTTTGACCTTTCACAGAACACTAGGATGGGAACACAAGTCAGCCAACCTCTTTGTGACTTTATACCAAGGATCTCCTTTCCTCCAGTTCCAATAACATGCTCCTGATTTCTATCCAAGACCTCATCAGAATGGTGTTTATTTGTTGTCCATATTTCTACCAACATTTTGTTCACAACCACTTAGGTATTCTCCAAGAAGACTGAGGCTTTCCTCACAACTCTCCATGTCTCCTGAGTTCTTATCAGGATTGCTTTTAACAGACTGTTCATGGCAGTGTAGATTTTTTTCTAGCACTCTCCTCAGAACTCCCAGCCTCTATCAGTTCCAAAATCACTTCTGCATTTTTAGCTATTTGTTACAGCAGTCTCTGTACTTCTTGGTATAAATTTTCTGTCTTAGCCCATTTGGGATGGTATAACAAAAATACTATAGACTGAGTGCTTTACTTGGTAGAAATTTATTGCTCACAGTTGTGGAGGCTAGAAATCCAAGATGAGGGTACCGGAATGGTCAGGTTCTGGTGAAAGCCCTCTTCCAGGTTGCAGACTACCAATTTCTTGCTGTGTCCTTACATGGTAGAAAGAATGATCTGTCTCTCTGGGGCCTCTTTTATAAGGATATTAATTCCATTCATGAGAGCTCTGCCCTTATGACCTAATCATCTTCCAAAGGCCCTACCTTCTGGTACTATAAGGCATTAGGTTTTCAATATATGAATTTTGTGGGAACACATTGAGGCCATAACACCTCCTCTGTCACCAGTCTGGTGAGGTCGAGGTACACCACTTCATTACTGCCAGTTGAATTAGGAGTCCAGTTTCCTCACTTACCCTCCATTGATACCGCACTGTGGGGACTCCTCATTAATGTTCATCACTGTTTGTAATTCTGGCTACCCATTAGATTCCTAGATACCTCCTTTATTGGAAGGGGTAGGAATACCTTGTAACTGCTTCTAATGTAGTTTTCAGTGACACCATTGGGATAGCTGCCTCATTATTACTGGGTTGTGGTGAAAAATCCGGTTATCTAGAAGCTTTTCTCTGACCACCCCTTTGTGGAGGAGGAAGGGTACCTGGCAGTGTAAGTCCAGGTTTCCCACGTGGATTGTCTGACATTTGGGAGGTTGGGGAATTCATTACTGCCTTGCCTGGATGAATATCCCAGTTGTCTACTCATCCTTTTTTGACACTAATTTAAGGAGAGGGCTCTGGGACTTTTTGTTACAGCCTCCAAGGATTAAGTCTATTGTCTTGGCTCTCCATTTGTCCTTTACAGACATAGCTGGGAGTGGGGCCACAGTTTTTTTCTGTGTTGTTTGGCTTGAGTATAGTGATTATTGTCAAGAAGTTTTCTATATTGCTAGGCTACTCTTTTGACTGGAGAATACAGGCCATTAGTTAGAACGTTTTTTGTCTGTGCCTGTTGATATTTCTGAGTTTCCAGCTTCTTAAAGCTCCAAGTCTGGGATATACGAGAAAAGTAAACAAACAAAAAACAATTGTTTCTCAATCAGTTTGCCTTCTTCTCTGCATATTTGAGTTCTTCCTACATTTGTCTTATGTGCAATTTCCAAGTTTTTTTTTCTTTTTTTTTTCTCCTTAGTGGGAGCAATAGGGAAAAGTATGTCTATTCCACTCCCCAGAGGTGATCACATTATATTTTGAATACTAATAACTTTGAAGCCATTTCATTATTCATTGGGTATGCTTTAAGTAAACAGTATCAAAATTTTATCGCAGCATGTATATATTGAATACCAACTATATGCCATGCATCTTACTGGGAACAGAAGGAAAACAGTAAACACAGAGTTGGATATTAAGGGTAGTTACCATACAACATGCACATATATATTCCTATGGTAGTAATTTTGGTGGCGTTTCATTTGTAGCTTCCACCAAATAAGTTGATGGGTTACAGTAATACTGACAGGTCCCTTCCAACCCTAAAGATATATTGTATATTTTAATAATGAAGCTAATATGAAATAAGCTCTCTTAATAACCCCCATGCACATATATTCATTGTAAGTACAATCATACACTATAATAATAGGCATTAGTTAGAAGTCCTGAAAGAATATGCCAAATTAGTTAGCATGGTTATGTTATTGTGGTAGGGTTTGGGACATGGGGGAAAGAAGAAAGATTTCAGAGTGAGAGACAGCTATATTTGATTGAGCTGTGTCATCTTGGAGAAATTATTTAACCTATCTGAATCTCAATTTCTTTTCAAAGTTACTTTCAGAGCTAAATGTAGTTGTACACACACAAACATACATACGTATATTTATGGAAGCATATAACGTTCCTCATAAATATGAATCCTTTCCATTTTCTCTGTTTAATGGTTTTCCATATGTAAATAAAATTAGTTGAATAGATTACAAAAGTCTAAACATCATGTTATAATTGAATTTCTCTTAGTAGTATATGAGCTGTCCTCCTCTGTCTACCGTCAGTGGAATGAAGTCTCAGTAGACAAAACTGCATAAAATGGTAGTTATCAGAAATACAGGGACTCAGACGGGTCTCAGGGATTGAGATAAAGTACTAAATATTTAATAGGAAATTATTCAACTTTAATATGGTCTAATACTTTTGGAAACCTGAAGCAAAGCAATTAAGATGGCCAATAAAAAAATATGAAATTAGACTATTATACTTGTGTTCCAAATATTTTTCCTATATAAATCCCATGAAATCTTTTGACACAAATACTAATATGTGTGATTGACACTAAAAATAGTAATGGCTCTGGAAAACCATTGAGTCATAAGCTCAAAATGATACAGAGTTGTTCTGCTTACCAGATGGTACACTTCCCATTTTTGAAAGAAAACCTAAATTTTTGTTTGTAGATAAATATGAAGGCAAAATTTCAATCTGTTATATTAATTTTTATCATAAATTAAAAGTACGGAATACTTTAAAACTGGAATTTTTGGTTGTAAAAATCTGGCTTGGATTCATCATAACATTGATTTATTTCAGCATATATGGACATATAATCATGCATTAATCTTGTGTTTTTTGTGATGTCTGGTCTTATATTAAAATTTGTTATTCTCATGTATAGTTTTAATGTTGTCAATGATGCTTATTCATTTGCATTTCATTTCTTCCTTGTTAAAGGTGTCTGGTTGAACGTGGTTTATAATAGTTTGCATTCTTACCACTGTTGACAAGGAAAGGCAGCAATGAATGGTCTAAAAACAATGTGTCTATTGCCACAAGTGACCTAGTATTTTCAATTTATATGAAGATTATAAAGAGAGTAGAAATAGTCACAAGATTGTTGTTTTTCTGCTTATAACACTTTCCAAAAATAAATATTACCAAATACACCATGTGTTATACCAGGATTTGATCAGATTTTTTTTGCTCAAGTGAAATTCAAACATTTTAACTGTTCTAAAAAGACTGAATTTACAAGTCTTATAAACTGGGATTAACCAATTTGTGTTTTGATTTTGTCCCAAATTTTTGGGGTAGTTCTAAAATTTTAAATTTTTAGTCACAAGCGGTGACAGTGACAGTCAAATAGCCTACAAACCACTAGAACACTATTTAAGATATGTCCTCATTGATAGTTTACTTATACTTCAAGGCAGTTTATGAGTACCACAGGCTAGGGGAACAGTTGGAATGAAAAAAAGAACTCTGAATTGAGTGGTCTTTGGAAGTTTTGTGAAGTGGAGTTTTAGATAGAATTAAATAAATATGATTTTGGTAAGAGAAAGGTAAATTTGAGGTACATTAATGAATAAATTAAGCAGGAGAATATTTGATATGGTAGAAAATTGCAGTGTATGTTCAGGGTTTTTAAACATATTTGTTGTTGAAGGAAAGTACAAAACAGAAAAAGTTGAGACCTAACTTGGGACTCAAGTTATTGTTATTCTGTGGATTTGGAGCTTAATTCTGATTTAAAAAAAAACAAAACAAAACCAATGTGAATGGGGTGTGAGAAATTGATTACATTGGGAAGAAACTAAATAAATAAAGTTGTAGAGTCTGAATTGAGGAACTCTTATAAAAATAATAATAAATCCAGTAGCACTCTCTTCATAAAGTGGTAAAAAGTCTTAAGTAATCATTTCATTTATAAAAACGCACAAATTTTAAAGAAATTCTATCTCTAAACAATGCCAAGTAAAATCTCTTCTCCTTCATATTCTTTCAGACCCTTAATCCTAAGTGTCTTCCATTCTTCACTGACATCCAATCCCTTGATGCTCACATTTCTTCAAGTCTGTAGGTACCCTCCTGGCTTCAAGTTTTCGCTCTCCAGAAGAGGCCATGCATCATAATTTTTTGCCACTCCCTATTCTGTATATTCTAGTCTTCTATTGTATCTGGCAAACATCAAGTCTTAAATCTAGTTATTTCTGATATCTCTTTCTGTGGCCAGAATCCTCAGCATTGGAGAAAACTACAACTTTGTATTCTGATGATACTAAAAATGTTTTGTTTCCACCATCAGCTAAGTACTTGATGCACTTGGACTCTTTAAACATTGCTGATTGGTTGCCACTTCCTTCGCAACAATATCTGAATCTCCCCTTCAGCCTGCTACTCTGTGCTGTCCCCTCTTGCTAAGCACACTTGCTTTCTTTATTACAGAGAAAACCCAGACTGAAATAATGAACTTTCTTACCTAATAGCTATCCCCAAATTTATTTATATGTGCTTTCACTCTTTCTTCCAGAGAAAATTTCCTCCTTCACATCTAGGCTAATTAATTTGACTTATGGCTCCTCCTTTCTAATTAAATATGAGGATTCTGACCTAATGTTTTTCTTCATAAACTATTGTCTATAAAATGATTCATATTTCTGACTTCCCCTATTATAAGTGAATATGCTCTAGTATTCTCATTTTTCATTATTTTAACATTTTTATTTAATATATTTATACTAAAAAAAAAAAAATAGTTTCCTCATTTCTTCCTCCCCCAGCCCCTGCTTCTTACAACTACCAATCTGTTCTCTGTATGTATGAGACTCTTTTCTTTTTTCTCTTGTTGTTTGTGTGTATAGATTCCACATAAAAGGGAGATCCCTCAAGGTCCATACATGTTGTTGCAAATGGCAAGTTTTCATTTTTTTATAACTGAATTTTGGTATGTATTCCTCAATCCCTTTATTTATTTATCCATTGACAGACCCTTAGATTGCTTCCATATCTTGGCTATCATAAGTAATGCTGCAGTGAGTGAGGGGGTGCACATACTTCTTCAAATCAGTGTTTTTATTTTCTTCAAATAAATATCACAAGTGGAACTGCTGGACCATATGGTAGTTCTTTTTTACATTTTTTGAGGAACATCCATACCATTTTCCATTGTAGTTGCTCCAGTTTACGTTGCCACCAACAGTGTGTGATGATTCCCTTTTCTTCACATCCTCACCAACACTTGTTATTTCTTGTCTTTTTAGTAACAGCCATTCTAACGTGTGTGAGGTTTATCTCATTTTGGTTTTATTTGCATTTCCCTGATGATTAATAATGTTGACCATCTTTTTATGTATCTGTTTGCCACTGTATATTTTCCTTGGAAAAATGTCTATTCAGGTCCTCTGCACATTTTTTTAATTTGATTTTTTTTGTTATTGAATTATATGAGTTATTTGGATATTTTGGATATTAGTCCCTTATCAGATATAAAGTTTGTAATTATTTTTCCCATTCAGTATGTTGTCTTTTCATTTTATTGGTATTCTTCTTTGCTGGGCAGAAGCTTTTTAGTTTGATGTAATCTCACTTGTTTATTTTTGCTTTTCTTACTTTTGCTTTTGGTGTGAGATTCAAAAAATCATCACCAAGACCTATCAAAGAGCTTATTGCCCATGTTTTCTTCTAGGAGTTGTTGGTTCCAGGTCTTACATTCAAGTTTTTAATCCATTTTGCCGATTTTTGTGCATAGTGTAAGATAAGTGGTCCAGTTTTACTCTTTTGCATGTGGCTGTCCAATTTTCCCAGCATCATTTATTGAAGAGACTATCCTTTTTCCATTGTATATTCTTGGCTACTTTGTCACAAATTAATTGGCCATATATATGTGTGTTTATTTCAGGACTCTCTATTCTGTTTCATTGATCTATGTGTCTCTTTTTATGCCAATACTATACTGTTTTAATTACTATAGTTTTGTAATGTAGTTTGAAATCAGGGATCATAGTGCCTCCAGCTTTATTCTTCTTTCTCAATATTGCTTTTGCAATTCAGTTATTCAGGGTCTTTTGTGGTCCCATACCACAAAATTTTTGTTCTATTTCTGTGAAATTTTTGTATTCTATTTCTGTGAAAAATACTACTGGGATTTTGATAGGGATTGCATTGAACTGTATATTGATTTAGGTAGTATAGAGTTTAACAGTATTATTTCTTCTAATCCATGAGCATGGAATATCTTTCCATTTATTTGTGTCTTCTTCAGTTTCTTTCATTGATGACTTGTAGTTTTCAATATACAGGTGTTTTATCTCCCTGTTTAAATTTATTCCTAGGTATTTTGTTCTTTTTGAATCAGTTATAAATGGGATTGTTTTCTTAATTTCTCTTTCTGATAATTCATTGTTAGTATAAACACAACAAATTTTTGTATTTTGATTTTGTGTCCTGCAATTTTATTGAACTTACTAGTTTAAGCTATTGTCTATAAAATGATCCATATTTCTGACTTCCTTCACAACCTGTGAACATGCTCTAGTATTCTCAATTTTATAACCCCTACTCACACCCAACTTTTCTCAATCTGATCTCCTTATATCTTTCTTTTGTACTCAATGTATCTGAAAAATAGTAAATTTTTGCTGTTTTCACTTCCTCACTTCCCACTAACTTTGTTAACTTCCTACTAAAACCAAGCTCCAAAACTCCAAGAACAACCACTTTTGCTATGTCACTTGTGATCATTTAATGAATTTGATAGATTCTTTTTTGTTATCATCCTACTTAACTTATATGACTTAATATATGACAAAGAAGGTCCTCTTAGATCTTGCCTTCATCTTTTTCTTTAGCCTTACCTATTACTGTAACCTTTAACCAAAATGATTTATGTTCTAGTCATACCAGATTATTCACAGTTCCGTAGAGATCTGCTGCTTAATATGGTAGCCAATAGCTGAAGATGGCTGTTTACATTTAAATATTAATTAATTATAGTTAAAATTCTCTTCATCAGTCATACTAGTCACTTTTTGAATGCTCAAAAATTTCATACAGCTTGTGGTTACCATAGCAGACAAAGCAGTTAGGAACAAATATGTACTTGTCTCCTATGGCTCAGAATACTTTTCAACATCTCTAAGTATTTTCTGTTATCAGCTTTGCTTCTTAAAACTAGAGACTCTTGACCTTTCCCCTCCTTCATTTTCCAGCTATACTCAGACTTAATTTGTTCTCACAGTACTTATGATAATTTATTTAATTATGGTCACATATCTTTCCCCCTTATTTCCTATGTTTCTCAAGGGCTACTTTATGCCTGTTTGGATTCTCTGTTATCTAACACAGTACCTGATTATATAATAGACACTCAAATATTTTTATATGAAAGAATTAATGTAGCACTTACCAGACAAATTAAGCATTTTTTCAACTATATTCAGACATAAAATGTTTTTTTTATATTTTAAAATCACCTCATACTTTAGGGTTTAATTCAAATATATTAGTACATGTATTTGTAGAGGTCAACTCAATAGTGGCCTGTGGGGGAAAGGATCAATTTCCTTGGATGATTCTTTAGTAGTCCTTGATTTGGATCATTTCAAATCAAGAAAACAATCATTTGGCTTCTAAGAAAACAATGATTTTGGCTGTAAAAGACATAAATGAAGTTGAAATTAATTATCCTCAGAACTTAAATATATATATTTTCTAAGCATTTGGAATTTACAATATTTAAATTGTATAGACTTTAAATATATAATAAGAAGATACTCACAGAAGAATATTCTGATTAGAATGTATAATCCAACTTTCCCTAAACTGAGCTAAATTATATAGTGTTTAGAAATACAGTCTATTCAAATATTCTTTTTAGTTTCACAAAGTATTTTTTAATATAGAGACAACTCCCCAGCAGGAACATAATATATGTATTTTAGTACCTTTTTATTTATTTATGTTTTTTAGCAAGGAAGGGAGGTAATTAGATTTATTTATTTACTTATTTTTAGAGGAGGTATTGGAGATTGAACCGAAGACCTGGTACATGCTAAGCGTGAGCTGTACCACTTGAGTTATACCATCCCCCCACAATGTATATTTTTTGATATCAAAAAATCAAGAAAACTGTTCAGGCTAAAAAGCATAACTAGGACTAAATAAATTGATTTATGATTGTGCTTGTAGGTTATTTCAGTTATCTGTATTTTTACTGTGTATACATTCTAAAATTATCATTTTCATCATTCATTTAATTATTCATATTTATCAGTGATTTGAAAATGGTGTTTATATTTCTTTTATGTCTACATATAGCAAAGATAGTACAGATATTATAATATACAGCCTCATATGTGTCAGGTATGCAACACATTTGCTTTAAAAAACATAGCTAGAGTTTCGCCTTGAGTATATATATATTGTAAATATAAAGTCCATAGCAGCACACACATCCTCTGTTTACTGAGATTATCTTATAAGGTTATAGGCTTAAATAAGTAAATAAATAAAAATAAATACATAAATAGATACACACAAATGTGTTATATGTATGTGCATGCGTGTGTGCATGCATGCATATATGTACAGGCACATGTCATGTATAGGTAGGTATAGGTAAATGTACTCACTCATTATAGATATGGACCTCTTTAATAAGATTACTGTTGTCATTTTTAGTTTATACCCTATAAATGGCTAACCATGTTCTAACACATCTTTCTAAACCAAACTCTGATTTTTTTGACTGTTGTCCTGTAATGAATCATTGACTGTGTCGAGGACTGTCATAAATACTATGAGATGGAATGGGGTGAACACTGGTCTCAACTGAAAGCATGCTCTTAAAACTGAAATGTGCCTAGGGCACATAACACATAGATCACTAAAGAAGGTTCTTCATTTTTTTTAACCTAATGAAAAAAAGGATTAAACCAAATGAGGCATTCCTTCCAAGAGCTGAGGTTATACTGAAAAAAGTAGTAAAAGGAGGTAAAGTAGAAAAGTGACAAAAGGATAGAGAGACTTTTCCTACTCTACAATTTAGCTGAGAATAAGAAAAGCATTTTAGTAGTTGATCATATATGAGTTTATTAACTCTTCAAACTGCTGCAATCTGCATTTCTTAAATGCAGCTATTGTCCACTTTGGCACTTTGGCCTCATTGGCTTTTGTGTGTGTGTGTGGCAAAACCCACATAAAATGTAATTTATTATCTTCATCACTTCTTTTTTTTTAAACAATCAATTCATCATGAAATCCAATCTTCACCATTTCTAAGTGATGTGAAGTTCAATAGTGTGAAATATATTCACATTGTTGTCAAATAGACCTCTAGAACTTTTTTATATTGCAAATCTGATAATATATCCTTTAAACAGCAACTGCTTTTTTCTTCCCCCTCCCAGCCTCTAGTAACCACCATTTTATTTTATTTCTATGAATTTGATTGCAGTTGACTCAGACAGTGTGGAGGTTAGAGGCGCCTACCCTCTGAAAAGTCGAAAATCTGCATATAACTTTTATAGTCAGCCATCCGTATAGGTGGTTCTACATCCTCAGATTCAAACAAATTGCAGATCATGTAATACTGTGGTGCATATTTTGTGGAAAAAATCAATGTATAAGTGGACCTGCACAGTTCAAACCAGTTGTTGTTCAAGGGTCAACTATACTTTAGATAGTTCCTATTAGAGGAATCATATAATATTTGTCTTTTTGTGACAGGGTTATTTCACTTTGCAGCATGTGAAAGGATTTCTTTCTATTTTAAGTCTGAATAATATTCCATTGTATGTGTATATAATATTTTGATTATCCTTTCATCCATCCATAAGCATTCTACTTTGTGGCTATTGTGAAAAGTGCTGCTATGAACCTGGGTGTGCAGACATCTCTCTGAGACCCTACTTTCAATTATTTTTGATTTATACTGAGTGAGATTGCTGGATTATATGGTAGTTCTATTTTTAATTTTTGAGGAACCTCCATACTGATTTCTGTAGAGGCTGCACCATTCTACAATCCCACCAATAGTATATAAGGGTTTCAATTTCTTTATATCCTTGCCAAAACTTGTTATTTTCTTGTTGTTTTTTGACAGTAGTCATCTTGATGAGTATGAAGTGACATCTGAAGTTTTGATTTTTATTTCTCTGTTAATTAATAATGTTGAACAACTTTTCATGTGTTTGTTGACTATTTGTATATCCTCTTTAGAGATATGTTTATTCAAGCCCGTTTTTATTTGGGTTATTTGATTATTTGTCTTTCATTGAGTTGTAGGAGTTCTTTATATGTTCTGGATATAACCCCTTATCATATATATGAATTGCACATATTTTCTCTCATTCCATAGGATGCCTTTTCAGTCTGCAGATTGTGTCCTTTGGTGTACAAAAGTTTTTAAGTTGGATGTAGTCCCCCTTTTTGTGACTATTTGTCTATTTTTACTTTCATTGCTTGTATCCTTGTCCTTCTTTTCATTCCAAAAACATACTGGGGGAAACTTCATCTACTATCAAGATGCTGTCTTAGGCTAGAAACCTCAGAATGATCTTTATCTTTTCCTTGTGGAATTCTGTTACTCATCAGCTTAAAACAAAACAGGACAAAACAAAACAAAACTGGAAGCTACAAGATAATCTTCACACTTCTTAGCTAAGGCATATGACTTGTTAATTTGGACTCAGCATGCTTTTTCAATCTCATTACATATTAGTGCCCTTCCCTACTCCCAATTCACAGCCACACAAGGCTCTTCCAGTTTCTAGAATGTGTCTTGTGAATTCTCATGTGTTCTCTCTTTGGAAAACCCTCTCTCCTATTTGGCAAATTCTTACTCATCCTGTGGAGACTTCTTTCTCCCAGCTACTTCTCTCTCAGATTGATTATTATTGTATACAGATTAATATTATTTTTACTTCCCTTGTAGGAATACAACTATAATGCATACAAGGTACATAGTACACCACATGCCACAAAGTGGCATTACTGTTATATATTTATTAACACATTAGTTTTTCAAAATGTCATAAAGTCAAAACATGTATAAATTTAAAAATTCTCTATAAAATTACTTGTTGCATCCATCTGTCTTCCTCTCTCTGAGAGAACAAATTCATGGCCAAGATTCCAGGTTTCAATATGTTGCCAGAGACACTCCTGAGACATCTTTTCATTTATGAAAAACGAGGCCAATGAGAAATTTTTATTTCTAATTATAGATTGGACTTCCCCCGTCAGATCCTTTTGTTTTCACCTCACTTTCTTTGGACCTTAAATCTTGGACTTCTAGCCTCCAAAATTGAAAGAAAATAATTTTTTTTGTTTGAGCCAGCCCCCCTCCATAAAAAGGTCTTTAACTTTCTCAGCATGAGATGTCTTTCATTCTCCCTTCCTTCTTTTGCTTGGCAAATTTTATGGTCATAGTTTAATGACTATAAAATAGTATACAAATGTATATACTTTTCCATGAAACCTCTTTGGGATAGCCGTACTCCTCAGTATTTCCAAAATGTCCTGTGTTTTTTACATGTAGTTTATAATTTCCTACTGGAAATGGAATTTCTTGAGGCTATGCTACTTCATTCATCTTTCCATCTTGAATGCCTCACACAGTGGTTTGTCTTAGCAGGTTGCCAATAAGTATCTGTTCAGTTATGGGGATTTCATTACAAGGCTCTGTCTGTCACCCATGTTAATAAGATGGGACAGATTTCCTTTTTTATCCTTAACTCTCATCAGTTGGGAAGGCTGAGTGGCCTGCTCTTGAACCCTCTGCTAGGTCTATTCCTTATCATTGGAACACTGAGGGAAAATAGAGACTATTTCTCTGAGGTCTGGAAAAAATTGGATGGAGCTTTCCTTTCCATACCTTCTGTCTCCTGTGTCCCACTTTGTCACCACCTAGATCTTCAAAAAGTGGGAGAACCCTAAGAAAAGACATGTCAGTGAATTGCAGTCATTGAATTTCTATTGCTCAAGTTTATACTTACAGTATGAAAAGACAAATATGAAATTGTGTACAATTTGAACTCTGTATGTGGAAGTCCAGCCTTCATTTTGCATTTTAATGTTGTTTCTGTATGCAACAGTTCATATATATGTTAATCATTGCTAAGAAAATAGGAAGTTTCTATTGATTACTTCCAAATGGAAGACAGTCTAGTAACACATTACTAGCATTCTCAAATATGTTGAATGTTTCAGTAATCAGAATATTTTGAGCAGAAATGCATTGTAAAATTTGATAAAATATTATATTAACCAATTTGATGTGAAAAGTTTATGTGATAAAGTTGATATTTTCACTATGGCTCAAGAACTGTTTTTCACTTAACACAGCACACTACTTATACACATTCAGTTGGTAGCTATAGATTAATTTGAAAGTAAGAAAACATAGACAATGAGAGCAATATTTTGAAATTGTTCTTGAAATGAGAAAAAGTTATTGGAATTGGTTTGTATATGAAAATATGTTCAGAATTTTAATAAGGAAGCCTCTTTCCATGTATAACTTGTATCTTTTATAGTTTTTAAACATATTAACTTATTTTTTCTATTTGGAAATGCATTTTAATTATATTTTTGATTTATTAATAATTTAAATCAGTGCAGCCAAGTCTTCTTCTTTTATACGATTTTAACACGTTTCTTTACCATGATTTACATAATAAAGTATTTTTTATAATGTTAGCTTGACATAGTAGTTGGTTAATAGAATAAATATTCTACATGCAAATTTTGTTTCCTAACTCTTTTTTTTTAAATGTAAAATCTATTCTACAGTGGGCTAATCATTGAATTTTACCCATGAGGGTATAAAACTGTTTTTATGGATTTTGTTTTAATAAGTAAATAGCAAGTTATAACTCTGTGTTCCTTCTTGTCTACCTACTTTCCTTTTTAACTCATTTTTTTCTTTCTCCCTTCATTCATCATTCACTCATTCAAATTTTATTAAGCCTCTATTAAGTACCAAGCACTCTGCTAGGAGCTAAATATTCAGTAGGAAACTCACCATACTTATTATTAGTTCCTTAATGGGGCAGGACAGAAAACCAAAACATAGCAAAGTACATTATTACAAAATTGCAAATTGTAGTATAGGTTATGAAAGAAAGAAACAAGAAACCTAAATGAAGAAACTAGGAGCTGAAATGAAGAATAATGGATAACTATCTCAGATAAAATGGTCAGAAAAGACCTCTGTCAGTGGGTGATATTTAATCTAAACTCTAAAAGCTGATAGAGACATTTCCCAGGAAGGCATTGGGTAAAGAATATTCCTGGCATAAGAAAAGTCATATGATGCCTTGAAGTTAGAACTAAGTTGGAGTGTTCAATGAAATGAAAGAAGACCTTAGTGGCTGGTGTGGAGCTGGGAACACAATAGGAAGGCAAAATTGCAGGACCAGGTCATCCAGGTCCCTGGAACTTACAGGAAAGAATTCTGGTTTGTTTTAAATATAATCAAAATCATTGAAGGGAGAGTAACATATTTTGACTTATATTTTCATATCTGTTTTGCTGGAACATGGGAAATAGATTAAAGGAAATTAGAATTTAAGTGAGGAAACAGGAAGAGGATGCAGATGACAGCTTGGATCAAAGGATTAAACCTGGAGATGTGGAGAAGTTGACATATTCAATATTTATTGGAAATAGAATGAATAGGACTTGCTGGTGACTTAGATATGGGGGAATGAGGTGAGGGAAAGAAGGAAATATAGACAGTTCCAGTTTGAGCAACAGAGTAGGTGGTGGTGCTGGTGGTCCCAAAAGCATTAAATACAGCCTGGCACACAGTAATCTGTAAATGTTGTCTCATGCTTGAATATATGAACATATAAGAAAAGATGGTGAATATGATAGCAAATTATGACCTCATTTGTTTGATGTAAGTTGAGATGCTTGTGAGATACACAAGTGGACATGACTGGTGATTGTGAGTATGTAATTTTGGAACTCCAATTTCTAATTTCTGAATCATTCTTCATTCAGTAATCTCCTTGACACCAATATTAATTAACCACTTCCTGGAAGCGAGGAACTCTGCTACACAGAAGAGAATTGGGAGGTTAGGTATATTCCTGCCCTCAGAGTCTATGGTGTCCTGATGACACAGATAGATTAGTGCTACAATGTAGTGCTATGGAGCTAATGTAAACACTTAGGGGGAAAACTTCACCTGGCCTGAAAAAATCAGAAAAGGATTAAGGGAAATAAAAACAGATTATGCTGAAAGCAAAAGTTCGGAGTTACCTAGTTACTGCATGAGACAAGAAGGAAAGGAATTATCTAAGAGGGGAATGGAAAAAAGTGGGGCTTGCTTGTGCTGATGGTGGGAGTGCTTGTTTGTTAATTGAGAGGTGTGGAAAGGACTGAGCCTGGAAAGTAAACAAAGTCTTCTGCTGTTTCTTATGGAAGATAAAAATGCCTAAATTGGTCAGACAGTTAGTAACAGAATAAAAAAGAGTTATGTATTTTCCTCTCCCTTTCTCCTCCTTTTGCTCTTCTTTCTTTTTTATTCTTCTGCCAATCTGTGTTACCATTTCCTTAACAATCTGTCTCAAACATCATTCTTAAAAATTGAGTTTATTAATCCCAACCAATTACTTATTTTTTATTATTTTGGTACCAACTTTATATAATAATTTATATTTGTTAATATATTATTTTTAAAATATAGATACACTTTACATATTTTCAAGTATATATTATATTTTCACACATTATTATCTTTTCACACACATATATATTTACTCACACATAAATGAAAAGTATGTGAATTTAAGCATTCTTTCAATTTTTCTCCCACTAGAATAATTCTAGGTGATCTCCCCATCATTTCAAAGTCAGCTGATTTAGCAATCTTAATCGCATTTGCAGGTTTAATTCTTTTTTGTCATGTAAAATAACATAGTCATAGGTTACCAGGGATGATGTCTTTGGGGGGAAGTATTTTGCCTAGCACATAGTGTTTTTATATATGCTAGCACATATTTTATTTATTTTCTTGATGTGGACCTAAAAAGGAAAATAGTTGCACTGAATATAAAAGAACTAAACTATACAATACCTCTTTTTATACTTCATTTTCTCTTCTGTTCTCTGGATTATTTCTTAATAATAACAATCAAATAATCCAGATTTTAAACATTAGTAGGTGGTATGAGAGGTATTTGAATGAATATTTATTTAAAAATCTTAGTAGTTATAAATTCTTATTTTGAGATCTTAAAATTTAGGATATTAAGAAGACAAAGAAAAACTGTGTACAAATCCCCAGTTTTCCCCGAAATTGAGCTTTAATTGTCTTCAGCTGTTTGGAAGAATGTTCTTCCTTTAATTTAATCGAAACTTTTAGATAATATTCCTTTAGGAAAAGGATTTGCTTGAATATTTGTGTGTGTTGGTTGGTTTAGAAAATTTTAGCCATTGTATAGCATTTTTGAAGGTAGAGCCATGCCTCTTCAGCTCCAGATTGAGAAAGAGACTGAGCTGTTGTATTCCTTGGCAAGGTCTCTGGGTCTTGCTAGGTCTGGGAATTAAACAGCACAGAGCATTGAAGCTTTTACTTGCCTTCTTCATTAGTAGTATTTAAAGTAGCCATGATTGTTGTTTCTAACAAATCCATCTTTGTAGAGAACAATGGCACACTCAGAAGCACGTAATTATATACACTGGAAGCATTAACACTCCACCCTTTTCCTGAAGGACAGAAGCAGATGTTTTTTTCCTCAGTATTTAACACAGTTGATTGTGCATGACTAATTCTTTAGCTAATCTTGTCTGGTGTCAATCTTTTGGTTTTTAGTGAAGGTTTCCTTTGGGGATTTAGCAGCACACATGGCTGACCTGCATGCTTCTTTATTATCTCCAGGGCTCTAATAAAATATTAGCACACAAAGTTAAATTGATTTAGAAACAGAAGGCACAAAAAAAGCTGGTTTTATGCAAATATTAACACTATGAAAAAGCACTTGGACATTTAAATTGCAGTTTCACCTCACTAGCTGGTTCACTGACCTTTGGATGGATGCTAAAATTAAGCATTTAGAAAAATGTAAGCTTTGCTATTCTTGGGTCCCTGTACGTAAATATGGATGTCCTGTTCCTCTGTTCATCCCTTGTATGACTGTGCAGCCAAGTTTTCATTTATCATGCCAAGAGAGAAATTATCCAAAATAGCAGAGTATCCAAAACTCATTTACATTTGGCTTTGGACTTACCTTCCTTGTTATAATTGGCTTTGGACTCCATAAAAATTAGTTTATATTCTCTAACCACATGGAAACTGACATCATGGAAAGATGACCCAGATAAATAGTAGGTGGTAAGAGTTTGGATGAACAATACACATTAAAAGTTCATACTTGAGATATGAATTGGCTATAATTTTTGATAAATGCATTTTTGCTATAGCAACTTTCATTATATTAGAATCTGATATATATTTCTTGTAGTAATACCCTGTACAAAATTGGTGCTCAGGGTATCTACTGAATAAATGAAAACACTTTACTTTTGCACATGGCATAAGTTAGTTACTAGAGGTATGGGAATTTTCATTTTATTTCTTCTTAAATTTGAATTTTAAAATTGATCAAGTGAAAATCAATTTTGATCAACACATATGTACATAAAACACTTTGTTTTGAACAGAAAATTATATTACAGCTAAAAAGCAATCATCAGCAAAAAATATAAAATAATGATCTACATCCTTTTCCATTTGATTCCATCTTATTTCAACAGATAGTTGTGAACTACACCATTCTATCACCCCCAAAATTTAAAAAAAAAACAAAAAAAGAAAGAAAGAAAAGAAAATAGAGGTAACAATCGTACTAAACTGGACTGAAAATACAACCTGAGCATTGTTGCTAAGAATGTACATTTGAGATAGAAAAAATACAGATACTCATTTCATTTAGAATAAATAATAAAGAAAGATAGAAAGATACCATTAAGGGATCAAATTTGTTCAATTAATTTGATTTTAGTAAGACTGAAATTTCTTGATGCACCTAGGAGGGCTGTGATTGTTAATTAAGTGAAAATATTTCAATGTGTTATAAATTTTGTCAACATTGCTGTAATACACAGCTGACCCTTGAACAATGTAGGGGTTGGGGCACTTGACCCCAGCACAGTTAAAATTTGCATATAACTTTGTAGTTAGCTGTTCATGGGTTAGTTGAATTCCGCATTAATCTGTGAATTCAACCAAACATAGATCATGTAGTACTATAGTACATATTTGTTGAGAAAAATCCTCATATCAGTGGACCTGTGCAGTTCAAACCTGTGTTCTTCAAAGGTCAGCTGTAATCATGAATTTGCACAAGAGCTTTATGTCATTAAAAAACACTGAAAAACCACATTATACTTGAAATAGGTTTCAGATGTATTCATAATAACCTCATTTTCTTTGACATTTTAGGGATACGTGTTTATGTATTTTTATGTGTTAGTGTATGCATGCATATTTTTACATTGTGTTTTTAAGCTAACCTTAATTGTGACTTGTAAAGCCATTAGAAAAATCTTTCTGTTTATGTAATGAATATAAATATCTTATCTGAATTATTTAAATCATTTAAATAAAAGTTAAAATACTCTTAAGTCCACATTTTTGAGAAATTAATCCAGAATAATAATATAAAACACTATGGAAATATTACAATGATAGTCTTATTTTCATAAATCACTGTCACCTTGTGATTATAACTTACTAATAAACAAATCCAAAATGTAAAGTACATTTATATTCTAGTTGTTTACCCAATATTAAATTTTGTATTGTATATTTAATTATTTTTTCTATTGATTCTTGTTCAAATATAGAGGATGATAAATTGAGATAGGAGTTTGCAGTAAAAAATATTTATTTTTATCATGTGTGTTTTTTGCCTAGTCAGGAGGAGCTTTCTAGAAAAAAGCAAAAAAGACAATCCTTGTTTTCTGTGTCTTTGGTTTGATTTGGTTTATTTTCCGTCCTTGGGCATCTTCTTCCATTTCCCCATGTTGTCTCTGGCATTGTATATGCCGGTACTATATTCTTGAGTTTTTCCTCACTTGTTTTTTATGTCAAACTGCAGTGTGAACAGTGCTTAAAGCCATTCTCTTAGATGGTGTTATTTGGAACGTGTCTCTACCACTTTTGAGCTGTATGATCTTGGGCTAGTTACTGACCTTTCTGTGCCTCAATTTCCTCCTCTGTAAGATACAAATTATTGTTGTTTTATTTTGTTATTTTCCTCATAGAGTTAGTGTTAGGATTAAATTTGATGATCTATTTTAAAAGCTTAGAATGGTGCTTTCATGTACACAATGAGTATTAGCCATTATTAACTGAAACTAACTAGTTTATGTTTCATTAAATATCTACTTTCTTCTGAGTTTCATTGGTTAGAAATAGATTTCAAGGCAAACTGATATTTGAAATACAGTAAATTCAGGAGCAGATTGAGAAAGAGCCAATTTTTAAGCAATCAGGCTCTGTGGAACTCTACAAATTATACTGCAAATGCTTTAATAACGTGTCTTTTCCCAGAGCTCCTCCTTGGGAAGGATTTGCTACTTTTTTCTCACTTTCTATTCTCTTCCTACTACTCTATTTTGTAGCAGAAAATGAGAAACAAACAGCAGCACTGAACCTGTCACTTTAACTAGTAGAGACGGCAAGAGTGAAATGAAATATATGGGACTGAGGGTGCCTTCTTATCCCCCTGCTGTGACAGTTTTGCTAGAGAGAGTAACAAGTCAGTTGTGCCGTCACCTTGCACACACCTTCTTACCTACAAAAGTAAAACTTCTAGGATACTGATAAAGAAAATAGAAAATATGTAACTGAGAGAGTTGACAACATTTTAATCAATGAACATGCACTGTAAAAATAATGAAAATTTTACAAGTAAGAATCCAGCTTAGAAGAAATTTAAGTAAATTGACTTAGGTCTCCCAATTTATTAGTGCTAGATATATCCCTGGGTCTCTGTGAGTCTAGAGTCCCCACTTCTAAGCTCAGTATAATACTGCCTCCCAAATAATTGCCCAAGAAATTTCATGGACATAATGGGGAGGAAAAAATATATATTTAACCAAATAGTATATTATGCAGGGTACCCACTATAAGCCAGCTCTTTTGTGAGTACTTGGGATATTGCTGTGATTGATGTACTAGTAATGTAGTCAAGATCTCTTGGCATTTATATTCTAGAGGTAAATGAGAAAACAAAAACAAAAACTACTGGATAGTGTTAAGTTGAATGAAGAGAATGTAAGAGATATTGTGACAGAGACTGAAGGGGGGTTGTTTTAGCTAGTATAGTCGTTAGTCAAGGAAGGTCTCAGTGAGGTGAGGTGTCATTTAGCCAGTCTTGGGAAGATCTTGAGGAAGAAGCCACTAGCCTAGAGAACAGTTTAGAACAAAGGTCCTAAAGTTGGAGGGAGCACTGCTAAATTTAAGAAAATGGAAAATGAGCAGTGTGGCTTGAGTTTACTGAGAGTTCTGTGGATTACGATCATTAAAGTCATGGTAAGGACACCTTTTTTTTTTTTTCATAAATTCAAGAAAAGGTAGTAGAATGTTACAAAAAGGAAAGTGTAAGTGACACCATTTAATTTCCATTTAACAAAATACTCTATTTCTTTGTATAGAATACATTTTAATGGAACAAGAGAGAGGAAGGAGGGATTGATTTTAATAAGGGTATTGATTTGGTCCTATTGAGAAACAATAGAGCATGGATAAGTAAATCAACCAAAAATGTCTAGGGAAATAAATGTTTATATGTGTTTAAAGTTGATAGCATAGTGACTGACAAAATGATTGCTCAAGTGTATAGCTACTATTAGTTGTATTAAACAGATTTCCTGTCTTCAAAGAATGCAGTTTCTATCTGGCAAGTTTTGAGAAATATACGTATTCTAAGTGTTTATTATCATTCCTAGAAGAACAGTGTTAGACAAAGCTAAAAGTTCTCTTTCTTTCTCAGTAAAACAGTTTGTACCTATATCTGGAATTCCTTATTTATGTAATTTAAAAAAAATATTTGAAAAAATGGATTCTAATGGGATGAATTTTCATTGTTTGTATACTCATATACAGACATAAACTAATAGTCCATGTTGCAGAAGTAATCACATCTTGTCATCATAACTGTCTAATTCAGCAAATATTTATTTCTCACCCATACAATAGCTAGTGTAGGTTTGGTGACTCATCTTGATCTTATAGCTGTTACCATCTGTGCACCTTGAGAAGTCTGTGGAATTAAGATCAATAAAGGCCAAGGTAAGGACAATGGTCTTATTCTAAATTCAAGCCATTTAAATGTTCCAAACAGGAGAGTATCTGTGACATGATCTGATTTCCACTTTTAAAAGATACTCTAGGCTTCCCTTTAGAAAGCAAATTATAAAGGGACAAAAGAAGAAAAGAAGATGAGATTGAAATCATGGTCTGTGTCATTCCTAGGCAGAGATGATGCCAAAGGATATTTTTAAGAACTAGGCTTGGATATGACTTGTCACTTTTACCCAGTTCCCATTGGGCAGGCCTTAACTTCAGGGTACCATCCTAACTTCATGGATGGTAGTGATATGCAGCCTTACTGAGGAAATACTGTTTCTGCCTCACAGTATTTGCAATCAGAATCTTGGAATCAAAGTTTCTCATATCTAAATGTTAACTATGTTTTCTTTTTTGCTTATCCTTAGCCACTGCTTCAAACTCCAACTATTTTTGAGAAATTTATCTACAGCTGAGGATTAGTAATGCCTCCTACTGAAATTTATGCAGTCTATCACTATGAAATGAAAAAAGGTTTTGGAAAGGATAATTGCAACCAAAACTAGTTAATATGTTTTATTAATGTTAAAGATTCCCCTTAGGTAGTTGGATGTATGGTGAAGGTTGAGCTAAGTGATATAAATTGCAGAATCATCAATACACCTAGAGGAGAGTTGAAATAAAGAGAGTGGATAATATCACCTTGGGAGAAAGTTCTGTATTGTTAAAATAACAGTAGAAGCTTAGAAAGCTGTGATATTAAAGTAACTGGTAGAGAAAAAGGAGGCAATGAGGTAGATGGATAAGAAGTTTTAGCTGTAAGGGTAACAAGTAAAATATTTCACATGGAAGCCAAATAAAAAAAGAGAGTTCTCAAAAGAAATGAGTTAATAACAATTTCAAATGTCACTGAGACACCCAATTTAAAAAAATACAGAACAAGTATGTGTCCTTTACGAAGTCAGTGTTGAACTTAGGAAAAGGGTTTCAATGGAAAGTGTGAAGTGAACCAAGGTTGCAGTCAGTTGAGGGATCACTGAGAGGTAAATAAGTAGAAACATTAAATAAAGGTAAATTTTCGGAGGAATTTAAAAAGGGAAGAGGAAAATTTTACAGTTAGAAAAGGATAGCTAATAGGCCAAGATAAGTTTAGTTTGTTTTGCTATTTGGAGCTGGATGGTGCTGGCTTCAGTCATATATGGCCTTTAGGATGATATTGGAGAGACATTTATCAGCATAAGTGATCCCAGGTAGAAACCTGGAGTTAGTTGGAAGATGGGGTCAAGCACCCAAGTGAATGTATTAACCATTTTGCATGAGTTTATTACAATGATTCTTGATTCTAACTCTGCATTAGAATCACCTAAGGGAACTTTAAAAAAATTGCTCTTCTGTTGACACCACTATCAATCAAGTAAATAAGAATCTTGGGGTTGGAGCTGATTTATAGGTGTTTTAAAATGCTCTCCACATATTTCTGATGTTCAGTCTATGTTGAAATAAAGGTGATAAGACTTTGGAAATTTTGAGGGAAATCATACCCTGGATACGAAATAAAGTAAGAACTTAAGATGAAGTAGCTTAACACTAAAGTTTGCCTTCTGAGAGTAAAAAGCATCACATGGACTGGGGACTCAGGGGATCAATGGAGGTTAAAAGTGAGGTGGACACAAGGACAGTGCTTTTATAAACTAGAACTGAGATAATGACTTCTATCTTTACTGAAACTGTAGTTCTCAAACTTCAAGTTTCTGATTGGGTCTCTGGACTTATCAAATCAAAAACTCTGAGAGTGACATCCAGCAGTCAGCATGTTAACAAACCCTCCGGGTGATTTCCATTCACGCTGAACTTTGAGAACTGATAACCTAGGCCAATGCTGAATGTCTGGATCATGCTCAGTTTCTAATCACCATCTCAGAACATTCAGGAAGAGGTGGGGCAGATCTGACCAGTCTTTTGGGGATTCAAGGGATACCTCACAATATATTTGCTGACTTGTAAGGAGAATGTGTACTTTTTTTTTTTTTTACTTCTACATGAGTTGTATTAATCACAAGTTATAAATACACAGCTTGATGAATTTTCACAAAATGAACAGTCTTGTTACTAGCACCCAGATCAAAAATAGAATGTTATCCAAAATTTCTCAAATACTCTGTCTCAGTCACTATTTGCCCTTCCTTGAAAACACCCTTCTGAATTTCTTGCACCAGATTATTTTTACCTGCTTTCAGTTTTGTGAAATGGAATCTTACAGTATGTACTCTTCAGTGATATTCTTTGTGATTCATCATATTGCTGCATGTAGTAGTAGTTTCTTCATTTTCATTGATAGATGATGGTACATTATGGGACTAAACCACTATTTACTTATATTGTGAAATCTCTGATGAACATTTGGGTTCCTGGATTTGATTATTATAAATAATGCACCTCTGAACATTTTTATAAATATATTCAATGTACATCAGAGAAAATGCCTAGTAGTGGAAACTTTGAGTTGTGTATATGGAGAATTTCATTAGATAGCTGACAATAAGTTTTCCAAAGTGGCTGTATTAATTTACAGAATTATCAAGGAGTATACAGGAATTCTAGTTATTTTGTATCCTTTCAAAACTTTTATGATATTGACTCTTGTCATTTTAAATTTTCTGGTGTGTGTGTAGTAGAGAATTATTGTGATTTTAATTTGAATTTCCCTGATGACTCTTGAGTTGAGTTGAGTGCCTTTCTTATGTGTCTATTGGCTGTTGGTTCATCCTCCATTGTGAGACTCCAGTTTTAGTCTTTTGTCTTTCTATTAACTTAATTGCTTTTTCCTCAATGATTTGTAGGTGTTCTTTATATGTTTTGGATGAGCCCTCATCAGATATGTATACTGGAAATATCTTCCACTGTATGCCTGGATTCTCTTAGTGAAATCACTTAAAGAATAGAATTCCTAATTTTAAAGTATTATAATGTGCCTATTTAAGAAAACTCTGTCAATCCTAAGGATGTGAAGATGTTTTCATTTTATATTATGTTTCAAAATCTGAATTGTTTCATCTCTTATGTTTAAATCTATGGTTCATCTGGAATTAATTGCTGTGTATGGATATTCAATTGACCCAGCACCGTTTAATGAAAAAGGTGTTCTATTCCCACTGCTCTGCAATGCTGCTTCTATCATAAATCAGGTGTTTGTGTGTGTGTTTCTGTGTGTGCGTGCACTTATGTGTATCTTTCTGAAGCTTTTATTCTGTTTCATTGGATTACTGGTCTGTATTTACTTTTAGTTCCTCATTGTTTTCATTAGTGGAGCTTTATAGTAGTCTTGATGCTGGCTATTTAGCTTTATTTTTATCTTCAAGATTGTCTTAGTTATGCTTAACTATTTTTTGCAGTTCTACATAAATTTAAAAAATAATCTGCCAGTTTATACACATGTGTATCCACATGTACACACATGCATACCTGCCTGATTTTTGATTGGTATTATACTGAAATCATTGATTAATCTGAAAGGAATTGACATTTTTAGATTACCAATTTGAAAACATGGAATATCTATTTATTTACATAGAATTATATTTTCTCTCAAAAATATCTACAAGTAGAATTTTATCAGGCTTTTCATATTTCAATATTTTTGTTCCTAGATATTTAAAATTTTATTTTATTAGTAATATTTTTTAAAATTTCAGTTTCTAATTGTTCAGTCCTTTCCCCTCTCCCCCACAAAAGAAAAAAAAAATGTTCAGTGCTAATATATTTTTGTATATTGCCCATGTATTCAATAATCTTTCTAAATTCATACATTAAGTTGTATATTTTATCTGATGATTCTCTTGAATACTCTATGTATATAATTCTGTCATCTACAAAAAATGAAATTATACTTCACTGAAGTTAAATATGGAGGAAAGTCTAAAAATTAGCTATAATTCCCTCCTTCTGGATACTGTATAGCAATAAGCATTTTCCGGTTATGCTCTCCTTTTTATTATAACACTTTTGACCTGCAATATACACTTTTTTCTTAAAATTTGACAGTCTTTCTCATCCTTCTACTTTGTCTTGACTTTTTGTTCCAATTATCAATTATCTTGTTTTGAGGTAGTGACATGTTCCTTTTGTTTTCTTTTTATTTTACTCCATAGATGTCTCAGAGATCAGAATCTGATTTGAATATCAGTTTAAATACTTATATTCTCTCATTTATTTCATATTGAATTCAGTAAATTCATAAACCCCTACTATATGTCATACTTTAAAAAATAATACAGATATGATATGAACAAAAATAAATACAATCCCTGCCTTTATAGAACTCACAAATAAGAGAAAGACAGAGATTTCAAATACCCACATGGGAAAAAAGAAAAAAAACATTCTTCCATCAACATGTAGCCTCTAAGGGCACCCAGGGCCACAACATCCAGGTAGCATAAGGAGAAGAAAAAACTGTGGATGATCTCATGGGAAGTTTTTATCGGCAAAGCTTGCAGTGGTAGTTCACTTCTCTGACAGTCGATTCACCAGAATTCAGTTACGTAGCCTAACCTAGATGTGAGAAGCACTAGAAAATCTGCTGTTGTTGAGAAGCTGCCTCCCAGCAGTAACTGCATATGTGGAAGTAGAACGAGAATTTTGGTGCTTAGCTAGTTGTTTCTGCCACACCAAGATACTAAGAAACTTGTGCTTCTTATATTTGTGGGTTTTTAGTTTTCATTCAGTTTGGAAATCTTTTGGCCAATTTATCTACAAATACTTTTTTATGCTTCCTCCCTGCCCCACAACCGTTTTGGAATTTCAGTATCATTTATATTAAGCTGCTTCATATTTTCCTACAGGAGAAAAATCTATTAAGTTCTTCTATTCTCTGTGCTTCATTTTGAATAGTTTCTATTGCTCTGTCTTCAAGTTTACTATGTTTTATTCTGTAGTATCTAATCTGCTGTAAGGTCCTTTGAACAATTATTTTTATTTCTTATAATATATTTTTCATCTCAAAGTTTCATTTGGTTATACTTTATATCTTCCCTTCCTTTTATCACTCTGTTTAGTGTTTACTTTTTCTATAAAGAGCTATATAGTAAAATTTTTAGACTTTGCTTGGTGCATATGGTCTCCATGATATATTAATTTTCGACTCTGATTTATTTTTCATTTGTTTTTACAATCTCTTAAAATTATAAAAATCATTCTTAGCTCTCAGGTTGTATCAAAACAGGGCAGAGGCTAGATATAGTAGAATATAGTTATAATATCTATTTTATAGTCCTCATCTGCTATTTCTATCATTTGCATCATTTTTAGTCTGTTTCTATTGACTGATATTTCTCTGAGTAATGGGTTATATTTTTTCTGCTTCTTGATGTGACTAATTGTTTTTTACTGGATGTTGAACATTGTGAATTTTAAGCTGTTGAATATCTAGATTTAGTTATTTTTCTTTAAAGAATCTTGGGCATTTGTCTGTTTTATAGTGAAATTAACATTTGGTTATTTATGTCTTTTGAGGTTTGTTTTGAAGTTTTGTTAGGACAATTCTAGAGTTACCTTCACTCTAGAAATGGTTTAGCTGCTCTACTGAAAGTGTATTCTAATTTTTCTACTGAATATACTGGTTATTTAAAAAGGACTCTCCACTCTACCTGGAGGAAATTGAAAATACCCAGTCATGTGTGCTCTCTTAGATCCATTCAGATCACAGATCCCTGGGCTCTCTTTGCCTGAGAATGTCACCCTTTGCATGAGTTTGTTAGTATTTAGCAAATACCTAGGAGACCACTATGCAGATTTTGAACATTCTTTTTCTGCAGAGCTCCCTTTTTTCTGGAATTCTGTCTTACAACTTACAGGCATTTTATGCTCCCTGAACACTGTCTACTCATCCCAGGGAGAATACCATGTTTTATTTAATCCCCTCCTTGGTCTATGGTTCTGAAAATACTTCTAGACAAAAAGTCAGACAGTTATGGGGCTCTCCCTATTTGTTCCTCTCCTATCTGGGATCATAGTTCTGTATGGCCCTAGTCCAGTGTTTGAAAACTGTTATGTTTGAATCAGTTTTTAAGATTTTTTGAAGAAAAGGTTGTAAATTTGCTCCTGTTGTTCTGTCATGTCTCCTTCATTAAAGATTTTATTTTTTCTCCAAATATTTAAATAATTCAAATCATCATTGAGTGATTTATTGTTTTATTTTCTTTTTTGGAGATCCTGAGAAGTATTTTAAGCTGAATAAAAAAAGTCCACATATTTATTACTTTCCTCAGTGCATTAACTTACCCTGTCATATCTAAACATATCTCTTAGGAAGGTAAATACAAATTAAGGTGGAATATTTGCTCAAAAGCATATTAAAGTATTTATGAATAAACCTTCAGTGTTGAGATGTCATTATAGTTAGCTTTCTTTTCCTTTTCATAAGGGGTTCACTTGGATAAATGATGAATGTTTTTCTTCAGGTTATTATAAATCTGTTTCTCAGATAAATTTAATTTCATGTTTTAGTGTGAAAGGAGCTGAAGGAGCTGGACTGAGAAATAAAAGTGATGAGAACCCTTTAATTTTTCTTCATAATCATCAGTGATTTAATTTTTTTTTAACTTGGAACATTTCCTTGTTGTACCTTGATATATATTTTAACTACCCAGTTGCTCAATTTTCTTCTCTATGAGAAAACATTTTCTCCCTACACACAAAGATACATGAGGCTTAACTCTTAAACAAAGCTAGCTATACTGCTGCTCTGTATATATAATATAGTAGATAATTTATGAGTATAATATTAAATAATTTGTCTAATTAAGAGGTAGAAAACAGTGATGACTATCTTGAGAAAGAAAAAAAAGCCTCACATAGATGTCAGTTTTACTTGAGTCCTGGTGGAATGTTGAGTTTTAGCAAAGGAGATTTGCAGAAAAATTTCCCATGATAATATCTCAGATTGAATTGAATGCTTAGCATCTGGAATTGACCAAGTGTACGTGTCTTCCACAATTTATAGTTGATTTCTTTTTGTGATAAATAAGCCTATTTCCTGTCACATTTCCTCCTCCTCCCTCCATCCCTAAGCTTTTTCAGAAGAAAGTAAATAGCAAGGTAGAGCATAGTATGAAATCAGTATCTGAAAAGGTGTGTTACAGAAAACTGTTTTAGGTGTTTTTTGAAGCTGTCTTTTTTTTTTTTAACTGCCATATTTTGGGACAATTCCAATTCGTTTTACCTTAAATGAAATGTATGGTTTTATCCTCAAAACCAGAACAAGGTAATGTATTTCTAGTGTCTAAAAAATACATGTCACAGAAATTAAAGGTAAAGAAAATTTAATTCTATTCAAATAAATTTCTGAAAATTGCTGAAATGTTTCTCATCTTTGCATTTAAATGCAACTAATTTTGATTTTATCTTGTGACTTTTTCACCTGCTCTATAGATAAGAGATGAAATGATATTGTTGATCAAGTTTACATAAATTCAGTTATTTTAAACTATAGAAATAGGAGTTATTTGATAATAGATTTATAATATTATAAACAGTTAAAATTAAAATTAGTTTAATACATTTTAAATTTAACAGACATAGTTTTGGCAAGATAGTTTATCTTTAGCAAGCAATAAAACATGCAAAAAATTGCCCAGACTCTTGATTCAGCCTCCTAATCTGTATTCTATGTTATATTCTCTCTCTTTCGTCTTCGCAGAGCAGCCAGAATGATGTTTTCAAAACTCAAAACCAATCATGTCATCTCTTTGCAGAAAACCCATCAGTAATTTTCCACTGCTCTGAATAAATTGCAGTCTTGTCATAAAGGTCCTGAAAGTTTCTAGCCCCTAGTTGCCCTTTCACCTTGTTTGGTACCACTTGGCAGTGACACACATATTTTCTTTCAGTTTGGAGAATGCCCATTTCCTCCAAGCAAAGCATAAGTGTAGTAACTCAGAACAGTTTTCCTTCTCTTAATACTTACTATTCACCATTTAGGTTTCTAAATCACCATTGGTTCATCAAAGAACTCTTTTTCCTGAATTCTCTAACTAGTTCAAAGCTCCAGATATACAACTGTCAGTACTGTATGCTTCCTCTTCAAGGTACCTGACAGAAATGTAATTTTATATTTTTATTTTGTCATTTGTTAAGAGCCTTACTCTCTACTAGACAGAATGCTTTAATGAGGGCAGATATAATGCAGATTTTTGATCATCACTGTAGCAGGAAAAACTAACACAGTTCCTCTTGGTACTAAGAGATCTCAACAAGTATTTTTTGAATAGATGGCCAAATGAATACACTTTAAAATTCACAGGAAGTTTGTACAAGTAACCAACATGATTTCATGTGTATATTGAGTCTGTTAAAAATTATTCTGTTGACTAACCTTTGGTGAACTCTGCCCTTTCTATGAATCTTGGGACGGAAGTTACTGCAGACAACACTAATCAAACAGACAAGCCTGACGGCCAAGACAGAGTGATGGTAAAAGAATAAAAGTTCTATCACTGACAGGATTTGTACTAGCTCAGTTTGGCCAGAGACCAATGTTACTTAGCAGAGAGAGCACAGCACTAGATTTAAGGGTTTCATGGTTTGTCCTAATTCTGCCTTTCACTTGTTCTGACTCTGCTATAAGATAAAACTTTCTGTTTAGGTAATGATTCTACTGTAAGAGTCTATTATCACAGAAAGTATATTGGTTTTTGTAAATATTGTATTAAATCCAGGCCAAGTCACAATACAAAGGTTCTAGCATTCAAGTAGGGCCACCTAGCTAAAATGTTGTATATGTAATCTGTATTAGAAGCAGACTTTACTTATTTCACAATTTGGTCAGATCCTGATTTTTATAATAGTTTCTGAACAATAAAGAGATCAAATAGGAGTGCTGAACAAAGAACATGATATAAGAATTGGCAAGACCATTGGTTTGAATGCTGGAATATCTCAATTCCCATCCTTGTTTTCAAGTACAAGTTAGTCATACTTTTGGGCTGAAGTTACTTTGCTATAAAATTAAGAATTTCCCTGTAGTGAGCTATCCTGTGATTTGCTCTCCATTTCATGTGTCAGGAGTTTGGTATGACTTCTCTCTTATATGAACCTTGATTACTTTGTAAAGGACACCATGCAGAGAAACTGATTTGTTTTCCCTGGAGCTTGGGGGAGACAGTGTATTAAGACCATGGCTGAAATACTTAAATGTTTGTTGCAAACCCAGAGGGTGGCATTTGGGAAGAAACTGCATTTCCACAGAGGATAAATAAATGGGGCATGTTTTCATTTGACCAAACTAAGGACTTTTGTGAGGGAGTTCTGGCCTGTAATTTTCTTAGATCCTGCCCAAGAAGCCCACCCAGGAGGATAAGGAGACATAGTTGGAAAGAGGGTGGAAGGATACCATTTTATACACATGGTATGAGGTAGAAATTAAACCGCCAGCCAGAGAGACACATTCATCCACAACGAGGGAACTGATCGGGATACCTCTGAGAGTCCCATGAAGAGGCTCATGAGCAAAAAGAACCATGTTTCTTTAATCATTTGCCAAAACTCTTGGAAACCAGGACCAAATCAGTACCAGGCAAAGAAGATTCATGTTTCTGGATCCCTTCTACTTCTAAATCTAGGCCAAATCATAGACAACTATGTATGTAGGGGTGGATGAACATAAATACTCAGAGGGGAACCCCATGGAAGAAGAGACCACTTCACTGTCTCACCTCTGCCCCATGTGCTACAAGCCCAGCTAGGGGGAGCAAAGAACTGTAACCCAAATAAAGTCTTTTTTTTTTTTTTTTTTTTTTTAGTGAGTTTCTAGGACTAAACATATTAATTGATGAATTGATATTTTTGAATTAAAAACATGGAGGAATTGTTTTTCTTTAATCTGAGTATAAATTGAAATGTCATGTTTCTATCTGAGATTTTATGTAGAGAAGGGAAATAAATAGCTCACAGAGCTGGTTTGAGTATGTTGTGTATCAGTTGCACTATATATAATAGTGTAACATTTTATTTCTGAAGCAGTATTCAACCTTGGTTTTGGTATGGAAAAGACAGAGCAGAAGTAATTTGCAATTGGGGGTTGGGTGCAGCAGGACATGTTCACCAGGGGTTAAAGTTAAGTATTGGAGAAGGCATTTGTGTTCTGGCAAGAAAATTTGTAGTAATGTATCTCACAGTGTAGACTGGGCCACTAGTTCATTCTAATTACTCAACAAACTTAAAAAAAAATAAAGAGGACATGCAATGAAAATAAATACAATATTTATAATAATGTGTGATGAAAATTAAATATCTTTCAAGAGTAATATATTTATGGTTTTATTTTATGAATTATGGAGTTAAGTGAATAAAGAGGGGGCAGGAAGAAGCTAATTTTTAAAGTTAACTTATTTATTTTTGAGGTATAATTGATTTAAGAAGCTAATGTTTCTGATGCATCAATATAGTATGAAAATTATCCCTAGTACAAAAACATGTTGCCATTCCCTGCCCATTGTGGAGTTAAACAGGGTGCTGCACATCTCTATGTATTAAAGTTACAGAGTATTAGCTACTACATCAAATAGCAATTGGTCATTACAAAACCAGGTATTTCCTCAGACATTTGATTTGAATTAAAGGAATTCTCTGAGTGGCTCAAGACAACAACATAAATTTTGAAGAAATTTATTGCACAAATAAACTAGTAACTTATTGACTGGCCTGAATACTGTTATGACAAGACACATTTTATATCTTCAATTTCTTTATAAAACAAGGAGCTTTATCTTATGTTTTAACACTAAATGCAAATGGTTATGTAACGCCTCTGTTAGCATATACCATTGGACAGAAATAGACACATGGAGAATCTGTGACTCCTATTGGGAAAATGAGAACCATAGGTCCAATGTTAATAGAAACTTTCCAAATAGAAGAAAAGTAAGATTATTTAGAAAGTTCTGAGCCACCTACAGTATGGTTAGAAGATAGTTTCTATTGACCTAGCATTGATGTTATTGTACTTATAATATTTTGTATACATATATCATATGGATGCCTAGTGAAATATACTTACACTGTTTAATGGAGTCATTAGGAATATGTTACTAAAGTTATGTTGTTGAATATATTATTGAAATTACTATATTATTTCTCTCTAAAGTTTCCTAGATATGTGATGTATCTTTATTTAAATTGTATTTCCACAAATAATTTCAGTAGCTTTTTAAATACTGCAATGACAGAAACTATATTATATTCTCTCTTAAATCATTTATTCGGTACATAGCTACATTAAGGAAATAAAAGCAAAGTTCAACACTACTGTGAACATGAAAAAAGTAATGATTTCCCATCATAGACCTTAGGAATGATGTTTGTTTTGTTTTACTCACTTTATCACCTAGTCAATGAAAAGAAAATCTTGATTTTATTATCCTGAAATCTAATTGGAGTATAGGTTTTTACTTACGTTCATTGCTATTTCAACCAATAGTTATAAAATTGTCAAGATAGCATTTGTATTTATACATGTGCTTAAAATTTTTTCATCGACTTCTCTTTTAATATTTATTAGTATAATTTGTATTTGGTATCACAACATTTGTACTATTATTTTTATCCAGTAATGTTAACAGAGTTTCTTTAATCTCATTTCTCCTAATGACTTATATCTGAACATCTCATCTTTGTTTTCAACAGCTGAAGATGCATGTGGAGGAACAATGAGAGGATCTAGTGGCATCATATCGAGCCCTAGTTTTCCTAATGAGTACCATAATAATGCTGATTGCACTTGGACCATTGTAGCAGAGCCTGGGGACACAATTTCACTCATATTTACTGATTTTCAAATGGAAGAAAAGTATGATTACTTAGAAATAGAAGGTTCTGAGCCACCTACAATATGGTAAGTAGATAGTTACTATTAACCTAACGTTGATGTCATTGCCTGAGACAAAACTAGGGATCAAAGAACAACATATGTGGGCTTTTAAAGGTTTACATATTTAAAGGGACTTATAGTTGCAGGAAAATTATAAGGGGCAGCTGTCAGAGCTGGGGAATATTTTTGGAGATAGGATACTGATATATATATATGTGTATATATATATATATACACATATATATATATATAAAATAGAATTTTGAAAGATGAAATTTTTCTCAGTTTTTTTATCAATCAATGAAAAGTAATGTGATTTTATCAAAATTTGTGTATGGAAATAAGAGTTTTTCCTAATGGAATCTACAGTTGTGTTCTTTAGTATACCCGTTCTTACTTGGTGGTTCCTTTCAAATTAATTGAATAGTCTTGGAACTAGTTTACCTTTGTTTTGTAGATAGATCTTTTATGTGCCCTCTTATCTGAAGGCAAAAATTAAACACTGTGATCTGAGTGAGTACGGTGTGTTTCTTTAGAGACTCAATACAAGATGTAATGAAAACTGCAGAGTTTTCAAGATATAATGTATTTTTAAAGAAAATATTTCTTTACGCTATTTAAAAAATTTCAATGTACCAGTAACACTGAAGTGTAAATTGGAGTCCATAATTGAATGAAGATTGGTGAAGTAAGGATATAGGTAATCTCTAGACTAAAAGGGCCTTTTAAGCCATGTAAAATATTTGAAAAAAATAGTGGGAATTTATTAAAAGGTTTTCATCAAAAACAATTACATGAAGAGGTTTGAATTTTCAAATGCTGATTCTTACTGAGGTGTAAAAATTGATCTGAAGTGGGGCTGGATTAGCTGTAGGAGGATCTCTTAAGAGGTAATTACTGTAATCCAAGAAAAAACTCCTGGTAGCTTGGGTTAGGATGGTACTGATGGAGGTAAAGAAATAGAACAAATTGAGAGATATTTATGAGGTATAATGAAAAAGACCTCTGTAGTGAATTGAGGCTTGATAAAGAAGGTTGTGTTCAAATAAAACATTTTCTGAGTTGTATAAATTGAGAAAGGCAGGAAAGATACTGAGTTGGAAAATGTTGAAGGAAGGTCAAGTTTGGAGTGGGAATGCTATGATTATTGAGAGTTGTTTTAGATACATTTAGTTGGAAGTCTCATTGCGACACACTATTAAAGCCATCTAAGACAACAGTATCTATCTATCTATCTATCTATCTATCTGTCTGTCTGTCTATATATATATGACTCAGAAGCTCTGATTAGAAGCATAATTGATATGTAGTTGATATTGATGATAACTGAACCAAAAAATATTGATAATATTGACTAGACAGAGACAGGATGGTATGAGAAGTTAAGAGAGTACTAGGACTGAGTCTGAAGGCTCAGGTTTAGGAGGATAATCCAGCAAAGGAGACTGAGACAGAGAGAGAGGAGGAAATCTAAGGGAATAAAGTATCACAAAGAAAAGGGAAATGTGAAGAAGAAAGAGTAAGACAACATTGCAAATTTCTGCTGAAAGGACACTAGGTAAATGTTTTTCATTTTGTTTTTGGTTTTTTTAAAGCATTCAAATTTGGCTGGGCTTTAGAAAAAGTACCGAGCTTAATACATAACTTTTTTAGATGAGATAAAATAACACACTTAGCTATATCCACTTTGTGTGTGTGTCTGTGTGTCTGTGTGTCTGTGTGTGTGTGTGTATTTTCCTTTAAGTTTCAGGCCCTTAGTATTCAGGGTTATGTAACTTTAACTCTTCCCATAGTAATTTCATACCTAGGCGCAATGAAACTCAGCAGAATGATGGTTTAAAAAATGTTAGAGAATTCAAAAACTATTGTTTTAGAAATTGCTACTTCTACAGTGATACATATTTGAGTCATATCAAGGTGGATGATAATGTTATGAATTTTCCAGTAATTGTATCTTTTGGTGTAGAGGTGATTCCATTAAAAAAATGGAAATTTTTAAACTTGCAATATATTTGACTACTAGAAGAAAATTAGAAAACAGTATTTTGTGGCACTTGTTCCTCTGTTACCACTGAACTCTAGAAAGCAAATCTAACACATTTACTCTAGGGATTATAATATAGCCATTTATGTTCATATACTTTGTTTTCGGATTAAGCTTTCTTAGTAATAATTTATATGTTTTTCATCTATAGGAACACCTATCTGTATGTTTATAAGTTTCTAGAACAGTGTAGCTTGTGCAGTAGTAGTATCAGATCTATAAATTGTTCTTTTCTCCATAATCTCCTTAAATGCCACTTTACTTATTTCCCTCTTCCTCAGGAAGAAGATAGCAAATAAGAAAGTAATTGTTTTTCTGTCCTTTTAGATTAGTGTTACAGTAAACGTTTAGGTAGACTTGTCAATATTCTGGTTATAAAATATAAACATCAGCAAGGTCAGTTGGAATTTTTCAAGAGAATGATACAACTTCCCAAATTATATTATATTTTTATAAATGCAAATTTAAAGATAATAATGTCAATAAATTAATAACATTGTATGTAGTTATTTAAATGTCATAAACATATACTTTTTAATTGTATGGGTTATAGAACTGATGTATAAAATGAATTGTGAATAATTAAAACTTTAAATCTAATTCTGGCCCTCTAATCCTTTTATATCTTTTATCATTCTCATATCTTTTGAAAGACATGGTCATCAAAATGGTGGAGTAGGGTAAGAAAGGTCAGGAGAGCAGTAGTGGGGTGATGGGAGTGTAGATTACTTACCTGAGAAGTTGAGATTGGAGCAAAATCTTGAAGGAAGTAAAGAAGTTAGCTAAACAATGAGCATTCCAGGCAGAAATGACATCTAGAGCAAAGTACATAATCGTGAGTGGGCCTCGTTGTGTCATAGGAACAGCAAGGATGTCATTGTGGCTACAAAAGTATTGCCATCGGTGAAAATAGTAGAAGAGAAAGAATGTTAATGGGGCCCAGATAAAGATCTATATTTGGCTTTTAGGTGAAATGTGAAGTCATTAAAGGGTTGTGAGCACAGGAGTGATTGGACTTATTTTTAAAATGATAATTCTGTTGAAGAAACTAAGAAAGGAAAGGTAGAGAAACAGATACTAATTGTAGTAATCTAGGTGAGATACTATAATTGTCAGGATAAGAAAGTAGCAGTGGAGATGATGAGAAATTGTTATGTTCTCAAGATAAAGTTAAGAGAATTTCCTAACTGATGAATGTGAAGTTCAAGAAAAAGGAGAAGCAAGGACAGCTCTAAGACTTTTGACCTGAGGAACTGAGGGATGAAATATCCACTAACTAATATTGAGAAGGCTGTTGATGAAACATTTTTGGAGAGATGATCTTGAGCTTAATTTTGGACGTGTTAAGTTTGAGATGGCTAGTAAACATTCAGATGAAGATTTCAAGGAGGCAGTTGGATATATGTCTTCATGCAGAATTAAAGGTGTGGGATAGAGATCGAAATTTGGAAGTTTAGAAGGTGAGTGATTATTAAATTTTAAAAAAGAGAGAGAAAAAGACTGAGTTCTGAGAAACTCCAATGCTAAAAAGTCAACAAAGCTAGGAGGAGCTGGTAAGAGTTTAAAAAAGAAGAGCTAATGAGGTAGAAGGAAAACCATGAGAGTGCTGTTCCCTGGAAGCCAAGTGAAGAAAATATATCAAAGAGAAGGAAGTCGAATTGTGTCATATGCTAATAATGAGCCAATAAGATGAACTCTGAAATAATCACTGGATTTAGTAATATGAAAGTCATTGATTAATGTGATGGAAAGAGTTTTATGGTGACAGTTTTATTGGATAATTTTAAGAGCGAATTGGAGAAGAAAAATTATAGACAATTAGTATAAATAAGACTTCCAAGGACTTTTTTTTTTTTTTTTTTTTTGTAACCAAGTTGAACAAAGAAGTAGGGCAATAGCTAAAGGAAAAAGTAGAGTCAAGAGGGTTTTTTTTTTTTTTTTTTTGGTTTGTAAAATTTTAGTATGTAAAACCATGTGTTCATGCTGCATGCTACTGGGAATTATCTGCTAATGTGCAAAAAATTGGTGATGGAAAGATGAGGGAGAATCTCTGGTGCAAACTGAAGCAGTGGAGATAATGAAAACAATCTTCCCTTTAAAAAATCTGTTTGTGAAAGGAAGGAAGGAGGAAAAACAATCACAGTAACTAGAGAGTAAAGCAGACCACAAAAATGAAGATTAAAAGGTTAAGTAAGGAACTACCCCATGACAGAGGTTATAAGGAGTTAAATCAATTTGTAAGCTCTGTATGTAGAAATAAAAGAGCAAAGGCTTGTTATCAGAGTAGAACAAAGAGGAATGAGTGATTGAATATCACTGACAGTAACAAAGAATTCTATAATAATTGTAATTTTTTATACTGGATGACAGAAAAGATATAAACATAATACAGGTGTACACATATATACAGATATATGTGTATATATGGTATCTCTTTCATATATATGAAATATGTGTATATATATTATATATATATATATATATATACACTACTAGTTCCAAATTTAGCAGTATTTCTCAAATGGTGTTTTTATAATATGTACATCAGAATTACTTGTAGCATTTGTTAAGGTGTAGTTTCCAAGCTCCCACACAAATGTATTGACTTACATTCTATAGGCATGAAGTCAGTAAATCTGCAAACTAGATGATTCCAGTGCATTGCTATAGCAATTAAAGCAATAAGTTTGATTTTATCAGTATTGTAACTCTGTCATGTAATTGTCCTATAAGCCATCCCATGAGAGCTGAAATATTTCTTACTGCTCAAAAAGCTGAAGATCAAATTAACATGATATGTCAAGTTAATTAAGCTATTTTTGTTTTATATACATGTATGTGTATGTTATAAATTCTTGTAATGGATAGTACAAATGTTGTGCTAGTGAATCAACAATTGTCTAAACAAGACAAATAAACTAGAGGCAACAGGCCATAATCTTCATTCTGCCAAAGTAAGTATCATAAATACTAATCCTATCAAACAGGTGCTCCTGTTTACTACTACCTTATTTCTGACAATTATTATACTAAAACATGCAATGAAGCTGTGGTTTTCCATTACTACTTACCTATAGTGGTAAAGTAGTTTGATTAAATATTTGTTATGATTCTATAATTTTGAATTAATGTTTCTATTATTGTAATAAGAACATTTAACATGAGATCAACCTTCTTAGCAAAATTTTAAATGAACAATAAAGTGTTGTTAACTACAGGCAGTGTTGTACAGCAACTCTCTAGAACTTAACCATCTTTCAGAACTGAAACTTTAAACCAGTGAATAGCACTTCCCTATTTTCCCTCCCCAATCCACTGGCAAATACCATTATACTATCTGCTTCTATGAGTTTTACTATTTTAGATACCTCATATAACTGGGATCATTCAGTATTTGTCCTTCTGTGACTGGCTTATTTCACTTAGCATGATGTCCTCTAAGTTTCATCCATGTTGTCTAATATGGCAGGATTTCCTTTTTGTCTAGGGCTGAATAATATTTCTTTATATGCATATGCTACATTTTCCTTATCCATTTTTTTATCATGGTTGCCTCTCTTTAGATAAATTAGTGTACTCATAAAATGATTGAACCAGAAGGGATTTTAAGGATCTAGCTGCTCAGTTTTCCCCCTTTGAGGGGAATGAATCCTGAGGCTCATTGTGTATATTGAAAATTCAAGATGAGAATTCAGATCTCCTAATACTTGCTGCAGTATACTTTTTGATTAAACTACTTCTTGTTATTTTGCATACAAACAAGGCTTTCTTACAAAAATATACTTTATGTCAGCAAACCATTTTAAAAACCTGAAACTTTGACATATAAAAAGTACTGTATGGATTAATGTTTTATAATAAAGCCTGAAGTTGCTATTATAGTTTGGGTTGGTACTTAAATATAAGATTGCTTTAAAGAGCCATTCTTCTAGATATCTAAGAATGCCTACTATGGTTAATCTACCATTTTTCATACCTTTAAATATATTTTTTCTGCCTTAAGGAAAACTTGTTGGGTGGTGTAGCAAGAAGAGCTATCAATGTATGCAGATCTTGTTCATCCATTAAAAAATTGCATAATAGATGAAACCAGAATTAATGCAAATACCAGATGACCACTGAGAGAAGGGTTTTCAAACGTTTCTAACCATACCACTTCCATTTAAATGCAAAAGATTTCTACTCTGACTTATTAAGGAACAAAAAATTAGTTGTTAGATATGTCTCACATCTTTGATATAAAACCAGTTACATATATAATAAAAATATAAATGTCATATGTATATATATATATATTATATATATATAGCTGTTTATGACAAATTTGAAGTTATCCTAATTATTAGCATGGAAAAGAAAAATACATTAGTGCTGTTTTTATAACTAATAACCAGACCTTAAATTCATTATTATACCTTTATTAAATAAATTGCATTTTTAGTGCAAGTGCAGAAGCAGATGAATACTACTTCTGCTTTTAAATTTAAGAAACTCATTTACCTATATAAAATATTTTAATTATGAAATGCACTCATCAAAAATATGTTTCAATTTCAAAGGGAATAAGGTGTCAGATCTGATTCTACTTTTTTATCTTGTGTGATCATTCATAAAGACTCTAAAACTGTACACATCTCTCAAATTAAACCATAGCTCTATATATGAAATACATGACTACTTTTATGATCTTATTTAATCCATGGAAATCAAACACCAATTGTTTGTCACTATTGTCCATGAAGAAGTCCCATCATGCACTTTTTATAATTCCTTGCTGTCCTCATCTTCTTTCTAATAAAGTATTCCTATAAGTGTTGCTGAGAGCTACAACTCTGAAACTCTAAACTTTACTGTTCTTCTTGCTCACTGTCTTTACCTTTTTTTAAAATTTATCAGAAATTCTAATTCTTGCCTAGTTCATTTTATGCATTTTTCTTCAGTTTATTAACCTGTGACTTAGCCTTATCCAGGAGACATTGCTCCATTTTGACAGGAGGAAAGTGTGAAGGAAATGTATCTGTATATAAGTATATGAATGGAGTGACCAGAAATTGAGATACAGTCTTTCTACTGATTTCTATTTTCTCCATGACAAAGGAGTTAAAGTCATCTGCTGAAAGTGAGGGGAGGTGATAGGTTAAGATATTTAAGGAGAGTGGATTATTTGAAATAGCTTCTGTGGAGAATGAGAAAACAAGCAACTAGGGAAGTTGAAGGATTGCTGCACAATGTTTTGAATCTGGTTGGGGTTTTAAAACATGAATCTGTAATGGCAACAAATTATGAGCTTTGCCTATTTCTACAACACTACTTAGCAGCTTAAATCTAAGTATAATAAGGCAGGCACTGGCATTGCTGGGTCATGCATTATTAGTACAATGGAGGAGATTGAAGGTATTGGTAGAGCATGTTGTGGAGAGGGAAGGAAATGACTTTCAACAGTTTGCTTCTTCTAAGCACACTGGTTTAATCCATATGTTTAATCTATAAATTAGTATAAACCATTTATTCCTGAGAACTTTCATTAAAAAAGTAAATGCTAGTTGAAAATATAAAAATCTGTATAATTAATATAGATTAATAAAATAATAAAGATTATTATAGGTATAATAAAGATTTTAATGATATATAAATTATTATATACTGGTATACATGTTTCTAACACACAAATAGACTGAGTTTTTTATGAACTTTGAAATAGGTCACATTTGCCCATTTTAACAGGACATTTTTCTGAATGATTTTACTCTAGTTAAACAAAATGGAACTATAATTTCTGATTTATCATTACTTTCATAACTCAACATCTGTAACTCTCTTCCTTTTTTAATATAATAATTTTCATAAGCCTAGTCTATGCCTAACTTGATTAATCCCCATATATGGAAAATGATGTTATGTTCCTCCAAAAAGCTCTTACAGGGAAATTTTTATCCCCAAAGTGCTTTTTACATCATAGATTCCAAAATAATAGTCAATTCATATAGAATTATTTACATACAAACCACAGCATAAAAGTTAAACCTAAAACCTATTTTGAACTGACTTCTATTTTAGCAGTGGTAGACTTTGTTTAAAATCATACGTGTCTGCAATGCCTCTTGTTGCTTCAGTGACTGATCTTTTTGCTGAAAACTCATTTTCTGTTCAACATATCTTTAACCCACATACTTTAAATACATTTAATAGTCATAATGGTTAGAAAAGTTAGCCATTTTCTTATTTTGTTGTTTTGTTTTGTTTCCTGGGCTAAGCATGGAACAGTAGAGAAAATTAATGTATCCTGTAAACCAATATGAATTTTTCAATTCAAGAGAAAGCAGATGGGAGACTCAGGAGAAGGTACAAAATCAAATTACAAGGGTATAATAAAGGAAGGCTTGGAGACTTTAGATATATTTGCATTGTACCACATAAACCAGATAATTTTAATAATATTCAGCTTCTATATTTGAAATTAATGGATATTTAAAATGAATTTCCATTTATTATCTCTCATGCAGTAAAATATGTTTAGGGTTGTGTCATCCATGTATTCAACAAGATAAGTATATATTTCTTTTGTTTTCTAGAAGATAAAATGTAGATATTCAGTATATCATTAGCTTTATGATCTGGAGTATATAATTCATTTTCAGTCCAAAATCCTTTTGGGTAAATGAAAAATAAGAGCTTACTCTGGAATTTTTCTCTAGGAAAAAATGTCTTTATTTAGGCTGAAGTGATTGGTTAATAATTTCCTAAATCCCTTTGGCATAGCAGTGATTGTCTGGGAGTAAGAAAAAAGATTACTTAATTGTTCCAGGAATACTGTGAGCCCAAATGAAACAATATAAGAACAGAGAAAGAAGCAAAGTTCATGTTGAGTGAAATTTATGTATTGAGATGGGAGAGTGGAAATAGCATAAAAAGTCAATAGGATACCAAGAAATCCCCTCAGGGAGTTATCAAGGAAAAGATATTCTCAGTGTTCAATATTAAGATACATGTTCAGCTGGGTTGAAATTTAATCCCTAATCCCAGTTTTGTGGGAAATTATCAGCAATTGAAATCTATTGGGATCAGCCTGGAACCATGGAAAAACTCACCTCCACCTGACATGTGATCTCAATGTGTGCAATTATGGAGTATCAAGGAAAGTTACAAACCTGTCTATCTTCTAACCGGTTTGTAAGTTTTTCAAAAAAGGAAAAATATTTTTCTCCCTCTGAATCCCTGCCTTATGGTACAGAATGTGTTGTGCAGTTTTTCAGGGAATAGTGTGTTTAAACCATAGGTGTCTGAGGGGTGGGAAAAAATAAAGAAATAAACAAAGCCATGTGTATTAAATTATAAAGGATCTGTAGTTAGAAATGGATTTTTATAACTTATTTTGTTTTTTTAAGCAGTGTTTTCAATTAAATTAGAGTTTATAAAAATCCTCGAAAGGATACTGATTCAAACTGGAAATTCAGTGATCAAAGAAAATTTAAGTCGTGCTTACAATTTTCTAAAGAAGTAAAATAGACTGTCACTCAAAGAAAGACTAGATAAATGTCATCTTTTAAAAACAAACATCTATTTTTTCAAGTCTTTTTCAGTTGCCTGTATTCTTAATAAGTGTAAGTAAAATCATTATATTAAGTAGAAATATTTTGCTAAAGCCCTAGATAAATTATAAATATTCAGGACATATATTCTTAATATTAATATATAATATATTAGAAATACACATAGAGGCACACATGCTTCTAATAATGTTTTTAGATTTAATTTGTCTTTGTCATATCTATTTTTAATAAAATTATTATCTTTTTACTACCTCTTTCTTCCACAAGTCTAATTTATCAGCCATCTAGAATGGTAAATTTTAAAACTTCATGGATTTTACTTTTTGAAATCATTCTCTGTTTCTGTAGGGGTTGATTGAAGGAGCATGACAGGATGGGATATTATTAAGAATCACTGAGTGCTGTTTAGCTTCCAAGAACCTTTTCAGAATGAGAAAATGGATTTTGATAATCAACAAAACTGATTATCTGTCTTGTTAGAGCAGAGTAACATTAACCAAACTCACACAAGATAGAATGCTAATTTAGGTATCATCACTTTCTCCTCTTTGCTCCCATGCTCCAGTCATAATGCCATTCCTTCAGTTTATTATAATATGACTTAATTAAGACTTTTGCATATACTGTTTATTTCATCTTCCTGAAATGTTCTACCCCTCCCTCTCCATTTTTACCAAATGCCTATTCCTTATTCTAGTCACAAATTAAAAGCCAATTCCTTTGTTACGTATTTTCTATCTAAAGTAGACAAAAATTTTCAACTCCACTTCCACATCACTGTCTACTCTTTCAACACTCATCAGACTTTTCAATTATTTGTTAAATTCCTATGTTCCTTGTATACCATAATCTCCATGAAAGAACATAGCATCTTTATTCAATTTAATAATCTTAGGACCTTGCACAGAGCATCTGATATGTATGCTCTATGCTTATCAAATGAATGATTAAATAAGTTATACTTGGTTATTTTGTGAATCACGAAACTTGTATAACCATAGGAATATATTCTCTCCCTAAAAGTAGATATTTATGGCAACTCATATTCTAATTAGAAGCTTGCTTAGTGAGCACAGAATTAGATCAGGGAAAGGTAGCCATTAGTGTTAGCATCCCTAAGATACAGTAGCCAAATTTGGTCATTTCCAGAATGACATACTTGCTACAGGGGTAGAATTACTATGTCTATTGGCTGGTGGTCTGCATTGGGTTGACATCTGGTTTTTCTGGCTTTCCATCCCTGTGCTATATAAACTGGACAAGTTATAAACTACTAGATTAAGATTTGCTTCCTTCCTTTCTTATTTCAGCCCTGTCTCATTAAAATTTTTCACAGGTCTTCTTGATTGAGGTTGGAGTGTTCTTTAATTCTTCATACACATATACAGATCTTCACTTGCCTAGGAAAATTAGTCTAGCAGAAACTGATAAATACTATATGCTAAAAAGAAAATCTTGTCTTTATTCATTCAACAGGCGCATCAGGCATTGTGCTGGGGAATAGATATACATTGGTTAACAAAATAGCCATGACATGGTAGATGCATAATAAATATTTGTGAGTTGAAATAATTATGATATTCACAACTTTGAATAGCCCTATCCATTCCAGATATAGTTTATTTTAATGTAATTTTCAAATAATAAAAAGCTTTAGAACTGTTCAACATCACTCCGTTAAGGAAGGCAGGTGTAGTATAATTTAACTAAGCACTGTATCATTAACCATTTAGTTTATTAGACTTTTTCCTGTGTGCACTTGAATTGGTTGACAAAGTGTTTCGTTTCACTTAAGAAGTGCTGAGGTTCATCTATTTGGCAAACATTACTCAGTATATGTGCCAGAGACCATGCTGAGAGCTAAAGAAAAAGAACCAAACAATACCTTGCTCTTGCCCACAGAAGAGAGTTGAGTGACAATTCCAAAGAATAAGGTTGAGGAAGAAGATGCCATGCAAGCTTAGAAATAGAGAATCTTTACCTGGGAGTGGTAGAATGTAGAGAAAGGAAAATACTTAAAAATAACAACACAGTTTATTATAAATTTAAAACACTTCAAAGTCTTATCTATATGGTTTGGAAGATAGCCACTCCAGGTTTCATTCCAACAGTGTACTTAAACAAGAATGTCTTATTGCAAGTTATCAAGAAGTCAGAATACTGTAACAGAAAACTGAAGCACTGGTTACAGTGACACCTCAAAGAACTCCAAAAAGTAATATTGAATGGGAAAGTACTACTTACTTTTTACTTCAGCAAAGATTTGCAATGTGTCCTTTGACTGTGCCACTCTTTAGCTCTATTGTATCTATATTATTTGCCTTCATCTAAGTTTGCACAAAAGATCGGTGTTCCAATTCTAACACCCAAAGAATTTTCATTTTTCTCTGGCCAATATACCAAATCCTTTAAACATATTGTGTTACTTCAAATACAATCTTTGTATGAATTTAAATTTTGGCAGTATATACATATATCTCCCCTACTTAAGGAAAAAAAAAATGAAACCAAGTTGAATGGGAGAAAAAAAAAGTTTAACATTAAGGATAATTGTTCTGGTCATTATCTCACTACTGCCAGCAAGTTCACTGGGAATAAGTTTACCTGTGCTAAAAATATAATTGTAGGATTTATAATTAATACAAGAATTTAAAGTTTGCTAATCTTAGAATTTATTAAGAATATACTTGCTAAAATATTTTGTCTAATGTGTATTGAATAATGATAATCATTTTGAGAATTCCCATTTTTACCATCTCAATCATTTGTTTAATTTTAATATTTGATTTTGAAGAATACTTTAGGATAATAAATATTTTTTAAAAGATAAAATGACAAAAATTACATTCATTTATACTTTTTCTCTTGCATCAGGGTTGCTAATAAACTCTTGCCCAAAGCAGCATTTCCATTAATCTAAAATATATATTGCTTATGAGACAAAAGATATTCTCATACACTTTGCTTCCATAATCTTTGGTGTTTCAGAGAGCAACAGGTACAAATTAGCTAGAACTCCAATCTTCCTTTTGTCCTTTGCTTCAGGAGCCCTGGCTTGGTTTCCTACATGTTATGGTCTGGTTCTGAAGGGATTCTGTGAGCACTTCCTCTCTGTATCATTTACATATAGATGGGATTCTTAGGGGGATTCTGTCCATCCCATAGTCTTCAAATAGAGTAAGAAAATGATGTATTACTTTTAGCTAACAATATTTTCAAATTAATTTTACTCTAAGAGGAACAAAATAAAATATTTACCTTATAATGAAGATTTCCACTTTCATTAAAGCTAACAGGGGCATTCAAAAATTAACCACAAATGAAGCTATAAAACCCTCAAATTTATACAAAAGCAAAATGACTAAGTTAAGACTAAAAAGTTATGATGCAATATAAGTTTTATGTTCATATATTTTAATGAAAGGTGGGCTAAACTTTCATATGATTAGCGTAACATTTTTTAAACTTTAAGAATATTTTAGGGCAAAGAGCATATTTCACATTTAACTTACTAAATTTATTTACACAGTGGAAGGTATATACCAGGCAATGGTTGTTCACAAGAACTGGTACCATGAAAGATTGCCTAATCTTTCTATTTTATCTCATTTGTCTTAAGAGGATCTGTGTTGTATCATGGGAAAAAAGAGTGTATGCCATACTCCCTAGTCGAAGAGTAAAGCTTTGGAGATGATACAATGTAAACTCTAGGAGACTCCAGTTATATCATAGTCTATGTATATGGCACCTCTGAGTGTTTTACAGTGTTCAGCTTGTGTGACTGTAAGCGGTATCCTACTTCTGCATTGAATGTGGTTTCTTGCCAGGGTGGGCTGCTTCCCAGGCTGTATCCAAGTGAATAAAGAGCTTTTAATTCATTCAGTTATTTTTGATGAGTGAAGGAATGTCCTTTCCTAACTTCATACTTCCCTTCCTTATTTTTGTTGCAGATTTTGCTTACTCACTTCACTCTAGAAACTTTAATTAGGCATCTCATAAGCCAAAGACTTTGTCTGGAGATATGCATTCTCACTGGTCTCTCCCGTGTCAAAAATGCTGTAATTCTCAAATTCAGCCTCAGATATTAGTAATTTCTGAATTCTGTTATTGTCTGCCCCAGGTAGTTGTCATCAGTTGACATATTCCTTGCCATTTCTTTCCTGTCACTTCCTTTCTTTGTATTCCAGTGATATTACACTAGCCTCTCTTTACCTTTAGCCTTTGTTGTGCATTGGAGGCGTTTTCTAACTAGTTTTTCCGACTCTGCTCTCTTACCCCGTTTTGCCATTAATGTCTCTCTAGACTTTTCCATATAGTAAAACATTGGCCACATTATTATAACCATAGTTTATAGTTCTATTACCATTCTTTCATTTTAAATCCACTGCATATCCTTGTGACTGAGGATATGCATTAATGAGATAAAGTTTGCTCAAATTTTATTTATAAATGTTATATTAAGAAAGACCATTTAAATTGTTTTTAAATAAAAAGCTTTATACAGCATGTGCTATCTCTACCACTAAATTGTCAGGTAAGCTCAGGGATAAGATTTACTCTCTGGGTTTTACATTTTTCAAATTTTTCTTATGCTTTAGAAGATTTAATCAAAAACTTTATGTTTTATGATTGTAAAACTGCCTCCAACTAAAGAAGTATTTAATGTTGGTCTTCTAGGTATCACATTATAACATTGTCTTCTAGCTTTAATTTATTATTAAGGTCAATTCAGACTATAAATTACAAAGGATTAGACCAACATTATAATCAGTTCACAAACTTGCTTTTGACAGTGGCAGCTAAGGATATATTATAGACAACTTTGATGACTAGGCATCAGCTTCAAAAGGTTAATTTTGACCATGAGAATTCTTAATTTAGATATCTACACAGGTAACTTGCTATATATCTAGCATCTATAAATTTAGGCTAGATCTAGTTGAATAAGTTTTTATTCCCATATTCTTATTACCATATATAAAGAATGTGTGACATGAGTTTATACTTTATAAGATAACATGTTTTTGTGTGTGTTTGTTTTCCTTAAACATCTTCAAGTTTCAAAGGTGGTTTCTATTGAAAATGTTCAATGAGATCACAGTAGTTGTAGAGACTTTGTGTTGTAGAGAAATTGTGATTGCTTGATTCAGTTTTTTATATCTACTATCTTCCCATGTCAGATCATCTTTGATTAAATAGTAGAATTTACAAAGTATTCAGCTTTTATGTTATGAATAGAAAATGCTGACCTTTGCAGGGGATCACTGGTACATGGCATTTATCTTTTTTAGGTACATTGCCATTTGAAACATTGACATGCTCTGCAAAATATTTTTTAACCTACTGTTTGTTTTCACATGAGGATCAATATTGGCATGTACCAGTCTTAACAGTCTTAATAATGTTGAGTGGCACTTGAATAGACTGAGATGAGTTACTCTGAATACTGTAAAAATATTTCATGATTGTTATATTCAATCTTGTGCCTCTCTGTTGATGAGGATAAATTAGCCAAGGCCCTATTAGGTCTGATACTACTGACTGTATGTTTTGAAGCTATTCCATTGTAATCTTAAGCATGAAATATTTAACACTTCAGATGGTCTTATGAAATCATTTCAGATGTTTAAAATATTGATAGTGCAGGAGAGATTATACTTAACCTATTTGGATAAATGGAAAAACTAAGGTATATAAGCTATAAATTATAAAGGGAGATAATTTGACTATAAATAGTCCTTTAAAATGACTAATTCTTTCCTCCCAAAATGAATGATTGCTTGTAGGTGGTAAGATCTTTTCTTTGAAAAGACTTATACAGAGGTAAGCAATCTGACTATTGGCAATAAGGGATTCATGAAGTCAATAGCGATTATTTTATATGATTATTAAAGTAACTTTTTAATGTAAAGCTTCTCATTTCACTCAGTCTCATCAACATTGCCCAAGGATTATTAACAATAAATGACATTTTCATCTTCATCTAGCCTGAATTTTGCTTAAAGATAGTACTTGCTATAGTACCATTCCCTAGCTATTTGTTGTCATTTAGCCATTCATTAATCACTTCAGCCTTAAAAATATACGCCATTATCAAAAGCAAAATTATAAGAAATAAGATGAAGTAAATTTTTGAAAACATATTTTAACTTAGTATTTGAACTGTTTAAACACAATGTTAAACAATATTTAATTTTCATTTCCCCTAAAGTAATTGCCATTATAAAAGCATTTATATAAAGGCATAATCTTATAAAAAATTATTCATGCCCTTGGAATAAACTTTTTTGGAGAGGTTAGAAATTTATAATGGCTTTCTTTTCAAATTAAGTTTGTGACTTAAGAAACAGTTGTACAATATTTTTGTGGGTTATAAGGGAACTGCATGGCCATAAAACAAAGTAAATAAAGCTAAAGTGAATGTCTACAAAAGTAGTAAAGACATGGCCTTAGCCTCCTCAGCGCTATGGTCTACCAAGTGTTTTAACTAACTGTAGTGTATAGGATTATATGTTACATAATTCCATTTACTAAGGCTCTGATTGGAGCAGGCAAACATTTTACATTCTAATTTTCTAGTTATCTAGGTTTCTGCAAATGACATACTATTAAAAACCTGGTAGAAAGGTTTGAGGTTATACATCCCATAGCTCTTGATAATATTCAGTTTCCACATTGAAATAACTTAATTACATTCTCCAAGGATCCATTTTCAAAGTAGGTGCAGCTGTTGCACTTTCTTTTTTAGAAAGACAATTATAATTACAGGCAACTTGCTTAAGAAGATGGAATTAATAATGCATTATAATTTCAAAGAAACAATGAGATTAAAGTGTTAATTCATGTGGGAAAAAGAGATTGGTGATGATAGTCCAATAAAAGCTAAGGTATTCTATGTGTGTATGTGTATGTCTGTGCTATAAGTCACATTTTAGAGGTAGCACATGTAAGATAATATACCAATACATTAATTTTTTTAAAGGGAGAGTCATTTAGTGTTTACTACATACCAGGCAGTGTACTGATTACACAATCAAAAATAGACATAAAATTTAGCAAGAAGATCACAATCTGGCAAGGAAAGCATCTATAAATAAGCTGTGAGAGATTCTTACAGATATGTATAAAGCGTATCTGGAGCAATATAGGAGGAGGAAATTGGCTCAGGGATTTAAAGGAAACTTCATGTAGGGACTACATTTCAGCAAAGTCTTAAAGGAAGGCTTACAATTAATTAGGATGTCAAGACAAGGTGCCATTGTATCCAAAATTAGGTAACATTCCCTAGGGAGGAAACTGTTAAGAACTGTGAAGGGTCAGAAATTGTATTCTACTTGTCAACAAACAGGTTAGCCTGACACATTTTCAAATATACAGGAGAAAACACAGGACACCTAGGTTAGATCCAAAGAATTATTAATTGTGGCACAACAGGGTGAACTTCAGGTTTATGTCAGTTTCTCTTACCTCATTTCCAATAAGATGACACGAAAAAGACCACGTGATAGTTGCATTTGTGGTAGGTCCCATTATAAGAGAGAAACCTTGAGTTAAGGAAACATGAATCTTTTATACTGAACAGTAAGAATTGCCTGTCCATTCCTCTGGAGTAAGACCCTATCTCTATTTTTAAAGGCTGTGAGGAAACTTTTTACTCCAGAGGAAGACACTTAACTCTATTACAAGGCTATCTGTGATTTTAAAAATCTTTGAAAAGTCTGGAAAGAAGGAAGTCAATGAAGAGATTAAATAATATGTTGTGTCTCAAAAGCCCCAAGAAATCTTATATGGATAAATGATAGTGTGTTCTTTGGTCCATGAGAAGTGAAAATTCCAGGGAGATTACCTGATTATGAAGATCTTGGTATATCTCACTAATACATTTGGCTTTTATTCTGAAGGTTAATTGAGGGGATGGGAACACAGTGATTTTAAACAGGTAAATTACATAACCAGACTTACAATTGGAATGATCATATGGCTATTGAGTGAGGATGGAGAGAATGTAAGCAAGAGTGCCAGTTCATAAGCTTTGAGAATTGGCCCCTGTTAGTGATGAAAAAAACATGAACCAATCAAGTTATACTCAGGTTGAGATGAGAATGATTTAACTAAGTGGAAAGTCTTTGATATTTGCAAATCAGTTGGAAGTAAGATGGGGTAAAAGAGATGGAGGAATTGAGTATTACTTAAATGTTTCTGATTCTAAATGAAATGAGGAATGTAGGAAAAGAAGGAGATTGATGGGAAGAAAAACATTTAACTATTTAAATATTGACTTTCCAAAGGATATGACAGCACATTGTAAGTAGAAGAGATTTAGAATTTGAGCAAGAATAATTTTAGGGAATCATGCATTATGCTCTCAGAAGAGATGAGTTCAAAAGAAATGAGTGGAATAATAAAAACAGAAAAAGGAGCAACCTTGGAATATAGCAGAAAGAGAAATTAGCAAACCAAGAGAAAGTTATAAGAAAGGAAGGAGAAGGATGCAGAAAGCTTTTATAGAAGCAAGGAGAGGGGACTTTTCAGGGAGGATAGTAGCCAAGAGAGGTGAAAGTTGAAAGAGATCAAGAAAGAAGTGCTCAGAATAATTTGAAATTAGAAGGTCCCACAAAAATTTGAAACTTCTGTTTTCTAGAAGTATTTCATTAAGATTGGCACACGCTACTGGCTGACTACTTTATGCCAATTTTCTCTTTTTTTCTTACTAGTTTGGGGGATGGTAGAGTATTATTCAGTTAAATATATTCATCTTCTAATACTCCTGGGTGACTATAATGACCATGTTAAAGAATGGCAAGTGGAATTTATGTTCAAGTCCCTGAGTTTGCCTTTTGTGAGAGTAATTTGAAAAAGCATACTTGGCTGTGATCTCCTTTGAAAATTTCCCCTTCATTTCCTCCCCTACCTTCTTGCCTGAAATGTGGTAATGATGGCTAAAAGAGTGGTAGTTGTCTTACTGCGAGCATGAAGATGAAAGCCATCAAGTATCCGTCAGAGTCTAGACTATGGAATGAAACAGATTAACCCTGACACCTCAGTGGCTTAATAAACAAAGGCTTATTTCTGACTCAAGGAAAGTCAATTGTAGTATCAGGTCCTTTCTAGGGCAACTGCCCTTTAAACAATGGCTAGGGGGTCTAGTCTGCTAGCTACTCTCCTATAAGTACGATTACAGGGCAAGTCTTCTAAGTCAGGGAAGGAAGAGATCAAGAGTGTCATGAAGGGACTGTTTGCTACCTTAGTTTGAAAGTGACACAAGACTTCTGCTCTTACTTAGCCTGTTGCCCTGAACTAGTCACATGACCTTACCTAGCTGCAAGAGGGCAAGAAGGTAGTCCCATCTTCAGTGTGCTCAGGAATGGCAGGAGTACCAGAGAGCAGGGGTCTTTAGTGAGTGCAATACTCTATGACACTTTACGCAATTATATCAGCCCAGTACTATATACCTCTGGACATCTTACTAAATAAGAAAAAATACATTTCTATTCATCAGGGCCACCATAATTCAGATTTTTGTCCCCTGAAATCAAATAGAATGGTAACTGATTCAAGAAAAAAAAATACAATGTTTACTTTACTTTAAATTAGCTCTCAATAGAAATACTGTTTTATGTTCATGGAATTTAAAGTAAGTTAGATATTTTTAGTTCAAATCTCATATTACTAATAGAAAACCAACCAGACAGGGCTAGCGCCAGAACTGAACGTTCCAAGCTTGCTGACACTGGGACCCAGAGGTTTGCTATGCTCTACTCTTTCCTTCACTGTTAGTTAAGAGGACTTCCCTAGAATTAATTAAGCATACATTTGTACTCTAAACTACTAGGTGTCTTGTGAATATATGCCAAGTTTAAAATAGCCTGTTCTAATGTACAAAATTAAAGCCTATTGTGAAGTAAATTAGGGAACTTAATAAAATTTATTTTATTTGGTCCTTTTGGCAGGCAGGAAGGGCATTAATATATGTCAGAAAAATCTTTCATTTTCTCTTCCTTTTATTTGTTTATTTGTTCTTTTGTTTTCTTGAGACCGTATTGTTTCCTTATCTGTAAAGTAGTGTTAATAGTAAACCCACATCATACCTGTCAAGGTTAGGGTGGGTTTTTCTGCTAGAATTTTTCAGTTCACACTTGTTCACCTCTAAATTTGCCAGCCACAATGCCATCAGTAACAAGATCAACAATTTCAAATAGAAAGTAAACTTTATTATTGTTTTTTAGCAATTAGAAAAGACCCAGATGTTTTCAGGTGTAACAGGGAACTTTCTGACACAGGAAGCTTAGTTCTAAATGTCTAACATGATTCTGAATTTGTATTTCTACAATTTAAAATTGCTGTTTTGGAGAAAAATGTCAGCTGACTTTTCTAATTAGGCACACAAAGATGATGGCTGACCCAGTCCTAAGGACTCTGTGTGTTTACCACATGGAAACAGATAGGGAGTGGATGAAGACTGGTGGAACTTTCTGTCATTTACCTTGCCCATGGTTGAGGAATGATATAAGAAATGACTCTGAGTCTCACCAATAATATCAGCAGCATTTGTCTTTTGCAGGAGAACTGAAAAGGGAGTACAGGGCATGTGTTATGGGTTGAATTGTATCCTGTCCAGATTTATTTGTTAAAATCCTAACTGCTTGATTTTGTTAATAGTGTGATGGTTAAAACCACTGGAACCAAACAGCTGCCTTTTAAATCCCAGCTACACTGCTTTACAGCTTTCTGACCTTGAATAACTTCCTTTAATTTTCTATACTTTATTCTTATTTCTAAAATGAGCATGGTATGAATGCCAACCTCATAGGAATATGGAGTTATACCCAGAAGACCTCAGCTTGTCCTACTTTATTATTATTATTTTTATTATAATTATCATCATCATTATTGTTGTTGTTATTAATTATTTCAATTTTTCCAAATAATCCCTATTGTTGTTTGATGGTGAGAATTACATTTCACTAAATAAGCCTTATCAATAAAGATTATTTTACTGAAATTCACCCCAAATTTTCAACTTAATATATTGTAAAGTTGGGATTTTATTTAAACAAACAAGCTTATTTTAGATAGCATTTTTTTTCTTTTTCCCTGGAAACAAAATTTCACATGAACAGTTTGTTTTAAAACTTTGGAACATCTCACTGAATGATAATTAAAGTAATGAAATTGTGTCCAAAGTACCTAAGTCAGTCCCTTGTAGTCAATTAGGCATCCAGAGAAGTGCAATTATGTTTTAAACCACCAGGGTACATTTAAACCACTGAAGCAGAATGTCGGCCTAGTGATTTTAGGATAGTGCTATAGATTTACTCAAGCCATTTATTTAAGTTAAAGGGCCATATTAATTGTTTCAAACTATAAGCATATCATGTATAAATTCACACCTACTGCTCTTTTCCTGTGTGTTACATTTAGAAGGGAAAAAGGTAAGACATATTTTGTAATATATTAGAAAAGTATCAAAATCAATCATAATTTCTGAGTGTTTCTGCTATAAAATTTACTGTCAATTTAGAAATATTTTAGTGTCCATTTTGCTTGAAACTGTGCTAATAATGTATCCAATTAGGATACATTTTGTATTTCAAGGCTTTAAACTATTGAAGTTTCATAACTTTATCAACTTTAAAGATTGGGACATATTCTTCTTAAATCTATGTTCTGCAGTTTCAGTCAGTTCTGTACTAATATTCTGTCTTCAGTATGGATTGATAATACTGATGGCCATGTGTTTATGGCTTATTCTTTTGTCTGAAGTAATGTAATCATTGTTTTTTGGTGGCACCAACATCAGAACCTTGCACTGTACCATGAACATAGTTGACAGTGAGATGAATCCAGGAATATGTATTTATTCCTATCTGAATAATCTTTACCCATTTACTAATGAGTATTCTGCAAGTTATCTGAACTAATGACTTATTCAACTAGAAGTTATACATTCAGAGAGTCTTTATAAAGAATCCTTACCTCTTCAGTAATTCATTTCAGGATTCAGATAATTTATCTTCCATCTAACCTAAAATTCTATTCTAAAATTTTATCCAGCTTTATACACTTTTGTCCTTAGAAATTATTGATAATATAGGTCTCCCTGTTTCCTTTAGAGCAAATTGTATATTTGTATATTGTTGCTTAGTGATGTTTTAGTATTGTTGCTTAGTGTATTAGTTGCTTATTGTATTTAGTTTTAGATTGTTGCTTAGTGATGTTGTTTAGTGATATTTCTTGTATTTATAAACACTGTATAATATCTAATTATATATATATGTGAAATATGACATCAAAAAAACAGCAGATTAAGTGAAAATACAAGTCGTTAAAATAGTATGTAACATATAAACAGATACGAATGGAAGAAAGCACTAACATTTTTGAGTAGTGAAAATAGAAGTTATCATTTGAAAATTCTAATAATCCTTCAGAAAACGAAAAGACATTTTATAGGAAGAACTTTACAGATAAGGATGGGACGATTGAGTGATGGCTTACATATATGAAGCATGAAAACTACAGTAGGAAACCACCCTAGCAATGCATAAATGTAAATTGGATAAGTTAATAAATAGAAAAAATATTTTAGAGTGATGTCAGCAACAGGGTGGAGTGAAAAACTACCTTTGTCTTTTCCCTTCAATCTACAACCAGTAAGATAACCACAGTGTAACAAAGGTGCTCTGCCCAACACACCAGTGCACCAGAGAATTCCACACATTTATATACCTAAAGGTAGATGGACTATAACACATAGAGAAGTTGTATCCAAGAGAACAGTAGAGGTGGTGCCTGCAATCCTGGCCCTTGAACCGAATCTTACAGTACCTGGCACTATCACTATTTGTGGTTGCCCTGATTTTATATGTATAAAATCCTAAAGACTCCACCAAAAATTATTTGAAATAAGTGAATACAATAAAATTGAAGGATACAAAATCAACACACAAAAATCTGTTGTATTTCTGTATGCTAACAATGAACTAGCAGTAGGAGAAATTAAGAAAACTATCCCATTTTTATTTATTTATTGTGGGAGAGAGGTAATTAGGTTTGTTTATTTGTCTATTATTTAAAAAAAAATTTTTTTAGTGGAGGTACTGCAGTCTGAACCCAGGACTTGGTGCATGTTAAGCACACACTCTGCCACTGAGCTATACCCTCCCCCCATCCTATTTTTAGTTGTAACAACAACAAAAATACCTAGGAATAAATTTAACCAAGGAGGTTAAATACCTGTATACCAAAAACTATAAAATATTGTTGAAAGAAATTCAAGAAGACACCAAGAAATGGAAAGATATTTTATGTTCATGGATTAGAATTAACATTGTTAAAGTATCCGTATTACCTAAGCAATCTACAGATTCAGTGCAATCTCTCAAAATCCCAAGGACATTTTCACAGAAGTAGAACAAAAAATGCTAACATTTATATGGATCCACAAAAGACCTCAGGCAGTCCTGAGGCCAGGGTGGAAAACAAAGCTGAAAGTATTACACTCTCTGATTTCTAACTATATTACAAAGGCATAGTAATCAAGACAGCATGGTACTGGAAAATATACACAGATCAATGGAACAGAGCCTAAAAATAAACCTATGCGTATATGGACAACTGATATTTGACAGAGTAGCAAAGAACTTACAATGGAGAAAGGATAGTCTCCTTCAATTGATGGTGTTAGGTAAACTGAACAGCCACATGCCAAAAAAAAAAAAAAAATGAAACTAGACCACTCTCTCATACCATACACAAAAATAAACTCAAAATGAATTAAAGATTTGAATGTAAGACCTGAAACCATAAAACTCCTAGAAGAAAACTTAGGCAGTATGTAATTTGACATCAGTCTTAGCAGTATCTTTCTAGATATGATTCCTCAGGCAATGAAGACAAAAGCAAAACTAGCAAATGGAACTATATCTACTCAGAAGCTTCTGCACCGCAAGTGAAACCATCAACCAACCAAAAAACCACATACTGAATGGGAGAATGCATTTGAAAATGATGTATCCAATAAGAGGTTATTATCCAAAATATATAATGAACTCATACTACTCAATGATAAAAAATACGAGCCACCTGATTAAAACATGGGCAGAGGATCTGAATAGACATTTTTCCAGCAAATACATGAAGATAGCCAATAGTCATATGAAAAGATGTTCAACATTACTAATTACTTGGAAAATGCAAATCAAGCTCATAATGAGATGTTACCTCCTGCCTTTTAGAATGACTTTTATCAAAAAGGCAAGAGATAACAAATGTTGGCAAGGATATGGAGAAAAGGGAACACTCATATTGGTGGGAATATAAATTGGTACAGCAACTATAGAAACATTATGGAGGTCCCGCAAAAGCTCATAGAACTGCCATATGATCTAGCTATCCTGCTTCTGGATATTTATCCAAAGAATATGAAAATACTAATTTGAAAAGATATATGCACCCCTATGTTCATTGAGTCATTATTTACAATAGCCAAGGTATGGAAACAACCTAAGTGTCCATTGACAGAAGAATGGTTAAAGAAACTGTGGTGTTTATACATAATGGAATACGACTCAGCCATAAAGAGAAATCTTTCCATTTGCAACAATATGGATAGACCTTGAGAGCATTATGCTAAATAAAATAAGTCAGGCACAGAAAGACAAATACAGTATGATTTCAATGGGAAAAAAAAAAAGTAAACGGGCAAACTAAACAAAAACAAACTTGTAAGTACAAAAAATATAGTCGTGGTTACCAGAGGAAAGGGGCAGGGAGGATGGCAAAATGAGTGAATGGGATCAACTGTAAGATCAATTTAGGGAATAAATTTTGGTGGTGAGCACACTATAGGATGTATAGAAGTAGAAATGTATTATGAAACATATAGTGTTATAAACCATTATTACTTCAATAAAAATGATAAAATAATAAAATTTATTTTAAGTTTTAATGTAGAATTGTCTAAGAAAGTAGAATATCATTTCTATCTTTGTTTTCCACACTTCCAGAGACATAGGATATAAAGTAGAATAAAAAAAAAATGGTGAGAAGAGACTAAGGAACAAATTTGAAAATGGTTAAACATATTGATTTAGAAAAATAAAATATAAAAGAAATGTTGACTTCGTAACTATCTTGGTAAAATATTTTTAAGTCAGTTATGTTCAAAAGGATAAACACTATCCCTAAAGAGCTAAGAACTAAGACAAAGAGAAAAAAGATAATTTGAATAAATTTAAGAAAGTATTCCACACATTAGAATTGATTGAATAGTGAAAGATCATTAAGTGGAGATATTTATTTCTAAATATGTTAATTATAAAAAGGTATATAGGTAAACAATTATACTAAGATAAAAATGTTTCTTCTGATTAAATTTTTTGTACCTAGTATCTGATATTACTGATTTGGAATTTTATCTTCATTTCAAATCTTGTTTTCAAAGTGATTTTTCATTCATTTTAACTGTAATTAATTTTTTGCTTTTAATGTTTGACATTGGTTTAATATACTTATTATTCCTAAAATTGTATCATTTACTAGCTTAATATTTAGTGTATTTTTTCTCTCTTTAAATTTTCCTTTTCATAATGGCTACAACACATGGACAGCACCCTCACCTCAGTTATTTTTATAGTAATTTCTCAAGCTTCTTTAAGATTTTCCAACACTTCTAAGTTTAGAGCTTCAAAAATTACTGGAATATTAGATAATTACAAAATTCCGTTGGTTTATTTCACCTGCTACCCATTTGATAATGAGGAACTATTTCTACAGAAGTTCATGATTCAAGTTTGAGTAAGTTTCTACTCAAATAGAATACCTTCAGATAGCCTGTTTTGACTAATAAATTTATACTTGAAGTACCACCTTCTCTCTCTCTCTCTCTCTCTCTCTCTCACACACACACATACACACACGCACACTCTCTCTCTCTCTCTTTTTCTATCCTGGATGATCATTTGTTGTTCTTGTTTTTTAATTTATCAAATTTATTTTTATTATGGATATTGTTATAACAGAATATAAAAGTTAAATGATAAAAGTTTCTTGTAAGAGTACAGTTAACTTCATCTTAAAAAAATTATTTTTTTTAAACTATTCATACTCAGGTAAAAAAAGGCTCTTTTACTTAAACTTACGATTTCAGAATTAAACTCTAGAAATAAATACTATGGGCTTCTAAAAGTTTATATTGATAAATTGCATACATTTAAAATTATAATGCAATATTTGTACACAGAATAAATATATATACATTATTGATATATGATAGTTACCCAAACTGTCTTGAGAAATGAGGCTTAATAGAGATTCAAACTAAGTAGAAGATCAGTTTCAATTACAACATTTCTTTCACAACTAGTAAGAGATAATCCAAACATTTGCTGGATATAAAAAAAGATCCCATGCTTCATGGTGTGTTCTGGGAATTCCAATATATTTTAGATGAGAGATGTTGACCACAAAAGAGTTCACTGCTGTGCTCACTTGTAAAGTTGGAGGAACTCTGGTCCAAAGGAGGGGACTGCCCTCCATCCACTGGCCTCAGTGCAGCTCAGGTGGAGATCTGAGTGAATGAGTGAATGCAGCCTGGCAGTTTGGGAGGCCGTGGAGAGGAGAGAACAGCACAGCTCTAATATGAAGGCCCACTCCTGGGAAAGGGGCCATCAGGACTTGGTGCTTGGTGCTTGGTCCCCTGGCTGGTTTGTAAAAGCCCTTTGTGATGTGCTGATTCTCATGACCACTTCCAGGAACTTGAGCACTTTTAGCATCTCTGCCATCTCTTCTTGTATAGACTGTAAGGATCTTTCTCTCTCTCTCCAGTTCTTGGAGGAGAAAATTGATTTCCTTCCTCAAGCTCAGGTTGACCGTCGTCAACTTTCTGTAAGTGTCAGCGAGGCTGAGTATATTTACTGGCTCCTTCTCTAGCCTGGCATTCTTTAAAGTTGTCTCCATCTTGGCATACTCCTTTTTAGCCAAAAAGCTTGTCGGTGAGGTGGCATTTCTCCTTGATCTGTGCAGCCAGTGTTTTTGACAGTTGCTTTTCATGTCTTCCATTAACTTGACTTCTAGCAGACTAAATAAGTCTGAAAGTAAATAAGACACCCACCAATAAGCTGAGAACAGGTAGACTCAACACTGTGTCACAGCGGAGGCTCTGGAACAGGCCTTTGGGCAGCGACAAAACCAGGATTGCACTCAGCTTCCTAAAGATCAGCCCAAAGCCAAGCTCCACAGAGGACAGAAGTGCCTCCATGGCACTGATCCACCACAGGGCTCTGACCAGTTACTGTGGGTCCACCAGCCACAACAAGCCCCAGGGGGACACCCCAACATTCCACCTGGAACCCAAACAGCAACTGACATCCTGGATTAGTCAGTTATCTGGTCAGTGTCTGGGGAGGAGGGGGGATGTAAGAGGAGAGGGTTGTAACTAAAATGTCATTTTCTCCATTATTTTCTAATGGTAATTTTTCTTACCTCTTTCTTTTTGTGTTTATATCTGTGTACAATTAAAATATAGTGAAATGTGTCAATGTAAAGTTTGTGATTTCACAAATCTTTCAAATTCCTAACCCTCGGCAATATTGGAGAAGTCAGTGTATGAACCATATGTTTGAATCACATCCATTAACACAGAATATATACCCTCTGTCACGTTTCAATGGAAATACACACACTGCTGCAAATGGCAAAATATCATCCTTTTTATGGGCAAGTTGCATCTCCATTATCTAGTCAACTTTTGATGTGCACTTAGGATGTTTCCATATCTTGGCAATTATAAATAATATTGCTGTTAATAGCAGGGTGTATGCATCTTTTTGTGTTAATTCTTATTTTGTGGTTGGCTTTATTCCTTTGATAACTATGTAAATTTAAAAAGCTAAATCTCTAAACGTTCTTAGAAACAATGAACAGTACATATATGTAAATTAAGATATGCGCAGCAAAAAAAAAAAGATCTATCAAGCTATGAAAGACATAGAAGAAACTTAAAAGACTTATTAATAAACGAAAGAAGCCAGTCTAAAAAGACTACAAACGGTACAATTCCAACCAAATGACATTCTGGAAAAGGCACAGCTACAGAAAAAAAAAGATTGTGGTTTCCAGGGGTTTGGGGGTAGGAATGAATACTGAAAAGTTGTGCTCTAAACTGGAATTCGACACAACATTGTAAAATGACTGTAACTCAATAAAAAAAAAGTGTTTAAAAAAATAGATGGAGCACAAGGGATTTTTAGGGCAATGAAATTATTCTGTATGATACTATAGTGGCTACATGTCATTATGCGTTTGTCAAAACCAATAGCATATACATCATCAAAAGTAAACCCTAATGTAAACCATGAAGAAAACAAAAATCTAATTCCTGAGTCAAACTAACACTAAAGGGTTTGGAAGAAAAGTAGAAACCATCAGTGGTGTCAGAGAAGGAAAGGCCAATCAGTTCATAAAAAAAACAGAAACCAACAAAAAGCAATTATAAATGTGGGTTCATCACCAGTTGTGGGTTCTGGCCAGCAGAAGTCCCACCGAGACAGAATGAATTACTCGAGACTTCGTGGAAAAGAGTCAAGAGAGCGAGAGGGAGTCGGGAGCCAACTCCATGAACCTCTCAAATGCGCCCGTATTTATTGTATACAGTCAAAGGAGGAATGCAGGAATTTAGGGAAGGACAGGGTGGGATCACAATGAGTACAAAGGCTTAGTTTATTGTTGGTGTTTGGCTCAAGGTCAGAAGACCCTTTTGGTGAATCATGTTCGTGTTGAGCCTTTCAGTTTATCAGGGCGGAACACATGAGAATCAGCTGCTTAACAACTTGGACTCAGGCGGCTGTGCCTGTCTTAGGTTGCCCCCCTCGGGGATCTTACCCGTCATTGGCTAACCAGCCTTCTCACCTCTGAGTCTGCAGCTTTTTATAAGTTGTTTACCATTCCAGCCCAAGGCTGTTTTGGGGATAAAAGACTAACAGCAGGCACACCCAGCATTTATAGCCGAGGGCCTGGGTCATTGCTAAAACCTCAACTTTGCAAGCAAGGCAGTTACTAAGCACATCTTCTTTAAGGAGATAAGTGGCTGGGATCTGTTACAACTTGTTAACCCAATCATGGGCTCCCACAATAAAAATGGTAGAATGTATTGAACTGGGATCTATATCATGGAAGCATTTCAAAGAGAAAGAGAGACTGACTGTGTCAGATGAAGCCGATAAAGAAAAGTGTGGATTGAGAAATCTTTTTTTCCTGTGATAGAATTGTTCTAAAATGGGATTGTGAGGGAGACACAACTCTGCACATTTACATATGCATAAACCAAAGAGTTTTGTATTTAAATGAGTGAATTTATGGCATGTAAATTATACCTCAAGAAATCTCTTTCAGAATGAAGGAGTATTTATCACATATCTACCCAATAGAGCTGCTCCCAGGTATTAGTCTCATAGGGTAAATGAAGACAGATATTTAGAAAAAAGATGCATGCATATATATACAAAAATATTTATTCATAATACCTGAACTAACCCAAATGTCCCTTATTAAGAGAATGAATTAATATTTTGTGATATAATCTTACAAGGTGAAATTATTCAGCCCTACAAACAGAATGAATGGCATATTCAAATAAAAACATGTCGCTCAAAAACATTACTTAGAGCAAGAGACAGATATCAAAGTATACTTTTTGATTTTTTTCATTTTTATCAAGTTCAGCCACCGTCAAACTGATGGATGCATGTCATGATGATCATTTGTTCATATAGTCTTTCAGGGGAAATATATATATATATATATATATATATATTTTCATTTATTTGCTGTCCACCCTTTGTCAGACACTAGGCATACATACTAGTAATGTTTAATAGAAGATAGCACAGTATCTGACCATATGGAGAGTGATTTACATTAATTACTTTTGTATGCTGAAGAGTTCAATATTTAAATAAATAAATGTACTTTCAACAACAACAACAAAAATAAATAAAATACTTAGACTCCAATGTAAATAGCCACAGGGTTTAGAGCAATCTGTGCAAATAAGATGTCACATTATAGGAGAAAAAGCCAGATAGACTTTGGAGAGTAGAGGACTAAGGCAGTGTTCAACATTCTTGTTAGTATTCCTGAGAAAGGCATAGGGTAGTAGTTTTTAAGTGCTGAAATTTTGGAAATTGTTAGGCCTATATTCAAGCCCTATTTTACCAATTATTAGCCATGTGTTTATGAACTGTTTGGTTAACCTGTTTTAAGTTTTTCCTCATCTAAAAAATGGAATGGTTAGGATTTTTCTACTTTATTTAAATGAAAACTGTAAAAGGCATTTTCTAATTGTCTAAACTATGTCATGTGCCTCTAAATTCATTGTGGGACATTTTCCTTGTCTTCATGATTGTAAGAGAGTATCTTCCTGCTTAGTCAGCCCAATATTGACAGATAAGAATAAGTTAACCAGGATTAGTAATATACTAGAATTTTGAATTCCATTTTAGAGTAGGGGTAATGACTTCAATTCAGACTGGATCATTACTGAAAAATCTGGATACTGAGAGAATGTGAGGAGTAAAGGAATCTAGAAATTTCCACTTCATTTTTCTGTAGCCCTTATTTCCCCACATAAACTCTTGGAGCACAGCAAGATGACCAGTGTTGGAGTTCTCTTTTTTTTTGCGTGCCATTTCAAGAGGGAAGAAATACCGGTCTTGGATTACTGGAAGATCTGTAAAATGGCCCTTTAGGATTCAGCCCTTAACATTGACTAACCCAGATTCAGATCATTCTCTTCCATTAGAAATAAACAAAATAGTATAATTCCCATTCCACCTATGACCTAATTTATTATGGGACAATATATCAGCATTATAAAGCAACATTTTTCTTAGTTCTGTCTTACTTGAGAATTTTGAACAAATGGCTCTAATTTCTTCAGAGATAGTTCATAATTTTAAATAACCGTTGTCAACAGATCCTTTTCTTATACAATTTAATCATGTACATTAGAACCAGGAATGAAGACAGATTCTGATTTATCATCACATGTGGCATACATGGTTGATGTTTGTGTGGCTTGTTTTCTCAGATTTATAATAGAAATACAAACCCAAACAAGGTATACTGTAGATTCTTCTCTGATTTAGTGAAAGCTAGAATCCAAAGCACAGTTGATTTAAAAGGCTGAAATTAAATAAATGTCTTGAAAAAGGATTCTGTCACTCTAAAATCTTCCCTTTCTGATTGACAAACACATCTTAAGTCTTATTCATATTTTAGATAGTCTGTCTCCTCTATTCTTTCCTTTATTTATTTATTTTTTTAACTGAAGTTCCCTATCACAATCTGGCCTCACTCTTCAATTCATCCCTCCATAACAGACTATAAATCAAGCCTAGGCCTAATACTTAAAAGCACTTTTTTTCCCATCTAACATCTATACTAAAAGCTTTAAAATCCTCATAACAATCTTGAAATTCCTCTAAGATGTATGGATAAAGAACCTGAAACTTAAAATATTAATTGTCTCATCCATGTCACCCAGCAAGTAATCACCAGGGCTGAAAATATGAAACCTGATCTTCACCCCTAATATGTTATAAGTCTTGAACTTTTACCCAATATTCTGTAGAATAAACAGGTATAATTTAGACTTGGCTATAGTTTAGACTTGGCTCTTCTACTGCTGATCATTATTACTCTTTACCACAAAATACAGAACAAGATGATTTGTTTTTTCCTGGGCTTTTGGCCTTGAGACAAGAAAGAATGGAACAAAGGTCTCTATGCTTTTTAAATTTGCACAGCTATCAGGAAAAAAAATTGAGCATGCTTTGCCAATATATGTTTGCTTATTTGTTTATTCATTTATAAAGTATATATATTTATACAAATATGTACTATATTGTTATATAATACACTAGTATATTAGAGTATGTGATTGCATAATGGATAACCAACACTGATAAATCATATGTATTCCACATATGGTATGGAAACTACTGATTCTAAATTTTGTGAATTTTTAATTCATAACTTCAGCTACTCATGCTGTAATAACTCCTGATCCTTACTGACATCACAAAGGAGGCTCTGAAGGATTGTATTATGAAGACCAGATAAAAGAATAACAGACTATTTTTGTCCCTCAACCCTTGTCTCTTATTTGGACTTTAGTGATTTGAAATAGCTTTTTGATGTACTTGGAACTTAAAGAAGATACATCTTCTCTATAATAATTTTATAATTTTACTGTGGCAAACTAAGGGTGACCTAAGAAACAACAGATCCAACTACTTATTTATTGCCAAAGGAAATAGCTTATTAAAATCTATGCAAACCCAAAGCACTGTGTTTGGTATATATTTACTGATACTAATTAACTTATATCCAACAACTCTAGATCACCAACAATATCAATTATGTAATTGTGTATTTTTCACTAATTTATTGTGAAAGATACACAAGGAAACCACATAACTTAAAAATAATCATTTAATGATGTTTTATTAAACATACCAAGTTGTAGTACCTTAAAAAGTATCCAAGCTAAACTTATGGTGGCTCTGCTCTAGGGTACATAGTTTTGTCATATTGAGCAACATTTTGTCTGTATAATGAGTGGACACAGAATAGTTTCTGGTAGATATTTGCAGATGTGAGATGGCTTTCGTGAGCTACTAAACTCCCTCTTCCAAAATAAAGGAAAAAAGTCCTAATCTGTGAAGTATTCCAATTCCATGGTCAGCCAAGCTGTTTACCTCCTGTTACTAAATATGATCCTGAAGAGATGTACAAGTTCCCATAACCTGCTAACAAGAGGCTCCAGCTCACTACTGAATGGTTTTATCTTGTTCTTTTATTAAATATACTTTACTAGTTTCTTAAACAACTTAGTTTTATCCTGTTGTATTATTGATAAGAGTATCAAATACTTTTGGAGAGTGAGGTAGATCTTAAAATAATTCAATTAAAAAGAAACATGCCTTTTTAAAGAATCCCAAGTGTTGTGCAACTTGTTTACTATTCTTATTTCCTTATGGGCTGCTTGTTCTGTAAACACATTAAGTGGATTAGACATGGAAACAAAGTGAAACGAAACAGAACAAAATAATTTCACCTTTTTTTTTAGCAAAATGAACAAAAATGGAAACTTATTCATATATACTAATTTTATTCATAAATATTTTTTAAATTTAATCCACTAATTCAGGGACTGCTTAAAGTTAATTAATTACCTAAGCTGTTTAGCAATGTTTGAGGATGAACACAAAGCAAATAGTATAATGTAAAACTATTGAAATGATTTTAAAATATACTGATTATAATAAGCATCTGCCATTATAGTTATAATGAATATTATTATTTAAGCAATGAATTTTAGATAACTCCTTTATTATAAAATATAATAACACTTAACAGCCTGATAATATTCCATTTCAATTAATACTTATTATAATATTACATTTATTTATATTTACTTTGTTTTAACAACCTATAAACATAAATTATACCTAAAGTAAGTAGGATATCTTCAAATGAACAAATTCAGTGGAAAAAATGTTTGGTTTATAGGCAGTTGTTTGTCATAAGTAGAGAAATGAAATACTATGACATGAATCAGTAGTTTGCAGATTGATTTATTGAGAACAGCAGGTGGCTAACAACCAAATTTATAAGATGGTGTCCCTGAACAGTGTGCTTGTTTTCTAGGTTAGAGTTTTAATTTACAAAGGAAACCAGGTGTATAAGTAGTGGATCTGACATAGATTGAGTTGTAATTTTATCGGCAAATTAAATTTAAATCTGATAATGCAGTAAACAAAATTATATATTATACATTGAGTATGCTAGTTTTTGTATAAAATGTGATATCTATTTTAAATCAATGGAGTTTTCAACTGAATATCCATGCAGTGAGGATATGCTTTGAATAAATAACTTACTGCCTTACAGCAATGACTTAATATCAGTTGGATAGAAATTATGATGGAACAAGGTAGAATGCACCATACTTACTATACAAATTGAAAGGATATCAGAAAAATGTGACTTCTAACCTCAACTTATTTCTATAAGGTATATAGCTTTGTTTTCTTTTGTCATTCCTTTTCTAGTCAGATTCTTTACTAGTTAAAGGAAACCTTCAAATTATTGAACATTTGAATTCCTTTTGAAAAATTTTAAACATGTTTATATAAACAGTCTAATTATTATTCAAATTATTTTACTTTTAAGTCAGCCTTTAACAAAATAAGTCAGAAATCACTAAATCTGTAATAAAGTGTAACCCCTTTCGTATGTATGTATGTAAACCACCTGCAAAAGCAGAAAATACTTTTGTATAGTTTCATATGAATTCAATGAATATACCTTTGTAAAACAACTTCACAGACCGTAAGTTTGGCAATTAATGTGAATATGTGTATATGTTTCTTGAAGAAATGTCAATGAATAAACAATGCAAGTTATTTGTATGAAAACAGTTTGAATGCTTTGGGCAAACTTAATAAGAATGGACCACTGAAAATTTCTATAAATTGGCTGTGGACTAGATACCATTAAGGGTAGGAAGACGATAACAGAAAATAATTAAAAGCAGAAAATAATAAAGATAACAATATAAAAACAAAGATTTTTTAAACTGAGATTGTTTGCTTAAGGTGTGTTTAATTTTTATTCAAATTTAAAGAAATTGGAATGGTAAGAAATTGTGTTTCATGAGTTATATATAAAGAAGATGCAAAATATTAATAAAAATTGCAACTATTAGACATCTACTTAAAGGAAAAATTCTTGGGTTTATATCAGGAGATTGGTGAATGAATATATATCTACATGTCTTAAGGTAAAGTATTTAAAAATTTATTGGTAATTTTACAGAGTGATACATTGCTTTAAATTTTTTAACTTTTTTTATTGATTTATAATCATTGTAAATGTTGCATCAAATTCCAGTGTAGAGCACAATTTTTCAGTTATACATGAACATATATATATATTCATTGTCACATTTTTTTCTCTGTGAGCTACCATAAGATCTTGTGTGTATTTCCCTGTGCTATGCAGTATAATCTTGTTTATCTATTCTACAATTTTGAAATCCTGTCTATCACTTCCCACCCTCCACCTCCTTGGCAACTTTGTATTCTATGTCTATGAGTCTGTTTCTGTTTTGTATTTATGCTTTGCTTGCATGTTTTTTTTTCTTTAGATTCCATACATGAGTGATCTCGTGTGGTATTTTTCTTTCTCTTTCTGTCTTACTTCACTTAGAATGACATTCTCCAGGAACATCCATGTTGCTGCAAATGGCATTATGTTGTCAGTTTTTATGGCTGAATAGTATTCCATTGTATAAATATACCACCTCTTCTTTATCCAGTCATCCAGTGATGGACATTTAGGCTGTCTCCATGTCTTGGCTATTGTAAATAGTGCTGCTGTGAACATTGGGGTGCAGGTGTCTTTTTGAAGTAGGATTCCTTCTGGATATATGCCCAGGAGTGGGATTCCTGGGTCATATGGTAAGTCCATTCCTAGTCTTTTGAGGAATCTCCATACTGTTTTCCATAGTGGCTGCACCAAACTGCATTCCCACCAGCAGTGTAGGAGGGTTCCCCTTTTCTTCACAACCTCTCCAGCATTTGTCATTGGTGGACTTTTGAATGATGGCCACTCTGACTGGTGTGAGGTGATACCTCACTGTAGTTTTGATTTGCATTTCTCTGATAATTAGTGATATTGAGCATTTTTTCATGTGCCTATTGATCATTTGTATGTCTTCCTTGGAGAATTGCTTGTTTAGGTCTTCTGCTCATTTTTGGATTGGGTTGTTTGGTTGTTTCTTATTAAGTCATATGAGCTGCTTATATATTCTGGAGATGAAGCCTTTATCGGTTTCATTTGCAAAAATTTTCTCCCATTCCATAGGTTGTTGTTTCGTTTTACTTATGGTTTCCTTTGCTGTGCAGAAGCTTGTACGTTTCGTTAGGTCCCATTTGTTTATTCTTGCTTTTACTTCTATTGCTTGGATAGACTGCCCTAGGAAAGTATTTTTGAAATGTAAGTCAGATAATGTTTTGCCTATATTTTCTTCAAGGAGGTTTATTGTATCTTGTCTTATGTTTAAGTCTTTGATCGATTTTGAGTTTATTTTTGTGTATGGTGTAAGGGAGTGTTCAAGCTTCATTGATTTACATGCTGCTGTCCAGCTTTCCCAATACCGTTTGCTGAAGAGACTGTCTTTATTCCATTGTATATTCTTGCCTCCTTTGTCAAATATTAGTTGACCAGAAGTTTGTATGTTCATTTCTGGGCTCTCTATTCTGTTCCATTGGTCCATATGTCTGTTTTGGTACCAATACCATGATGTCTTGATGACTGTAGCTCTGTACTATTGTCTGAAGTCTGGGAGAGTTATTCCTCCAGCCTCTTTCTTTTTCTTCAATAATGCTTTGGCAATTCTAGGTCTCTTGTGGTTCCATATAAATTTTATTATGATTTGTTCTAGTTCTGTGAAATATGTCCTGGGTAATTTGATAAGGATTGCAGTTAAATCTGTAGATTGCCTTGGGCAGTGTGACCATTTTAACAATATTGATTCTTCCAATCCAGGATCATGGGATATCTTTCCATTTTTTAAAGTCTTCTTTAATTTCCTTCATCAATGGTTTATAGCTTTCTGTGTAAAATTCTTTCACCTCCTTGGTTAGATTTACTCCTAGGTATTTTATTATTTTGGGTGCTATTTTAAAGGGGATTGTTTCTTTACTTTCTTTTTCTGTTGATTCATCGTTAGTGTAAAGAAATGGAACTGATTTTTGAACATTAATCTTGTAACCTGCTACCTTGCTGAATGCTTCAATCAAATCTAGTAGTTTTTGTGTGGACCTTTTACGGTCTTCTGTATATAGTAACATGTCGTCGGCATATAGTGACACTTTTACCTCTTCTTTTCCAATTTGGATCCCTTTGATTTTTCTCTCTTGCCTGATTGCTGTGGCTAGGACTTCCAAGACTATGTTGAATAGGAGTGGTGACAGTGGGCATCCTTGTCTTGTCCCAGATTTTAGTGGGAAGCTTTTGAGTTTTTCACAGTTGAGTACTATGCTGGCTGTAGGTTTGTCATATATAGCTTTTATGATGTTGAGATATGTTTCCTCTATACCCACTTTGGTGAGAGTTTTTATCACAAATGGGTGTTGAATTGTATCAAATGCTTTTTCTGCATCTATTGAGATGATCATGTGGTTTTTGTCCTTTCCCTTGTTGCTGTGATGGATTACGTTGATTGATTTGTGTATGTTGAACCACCCTTGTGTCTCTGGGATGAACCCCACTTGGTCATGATGTATAATCTTTTTTATGTGTTGTTGGATTCTATTTGCTAATATTTTGTTGAGGATTATGGCATCTATGTTCATCAGTGATATTGGCCTATAATTCTCTTTTTTGTAGTGTCTTTGCCTGGTTTTGGTATGAGGGTGATGGTGGCTTCATAGAATGAATTTGGGAGTATTCCCTCCTTTTCAATCTTCTGAAAGAGTTCTTCTTTGTATGTTTGGTAGAATTCCCCAGTGAAGCCATCCAGTCCTGGACTTTTATTTGTAGGGAGGTTTTTTATTGCTATTTCGATTTCATTTCTAGTGATCGGTTTGTTCAAGTGGTCAGTTTCTTCTTGATTCAGTCTTGGTGGACTGTATGTTTCCAGAAACTTGTCCATCTCCTCTAGGTTATCCAGTTTGGGTCCATATAGTTTTTCATAATATACTCTTATGATATTCTGTATTTCTATTTTACTTGTTGTAATTTTTCTATTCTCCTTTCTTATTTTGCTAATTTGTTCTCTCTCTTTTTTCCTCTTTGTGAGTTTGGTCAGAGGTTTGTCGCTTTTATTTACTCTTTCAAAAAACCAGCTTTTGGTTTGATTGATTTTATCTATGGTTTTTTAAATCTCTATTGTATTTATTTCCTCCCTAATGTTTATAATTTCCTTCCTTCTGCTGCCTTTTGGGATTTTTTTTCTTCTTCTTCTATTTCTTTTAGTTTGTGGGTTAAATTGTTTGAGATTGTTCTTCTTTTTTGTGGAAGGCCTGTATCACTATAAACTTCCCTCTTAGCACTGCCTTTGCTGTGTCCCATAAATTTTGTGTGGTTGTGCTTTCATTTTCATTTGTCTCAAGGTATTTTTTAATTGCAGCTTTGATTTCCTCATTGACCCACTGGTTTTTTTTTTTATAGCATATTGTTTAATCTCCATGCTTTCCTTTTTTTCTCCTTTGTTTCTCTGTTGTTGATTTCTAGTTTCATGGCATTGTGGTCAATAAAGATGCTTGAGATAATTTCTATCTTCTTAAAATTGTTGAGGTTTCTTTTGTGCCCAAGTACATGATCAATCCTGGAAAATGTTCCATGTGCACTTGAAAAGAATGTATATCCTATTTTGGGGGGGTGTAATGCTCTGAAAATATCCACCAAATCTAATTTTTCTATTGTACTATTTATTTTCTCTGTTGCCTTATTTATTTTCTGTCTGGAAGATCTGTCTAGTGATGTTAATGTGGTGTTAAAATCTCCAATTATGATTGTATTCCCATCAATATCCCCCTTATCTCTATTACTAATTGTTTTAAGTATTTAGGTGCTCCTATATATATATATATATGCTCCTATAATATATATGCTCCTAGGGTGCATATATATTAACGAGTGTAATATCCTCATGTTGTATTACTCCTTTAATCATTATAAAATGTCCTTCTTTATCTTTCTTTATGGCCTTTGTTGTAACGTCTGTTTTGTTTGAAATCAGTACTGCTACACCTGCTTTTTTGGCTTTTCCATTTGCATGGAATATCCTTTTCCAACCTTTCACTCTCAATCTATATGTGTACTTCTCCCTAAAGTGGGTCTCTTGTATGCAGCATGTTGAAGGTTCTTGGTTTATTATCCAGTCTGCCACTCTATGTCTTTTGACTGGAGCATTTAGTCCATTAACATTTACAGTAATTAATGATAGATGTGTGTTTATTGCCATTTTGAACCTCTCTTTGCAGTTGGTTTATTATTTCCTCTTTGTTCCTTTCTTCTTCCTTTTTGTGGTTTTGATAATTTTCCTTTGTATTATCATGGATTTTGTTTAGTTTTTGTGCCTCCCTTGTAAGTTTTTGGCTTGTGGTTACCCTTTTCTTTAAGCCTATTAGCCCATTACTGTATCTCGAACCCATTCTACCAAAAACAAAAAAAAAATTTAAAAAAAGAAAAAAATACTCTATTTTCTTGCTTCCCTCTCCCACTGTTAATGATTTAGATATCTTCTTTTACAATTTCATGTTTATTTGTAATTCATGAGTTACCACATTTCCAGTTATGATTTTCATTTCTGTAGCATCCAGCTGCTTTTCTATTTAGAGTAGAACTTTCAATATTTCTTTTAGCATGGGTTTAGTGTTGCTAAACTGTTTTAGTTTTTGCTTATCTGTGAAATTCTTTATGTCTCCTTCTATCCTAAAGGATAGCCTTGCTGGATAAAGTATCCTAGGCTGCATCTTTTTTTTTTTTTTTCATTCAGGCCTTTGAATATATCTTGCCACTCCCTTCTGGCCTGTAGTGTTTATGTAGAGAAATCAGCTGAGAGCCTTATGCGGGTTCCCTTGTAACTCACTCTTTGCTTTTGTCTTGCTGCCTTTAGAATCATTTCTTTATCCTTGACTCTGGTCATGTTGATTATATGTCTTGGTGTGGGTCTATTTGGGTTCTTCCTGTTTGGGACCCTTTGAATTTCTTGTACTTAGATATCTGATTCCTTCTTTAAGTTTGGGAAGTTTTTAGTCATGATTTCTTCAAAAAACTTTAACAATCCCCTTTGATCTTTCTTCCCCTTCTGGGACCCCTATTATGCGAAGATTGGCACACTTTATATTATCCCATATGTCCCTTATGTTGCTTTCATTTGTTTTTATTTGTTTATGTTGTAGCTGTTCTGATTGGGTGCTTTCTGTTGTCCTGTCTTCTAGGTCACTAATTCGTTCCTCTGCATTATCTAGTCTGCTTTGCATAGCCTTTAAATCTGTTCTCATCTCAGGCAATGAGTTTACCAATTCTACTTGGCTCTTCTTTATAGCTTCAATTTCTTTTTTGAGATATTTTATATCTCTAAACACTATCTATTTTAGTTCCTTCAGTACTTTGATCACTCCTTTTTTGAAATCTTGATCTAGTAGGCTATCGATGTCTATTTCATTGATTGTTCTTTCAGGGGATTTCTCTTGTTCTTTTAATTGGGAATGGTTTCTCTGCTTGTTCATCTTGCTCATATCTCTCTGGCACTGTGGCTTATGGAGTATCAGTTATCTTTTGTGGTCCTTAAAGGAGTTTATTTATTTACCTATCTAATGCCTATGTAAGAATAATACTTAAAAAAAAAAAAGAGAGAGAGAGAGAAAAAGAGAATTTTAAAAGAAGGGAGAAAAAAGGTTTGAAAACAGTGTATAATCAATTATAGAAGTGCAATTTCAATCAGACTAGCATTCAAGTTGAGAGGTCTCTTTTAAAAACCCTTAAAAAAAAGGAAAAAGATCAAAAGACGATATTTGAAACCTATTTATAATCAATAACAGGAGATCAAAACCAAAATAAATGAAAATGAAATCAGGTGGATTTTTAAAAAAATAATAATAATAATATAACTACTTTAAAAGAAAAATTTTAAAGGAACTAAACCTAGAAGCATATACAATTGTTTAGAAAGTAGTAATTTAAAAAGGTAATAAAAAATAGAACAGATAAAAAAAAGATATGATAAAGAGAGAATTTTGAAAAAGGGGAGCCGAAAAAGGTTTGAAAACAGTGTATAATGAATAATTGAGCAAATTGAAGCAGGATAGCAATCAGGTTGAGACGTCTCCTAAAAACCTTTAAAAAAGGAGAAAAGAGGAAAAAAATTATATTTGAAACCTGTGTATAATCAGTAACAGGAGATTAAAACCAAGAGAGAGAAAAATGACATGATGTGGATTTTTTAAAATAATAATAATATTATTTTAAAAGAAAAATTTTAAAGGGATTAAAACTGGGGGGATATATAATTGTTTAAAAAGTAAAAATTAAAAAGGTAATAGAAAATAAACAGGTAAAAACAGATTAAATAAAAAAAGGGGGGTGTTCTCCTGGAGACTGTGTGCTTTTAATGAGAAGTCTTTCTGTCTTCGCCCTGTTTCGCGAACTCAGCTTGCTGTTTCCAGAGGCCCTCCATTGGCACATCTGTCAGTGTTGCTCCCAGTGTCTGTCTGCAAGCAGATCGCGCCCCTTCCCAGCACAATGTTCCTGCTGGAGTGGCGGGGGGCCACCCACCGTCTCCTGGCACCGGTCACTCCACAGCTCTGTGCCACTGTGAGCTCCGTGCTGCTGCGTTCTCCACCTCGGGGTCGGGGGCCACCCTCCCTCTCCCAGCGCTGGGTTGCTCCACAGCTCCTTGCCGCCGCGCTCCGCCCCAGGTCAGTGCTCTGCACGCAGGCCCCAGGAAGACCCCGGAACAGCCCCACCCCTGCTCCATGTCCAAGCTCAGCTCCTTGTTTGTCCTGGCTGCGAGAACTTTGCGAGGCACCAGGGCAGAAGGATTCTATCTGACTAGGGCTGCAAACAAGTCACTGTCTGGCCTTTGAGGCTGCCCTGCCCCCATGTGTGGATTCAGGTTTTGCCCCTGCCCCCACCTTGGTGCCAAGCGCCAGAGGATATGGTGGCCACTCCTGAGCCAGCCTCTCCTCGCTGAAAACCTATGGCTTTTCAGAGATGGGGGTATGCACCCTTCCCTCCAGGACACATCAGCCGTGCTGTTTTATGGAGGGCCCAGGTTGTTCTGCCCTGTGCACCCAGTCATCTACATTGTGCAGCACTCTGCAGTCCCCCGGGGCTGCCTCAGTGCAGCTGTCCCCATCCTCCAGTTGGCTCGGGCAGCCTGTCCTGGCCTCCAGCTCCTGGCTCGGGTCTTGGGCTGGGTGTCACAGGGTCCCTCTGTGCCCATTTCTGTCATCTGCTCCATACAGATCCGAGCCTCGGAGGCTCCCACTCCGTCCTGCTGGCCTCTCCTTTGGAGAGGGTGGAGCCCATTGAACGAGTGCCAGTCCTCCTTTGCCACTCCCTCCCCGCGGGACCAGTCCCACACTGTTTTGCCTTTTTGTCTTCCTTTTTTTTCCTTTCTCCTGCCAGATGTTTGGCATCTTTTTCTTTTGAAGAGGACAATGTTCTGTCAGAGTTCTGCAGGTGCTCTGGTTGGCTGAGTGGGTCCGTGGATGTGAGTCTTGGTGTATCTGTGGGAGAGGGTGAGCTAGGAGCGTCCTACTACTTCGCCATCTTGGCCTCTTCTCTTAACTTTTTTTTTTATTAACTAATCATTTATGTGTCCCAGTAACATTGAATAAAAATGTTTCCTTTGTAAAATATGAACATAATTCTGGAGGTGTAAATTCTAGACCTATGGAAATCAAATATCAAAAATACATGGGGAACCAAACCAGCTACTAAAACCAAAACAAGTTTATTAGAAAAGTCCATTTGAAAATGTAAACAGTTAATTCCATCTGTTTCTTTCCTCTCATTAATTCCAAAATATAAGAAAGTATCAGTCTATTTTCTGTCTCATCCTCATATTTCCTTCCCTCTCCTCTAATCCAGTATCCAAGTCATGTTTCTAGGACCTCATTTAGGACTTAACCTCCAAAACTCATAAATTTGCCCTGCATTATAATACAAATAGTTCTCCTGGATGATTTTAGTGTCTGTGTGGATGGTGGTCCCTCTAATTCTAGTGGGGCTCATTCTGTAGGTAAAGTTGATGCAGAAACCTCTAAAGTAACTAAGTTTTTTGGGGGAGAGTATACCTTCCAGAAGGCAGGAGTGGTAAGCATGAGATTGCAAACATTAGAGAGCAGGGAAATATGAGACTATAAAGGACCTGAGGAGAAGCAGCCACAGAGATGGAAAGTAATAACAGTTACAGCCTCATGGAAGAGAAGGAAGAGAGGGTGTGTTCCAGGGAGCCACCTGCAGTTTCTGCACTGTCTTTTGGATACAACTGCCTTTCCTTCCTTACATGTTTTTGGAAAACGAATATAATAATGTTTCTTCATAATATGTTGCACTTCTTATGAAATATATGAATACCATAGCTTAAAAGCAAATATTTTAAATAAGCACAGATAGAAGGCAGAAGTACTAGTATTTTTTCTTACGGTCAATTGTATTTTGTCACCAATTAAGTAAGCTCGAGTTTATGGTATTCTGTTCAAAGGACCTGCAGCTCTCAGAGTTCCATAAACCTTGGCATGAAAACAAGGCCATACAGTCCTCAGAACCTACTGCTAGGTTAATTACCCTTAATTAACTTGTATATCTTATTAAAAGCAAAAAGAAGTGTTATCCTTCGCTCTATCTTCTGCTGAGTCCCTAGCTACTTCTAGAAAAGCAAAAAAACTGTTATCCTTCACTCCATCTTCTGCTGAGTCCCTAGCTGCTTTCTAGAAATATCCTCTGCTTTCCTCTGCAGTCCAAACAGAAAATTCCTGTTTCTGTTTCCAACTCAGATGTTGGCAGTAGAAACTCAGACGCAAAGGTGGCAGCCCATATCTAAGTCTCTGTCTCCCTTTCTTCTTCATTCTCAGTACATCAGACTTTCTTTAGAAAAACTGATGTTTCTAAAATGATTCATGGTTCTAAAACTCAAGTTAGTTAGCAAGTAATATCTACATCCTGCATAAAACTACAAATTCAGAATCATTTTTTAACATTTCAGCCAATAACCACTTTTAGAATTTAATAAGAGATAAAGGAGTTTTAAATATAATTTTAAGTAATTGTTTTCTTTTAGTGAATCAGTAGTTAGTGAAAATATTGGCATTGAAAATTTATCTAATTTATATGTTAGCATTTATTGTCTTGCAACAAAGGCAGTATTTAAATAGTAGGAGGAAAAATGGGTAGACTAAAGACTATAGAAGCAGGATGCAGTAACTGAAGGACAGCTATTATCAAGGTACTGTGACTGGACAGTTCTACATGAAGGTGAAGTCAGAAACAAATCTTTCCATTTGCCAGGTGCTAGATTTATGTCTCAAAACACAAATCTAATAGGCTTTGTTTCATGCAGTGATAAGAATGTAAATTTTGTGTTACATAACCTGACACAAAATAAAACCATCCATATTGCTTTGAGTTACCTAGATCGATGGACCTTTGTATGTATTTTTACTGTTGATATCTAAACTGTTTAGATTTTTAACCATTATGAATGTCTTTGGGGTGTCATGGGTAGACTCTGTACTATGTATTGTAAAACATTAATGTTGCTCTATGTAATTTCTTAAATAAATTTACTAATTTCTGGATGGTTATAGCACTATTCAACTTTTGCTATGCTAGCTATAATGTAATTTGTTAATTATTAATGAAGAATATTTATACATCATTTATTGAATTCTTTATATTTCCAACATTCTTTTTTGAACTTTACCTGATTGTATAGAATTTCTTAGTTGGCATTGAATTTTTAAATTAAAAACCAGCTATAGACTAGAAGTATAATTTTGACTCATTCATCATTTTCAAGTAAGTGAAGCCATAAGACTACATCAGGTTACAGGTATCACTAGAGAAGCTGCTTCTTTAGATTTATGAAATCATTGTAATTAAAGTAGAAACAGTACCTAAAGGAACATTTGACTATAAAATTATAATATAAATATTTCCATGTTATTTTTATCAATTAAGTATCTTTAAGCATATCATTTTAGTTGTGTATGTTTTTAACACAAGGATTGAAATAGAACAGATGAATTGATATATTCCAGATTATATATCAATGTTAGATAAGACAAATTTAAATCAAGGGCTTTATTTCCAACCTTTCTAACATGAATTAGAGGTTAATTTTTTTTTCCTTGGTTTAACCAAGAAAAAAGAAATACTCACAGACTAATGAAAATTTTAATATGTTGCACAAAATGTTTTATAAACATATTTAAATTTTATCTAAAGTTTAACTATTTCATTAAACTTTTAACTGGAAATATCTAAAGCTCATGCCATGATCTAATGGAACACAGACTATCTGATGTCCCAAAATGGCTACTATTCAGAGGAAAATAGTTTACTAATTAAAAACAATAAAAACAAAGAAAATTAGATCATTATAGTCGTTTTCCTGATAAAAAGTAATGGAATTTATTTAAAAGAAGGTTGTATACCCAATAATGTGAATTTTCAATGGAACTTTAATATTTTAATTAAAAACATTTCCATATCAATGAAAGTGTTCATTTTACCAAGAATAATGAATTCAATTTAAAGAAATCCTTATAAAATTATTAAAATATTCTGCTGAAAAGGTGAAAATGGCTGATATTTTTATTTTTTTTAATTTAAGTATAGTCAGTTATGATGTCAGTTATAGTGTGTCAATTTCTAGTGTACAGCATAATGTTTCATATATGTAACATATATCTATTCATTTTCATATTCTTTTTCATTATAAGTCACTGCAAGATATTGAATATATTTCCCTGTGCTATACAGAAAAAAATGTTTTTTTATCTATTTTTGTATATAGTAGTTAATATTTGCAAGTCTCAAACTCCCAATTTATCCATTCCCACCCCCTTTTTCCCCAGTAACCGTAAGATTGTTTACTGTGTCTGTGAGTCTGTTTCTGTTTTGTAGATGGGTTCAATAGTGTCTTCTTTTTTCTCTTTTTAGATTCCATATATGAGTGATATCATATGGTATTTTTCTTTCTCTTTCTGGCTTACTTCACTTAGAATGATGATCTGCAGTTCCATCCATGTTGCTGCAAATGGCGTTAATTTATTCTTTTTTATGGCTGAATAGTGTTCCATTGTATAACTATACCACAACTTCTTTATCCAGTCATCTGTTGATGGACATTGAGGTTGTTTCCATTTCTTGGCTATTGTATATAGAGCTGCTATGAACATTGGAGTACATTTATCTTTTCAAATTGTAATGCCCTCTGGATATATGCTCAAGAGTGGGATTGCTGGATCATATGGTAAGTCTATTTTTACTTTTTTGAGGAATCTCCACACTGTTTTCCATAATGGCTGCACCAAACTGCATTCCCTCCACTGATATAGGAGGGTTCCCTTTTCTCCACACCCTTTCCGCATTAATCATTTGTGGACTTTTTAATAATGGTCATTCTGACTGGTGTTAGGTGATATCTCATTGTAGTTTTGACTTGCATTTCTCTGATAATTAGTGATATTGAGCATTTTTTCACATGCCTATTGGTCATTTGTCTGTCTTCACTGGAGAATTGCTTCTTTATGTCTTCTGCCCATTTTTGGATTGGATTGTTTGTTTTTTTGTTATTAAGTTGTATGAACTATTTACATATTCTGGAAATTAAGCCCTTGTCAGTCATGTCATTTGCAAATATTTTCTCTCATTTTGTAGGTTGTTGTTTTGTTTTGCTTATGGTTTCCTTTGCTGTGCAAAAGCTTATAAGTTGAATTAGGCCCCAATTGTTTATTTTTGCATTTATTTCTGTTACTTGCATAGACTGCCCTAAGAGGACACTGCTAAAATTATGTTAGAGAATGGTTTGCCTATGTTTTCTTCTAAGAGGTTTATAGTGTCTTGTCTTATAGTTAAGTCTTTAAGCCATTTTGAGTTTATTTTTGTATATAATATGAGGGAGTGTTCAAACTTCACTGATTTACATGTGACTGTCCAGTTTTCCCAACACCAATTGCTGAAGAGACTGTCTTTTCTCCACTGCAGTATTCTTACTACCTTTCTTGAAGATTCACTGACAGGTTTAGTCTGTGGTTATATTTCTGGGCTCTCTATTCCGTTCCATTGATCCATATCTGTTTTTGTGCCAATACTGTGCTGTTTTGATTACTATAGCTCTGTAGCATTGTCTAAAGTCTGGGTGGGGGTTATTCCTGCAGCTTCATTCTTTTTCTTCAGTATTGCTTTGGCAATTCTGGGTCTTCTGTGATTCCACATAAGTTTCAGGATTATTTGTTCTAGTTCTGTGAAAAATGTTCTGGGTAATTTGATAGTGTTCAAATTAAATCTGTAGATTGCTTTGGGTGGGATGGCCATTTTAATGATATTGATTTTTCCAATCCAAGAGCATGGGATATCTTTCCATATCTTTAAATAATCTTTAATTTCCTTATAATGCAAATATTAGTGCACTTCATGTTGTCTCAGAGTTCTCTTAAACTATCCTCATTTCTTTTCATTCTTCTTTCTTTTTTCTCTTCTGCAGTAGTGATTTCCACTAACCTGTCTTCTAGCTTACTGATCAGTCCTTCTGCCTCATTTAGTCTATTCTTGGTTTCTTCTAGTCTTATTCATTTCAGTAATTATATTCTTCAACTTTTTTGGGACACTCTTTGTATTTTCTAATTCTTTGCTAAAAACTTCCCTCTGTGTATCTATACTCTTCCTGAGTTCTCTGAATGTCTTTGCCATCATTACTCTATACTCTTTCTTGGATAGATTGCCTATCTCCTCATCACTTATTTCTTCTTCTGGGATTTTATCTTATGCTTTGGCCTGGAAGATATTCCTTGTCTATCTCATATTGTCTAACTTTATATTTGTATTTTTAGGTAGTTTAGTTATGTTTATTGACCTTGGAGAAGTAGCCCTCTGTGGGAGATGTCCTGTGTGTCCTAGCAGTACACTTCTCTTTTGTCATCCAAGGACCAGGGTCTAGCTTGTCCCAGGATAGAGTTTGGCCTCTGTTTGCAGATCTCTTCCATAAGCTTTGGGATTGTTGTTTTCTTATGTCTGATATCTACCCCTGGTGGGTCAGGCTGGACTAGAGGCTTTTGCAGGTTTCCTTGCAGGAGGAGTTGATGGCTATTCACTGCTGGGTGGAGCTTGATCCTTGTCCTCTGGTGGGTAGGGCCATACCTAGTGGCATGCCTAGAAGTGGCTGTGGAATCAGGAAGTCTTATGATGGTTGAGGCTTTCCACCCAGTATATTGTTTGGCTTCACAGCACTTAAGCCTATTATAGGCTGTTGGGTGAGGCTAGTTCTTGGTACTAATGATCCAAGCAAGATATGAGCCTTCAGGAAAGCTCATGCAGATGAACACTTCCTGGAAGGTCTACCATCTTTTATGCCCTCAGGGTGAGCCGTAGTCACCCCCTACCTCCCCAGGATACCTTCCAAAACCTGCAGGCAGGTCTGGCCCAGGTTCCTATGAAGTTACTGCCTCTGCCCTTGGACCTGGTGCACATGAAATTCTGTCAAAGAGAGTGAAGTCTCTGTTTCCCCAGTCCTTTGGGGCTCCTGGAGTTAAGCCCCCCCGGCCTTCAAAACCAGGAGACTTCTAGAGACTCCTCCTCTAAATGCCAGAACCCCAGGCTAGGGAGCCTGATATGGAGCTTAGAACTCTCGCTCCTATGGAAGATCCTTTGCGAATTGATTATTCTTCAGTTTCTGGCTTGCTCACCTGGGAGATATGGGGTCCACATATATCACAAGCAGGCTGTTCCTACTGTCCTGCTGAGGTTCCCTCTTTATGTTTCCAGTTGAAGAGGATCTTTTTTTTTTACTAGATTAGTCTTTTTTTAGCCCAGTCTTTTTTTTTTTTTTTTTTTTTCTTTTTTGGATGGTTGTTTCGATGTCATTTGTGGTTTTGTTGTAGTCATGAGGAGAGATGAGCTCATGGTCCTACTACTCTGCCATCTTGACCAGAACTCCTCTTATCACCCCTTTTTTGAAGTCATGATCTAGTAGACTGCTGAGGTCCATTTAACTGATCATTCTTTCAGGGGACTTCTTTTAATTGGGAGTGGTTCCTCCACTTGTTCATTTTACTTATATTTCTCTGACTCTATGGGTTTAAGAGTATAGTTATCTATCATGGCCTTGAAGGGCTGTTTTGTTTTTATTTTTAAGTGGGAGCATTCCTGTGTAGACTATGCAAGTCTAATAATTTTGTCGCAATGGCTGTTTTTAGTATGGTTGGTTTCCACATCTTTCTTCCATGTGTGTTGGCTGTTATCCCTTTAATTTGGAGGTGTGGTTGGTGTTGTGGTGATCACAGGCTACCCTGGTTGTTGAGCAGGGCCTCCTTTTTGTTCTTTGGTTGTTGCAGCCCTGTTAGGGGCTGGATCTGCTCCCCTGTTGTTGAAATAGAGGCTCTCAGACCCATTTCTTAGCTGCGGTGTGTGATAGGCATGATTGGAGTGCTTCTGCTGGCGGAAGAGCTGCTGACTATTCCTCTAGTGGAAATGTCCACTGGGAGGTGCCCTCTGTGGTGTTTTCTTTCACTTGTTATGTTAGGCTTACAAAATGTTCTTTGTTGACACTACCCTTGTGTCCACCTCAGCCACAGGAATGTCAGCAATCTGTTCTGGTGTCCCCCAGGTTCTGTGGCTGCAGAGCTACCAGTGCAGATCTGCCGACGTTAGGCACTAAGACCCACCCTAGGGAGTCTGCAGTTGTGCTCCTGAATATGCAGTGTGCTACAGGGTTAGCACAGACCTCAGCCCCATGTCTGCATACCATATGCAGGCCTGCTGTAAATGGTAAACTCACCCCTGCACCGTACCAGAACTCTGCTTTCGCTCCTATGCCTTATAGGGGCCAGTCCACAAAGGTACCACCAGAGCAAATCTGCCCCCTCTGCCTGAGTCTGTAAACAAATCTCAGTCCAGCCTACGAAGTTGTGGGGCCTCTAGGTATGGATTCAGATTTCAGCCCTGCCTCCTCCAGGGAGCCATGTAGTAGCAATTGCAATGGCTCTGACTGAGCCGTGCTTCTCTTCTCGTGAAAATGCACCAACATTGGTGCAGAGAAAGCACTCTGTGCTAGCAGAGAAAGTGGCTATGGCCTGACTGCTTTGTGCTCCCCCCTTCCTTGCAAACCAGCAGTGTTGCTCTTTTAAGGTGGTCCCAGGCTGTTCTGTTCTTCACACGGTCTCAGCCATAGGTCACACATACTCCAGCCCCTTGAGGCTGCCTCTACTCAGTAGGTCTCAGCCCTCTCCCCAGGCTCATTACTGAGTTTCAGCAGCAAGTCCCTCCCTACCCCTGCCAGCTCAGCTCACATCTAGGGCTGAGGATCCCAGGGACCCTCTGTGCTGGCTTCTCTCAGTTCTGTCTGTCAAGCAGCTGTTGTTTTTTCCTCTGAGCCTCTCAAGCTCCCTTTCTGTCTCCACTGACCTCCCTGCTAAATAGGGAACAGCCCAGTATGAGGGACCATTTTTCCTTCTTTACCGCTCCCTCCCCATGGACAGGTCCCGCACCAATTTCCTCTTCCATTTTTTCCCTCCTACCGGTTTTTGTAAGGAATCTTCTTGTATTTCGAAGTAAGAGATATTCTGCCAAAGTTCACTTAGGTGCTCTGTGTGAATGAATGGGTCTGCAGATATAATTTTCTGCGTATTTGTGGGTGGAGGTGAGCTAGTCATCCTTCTATTCTGCTATCTTGGCACCACCCTTAGTGATTCCATAATAGGAAAAACAAAATGTTTGAAGAAATGTTTTTTTTCATATATGTGTTTTATGTGTGTAAGTTTTATATATGTGTTTGATGTGTAGACAAAAGGTGTATTACTGTTTAGTTCATTACTTTAGCTATCAACCAAAATAAGCAAATTTTATTTAAAAAAAGTTTGACATCCTACAAATTCAACATTGTAGTACTTAATTTTGTTCATTCCTCTGCATCTAATAGTAGTTGTTCTTTTAAAGCCAATTATATATATACACATATATATGCAGTTTAAAAATCTTTCCTTTTTAGTTGCGGACTGTTGGAGTCTTGGTTGTCATATGTAAATATTTTCTTTCATTTTTCTTAATATTACTTAAAATTACTGAAAATTTTCTTATGACTGTTTCTAATGAACTTCATTAGAACTTCATTAGTTCATTCATTGTGAACTTTATTGTGTCTTTTCAAATTTGTGACTTGAGTAATAGTACATGATAATTATATGGCCCAAGTTATAGTCATTTAAATATTTATGAGTTGTTATAGATCCATGTTCTGGTATCTTTTAGATTATAGAGGGCCTCACCTTGCTGTCACAGAATGCCTGATGGAGATCCTTTTTTTTTTTTTTTGTCTGAAATAGAAGAGCTAAATTTTCTTTTTAAAATATAAATTGATGTTAAAGTTTCTATTCAATTTAGCTTTAAGAAGTTTGTTTAAATTGGATTCTCTACTATTCTGAAGTTCTAAGATAGATACTGATCAAGATAGACAAGGTCTCTGTTGCATGAATCTGATGTTGCAAAGGTAGGGTTTCTGAATTAATCAATTAATTAATAAATAAAAGAGTTTCAAAAATGGAAAAAAGTGAATATTAAAATAGCATAATGTGCTAGAGTAGGGGGTAGCTGCTATGGATCAATCTAGTATAATTGTATGATCATATGAGGAATGAACTCTTGATTGAATAATGTAAGATGAGGTTAGCTAACCAGAGGACCTTCTGGAGAAATGGCATACCAACCTCAGCAAATGTTAAGTGCTAAGGCCTGTGGTGGCAAAGAATTTCTCATGTTTAGGGGAAAATAAATGTCAGTGTGGCTAGAGTGTATTGGAGGTAAAGTTGCTTCATGTGAGATGAGGGAGGAGGGTAGACAAAGACCAGAATTTTCAGGTTTTATGAGGTATCGGTAGGAACTCCAAATTTAATTCCAAGTTAATCAGAATTTAGGCATGCAAGTAACATATACGTTGGTAAAAAGAGTACATTGGCTACTAGATGAAGAGCAATTCAGTAGAATCAAAAAAGAGACTATTTCAGGGTCTATGTGAGACCACGGGGACCTGGCTATTATTATAAGAGAAACAATAAAAAATGAACAAAATCAGGATGGGTTTTAGAGACAGAAGAAGATTTGCAAATGGACTGGATTTCTTGGAGTATGAATAGAGAATTCAAAGATGATTCTTAAATGATTGAGAAACTGGTGTGTGGTGGTGCCACTTGACATGATGTATCAAAGAACAGAGGAAGAACATACTTGTGGAGGAGACATCAAAAATTCAGATTTAAACATTGAGTTTAAGACACTTATTTGAAACCCAAGTAGAGATGTTGAGTAGAAAATTTTGATGTATTAGGTGGCATTAAAAAATAGGCAACACTTAGACATGGACAATAAGACACTTGCTTTAGTCTCTGCTTTGGTGTACTGCTACATGATATCCAGCTGCTGCCTTAGTTACTGCTGTCATTTAAATTTTTGTTCTGACAATGGCATTTGACAGTTTTCTGATATCTGCACAGTGGGTTCATACTATATGGGTATTCTACACTGATGTCCTCTGTTGCTTGGGTGTTCTTAGGACAGGCAATGTGTGCTCTGGATTTAAGACTTGGTGGATTATCAGAGGTGGGCTGCATCCTCCCTGATACACCACATAAGATACGAGCCTTATAACATTTGGAGGTATTTTCCCCCTTAATCATTTACAAAAGCTCTCCTAGTTCAACACTCTGTCATCTTTTTTCAGGATTTGGGAACCTCTCTAGGCCTTTTCTTTGCTTTCTTTCTCTTTCATCATACCCTCTTCACTTAAGTATCACAATTCTTTATGCCACCCTCGCATAAGACCTCATGTATGTTGTCAGTTTTTGCTTGGTATTTGATAAGGCTCACCTTCAAACTGTAGGAGCAATTCTCTCAGCACCCACAACTCTTGAAATAACAATGCCAAACACCTTGCCTGTCCCATAGAAAAATGATAATAAACTGCTGTCCTCAGGGGGGTTATTTATCCCCTTTTGTCCTGTTATATAGATAGTTATAAATGCCACTTATGTAATCAAGTTTTCCTCTGACATGATACTATATGTAGAAAACCCTAAAAGGTCCACACAGAAACTACTAGAAATAATTGAAGAATTCAGCAAAGTAGCAGGTTACAAGATTAACGTTCAAAAGTCAGTTCCATTTCTTTACACTAACAATGAATCAACAGAAAAAGAAAGTAAAGAAACAATCCCCTTTAAAATAGCACCCAAAATAATAAAATACCTAGGAGTAAATCTAACCAAGGAGGTGAAAGACTTATACATGGAAAACTATAAAACACTGATGAAGGAAATTAAAGAAGACTTTAATAAATGGAAAGATATCCCATGCTCCTGGATTGGAAGAATCAATATTGTTAAAATGGTCACACTGCCCAAGGCAATCTACAGATTTAATGCAATCCCTATCAAATTACCCAGGACATATTTCACAGAACTAGAACAAATCATAATAAAATTTATATGGAACTACAAAAGATATAGAATTGCCAAAGCATTACTGAAGAAAAAGAAAGAGGCTGGAGGAATAACTCTCCCAGACTTCAGACAATAGTACAGAGCTACAGTCATCAAGACATCATGGTATTGGTACCAAAACAGACATATGGACCAATGGAACAGAAAAGAGAGCCCAGAAATGAACCCACAAGCTTTTGGTCAACTATTCTTCGACAAAGGAGGCAAGAATATACAATGGAATAAAGACAGTCTCTTCAGCAAATGGTATTGTGAAAACTGGACAGCAGCATGTAAATCAGTGAAGCTTGAACACTCCCTTACACCATACACAAAAATAAACTCAAAATGGATCAAAGACTTAAACATAAGACAAGATACAATAAACCTCCTTGAAGAAAATATAGGCAAAACATTATCTGACATACATCTCAAAAATGCTTTCCTAGGGCAGTCTATCCAAGCAATAGAAGTAAAAGCAAGAATAAATAAATGGGACCTAATGAAACTTACAAGCTTCTGCACAGCAAAGGAAACCATAAGTAAAACTATACGACAACCTACGGAATGGGAGAAAATTTTTGCAAATGAAACCGTTAAAGGCTTCATCTCCAGAATATATAAGCAGCTCATACGACTTAATAAGAAACAACCAAACAACCCATCCAAAAATGAGCAGAAGACCTAAACAAGCAATTCTCCAAGGAAGACATACAAATGATCAATAGGCACATGAAAAAATGCTCAATATCACTAATTATCAGAGAAATGCAAATCAGAACTATGCTGAGGTATCACCTCACACCAGTTAGAATGGCCATCATTCAAAAGTCCACCAATGACAAATGCTGGAGAGGCTGTGGATAAAGGGGAACCCTTCTACACTGCTGGTGGGAATTCAGTTTGGTACAGCCACTATGGAAAACAGTACAGAGATTCCTCAGAAGACTAGGAATAGACTTACCATGTGACCCAGGAATCCCGCTACTGGGCATATATCCAGAAGGAACCCTACTTCAAAATGACCCCTGCACACCAGTGTTCATAGCAGCACTATTTACAATAGCCAAGACATGGAAACAGCCTAAATGTCCACCAACGGATGACTGGATAAAGAAGAGGTGGTATATTTATACAAAGGAATACTATTCAGCCATAAAAACTGACAACATAACGCCATTTGCAGCAACATGGATGATCCTGGAGAATGTCATTCTAAGTGAAGTAAGCCAGAAAGAGAAAGAAAAATACCATATGAGATCACTCATATGCAGAATCTAGGGAAAAAAAAACATAAATACAAAACAGAAACAGACTCATAGACATAGAATACAAACTTGTGGTTGCCAAGAGGGATGGGGGGTGGGAAGGGACCGACTAGGATTTCAAAATGTAGAATAGATAAACAAGATTGTACTGTGTAGCACAGAGAAATATATACAGGATCTTGTGGTAGCTCACAGCGAAAGAGACTGTGACAATGAATGTTGTATGTTCATGTATAACTGAAAAATTGTGCTGTACACTGGAATTTAACACAACATTGTAAAATGACTATAATTCAATAAAAAAAAGTTAAAAAAAAAGATAATAGTGTATGCCCTCATTTTAAAATGTTTTTATAGTAACCTAGGATGTAGAAAAATAATTTCAGCAAGTAGTTCACATCAAAATTGTATACAATTCTGACATTCAAGGGAAAAATGAAAATTGCAGTTCTAAACTTGGGAATCAACAAAGTATGAATATTTAAATCCTGGGGACTTGAGTTCTCTTGAGTTAAGAGTGCATACTCAGGAAAGAAAATGATCCAGGACTAAGTTTAAGGACACTTGACCCAAATATTTTATAATGGGAAGAAGGAGCTAGTGAACTACATTGAAAATGACAGGGCAATGAAACAGTAGAAAATCTAGAGAGAGTAGAATCCTAGGGTGTGCTTTTCAAAAGAGAAGTGGTGAATTGTATTGATGCTGCTGAGGGGCTGAACAGTATAAGGATGAGAAGGGTATTTGGCAATGCTGAAGTTCAGTTTATTGACTTGTAGGAAACTGTTATACAACATGGTAAGGGTTGTGAGTAAAACATAATGTTTGGGATAATAGACAAATAAATTAAATAAAATATAATATATTCCATGTGGTTGTAGGCTTATGAAGGAAGGTAGAACAGGGAAAAGTGATAGTGCATGGAGGAGACAAAATTTTAAATACAGTGGTCAGGGTAACCCTTATACCAAGAAGGTATGGCAGGAAAAGTGAAGGGAGCCTGTGCAGATATATTGGAAAGGTGTTCCAGGATAAAGGACGTAAAGGAATACCAAATGCAGGAGGCTTGGCTGCCTCTGGAACCATTTAAGTAAAGTGGAATGAGTAGAAGGGGAATGGGTTGAAGAGGAAAAGTTAGACAAGGAAATGAAAACTGTATGCAGAGAGTTCCTTCCAGAAGTGTCACTTTGAGGGGAAGCAAAGAAATGGAGCAGTTGCTAGAGAAAAACACAGCATACTGACTGTAGAATCTCTCATTAAGAGTATAAATAACTTGATTGAAATTAAGTACTTGTATATAATGATAGTAAAAATGAATATCATGTCATGATATTTTTTAACTTTTTTTATTGAATTATAGTCAGTTTATAATGTTGTCAATTTCCAGTGAAGAGCACAGTCTTTCAGTTACACTTGAGCATACTTATATTCATTGTCACATTCTTTTTTGCTGTGAGCTACAAGATCTTGTATATATTTCCCTGTGTGATACAGTATAATCTTGTTTATCTATTCTACGTATGCCTGTCAGTATCTATAAATTTCGAACTCCCAGTCTGTCCCTTCCTACCCCACTTCCCCTTGGCAACCACACTTCTTTAATATAAAAATAATATAATCTCTCTATAGAAAAGCTTTAGTTTTGACATATGGGAAAGACTTGAAATATGTGTATTCTTTGACAAAAGCTCAAGGTATTAATTTTGGTGATCTTAGCAAATTTGTTTACAAAATTACCTCATTTAGAAATTAGATGTAGAATTGGCAATAGTTTATCTAGACTATGTGCTATTCTCACTGGAAACAGTAGGTGTAATTAAATGATTCTTAGAAAAAGCCTTTTAGGTTAATGTAACCAACATTACCAACAGCATACTTTTTGGTATGTCAGAAATACAGCATTCACTTAAGAAAACATCAGCATCAAAGAAATTACCACATTTTGAGTACATCATGGGAAATTGTTAGAACACTTTTTACTTTTAATGTTGAATCTTTGTTAAGTTGTTGAAATGAAATTGGAAGATGACAATTTGGGAATAATCTTAATTCACGACTCCCCTTTCTTTCTCACTTTCTCCCTCCAAATGTTACATATAACACTATTGCTAGACATGAGAGTTTCATTCTTGCAGAATTTTACTTGCTGAAAAATGAGAATGTTTAAGTCCATACCAAATTATATAGTTGAAAGAATAACTAATAAAAGTCTCTATATAAAGTATTTTGCTATTAGATGTTTAGATTGGTTGACATGCCTAATACTTTTTATTAAAAGTAACTACATGCATGTCTATTTAAACTGAATTGCCCCTTAGATAACCACAAGAGAATAGTGATTACTGGACAGAAGTCATGAATATAAAAATGTTCTTTCAGATTGGAAAAGCTTAAAATAAATATAGTATAGATCTACCTTTACTCAAAATAAATAAAATGAATATAGTATAGATACATATATTTTATACATCAAAAATGCTTTTTTAATTTTCAACACTACTTGTTGAAGAAAACTTAATCTGGCTTTGACATGTGTGATTTTTTTACATTACTGAGAGAGTTGACTAATTCCTTAATGCCATTTTCTTATTTAAGACATGGTAGTCTTTTTGTTTCTGATACATTACTTCTGAGCTCTGCTGGCAAGCTTGTAAATCAGATCACCAACCAATCATAATTTATTTCAATAGGAAACTAAATGTGCAGTGTAGAATACAAATATGTTTTGATCAATATATCTACACGTTAACTCTAATAGATTTTTAAGTTTACAGAATAAATGAAGGTTTCTTTTCATAACATTATTATTATTTTCCTAACATCAATTACATATAATATATATGTTATATTACACAGTCATACAAACCAGATATATTCATTATTACTCAGATGTATGACTTCTAAAATGTATAAACTTGGCTTGCCTCACATTAGCAATCTATGCTTTAACTATCTAATCTGACTTTTTTGATTCACATTGAAATTAAGGCTAATTTCCTTAATGAAACATCCTTGTTTTTATTTGCTCCAGAGATGACTAATTATATCTACAATTAAAAAACAAATCCTCTCACGAGAACATCTTTTTGGTCACAAAGAGTTTTTTGTAAGGTGATGAGATATGCTATAATGTTGGACATTGTATGAAACATTCTGTGATGTGAAATGGTGTGACTCTTTCTCTGTCATTTATCCTATTATATCATATGGATATGAATACAACATATACTCATATAATCATTGAAAACAGTGATTTGTTTCCTCAATCATAGTTTGTATGGATTATAAACAGAATAATATTCTAACCTCTACCCTTAAATTTTTATATTCCTTTCTAAGCTCATTCTTAAAAATATGCTAACATAAAACCTTGCTTATTTTAAAACCTTTGTATAATTGAAATGTCAACATAAACAAGTGATATGTCAGTGTATCATAGAGTATAGCTTGCCCTTTTGTTCTATTTCTGATCTTCATATTTATTGTTCTGCTTTTGTTTTGTGTGTATTGTGTTTACTTGTTTTTTGTTCTTAAAAAATAATCATTCCTGTATCAAGAATGCAATCAAACATTGTGTCTAGTTTTAAATACTAATTTATGATTTAGTTATTTATTTCTGCAGAAAATTGTATAAATAAAAACAATTTTTACGTAGATTAATTGTGGCAAGTTACACTGTATTATTGTCAATATTCTGCATTAATATGCAGTGAAATTTAATGTTATTATTAATTTACTATGCTCATTCAAAGTCATTAATTACTCAAAAGACATACATTGAATTCTTCTTGGATACAAATAACTATAGTAGGTTCCAAATTTATGATATTTATCATTATCATAATTTTCTTTGATTTAATTATCCCCAAATCCAGCTTAGTGATTTGTGACATATAATCATGAGTATGGCTGTTTTGAGTGTAAAATGGAGAAGATACTAAACCAACTGAAACCTCATTTCTAGACATTCTTTATCATGTTACTCTTTTTTTTTTTGGTACATCATTTGTTATTTGCCACCTTCTGAAATTACCTTACTCATTTATTTATGCTACCTTTGTTTGTAAGGCCGTGGATCTTGTCTGTCTTGTTTACTATTATATTTCCAACCCTTAGCATTGGTATTTGTCATGTAGTAAGTGCTTAGTAAATAATTGTTGAGTACACAATCTTTTCGTTATCAAGAAGTGATTTTTCACTGACCTTATACTAGAATATGTGCCTACCTTCAAATGACCACAGTGACTAGATATAGGAATAATAATGTTATATTTAAGAAATATCTCCCTTAGTATTTAGGAAATTAATTCCCTCAATTAATTAGTTTAATGAGTCTTTCTAGGTGGCATATATTCTCAGTCCTTCATTTCTCAGACCTCCTGATAACATGTGAAATATGTTGCAAATATGTAGATTCATTTGCTAGATTGCTCCATAAGCCATAAACAAAGTAATATTGTGTAAATTGTGTTTAAATAATGAGCAATACTAGGTGATCACAATCTGGAAAGTCTGCATGACTCCCTTATAACTGATTAAGTTATTTTTCTTCTCTGGTGGCAAATGGGTCTTTGGTACACTTGATTTCTAGTTCAGCGTCTTGGCTTATGTACATTTCTGCTTCCTGAGAATAGGCATTGAAGCTGTCAGGAACACCCTTTTAGTTCCACCCCTGTTGAAGTGCCATTATTTTCTTCACCTCATGTACACTGTGCCTCTAGCTACTGCAGCTCTAACATTTTTGCTTATATCTGTCTCAATTACTGAAGGTGAATTCAGGTTACCAACTATAGTTCTATAGCAGCTATTGCTTGCCTTTACTACACTCTATTGTTGAAATTATCTTTGATGTTCTTGAGAAAGATGAAAAGTTTATCCTTTTTATTGTCTGTTATATCTTCTTTCCTCTCACACTTTTCTTGTTGTCATTGTTGAGTTGCTTCTCATCTACTGGATATTCAAAGGGCCATTCTCCAAACTCTGTACTTTATTGCAACCATCCATGTGTTATACTCTCATTACATTTAAAAATGTGTGCAGCCTGTCAAAAATAATTTAAACTTTCCCTAATGGATGTTTATGCTCATTGAATCAGGGAATTGAAGAGAGCTAAATTATAAATCAAAATCTGGCATGAAACATGCTACTGTACTGAAAATTTAATTGTACCAAATCTAACTATTTTTTCATTGAATTATTATTTGAATCAAACCAACCAACAAGCAAACAAAAGTAAACATAACCTGGATACTGTATTTTCTGAAAGTAATGAAGTAAAATTTTAAAACTTGAGTTTTAAAATTATACAGTTATATTACATGTCTTTTGTTTACTCAATCCAGATATGAAAAGCAAAACAGTGAGCTTGACCAATAAACAGTATCACTACTATGAAGAGAAAATAAGGCATTGATAGGGAAACACGTTAAAGAAAATTCATTCCAAAACTGGAGGAGAAATGAGAAATGTATAGGATAGAACCCAACTTATTCATGTTAGAATCCAAGAAAATTGGGGTATATAGTAATGTGGCCAAGCCCATTCTGTAGGTCCATGGGCACTGTGATAAAATAAATTTGAATTTATATTTTTATGCCATGGCAGGTGGTCATCCACTAAAAGTGATGGCTAGTTCCCAGACATCCTAAGAAAGATGGGTTTTTGGAGATAAAGGAGGAGGATATAGGATAAAGTGTTCTTGCATCACTTTGTCTACACCTCACCACTGATTACATGTGCAAGGACAGATATTCCAATTTCCCCATACCCATTCCCTAGAATGAGTGAATGCCAAGCACTGAGAGAAGAGTTGTAATCATCTCCCACAACACACACACAGAGAAATAAATCAGCTCTCTAATTTGCCTTCCGATGAAGAAACATGTAAGCTTTGAGAATGGGAAAGATATGTCGTATACTGGTTATTAGGAAACCTTGTTCTAAAACTCTCCTTCATTATGTAACAATCTTGCTTTTTGGAGAATATTTTACCTGAGCTTTATAACACACACCTAGTATTTAAATGATTAGGTATATAGGGGTGATATTCCTTTGTTGAATTAAATCAGAAAAACTGCTTTGCCGGAAAGTTTCAAAAGATTATGGAGCTAGGGAGTTATTTATCTATTAATCATGACCAATATCTGGGTCATAGTTTTACATTTTTTGCTTCAAGTGTCTTACTTTAAGGAAAATCGAAGTGCTACCTTTGTGACTAGATATGTGGTGACTAAATATATATCCAGAATACGATCTGTTTTTGGTCAATTGGAGCAGACCTCCAGTGCCTTACAGAAGTATATATTATAATAAAAGTTAATCATAAAAATGTATAATATTGTGAAATTACAAATAGTGCTTGTTCTATGAAATGAAATTGTGAAATTTGCCATTAAATATGAAATATTTAATATATATTAAATTGAAAAAGTATATCAGTTGCTTTAAAGTCTTACTGTTTTGTAACAATACTGTATCAATACATACATGGGTTATGCAATGACCAGCATGGTCAGTTCAGCATCCTTTATGTTTATTATTATCTTTTCAATAGATTTAGGAGAATCAAAAATTAGATGGAGTTTACAGTTGATTTTACTAATATATGCAGCCTGATTGGAACAGCTTATGTTTGGAATTGCATTATTCTATAACTGACCTTTCTGTGCATAAAATAACTATTTCACCTGTGCTTAAAAACTTCACAATTCAAAGTCATGAATGTTGTAGACATTTTTTAGGGCCCCAATTCAGTGAAAATGTTTACTACTGAAAACTTCAAAATTGTTTTTGTTGTTTTCCATCATTCAGGTTATCTGGAATGAATATACCACCACCAATTATCAGCAACAAAAACTGGCTCAGACTGCATTTTGTTACAGACAGCAATCACCGATATCGTGGATTTAGTGCTCCATATCAAGGTATATTTAATGAATACCTCTGCCTCTTTTGATGTGTAAAATGATTGTGTTATACACTATTGCATTTTGTGGTAAAAGCAAATCTTTAACATTAACACATGGTAATTTGAACAAGCAAAAATGGTCATTTTCTTGCTGAGGCAATATTGTGATCATAACTAAATTACAGTGTAAAAGTTAGTTGAGTTTTATAGCACACTGCCCAGAATAAGGAATATCTTGATTTCCAAAAGGTAACATGCAGCAGATGTAATATTTTACTTTAATAAAGTGCTTCAGCAGTTGGACATGCTACCTAAGCCTGTACCACAGAACACTGCAGAAAACTGCAGTTGTAAATAGGCTCTCCATCAATTGAAATCCATTCCCATATACAGTGTGTTTGTGAATGCTAATTTAATTAACCTTGTTAGGATTATTATCTACCATTGTCATTAAAAGGCATAATGTTGAATAAGATATAATATTTGATATATTAAGTTGAACAAACTGTTTAGAACATGATTGTTAAGAAGATGGAATATTAATGGAAATGTAGCTTCTACAATGTTTAGTGATACTATGTGAGTTTAGAGCACTTTATCCTCAGACGACTTATGTAAATAATTCATTTCATTCTCAGTAGCGTATCAGCTACTTTTCAGGAAATAGTGAGCATTGCCACAGTTGTTTTTCCATTTATCTGTTTTTTTTTTTTTAACGCTTTGCTTTTTAGTAATCTTCAACCTTAAGCACTTTGCAAATTTAATATGATGACTTTAGGCAGCTTATAGTTAATACCTAGAATAGCATTAGAATACATATTGGTTTCAGAATACAAATTTCAACAAATAATTTATGTTTTGGAGACCAGTAACCTTTCTATAGCTGTCCTATTAATATGTTTCTCAAAATAATAGCAATAGATTAATGTGTTGATTTTTATAGTAGTAAACTGGATATTACTGTAATAAAAAATCCCTAAGATTGTAACTTAAAAGTAAAGATTTTAGACAAAATCCACTGTAGAAAAATCTGTAATTTCTATTTCTAAAGTAGTTAATACAAATGCAAACATGAATGTAAATTTACTTTTAGAGCTGTGCATTTTATTAACATTTCTCATGGTAGAATATATTGCTCATCATAAAACACTGTATTTTAAAATTAAAAATTAAATATTCATAGGAACATTTATTTTTCTTTATTTTATTAAGAATAACTGTTCAGGGCATAGTAACTTGAATCTTACTAAATTCAGCCAGTGTCACTTTTAAATTTGCAATAATATTTCACTGTGTCCATTTCAATTTCTTAAATTTTTGTGTCTTTAGAAATAAGAGGACTTTTTTATAGAGGAAATATAGTTGTAGAACCTTTTTATCTCTGGGTTCACACTTTTCCTTGGGGAGTTTTCCACTCACATGATTTTATGGCTCTGATTTCCCTCTGCAATAATGGAGGCAGATGGCATGGCAGAAATTCAAAGACTATCATCTTTGATTCATGTGGTAATCTATTCTACTAGATTCATGGAATCTTTCAGTCAGATGACTTCTACTCTATCTAAATAGAAATAAAGTAGCACTTATTTTATATTTAAATATACAACCTAGAGGTTAAAAAAAATCATAGATCTCCTTTCTCAAATATAAACTATTTCATTTGCTTAATGTGATATGGTTTCATGAAACTGCTGTCTTTACATGGGGTTGTTTTGCATTATAAGACAGTAGTACAAAGCTGCCAGTAGATTTGTGTATTTAATTATTATTTTCAGTATTATACTCACTGATCGTAAGTTTACTTTTATAGTACTTTCAAGATTCAGTTTGATTTTCCGTCATTGCTGATACGGATTCAGCACTGAAAAATAGCATATCAGTGAATTCACTATAGTAAAATAGAAAGGAAGTGTTTTGTGGGATAGGAATTATTTCTATTTTCAGCAGGAAAAGGAGATCAAAATAGGATAATTTTTGGTGTAATCTATATCTTCAAAATATAGAGGAAATAAAGTGGCCTAAGAAAATATAAGCTATAATTTTATAATAAAATCAAGGAAAAGTTTTATTATGTAAAAACACAGCTTTGCATTGTATCCATTTAAAACTTTCCTGATTCAGGCTTGATTTTCTTAATTGCATTATCTCCAAATAATATTTTATCTGAACAACATAATTCATTTGGAGAAGCAATTCTTGAAACTATAATAAAAGAAATTTGGGTGACAAAAATGCTACTGAGCTAACTTAGATAGGTATAAAATTCATAATTCTAACATGCTGAATCCATACCCTAGCATGAAATGATAATCATGCTTTTTAGATTGTTCCATGCTATCATTTAATTTCCATGGTATCTGAATTAAAATCAATTCAAAATAGAAAATTTTGTGGTATATACTATTCAAAAGTCACAACTAAGTCTCCATGTAGTGTAGCTTCTTAATAACTCAAATACTTACTTAGTACTAAGAAATTATTATTGATTATCTATTATTTCAAATTTATTTAATGTTTTAATGGAGCTCTAAGTTTCCAAAGACTGATGATTCTCCTCATACATATGTATTTAACCTGTATTTTTTATAAAATACTTTGAATATTAACTGCAAACTACTAAGGATTTCTGAATACCATTAACTATTTTGTATAGTTTGTTCCATAACTGATGGAGCAGGCATATAGGCACAGCAACATGTTTTCACCAGCAGAGCTTCCTTTCAGTTGTGTTATAAAATGGCTTCTTTATCAGTTTAGATATAATAATTTAAATCGGGTTAAGTAGACACTGAGGATAGCACATTAGCAAATATGGTTCTGTTCTAACGTAAATATACTAAGAAAAATCTTGATTTAAGTAAAATGGCTTTGATACAGAAAATGCTCTCCATCCCTAACCCAGCCAATTGAAAATGTTCACTGCTATCTAAAATAAACAAAAGCATTTCCCCTCCCCGCTACAGTTTATTTATACTGGAAATCTCTTGTTTTAAAACTCTGTTATCTCTTCTATGCTTCAAAATTTTTTCCTTTATAATTTTCATTTCTCCCCAAGGAAAATCATTTCAATGTCATTTTAGTATATTAGTCTTTGTTTTCAAATAAGTTTTCTACATTCTAGTTCCATTAAACCTCTTCTAATAAGAACTTTAATAGTACTGCTTCACACATAAGTAGTGTAACTTTTCTTTAATTGTGGTATTTGGAAGTTCTCTTATTTATTTGTTGAAATCTCCATACTACTGTCACTTGATCTTTATTATAAACCTAAAATCTATTATTTCCACGTATATGAATACTTGATCAAGTTTTCTTAATTTCTAAATTGGAAAGAGATTTTCAGATGACTATCAATTGTCCAATGAAGGAAATTTTACCTGTAGATGATGTTTATTAAAAAATATTATTTTTATCCATAAGGTTCAATTATTCAAATATGAAGTATTACTACTACAGTTTTTATTTTGGGTTATTCAACATATCACACTTTTTTTTTAATGTGCAAAGATAGTGTAGCTATAGATATTCATAAACTTGTCTTTGGAGTCTAAGTTAGGAATTGTAGCATTTAATTAATTCCAAATACCTAAATATATGAATATTCTTATGTTATAGATTCAATTTTCTAAATCCTTATAGATTTTTCTCTTATCTTCTATAATTTTGTTTATATGACTCTTCTTATGCTGGTTAAAATTTTACAGACACTTAGTTTCAATTTAACACAGGTACATCAATAGTAATAGAATGGGTTTTTAATTTACAGAGAAAAATATTTTGTGTAGGTTCTCAAAGAGATTATCATTTTGGGATTAGCTGTGCATCTTTTTGGTAAGAAAAACATATTTAATGAACAAAACTTTCAAAACATATTGAAAATTCACTGTCATAAACCTCAGTTACATAGAGGCCTTTGGCATTTTAGATGCACATAATTTAAGTGAAAAATACCTTTGGAGTATTCACTCCATTTTTTGCATTTGGACATATTTTGACATAAATGTGTGTGCACTGTTACTGAACAAAGATAAATAAGGTGATCAGGAATGGAGCATAATATAGTGGGAAAGAACAGGATTTGGAGGTCAGAAGATGAGCATTGAATTACAAGTTACTAATTGCTGTCTGAGTTATCTTGAACCTTGGTTTTCCAAAGAGTGAAAACAGTCACAATAGCTAGACATATTATTCTTGTGCAAATCAAAAGACATTAACATTTCTTATAGTAAAATTTAGACATGCAGCGAATAAAGATACTTTTTTACAAAAAAGATAATCAATCATATGGAATGAGTGAGAAACATACTAACCATGAGATACAAATAGTTTAAAAATTGTGATCAAACATAAAATTTAAATCCAAGTACCTCAATTAAGAAAAATGCTAGGTAGTATTTCTCACTATCACAAATGAGGGTGCCTACTTTTCTCCAGGGAAAATCACTGTTTTTAAGAACTCAATTTTAAAATAGGATTTTTGTATGTAAAACTGAAAAGCAGTTTCTTGTTCAAAAACAGAACGTTTAAAATCATAAATATAGTCCAAGTTTAAAAATAGAGCACGACATCAAAATAATCTGTTTAATTGCATTTTAAAAATTTTGTTTAGACTTCAGTTTTTCATATTGTACCTCCATTTTGTTAAAAAAAAAAGTCAGAGAATCATATCTATCATGAAACCCTTCCTCTAATTTAATAACTATCAGTGTGTGTCATGTTTATGGTTTCAGAGTTGTAGGTGGGAGTGTGACATGAGAAGAGAAGATCAAACCTTTTGGTTTAGACAATTTAGGTGTAGTTTACTATCATGGAAATGTAGCACATGGACAAATAGGCTACTTTTCTGATAAAGACAGTGGACAGGGCTCTCTGGCAGCACAATTCAAGAAATATTCAGTGAATATATGTATATTTATCATGTTATAGTAGGTATTACTTAAATTTTAAGGAGTACATGCTCGGGAAAATTCTTAAACTGAATTTGCATTCTTGTCTCAAAATCCCCCTTTCATACATAGACAAACTGCATTATTTTAAGCTTATAAATAAGCTAATTATGTTCATTCAGTGAGTTTTAAGAGAATAAGAAGTTGAGTTTCACTGGAGTATAGTGTTTGAAAGAATTTCTAATCTTGTACTTTGTTTTATGTATTTTTGATTTTATTAGCAATATCACCTTTTTATCTTCAAGTCTCCTTAAATACTACATAATTACCTTATCTTGAAATTCTTTTTTTCCCTTAATTTTTATTGTAGGGTTAGAAAAGACAAATCAAAACTTCTTTTACCTTTTCTGGCTTTATGAGCCTATCTGGTCCATGGGATTCATCATCTTAATTAATATAAAGTCTACACAACTTGTAAAGATAACTGAAAGAAGATATTTAGTAATAAAAGTGATCTAAGTAACCATTGGTCTGTCTAAAATAGCCATTAAAAACTCCCTCTTAGCATTTCCTTCGGTGATGTAAATGTATATATCATAGTCTTGCCAATGTAAAATTTAAGGCTTTTTAACATGTTAGGTAATAATGATGTTAGAATTAAATTCTTCCATAGCTAACTATATTTATATTTTCATTTTAATCCTTAAAATGTTTTTGGCAATATTCTTATATATCTCCCAGCGCAAAATTCTGTTCATAAATTGTGGGTGTGTTTAACAGTAAACTGGCTAATTGTCATTTCATTTCAAGTTTCCCTGAAATTTGAAATATGTAAAGAAATAGTCGCATAAATCAGCATATCAATTGAAATTCTATTGTATAATTTTATTACTCCCTAAAGAATTGAATCAATCTCCATAACATTGATAGTAGGGAGACTCTGATTTATAGTCAAAATGGAAAATATCACAGATTATTACTTTAAAAAGGTCTGTAATGCTTACATTGGCTAAGTGTTCTTTCTTAAGCCAACATTTAATTTATATAGACATATATAAACACATTATTGATACATCTTAAAAAGTGAAAGGCAAATTATATTAACCTTATATTAAAATCTTATGGAATCTAGAAATATCTTAGTAAAATGAATGTAACTCAGATTACTATCTTCAAATACAGCAACTGCTATGAATAGGAGATAATCTATCAAATATTTAGCTTTAACGTAGATAATATTCCCTAAAACATGTAGTAGGTTTAAAATGTAGTACTTGACAATCATAAAACTGAAAAAAAAATCATTTTGGTGTAACATTTTAATTTTGATCACACATGCCTGCTGGTGATAGAATAAACTTAAAACTTGCCAATCTCTTCTAGGATAAAAGTCACTTTTGTGTTAACTCAACTTCTTTGGGGTAAATGTTCAAACTTTCAGAGCTTAGGTCACCTCCTTCCTTTTTAAAGTAAGCTTCTAGTTACAAGCGATGCTGTATAAGCCCTAATAGTGATGGAACGAAGCTTACTGGTTTATATATAAACCCTTGCTCTCACTCAAGAATACTAGCTGGTTTCAGTGGGGACACTACTCTTTAGTGTCTGAGAATCCTGCAGATGTCTGCTGGTGTCCATGGGGTAACTTGTGGTATGTAATTTTAGCATGATCAATTGTTCACCATTCTGATTCTACTCCATGGTACCTTTTGCTGGGTCTTCCATCCATTCTTTAGCTAGAGCTCTTTAAGCCATACTTCCTGCTATAAATTCTCTTTTTCCCTTACCATGATAGCACTATGGCAGGGTCCTCGCTCTCTGTTAACTTACTGATATCTATCGGCCACCCAAAACCCATCCTTCAACAAAGTGTAAAATACTACTCTTGCTGTTCTGTTGAATGTGGGTATGGATTTAAGGGGTTTACATTTTTCCATAAATCAATGCTTTAAGACTTCAGAATTAATTCCTCTAGCAAATGGAGTTTAACAAATCTATATAGAGTTTTGTACCATCCCTCACTAACCTCTATCCTCCATGAGAGTTTTTAAATGAAGAGGCAGCTCAGACTTACTGTTCCTTTCAGATGGTGGGAGAGCTTTTCTTTTGTCGTGTCCTGAGCTTTCACTAATCATGGCTTTTTGTAAGTCTCTGTTAACTGAATCTTCCAGACTTGCCTCTTGATCTGAAAAAGACACTGTTTGAAATTTATATTCCATAATCTTTCTCAATTTAGCATGACTCTTAAGACTGATATTTGGGTACTTTGGGTACTTTAAAAATGTAATTTTCAGTCAAAGTTGTACCAGAACTTTCCCAAATCAGAGGAATCCAAGGTACTCACAGAATGAGGAAAATCCACAGAGTCAAGATTAATAGTAACAAGAAATACAAATATTTAAGATTTTCAAAACAGCCTACTTTTTAAGTGAGAAATTGATCTCCTCAAGGAAGTAGACATATTATCTTTCCTACATAAACCTAAAATATATTCTGTATTGATTTAATAATATTCAAGCTACATTTACAGCTGTAGTTAGTTTAAAAAAAATGTACATGAAGTCTATAATATTTACCATCTTTATTATCCAAACTATCTTTAGGTTAGCACTTTCCTTTTAGTTAATGTGATTTATATCAAATACTTTAAATTACTATAATGTAATGAATTAATGAATAATACTTTTTTGGTCTCTAATTATATGAATTTTCCATATTTCCAAGTATAAAAAATAATACAAAGTATTACCAAAAATTATCATTGTTTATGGTAGTACTTCATGGTGATTCAATATTGTTCCATTTAGTATTCATTTTATATGAATATAGATGGTAAGATTTTACTCACATTAAGTGGTCTTAAATACTTACATTTACTATCTCTATTAAGACAATTTGGTTAAATCACCTAAAGAAGAGCACATAACAAAGAATAACTGATTAAGTGGTGTTTAAGAAACAAAATTCAGTGTTTTACAATTCTGCTGAGATGACAAAGATACTGAACAAGTTATTTTCTTATTAGTAATGATTTACTAGTTGCACAAAATGACCTCCAAGGGGCTTTTTAATTAAGCACAGAAGGTACAATCAGTCAAACATACTGTATGTGATTGATTCCTCCATGTCGGTATGAAAAATGGAGTCTGAGATAATAAAGCCTGTAGACTTTACTTATTACATTTACTTTATAGAAAATTTTACCATGCCATTTGAAAATGACATGAAATTAAAATCCCTAGACTTTTACATTCAAATTCAAAGATATCCCAAAATAACTAAAGGCAATTTAGGAAAAGTTTGTTTAAATGATAAAGATATTATTAACTTAGGATTTTCCTTAAGTTTAGAGTTGTATGGTGATAAGCAGTCATATAGAGGTCAATGTTGTGGCCCCAAAAGCTTTGAAATCATTGGGTTAAAGAAATTTAAACTGAATTATTTTATTTAATCAGATAAGCCCTTTTTAGCTTATTTTGGAACTTCTATTCCCCAGGATACATTTTGGGAAGTGATCCTATAAGTTATGATAGAAAGGACTGACAATAAATTTACCATTACTTAGCCTGATCTTTTTTCAGTTATTTAATTAATTTAAGTTACAAATGAGGCAGGCAACTTGCTAATGTTGTTTAATGTTACTAAAACAATTTAGATTAAAGCTCACACTTGAGATGTATTACAGTGCATTTATTTATTTATTTATTTATTTATTTATTTACCCATCCTTCCAATTTTATTCATCAAAAATAATACTGAACACTTCCTTTGTAACAGACAATGTACTAGGCTCTGATATTACACAATCCCTTCATTAAGAGAATTTCTTGTCTAGTATGTAAAAAGATAAGTGAATATTTTGCTAAGAGAGAAATAATTTATGAAGTATTATAATTTAGAAAATATGAGCTAATGTGGGGAGTGAAGGACAATGCATGGTCTAGGAAAGCTTTCAGACTTGAGTCTGGAGGATGCCAAGTAATTTTCCCTTAGAATGGACATGTGATCACTCTGTGATATAAAACTATGTTAGTCCACTGTAGCGCTACAGATAATTAAAATATTGAAATAGTGCTGATTGATAAATAGCCACTCCTGCTAGGACCAGAGTACCTGCACTGCTTTCCTGACACCTGAAATGCTCCATCTCTTTGAGGACCCCCTAGATTGTCCTGTAATGCAACAAGTAGCTAATTGCTGGTACCTTCTGGGTACTGCTGTGTCCAACATTTACAATTCAGTTTCTGACCCCTAACAACTGTTATTCAATATTCTCAATATCATCCCAGACCTTCTGGTTTATGACAAATCCAAAGTGACCAGCAAGAAGTGAAAATTGCTACTCTCTATTACTGTTGGATGACTTTAAAAAAATGTGTTGTTCACTTAAAAATGTAGCATATGTCTGTGCAAATTAAAATATATGGATGATACAAATATTCTATCTACTGTATTATAAAGCTGGAAAACAAATTCTGAATTGTTTCATGGTTACTTGGTTTTATAATTTGCACCTCCTTAAGGACAGTATTTGTGTCTTTTTATCTTTGCACTCCCAGAGTTTACCATATTATAGGTGCTCAGTAAATGTTGAAAGAATGAACGTTATACATTCATATGCATGTGTCACAATTTTAAAATATTTGCATATGCACTATTTCATGTAATCCTCACAATACCCCATTGGTTGTATCAAACAAGAAATAAAGACTCTGGGACAATTTATGCAAACATACCTTGCACAAGGACACCAAGGGTAGGTGGCAGGTGGGAGCTGTGCACCCCTGCCTAAGCCCTTTGCCTGATGAAGCATTACCCAGAGAAAGGGGCTTGTTTGTCTAACTTATTCCTTCACATAAGTATTCTGGAAAGAGCAGTGGACTAGAATTTGGTTAACCTGGGCACAGACCCCATTCTGTGAACTTGAATGGATTCCTTAACATCTCAGGACCATTAGGTCATTAGATAATGGAAAAAATAAGCTTCTTTTCAGATGTAAAATTTTTTGGTTTAATCTACTGTTTCTCATGCCAGTAACTCACAAAAGGTGCTCCAATGATAGCTCAGCTTCACAGTAGTATGTATACACACACAAATATATATTATATATAATTTTAAATTTTATTGTAGCCACATTAAAAAAGAGAAAACTTAATTATAACTAAGTAATATATCCAAAATATTAACATTTCAACACTTAATGTAAAAATGTTAATGAAATATTTTGCATTCTGTTTTTTGATTAAGCCTTTGAAATCTAAACACATATTCACAGCACAATTTGTACATTGTTTTCATTGGGAAGAGTTTTTTTTTATAGACTAGAAAAAATAATTTACTTACCGTTAATAATAAATATTTCAATTTATAACAATTATTATTTACTTAGGCTTTAATTCTTGCTGTCTGGATAAAATATTCAAATAAACACATTTTAATGTTCCATCAGGGTATTCTTCTAACACTTCCCCTACAATACTATATTTTAAGCAATGCAACAGTTAAAATAAAATATGGTCTATCAAAACAATGAAGTTGAATTTAATGGAAAAATATTTTGTGCTGCCTATTTCTAAATTTAAATTTAAATTAATTACAGTGAAATACAATTAAAAATTCAATTCTTCAGTCTCATTAGCTACATTTCAAATGTCCAAAGGCCACACATGGCTAGTGGCTGCAATTTTGGACTGTACAACCTTGGTAGATGAAGTGAACAGCCTTCCTGTGGCACAAAGTTAGTGCTCTGCAATTATAAAGAAGTAGGAAATCTGTTCAAAAATTACAGTAAATACAATGAGAGGATATGATGTAGTGTCACTTTTTCTTTGTTCCTCAACTTTTTGTTGTTACTGTCTACTAACCATTTATGATTTATTGTTCATGATCATTGTACTGCAAGATCTGTCTTATTTCAGAACTTTATAATCTATACTTAATTTTAAAAATTACGATGTTTCTCCTCACCGTATGCAATTTCAAATAAATCCATAAAATAAAAGTGTATTATAAAATTCTTACTTTACCCACCTAATACTTTTAAAAACATTAATTCCTTTGAAAGTCAGTTCCTTTTACTTTCTTTTTTCTCTTTCTTTTTTTTATGTTTATTTTTTGGCTCCCTTTAATGCATGTTCTATTCTGTCAGACATGTAGCACAGATACGTCTTTTCGCTACCATAAAGATATTGAGAAAGTTAACCTTGTATTTAAGAAATGGGATGGATGTTTCTAATGCAGTGTGTTCTGAAGCTGTACCATGGGCCTGATTTCATACATTCTGTTTGTTCATTTTCCCTATGAAGATATTAATTCATTGATTCAGAAAGTGTCATAACTGTATACAAAAAGCAGAGTTTCACAAAGGCATGTTAAGTTTTTTAAAAAGCCTCAAATTTCTTATAGTTTTCACAGTTAGATAACTAACAAAATCTAATAAATAATTTCAGTTTTATAGGGGAAAAATTCTGTCAACATATATCTCCAGGATGAAAACTCAGTTAGCTCCTGTTGTCACATTAAACAGGTAAATTAATTTGCTAGAGCTGCTGTAACAAAATGTCACAGACTGAGTGGTTTAAACAACAGAAACGTATTTATCACAGTTTTGGCGGTTGGAAGTCCAAGATCAATGTGTCATTAGGTTTTATTTCTTCTGAGCCATACTCCTTGCTTGCAGATGGTCACCTTCTTGCTGTGTCTTAACATAGCCTTTCATCTGTGCACTCTCATGCCTGGTGCTGGTTTCTGTGTGTCTGAATTTCCTCTTCTTATAAGAATATCAGTCATATTGGCTGAGGGCTCACCCTAAAGAACCCATTTTAACTTAACCACCTCTTTGAAGAACTTACATCAAAATACAGTAACATTTAGAGGCATTGGGTCTTAAGACTTCAACATATGGATTTTAGAGGGGTATAATTTAGCTCATAAAACTAGAAAACTTCTTACTTTCTGCTGTTTTAGGTTTCTCTGAGATCAGAGGTAGAGTGGAGTGGAGGTAAAAGGACTGGCCTGGACCTAAGTCCTAAAGCAAGCTACAGCCTACCTCCTCCTTATAATCAGAGTGACTCTATCACGGGCAGTCCTGGAGCCTTTTCAGTTATTCCCGCTGGGTCTCTCTCTTTGCAATTCCTTATCCCTGCAGGATGCATCAGTATTCTCCAGGGACACTTGCCATACTTGGTCCCCAGCTATTGAATATCCTCAGTCATCTTCTGCTGAGGTGTTTTTACCCCTCAGATGGCCTAATTGGATAGATCCCCAGATGATGCCGTTTTGAATGTCTGTAATCCATGGCAAAACAGGAAGCAAATTCTTGCTTTGAGGAAAAAAAAAAATCAGGCTTATCTGCTTATCTCAATACAGAAGCTCTCTCTTCTCTGTTCTCTAAGATTTCTTCAGCAGATGTCACCGTTGGCTTATTGCTGTGTGAATTTGGCTTTAGCTTTCTCAGACATAAATGGACACCAGTCTTTTGTGTGTGCCAACTGCATGAAACAAATTTCATAACTGAGTAATCCTACTGAAGCCTACCTCACTAGAACAGGACTAGAAGGTATTCTTCCACTAATTCTTCAGAGGAGTCCTGGGAAAAGTATTCACTGATCTACAAGGGCAGTCTTGAAGCAATTTCACCCATCTCCTTCTATCCTCTCTCTCCCTTCTACATCCTTGTTTATTCCTGAAGAGTGTACAAGTCACAAAACAGATTCTCCTACATTTCCTTTGAAAATTACTCATACAAGAAGCTGAATCTGTCATACATTCATTTAAATATGTTAATATCTACTAAATTATTGATTTCATTGAAACTGCATCAGGAGGAGCTCCATTCCAACCTCCTAGTCCACGCTCCAAACACATATACACACACACATATATATGGAAACGTTTACAAACTTGCTGAAATCAATGTTTATACCTCGCCAAACTATTTAATAGCCAGTAGAAACTGTATTTATCATTTTCAATACTTGAAATTGTTGATATACAGCAAATAAACTGCTAGATAATTTCTCCAGCAAAAATGGGTTTATTTGAGATCAGCAGAGACTTGCAATTTGCAGTCTGCAGTCATGGCAAGCCACATGCAGATCCCTTCATGGCAATAGAAGAACTCTTTTATAGACAGAGAAAGGAAGTTGGGAGGGCTATAGTAAACAAAAAGTTCATGGGTTTTCATTGGCTAAATCCTTACGGAGAAAGACAAGAATCTTTCTCATTCCTGTGGGGCTCTGCTATCCTTGCAGGTGTGAGAGTTCCCTCTCTGGTCTCCCAACTATTTTTAATTGAAATTTCTGTTTATTAATTTTTTTACAGTATAAGATTTGTATATACGGTTTGTATCTTCTTTTAGTTATAAATTTTCTCTCCCCCAAATTTCTCTCTTAAACTGATTGAACTTCTATGATTTGTATAGTTCATAAACTGAATATAACTGAAGCCAACAAAGAACAGATAATGCAAAATCCATACAATATTTGGGAATAGCTGAAGTTTAGGCTGAATCTAAGGTAAATAGAAAACTGTACACATTAAATTTGTTTATTTCTAATAAGAGAAATTCTGAGAGGCACTAATATTTAGCTGAAGATCTAAAGTTATTATTGGAGTCTCAGTTATGTCACTGTATTTGTACAGTGTATAATGTAAACTGTAGAAAATTTGCTTTGAATCTTAATTTACTCATAAAGAAAATGAGGAAGATGGATTATATAATCATTATTTTTTTAGGTAATTTTTTTAATGTTAAATTATTTCATTTCTCTTTTAAATGGTACATCAGTGACTTAGTGAATTATTTACAGATGACAAAACATTTCAGCGCATGTTTATATTTTAGTTTTTTCCCCCAAATTTGTATAATTATGAGAATAAATTTTAAGGGGAGCTGTTGTGCAGCTCTGACTCTAAGAGAGAATTAACAAAATGAACTTGATTCCTATATGGTCTTAATTTAAATGGCATAGTTTATGTTTTATGAATATGTCAACATACAGCATATATCTGTCCTAGGATAATTTTATTCATTTATATGTTTATTTTTCAAAAGTCCCAGGGCATCTAAACCATGACTATGTAGCCATAGTTACCTGTTGATTATGTGATGTGGCAGTTAAAGATGCAACTGAGAAAACTGATGATGAGCCCTCTTTTTCTGGTTTATACAGTGACTCAGTAGTAGTAGTTGGTGAGGGGTTTATTTTGCCATCTCCTTCTCTCAATCTCTTTTGATAGATACATAGATAGATGATAGATAGATAATCACTGGATGCAAGTTAAATTGCTCATCCATGAAAATTTAAGCAGGGCACCAAATTTGTCTAACATTGTTAAAATACGTTTGACAAATTTATTGTTAAACAATTTAAATCTTTAAGATATTATTCACTCAATGTTGCCAGCCATGAATAAATACTTTAATAAGCAAATTTAAAATGTGGTTTCTAATTCATTTAACCCCCTTCCCTAAAATTCTGCATAAGAATTACTAAAATAAACTAAAGCTCTTTCCTGGTGCACAGATTTTAATTTTTAACTTTTTCCATTGAGTTATGCTATTGATTCCACAGCTATTAAATTACTGCAAAAAAAAAAAAAAAAAAAAGACACCAACTAAACTAGTGCTTAATTTTCTGAAATGAAATAATCTTCCCAACTACTGACATGAGGTAAAGGAAATTAGGTCAAGGTTCCTTTTTATAACAGTATTGTTTTGCAAATTAAAGACCCAATATTTTAAGTCTTTCTGTATATTACATTGTTCAATAACTCTTCTATTTTCTCTCATTTTTTTTTTTTTTTGGATAGTGAATGCTTTTTAGTATACCTTTCTATATAAATGATTCTGCAATACTCTGCCTGTGAGAATTCTTTCATATAAAAATTTTTTCATATAGAATATCTAGTGTATTTTCATGCTACATTTCTTTGCTTCTATTGCTACATGACTTACTTAATAGCTCTGCATAATGCATTTCTATTTAATTAAATGATAAGTAGGACTGTAGGCTGAAATGCATCTGAATCTGAGTGGGACCAGTTTGTTTCATACCCTACAAGAGAATTTTATTTCTTAGTATTTTGTTGGTACTTAGAGAATAACATATTTTAAAGTGGTACAGTCTTATTCTCTTAATTTAATAGAAAACTTTACAAAAATATCTGTACCTGAGGGCCTTTTTAATCAAGATTATGCCATCAAAACCAAAAAGAAAAACATAGTGATAACCCTTTCAAAAAAATTTTATTATAATGTATTTCTGTCATTAGTTTTTACTGTTTTGGGAAGGAGAGCAGTGTAAGGATAGCTTAAACATATCAGTCAGAAAATAAATGTTTTAAATCTAGTGTCTTCAAAAAAATGGTAGAGATATGTCATCAAGTCTGTACTTATATGACTTTTTTTTTTTTTAGTATTTGATTGATACACTGTTGAAAGATACAGTTTCTTATGTGATATAGTTTGAAAATAATAGGAATACTGATTTCTATGACATAGTAGTAAGTAGTGTTTCTGGAATAAAAATGTCTGGTATTAAATCTTGGTTTTCCTATTTGTTCCAAAATCATGCTTTTTATTCATTTTCTTTTCTAAAAATTCTTACTGAATAATTCAGATTCCTGAATTTGTTCTTTCCTCTCCTTGCCTCAGAACCTCTGTTCTATTTTCTGTTTTTTCAGAGCCATAAAATACTACTGTTTTTCTATATATATAATGTATATAATAATATAATGATACTATTATTATAATAGTATATAATAATAATAGTATATAATAATAATAGTATATTATAATAATAGTATATTCCCATTTCTATATAACATCAATATTATCTATGTTTTAGGTTAGGTAATTGGGAAAAACACTTACTAAAACTTCTGCAAAAAAAAAAAAAACACTACCAAGAGTGTTTGCTAAAATACCATAGGTTACTCTGATTTTTATAAGGTGTGAAATACTAAAAACATTAAAATTTTAACACAAGTTAATTTTTATATTATGTTATTAAAATATAAGAGCAGATTCTGAATTCCCACTAATTCCCATACTTACCATGATTTATAACTCCATTTTTTACAACTGGAAATCCATATAAACATTGAGGTAAACTGTTGTAGATGTCAGAGGAATAACAACATGTTCCTTAGTCAAATGAACTGACAGGGAAATTTGTTTCTTTCTATAACAAATGTCAGGAAACATGAGAAAGAAGATGTATAACATGATAAAAGGTATAACCTAGTCAAATTAAATCTTTTCTCAGACCTTTAGCCCAACTTGATTAATGAGCTAATTGAGTCTTTCTTTAACTCCCTAAATTTTGACCTCCAGCTTTTTCATAAACACAGCCAACCAAGTTAACTTCAGTATGATAACTTGAGCAAACAACTGACATTTAGATCCAACTGATTATTTCAAAATTTTTTTAATTAGAGCTGATTGCTTCATTAAAGAAGGCTCATAGCTCTGATTCCACATTTTTCTTTCTCCATGAATGAGTATTTATTTATTCTGTTTTTACAGAGACAGTTTTTGAAAATCATAGTTTAATGTAAGTGAAAAAATACATATATTGGAAAAATATAAAATGAGTATAATGTGTAAGTGGTGAATTTTTCTATGATTCATGGTTATGAATTCAAATCCTCTTTTTACCTTTTAGCTCCTTTAGGACCCTCATAAACTTAGTCTATTTAACCATAAAATAGAAATGTTAATACAGTTTATCTCAAAGTGTTGTATTAAGTGAAATTATATGTGGGAATTAACATATTGTCTCACATACTAAGAATTTTAAAAGTTGGCTCTTACTATTATACATTTCTACCCAATAGATAGTATTTATATGGACCACTTACGATATTTTGTCTCATGTAATTTGTAGGCTCCTCTCTTATTAATAGAAGTTCCTTAAAAGACACATTCAATTCACCCCCACAGTTGTAACTGTGGTCTGCCCACGGCAATCATTTATTCATCCATTCATTAATTTATTCAACAAACATTTATTGAGGATGTTCTATGTACTTTGCTAGGGGATAAGATGGTAAAAGAGAGGTACAATGTCCTTGCCTTTATGGCTACTGTAATATAGTTGAGGAAACAGTCAAATAAAATTTTATATATATACACACACATTAAACAAACAGACCAAAATTTTAAAAAAAAGAAAGAGGAATTCTAAGTGTGAATATCTGCTATAAATGGAAAACAAACAAACAAAACAAACAAACAAAAAAAAACAACAAAAAAAGGAAAGGGCTGGAATATGGAATGCAGGAAGTAGGTCAAGTAGATGACCCCCCGGGAATGTGTCTCCCTGAAGAAGTAATGTAAATGAGAAGTAATGTAATATAATATGGGTAAAGTACTGTAATAGGAGAAGAGTGGAGTGGGGCATTGCTAGAGCAGTAGAACTGAGGAGAATAGGCCAGTCAGAATAAACAAAGGCCCTGCATAAGAAAAAGCAGGTTCTTTGAAGAATCTAAAAAGTACCCATGTGCTGAAACATAGCAGAATTAAAAGAGAGTGACCTGAAATAATGTTGTAGAATTATGTCCTGAGGCGGTGATAAGGCATATCTAGAAGAATTTTAAGCAGGAGAGAGTAGCAATATGTCTTAACCTTTTAGGATTTTTTTTTTTTTCTAACATCTGTGTGGAAAATGTACTATATGGGGCAAAAGTGAAAGTGGGAAAAAAGAGTTGGTGAGAGAACATAACAGCCTGAATTAGGATAAGGAGGTAAAAATGAAAGCAGACCTGATGTAAATTTGAGTTGACATTGACAGGATTCATTGATTAATTGGATGCTGATATGAGGGAAGAGAAGAAATTATGAATGATTTAAAAAATTTTTTTACGAACAACTCTAAGAAGGAAATACTTTTTAATGAAAAGAAAGAAAAACACACTTTGAAGCCTTTCATATTTGAGTTCCTTGAATATGTTTTATGTATATTTGTGTCATCACAGAAATGATCATATGGGTACGTTAAGAAGGAAGATGGGTATCTATGTATGGAGTTCAGAATTCTAACTAATTTCATTTGTGATTCATCCCATAGAGACAACATTTAAAACCATGGGATTTGATGAGTTCCCCAAAGACACACAAAAAAGTGCACATTCTCTAAAGACACAAAAGTTCAAATTCAGAGAAAAGACAATCTAGGATCTAGCCCTATGAAACTCACTATTTAAATTTTATGTAGAGGTGCAAGAACCAACAAGAGATTGAAAATGATCTATCGAGTATCTTTAAAATGGATGGAGAACTAGATGAGAGTGGTTTCATAGAAGTCCAGACAACAAAATGTTTCATGAAAAATGGAGTGGTCAGTGTATATGACACGCTCTGGAACCTTTTCTGCTCTCCTTAATGTTAAATTCTTAGGAGATTTTTTAATATTCATTATATCCAATTCTTCTCTTGCCATTTTCTCTTGGACCACTTCCAATAGGTGTCTATTCCTATAATGAATGGATGTCACCATTTATCAATTTTTATATTATTTAACTTATTACAGAATTTGACAAAATTGATTTCCCCCTTCTCATTGAAACACATGCTGTCCTCTAGAATGGGACTCTTCTACTCCCCTAACTCACTGGTGAATCCTCCTCAGCCTCATTTGCTGATTTCCCCTCAGACTTCTGATCTGCATTCAGGCTTTTGCCCAAAGTTCTTTGGTCATCTCATGCAGTCCTGTGGCTATAAATACTCTATGCTAACGACTCCCAAAATTGTATCTCTAGCTGTATCTTCTGCCTGTACATTTCCACTTGTATTTCTAATATGCTTCTCTAACTTAATATCTTCATAACTGAACTGATATTTTCTTGCAGTCAGCTCCTTATATTCCTTTCTCGTGTAAGCAAATGACAATTCTTCTTTTCCAGTCTATTTAGAACAAATCTTTGAAATCACTCTTGACTCATTATTTTACTCACATTTCATGTTAGCAGGTCATGATCTGCTGTAACTTCAAAATATCCATAATATAAGTAACCATTTCCTTCCACCTCCATTGCAACCACCTAATTTCCAGCCACAATCTCCTGTTGCCTCAGTCTTCATGACTTCTTCCTAAAAGGGTTCCCTGCCTTCTATTGTCTATTTTCAAATAGGGTATGTAAATAAAGTAGCCAAAAAATATTTTAAAAATCTGAGTCAGATAGTGTCATTGCTCAGCTCAGAACCCTTTGATGATTCTATCTCAATAATAGTAAAAACATGTCTAATTTACTCATATGATTTAGCCTTTTTACCTTGCTGACCTCACTCCTTTCTTCCCTACTTCTTTTATTTTTGCCACAGCAGCTTCCTTGCTGGTTCTCCAAGTATTATAAGTGCTCCTGTCTTAGGGCCCTTGCATTTGCTGTTCTCTCTGTCTGTGGCTTAGTTATCTCCCCTTAGTTATTTGTATGGCTCAATCTTTGATATATACTTCATGTCTTAACTTAAATCTTATTTTCTTTGTGTCGCTTTCTGTACCACCCTGTTTAAAATTACATCTCTTTCCTGGCACTCAAATCCCTGCCCTGGCTTGCATTATTTTTCTTCATAGTGCTATTCATCATCTGAATGTGTTTTCTAAAGACAGTGATATTTGACTATTTTCTGCAGTACTGTATTGCTGAATCACAAGATGAGTTCTTGGCATATGGTAGGTGCATAGTAAATAGAATAGGATTTGGTAACACAGAGGTCATTTCTGTGGTAAAATTTGAGCAAAACCCTAACTAAACTCATTTGAAGTATAAATGTGAACTGAACAAGTAAAAATTGGTTTTGTAGACAATGCTTTCAAGAAATTCAGCTAAGAAGGAATAGAGAAATGTGAAGGTGGTTAGAAGTGAAATGCAGGGTCAGGATAAGGTTTTACTTTATATTTTGTTTTTTAACATTAGAGATTGAGAGTATACTCTTATAATGATGTAAATGACTATATAGAATAAGATAAATTAATGATGCAAGGGAGCAAAAAATGTCACCAAAGATCAGAGTTCTAGATATGTCATAGGGTATGATCCATAGCACAAATGGGTAGATGTTTTTGTTTGCTTGATATTTTGTTTTTCTTTGGTAAGAGAAAGAATATTTTTCCAGGATAGAAGGAAAAGGGGGATAAATATTCACTAAGTAAATGTCATTAAAATGCCTCTTTATTTAAATTATTCTCAAGGAATGATAGCTTAACTCAAGTCTATTTTTCAGTTTGGAAGGAGTCACACATTTCAACATTCTAAAAATATTTAAATTATTTAATTTATAAAATCATGAGAATGGAAGAAAAGATAAATGCATAGAGTTTGATGTTTACCAATGTGGGTATGGTGCAAAGTAAAAAGCAGTAGCTGAGGAGATTAGGAAAGAAACCCTAAGTGAAAAAGGACAAGTAAAAACAAAACTTGAATCTGAGTCTCTTTATTTCAAACCCCATGCTCTTTTCTAATATAATTCATTATGTATTTAACTTAAACTTATTTTGCAGGAACATCATAATGTTTAGTTAAGTATTTCTATACAATTTTTCAAGAAATGACATTGTAAAAGAAGTTTTAGAAAGATGAAATACAGGATTTGGGAAATACATTTTAACTCCTGTAGTGTTATTTTTGCCATATCCTGACAACCAAAATGGTAGGAGAGGTACAGTGTAAGGATCAAGCTATTAAACTTGTAAAGCATCTTCAATTAATTAGTATTTTAATCTCTGATAATGTCAACTTACATAAAATTAAAGAAAAGGGCAGATATAATATCCCTTTGACTATCAAATGCCATCTTTATATTTCAAAGTTTTGATGTAATTATTCTGCAGGCTGTAAATTCCCTAGCCAAGAAATAGCTGACACCTGATTATTAGCTATTATTCATACATTCACACAACAAAAATTCATACAGATATGTGTCATAGAGACAGTTGCATGGGGAAAACAGGTTTTTATTAAATAATCATGTTATTAATGCACATCACAACTTTGAAATTACTAATTACTTTGAATGTGAGTGAAACATATGCTTAAGAATAAATAATTTAAAAATTGAGTTTTTAGTTAGTGAGAATATTTTAACTATGTAACATGCTTTTTGAAGAGCTGGAATCTGTCTTAAAGATGAATAAAATAATTTTGTTCTTTTCCAACATTACTATTGAATAAGTTCTGTCAACTTTTTTTCTTTTCGCCATTATGCCTGAACTCTGATTTTGTGCTGAGCACTATGTCAAATATTGTATTTCCTATATTTTGTTTTATCCCCACAACCTAGGATGTAGTTGTTTTCTTTTCTCCATTTTACAAATTAAGAATAACAAGATTCATAGTTACTAAATAATTTCATGAAGTTTTCCCACCTAATAACTGTTGGGGTAGGGATTCATAGCCAGGTCTGTCTGACATCACAGAATATGTTCTTACCCTGTATAGTACAGCTGTAAAAGAGGAACAAAGTGCTATGTGACTTCTATCAGAAACCAATAGTTATATATTATACTGTCATCACTCTCTTTATTAGCTTCTTTCAGTATCTAGAAATATGGCTACATAGACTCTTAAACGTTAGCATAATAAATTTACCTTTTTGAGTTAGAGTTTATTTCTAGCCCAAAGTTCATCTATTTTTTTAAGGCTGCTAAGGTTTAGAGTATATATACAAACATAAATTCCTTCATAATTGTCCATCCTCTATCTAAAACTGTTTGGTATTTTTCACCCATCTACTTGAAACACCTTTCTCTTCTCAAAACTCTGTTTAAAATACCTAAGTGACAGTCATGCCAAAAAACTACTTAATTAATTATTCTCAGTGAGTGCTCCGTTAATTGAATTGCTATCATGTATGTTTACTAGTAAATTTGAGGTAAAGTTTAGTATTCCTTTGCCTATGCCTACATGTATTTCTCCCAGAACTACTAAATCATTGAACACTTTCCCTTTTTTTGTACAGATACATACTAAATGATTTATTATTATTACTCTAAGTTTGACTTGGATATGCGTATAGATCATATATCTCTATATAGACATTACATTGCATTTTTTTCTGAGTTTTTTTAAAAGAGCAACTGCAGTATTATTTTCATTTATTTATTTATTTTTTATTGAAGAATAGTCAGTTTACCATGTGTTAATTTCTGGTGTACAGCATGATGTTTCAGTCCTAAATATACATACATATACTTATTTTCATATTATTTTTCATTATAGGTTACTTCAGGATATTAAATATAATTCCCTAGGCTATATAGAAGAAACTTGTTGTTTATCTATTTTATATATAGTAGTTGATATTTGCAAATATTGAACTCCTAGTTTATCCATTCCCACCCTCTTTCACCTGGTTAACCATAAGATTATTTACTATCTGTGAATATGTTTCTGTTTTGTAGATGAGTTCAATAGTGTCTTTTTTCTTTTTTTTTAAGATTCCACATATGTGTGATATCATATAGTATTTTTCCTTCTCTTTCCGGCTTACTTCATTTAGAATGACGATCTCCAGATCCATCCATGTTGCTTCAAATGGCATTAATTTATTCTTTTCTATGGCTGAGTAGTATTCCATTGTATAAATATACCACAACTTCTTTATCCAGTCATCTGTTGATGGACATCGAGGTTGTTTCCATGTCTTAGGTATTGTAAATAGTGTTGCTTTGAACAGTGAGGTGCATGAATATTTTCAAATTAGAGTTCCCCCTGTATATATACCTGGAAGTGGGATTGCTAGATCATATGGTAAGTCTATTTATAGTTTTTTGAGGAATCTCCATACTGTTTTCCATTTTGTCTAGATGTTCTTGTGATGTCATCATGCCTACTCTCTGTAATTCCATAAGTTTTCAAAGGATCAATCAAAGTACATTTACATTAAAGTGGTAAACATTTGTTAATAGTTTCATTGCTTGGTATGCAGCAAATTTTCAGAGTCTGTAAGTCTGAATTACTTTCAGAGTAGGGTTCCAGATAATATCCAGGATGCTCAGTTGAATTTCAATTTGAGATAAAAAATGGATGATTTTTATTATAAATGTGTCCCAAGTATTGCACAGAACATCCTTAAAGAAAAAATAATGTTGATTATTTGGCATACAGATTTAACTGAATGCCTTTTATTTTTATTTGCCAAATCTAGCAACCATTTCGAGATGCTCAGCCATGTGGTTGAGCTAACTAAATGTTTGCCTTACCTTTACTCCATATATCTCATATCTACTCCACATCATAGTGATTACAATCATGGAACAGTTACATTTTATAGGTCAAATCATCTTAACAGAATTTCAGTCTTAGAAATGTCAAGAATGTGAAGATCACAAACAAGGATTCTCCCTTTCATTTGACCATTTCTTCTTCCATTCTCATGATTTCATAAAATGTTATATGAACTGAACTAAGTCATGTTTATATTGGTTTCTTTAGTTATTTATTTAAGGCACTTTAATTATTTAGAACTTAAATACTTAAACTCCTCAGTTACTTAAAATTTCCTTATGCACATTTTAATTAGATATTCATCACACTTCCAAATGAGACTTATAATTAGAAATCAGAGCTAAAAGATGTGACAAATTAAAATCATTCAAATTTCTCATACAAGAACTATGGTTTCTGGGTGGCTAAAGAGTAGCAAATTACTGCTTCAAACTACTTGCGACCCTTTATAGGTTTCTTTTTTAATGACCCCTCTCACATTATCTGCACCAAAACTGAACTGTCATTTAAAAAATTTTAGTTTATTATTATTTAAATTTTATTTATTTATTTCGGGAGTAATTAGGTTTATTTATTTATGTTTCAAGGAGTTACTGGGAATTGAACCCAAGACCTTGTGCATGCTAAGCATGCACTCTACCACTTGAACTATACCCTCCCCCTGAACTGTCATTGTTTATATTTCTTCATACCTCTCCATTCTTATGTAAACTATTCTGTTAATCTCAGTGCCCTACCACAGAGTTGCTACATCTCTCAAGTGCAGTTTTTTCCCATATTTTTCCTTATGTAGCACTTCAGATACGATCTTTCTCTTTCCCATATTCCCTTAATGGTAGCTAATCTGTAGAAATCTTGTATCTCTTTGAATGTAAAATATATGCCTTATTAATATGTCTATTCCTCTTCAGACTGAAGATAGTACCCTGGAAATTATAAATTAAGGTATCTATCTTTTATATAATGAGTGCATGTAAAAATGTTTTATTTATTAATTTTGTTTTTAGAACATTTATGCCACTTATACTTTATCTATTTCCAGACTTCTACAAATGTATTTTTTCCAAATATAAGAATAAAAGACATTGTTACCACTGGTGATATCTAATTCTATTATTTTTAATTGGCAAGGCTACTATTATTCCCCACTTGGGAAGGAAAGATAGGAGTTGCTTTTATAAATATTCTAATTTCTAAATAAATGTGGTTTATATGCATAGATATATTGGTTCTACACTTATCAGTAGTATAATGTGAAGAAGGGATAGAAATGAAGATGTAGAGTGTCAATATCATATTATAGAACAAAGAACAATTATTGGAATTATAACCAACCCCATGAAATTTTTAGCCCTTGGAATCTCAGTTTTATCAGTGATAAAATAGAAATAATAATTTTAACTTACAATACTTTGTGATAATTATAAACCATGGTATTTTTGAAAGCATCCATCATAGTGCCTGGTGTTTTAGACATACTGGAGACTTACATAGCTAATTTAGCTAATTTCCTGCACAACTATTTTTCATGAAAAAGATTGACAAAATAGCATTGTATTTTTCCTTTATCATATTTATTTGTTTTCATCTTTGCAGTAATAATAATGAAGTACATGCTTGTGGTCTTTTCCAGTTTTTAGTTTCCTTTTGCATCCAGTTATTCTTTATAACAACTCTGTTTCTGCTAGTAGCTGGAAGTATACATCGTCACTGAGTTGGACATATCTGAGCAAAGTATAGGACATTTACTTCACATATGCACACTGTGCTTTTAAAACTCCTTGAAGGTTTAACCAGCACAATTACGTATTTGCACTTGATATTTAGAACAAATTAGGTAAATATGACCTAATTTAAAATTCATGTTAATTTTAATTTTTCCATAGTCATTGATTTCTCTGTTGAGTCAATCCATTGTCCCGGATCAGATATTCTCTTTATCCTTTATATCTGCACTACCCTTCTCTTTGATCTGTCTTCTGACTCTGTTGCCTCCTTGTAATCTTTTCTCACCATTACTTTCCAGCACATTTATTTTTAAAAAATCATTGATATACCTGACTATTTGGCTCTGCAGGATCAACCCTTGCATGCACCACCAAGCTACTCTCCTTCTCCCTGCCTATGATGCAGCAACATTGACCTTCTTTTGGGCGTTAAAATGGATGACTCCTTCCTGTCTTTTCGGTCATAATATACGTATCCTCTTCTCAAAGAGGCCTTCATTGACCAGGTATCAGGCACTCTCTATTATTCCACTTTAAAAATTTTCTTCCGTTCACTTTAGGATATTTCCTTTCCTTGATTTGCTATATCTTTCCCCCTTTAAAAATGTCAGTTCCTTGAAAGGTAGATGGGGTGTGCTTCTTCCCTTTGTGTCCTCAGCATAATAATGCCTAAGCACATGGTAACACTTAATAAGTATTTGTTAATTTAACCAACAAAGAAATGTGTTCTCCTTCTTAGACATATTAGCCCACTTTCTTAATTCAAGAATTAACACATCTCATGTCATTCTGTAAAATGCCATAATTTTGTTTTCTTTTTTATGTCCCATCCTAGTCTTGGCATCCTCCTTGTTCCTTAAAACTTCAGAGTTGAAAATTTTTTTTTAATATCTTGGATATACTTTCCCAGCATGTATGATAAGCTTTAAGGGTCATGGAAAAACATTATTCACAGTCACACTTGTGCCAGTTATACTGCTGTCTCCCTGCTGCTCACAGCATCTGTTTCTTTCAGGGACTGTGCTCCTCAGCTTTTAGCATTCCTATCACTTCATCCGTTATTCATTTGGAACATTGGTTTCAATTAGCCATTTGGATATTTTTTAAACCCCAGCAGTCATTACACTTTCCATATCATCCCAGGAAGTTCATCATTCTTTATATATCTGCTCTTAGCTCTTAAGATGGAGTCTGTGGTCTGATGTATTTACCTTTTCAGCTTTTGCAAATGTGCACTCCAGTGCAGAAACCCTGTAATAACCATTTTCGAACTTTTTAATTTAATGGGAAAAAGGCCCAGGAAATCTACTTCATTTTTTCCCACATGCCACTTTGTCACATACTTCTTATCAGAGTAGCAAACTGCCACCATAATCAAGTCCCTTTACACATGTACATGCACTCATATATACATGAGTATACACACACATGCACATAGATAAGTTACCCATTAATAACAAAGTAATTTGTTTAAATTTAAATCAGATCTTTCTTCTGTATTGCATACTTAGAATAAATTGGAAAGTAAAATCCAAACTTCTCAAAATGGCACACAAGTCCCCAATTTCCTAATACTTATGATTTTTACCATTCTTATCATCTTATTGGACATACCATCTTCTTTTCTGTCTTGGGTTCTTTGTATTTGCCATTTTCTCTGAGTGGGAAAGTATGCCTTCAAGTCTTCCCATGGCAGATTTTTTTTTTTTGCACCATTCAGGAGTCAGCACAAAAATGTCCTCATAGAGAAGATAAGCCTAGTGTGATTTAGGCTACCCTCAAAAACCTAGGCATTCTGCCTCCTGTATTTGTGCTTTCATAGTACCAGCATAGCTGAAATAATTATGCTTACTTTCTTGATGTCTCTTTCCTTCCTTTGAGCATTTCAGCAACCAGAAGAATGCATGGAATATATTAAATTTCTAATAGTTTGTAGGAGGAAAGAAAGAAAGAAAACCAGAAAGTAGAGAGAGAGAGGGAAGAAGGAAGGATGGGAAGGATAGGGGAAGAGAGAAAGAGAGAGACTGAGAGAAAGCAACAGAGACAGAGAGGATGACAAATGAACAGCGTATTAAAATAAATGTATCATTTAAATTAAATTTTCTATTCTCATATGTTTGTGGACCTGAAATGGACCTTAAACATATAGCTCAGTGATTCCTTTTTGTGATTCCTTGGAAGAATAATAATGGTCTGTTATTTTCATTATTTCAAAACACTTAGTTAACATTATAGTCTCTCACATGGTAACTAAAATATCAATTGTTTTGCTTAGCACTATAATTAAATTAACCTAGTGATATACTGATTACCTCATGTTGATTAGAACTACTGATTAGCAGGTACCATGATTTTTTTTTAAAATAAACATCCATTTATTACTATGAAAGTGCTTTAGTTTATTTGTAAGATAGAAGTCTTCCAAAAAACATAGTTTCTTAGGGAAATGTAATGAAAGTAGCATTTCATAATGAAAAATTTGAGAACCACTAGTCCAGTCCAAACTATTTTATGATAAATGAGGAAGTAAAGGCAAATCACCTACAATTTTTTTCCTAGTTTCAGTATAGTAAGTATTGAACCCAGAACTAATTGTAAAACAGTATTCTTTTTCAGGTTAACATATCTGTAGTCTTGTTAAAAATGATTGCAAATAATCATATTTTGCAAAAAGCAAACGTATAGATGTAGTCATATTACAAATAATCTTTAATTGCTGTAGACCACTTCACTGGACAAACTCAAGAAAATTTACTATATATACTATTTAAGGATCATAGAATAATATCTTAAGTACCTAATCCACCCTTTTCTATACTGCAAACCTCAGTTTATATTATTGACTGACTGGCATATTATTTTTTCATTCTAATTTGTTTCAGGGCACACCATATGAAATTTTATCTTAATTAAACTTTAGAAATTATTCAGCTGTATATGAAAGTATTCTACTTTCTATCAGGAAAGCCAGAAACTGCACTGATTCAGTGACACTTTATGGCACAAATCATCTTTCTGAAAGGAAAATGCAATTTTGGGGAACATATTTTGAATATAATTACACATAAAGATACACTTGAGCTAGCTGTTTTTGCAGGTAGACTCTATGGGTGACTATATGTCATGACTGGGGACTCCAAGAACCCCCAACATCTGCCTTAGTTCTATTCAGCCTTCTATCTAATGACTGAAATTCTATAACATGAATTTCATCTTCTAATGAAAAACCTTGATTGACTTTGTTGTGAAATATATTTTTACATCAACAAAGAATTCTACCTACCATTTAAAAAAACTTAATGAAGTAGGTCCAAATACGTGTAGCAATGGAAAATAGAAAAATGACAACCAAGGAAAATTAATACAGACATATAAGACTTGTGATTTAAAAATACAAATATCTTATAATTTTTAATTTTGCTTTAATTTATGACTTCAGGTAACCACAGTTTGGAATTACTAAAATTTCACTTTTTAATTTTAAGAATGATTTTTTTGTTTTCCATCACTGGAAGGATAATTTATCCTATCACAATACTACTTTCTTTCAAGAAACACATTTGGTTCTGAGAAGGGATGAGAGAAATGTGGTGTCAGTTAGAGTGAGTGGAATTGAGGGACAGTATCTCTTGGATTCATCACAAAGTTCAAATATCTTCTCATGCCTTATACCGTATCTGTTGTACCATAGTCTCACAATATGTGCTATATTTTCAGCTTAAACTTTTGTGATTTCCTGATTGTGGTCTATGTTTTGCCCATACTAAACAACCATTAATTCTTAGAAACTAACAAAATCTGTCTTGTCTCATGATCTTTATATATAGAGCACACTCTGACTAGACCATCTCTTTCCTTTCTCTTCACCTTGGAAATTTCTATTCATTTTTCTAGTTTCAATCTGAAACATTCCTCCAGAAAGCTTCTCATTATAAAGTCATCCCCCAAACCGGATTAGTGCTCCTATTATATATTCCTATACCAGCATTTCACGTATTGTGTCAATTAACCATAGCTTGTAAAAGCCACTCCAAGTCTTAGAGTACTTTACTATTTCTCACAGTTCTCTTTGTTTCAAGGATGTTTCTGGGCTCACATGTATGACTACATTAAGCTGGAGTGTATACCAGTCTGCAAGGTCCAATATGGCCTCTCACAATACTGTCAACGGGAGAACTTCAGTTCTCTTCCTTGTGCCTCTCATTTTCTAGTAGTCTAGTCATAGTTCCTTCCACTGTAGTCTCAGGGAAACATTCCAAGAGAGCAAAAGCAGAAGCTACAAAGCCTTTTGGAACTAAGTCTCAATAACTCACACAGTATCACTTCTGCTATACTGTGTTGGTCATAGTAAGTCAGGACCACCAAGATCCAAGCAGGTAGGGAAATAAACTCTACCTCTTGACAGATAGAGTTGCAAAGAATCTGTGACCACATTTAATCTAGCACACCAACATAGTGCAATCATATTTTATTGTTTTTTCTTGTTTGTTTTTATGCTTTCATTGTCTCTCTCACTCATTCTATCCTAGCATTGAACAATGGCTAGTGTTTAATATAGAAGTGTTCATTGAAGAAAAGAAAAAATTATTTTAATTTTTATTCCTGAAGTATGAATTCAGATATATAAATTTTACTCTCAAAATATAATATCTTGAATGAAAATGCATATTACTTTGTAGAAATATAGAGCACAAGAGACCATGAAACATAGTTACAGAGTGATAAAGTGAAATGCTCAAGTCATAGCTGAATAGGAAGTAGTATGTCACCAAGATTTTAAACTCAAGCTATGGAATCTGACAGTCTGAATAAAAGTGCCAGATCTATCAAGTCTTTTATTTTTATTTCCCATTCTTTCATTTTATTAAGATTTTAGCTCAAATGTCACTTTGTGTTTCACTACCAGCTATTAAATTAATCTGTCCATTCCTTGTCTCTTCCACTTCAATGTAATCTTTCTTAGAAAACATACTGTCTGTACTACTCGCCTCTGGATCGTTCAGTGCCTGACATAGATGGGCACTCAATAAAGTCTTGTTAGATAAATATCTGAATGAATGAATGAATGGATGAATGATTTACGACAATAAACAAATGAATACATGAATGAATGTCCTTAATCAAGTTCTTTATCCTTGACTATATGAATTTTCATTATGTCTGCTGCATACGATTTTATGAAAGTTGAATATAAAATATTTATCACAGAATTTAAGTGATCTGTAATTGTTAAAGGCTATGATTATTAGAACTTGGAATGAGTGGGGAATAGTTGCTGAGGACTAATTTCATTGCTGAATCTCTCGTGCAAAAGTCTTCATACTAAAGTGTCTTACTCCATAAACAATAAAATTTATGTGAGGCTGAGGAAAAAGATGTCTCCTATGAAGTTTTCTGAAGACTAGAGAAGTCTTTTTAGGTAAAAGTTAGGAACCAGAAATTTACAGACACTTTTATTCATCCAAAAAGGAAAAAAACAATGATTCAATTTAGCAACATGGTAAGAAACCATAGGGATGATAATGTGAGTCTTGTAACTATTTTAAAAAACACAGTAATTTTCAAAGATAAATAAAATTAGATTACTAAGAACTGTTATAAGAGGAAAAACTATAGTAGTTAAAGGAGGAAGTAGTCAGAACACAGCGGTATCATGTCAGGTTAAAACTGAGTTATTTAAAACTGAGTTATTTTTAAAAAAAACTGAGTTTATTTAAAAAACAACAAGATAGGCTATTGGGGTGTGTGTTTGTGCACTGTTGCTGTATTTGCAAGTAAAATAGTTATGAAATTGAATTCACAGACTCAGATTAGCAAGAAATGTTGCTCTGTTCTTTTACATTCAAATCTGTTTGAGAGTCCCCATTGTCCCTAACAGGAGGTCAGTTATATCTAGGTCATTGTGTGTGAGGGTAGAAAAAACTTTTTACACCTTCTTCTTCCTTCGAGCTGCAGAATCCAGAGGACATTTGTAGAGCTTGGACAATGACACCCAGTCATCATTGTCCAATCCCACATATTACCCATGAAGTCAGGTGATCCTGTGCTTGCCATGACAACCGTGAGTGGAAAATCTTAGTCAAAGATGAGAGTCCAGATTCCTGGACTCTTCTACTTTCCTGAGATGCAGCAGGGAGGTTGTATATGTCATCTTTAGTGCCCCTCTTTTCCCCCCAGCCTCTACCCAAGTTGTTGCCTCTCTCCTGTCACTTGATGTAATCTGTAATCCCCTGAAGAGGCTTAGACTGTTAGGAAGCAAAAGCTATGGAGAAATCTATGAGCAAATCTCTCTTTTCGCCCTGTCCTCCCTGAGGCAAGGAAATAGGAAGAATGATCTGGGGAAAGTCAGATATGTTGGGAAAGGAGGTGATGGGGAAGAGATACAACAAAGAAAAAACACAAAAATAATTTACACTTTGATTCAGATAAAAGTGTTTGTCTTGTATTGGGGAGGCTAGAGGTGTACTGATTTACAGGAGTTAGGATTGTGGTTTTGGGATTGCACAATTTGGGTCCAAATCCTAGCTTTACAACTGTAGCTTTACAACTAGCAAAGTGAGCCAGTGTATGTTTTGAAGCTACTCTGAGCGTTAATAGCCTCAGCTCATGGGTACTTTTGAGGATGAAATGAATTATTTAGAACTGTGTCTCAAACACAATAAATGCTCAGTAAATGATGATTGCTCTTTATGTTTATATAAATAGTTCTGTTATCTAGTTATTTAAAGTAAATATTAGAATGCCAAATGCACTTATAGTATCTAATCACCTGTATTCATAAATTTGAAGAGGAAAAAGATACCATCCCACAGGAGAAAGGCCAAGTCTCCATCATCCTTATAAAAGTTAAAAGAATACTTCAGAAAAATGATTGGATATTCATATGATTACCTGTAATTCAAATATACCAAAATCATCTGGATAGATATAAAACTTTTAGGTATTTAAAACCACTTTAATGATTAAAAAAACTTCTTTCACTTTAATTAATCTTTTTTGTTAAAAGTTAGCCAATTAAATGCATACAATCTTAATTCAATAGGATAGTCTTAAAAAAAGGCTTTTCAGACTTCAAAGTTATATATAAATATATGTCTGTATATATACGTATATAATCTCTCCAGTTGTATCCATATCAATATAGATACGAGTTTTGAAGTCTCTCCTCTCTCTGATATATATGAGAACATTTATATATATAAATATGAGTGTACCTATGTATATATGTGTATATATGTATATGTGTGTGTATGTATGGAAGAGTATAAGGGAGAGAGAGAGAACATGCTTTCTACTTCAATTTCTCATTTCCTATCATCTGAAAAAACAAGATGGGAAAAGACTAATAGGTCAAAAAGGCTCACTGGATAATTTGAGGATGGAAACTTTATTCAATATTTGTTACCATTCATAGTACTTGGATATAATTCAAAGACCAGTAGATTCTTGCTGGAAATATCTTCAAGTTTCTGTGGATTGAAACATTGTTAAGAAAGGTGGCATTTTTTTGTATGAGTCATCTATAGATTTAATTGCCAGATTTTCTTCCTCAACTATAGAACTTAAGTTTCATAATGAATAAAGGGCTAAACTAGAGTCTTAGCTATTTTTAATATTAAAAAGAATGATGTGGGATTTAAATACACATAGACTAAAAGGCCTTAGTATACCTCATTCAACTTGTCTTTAAAATTCCTCATTTCATCACTTCTCAGCCTTTTGGCTAAGATCAAGTGTAAAATTTCTCATTTCATAAAAAAAGATGCTTACATTCATTTTGTCTAGATGTTCTTGTGATGTCATCATGCCTACTCTCTGTAATTCCATAACTTTTCAAAGGATCAATCAAAGTACATTTACATTAAAGTGATAAACATTTGTTAATAGTTTCATTGCTTGGTATGCAGCAAATTTTCAGAGTCTGTAAGTCTGAATTACTTTCAGAGTAGGGTTCCAGATAATATCCAGGATGCTCAGTTGAATTTCAATTTGAGATAAAAAATGGATGATTTTTATTATAAATGTGTCCCAAGTATTGCACAGAACATCCTTAAAGAAAAAATAATGTTGATTATTTGGCATACAGATTTAACTGAATGCCTTTTATTTTTATTTGCCAAATCTAGCAACCATTTCGAGATGCTCAGCCATGTGGTTGAGCTAACTAAATGTTTGCCTTACCTTTACTCCATATATCTCATATCTTCTCCACATCATAGCGATTACAGTCTTTCTGAAATGACAGTCTTGTCATATCAATCTCTTGCATAATATTCTTCAGTGATTTCTGTTGTTTTCAAGCTAAGTTGATATTTCTTGGCTCTTCAAATGTCAGTCCTTACCTACCAAACCTATCACTCTTTCTTCATTTCTGCCATACCAAATAATTTGCAATTGCCTGAGCATGTCTTGCCTTTTCTCCTGCCATACATTTTTTCTAAGCCATTACCTCTGACTGAGATCTTCTTTTATTCCTCATGCACCAGGCAAAACCTGCTTATCCTTTAAGCTCAATTTCAATCTCAATTCCAATGTCTCTTCCACTAGAAAACCTTTTCCATTTGGAAGCAAAGCTAAGGGCTTTCCAACCATGTTTTCATAGTTCTTTGTATATCCTTCCTTGAACATATCACATGGCTCTGATTTTTTTAAAAATCATGACTGTTTTCTTGCAAGGCAGGGATGGGTGTATGTGTATAGATATAGATATAGATATGAATATTTATATGTGTGTGTTTGTGCTTGATGGCATAGAAATCATTTAAATCATGTTAGTGAAGCAAAAAAGAAAGGAGAGGGAAGATGAAAGGCAGTAAGTTTTATAGTCAGATATTTTAAATGTTACAGAAACATAGAAAAGGGAAAAACATTTCTTTATTTGGTCTAGAAAGGACGGGGAATAGAAAGATTCACTAAGTACATAACATTTGCTTTCTCTGGAATGAATGAATGATTTCTTTTTTCAATATCTACAAAGGTGTAAAAGCACAAATACTTCGCTGAATCTCTTTGTTCATATTTCACTCTTATTTTTTCTCTTTTTCCAAGTAACTTCTGCTCTGAATGAGAAGGAATTTCTTTATATTTAAAACACAAACTTAATGTGTCTCTTCCTCAGGGAAGGAGTGAAGGAAGTTCTAATTAACCTTCTGATTGGTGTCACCCAGAGTGTCACACTCTCTAATTCTAGAAAATGCCAAAGAGAGTTGGCCAGATGTCACAATGTTAAAAGAGATAATTTTTGAGATCCTCCTCAGTCATGTTGCCACATTTTTCCCATAAATTTTAGAATAGTTTTTGTCCATAATCAAACTAAAGAAGGAAAACATGCTTCAAGCCAAATATAAATGTAAATTCCAACCATTATTACTATAAGACTCATACCTTTGTTTTATCAATAGTATTAAAAGACAGTCTTTTTACTTATTATTTTGAAATAAAATGTATTCTTTGTAGAAGAGGAACTTGGCAGAGTAATTATATGAAGGAATATGAAGGTTTACCTCTCAATGTGGAAATACATATTTTAAATACCCCCACATATAATTATATATAAAATACCCTAATATATAGTATTTTGCCTTTCTAGTTAATGGTAGCCTTTGATGGTAAACTCAAGGTTCTTGCCATTTCTAAAGTTGTTTTTTTTTTTCATTCTTCTTCAACATATTACTTTTTAAAACCAAGATTAGTATTTATTTTCAAGAAAATCATTTCTGCTACTAATTATTTAGCTGCTATAGATTAAAAAGTATTTTACTGAGTATTGATGCAGGAAAATAAGGCTTTTGGGGGCTTGAGTTTCTTATTAGGCTGCTCTACTTCAGTGTATTTAATGCAGATACCCACCAATTGCTCAACCTTTCCACAATCAACATCATAAGAGTCTTTCTTCCTGAATGTCAGTCCTTCCTTACCTGCCCACCACTCCTTACACCCACCTCGTAATAATGAGCCCAGTTCTTCCAAATCATATAACAATCACATGGTATCAGGTGTCAATTTATGATAAATGCCTCAAGAAGGAGCAATCAATGATCTTACCACAAGCTTCACACTCCTCCCCAAAATATATATTTCTCAAACTGCCCCTATTATTTCTTTTGAGGAAAAGAAAACTTTACAATTAATAAATTCAAACTATATAGTAAAGCAACCATTCTAAAATGTGTATTCTTTCAACAGAAAAGGTATTTGTCTGACTGTACGAGAACAGTCTTGAGAGGGGAATGCCTAATCCTAAACAGCATCTTTTTAGTAATAGCTGGGCACACAGGCAGAAAAATGAGGGGGTAAATAAAGATAGCTCCTTGGTTGCCTTTAAATCATATCAATAAATATAAAACTAGCATTATATATACTTTATACTTTAGGAATTAAAAAAGGAGGAACACTTAAAATTAATAAAAATGATGAACCCACTGCCCTCTCCCAAACTAGAAGGCCATTATAGAAGAAAATAGAGGATAAATATGAATACATTGAGATAGTCAGGATAAGCAGGACTTAGGGACATGATGGGCTATGTCGGGATAAAGCCTTCTCTTGTTTTTCCTTTCAACCATGATATGTATAAAGGATAACCCTACCAGTTCCTTTCCATTATTTCTTTCCCTTCTCCTTCACAATATCAAATATTATCATTATAAAATATTTTTTGGAGAGAAAAGGGTGCTGGAGAATGGAAGAAAAGGGAAATACTACCCTCATTTGAGAAAACACAAGTGAAGGAATAATTTATGTGTTCTTAAGTGTTCCTTCCTCTCTTTTCCTTACTTCTGTTCTAGTACATGCAATACAAATTACAATTATAATCATGTTTTTACATTGTTTAAATATATCTAGACAGGTACAATTTCATCTTATATTTACAATACATTTAACACTCAATAAATACTAATTAAACATAAAATAAAATGTTTATATTTTTGAGAAATAAAAGAGTAGTACATTCATTCTTCCCTCTTATTTATTAAACATCCAAAGGGAATGAAAGATACACATGTTTAAAATATGATTCCTACTTTCAAAAAGTCATTATACATATCGATTATTAGAGATAGCAAGGCTCTGAAAGTGAAGGAGTTCCTTATATTACACTTTGAAATAAAAGATATATAGTATCACTTTTTCCTAACAACATGTCTAAATCTTCCGTAAGAATAGGCAGCTATTACACAAGATTTTGTGTGGAAGGAAATTAAACAAATGTGTGTTAAGTTACAATTCATTTGTTTAGGGGAAACCCATGATGACATATGCTTCTACTTTAACTAAGAGATAAGAGCTGCTAGAAGAAAGAGGTCTCACAGTGCAGGATTCTAGGAGATGGTTTTAGAAAGGTATGGAGGGACAGTCTATCCCTTTCTCTTATTCTTACAAGAAGTGACAGGATGCCTAAATATATATTCTTGTGAGTGGTGTGTGTGTTTGTGGTTGGGCATGTTAAAATACAAAATGACACCTAGCATCCACCACTGTACATGTTGAGACTTCCAAAAACGTATGAAAAGGAGTGATAAGATGCTGAAGCTTCATTTTGCAACATCATTTTAATCAACTAGATGAAGCAATAAATGGTTCTTTAAGAGAGGGAGAATATCTTCAAGACTCTTAAACCCTCTATTTAAACATTTTTTTCCCCCTGGCATGAGCTTACTTTGTTTTCAGCAGTAAGAAATGAAATGTCTATTCTCTCACATTCTGTGACAAACTGTGAAAATATTTAGTGTAACATTCATAGATTTTTACTATATAATATATATGTTATAACATATATATTAGACATATATATTATATAACATATATGTGTATTTACCATATATATTATATATAAACACATATATGTATAGTTTTGTCATGGTTGATCAACAGTATACTCCATATGCTTTCTAAAACTTGGTATTTTCTGTATTTCATTTAGATAAAGATATTTATGGTTGCTTGACATGTGGGTTTAATCAAAATTTCAAACAATTCAGAATATGAGTTTTTCCCTGCATATAAACAACTTGACATTAATATATATTTTGTTAAATATTTGTTTTATAATCATTTATTTATTCATAGTAAGTGCAGATTTAGTAGATGTATCACTAAATCTTGCTATAATCAGTTTCAGCTTAGATTGCAAATATTTATTCATTCACTTTGCATATGAAATCAGTAAGGTCACTTTGATCTGATAAACAATACCAAATCTACCTGCAAAGGTTAAATTTGGTGTCCCTATTTAAAGCTTAGAAATTTAAATAGAAATATATAATGTGAATATAAATATATATCAATATGCCAATCAATTCAGAAAGACAATTTAAATTCTTAGTTCTATTTTTAAATTAATATGTGTCTAATTTATGTAATTAATTCATGATCATAGAAAATCTGTTACTTGAATTACTGATTTTTTAACTATACCAAGATTAACTTCTTTTACATTTTAATACCTCAGCAATCTGGATTTAGGTGACAGCATTTTTACCTTGTTATGTTTTAGTTTAATGGCAGAATGTTACCTTAGAGGTGCATTTTATGATTAAGAATAACTTATATTTATTTAATTATATATTTTAAGACTACAATTTTATATAGTTTTAACATAAATGCAGCATTTTAATTTAAAATAAAAACTTTGTAAGACCAGTATAGACATACTCCTTAAAACTAAATTACAAACTAATTTTTTTCAGAATTTGTTCATTTAGTCTAATCAGAGAGACAATTTTGAATTAGGTAACATATAATTATATTTTTTCTACAATTTAAGGGCTACTTTCTATTTTAGTGTATTCATCTCCTATATAAGTTGGGTATTCATAGTACACACACATCCACCAAATTATACTATTAAATACTAAGCTCTACAGATTTAGGATATTGGAATTTATACTGTTTAAAATGTGAAATACTTACTTTCCCAACTATTATATGCTTCCTGAAAATTGTTGCATGTAATAAAGCAGAGGCTTTGTTTTACTTCAACCCCTCATATTTTAAGTAGTTCTCACGAGTGCTCACTTCTTGACACTTTCCTCTAAGTTTTATGTAATATTAAATAAAAGAAGAAATACAATATACAAATTAAATTACATATGCTAAAATTTATATATATGCTAATATCTAAATGACTCAAATCAAATTGATGCATTAGTTGTATTTAGATTTTGTTTTGATGTTGTTTTGTATATTTTTGCATGTTTTCATGTTAAATATGTTACATCTTTCTTCGTTATATATCATAATACCACAAAATTATTCAATTAGGATTATTCTGCTAATTAAACTTTATTCAAATGTTTTATTTAAAATACTAAAATTAATGGAACATAATACAAGTTTCTTATATAAAATAACATGCCAAACATAAATATCTAAAAGCTACTTCTGTGAATACATAATTATCTTTAACCTGTATAGCTGTATGTATTTTGGGCCATCCACTAATGTCTCTAGTAGCATATTCTGTTCTTCACTTCTGTGATGAGTTAGACAGTAATTACAAAGCCATATAGCATAATTTTTAAAAAATGTGAAAGACTAAAATTTTAATCAAAATGAAATTCAAATTCAATTTTTATATGAGTTTTTATTTGGTACACTTTTATAAATGGCTTTACATGAATTATGCTTAGTATCTTCAGATACATGTTGAAATAAAAAAGCCTTCAAAAACATAATTTTTATTATGATACATAAGAAAATCCAAACGTAATATTGTAGAATTACTATTATATAAATTTGCTAATTTATATGTGTAATGTATGTCATTTCCATTATCATAATTCCAAAGATGACATATAGTTATGATTTATAGAAGTATGCTTTTATATGTATATCATTTCATTTTACTTTTGTTATATTGCAAAATGTTTTGTTAAAAATAGTAATCAAGTTATATTTTAGATGTGTTTGTATTGTAAACATCTAATTTAAAAACATATCTCAAGCAATTTAATGACAGGGTAATCTAATTGTGATAAACTATATCTTGTATACGTGATTTGACTTCCAGTGAAGAATGGATTTTCTGGATGTACATTTTCTTCCTAAATTTGGGTTATATGTCTTGTAACATATGCATTTAATATTGTGCTACTGAAAATAATGCTTACATAATTGTGTAGCATACTTAAAATATTTTAAAAGAAAGTAAACCCTTATAGTTTAATACTGGATTAGCTATATTATATTTTTAATATTGAATTGTTGCTATATATAATAAGGCTTTTTCCAACATAGGCAATTACCTCATAAAACAGTTACATATGCAAAAATGTTGAGTGTTTTGAAACTGTTAAATGGTTCATTTTGACAGTTTAAAAACCTGTGTTTCACACGCTTGCCAATTTTAAGTGGTATCAAAATTAGTATCCTGAGTTGGTTTACATTTTAAGTAAAATGGTTATGTAATATATAACTGTATAGTGATAGATGATTGTATTGCCTTATAAAGGGAATCAATGTTATTTTTTATAGTTCCACTATATATATATGAAACATATCTACCTAAATTTAGATGCACTTCTGCCTCCTGCCATTATGGGATATAAGTACTTTTTACTCTACAGAAATTTCAACATTTTAGGTAAAATCCATTTCACATTAACATTGTAAACTATCATGTTTTGGGAATACTGACAAATGTCTTCAAGTATCTCTTATGCAAATAAATCTCAGATTCCACACTTTTTCAAAGTGATGTTTTTGAAAGTTCAAAACAAAACCATCAGTTTTTCCTCTTTTTGGAATTATTCTTCACTTCATTATACTGTTTAAAATATTTACCATGGTAAAAATTATGATCATATTTTATTTGTGAAATTTATCCCCTTTATTATTGTTAATATTATATTAGAATTATTAAGTTCAGTCATCCATTTAGTTTTTCTTTTGAGGAATATTTCTTGAGCATCTACTGTGTACCAATTCTAGATACTAGAGATTCATCAACGAATGAAATTTATAAAAACCTCTCTGCCTTCAGGGAGGATGCAGTGTAGCCTGGGGAGGAAAAATTATGTGTACAACATATAAGTAAAACAAAAACTGGTTAGAAAAATATCTGGTTAGACTATAGCTAGACTATGGTTATTGAATCAATAGGTTTTTTTCAATGCTTTATTCAAAAATTACACCCTGTTTTGCATTTAGGTTAAGAGAATAGTACTGAATCATCACTACCATTGGCCAAAAGTACAACGCTGTTATTGAAAGTTTTAAGATTGGAATTGCTTACAAATCCTTTATGTAAATGCTACCACAAACCAATTCTAATTCACAAATTTGGTCAGGGACCCCTCTGGGGTCTTCAAGCAAATGAGTGTTTGGAATTAGTCTGCAAATCTTGATTAGTTATAGAAGCAACCTAGATATAGTCCCAAGAATTACCCCAGAATTATTGACCCAAATACAAGAGATTATTTAGGATTAATCATAATGAACTTTGATGATAAATATAATAAATAGCTATTCAGTTTACTCCCTTGTTAAGGGTAGAAACACTGAGATTTGAGACAGACTATACATATCATTATTTTTCATACTTTTAGATTTCTTTTTAGCAACATATGTCTATAGTTAAATGGTTTCCTTTTTTAAATTAAACCTGAAAGCCCAGAAATTATGATAAAGTTAGGCAAAGTTCTAAAGTATTAATTTTTCATCATATCACACCTTCTTTTCAAACATGAGAGGTGCAATTAAATTCCTCAAGACAATAATATGGACCAGGTAACTGTTTTTATAGTATTGAGCACAAGGACATCAAAATATCTGATTTACCATGAGATCAGTTACTGAATGTTAATGTAAGTGTAGTTATTGCTTAATCATGTGATTTAAAAAACCCTTACCAAATATTAACTTATTAGTAAACACTAGTGACCAATTTGTACAGTAAACATGAATTTAATAGATTCTAATCTTCACAAAATAGCTTGAATAAATCTTTAATGGCAACTTTTTTTCTGATTAACACTTTAAAATATATTAAAAGTCTTTAAAATAATCTGATAATTGTCATACTTCATTACCCCTGGCTGCCTCAAAATATTATTTAATTCTTTTGAATTTCTAAATTAAATTAAAACAAGATACGACAATCCAGGCAGGAAGAATTGTTAATAGACATGTGCTATTTTGCTTGCTTTTAAATCAGGGTCCCCATGTTTGACTTCCTTTTTGAGTTTAAAGTAGAAACCATAATTACGAGTCCTACTAATCATCTGCCTATAGCAAAAAAAAGAAAGAAAAGAAAAAAGGCAAAGCATGATCAAACCACATTATATGATAAAGTTATTTTTTCTCTTGTGGAGTGGTTAAAATATTCCTATGTACTTTTGTCTAAAATATCTAATTATTCATTGTGGACAGAAGTTTGAAATGCAGTTTATTGAGAAGACAAGTATATGAAACCTGTACCACTCATTGGCTTTAAAAAATGCTCAGAAGTTTTCTAACCAGGGCCTGACTGTTATTCCTAATTAGTATCTGTTCCTCCAAAATTCAGTACCTTTTTTTTCTTGTTAAGTATTTTAGCTATCAGGATTCCTCTAAATATGTCTTCATTCAGTTTTATGCTTTTGTCATAAAGTTACTTTTATTATTATGTAAGAATTATGTACTACCAAAGACAGTCTTTGAAAAAGTTTAAGTGAAAGGAAAAAGAAAACTCTAATTTGGCACCTTTAAAACAATTTTTAAATTATAGTGAAACTTCAATAAAGTTAAGAATGTGGAGAATTACTGTAACATGCTTATGACATATTTGGAAAATTTTAAGCATTCTTTGAAGCTAGTTTTGTATGAATAAAAGTTCTATGCTAATAGTTAATTTTCAATCATTTCTAAATAGAATGATTTTAACATTTTAATTAGTTGAAAATTGGTTAATCTCAAGTTTTACTTAAAGCTCTGAAAAATATTACTCAATTTTCAAAGCAACTTACTAAATTATAAAGTTTATATAGCTCATGACATTGAATGTTTTATCATTGCTGGCTACTTCCTGGCAAATGAGGTTAAGATAGACATTTACATAGAGTAGTTATTTGAGTTTCATTTTTATATCATTTTGTTTTCATTTTGGCCTTTAATTTTAAATAATCCTTTCTTCACTTGTTTGCCTTAAAATAGAAAATTTTGATATTTTCCCAGAAATTATGAAGACATTAACAAGACTATTCAAAGCATACTATGGTTACATATTTACCCGTTCTGTCAAAACTTGTCACTTGCCAGGCATTTGTTGCTAAAAACCATCTGTAGATAAATAATGAAGATTGATTCAGGGCCATATAAAGGGCTTACTATTTCACCTTTTTCTTTCTAATGTGTTTGTAATGGTATGTTTTTGTGTAATATCTATTCATAGTTGATTGATACAAACAAACCATCAGATCTGGTTTCTTCATATTTTAGTGGCGTGTTTACGGTTTGCATCTTCATGTTGATTATCCTAAGGTAATAGAAGGGAATATAATTTATTAAACTTATCAGAAATAAAAACAAAATTTAAAAGAAAAAGTTAGCATCTAGTGCTACTGTGTCCCACAGGTTCTTCTACATTGACCCACACTACCTCCACTGGTGAGTTAGAGGAGCATAACAGGACTGCCACTGGTGCTATTGCTGTTGCTAGCACATCTGCAGATGTTACTGTATCCAGTGTTACAGCTGTCACCATCCATAGAATTTCCGAGGAACAGCGAGTGCAAGTTACGAATCTCAGAAATTCAGGTCTGGACCCCAACACATCCAAGGACGGGCTCTCTCCTCATCAAGCAGATACACAAAGTACAAGGAGAAGACCAAGAAATGCTGAACAGATAGAAAGAACTAAAGAGCTTGCAGTTGTTACTCATAGAGGTATTGGATGTTATTTTACTTGTGCCCATTTAGTTACAGCCAAAGCTATATTTTGGTAATGATTCTAATTAGAGAATGAGCTGAAACAAAGCCAAGGTGTAGGAAGCAAAACAAAGAGTTAAAAGTAGCTGAAAATTATAGACAGTAACAGCAAGAACCTAAATAATTTGAAAGCACAAAATATAGAATAAAAAAAATCAAAGTGCAATACAAATGTTGGAGGGAGGAGGGGGTAAAAACAGAAAGAAAATAATGCATAAAGGATAGTAAAAATAAGTACTAAATACCTATTTCTTATTACATACCAGTTATGATATTGAGATAACCTGAAAATCAAATAGCCATTTACTATTAATAAGTGCACATATTTAACCACTGATGACTTATCTTATGTAGTAATTTTCAGTATTTGCATGAAATTTTTATGTTACACAAATGCTAATTAATTATTGAGAAAATAGATAATTCGATTGGAAAAAAATGGAAACATTATGTCTGGTGATTATCTTATATAGCTTACTCTACTATTTCTGAAATACCTATTGTCTGACCAATGATTGTAATGAGAATAGATTTATTATTTTGAAAAGGTGACAGGTATTCATTAATATTATGGCTCCAAATTTAATTATTCCGTAACTTCCTACTTTAATTTTTAGAGATAAAAATACCACAGAGCCAAATCATATATTGGTAATTTTCTAGTCATTAATATTAAAGCTAAAGTTAGGAAGTATAGCAAGCATACTTTTTTCTGTTTCTTGGTAGCAAGTTTCATTGAGCAATTTAGGAAAAAATCTGTGTAGTGTCAAAAATAAAGAGATGTTATTTGTAACAATATATGCATCAATGGAAATATTAATTCCTTGAACCTATTTCAAGTACAAAATATCTACTCCAACTCTATTTCTAATTAATAATCATATTTTCTCCATAATGGCTATGGTTTATGTAATGTGGTTAGACATGGTTTATATAGAGCATCATGTAAGTAATGGAAAACTGTTCAATGTTTAGTATACACTAAGGAGAAAAATCAGGACATCTTTACATAAGTTGACTGAAAATCATATGGAAATATCTCAGAAGATTATTTTTCATCAGAATTTATCTGAAAGTACTTACTTCAATTCTCTTTAATAAGAAGCATTCTAAAATGAATCCTTAGCATGCAGTATTCTTCTTAAAAGGATTGGATTGATATCACCCTGCCTCTCTATTCATTCTCCTACCATGAATATTTCCACTTATATGGCTATAGGGACATTATAAAATTTATGATTTGCTTAATCAAGTAGACAGATTTTCTTATTACGAGGAAATAAAAATGTGTAAATATTATGAAAATATTGATTAAGAAACAAGCTCTTCTGTTTAGTGTTTTCACTCTCTTTGGAAAATTGCATGAACTAACATTGACAAACTTCCCTATATTCATTTTATTACCCATTGAATAAAAATCGGGTAATTTGGGGAGTTTATTATTTATCAACTAATAATACAAATTCTGCTTTAGCCAAAGTTTGCATCAAGTGATGTGAGAAACTCTGGGGCTACAAATTAGTATTTTATAGAATTTAGATTGAAAAGAGAGTAAGTAGTTGTCAATTATTAGATTAAAGTGATTTGAAAATTACTCAATCTAAAATTTTGAATTAAATTCACCTAAATTTCAATTAAGCATCAAGTTTATATCCTAGGTAAATTCCAAATCAGTGCTGACATTTTTCAAGTGTTGTCATAATCTCTCAATGCTGTTTTATACCATTTAGAGCATTTAGACCTGTTTCACTCATATTTTTCTAAAATAGTGTTTCTGAATATGATATTAATTCAGTGGTGCCCATCTACCTTGGAAAAAATATTTTTCAATTATTGATGTTTAAATTATGTATATGTAAGACATTTTAAATATTATATTCATTTTTCAGTGAATTACATTATTATACTTTTATCAAATTTTTATTTTAATTAAGTTTGGTCCTTCTGACTCTTCTTCAATAACCTAGAACTATTTCACTGACTTCAGTTGGCTTGTTACCTGTATTTGACACTCAGTGTATTAACATTTTGGGCAAAAAAACAAGTCAGTGTTACAGGTAAAGGAAACCTATTATCCTATGTTTATTAGGCTTAAAAATACTCAATATACAGCTGTATTTTCATACATAAAACAATCTTTAAAGACTTGACTCTTAACAAGGCCAAATTTCTAAATTGGGATTGGCTGACAGAAAACAGTGTTTATTTTAAAAATAATTTCAGTTCAACCAACATGCCTGAAATGCCTACTGAGTGCCAGGATCTGTTCTGTGAGAAATAAAGATAAATAATACAATACTCCTTCTTTAAGAAATTGAGATAGAGTGGAAGAGATAGAGAAGTCCATGCTAGTGGGACAAGGCAGATTTTGTAAAGCTCATGACTGATCAGAATACTAAAGGAGTTACTAAAGGTATATAGGCAGTGAATTATTTGACATTTTAAATGAGTCAATAAAGATAAGATTATATGAAATTAATTTGCTTAATTTTTCTAGATACCTCTTTCCCATTCTCCACAATGTAGTCAGAATTAGCTTTTAAAAATGAAGATCTGATCATATCACTCCATGGCCTTAAAGCTTCCAGTGGTTTCCTAATGACTTTGGGAATAAAACCAAGACTTGGTGATAACCTGTGGGAACCTCCGTGATCTGGCTTTTTGCCCTTATCTCCAAATTCATCTCATGAGACTCTCACAGTCACTGTCTTTTTGGCCAAACAGAATTTCTTTTAGTTTGTCAAACACACCATGTTCTTTTCTACTTCAAGCCACTCCCATAAGCTATTCCTTCTTCCTTTCAACCAGATCTTTCCAAATCTTTTTCAAGTTTTAACTTAAATTGTCACCTCCTAGAAGTTTAGGTTTTTCTGTTATAACTCATCATTTTAAGCTCTGTGAGGTAAGGAATGGATGGGTCTTGTTCATGCTACAGTCCCAGTGTCTAGAGCAGCTCCTGACCCATGGACATATTTAGATAAATTTAATAAACTAATGAATATTTGTAATTTCACTAGCTAGATATTTACTTCAGTTACTTAAAATCTTAAAATTCTCCAATGTAATCAAATATCTACATATTTCAGTATCAAGGATAACTACTTCAGTTTATCACAGTTATAAAAAGAGCAGTTTTTAATCCCTTTGAAAGGCAACACTGTTCTCATGAAATTACAATAAAAGATTGATTTTATTACATTACCACTTCAAAATGTACAAAGTAAAACTAGATATAAATGCCTTGCTTGTGGTTTTTTCACATTTATACAATCAAAGGAAATTCATAAACACAAGAAAACTATAAAACTATAAAAATAAATTTCATATGAATAAATATTAATGTAATATAATGGATGCTATTTTATTGAAAGTACTTACCACCTAAAGCATATATATGATAGAGATGATGATAGTGATGATAGCATAGGTTCCTTTGATGTCTAAAAGTGCATACTGTTTTGCAGTGTGATAATTTAGTATTTTTCATCATTTTTCTCTATTCACTATGCAGTTAAACTTTCATTTTTATGATGCTTTTTGATCACTAATTCCTAATTTGTCTATTCTCAATAACTTGAGGCAATTAAAGTACTTACAGTTTACACTAATATCACTATGAACACAAAGAAAATATAGACACTGAAATTGCACATAGTATTTGTTACTTGGTACTTGTGAATGTGTGGACTCAAATCTGTATATTAATTTATGATAAATTAACTCTTAAATCACCATAATTAGTTTATTATAAATAACACTTGTGCAATTAATGAATAATTTGGGAAAAACTTGGCATATTCGTCAAACATATATTCAATTCTCTGTAGAGTGCTAGTCCAACTAATTTTCCTATAGTACTGTAGTTAAAACATCAGTAATTCAAGTTGTCTTCTTAAAATAATTTTTTTCACTTTATGCTTATTCTCAGTAAAAGAACACCCTTTCCTATTTTCTCCATTGTCTCTGACATCAAAATGAAAAGAAGTAAAAGAGAAAAATACTAATAAACTATGTTAAGTTAGATCTACTTTAAACAGTATATTAACACCAGTTTGCTTTATTAGTGTCCAATAGTTCACTGACTGGATTTTAGTCTCCACTTTTGCCACATGCTATGTGTGAGACCCTTTGCAGGTCACCATGAAATTAGGGCTCAATTTCTGTATCTGTAAAATAATATCATAGTATTACATTAGGGTTATAATGAGGATTAAACACAGTATTGGGTGGAAATGTCAAAAAACATCTCAAATATTTTTTTCCCATTGGAAAGATAAAACCAAATAGCTAATTAGTTTTGAGGTCAGAGAACTAGGCTGAGTCTATACTCTGCCCTTTGTTAGCTGTATGATCTTGAGCAATAACTTCAACTCTCAAACCTGCAACTTCTTAGTAACTAAGAATACCTACCTTGTAGGTAGTTATGTGAAGAAAATTTAGCACATTTCTGAATTGTGTTTAACAAATACTAATTATTATTATTTTTATTAGTATTCACCAAATATGTTTTAACTCTTGCTATGTGCATGACATTACGCTGGATAGTAGGAATATAAAAATGAATATTGCAGGCTGTGGCATCAAGTAGTCTATATAACTTTAAAAAAAGTAATTATAAGGTTATTGTAAGAAACACTGCCACAACAGCATTGTTGAAATATTATTGAAGTAAAGGATAGGGACTAACTACCTCTAAATGTAAAAGTCAAGCAAGGCTGCACAGAGGATATTTGAACAAACTGTTGAGAGATAAAGAAAAGTTTCAAACTAGTAAATTGTGTTTATATTGCTAGGATGTATAAAAAAGTGCTTTGAGTAGATACTTGTACTGAATGGAAATATGATGAATCTAAACCAAAATAAATAAAGTGTTCAACTATATTTTAAGGAATACTTACATTTCTATAAATAAACATAAAAACAATTGATGTTTTCAGTTTGGAGAATATTCAGATATTTAAAATTAGATAACATAATATCTAGTGGTATTTTAAATTTCACCAGAATACTTTGTTGCCTTAACCATAAGATCTCTTTGAAATTATTTCTTAATATTTACTTAAAATACCTTTTCAACAATCTCTAAACCCTATAGTTCATTGTTTTAGCCCTAAGAGATTTCAGTTCAAAGTTGACTTTAAAATAGCAGGAAATATGTAATATGATTAAAAAATTTTAAGTTAAGAGTCCTGTATTTCTAGGATTATATATTTTAAAATAGGTGGAATCTTTCAGATCATCTAATACTACTCCATTATTTTATACAGAGATTATGGTCTGGAAGAGGTCATATGAAAACGCAGTCTTCATATTGCTAGACTAGTAATCAATCATCCTTTCGTCTACTCATAGTTCATGAGAGTCTAATGTATGCAAAGCCTTGTATTAGGTCATATTATGGTTAATGTAGATGATAAACACAGTTGGGTTTTCTTCCTCAAGAAGTTTATAGTTACACTACTAAAAATAATTAAAATGTGTTTTATCCTGGATAACTTTTTTAAACATTTTTTTCTTATATATTATGGTAGAATGATATTTCTATTAGTTTTCCAATATGTAGACAAGTTCTCTTGGCTGTTAATGAGCCTTGGTGGTTGATATTTTTAAGTAAAAAATGTGAATATATTCTTCTGTAAAAGTTTCCATATACATATATAATAATTATGAACTCTCTTTTATTGTTCTTCCTGGCAAAAATTTAGATGACTATATCATCTCGTGGAGTAAAATGTGTTATAAGCATTTTTAGCCACTGCTGCTACTTGTTTTGACATATTATAGTCAGTTCTACTATAATATGTTTAATAGCTAATGATCATATTAATAGTATCAAGCAGCATTTTAGTTAGTTTTTAAAGTAACATGAAATTATGTTTAAGTGAAATTGAAAAAGATGTAGACTTCCTTTCCCTCATAATGGCAACTTAAAAGAAAACTTGTTTTAATTACCAGTTTGTAAATAGAACATTTTATTATTTTCAGCATTAAGGTAAGAATGGTTAATTCAGAATAAATTATTCATTTTAGGTCAGCAATTTAAATCCAAACAAAAGCAGGAATTTTAAAAAATTTTATTATAAGCACTGTGTTTTCAAGTAAGCTCATCTGAACTTTTGCATTTTTCAACAACAAAAAAGGGAAAAAGCATACTATCAGACATACATCTGCACTAAATCTCCAGTTTATTTCAAGAGTCAATTCTATGATATGTAACAATTTTGTTTAAAACACTGGACCATAATATGGCAAAAACTCTACTGTGTGGAAGTAACAGTTCGTGGGTACATAACATGTTCCTTTTGCTAGCAAGGTTTTGCCCACATGTAAAATATATTTTAAATCTTTCCAACAGTTTGCAAGCAACTAATACCATTTTCAAAATTTCTATTAATACTTCTGTAGAGTATAAATTTGTAAATTGAAAATGTGTTCTTTTTATTAGTCTTCATAAGCAGTATCATAATCAAGAAGTTAATGTATGGATGGTTACTTAAATTTTATGGATACTGATTTATGTCCATCAAGTATCAGGGTTTATTGAACATATTATCTCTGTGCTAAGCATATGATGAATTCAAAAGAAGTATAAGATATGGTCTTTATTTTCAAAGGAAGAGTTATAGAAATAAGACTTTAGAGAAAATTATTGATCAATTCTAAAAGAAAGAATTATTATAGAATGAGTATGATATGTGAGTGAGGATGAGTTATAACTGTCTTCAAACATGTGATATGCTGTTATATGTAAGAGAGATCAAACCAATTCTGCCATAGGTTGTAGAACCTAGTGTATGGAACCACAGGGAGATATAAAATAACTTATTATAGAGAAGATAGCTTCTAAAATTGAGCTTTGTTCAAATATATACTATGCGCTTCAGAAAGCTGTAAATTCCAAAATCACTAATGAGAAATTCAAGCAGAGCTTGATAGACTAACTGGATATTTAGAAAGCATTTAAGCATCAAAAAATGTCAAAATAAGATGGTTGTTACTTTCTCTTCTAATCAAAAGTGTCTATCAATCTATCCAGAGATATTGTGTATTAGTTAATATATTTATCATCATCTTATATTTTCTCTTGATGTTTCAGTTGACATGAACTTACGATTATCTAATTGTAGAGCCAATGTTAAAACAAGCATAGAATTGGCCAGCAGTACCATCAAGAAAGATTGGCAATCTCCTTATCCCAGGAAATAGAAGCTCAGCTACATAAACACTCCTCACAGGGACCACTGCCTACATATATGCCTTAAGTTCTAGAAACTCTCCATTTGAGGATCTAACTCTAGATTACCTTTTAGGTAGTTAGTGTCCAAAACTACTAAATTACTTTCTTCGAGACTTTCCTTTGTTCCTTCCTTACTTCCTCTCTCCTTCCCTCCCTCTCTTCCTCATTTCCCTCCCTCTTTCCTTTCTCATCTCCCCTTCCCTCCTCTCTTCTCCTCTTGTCTTCCTTTCCTTTTCTTTATTTTCTTTCTGTCTTAATTTTCCTTTTCTTTCTTTCATTTTGTTTCTTTTCTCTTTTTTCTTTCTCCTTCTCACCCATCCTTCTTTCCTTCCCTCCTTTCCTTCTCTTCTTTTCCTTCATTATTACTTTCCTTATTTGTTTCTTTCTTCAAAAAGTGTTTACTGACATCTTGCATATCATACTTTCTTCTAGATATTTAGTATACAACATTGAATAAAATTGAGTAGACCCTGCTTCGCTGAGTTTATATTCAAATGGGGAGAAAAAAGACAAGCAAATAAACGAATAACTACCTGATGGTAGCACAGATGGCAGAGAAAACAACAACCTAGAAAGAGCTTGACTTTTGATTGCAAAAAAGAAAGCCTGGTGTGCCTACTAGTTTAGTGGACAAGGAGGAGCGTGGTGGAGATCAGTTGGGAAACCTGTAGGAACCAGACCTTGTATACTCTGAGGCCTAGGTAAAGAGCTTCATTTTAATCTAAATGAGATAGGAAGCCATTGATGGGCTTTAGTTATATTATCTAAAGTCACTTTCTGTAAGACATCATTTTAGCAAGAAATTAAATAATTTTTTTCATTTTTTTATTGAGGTATAGTCAGTTTACAATGTGTCAGTTTTGGAAATAAATTTTAATTAAGTAGGAGCAGGCAGACAAATTAGTAAAGTATACGGAAGTGTAGTTAACAGTTGTTAGAGATTTGGAGTCTAAGTCTTAGACTGCTTCTCAAACTTCAGCATGAATACAAATCACCTTGTAGTCTTGTTCAGGTGCAGACTGTGACTTGATGGGGTTGGGGTGTGGGATCTGAGATTTTGCATTTCTAACAAGATTGCAGATTATGCTGATATACTGAATGACAAGAACTTACAAGAGAATTATTATTATGGAGAGAGAACAGTTCATACCAAACAGTGCCTGGTCTCTGTCCACTCTCCATGAGATCTTGTTCTCCATTAGAATAATTACAATGTTCATAAATTTTCTTAGATAATATAGTAAAAGCTAAGCTTTAATTCTGTAAGAATGACTCTAATGGTAGGGAAATTAGTGAGTAGAAGAGAAATTTTAGGGCAGATGAATTTGCTGGATCAACCATAATGACAATAATTAATTCTGTCAACTCTTGAATGACTGAGCAGATTACATTAGTTACAATTTTACAGGAAGGATCAGTGAATGCATGAATAAACGATGAAAGCATTCCCAAGTCAAATTTTAACTCATATGCTGCTTTTAATTTTTACTCCAATTTCTATATCCTAAAATGTTTTTTAAATATGTTATCAATGAACAGAAATAACAAGGTTTTACTTTCTCTTTACTTACTATGTTTCAAATCTCTGAAAGTCTGATAGAAGCAAAACATAGTGAAAATGACACAAAAATTGATTGCCAAATCAAGAATTTTTATAATTGAACAAATAAACATTATCTTCTATTTATATAAATGCTGAAATTGCACCTCCCTGCTTGAATTCCCACGTCCTCCTTTATGAGATTAACTGATGTATTGATTTTCATGCATGTTTAGCATAAATAATAACAGAATGGAAATTTTATGACATTTAAAAATTGATTATATATGGTTCTTATAAAGTACTTTCATTTATTAAATTATTAATTTTTAGTAATAACTTTGATACTAGTAAAGTAAATACATATTTAACAGGGAATTGTCAACATTTAGGTAGGTGTACTAAATATAAATATTGACTGTTGCATGCTTTATCAATATCTTGTCCTATTTGTTGTTTTTCATTGTTCTCTTGACTTTTTTTCTAATCGTATTATTTTGTAAAAAATTGTGTTTAATGTTGATATTTTTAGCAATTTAAAAATCTATGTCCAGAAATGTACCAGTTTATACTTGAATACATAATTATTTATTGAATATCATTCTCATCTTCTATTTCATTACATTTCATCACATTTGTGAAATTGTCAAAAATATCATTCATAACCATAAATATATTTTTATACTTCAAATTATTACATCTTGTTGAATAAGTTGCTTTTAGGGAAAAAGATAAAAAATAAAATGTTAGAATTTACTTGATAATAGGTTTATACATTTTTGAAAGGTATTATATAAGAATATTCTAAATGACTGAGGACCTTTATGGCAATATTAAACAATGAAAATTTATTTTTTTCACAAATGATATATCTTCAAGTAACTATTTTAACATTTTTATACAATGCTATCCCTAAAGCCATGCTTTTGAATTATTCCTATGCAGAGATTTTAAGAATTTCAGAAGACCCAATTTTTTGTTTTCCTTTAAGTAAATCTTAGGAAGCATGTATCTTTTCATATTAACTGAAACCATCATCTCATAACAATGGTCTTATTTTATAAATGATGTTTTTTTCAGATTTTGAACCCCTTTGTTATGCTCACCAGTAATCATTAATCAGACATTTTGGTAGCTTATTCTTTATATTAAGATATTTCTGATTTTTAATAGAATGAACAAGCAAGGGAAGATAATTATATAGAGAGCAGTGATTAAAAAGGGAGGCTTACCTTTAAAGATCAGAGATGAAAATGGTTTTGTGTGTGTGTAACTGATTTCCCCAAATGGTTATCAGAGCTAATTATTTTACCTGTGAATGAGATGGTCACGATGAATGTGACATTTATGACTTTAAAATCCTTTTCCTTGTTAAAATATTTTGAAAGGGCTAGACTTTCTATTTGTGCTCAAAAGCTGGTGCAGAGTGGACACCTCTGCCTTTTGCATTTTTGAAGAAATGGTCCTATGTTAGAGACATTTTTATCTTGTTCAGAATTATTTCAGGGCATTTTCACCCACTTTTACAACAAGCTGCTTCCCTCGCATGTAGTTTTCTAGAGCATATGGCTACCCTGCAGTGCACAAAGTGAAATCACACAATTAAGCTTTGCAATTTTAGGAAGAGCAGAACCTTCATATATGGCAGAACAGCATGAAGTTAGGTTTGGGGTGCATTAACATAGTATATTTTTCTTTTTATAATATAATTTGGATTCTAAATCATGGACTATTGCTTTTTAGTATTGATACTTGATTTTTCTTTGTTTAAAATAGTCTTCAAATGGCATTTTTTTCATAACACAAAATAAGATAAAAGTGTCAGAAATTTCTAGATTGATTTTATCCAGAGTCAGAGAAGGTAGACATTTTTCACTTGGTAGGCTTACATTCAGGCCAAGGGGGAAGAGATTCATCAACTCTCCTAAATTTTCCTGTTAGGAAGGAATACAGCCAAAGTTGATTTTACTAAAAAGACTACATGGTGATTTGAATTTCATTTAGCAGTTTGCTTTTGCTACACCTTTTTTTATTCATCTGTTCACACTTTTAAAATAAGACATCAAGAGGCTTCACACCCATGGGATTATGCTTGGCACTATCAGTTAATAATTAATATTATTCAATATTCCATATTACATTCAGTTAATGAATCTGGCTCTGCTCCATATTAAAGTAAACCATGCTTGAAATCAGATATTGTTAACTACTTAATTTTTTTTTCTATTTTAGCTTTGCATTAAAAAGAATAATGAGGATAGTTTACACTAGTCCAATTTATTTGTGGTCTTCTAGGATATACACTTAGGAGTTCTGATTGGATGTATGAAATGCTATTATTCATGGCCAGGTGGTGGTGTAGATGCTAGGATTGAAGTTTCAAGGTCAGATGAATGAACATGTTTTACATGTTTTAACATATATTTGTTATCTTGGGCAATCTACTTAGCCCTTCTCTATTTTTACATCTAAAAAGGAGGGAAATAATCCCATTTTGAATGGATATTTTGTGGTTTAAATAAGACTGTAGACAGAGTTCCTGTGTTCAGGCACACAACCAAGAAATGATACTGTCCCCTTCTGGACCCTTTACAAGAAAGAAATATGCTGTAGTTATATAAAAATTTTATCAGGTAAAGATATGCAAGCAAATTAAGGAAACAATTAGCAAATATTTTTAAATTTCTTTGAGAGTTGATTTCCTTAGAAATAAAATGTATAATCAATGCAATATTGATAGAGAATTATGGAAACAACTGATTTATACAGCTGTTTTTAACGCTATTCATATTGATCTCATGTGTAAGTTATTACTAAAATAATGTGTAGCATTCAGTTCATCTCAGGTTTCTATTAGCCTTGCATTTTTTTCTTTGCCAGTTTTACCTGTAAGTCAGTTACTCTCCAACCTCAATACAGCCAACTCATTTAACTTTCTTTTTATCTCCTTTATCCTTGTGAATTCTTTTTGCTTCTTGAGAAGATAATTGCTAGAAAAGAGTATAGATGTGTGATCTAGATTTCAAAACATTTCCTAGGAAACAAGTAAGCAATCAATGGGAGAATGATGAGCAACAGCCATTCCTATTTCTACTTAGATGTTATCTTTTTTAGGTATGAGTCCTTATGGACACATTAAGAAATGTTGTTTAATATAGTATCTGAAAAATCAAATCTCTGATGTTTTCCATGTGACTGTGGTGTACCCATTAGTCTGCTGAGAAACAACCGAATATGGGCTAATTCAAGGAAGGTTCACTTACAAAAGGATTATTTCTAAATGAGTGGATATAAAGGAACCACAAGGGGTCATGCAGCTAGGATAGTAGCCAGGCTATCACTATTCCACCCACTGGAATGAGGGAAGGGAGATGTTGGACAGAGAGATACATATATCAGTCTGGCATGAAAGAACTGTTGACCTTCAGTTAAGGACCTGAATCAACTCCAGTCAACATAATGAGACAGATCCTGCAGAATAATCCTGATATTACTTTCCTTCCCCTCTCCATCCTCCTACTGGAATTCTTCAGAGGATCTGAGAGTCTTGATAGAGTCTAGTGCTTTTCAAATTTTAATGTTTATTAGAATCACATAGGGGTCTTGTTAAACCGTAAATTCTAATTTAGCAGGTCTCCGCTAGGGCTTTAAAATCTGCTTTTCTAAAACACTCAGTGAGGATGCTGGTACTGCTAGTGTAATGCCACAGTTTGTGTAGCAGGATGTACCTTATTCAACCTCCATACAAAGAACAAGAAGGAGAATAGATCTGGAAAGTCATAAGGAAAATGTTGACCATAGATGCGTTATGAAGAGAGTGCTTCGCTGTCTTCAATAGCTGTGAATTTAGCAGCAGAACCCTGTATTACAATGTCAGTCCATCTATGCTTGTTTAAAGCAGAATCAGGCAATGATACCAAACCTTCTAGTGAGGAACTTGGATAAAGTATAATAATCTGAAATTAGAATGATGAGAGAATATTATTACTTATTAAAGTAATAACATTTTTTGTTTTAAAAGAATTACTCACTATACTAATAAAATTTATAATGAAAGAATATATTCCACTGCCCTCGGTCCTATGACATTTATTAACTGTGGTCACCATTTTTCAAGCAGTTGGTTCTTTCCCAGTTAGTCTCATATTAGAAGGCATTATAGTGTAGATAAGTGATCTCTGACATTATGTGTAAAACAAATATGTAACGTTAAATTATTTTGTTTATTTCAAATAAGAAAAAATTACAGACCTGCAGGTACATTTTTTGTTAAGGTCATTTTGAGAAGTTCTGCCTAATCTTCATATTCACTCAGGCATTCGTGTGAAAACCCAGACCATCCTAAGCATCCTAGAAAAAAAGAAGAAAAAAAGAAAAAATTGAGTGTAATCACTTTTCATGTTGCATTTTATACTAAAAGTGTCTTTAGTAAAATTAATTCATGAAAAGAACAGAAATTATAGACAAGCAGAAAATAATTTCTGTTCAAAAGAGTATGATATATCAAAACAAGAAAGGGCCTAGGGAAATGACTGAATTGAATGCATTTAACTATAGGACTAAAGATAATAAAAAGTTAGTTCATCTGAAGCTGTCAGAAAATAAGTATTAAAACTTAATTAAATTAAAGGCTGACATAGTTAAAAGTGTTAAAAGTATTTGTGAACCATACCAATGGAAACTCTTCCCATATGGTGACTTTTATTATGCCAATTATAAGAATCTCTAAGGAGAATATGAAAATCCCTTTCTCATAATCCTGATATTTTACTGCACACCATAACTGTAAGACCCGTTACGCCAAGCGTTGCTGGTGCATCTGCTGGTGTCTACATAAGTGTTATGGATTTCTGAAGTTGTTCCATTTCTGGAAGGGAATAAAGCCCATAGACAAATTTTGACTCTTTATCAAATAATTAGCATCCACTGTCTCTTAAATAAAAAATAACAATTAAATCTAGAAGACCTGTGAAAATTAACAAATTGATTTCATAAAATATATCTCCTTGTCATAGTTGCAACTCTGTTCAGTTTTTCAAGTAAAAATTTTAAATTTATTTCTTAGTCTGAAGTAGTTCAAAAATAAGATTTAGGATCTAGGCTGACCTTGTTACAACTTTGAAACCTTATAGTTTTAGAATCTTCTTTTGTAAAAGTGAAAATGGGCCTGTTATATGAATACTTGAAATATGTTGAATAATTACACATATGTTCATAAAAATTAAATGATTATATTTAAGGATGTTTCTGTACATTTATACTAAATTTTCTATTTTGGTCAAAGGATTTGGGGAGGTTTCTAACTTTTTATTAAAAGAAATTAAACCGGAAGGTAAATGATTTAATTTTTATAACGTCCTTACACAGTGAAAAAGACATAACACAAAATAGTTGAAAACCTTTTTGTATATTGTATTCTTAATTAAAATGACCTCTGAATTGGACTCAATCTTAAAATTATAAGTAGTAATAGTAAAATAACTAACATTTACTGGACTTTTGCTATGTCCTCATTCCTACAATTTGTTGTAGTTTTTAAGCATATGGTAATATATATAATTGTAAATTTTCTTTCAACTAAAAATAGGGCATCATATGAATTTTATACTTACACATCTTACATGCAAGAGTAAGTGCTAGTCACAAACTAGCAGGGCAGCATAAATAGAAGTTTAGGACATGAAAAAGTATTGGAGTATCTGAACCATATTACTTATCTCTAGTGATTTTTAAAAGAGAGAATACATTAGATTTTAAGTAATTATAATATTGAGTATATATATATGTGTGTATATAATATATATATATTAATATATATATATATATATATAGTTTCTTATTAAGTTTAATTGGTCTATTTCCATTATTTAAAGTTTGAGAATCTTTTGGATCTTACATATCCCTAATATGTAAGCCCTTAGAAATTAATTTTTAAGTGCTTTTAAACATGTCTCATTGCACTACTAATTTTCTAATCAAATGGTGGCCAGTATTATTTCTCTTCTTTTAACATTTTCTGAAATAAAGTAATTTTCACAAAGACTCATCAGCCACTTACTGCTGAATTTTCCATTGTATCTTTTTACTATCTAACCCAGAAACATGATTTACATACAACATATTTCTAATCATTTTCTAAAATTTTATTACTGAAACATTTATAAAGCAAGTATTCTTAGAAATTTGTATCCAGTGGTAAATCTTATATGAAAAATTATAAAACAGATACTACAGGAGTACTACCTTTACTGGCATCACTATAGTTTCTTGATGTTTCTTCTTCTAAGGATAATGTGGAAGGAGTAGTTAATTAGCAGCCTCAAAATATGTTCTAAACAAGTATTCTACCAGTATAGGATGTAGAAAAAAGTGTTAAATTATAATGTTTGCAGGCCTGTAACATGCAGCCATTATTTACTTTCAAACAAACAAACAAAACTTACTCCCTGAACAGAGCTAAATAATTTTATAATCGCTAAACAGATTTTAATCTCTGGGATAGAATGAAGAATTCTGATTAATTAGTCTTTTCTTCTTCTTTTGCTTCAAATTCTACACCTAAATACTTAAGGATAAATAAGTGAATTTTCTAGGAATGTATAGAGAAATTAAACAACTTATTCAGTGTCTTAATGGGCTAGAACAGAGGTCTCGACCTCCTAATCCAGTGAGAGAAATGCCACAAAAAAAAAATGATGTGTTTTAACACTATTTCACCTGTAATTAAATTCCTAGTTAGTGATTGATTATAATTCCTAGTACCCATGTATATGAATTTACTATTAATAATGAAATGTGCCATATTGTCAAAATGAAACACACAGAGAGTTAGTTTTAATAACCAAAACAAAAACTAATGAAATGCATTTTATTAGTATACTCTGTTTATTGAGTATAAGGATAAAGATAAGATTATACCTAATTCAAAATAGAAAGTAGGAATTATATACCCAGGTATCATAATATCAAATGCAGTTTAAAAGAAGAGAAAGGCATTGTGCATTTGAGAAGTTAAAATGAAGAGACAATAAACTGAAAAAATAAATAAGATACAAATGACTTACTTTCTTGAAAGTTTTTTCCTTTTCAGAAGAATTATCACATTCTAATTTAATTGGAGATTTATAATGCATCTATTGCCACTTGCATGATAAATCATTGCCAAGATAAGTAGTATAAATTTGGAAGATTAAGATAATAAACAATATTGCATTTGTTTTTTATTATTATATTTGAGTATGATTTAAGTAGGAAATGAAAGGAGTTTTAAATGTTCCGATAGCGTTTAATAATTAATGCCAATATTTTTCTACAAGAATCCCACATAAATCTTAGGCAGTTTTTCCCAGTGAAAAAATTTTCTGCTCACTAATACTAAACATATATATTTCTTCTTTTTCAAAGGTTAATGTTTTACAAAATTACAATTTTCACTGCATATGCATAGCAGTGAAATGGAATGAAAAAGTTATTAGTATTTGACTTTTGAGATTATGTAGTGAAGCGCACCAATTTTCAAGTAAGGAACTTAAAGTCACGAAACGTTTTATGACTTTAAATTTAGACGCTCAGTTATAGAAGGATCACCTAAAGGTCTTCTTTTCCAAACCTCCAACTAGTGGTTGGAATTTCCTTTATTACATCTGTGTAGTATTGTCAGTTTCCTAATGTCAGAGACTGGTGATTTTGTTTCTATTAACTTTGTTTCTATTAACAGAGGTTCTCTAACATAAAAATAAAGTCATATGCTACCTATCTCACACAATGAGTGTAGATATTTGAAAAAAATCTAGCACTTTATCTACATATGTACATATGGTTAATTTTTATAATAAAAGCATTGTGATTTAAATAATTTCCAGTAAGTGGCTTTAGCTGATTAACATGAAAGTTAGATGAGGTTTAAGTAACATCAATCAGCATCATTTTTTGGTAAGTTTTTGAATGCATTTTAGAATTAAAATTCATTTTGAAAATAACAACAATAATTGATTTGGAAAATACTACAGTGATAATCCTGTACAGTGGTTTAAACTGCTTAAGTGAAGATTACAGAAACAAAATCCTTTTTCTAGTGTTTTGGGCTTACAACTAAACTAAGATGGATATGATTGTTGGCCTAATATATTCTTTTCTGCCAGATTTTTCCCAAATTATAAAATATTTCCATTGTGCTAAAAAAAAAAGCATGAGTCAAGCCAAAAAAGCAATAAACACAAATCTACAAAAATGAACAAAATTGTTCACCATGTGAAAAGTGAGAAGCAGAAAAAAAGGAAATGAATCTTTGCACATGTCTTCTACGTCTTGCGTTTAATGAAATTTATTAAAAATCTAGTAGAACCTACATAGTTTTTATGTACTTAAAAATAGCTTTATTCATGAAAGTGCTTCATCTTGAACGTTCATTCTTCCATCACTTCCTCCCTTTCTAACTCATGATTAATAAAAGAAATCCTCCCAAAAAATGCCTTTAGTTAAATGAAAAAGAATTTACAATATTGCATATATTCATTCAATCATGCACTCATACAGCAAGGATAAACAAAATAATATTGCTGCTTTTGAGAAACTCATAGTACAGTGAAAGAAATTGACACAAACAATATGCTTTTAATATTTTAAAAAATTATATAAAATACCACATTTTAATATCTCTATGATAAATTTTACATGCTTGTAATTGAAATATATCTATTAAAAATATCAGATTAATTTCATAAATTAAATGTCACTAGAAGTGCTCATGTCTTGATGTCATGTTAGTATTATACATTGTAATACATAATAAATATATTTTTATGGCATATGCTTGAGGTCTAACATTTCACTAATGTATGATTTAGAGCAGTGTCTTGCAATTGGTACTTGCAGTATTTGTCCTTTCTGTTTATTTATAAAGAGATATGTGATATGTTCTTCCTATTGAAATTATAAAAAGATCTAAAGTATGTGTTTACTGTTCGACATATTTTACAGTTTTCTGTGAATTTAAATTTTATATTTTTTTTGCTCCTTTTTATCTTCTAAAATGGATATTCCCCTGGCTTTTAATATTCTGCATCTGTATTACTTATTTATACTTTTTACTTTCAAAAATATAGATTTTTTTCTTCAATTTAATTGACAAACAGATGCTTAAAAAAATGACTAAATCCCTTTAGAACCAGGAAACTATTTAAAACTTTTTGGTCTGAGATGACATCTTTCTTAGCTACATGTTTCTGACCTCACTCAACCAAACAGTCAAGTTTACATATAAGCGCATTACATAAACCTGTCCTTTCTGCAAACACACACAGTTGTGCACATACACACACACACACACACACACATTCTGTAGTTTTCAGAATGCTATTGAACTATTTGACCCTCTGAAATTTTCTTCAATTTTCTCCTCTGGGTTTACAATCTTTTCATTTATTTCTCTTTATTTAAGACTTCCAGATTTGTGTTAAAATCACTGTAAATTTTCAGACCCCTTGTAATAATTAAAGCCAAATCTTATAATGCAGAGAAAAGCAGAGGTAAAACTCCTACTTATAATTCATGTTTGGATTGGGAGAATCTAGAATTATGCCTCAAAATACAAAATGCAGATTTTGTTAAAAATAATTTTAAGACATCAGTACAATGCACAAGTGGCAGAAATAAATATAGAGTAGCTGAATACTTTAGTAGGACTAAAATTTAGCTTACACTGAGGGTTGGAGTGTGGAAAGAATTACAACAAAAAACGTAAGTTGAGAGAAATGTAGGGATTGTTTCACTGTAAAGAAAGGCCCCAGATAAAGAATCTCAGAACTGCAAAGCAACTGAGTAGTCATCTAGTCCTCACTTCTTATTTCAAGAGAAGAGACTCAGGTAAAAGTCAGATTCTTCACCCAAATCAGCAACTACTACTTGCTAAGAATCAGGTCTCTTAAATTCTGTTCTGATAATCATTTTCAATTTTTATGTAGTATATATAGACAATTTGTAACTGTATATTTCAGCAGGCCGTCTGACTATTTCTATCTTTCTACTTTTGAAGATGTTAACAAGAAAAAAATGACCTTAAAATATTTCAAAACCAATAAAATATCCTTAATTTGAACTAAGAAGGTAAAATGGCAAGTCAGAATTAGTGATATTACCATTTTAAACTAACAAAAATCAGTTTTGCTTTTTTCAGATTCATGGCATGAACAAAACCTAACTACTTAAATGTTTCAGGTTACCAACCCTACTATAAGCTTCATAAAAAAGCAATATGATAAAACTCTAAAATATAATTGAGGAAGTTAAATATATCCCTTGCATTCTTGTTCATGCTGATTTTCTTTAAAGAAAATAATCGGTGTTTAAATATCTCATTAGATCAGATTGCTTAAAAGTTTATAATTAATAAGGTTTCCATTAAATATATTTTCTTTATTTCACTTGGTTTCATTGAAAAATTAAATAAAATATTCTTCTGAACTATAGTTTATCACTTTTAAAATTATATAGCAACTGTATTTAATAAAATAATTTATACTTAAAAAAGAAATAATACTTATCTTCCTTTCAAGAATTCCAAAATTCTTGGAAAATGTTTTTAAAATGTTCCAAGGTATTTCATTGAATGTACTATTTTAAGGTGAATTCAGTCATACCTACTTTAATGTAGTAAACAATGATATATGCCAGCCTATTATGATGTTGATTTTCAATATCATATTATCAAAAATAGTGGCAAGATATTTTAGATGAACTCCAAAAAGTTGTAATTCACTTCCATAAATCTGGTACTGTATGGACTGAACATCCATCATAATTCAAAAGGAATGTCTATGAAAGGAAATAGTTCTTAGAAGAAATACTAAAATGTATTTTAAGGTTTTCCAATTATACCATTTTTAAAAATGTGTCCTAATATTTCAATTAGGCTAAATTACCTTAAAATACTTTAGTTTATTTTAAAAACCTAAATGTTTTATAATGTCTCAGTATTTTTGTTTTTCTAGTTTAGTTTATTCCATAAAATTTGATGAATTCAAGTGGTTTATGATAGTTTTACTCTTCTATAAAAATGTGGATAATTTTTAAAAGTACCTGTACATGTGCAAGATTCTCCCTATAGAAAATCTTTTTTTACTGCTTAATATTTTTACAACCTAGTTATCATATTGATATTTTTTTCTTCTTCATTTTCTTCTGGGTACCCTGTATCAGGTTTAAGAAAGCAGATTCTTTAACTTGCATAATTCCATGCTAACAAAATTTGTTAACCTGAATTTCATTTTAAAATTGTGTATCCTGATACATGTTTTTGTTTGTTTTCTTAACTAGTGAAAAAGGCCATAGATTTTAAATCTAGAGGATTTAAGTTGTTTCCAGGGAAAGACAACAGCAACAAGTTTTCTATCTGTGAGTGTACTCCTTTTTTGTTACTTTCTCTAGTGCAAGAGTGAAGTTTGTGGTGTCTGTGTTGTTTGTGTGTTTTATAAAAAATATTTGTGTGTTTACCAAATTAACTGCATTAATATCTATATAACATGCATGATTATTATTATTCAATATTTCCTCATATCTAAATACATATTGAGTTAATGAATTAATATATAAGCTCTGGAACTCAGATTGTTTTAAAAATGTAAAAAAACAGAAAGCTTTTTTGTTCTATCATGTTGATAACATTCTAGTTTTATAATTCTAGGATGTAAGATAATAAGTGAGTGAAAATCCTCAAATTGATTGTTTCTTGTGGAAATTTTTGTTTGAACATACCTAAATTTCTGCATAATTATTTTGTCTAAGGAAACATTTCTTTTAATAACAATTTTTCATTTAAAGAAAAAAGATATTTAATTTGAGTTAATTTATACAAACCCTTTCAGTCAATAGTCTTTTGTAAGTGAATTAACTAATTCATTTTTGTTTTCTTTTGAAAATCTCACAAAATGGACTGAAATACTACACATTTATGTGCTGCTCCAATACATAATTTTGGTTAATATTCAGGGATTTATAAATTATATGAAGTTCATCCCTGACTCTCAGATTAAGAATCATTGAATTAAATATTCATTGTTATATTTCCACAAATGAATATAAAAAAATTTAATAGAGCTATACATTTTTCAGTGTAAATCAATAGCAGTTTGTAGAAATTCCCTGCCTTACTGTTCATACAGATACATATAATATATTTTGAAAGATGCCATTTATAACACAATATCTGACTTCTAAAATGACTTATTGATAATAAAATAAGATTAGTTGTAAATAACATTATTATTTTTAACAAACATGTTTTAGCGTTGTTTTATTAAATTTCAAATCATCTGATAAAATAAGTGTTAAGCTATTTCTTTAACAAAAATTATTCATTGTAGTTATATCAGAAAAAGATTTTACCCACATATTTATTGAGTTACATATATATAATAATAAATGTCACAAATTGAGCAGTTACATCAACTTTTAAGAAGCAATCTTGGGACCTGTATGTTATCAAATATTTTAAAGTGCCCTAATTTTAAAATGTGATTTTCACATTTTGTTGGATTTGAGAATACTAAACCTAAAGTAGCAGATATGAGTAGAAAATCATCAAATTGGGTGATTTCATCATTTCAAAGTATTTGGCTATATAATTATGATTTATTATTATATTTTTGTATTAAAATGTATTTTCAAAATTGATACTGTTTTTAGGGAAAATAAATAATCTATATAATAATATTCTATTTATTAATTATTTAATACATTTTAGAGAGAAAGACTTTTTTCTATAATAGAAAATGTAAACAGAAAAAAGTTGTTAGATGAAATTATTCTGAAATTAAATTTTGTATCAATATGAAATAAAAGTTAAATTTTTGCAGACTTAAATATTAGGTTTACTACTCTTTTCCTAATATTTTGTCTGGACAGTATATTTATTTTGGAAATCTAAGAAGAATTATAAACTGTGACTGTTTTACCCTTTCCTCATTTTGACTACAAAAATGTTATTTTATATGCTTCATTCTTCAAACTTTCAGATATCCTGGGAAAATCAAGCTATTTATATTAAAATATCTAAGATTTATCAAGGCATTAAGATGTATGCAATTCTACATTAGTGGCAATCATAAATATTTATAGGAGCAATCATAAATATTATATATTATAATCATATATATATGATTATATATATATATAAAATGTATCATAGTAACATGCTGTATGCCTTAACCTTACACAATGTTGCACATCAAATTTAACAAGTAAAATAAGGTGTCTGTAACTCTTTGTATTTGGTATATTGCCTAGTGAACATACATATTTTAATTTTTCTTGTACACTAGTTAGGAGGGTGAACAAGACAGGGAATTTAGACATAACAGTGTATTTGGGAAAACAAACAAATCCTGATTTACATATAATAAACATATATAATTACATATTACATAATATTATACATATTACATTGTAATAAACATATTATTTAAAGAACAATTGATTTTAGATTGTCAGAAGTAAAGTTAATGAGACAAAAAATTTTAAAAGTTAATCACAAACCAAAAAAATGTCAATTTACTTAATTATTTTAAAATAAATTTTGCATTTGTCCATTAAAGCTTGTGGAGGAGATAAAAAGTATTGTGCTCTTTTATTTTTATTTTTCGATATAAATAATTTCACTTCAATCAAAACAAATTATTTATGCCAGTTTTTTCATAATCACGAAATAACAAGGCAACATTATTTTAAAGTTTGTTTTCCTATAGTTTTTTTCTAAAATAGTCTCAAATATATATTCTTGATGGTCATTCACAGAAAAGGTTATATTGCTTTAATTTTTACCGTTACTATATATCTGTTATCAAGTAAGCATTCAAGTCTTCATCCCTTTGAATTATTTATTTAACACAGGGCCAAATCACTTTGAACGGAGACAATTTTTGTCTGACATCAACTTTCAAATGAAAAAATTAAACCTTGTGTTCTTTGAATACATAATTGATTCCATCACTGGAACTTCCAAAAATGGACATAATTATGGAGGACACAAACTAGACACATTTCTAAAGCTTGTCTTCCCACAATAGAACCTTTACATTTTAGCTAAGAAACAAATAAGAGATTCAAGAAGCTGCAGTAGTATTCATGGGAACCATGTGGTTGTTTAATTGGGTAATTTAGATTCTTTTATCCAACTTTAGTACCTGGACTCTATATAGTCTCTATCCATCCCTTGTTGTTGTTCGTCAAAGAGAGTAGGTTTGCAAATAAAGGAAAAATATATATTTTTAATTTAGAAAATAAAAATATTGTAATAGTCTATAATGGAAAAGAATCTGAAAAAGAATATACATATATATTTATACCCACACATACATATGTGTGTATATATATCTCAATCACTTGTACACCAAAAACTAATGCAATATTGTAAATCAGCTATACTTCAATTTAAACAATTAAATACATAAATGCATTTTTATATTTTAAAATGTTGAATTTAGTGGACTAGTAGCCTTGCCAACTTTCCTACTAGGCTCTTCTAGAATTTTAAAGTGGAATTATAGAGAAACTGTGAGCTTTCCATAATGTATTATTTTTTAAAAATTATTTCATCTTGTTCAAGTCCATGCTTTCATTCATTCTTATTATACATCATTCCACAGTTCTATTTGAGCTATTTCTCCATGGCAGCACCATGCTAGACTAAGAAGGTAAAAGAATGAATAAAATATAGTCTCAGCTGGCAAGGATCCAATATTTCATTGGGAAGCTAAATGAATTAAGAGGAAACTCTAGCATATAAAGTTATTGTAAAATAGCATTCTGTCAACATTCATGATATTGAAATTCAGAACAAGATCCAAAGCATTATACTTTATAAGGTGGAATAAAAATTTTAGATCTAATATAAAAAAAATCTAAGAAAGATAGCAGTGCCACCAGCTGGATGAGATAATGTGATGACATTTGGTCAGATGACATTTAGTCATAATCTACTCATTTTTATTTTTAAAGTAGATTATATGCTATATAAAATCAGAAGCTTCAGAAAACTTGTTTATAATAACAATATTACATTTTGATATTGACTACATTTATAGTATTTTCAAGCTAGAACATACAATAATATGGTAAATTAAGATTCGAGTATTTTCAAGCTAGAACATACAATAATATGGTAAATTAAGATTCTTACAGCACATTTTGTAAACATATATAATAAAGATATTTCAAGGCTATAAGACATGACAATTCATTCAACTTTTAAAATTCTATAAATTCTGCCCTCATCTCTTTTTTCCATTAAGGTATCAGGAAAAGGATTTATATTGCATTAGCAATAATTATTGTTGTTATTATTATTACCATCCTTAATGATCAAAGCAAAAATGATATCCCCCAAGGTCATGCTCTTTATAAGAGGCAGCACCTTGTTCGTGTAATTAAACTTTTAAAGAGCCCTCATGTTCTTACTACTCTGTCAGTTACTATTCAAATTAAAAGAAGTAAAGTGATAAATACCTGTACAGTTGTTTGAATGGTATTATGTAGTGAAATAGCTGATTGAATGGATACTAACTACTTTTCAATGTCTTGGCATCACTAGCTGTGGGTAATATCTAAATATCAGAAAAATATGAGATTATACACTTTGTTTTTTATTTTTTATTTTAAATGTTTTAATTAAAGAACATTAAATGCCTGTACCATGTATCATGTAGAAGCTGTCCTGTTATCTTTACATTTTTAAATTGGGAACTTTTTTTTATCTATTAAAGATGTCCAAAGACAGTGGTTTAAAGGGCACATTAAGAATTACAAAAGTAATTTTATAATTAAATCATAAGAATTAACATTATAAATTGTTCTGTGAAAATTATAAATATGATCTCCATTTTAAGATAAAATATTTGGAAAATTTTTTGAATTTTAATTACTGGTGCCATTTTACCTGTTGAGCTTTCTGTATAGGATGTAGAGCTCAGAGGTTAAGAACGGAATTTCTCGAATCAGTCTGCCAAGATTTAAACCTAGACTAAGGCAGTTGCTAAAAATATGATTTGGAAAGTCACATTTTAATAACATATATCATAATATTTTCAAAAACCATGTAAAGATAGAAAAGAGAATGTTTCCCATAGAAAATACTCTACTCATTGATAACAGTGTACAACACATTGTTTTTAATCAAATGACTAGGACATATTTACTGAGAAGTCATTAATCCCTATCTAGGCATTGTGGGTGTATTAAAATAATTATGTTTCTCCCTTATCTTTATCAAATGTATGATGTATTTATATATGTGACTGAGGAATATGAAACTACTAACATAATATGATAAAATAATATAAAATTAAATATGATGTTCATGCTATATAAAAAGAGGAATTAGAAAATCTAGAAAAAATGAAAAATGTATTTTGCAAAAAGTCAGACTTGATCTGAGTCTAGAAAATTATATAGGATTCTGAGAGCTAAAGAGGAAGAAAGGGAAAACATGGAGACCTGGAGAAAACACAAAGCATGGAATTTGCATGGCTAACCAGGGAAACTGCAGAACGATGAAGAATCTGTTGGAACTGAGTAATGGATATATCTTGGTGGCCACTGGGAAAGACAATTGATATACTTAGAAGTCTAGAATCACAGGATATTTGAACAGTAATAAAAATTGTGTTTGAGGAAGATTAGTTCTCCTCCAGTACTCAAGATGGATTGGAGGAAAATGATAATGGAGAACAAAAGCATCAGTGGTTAAGTTGAATTTGAGCATATACATTTTCATGTACTATGAGAATTTTGGTGGGCTGATCTATTAGATCATTGAAGGAGCAGGAAGGAGCTTGAGAAAAAAATGGCAAAATCATACATTGGAATTCCTTAGCAAAGAGGTAATTTTTCAAGCCATTAGGGAATTATAAAATATGGAAAGCTATGTGTCAGTAAAGTGGCCTTTAAATTTGCCCTATAGGTGTGATATATAGAAAAGTAAGAGAGTGACCAATACAAAACAAAACAAACAACAAAAATTAAACAGTTAAAAAGAAATTAAAAAGCAAGTCAGAAAACCAAGAAAAGCAAAAAATATCACATGCTGTGCATGGATTGGTGAATATGTAATAAAGCTGGCAGCACTAAGGATATTGTTGGGGATATTTAGGAAAGTGATTTTTATAGCATGAAGGGCACAGACAGAAAATTTCGTATGTAATTGAAAATATAACTTCTATTTAGAGATATGACTGTTGAGCCATCATCTGATAGTTATCTTGCTATCTTGATAAATCAATTTGAACAAGCTGACAATCTGAACTAAATGATGCAGAAATCTAGTAGTTCTCAACATTGACTCTACATTAGAATCATCTTGAGGATTATTGAAAAACAAAAGCAAAGCAACAACAACAAAGGTTTCTACCCAAGTAATTGCATTATAATATCTAGAGGTAGAAGTAAGCATTTTTATTTTTTAAAAAATAGGCCCACAGGTGATTCCAATCCACAGTATAGGACAAGAACCATTTTTACATGGTTTAGATTTTTTTCTTTCTGGAGTCTCTACTCAGGTCCTATTTTCTTTTAAAAAACAGATGAGGTGATGAGGAGCAAAATGGAAGTTATTCTCCAATTCACTGTCAGATTGAATTTATAAAACATTATCATTCAAATATTTTAGAACTTATCTGGTTTAATAATCTTCCCATTAAAAATCTATCTTGGGAATTTATTTACTGTGATCACATTCACTGAAAACATTAATAAATCTTTTATTAAGTGGGTCTTCTGAAGAAACTGCTGAAAATGTGTATAGTTGGTTGAGTAGAACACAGAATGGAAATTAGTCATGGAAATTGCTAATGGGTAAAGCCCTTAATTTGGTTTTCAGCATTATATCATAAATCAATGACATGCTTGATAACTTGTACCACAGTTTTATTTTGACATCGGAAGACAAAGTTACTTTGTTATATACCAAATAAGAAAAGCTAATAACCATAAATTTCCCATAAGGAATTATTTTTCTATTTCAACTTTTAAAATATTAGGTACTCGTATGACACTGGTGGTGACTTCTTTACTGCCAATTATTAATGGAAACTCTGGCACTGATACTCTGGCAGTGCATTACCAGAAATTTTATAATTTGATGGTAATTAAAAATAAAGTGCTAACTGTTAATGTGTTGATAACAAGAATAGTATGTCATTGAATATGAACATGAAACTTATTTTCTTATAGGTCCACAAATAGAAAAAAGCTTTAATCTTCATTATTGGGTTATCAAATTATATTTTAACTTTCTGTATTTAAACTATAGTAATTATAATAACAAAATACAAGAATATATTTTGTGTACAATTTTAAACAAATACCATTCTTGATTCTCTAATTATGTATGTTTTTCTGTTTTCTTTTCTTTTTTTTTTTTTTTTTTGTTATTACAGTAAATGAGGGAGGTATTAAAACAGCTTCCAATTTATGCCCAGATCCAGGAGAACCAGAAAATGGGAAGAGAGTTGGAGCAGATTTTAGGTAATATTTTTAATTGTTTATCTCATTATTTATTTTGTTAAAGTTTATTTTAATTTATATTTTAAAAATACTAATAATATGGAAATGAAGTCTTGATGACTTAGAAGTGTGGCAGCTAGATTTCATTGATGTGTTACTTACTATCAATAATACTTCATTATTTTAAAGTGACTAACTACATAACATAACTTTATAAGGGCACTTTATTGGTGTTTAAATGATTAATTTTTTGTCATGTAGTAAGTGAAAAATCATGGGATTTGGATTTGAAAGACATGAGTTTGAATTCAAATTCTACTGATTATTGTCTCATCTCAGGTAAGTCACTAACTCATATCTACATGAGTTTCCTCTTCTATAACATGTGTATCAAACTTGCCACATGTAATGGTGAGTTTCAATAAGGTACTGCCTGTGAAACCTTTGTGCAAATGTTCTATAAACATTTTGTATATAATTTTTGGAAGTAAATATAACTTGAGTAAGTTTTATCTCTATCTGTAAATTACTCTTCATTTTATTAATTTGAAATTAAATTTATTAACAACCTAGAGAATATATGTAATAAAGTATGGTAGCCATTAATTTACACTATTAAATAATTTTTTTTTAAAATCTTGAATTTTCAGTAGTCCTCTTTTATAAATAAAAGATATCAAAAAATCCTATTAAATACTAAATGATAATTTAGTTAACACTCACAAATCCTTAGTTTCACAAAGTATAAAAAATAGATAATGGTTATAGTTACATATACCACACATTTACAATCTTTCCTTTATATTGTTTGTATAAAGAATAAATGATATGCTAAAGAGTATTCCTATGAATGAAACTATAATTATTAGAATAGAGACCTATGAAAATTTTGTCCTCATGAATATTTCAAGATGACTTAGTGTTATATTTTGATACACTTGGAGTAGAAAACAGTATTATTTCATTATGAATAAAACTAATTTTCTAGAAATTTTGGAGAACTTTCTTTAACTGGACTTATAATTAACATAATCATGTTTGAAAAATTACACTGCAAAGAAATTCAAAAGACCTGAAATCTTGTCAAATTCTGGTCTCAGTAAACTAAGTGACTATATAAAATATCAACTAAATTAGCCTCAGTAATTAAAAGTAATATTTTATAGACTAAAAATTAGTAAGCAATTTACCAAGTGTTTTTTACATGTCTTTTTTATTTATTATAAAACACTGTAAGGTATTTATTATTTTATACCCTCTTTACAAATGAGAAAACAGAAGCTCTGTTTATCTGGCTAATAATTTGATGGAACTGGAATTTGAATTTGTTACTTCCTGATTTCCAAATCCTGACCTTTTAATCATATTTAAGCATATTACATTATGTTTTAAACCAAGCAGACTTCATTCAAATCCCATCCTTGCCATAAACTATCTTGTTTTCTCCGAGAGTTGATTTCCTCAGATCTAAAAATGAGGATAATAATGCCTATTTCACGAGATTGAGGGGAAGATTACATGAGATAATGTATGCATGGTAGCAATAATCAAGCTTGAGACAAAATAAGCTCTCAATTAGTGCTAGCTGCTATTATAGTATGATATGATGAATGAAATAATTATTATTAATATTTATGTGGGCTCACTTTTTGCAAAAATATGTGATTTATTGGAAATAGACTTGATAGTAATATAGTGAGTTAAATTACCTTATAGTCAATCTCAAATCAGATTATTTTGCAATCATCTTTCAAGCACCCTGTTAGATTTAGACATCAAGAAGCTTACAGTCAAACTAAGGTATAATGTAGTCATTACAAGTTAAGAACATATAAATGTTATGGAGGTACAGAGCAGGTATGGTATTTTTGACAGTTAGATGAGGGTCACAGAGGCAAATGTTGACCTAGGCCTTGAAGAATGATTATAGTTTCATGTAGAAAGGAAGAGAAATCCAGAGAAGAACATTTATACATTTACACATTCATTATCTGCATATATTGTTTGCCTGCTATGTGCCTGGCCATGCCCTAGGAACAAATGAAACACACAAAACCAGATGTAGTGCATTACCCCCAGTAGTTCTTTGAATTTAATGGCACAAAAGACAATAAACAATTACATGAGCACATGTGGTTGTAATGACAAATTTAGAAAAGTACTGTGAAGTCAAAAAATAAAATAAAAAATCAAGCTTCTGTGAGAGAGAATAAAAATGTCAGAGTGGGAATCCACCTAACTTAAGAAGTTCCCACTTTCATTGATAGCAGAAGAATTTTATGCCTCTAGTCTGCAAGGAAGTAAGAGCCTCACATTGAGGAAGAGCTTGATGAGCCATTCCAGAAAAATAAAGATCAAGGGGTCTAAATTACATAATGTAAATTAGGGAAAAGCATAGAATGAAGTCAAGGAGATGTGGAGAAACCAGATCTCTTCTGCAGAGGAAGCAAATTGGCAACTATTCAGCCTAATCTTGACTGAAGATACTTTGTTTTAAACTTACAGTATTTTTAAAATAGAGGAACCAACATTTAAAAATCAGGTTTCATACACACACAGACACAGAGATTTTTGTTTTCCCTTTTTAGATCTGTCAGCTGTAACCTATATACCTTCACTGCAACATCAGGTGGAACTAAAGTTGCACCCTCTAGCAAGCTCTCTGGTTCACCATAGTCACTCCTAGGCTTCTTCACTTATTTAGGTCACCTACCCTGTTATTGGGAGCTGTAAAGAGTTGTGAGAGAGGGAGCTTATCCAATTTATATTTTCAGTAGATCATGATTTATACTTTACATAGGTGGCTTGAAGAAACAGGAGTTTTAGTTAGAAGGCAGTAACCTGGGTGTAAGATGGTGGAGACTTGGACTATGGTGATGGAAGTGAATTAGACACATTCAAGATATCTTTTGAATATAAAATTTTTAATAGCCAATGATAATTTGATGTGGAAAGTAAGAAAAATAAAACAAAAAAGGATAATCTCTAAGTTTCTCTGCTTGAACATCACAAAATTGGGGTAAATGATTCTATTAAATTAGGTGTGGAAGTCTGTATTTGAGAAGAAAAATTAAGAGTTCAGTTTAGAAATTATAAACTTAAAATGACTTGGAGATCTCCATTTGGGATTGTTAAGTTCATAGTTGAACATAATTGAAGTTCAGAGATAGCAGGGAAACATCAGTATGTCGATATTATTAAAAATATTAAAGCAACATGAATAGATGACATCCATTTGTTAGACTATTTAGAAAGACAAGAGAATCTATGACATAGTCGCAAAGATCTAAGTTATTTCATTATGTGATGGGATTTAAGAAGCTATCAAATCATGCTCATGAATTGCAAGAGGAAGAGGTGTGAATGAAGCAAGAGAAGGAAGGCCTTTAAAAGGAATCCAGAATGTTGAATACAACTGAAAGCTTGAGAATGATGAAGATAGAAGACTGTCCCTTAAATTTGACAACATGAAGGTTGTTGACAAGAGTGATTTCACTGGAGTGACAGAGGTTGACACAAATTGAAATAGGCTGAAGAGTGAATAAAGAGACAGTTCAGATAGGTAATAACCTTGAACATTGAAGTGCATAAAGCAGAAGAATAATGGTGGCAGTCCTGTAGTCATTAGGACGTCAAAAGAGGTTTTCTTTTTAGAGATACAAGAAACCAGAGCATTTTATTGGTTGGTATAAATAAGCCTGTAGAGAGGGAAATATTGATGATAAGAAAAAGAGGGTATAAGTAAAGGAATAAATTGTTTTGGAGAAAATAAACAGCATCCCAAGGACAGGTGGGGGAAAATTATTTTAACTGTAGCAGGAAGGAAGATAGAGAAATAGGAGATGCTACTAGACTTGCAGAGTTTGTGATGGGAAGGTGAGAGAGCTCATGTTTAATACTTTGGTAATGCTGAATCAAGCAAGACCATCAAATTTTAAAATGCATGTTAATTAAAATATAAATTAAATATAATATATATATATAATATACATATTATATATATATATATAATTTATGGAGAGAGAGAGAAGGGGATGTACAAGAGAGGAACTTTGAGAGAAAAATTGGAAATAAGTTATTACCAAGAGTGAGAGAGCAAGTTTGATGTAGAAATATTGCCTTGCTGAGTAATTTTTAGTGTCCTTTTGAGACTGATGATAATGACTCTGCCTTTATATGATTTCTATCTAGAATTCCTAAGCTTGCCAGGTACAAACATAAAAAGCATTGTGCAAAGCCATGATAAAGCTCAGTGCATTCAGGAAATTGCTAGTAATTCTTCTAGGCATAACAATTAGAAACATGGATCCGGAGTGAAGAAATCTTCAAACAGAGATATAGGTTGGGAGACCTTTACAGGGGTAATGGATTAGATTATCTTTCAAGTTCAGTTTCAGCTATAAATAGCACCAATTCAGAAACAGCAGCTAAAATATTTTTAGACTAATCTGTTTCAGAAGGGAAAAAAGGAACTTTTTGTGTGTTGTAAAAGCATAAAACAGTGATTATTCTTAAAAGGCTATGGGAAGCACCCCAAAGAATAAGGAAAGGGAAGCTGGTAAAGTAATAAAATCCACTGACAAAAGATACACTAATTAGCTCATTATGGAGTAATACAGTTTTAGTCAGGGCTTGGATTAACATTAACTCTCTTTTCCTGCACCCTTATCATCTCAAAAGAAAAAATAGCCTCTGTTAGGCAGATATACAATGAATCACTGCCTCTACATGTAGAAGCAAGACCGGTTGTTGGATTGAAGTGCCAGTCTCTGCCCCACAAATATTTTTTAAAAAACATCAGCAACAAACAACAAAAATACAAAAATTCATGGCAAGCTCTCCTAGTGACCTTTGTCCATTTACCCAAATAATATGCCAGTTCTTTGAGGTACCAGGGCTCACACATTTCTGCAATTTAGTGACATACAGCAAAGGTAAAAAAGTCAATCTCTTCACTGCCATTTAGTGCCTCTTGATTTAGTGAACTGTCTTCTTGAAGCCTCCTTCCTAATTGGGTTCAGGTAGGAGTCAGGATCTCCTACTCAAATGCTCCAACTCATTCCAAGGAAATTATATCTGCAGTTTTTTTTTTCCATTCCATTTCCATGTCCTCACATCTCTGATGTATCCTTTCTCTAGTTAAGCTATGTGTTATTCTAATGATCTTGGATGATTTTTTTTTAATACATTATTAATAAATTCTACACAAATGTTCTGAAATGCCTCTTTTAGAATGTGAGAGCACATAACATCATTTTTTTATTAGCCTTGGGACTTCAGCTAACACTGAGGCAACAAAAATGCCTCATTTATTAACATGCTTTTCCATAAATGATTATTTCCTAAGAAGGAAAAAAACTGTGAAAAAGGTCCTGTTCCATCTCTAAGTGTGTAAAATTGATAAGGATTTTAACATAGAAAAATTTAAATGAATGAATGAGTGGATGGAAGTTCTAATAACAGAACATTAAACTGAGTATAAGCTGCATTCATTAAGAATTCATCCATAAATGTTTGTGTTTCTTTAATCTTTACTTGAAATTATATGGCTTCTAAGGCAAGCACACACATATAAAAAGGTAAATATAAGACAAATTTTGTTTATTGGCTTCTCAGCTTTTAAGGACATGCTTTCTGTTACTCATACCTTAACAAAATCTACCAAGACAGGTTCTCAAGATTTGCCAATCACCATGGTTAATCCAATGGTAGCCCCTGAATGTACTGGCTTGGTGTCTAGGGAAAATAATTCTTGCACATTGGACTAAACTCAGGTCTTATTTTCAAGTGCAGTGTTATTTTTTTTATAGCACACAAAAATTAGGCAATACAGTGCCTTACTGAAAAAAAAAATGGAAACACCATTTCTCAGCAAACCTGACTTAAAATTTGGTAATAATTGCAAGCTGCTAGGGATAGGATAGAGTAGGGGGAAAATAGGAAAGTAGGATCAGTTGATTACAGCTCCAAGCACTGCTGATTTTTCTTTTGAAGTTGTCTCTACAGTCCAAGGCCTCTTCCATTTGCCACTTCTATTCTTTTAGCTCAGATCTGAACTACTTCAGAAAATGCCTAATGAGTCCTGTAAGGTTTCAGGGCTTCAATGTACCACCACTAAATGCAATCAGTAAATCACCCAAACCATCAATAAAAATATATAAATTAATTGATTAGAATTAAAATGTTAGTGTCCTTTGATCTGGAACTTTGGAGCTAGGAAAGAAGAAATGTAATTAAGGTACAATTTGTAAAATTTTGCTTTTTTGTTTATTTTTTTACTTAACCAAACATTGCAAAAACTAGATAGAACTGCCTTGAAATCTGAAGCAGGTCACTTCTCATATGTTGTCTTCTATCCTATAATAAAATAACATTGCCTTTTCTGTTCCTTTACCTTATACTACTTTTATAGTACTTATCACCACTAAAGTAACGTGTATATTTGTGTATTTTTATGTTTTCTGTCAAGTCCTCCTAGAATATCAGCTCTAATAGTCCCTGGCCTTTGTTTGGTACAGTATCAATTACGTTGACAGATAAGTTTTAGCCATTCAGTAAATATTTATTTCTTTAATAAATGAGATATTAAATTTGTGAAATCACTAATCTTTCAAGATTTACAGTATGTAAAGTACCTTCAAGACAGAACACTAAGTAGGTATAACTTACTGTTCTTTTGTTTCACTTCACAATATATATAAAAATTATTTTCAGGATATTTAAAAAATAACCATGGCAAAAATGTTACTTTTAAAAAGGTGTATCAAAACTTTAAGAAGAGCAAATTAAATACAAAGTAAGCTAAATAATAGTTTAAAAAAAAAGACAAGGCGTACATTAAATTGAAAACAAGAAATTAATAGAAAAAACAATAAAACTAAAAGCTGGTTCTTCGAAAAAAATTAATAGAATTGATAATCCCTAGAAAGTCTAACCAAAGAGAAAAGGAGAGGGAAAGGAGAGGGGAGAAGAGATATAATCCATTAAAAGGGTAATAAAGAAATATAATGAACAATTCTGTGTCTAAAAATTTGATAACTTAGGTTACATTGATGAATTTCTTGAAAAACACAATCTGTAAAATTCACACAAAGATAAATAAATCATCTGAATTGATCTAAAACTATTAAAGAAATTGAATCAATAATTAACAACCTTCCGAAATAGAAAGCATGAGGCCTAAGTTGATTCACTGGTGAATTTTACCAAATATTTAAAGAAGAAATGATACCAATTCAATTCAATCTCTTCCAGAAAAATAGAAACAGAGGGAATACTTCCTACTCATTTTAAGATTCCTCATTACCCTAATATTAAAATCAAAGACATTACTAGGAAGGAAAATTTCAGACCAATATGTCCAGTGAACAATAGATGCAAAATTTTACAACAAAATACTATCAAATTAAATCCAACAATGTATAAAAAGAAGTATCCACTGTGATTAAGTGGGATTTATTCCAAGTATACAAAGCTGGCTTGATACTCAAAACTCAAGTCATCACATAGATTGGCTGAAAAAGAACGTATCACCATTGCAGTAAATGAAGAAAAAACATTTGACAAAATCCAACACTCTCAGAAAACTAGGAAGAAAAGAGAACTTCATCATTTTGATAAAAAAAATCTACTGCTATTCAACCTGTAACTAACATGGTGCTTAGTGGTGAGAAACTTTTTCCCAAGATCAGGAACAAAACAGGGATTTCCCCTCTCACTATTCTTATTCAACATTATACTGAAAGTCCTAGCTAATACACTAAGACATAAATAGGGAATAAAAGGTTAAGGATTTTGAAGGAAGAAATAAAGCAAACTATTTTTTTGCAGATTGTATGATTGTCTAGGTAAACAGTTCCAAAGGATCAACAAATAAACTTGTGGAACTAGTAAGTGATTATAGCAAGGTTTCAGGATACAAGGTTAATCTACAAAAGTTAACTCTTTCCTTGTATACCAGCATGAACAGGTGGAATTTGAAATTAAAAGCACAATACCTTTTACATTAGCATCAAAAAAGGCTTAGTTATAAATATAACAAAATATTTACAACATGTGTATGAGGAAAATTACGAAATTCTGATTAAAGAAATCAAAGATCTAAATCAATGGAAAAATATTCCAGGTTCATGGATAGGAAGACTTAATATTAGTAAGATGTCAAATCTTTTCAACTTGAGCTATAGCCTCAGTGTCATCCCAATCAAAATCCAAGAAAGTTATTTTGTGTCTATCAACAAAATACTTCTAAAGTTTATATGAAAAGGTTAAGACCCAAAATAGCCTATACAATATTGAAGAACAAAGTCATGGGACTGACACCACCTGACTTGAATGCTTACCATAAAGCTACAGTGATTTAAACAGTGTAGGATTGGCAAAAGAATAAACAAATAGATCGGAAGAACAGAATAGAAGACTCGGAAACACAAATATAGTCAACTGGTCTTTAGTAAAAGACCGAAGACAATTCAATGGAGAAAGGATAGTCTTTCTTAAATGATGCGGGAAAAACTGGACATGAACTTGCCAAAAAAAAAAAAAAGAAAAAAAAATCCAGACACAGATCTTACACCCATCACAAAAATTAACTTTAAATGGATCATAAATCCAAATGTGAAATGCAAAACTGTGTAAAAGTTCTAGAAGATAACATTTGAGAAAGTCTAGGCGACCATGCATTTAGTGATGACTTTTTAGATATAACATGAAAAGCACAGTCAGTGAAAGAAAAAAATAATAAAATCATGGACTTTATTAAAATTCATTTAATAAACATCTGACCTGCAAAAGACACTGTTCAGAGGAAAAAATTGACAATTCAAAGACTGGAAGAAAATATTTGTAAACTACATATTTGATAAAGTAGTTGTATCCAAAATATACAAAGGAACTCATAAAAATAGAAAGTAAGAAAACAAACAACCCAATTACACAATAGGCAAAAGATCTGAACAGACCTTTCACTAAATAAATTATTCTAAATAGCAAATAGGTTTATGAAAAAAATGCTTATCATTGTTTATCACTTGATACCACTACAGAGCTATTAGAATGATCAAAGTTCAAATCACTGTCAATACCAAATGCTGGTGAGGAAGTGGAGCAACAGGAACCATAATTTATTGTTGGTCAGAATGCAAAATTGTAAAGCCATTTTGGAAGACGTTCTGACAGTTTCTTAAAGTGCTAAACATAGTATTACCATATGATCTAGCCATCTCACTCCTTGATATTTACCCAAATGAGCTGAAGACTTATGTCCACACAAAAACCCACATGTGAATGTTTATAGGCATTTCATTCATAATTGCCAACCAAGATGTGAACTGGAATCACATCAGTGTTTAAATTGATAAATACAATTTGTCTTTGGTAGATTAATACAATGGAATGTTGTTGACCAATAAAATATTATCAAGCTATGAAAGATATGAAGAAACCTTAACTAAATGTATACTACTAAGTGAAAGATTCCAATTTGCGAAGGCTGCATAGTTTATGATTGCAACCATATGACATTTTGGAAAAGACAAAATCATCCAGATAGTAAAAAGGTCAGTGATTGCCATGGGTTCTCAGGGAAGAGAGTGAGGGAGGAATAGGTGGTGCACAGAATTCATTTGGGGCAATGAAACTATTCTGTATGATACTGTACAGGTGAATATATGTCAATATGCTTTTGTTACAATGCATAGAATACAAAGAGTGAAACCTGATATAAACTATGGACTTTAATTAATGAAATGTGCCAATATTGATTTGGTTCACCAACTGTAACAAATGTACCCCACTAATGCAAGATGTTAATAATAGAAGAAACTGTGTGTGTGTGTTGGGAGTAATAAGGGTGTATATAGGGATCCTTTGTACTTTGTGTCTTTTTCTATAAACCTGAAATTGCTCTAAAATATAAAGTCTATTAAAAATGAGACAAAAATATATAAGTGATTTTATATTGAACTAATTGATATAAGCATGCTTATATATGCATATACTATCTTGACTATAATATATTATTAAAATATTTCTCTAGAATCTTGATATAATAACCTCAAGTATTTACTATTCTTTCATTATCCTAACATGACCAATTTCTGAGAAGGAAAAGAGATATTTCAATTAAGAGACATGCATTTTTTGACAAATAAGAACAACTCCCCCATCTCAATTTCAATGGCCACAATCCTAGTTCACCCTTTTAAAAATATTTTTAGATACTTGCAATGTCAGCTTTACTAGCTTCAGATCCTTCCCCTTTCCATCCATGTACATGCTGTTATCATGTTAGTCTTCCAGAAATCATTTTCAGTAATGTGTTTTTCCAACTCAAACATTGATAGAGCTCTTCTGTGGCCTACTTACACACAAACTACTTACTTTTGGCATTCAGAACACCTCAAAATATATCCAATCTTGCCAGATTTATCTTCCAACCATATTTTTATGGATACAAATTACCCCACATAGTTTGCCTCAAATATGTCTGGCTTTCCATTACATCTTCACTTGGTTTTGTTGTTTCTTCTTTCCAGAATATTCTACCCCAGAATTTTTGCCTGTGTCATCTTACACATTCTTCAAAGACTCACTCAAAATTCTCCTTCATGAAGCTTTTTTTGTGTTTTCCTAATCTGTTGCAGTCTGGTTCTTAACTTTCCTAGCATTGTGGGTACCTTCATTACAATACTTAAAATATATTTTCTTGTCTTTTAGAAACTTTTCTAAGTGTAAAATCCCTGGAATCAGAAATAGATTCATTCATATTTCTGTATGTCTGATGAAGGAAGTTCAACAAATGTAGTGAATTGAATTGCTTAAAACATCAAACCTGCAGCTTTAGCATTTTTCCATTAATTCCTCTGATTATATGACCTTATAGCAGGACTTCAAACTCATCATAAAAGTAAATGACTTATAGACAGCAGTCGCTAAAACAGAAACATTCCTTTATGCACAAAATCAATATTTTTATAATCACTGAGGAAGTATACAAGAAAACTCTTGGAGAAATAAAGCATCTTACAGACTTGCTACATTTTTCTTATCATTTTATGCTTTCATCTCCAAGGTGAGAGTCCCAGAATCTGTGTTTTGTAATCTTAAAAGCTTTGTTTCTAATTTGAAATGGCTGTGGACCATAACAGGCTTTTAAAGGATGGAATGCTGCCAAAGACATATAGAAGCTACCAGCAATTTCTATGCTGAAAAATAAATTAAAAATTTAAATGTTTTTAAAAATTATAACCAAATCCTGGGAAAGCTCAGCTTCCAAGATCCTTACATTACATAGACTTTTATTCTGCAGGAAAGGCCTTGTCTAATGCTTTCCCTTTGAGATGTCACCAGATAGGGACATGAATTTGTTCTTTTGAGAGCAAAGAATAATGTTGGATCCAAAATTTGGGTTTTCATTTGGATTATTAAAACGCTGGTATATCTCAAGTGTGAAACAACAGGGAATATGCTTCTCATCTGGTAATATTAAAGCACTACTATAGTCAGGAAAGACTGACTGTTATAATTTATATCCATCACACTTTTGAATATGTGTAATATGTCCTGCAATAGAATAGGAGACCATTAAGGGTGTAAAGTAAGATGGAAGTAGTTAAAACTGAAAATAATTATTTAACAAGACTGAAGAAATAGAATCAATAGATTGCAGGATTTGGGGAAAGAGTAAATATTTAAAAATCTGAATTCACTAAGAAAATCGTAGGAAAATCAGGAAGAGAAGAGAAAGATGGGTGGCTTCACCCATTCTCCTAACACAAGATTTCTAAATATGCTAGTATGTTCATCTTTATATCTAACTTTAGTAGTGCGAAAAGGTCATAAACAGAAGCTTCCGAAAGTGTTCTGTCTCTTCACACAAAAAATCTTCTAAAGAATAACTTACATATGTGGCTCTTCCTTCCTTATTACACAGCTATTTCCTAATATTTTGTAATCTGACTTTTTGCATCATCTCAAATTACCAGTGTCTTCTCCATCACTAAATTGAGTTAATTTTCTCAGTCCTCATTTCCCTTGATCCTTCTGTCACCATTGTAAGCTCTTTTTTGGCTCTTTCAATGACTGAGAAATATCTTGGTTTCCCCGAGTCTATTCTCTGATTACTCATTTTTTACTCTCTTCTTGAGGCATTAACTCTCTCCTCCCATTCCCTAAAAATAAAAAGTCCTCAGTGTTTCATCTTCAAAATGCTCCTCTTCTACTCTATATTCAAATTTAGGAATAGCATTACCTCTGAAGGATTCAATAATCATGACTTTCCATGTTTCTCATAGGTCTTTATTATTTTCATTCTTCTGACATTTGAATTTTTTTAACTTTTTAAAAAAATTGAACTAGCATTTCTTCAAACAAGTATACATCATTACAAATGAAAGCACATGGAATTTAGAATCAGATGGACTGAATTTCATATCCTATCACTCTTTTTCTTGACTTATAGAAGCTCATTATTCTGCTTAAAGTTATATTTCTTTATCAATAGAAATGGAAAGAGTACCACCAAACTGTACTGCTTCAGTGAAGGACTAGATTATCTAACAGTCATAAAATTGCCTAATAAAGTACCCAGGATAAAGTAGAGCTCAATACATGCTAGGTAACCCATCTTTCTCTTCTCTTCCTGATTTTCCTAGTGAATTCAGATTTTTTAAATATTTAGTCTTTCCCAGAATCCTGCCATCTGTTGATTCTACTTCTTCAGTCTTGTTAAATAATTATTTTCAGTTTTAATTGCCTCCATCTTACTTTACACCCTTAAAACTTCTCACCTGTGCAACAGCAATGGCCCCCTATTCTATTGCAGGATGTATTACACTTGGCTTTCAAATAAGGATCCCTACTATGTAGCTACTGCTACATTAACCCTGAATCAAAAACTTTTATCTCCCATAGCTCGTTTGATTAAGAAATTATATAAAATCAATTATCACACACGGACATAGAGCATATATGAACTTAAAAGCACTTGCACAATCATTATCTTGTTACTCATTGAAACACTGTACATGTCAATATTGCTGTTTTGCTCATGAGTAACCCTGTATGCCAGAAGTTTGCACACTTAGAAGTAATAAAGGTATGCCTTGAATCTAGAGCTTATGGTTTGCAATTTGGTCCTCTTTTTCCTTCGCTTATATATATGCATTCTAGCATTTAAATTCCTCCTTATCATAGTCCAAACCTAACTCTCTGACATTATTACGGAATGTTAAACATGCCTCTTCAGAAAATAAATCATTTTAGTTGGGTGATGTGTTTTTAAACAGAAACTTAAAAAGAAAAAAAAAAAAAAAGACTATTCCCTTAAACTAACCATTTGCTTAAGACAAATTTTTCTTCCAAATTCTTCGACCCTTTATCACCTCAGTAATATAGCACATGCTCTTCTCTCTTCCTAGAATGTGATCCTGCCAATTTTTGCCTATAAGAATCCTATCCATTCTTCAAATTAATTTTCATCTGCCTTTGCTTCCCATAACTTGTATCCATGTTCTGTTGGCCCATATGACTTGAATGATACTCATTTCTATGATTCTCTTACCACCATACTAGAATTTATTCTGTTTCTTGAAAGGAGATACTATCTTACAATATTTTTCATCACCAAGACAAAAACAGTTCAGATGCTTAAGAAAAGGTTGCTAAGTTGAATTTGAGTAACCTGCACTGCAACCTTTCCTCTCGTGTTATGTTTTAAGACTAGTGCAGTTAAGACCTATCATACTGTTATTGTCCATATTGTTTCTGGCCTCTTTGAGAAGGTTCCTTAAAGGATGTATTACCTACGTCTGAAAACAAAGAGCAATGAAAGTATAAACATTGTGTTGTTACATGGGGCCCAGATTGCTCAGGACAACATCACCATATTAAAACTAGCCCATGTAAAAAATTATTTTAAGTTATATAAATATATAGAAGAGATAGTAAGACTAGATTTTTTACAGTTACTCCAAGTGTGTTATCTAAACTGATAGGATATTGAGGAAATATGAGTTATAAAAATGCTCAACATGGTAGGCAATCTTAAAATAAATAATACAAATAACAAGCCTTAGTCCTTACACTGTACATACTTTCTAAGGAGCTTAGCACTTTATGTATACTTTGTTCACATTGTTCTCATGATTTCCTCGTTACTGGAGGGGAAAAACAAGTTACAGTAAAAATGTTAAAAAGAAAAGAGGATACAAATAATTTAAATCAGGACAATCTTTAATTGAAATAAGGTTTAAAATATACATATTTAGAAATGTATTTAAATATTGCATTTAGAAAATAACCTTTAATGAATAAAACTATGGATAAGGCAAGTATTTCTGCTTATGTAATATGGGAGTACTTTGTGTATACTAATAGTAATTTCAAATCTGTAAAAAATGAGATTTTTATCATGTATGTATTCCACACATTATTAAATGATAATTTAGAATAAATGTTATAATAAAAAGAAATATTAAGCATCTCTTCTAATGTCACCATCAGTGACAAGAAAAACATGAGTACAACATTCACTGTCAGATCTGTTAAGACTTTCTCATGCTGCATTTGAACAGATTTAGTATATTGTACTCAGATTTAGTATACTGTAACTTTTCATTAAAAAACACTCAGCTTTATTAAATATATGTGACTTTTATTAAAGAAAAGCACTCTTATTATGATGGAAATACTATGTGACTTGGACAAAGTGGAAGAAGTGATATGGCCTTAATTACATAATGTGAGATGGATTTATAGTAATGGAATAAAATTAGAGTAAGAGAAACAATTGGAAATAAAACACAAAAAGAGGTGTCTGCGTAATGAGAAGGTTTTTAGTTTAAATAAGTTGCATAATATGTGAGAGAACCAAGATCTTGGAGTAAGAAGAAGAAAAGGGTCTATCAACTCACTGAAAACTCAACTGTGGAAATAGAAGGAGAGAGGACATATAAATGCTGCAGACTAAATTAGCATTTTCCTTATAAAAAGACTTTGTAAAATTATTAACTACTCTTAATTTCACTCCTCCATATCCAATCCATCAAGAAGTCCTGTTGATTCTATTTCCAGAGAAATTTTAAATATATCCAGTACTCTCTATTTCAATTAAAACCTTACTGATTTTTAAACCACCATTATCTCTTCCTTGAATCATCAGTACAGCCCTAAATGATTCCTCTGCTACTGTTGTAATCTATAATGCATTTACTACACAACAGTCAGAGTGATCTCTTTAGAACAGATCAAATCACATCACTTCTCTGCCCAAAATCCTCCAATGACTTCTCCCTTGCACTGTGGAATAAAATAGGTACTTTAAAAATAATCTTTATGGAACCTGTTCTGTTTATTTCTCACTGAGCTGATTTTGGATCATTCTCTCCGTCTCCTACTCTGATCCAGCCATCCCAGCCAGCCTCTTTTTCTGTTTTTGAAGCATATGTAGCCCATTCCTACTTGGAGTCCTTTCTGGCTCATCCCTATAGGAGTAACTATCTCATTATTATTATGATGTCAGATTAAATATAACCTTTCCAGAGAGTAATTTTCTGATCCCCTCAACATGGTTCTTACTGTATCATCACATCATATCTATGTAGTGTTTGTCATCTGATACTATTCTATTCATTTATTCATTTGTTTACTATCTTTGTGCTGATTCCTAACCTGATCGCTCTAAAATCCATTCCTATACCTTTTCTTGTTCTGCTGTCTTTCATGGGGCTAGTTAGGGAATGAGACTTGCAGGGTGAGTTTCCTAGGCATCTTTCTGACTTCGGCCATTCACAGATACTAGGGAGAATTCAGAGCTTATTTCCTCTCTCTTTCTTTTGGGTGGCTCTAGCTTCTGAGCATGACAGACCAAACAAAGCTGTCACGTTTCTTTAACCAAGTAAATACATTCCCTAGATTTCCAGTTACACTAATCTCTGAGTGCAGTACTATTTTTTAAATGTCTCAGGTCTTTCATTGCCTAACTATAACTGGTATCTTGTGTTAAAGTTCCTCACTTGGAAAGGCTTAGTGTGATTTTTGCTTTCCACTGAGCCCTCACTGATAGAGTTTATCTGTCTCCATTGGAATGTAAATTCCATGAGAATAGGATCTATTCTGTCTTGTTTACCTATTTATACCCATGCTTATAATGTGTGGTTTAAAAAAACAACAACAACATTTTTGGCCTGGTGTCAGAGTCTAGGACAGTTGTTGCTGGCATAATAAATTCAACCTACTCAATAGTATACCAAATAAACTTATCAATGCACATTTCAGAATTACTGAGATTGCATATTAGATTAAATTTTTAAGTAATTTTTTCAGTGAACCTAAATATCCATTTTCTACATTTTTGTTTTCAAAGTACTAAGAATTAAAGGTGAAAAGAGAGAGCAGATGATAAAATTGAGGTCTACAGATATGAAAAAAATGATTCAATTTAATGAACATTTACTGAATGCTTATAATGTACCAGTTGGGCCAGTTTCTACAAAGATGAAAAGGCAGTTTTCCATTGTATATAAATACATACATACATACATACATACATACATACATACATACATACATACATACATACAATTAGAGAAATATATCTAATGTATAGAGAAACAAGATTAACTCTTTGCAGGTTATAGGGAGAAGGGCCAGAAAAGCTTCCCAAAGGAGGGGAAACATCTTCACTACATTATGAAAATAGAAGTTTTCCAGATGGACATGAAGAGTCAGAGAAAATTTCAGGGTGAAAATAGAGCATATGCATGGACACAGAGCTCTAAGCATCTAAGCCACAGCATATTCAGGGACAGTTTGTATTGCTGAATATAAAGTAAAAAGTAAAGTGGTAGATAAAGACTAAAGAGGAGATTGCTAAGATAAAGACTAAAGGGGATTGGGAAACATTGGTAGTTGATAGAATTGCACCATGCTTTTACACTTTATTCCAAAAGTGCCATGTAATTTTAAACCAAAAAAGGAAAAAGATAAAGTGTTATATCCTAAGATAAGCTTTATATAAACTATTGCAAGTAAGGAAATATCCAAAGACAGTTTTACAAGTGAATCTGTATTTTTCCCAAGTAATAAGAAGTCCAGAAGAAGTACTTTCTGTCATACATTTGGCTGCTCAGTAATGTCAATAAGGGCCAAGCCTCTTTCCATCTTTCTAAATCTTTTTTCTTCAACATTCTTAGCATATTAGTCTCGGGTCCTGTGCTGATTGTCTCATGTTAGCGAGATGGCTGCTATCTTGCTCTGGATATCAATCCCTCATATAAAGAAGGAAGAAGGACTAATGGTAAAGAGTTTTCTCTTTTTGAGTCCTTATATTTTTGTTCAGGAAGAAAAGTCTTAGATAGCCATTTCATTGGTCAGAAATGGTTGTCATATACACCTTTGAAACAATCACTAGCCTAACAAAATGAGATCATAACTGGTTTAAACTAAACATAAGTCTTTCCTGGATCTGACATGGAAATCAGGAACATCTGCTCATATCCTGAATAAGTCACTGTTCTGTTTAAGGAATAACTGTTGAAAGGGAAGGGATAAAGTCTGCCAGATACAGACAGCATAAAAAGGCTGTTTATGATTGTCTCAGTTTTGTTCTCTAATCTCATATATCATCAATCCTTTTTCCCATCAACCCAACTCCCACTTTCAACTTCCACTTACCACAAGCATGCATGTACACACAGAATAGCTAGCCATAGTTGTGGCCAGTTCCCAAAATACTGTGGTTCCCAAAAGTCTATCATGCCTGTAACCCCTGCGAATTTTGTATTGTGTATTACTTACCTGTAATGCCTTTCTTCTTCTTCTTTGTTTGGCTGTATCTGCTCAATCTCCAGTATCAAACTCAAGTTTCATCCTCCAAACAGCCTTTATTACCTTTCTTCTTTTATAGCAATCTCCGTAGTTAAAGTATGGTACCACATTTTATTTTTTCTATTTGTCTCCCCTATATGTCATTGAACTCTTTGTGAGGAGAGTCTCATATCTTCTTTCAATATTGCATCCTTTGCATTCCCTTTGCATAGGACCTAACATATATCAAAGATTACAGTAATCGTAGTCAATAAGCTTTCTATTTTGTTGGGCCTGTATATTATTTAAAGGAAAAAATATCTTAGAATTTAAATGATTTTAATTAAACAGATACTCACCTATTCACAATCAAATTTTTGACCTTAATTATCTCTAAGACATTTGAAGTTGTCACTACTATGTAAGCACTCAATGAATATATATTTAATAAATGCATTAATGAATGAATGTTTGCAAGTGTAGAAGTTTCTGTCTTGGATGAGTAAATAGATAGTAGTATGTACTAAGATTGGAAATACAGGAAGAGGAATGGATCTCAAAGAAAAGATGAGTTCAATTTGGGATACTTTGAATTTGTGATCTTTCTGTGAGACACTCAGGTGGTTACAGAAAGAGATCAAGACGAGAGATGCAGAGTTGTTAGATGGAAGCTGAGTCTGTGTGTAACAGATACAGTAGGTGCCCTGCCAGTATTCCCACCATGCTCGCTGTCCCCATGCCTTCTCATCCAAAAGCTTCCACATGCAAGCACCTATGACTTCCTTGGGACCTCACTGGGTAGGCCGGCACCTCTGGAGGTAATGGAAACTGACTGCTAGTGGAATTTTGGCGGGGGGGGGGGTGTGAAAATATTTTGAAATTAGATAGTGGTCATATTGTATAACTTTATTAGTATTACTAAAGCCCAGTCAATCAGACTCGAAAAAAGTGGAAAAACTTGTCTTCAAGTGAGTGAGTGAATAAATGGGTGTCTGGAAGGATGGTTTGATATGTGTGTGTGGGAGGGGCCCAGGTAGGTTGCCAAGGTGGAGATGGGTACACAGGTTGTTGCACAGGAAGATAAGGTGAAAGAGGTAGGAAGCAGTCAAACCATGAGTAATCTTTGTTTTCTCTCCCAAAGGTCTGATACTTTATCCTGAAAGCAATAAGTAATTTCTCTAGAACTTTTCGTATGATATCTACTAGTGGCTATTATTTCTAAAATATATTCAGATCATTGCTTGCTTTATTGCTAGATCCACCTGACCCATACTCCTAGCTAACCACTAAGTCATTTGTTCTCAAATCTCTTCATTTATTGGAATCATCTAAAAATTTCAGTATCAAAATTCAGTTTTTTGGGATTCACCTTCAGACACATGAGGTATGGTCAATATGTCTGAATATATAGCTAGATCAGCCCCAAACTCATCCTCCAGATTACAAGGCCCCAAACATATTTTGAAAAACACTTACACAAAAAGAAATGGACCTATAATATGGAGTATAATGTTTTAGTTTAAGAAGTTCCCTGTTGTTTTGCATCACAGTGCCCTTAATGCATTCTTCTTCTCCTTCTTCTCCTTTCTTCTTCTCCTTTCTTCTTCTCCTCTTCTCCTTTCTTCTTCTCCTTTCTTCTTCTCCTTCTTCTCCTTCTTCTCCTTCTCCTCCTTCTCCTCCTTCTCCTCCTTCTCCTTCTTCTTTTCTTCTTCTTCTTCTTCTTCTTCTTCTTCTTCTTCTTCTTCTTCTCTTCTTCTTCTTCTTCTTCTTCTTCTTCTTCTCTTCTGTCTTCTTCTTCTTCTTCTTCTTCTTCTTCTTCTTCTTCTTCTCTTCTTCTTCTTCTTTACTTCTTTCTTCTTCTTCTCTTCTTCTTCTTCTTCTGTCTTTCTTCTTTCTTCTTCTTCTTTCTTCTCTCCTCCTCCTCCTCCTCCTCCTCATCCTCCTCCTCCTCCTCCTCCTTTTCCTTCTTCTTCGTTCTTCTTCTTCTTCTTCTGCTTCTTCTTCTTCTTCTTCTTCTTCTTCTTCTTCTTCTTCTTCTTCTCTTCTTCTTCTTCTTCTTCTTCTTCTTCTTCTTCTTCTTCTTCTTCTTCTTCTTCTTCTTCTTTTCTTCTTCTTCTTCCTTCTTCCTTCTTCCTTCTTATTTTTCTTCATGGCTCTGCAGGTCCAAAGAAATGCCTAGTATTTCATTTACTCAGTCTTACAACTTTATGTTCTAACAACAGCACTGTTGTGCAATGACACCTTCTAAAACCTTAGAATAAGATTGGATATCATCGCTCTCATATCCTGTGAAATGCTGTGATACTTGCTTTTTATCAAAGCAACTGTTGAATATCCAGTTTCACAAGGATATTATGTCATTGGAAGAATTATAGTGATCTAATGTTAAAGCTGTAAACTGTCTTAAACGTAATGCATGACAAATGTCTGTGTTTCCATTTACTGAGATGAGGAAGTAAGAAAGGGTAGAGAAATGACCATTAGGTAAACTTGTAAGGCTGCTCAGGCTATTAGCATGGTTTCAATAAAACTTGGAGTAAGAAGTAAAGAAGACTTGAAGATAATCTCTTCCTTGGTTATGTGAGTATTTAATTCATAATAATTCACTAAGCTGTGCATTTTATTTTGTACACTCTTCTGGATGTGTTTTATATCTAAAATGAAATCCCACTTTAAAAAAAGGAGAGAAAAAAGAAAATGCCTCCAGAGGAGAGTAGATTCTAACACGTAGAGATTTTTCCATGTACTAAACCTTTCTGTTCTTTGCCATGCCACCCCTTAGTTCAGGTCTTTTGTCATCTTTAGCCTAGACCAGAGGTTGGCCAGCTTTTTCTATAAAAGATTAGATAGTATATATTTTATGCTTTATAGGCCAAAGAGTCTCCATTACAACTTACTCAGATCTGAAAGAATTGAAAGAATTTCATCATTGAAAGAATGTGGCTGTATTCCAATAAAACTTAATTTATGGCCATTGAAATCTGAATTTAAAGACATTTTACATTCCATAAGATAATCTTTTTTGTAATATTTATTTCAAACATGTAAAATTGTAAAGACCATTTTCAGCATCTCTGCTATATAAAAAACAGGCAGTAGACCAGATTTGGCCTGCAGGTTGGACATAATTGCCCACCCTTCACCTAAAATATTTGAATTATTGTTTTACTATCCTCCCTTTCTCTAATTAATCTTCCTTTTAAACTGTCCTCCACACTGTTCCAGAGGTATGTTTTAACACCACAAATGTGACCATGCAACCCCTCCATACTGACAAATTCAGGAAGCTGAACAGGAGCTGTCAGGCACAGGTTGGGTGAGAGGGTGCATGTAATGTTCTCCAGGCAGAGGGGTCAGGGAAAGCAGTGCAGACAAAAAACAGCATGGCATGCACAAAACCTGTCAGCTGCTAAAGGTGCTGATGACTTGTGGTAGTGGGTTAGAGATGAGGTGAAGTTGGCAGGGATTTACTGCTGGAAGGCTTTTTATGGCACGTAGGAAAATAGTTTTCTTTTTTGTTGTTGTTTTTTTTACTGGGGTTGTTCCTGTTTACAAAGTATTCATGGTCACTTTTTTTTTTTAATTTCAGAAATAAAATAAAAACATCTTTAATCTTATCTATTTCGAGTTTTAAAAATGATTGTTTTAGTAATTCCACTTTAAGTGGAAAAGGAAATTAAATCCCTATTGCAGTAAGTTAAATAATAAATAGTGGGTGAATTCAATATGAAAAACAATCAGCACAATTTTGTTGTCCTAAGTATGTATATATATTTATCTAGATAGATAGATAGATGTGGATATGCAAATGCATGTCTAAGTAAATATGTTTATAAATACCTGGTAGAGAAGTACTATAATGTGGTATGAACATAAGCACTGGGATCAAGTCAGGACGTTCACTTTTTGCTTCACATTTACCACCTACTTAGGATGGGAAATTTAGTCAATTATTTAACCTTGGCTTCTAAAACTTAGTAATGAGATAATTAAACTTGATGACAGCTTTCTACAATTTCTACCAATATCTATGTGTTACTGACTTATAGTAGATTCATTTGTTTATATTTTTATTATATATTTGTATGTCATATTTTCATATTTTAGTTTCTAAAAAGAAAGGTGTTTTTTGTTATCTTGAAACATCTTTTAACTTATTGGATATTTTCAGTAGAACTGGACTCTAATCATTATGTTATATGCTTCTAATCCTGTTTTTTAATCCTTTGTTCAATTTTAGCCTTGGATCAACTGTGCAATTCTCTTGTGATGAAGATTATGTCCTACAGGGTGCTAAGAGCATCACTTGTCAACGGATAGCTGAAGTCTTTGCTGCTTGGAGTGATCACAGGCCTGTATGTAAAGGTAAAGAAAGGTCTTTAAAGTAAAAATGCTCTCAACACACTTCAATGGTTTGAACTTCGTTCCAACTGAATATAAATTTCAATTGAATCTTTGAGCTGTAATACTGCCTTTAAGGAAATATTTAACTCTTGTATTTAATAATATTTATTGAAGAAAGCTGTCAAGTGCAAACCACTGTGTCAGGTTCCCAAGGAGTTCCAAATCTAGTAATCATATAGCAACAAATTGGAACATAAAATAAGTAATATAAGTCAGTGGTAACTTTGTTGGCTATGTTTTTGTTTTTGTTTTTGTTTTTGTTTTTGTTTTAAATCATGAATTACCCTGTATAGACATTGATGTGGGTATGGATTTTTTAAACTGTAATTCTACCTCCGCCTGTATGATTTGCCGTTTTAATTGCTTATGTGTCCAATAGTAGTGATGTTGGTGGCAGTGGAGGTGGAGTACTGATTCTATCGTTAGTTAGTTTAAGAAAAGACAAATCAATGAGTGCTCTGGCTTTTCGTATTACCAGTCATTGCAGTTAAGATTTACTTTCACCACTTTTCTACAAATTAAATATTTCCATGTAAATTAAACGAGGCTCCTTTATTCTAAACTTTATTAAACCATATTTCAAAATGAATACCTCATCTTGGCTTACTGGCACTCTTGTTGTTTGTTTGTTGCCATTGTTGTTTGTCGTTACTTTTAACAATGGCATCTCTGCATATTTCAGTGTCTTAGTACTCAAAATTCCATAAGTTCTTCTCTGTCAGGGAACACTTTCACTGAGTCACCACACTGTGTGGACAGACTCTGGTGAATAGAGAAGGGAAGATTTGAGAGCTATTGTAAAAGGAAAAAGACAAAGTATTTGACAACTGGCTGGATATGGAAGGAGAAAGTGACAAGAAAGAGTCAAAGATGATGTTCAAGTCTATGAGACTAGAAAAATTATAAGCTCTTAATAAGGACACAAAAATTGAAAAATGGAATTATGTAGGGGATTATCCAGTTACTACAACATTTTCACCAAAGAATTAATTTTTTAGGCACTTATTGTATGTCAGGCATTGTGCTAACCACTGAATGTAATTCACTCAATTTAATCCACAAAACAAACCAATGGAGGCATTATTATCTCCATTTTAGAACTGAGTATTATAAGACATAGAGAGATCCATACACTTTTCCAAGCTCAAATGTCTGGAAAATGACAAAGTCCTTAAGAAAGACTATTTATAGTATGGGGAGAGAAGCCAAATTTCAAAGCATTAAAGAGGGAATAAAAGATAATAAAATGGAAGCAATTACATATATTCTACTCACTTGGCATTGACACCCAGAGTAAGAAAAAGAGAGAATCTAGATTTTTCTTAGGTACAAATAAAACTTTCATATCACACAGGTAGGTGTTTATTCATCACCTTTCTCAAAGGCTTACAAAATATCATATAATGCAATAACATTAAAAAATAAATAATGAAATGGGGATAATGATAAAATTAGGTAGAACAGTACACAGTCCTAAACAGGAGCTTATGTACAAATTGGTAAATAACTTTTAAGAGTGATTTACAAGTTTAATTATGACAGCTGCCAGAGAATCCTAAGCAGTTTATACTAAAAACATTGTCTATGAAATACAAGCATAACAATAACACAACAAAAGGAAACTTTTTCATAGATTTGAGATCTGAAATATCTTGCATTGTTCTTTATAAACTGGACACTGAATAATAAATACTGTGGAAGTTACTTTCATCAGTGTCCCGGCAATGAACAGAACAGTAAACTATGTAATGCTGATTTCTTTTGGTGTCCTCCGCTCAAGAGAAATTACAGTTATAAGGGACAAAAGTGAAAATCCTGGTTTCAAAATGGTGGCATCCTGTATGTGGTGGCAACTGTATCCTGCTGCAGTTTTACATAAATTAAGCATGTGCATTTTTTATGGCAAAAAAGAATGGGAAAAGATTCATGGAAAGGAGAGTAACGTAAATGCCTAAATAAAATTTCACATAAAAAGAAAAGTTGTAGCCAGATCATGCATTGTAGTTTTACATAAAGTGAGATTAAGACTATAAACCACCTTTTATTCATTCAAGACTCTCATTTCAATAAAAAGAATGAATCATATTTATTATGATTGTGAATTATTCAAAGGCAGAAATAATATTACATTATTTTGTTATTTTTAATAAACCCTATAGCCCAAAGAACAGCTCTGTACTGACTTAAGTCTCAAGAATATTTGTTTAATATTAACATATGATTATTTCATTTGATTCCAAGATAGATAATGGATATATATTATATATATATATATATATATATATATATATATATATGTGTGTGTGTGTGTGTGTGTGTATGTATGTATGTGTATATATAGAGAGAGAGAGAGAGATTTTTTTCATTCAACAGCCATTAGTCAATAGCTGGGAGGTACAAAATTTGCATATTCAAAATTGATATATTGTTATTATTTCACCTTGATTTTACATTTTTCTGCAGATATTAATCATTTATACATAGCTTTATTTGTTTGTTGCATGAAGGGCAAATGTATATATGGTTTATAAAGAAATTTTGCTATTAGAAATTACTGGCTGTGGTACTGGAAACAGTAATGGAGGGAACATGCTGAAATAGTAATTGAAGTTTTAAAATGACTATCCACTGTATGAACAAAGAATAGTTTTCATGTCTCATGGGTGCTTGGACAGAATAAATATGTTTTTTTCCAGACAGCAGCGTAAATAGCAGTATCAGTGCACTGCACCTTTGAGAGGATCATTAATATAGCTGCTGTCTGTGTATTGCATGGTCGAACAATCAAGAAATGGTGATTTTAAAGGGGCTAAAAGTTTATACAAACAGCAAATTATGAATTAAAAGAAAAAGAGCAATTCAGAAATTAATATTAATGGATTTTACACAGACGCAGACAATACTTTTTTATTCCCTAAATGGGATATGTATATGAGATATTTGACAGTTCACCATTATGGAAATAATTATTTCTTTGTTGGAAATGCAATAGATATCCAAAAGCTAGAGCTTATGCAAATAAGCAGATTTATGCATGTGAATGGTATATTGAATGTTTATTTTAGACATTCATGATGTTCAAAGAAACAGCATTTATTTGAGAATTAATAATTTGTTAACTAGGAAACATTTAAGAGAGTTAATATTAATAGATTGGACAAAACATTTTTGATGAACTTTCAGTCAATATTTATTTGGCCAGGTCCAAATAACCAGTGTTTTTGTCCATTAAAGCACAATGGCATGAACTATTCATGGGAGCAATGGAAGTGGTGATTAAGGGAAGATTAGAAAAGAAGGCCAAAAAAGGCCCAAAATATTGGAAACTGGGCTAAAAACCAGGGAGTCATCTTTTAATTTCTTTATTCAATCAATTATCCAATAATTTATTCACTTATTAATATACTGATTAATTTATTTTGGATTCCACAAACAGTAATGAATATTAGGAGGTATGCCAGATTAAACACTATATGGGATACACAGTATGTGTATTTTGTATTGACTCACAAGGTATAAACACAAAACTAGGTAATATATAGCAGACTTTTGTTTATAAGAGAGGTAAAATCCTCTGCAAAATTCAGATGAGGATTATTTCCATGTTTGGAGATGGTCAGACATTGAAATGGAGGAAGTAACATAAGAGTAGAGCCTGGGAATTATTATTTATATCAACAGAGGGAATTGAAAGCTATTCCAAATACAGAGACTATATCATGAGCAAAATCACAAAGTGAATTGGCATATTTGGGGAATAAGGGTGGGGAAGGATAAGCATTCATTTTGTTGAGTGTGTGAAAGAGTAAAAAGTGAAATTAGATTAGAAAGGCCATGTCATTGTGATGTTTTGATTTATAAGAAATATATATTGCTCACTGAGATGACCGAAATACATCTCTTATGTATAGTTGGTCTTTGTCCTCAGTTCCTGACTCACAGCTCCCAAAACCCTAGGGATTTCCTAAATGTTGAGAGTGCTAAAGATACCTTTTGTTATGTTAACGAGGTGGCTTTTGGGAAGCACCAAATAGTGGGAGCTGGTTGCCAATGGAGCCAACCATGTGATTAAAGGTTTGGAATTTTCAGTCCTACTTTCTGACTTCTGGGAAGAAATATGAGGCACTGAAGTTTGAATCAATCATCTCTGGCCAATGATATAATCAATCATGCCTATTTAATGAAGCCTCCTTAAAAACCCAACAGGGTAGAGTTCAGAGAGCTTCTGGGTTGGTGAATACTTGGAGATTTGAGGAGAGTGGTGTGCCTGAAGAGGGTACAGAAGTTCTAAGCCCTTTCCCCATGCCTTGCCTTGTGCATCTCTTGCATCTAGCTGTTCCTGAGTTATTTCCTTTTATAATAAGTTTGTAATCTAGTAAGTAGAATGTTTCTCTGAGTTCTGTGAACCCAAAAAGGGGACAGTCTTGGGACTCTGATATATAGCCAGTCAATTAGAAGTACAGGTAACAAACATGATCTTGCAACTGATATCTGAAGTCCTAGGAGGTGGTTGTGGGAACCTACAATTTGTAGCCGATTGGTCAGTACCACAGATAATGACCTGGTTTGAGACTGGCATCTAAAATAGGGGAGGAGGCATCAGGGGATTGGGAACAGTGTTGTAGTGTTACGGAAATGACAGGCCAGCCAAGAAACAAGCATCACTCGGAGGGTTGGAGTACTCAGATGTATTACGTCAGCGGGCCCAGAGGGGCTTCTGCTCCGAAGCTCTGAGCACCTCCAAGACGTGCGCATGAGGTTTTATAGGGTAAAGTACAAGCTTGGGGCATTCGGCCAATAGGCATGGAACAGCTTTAGCAGCATTATCATCACAAAAGTGGGGGCGGGGAGGCAGCAAACCAACATTCCAAAGCCAGATATGTATCTTTGAAAACCTAGCTGGCTAGCAAAAAACATGAACAGCAAACCAACACTAATTAACTTAGATTTACAAGTTAGTCCAGCAGAACTCAGATCAGTATTCCGATACTTAGATTTGTGAGTTATCTTGTTAGCCCAGCCCAGCCTCTCCTTCACATTCCTAGACTTGTGAGTTATCTTGTTAGACCAGCCCGGCTTTTCCTTCACAGTAGATTATATTTTAACTTGTAGAATCTGATGCTATCACCCAGTAGATAGTGCCAAAATTGAGTTGAATTCGAGGACACCCAGCTAGTGTCCTGAGAATTGCTTGGTATTGTGTGGGAAGCTCCACCCACCAACACATATGTTGGAATTGAGTCCAGGAATCTGATTTAGTTATGTCACTCCTTTGAAGTGCTTTGGAAGTACCCCTAAAGCTCCATTAGCATTGCTACCATTCTGTAGTTCCAGTACTGCATTTGTCTCATGTCTTTTCATTTGGACTACAGTTTATCATATGTATTGCTGGCATACTAATCCCATCAAAGTCTTATTTTTATTATAACCCAGGAGTGTTCAAAAATCCCATGTTATTTCTCAGTTTCATATTGTAAGCCAGTGAAATGAAATAATCAAAAATACGAATTCAGGTATCTGACAATGCCAGTTTAAATCCCTGATCTTCTACTTAAGGAATCTACTTTCTTTATAATTATTAGATTTCTTATTTGTAAAAGGAGTGTTGCAATATACCAGTGCCTACTTCATAGGGAGTTAAGAGTTTGTATGAGGGTGGAATGAGATAATCCATGTAAAAGCATTTTGTACATGGGCTGAAGCACAAACATTTTTCTTCTTTCAGCTTTATTGAGATGTATTTGACATATAGCACTATATAAGTTTAAGATGTACAGCATAATTATTTGACTTACATCATGAAATGATTTTCACAGAAAGTTTACTGAACATCATCTCATACAGATACAAAATTAAAGAAACAAAAAAAAATTTAAAACACAAACATTTAGATAGAGATAGAGGTGGTGGTGGTTATAGTAGTGGTGCTGCTAATAGTTATTAACTCATCTCATTTCCAAAATAATTCATGATTTATCTCCATCTAGTTGTTTCTTTAACTTTCACCGAAGGTTTATTCCAGCAGCTTAATACCGAACGGAATTACAGCTCTAATTTTCATATATGTCAGACCTGTCGTAAATGAAAGTGTACCTATTAACCATATTTTGCCCACTTTTCAGAGTCTTACTCAACTTTCACCTCCTCAAAAAATTCTTTCCTATTTCAGTTATCCTTTACTCACCCGCTTCTTTAACATCATTTCACATTTACTGTCTTTACCATACAATTTAGCATTTAATTCTGTTCTTTTTGGCAGTGGTTCCTAATCATTTCATGGGGGGACTTACTCCTTCAACCAAAACCACTTCAGAAAGACAAAATAATCAGCCCTTCCAAAGTGCTAGAATTTTGAATAGATTTATTTCAGCTGTTGTCAAGAAGAGGCTAGTTGCCGATGTAGTCTATCTATTCATTGCCTTTGATTAAATAGAAGGATCATAATGAGACTTAATTCTTTTCTTCATATGCAAAATAAAAAAAAAAAGTATACAGCTTAAATAATTATTGGCCAAACCTAAGAGCTACGGCCCTCATTAACCAGTATTTATTACGGGCTTTGCAGATCTATAGTTTTCAAAATTATTTTACAGCTATTATAAGTTCCTACTCATATTTTATTCTTCTTCACAATGTTTAGCCTAGTGACCATTATGTGCATGTTATTGTGCACATGATAGTTGCTAAATTAACATTTTGAATAAATATTGTGGGGAGATTTAATTAATTACAATAAATAAGTTTAAGAAGATAGTAGTGTGCTAATTGTAATCAGACAAAGTTGCCCTGGTAGAAAGCTTCCTGTAATGCAAAAGCAATTAGAAAATTTTGCCCAAGAGCAAACAAGAAGAGAACCTGCTGAAATTTATCAGCTGGAAACACATAGAGCAGGTGTTTTTCTGTAGCTGTTATTGATGCCTTCTTAGTTTTGTGGAATGATGTTACAGATGAGATGATGCATAATAAGGATGATATTAGGAATTAATAGAGTGGCATATGGTGAAGAAGATAGACAGATGGTCTAGGTAAGGATATTTATCATAGATTCATGTTTCTTCATGGTTTTTTTCTAAAAACAGTACTTTGAAATTTATCATATAATTTTGATAAGCAAATGAATTTTACTGAGCTCCAACAATGAGCATATTTTAATGATAAAATGACATTTACTTGTTATTTGATGGAGATGAATAGTGAAGCATTTATATATATTATTTAGAATTCAAAACTACCTGACAATTAGAAAGTTTGCATTTCAATGGTGCCCTTCCAACAATTGTTTAGAAATACATTCCACACATCTTGCCAACCTCAAAAATTATTAGAAAAATATGCAAATAGTTAGCAAATGAATGATTTCATTTTGGCCTGGCTGGGGGATATTGCCAAAGATGTTAGTGAGAACCTTCTATTTCCAACTTACCCATTTTCTTGAAGTATGATTATACTTATCCTGTTTAAACTTTCCTGGGATTCAGTTTGCTTTCTTGTAAATTTTTCAGGATGGACGTATAAGGTGATTACTATGGACTTTTTCTGGTTGTAAATTTTAAATATTCTTAAATACAATTGCTGCTTTTCTGGAACATGTTAAGGTTATTTTTAGTTCAGTGTTTGTCTTAGTCTGTTCACATCTATAACAAATACTATAAACTGAGTGGCTTATAAAAAGCAAATATTTATTTCTCACAATTGTGGAGGCTGAGAAGTCTAAGATCATGTCTGAGCAGGACCACCTTTCTTACTATAACTTTCAAACTGTAACTCTCATGGTGGAGGGGTGAGGATTGCTCTTGGATCTCTCTTATTAAGGGCATTAACCTCATTCAGGAAGACTGCACCCTCATCACCTATTCACCTCCTAAAGACCTTACCTTCTAATACCATCCCAAGGGCATTAAGATTCAACATATAAATTTTGGTGGGGGCAGGGGCAAAATTCTTCAGTCTGTAGCAATGTTTGTCTTTACCTTTGCAAGTCCTTTGTTTGTCTCAGTTCCTGGCACACAGTGCGTAATAATGATGATGTTGATGATGATACTGATAATAATAATAATATCTGATAAACTTTGTAACAAAATATTATAGTTCTCTGTTATGCTATATTTGGGGTAGCAGTTTACAAATAGACAATTGTTGCTTTTATTTAGTGCCAAAACTGTGGTTATTAATCATCAAACTGCGTCAGAGTAATTTAGGTTCTATGGATCTTTCATACCTCAATTACTATTAAAAATATAATCTCACATTAAGGTAAGGGATTATTTGTGTGTGTGTGTGTATACAAATTTACTACTAAATACACTCCTATGATATGTTGATTTTAAACAACATTCCTTTAAAAAAATTAAGTTGATTAAATTGTGATTCTTGATTCTATGTAAGAATTAAAATTTGTAAGTTTTTAAATGGGAAATTAAAATTTAATTCTTAAAATTAATAACAATTCTAGGAGTATTGGGAGAGAAAAATAAACAGGAAATAAGTCTTTAATTTTTAGCATATGTAATTTTAAAGGCCTATGGACTTGAAATTTAATGGAGATAAAGTGGACAATGTCATAATCAAAGCACGTATAACTCAGGGAATAAAAATAATAACCAAATTACAAATGTTTTAGCTGAACTAAACAAGTAAGGAAAAAAGTTGAAATGTATTATTTTTGTGCAAGTATTTACAAATGGAAACTAATTAAATCAGAAGAAGGAATTCAAAATCTATAGGAGAAACTACCCATTTGAAAGATAATTTCAAAGAGTTCTTAAAATGAAATGACTTTTTCGTTTGTAGTAAATCTATGAGATACATCAAAATTTTCCTGTATTGTGTTTGTTTTTGTATTTGTTTTTGTTCCCCTGTATTGTAGAAAGCCTCATTTCCTGTGTTTACTGACAGGATGTGCTATTAGCACAAAGCACCTGGAATATCTATGATGATTTAATAGTCTTTCCACTAATTCTGATCACATGAAAAGATGGGAGAAGTAAAGATAGTGGACTATGGACTCCCTTACTTAGCTTCTCCACAGTACAAACCCACTTCTGTTTTAAAAGAACAGTAGGGGTACTTCTGGGCAGGAAAGTTTGTAGATAAAATGATCACAGTGTGATCTCTAGAATGTCTGACACTCAAAGGAATTATACATGAAAAGTGAAACATACATGTAAAATGAAAAAAAAAATGCAATCCTGGGAAAGAGATAGACACCAAAAGAAATGAAAGACATAGGCAAAATACACAGATATGATTAGTAAGAAAGGAATTTTTTTAAATATTTAATTTATTTGAAAATTTTTACCTTGGGTATGAACATACAGAATTTATCACATTTTGACAGACTTTTTCTTTTATTAAGGTATAGACTATATTCTTCTGCTTAGCTAGTCTTTTCAGTACTTTTTGTGGATCTAAGTATATAAGCATCAGCATCCCCAACAACTAGCAGTGCCTGACACATGGCAGTCATGCTCACAAATACTTGAATGAATGAATGTTTTGTTTCCCTCTATGGTAGACACACAGAATAGATGCACAGAATAGAACCAAACAAATCATTCCCTTGAGGAATTTACAGTCTCACTGAAAACAGTACATTCAAAATAAAACAACCAGAGAACGTCCCTAAAGCAACAAAAACATGGTTGCCGAGACAATATTTAAGTTGTAAAGAAAATTCAAAACAAAGGAAGGACAGAAGACAGAAATGATAATAACAACCTTTGGGAAATAAATTCCATTAACCATGAAACTATCACTTAGTCACTGAGACTTTATCTCTGAGTTATGATGTATTCCTTTATTTTGAAAATTATTCACTTATTTAACAACACTGATTTTAGAGTGCTAATTATTTATTAGGTAAAGGGAGAAAAAAGATGAGGTAGAAATTGTCTTCCCTTCAAGAAGATCAATAGTTTACTTTAGTGGGAAGAACACAACAGAAATGTCTGCATCACAATACATCACAGAGATATTGCAAATAAATGAACACAGTGCTTTCCATTCAAGAGGATAAAATAACTACCCTGCCTAGAAGAGTTTAGAAAATTTCGTAAAAAGAATGATTAGGGATTTAACAGGCAGACAGACATACATAGAAACTGAGAGAAATGTTGTCAACACAGAGAAAACAATGTATAAAGCTGCAGGGTCATGAAAGAGACCCACTTTAGAAAGAGAGTTAGACACTGGTGAATGAATTATGGAATAGCATAAACTTCTTGAGGGTGGGAAAAATTGGGAGATATGTTTGGTTGGACAAACACATCTTATTATAAATGTTCTTATATGCCAATGCTGAGGTAAATATTAGGGTTTATCTTGAATGTATAAAGGATAGAATTTTGCTTTGGCTTTAAAAAAACAGGATGGTATGTCAATTTAATACTTTGAACAAGTACTTATTGAGTGATAATTATGTACTAGTCAGACACTGTGTTAGGTACTTGGGGATAAAAAGATAACTAAGAGAAAATTCTTACCTGAAATGAATTTACTCTCAATGGTTGGGAGGGCAAGAGGAGATTCCAAAGTTAATATATATTTAATATATAATGCTAAAGCTCTATAAAAGATATGTGTCCTAGGGGTCAACAAAGAAGGCTTCCTACAGGAAGAAGAATCAGAGCTGAACCTTGAAGACGTAGAAGACAAGTCTAATGAGGAGAACAGTGGGTGTGAAGGGTACACCAGATGGAGAGAACTACATGAGCCATGTGACATGAAATATTGGTGTATAGTATGTTACAGAAATGATGTATGAATGGAGTGAGGCAACACTGAGGCAGAATATCCAGTTTGGAAGCTATGATAGTAATTCAGATGAAAAAACAATATGACTTTAGATTGTCAGTGATGAAGAGAAATTCTGCGAAGGGATTAGAAGAAAAGTAAACTGAAGGGTACATCAATAAATAAGGGATAGGAGGAACAAGTTGAGTCTGTGAAGCAGATTAAAAAAGGAGCAACTGGAAACAGATGGGTAACAGGAGAGAATAGTGTTATGATGATGCCACAGAGAGGAGATATTTTATAAGTGAGATATGGTCAACATTGTTAAGTGCTGCAAAGTGTTCAAGAAAATAAGAACTCATTTAATCCCATAATCAAGAGGTCATCAGTGACCTTGGTAAAATCGTTTTTATTAGAATTGTTGATGGGGAAAACACATGGTTATAGTTGAGGAGTAATGAGGTGAGAAATTTGAGACAAAGTGAAAAGGAGAAGCTTGACTATGAACTGAAGGCAAGAGCTAGGTTAGTAGACATAGAGGGGCAAGCAATTTGGGGAAAGATCATTTTTAAGATGTGAGAGGTTTAAATACCAAAGACAAAGATCCAGTTTGTATGAGAGGTTGAAAGTACAGGTGAAAGTTGGGACATTTGGAAGATAATTACTGGATATGAATGGTCTGAGATTTAGAATAGAGTAGGTGACACTGCCCTTGGATAGGAGTTAACATACTGTCTCCTTGGAGGAGGGAGACCATGAGGAAAGAACAGATGAAGGTACAGGTAATTTTACAGGTGGAAAACCAAAGAAGGCATCATGCTCAAATAGTCCACTTCTTTCCTCCTCCCATCTTTTCTGTAAAGTAGGTGAGGTTATCTGAGAAGAGGAAGAAATCTAGCAACTCCGTGGTGAAGTAGGATGGAACTTAAGATGAAATTGATACAAATAGGGAGCCGGGGGAAGTCATCAAGCAGTCAGCCTCTGAGAAACAGGATTATATCCTGAGGGTTTCATTTAGCCCAAGTCCCAGGCTGCACATCACAATCACCTGGAGAGCTTTTAAAATAAAAATCCATGCCTGAGTACAAACCCACACCAATTAAATCAAAGTCTCAGGAGAATAATTCAGTTAATACATCCCCTCTGAGATAAACTGGTCAATTTAACTGCATTGATTCAAAAAACAACTTGAAATGATATTCTGTTTTCTTAAGGAGTCTCTCCTTCATTCTCAAGGAATAATATACTTACTGGCAGACTAGTTGGAACATTTAGTTACACCTATCATATTTCTGTTCCTACAGAGTGGCAAAGTGGAAATTTGATGCATTCAGATCACTGAGCTGAAGCAGCAGCTCAACACTTCCTCTTCTTATTGGACACATCCAGATACTGAGAGCAATATAAATTTGCATGTTGAATGTCAAAGATGGACTCACTTTCATACTTATCATATATTACCAGCTGGAAATGGCACAGATTTACTTTTGAGATAAGTATTTCTAGGGGAGAAATGAAAAGGGGTCACAAGTGAATGAGCTGCACTTTACTTGCCTCCATTGTCCCTTTTGGCCACCTTTAGCTTCTGTATTCTAGAGAAGCAAGACAAGACAAATGTAGGTTTGCAGCATGGAAATGATTTTGAGAAGAGAATTAAGTAACAGAATATTACTTTATGAAACATGAATTCTTTTTAAAATCAAAAGTGACAACATTTCACTATACATTACGTGTGCACATCCTTTCCTTGCTGTCTATTGATAATACAGTTTATGCAACATTTGCTTTACTGGCTTATTATTTTAATTATTTCATTTAAAAATGCTTATTTCAAATTTCACATTTATGTTATGTACTTAAAGTCAATATTTACGACTAACTTTTTTCTGAGTGCAATTTCACTATAAAATTATTTTCTTACTTCTGTCACAGGAAAAAAAAAGAGGTATTTTGGATGATTTCATATGCTCCTCATTTTTTAAAACAATGTTTTTAATCTATTTAAAGTTAATACTTAAGTTCATTGCCATTTTCGTGTACTTGAGTAAACTTCTGCTTCAACTTTTGAAAGATAAATATTCATGCTTAAAAGTATCTGTAATTATATATTTATTCTAAGAGAAACTGCTTAGGATGTTATGACATTGTTACTTTTAATAAACATAAATACATCTCACATCTCCCTGGGTTTTTCCACCAAATTCTAAGAGGGAAAAAAGCCAAGAAAATCTTTAGTTATAAAACACATAAAGCAAAAGAAATGAGGAATTGCTTTTCTAAATCTGTTTCCCCAATGATCAAATGTGGCTTTGTGTGAAACTGTAAGAAGTGCCTTATCAAAAGCTTCTCATTTACCATTGTTACATTTATCTTCTTATTTTCTGCATAAAATTTCTTTCCAAATTATGCAAGGTTGGCATATGATATTTGTACTACCTATTTATTTTTTTAAACTTTTTTTATTGGGTAATAGTCATTTTACAATGTGTCAAATTCTAGTGTAGAGCACAATTTTTCAGTTATATATGAACATACATATATTCACTGTCACATTTTTTTCACTATGATTTACCACTTGTTTATATTTCCCTGTGCTATACAGTATAATCATGTTTATCTATTCTGCATTTTAAAATCCCAGTCTGTCCCTTCCCACCCCCCGCCCCCTTGGCAACCACAAGCTTGTACTCTATGTCTATGAGTCTGTTCCTGTTTTGTATTTATGTTTTGTTTTGTTTTGTTTTGTTTTTAGATTCCTCATATGAGTGATCTCATATGGTATTTTTCTTTCTCTTTCTGGCTTACTTCACTTAGAGTGACATTCTCCAGGAACATCCATGTTGCTGCAAATGGCATTATGTTGTCAGTTTTAATGGCTGAATAGTATTCCATCGTATAAATATACCACATCTTCTTTACTCAGTCATCTGTTGATGGACATTTAAGCTGTTTCCATGTCTTGGCTATTGTAAATAGTGCTGCTATGAACATTGGTGTGCAGGGGTCATTTTGAAGTAGGGTTCCTTCTGGATTTATGCCCAGGAGCGGGATTCCTGGGTCGTATGGTAAGTCTATTCCTAGTCTTTTTAGGAATCTCCATACTGTTTTCCACAATGGCTTTCCTTACTTCCCTCTTCCACTCTTAATGATTTAGATGTCTTCTTTTACAACTTTGTGTTTATTCTTTTTGTAATTCATGGCAGTTATCTCCTTTCCAGGTATGAGTTTCTCATTTTTGTAGCATCCTGCTTCTTTTCTATTTAGAGTAGACCTGTCAGTATTTCTTGTAGCATGGGTTTACTGTTGCTAAACCCTTTTAGATTTTGCTTGTCTGTGAAGTTCTTTATTTCTCCTTCTATTCTGAAGGATAGCCTTGCTGGATAAAGTATCCTAGGCTGCATATTTTTTTCATTCAGGCCTTTGAATATATCTTGCCACTCCCTTCTGGCCTGTACTGTTTGTGTAGAGAAATCAGCTGAGAGCCTTATGGGAGTTCCCTTGTAACTCACTCTTTGTTTTTCTCTTGCTGCCTTTAGGATCATTTCTTTATCCTTGACTCTGGTCATCTTGATTATGATATGTGGTGTGGGTCTGTTTGGGTTCTTCCTGTTTGGGCCCCTCCTGTACTTGGATATCTGATTCCTTTAGGTTTGGGAAGTTTTTAGTCATGATTTCTTCAAATACCTTTTCAATCCCCTTTGTTCTTTCTTCCCCTTCTGGAACCCCTATTATGAGTAGATTGGCACACTTTATATTATCCCATAGGTCCCTTATATTGTTTTTATTGTTTTTTATTTGTTTTTCTCTCAGCTGTTCTGATTGGGTGCTTTCTGTTGTCCTGTGTTCTAGGTCACTTATTCATTCCTCTGCATTATCTAGCCTGCTTTGTACAGCTTTTAGGTCAGATCTCATCTCAACAAATGAGTTTACTAATTCTACTTGGTTCTTCTTTATAGCTTCTATTTCATTTTTGACATATTTTATATCTCTAAACACTATTTCCTTTAGTTCCTTCAGTACTTTGATCACTCCTTTTTTGAAATCTTGATCTAGTAGGCCATGAATGTCTATTTCCTTGATCGTGCTTTCAGGGGATTTCTCTTGATCTTTTAATTGGGAGTGGTTCCTCTGCTTCTTCATATTGCTCATATCTCTCTGGCACTGTGGCTTAAGGAGTATCAGTTATCTCGTTCTCCTGGAAACGCTGTGCCCTTAATGATTTTATTGAGAGGTCTTGGTGTCTTCGCCCTGTTTCACGAACTCAGCTTTCTGTTTCCAGAGGCCCTCTGTTGGCTCTCTCTTCCGTGCTGCTCCCAGTGGCTGTCAGCTAGCAGATCGCGCCTCCTCCCATCACTGGGTCAGGTGCTGAGCTCTTATCCGGTGGGCAGGCGGGTCACTCCCCTTCCGGATGCCGCAGTCAGATGCTGCACTCAGGGGAGGCAGGTGGGCGGATTGCGCCCCCTCCCAGCACCTTGGTCAGGTACTGCATTCCTGCCAGGAAAGCGGATTGCTGCCCACCCTTTCCCAGCGCGGGTCGCTCCGCTGCTCTGTGCAGCTACCCGCTCTGCCTCAGGTTGGTGTTCCGAAGGTGGGCTCGGGGAAGACCGTGGAACGGCCCCGCCTCTGCTCCGTGCCAAATCTCAGCTCCTTGTTTGTCTTGGCAGTGTGAGTTCTCTGAGGTGCCAGGGCAGAAAGATCCTATCTGCCTCCAGCTGTAAACAAGTCTCAGTCCTGCCTAGGAGGTTGCAGGAGCTCCTAGGTCCAGGTTCAAGTATTGGCCCCACCCCTGCCTGGGCACTGCGCACAGGAGATTATGGTGGCTGTGGCTGAGCCCCACCTCTCTTCTCATGAGAAGTGCCAGTAATGGTGGTGCAGGTCTGAGAAGACTAAGGCTATGGCGCCCCTTCCCCCAGGGCACACCAGCCATGTTGATTTGCTTTTTCCACAATTTATGGGAGACCGAGGTTGTTCTGCTCTGTATCCCCTCCCAGCCACGGTGCACAGCACCCTGCAGTCCCCTGGGGCTGCCTCAGTGCAGCTGTCCCAGTCCTCTGCCCGGCTCGGGCTGCCTGCCCCGGCCCCAGCTGCTGGCTCGTGTCTCAGGCTGGGTGTCATGGGGACCCTTTGTGCCCATTTAACTCAGTTCTGTCAGTCAAGGGGTGCTCAGGGCAGATCTGAGCCTCGGAGGTTCCCCCTCCGTCCTACTGGCCTCTCTGTTGGAGAGGGGAGACCCAGCGAATGAGCGCCAGTCCTCCTTTTCTGCTCCCTCCCCACAGGATTGGTCCCGCACTGTTTTGCTTTTTCTTCTTTCTTTTTTCCTACCAGATTTTTGGCATCTTTGTCTTTCGAAGAGGGTGATGTTCTGTCGGAGTTCGGCAGGTGCTCTGGTTGGCTGAGTAGGTCCACAGATTTGAGTTTTGGTGTATTTGTGGGAGAGGGTGAGCTACAAGCATCCTTCTACTCCACCGTCTTGCTTCCTTGTCTCTGTATTACCTACTTAGAATACTTAAAAATTAAACTAAAATATCATAAAGACCATATTGTTGGAAAATGTTTTGTGAGATCTTCATAAAAGGAATCTAGTTTTCTTTGTTTTCATAACTATAAAAATATTTATTAATTACATACAACAGCACTTATTCTGAGCTATAAACAACAAAGGCTACATTTGACTTTTTTTAAGCATGCCCTTTTAATTAGTTCATCTCTCAGGAAGGATTGACAGGACTGGCTAATGTGAACATATTTTTTTCCCTAGTATGGCAGAACTGCCTGATAAAGTTAAAACCTGGGAGGAATATGATTAACTTATTTTAGAAATTATAATAACTAAGGAAAAATAGTGGGCATTGTTAGACAGTGTATTTAGAATTTTAAAATAGCAACTTCAAACCAATTATAAGAAAGATATTAAAATCACCTACAAACTTATAAATATACTACCATTTACTAGTACTCTCAGATGCTGTAAACTACAGTTAAAAAAAAAAAGTCCTATGCAGGGAATACATCAAGTGTCACTACAGAAACTTTCCTAGGGAATTCTGACTTTAAAAAGACAAGTGCAAATCATAAATGGATGGACGTATGACCAGTATTGAAAATTAAATATGTGATACATACTTGCAAGAACACTGTCATTGTAAGATCACTTGCCTAAAGCCAAGAAAGGATAGAAATGTGAAATATGCTAAAGAAAATAATGATTTAAAGTAAGGAAAACAATTTTATATATATATTTATACACACACATATTCATATAATATATATAATTATATTTTAGACTAGTATTTCCTAAAGTTATCTTTGAATATTAATAATAAACAGATTGAAAAGGTGTTCAGTGGTATTTGGACAAATAGGTGATTTGTTATTACTTTACCTATAGAACTTGTCAGAATTTCTAATATTTTCATCTTCTTAGGTTATCATCAAAAGTAAAATTTAGTATGTAACATAAGTTCCCAAAAAATGCTGGTCTGTGCTGAAAATTTTGAAAGATGCTGGTTTGTGCTGCAATCATTTTCTAACTCTTCTCACCTCTGATTTCTCTCTTCACATTTGTTTCACATGTCTCTACTAGACTCTCTTATTAAACACACACTTTTGATATACTAATCCATTCTGCAGATAATTTGTTGGTTTACTATTAAAGTCAAAATTCCTTAACCTGACATTTTGGAGACTCTAAAACTGATCATTGGACTTCTTTTGAGCTTTATTTCTTCTTAGTCATATAAACACTGCTTAGTCAATATAAACACTGCTTAGTCAATATAAACACTGCTCCAGAAAGTTAGATGTAACCATACCCTGTATTACCTTCCAGTATGTCCCTTTAGTGAAAAGAAACCCAGATTAGAGTCAGAATAACTGAGTTCAAGAACAATCTCCTCTATTGGATGTTTATGATGATAATATATATCAACATTTTCTTGAATTTTTTCTCTGTAACAGGAATTATGCTGGCTACTTTACATTTATTATCTACAATTAATGCAATAATTTTGCCATTTATAGATGAGAAAATAATAGGTCAAGTAAATTGCTCAAGAAAACACAGCTCTTGTAGTAATTTATAATGAAAAAAATATGAAAACAAATATATGCATGTTCTTGTATGACTTAAGCATTATGCTGTACACCAGAAATTGATACATTGTAAACTTATTACACTTCAATAAAAATATATTTAAAAACAAACAAACAAATAAAAACCCACAGCTCTTACCTTCTGGAACCAGGATTCAACTTTAGATCTGTATGATTTCAAAGTCCATGTTTTCACTATACCACACTGAATTAAAGGGCCCAAAATTCTAAAAAGTGCAGAATGTACAAACTGTGGACATGATTAGTTAAACTTTACAGAGGTGTATATCGTGTTTTGGCTCTTGTGAAGTTTTTACAAATAAGAATAACACAGTTTCAGCCTGTAAAAGACTTTTGGCGTCCTTATGTAGGAACTGCTTTTCTGTCTTACCTAAACCCTGACTCAGCAGAATTTGTGGACTTTGTACAAATAATTTTCCTGAATTACCTTCTCCCTTTTCTGGTTCATCTTCCCTGAATTGTCCTTTGGAAAAGTTCCCCCTTTCTTTTTAAAACTAAGTTTCTCCCAATATCATCAATGTAGTTGACAGATATTTACAGTTTCATCTTTTATTTTCTTCAAATTCAGAAATTATGGTAATATTGGCATACTTAATTATAGTTAAATGATGTACCCCAGGAAGGTTGAAGTTACTGCTAAACTATACCTTGACTAGTTTTGAAAGAAATAGGCAGTTTTACATATGGATATTTTGGCCCTATGGCTATGATTTGGAAGAATAAAGGGAAACAAAACAAGCAAAAAGTTGCTAAGCAAAGAAGTATTTGAATGTGGGAGTGAAAAGTGGAGGAAAGATCTGGAAAGTTGGTGGAATATGGAGGAATATGGAAAGAGGCTGAAATCTTAGGAAAAAATAGCCAGTGAGAAATCCTTTGATTAGATGAAGAAAATAGTTATTAAAAGGGACAGATCTACTATTTAATCTTAAACTGTTTGTGTTGCTTCCATGTAAACTCCCTATCCTGTATGTGTTCCAAGCCTTATATAATAATTGATCCTAGTAGTTGATGGTGGCTAGGGAAAATAGGTAATTAATGAAGGATAGCTGTCTCCTTTTCCCATTATTAGTTTTGTTTGTGTGCTTGATTGTTTTTAATGAAGTTCAGGGTTCTCAGCTGTTGTAGAGGATTGGTTTATTAAAAGCATGAGAAAATATGCGTGTTGTTCCTTTAGTAAAGCTTCTGATGCATTGCCAGATCAGGGGCTCTGGTGATGTAAGCAGTAGTCATTCTTTTCTAGCCATGTGGACTCACTATAGGCCTCATGGGATTGTTAGAGGAATATGTCAACTATGAAAGATGTGAACGTTTACCGTACTTGCAAGTTAACAAGTTAGCTTACCACACTTTTATGGATGCTTGATGCTAGCAGAAGTGAAAAGACCCCTAGATCAAAGATAAAGGACAGTTTACTCCTCACAATAAGAGTAGTAGCCAGAACATTGACACTGTTGCCACTTCTCTGAGCCCCAGTTTCCACAGAACTACATGAATAGGATTAGATAACAGCTGCTCATGCAATGGGCTGTATTATACGAAATGAACCTGAATCCAGGGAAATCCAAATATTTTATAGTGAGCATGCCTATTCCTTTGATCTCGAGGGGGACACTGTGTTCCAGACTGAAAATAAATTTGACCTTTGTTCTGGAAGGAGACACTTTTTCTCTGTCTTTCAAGGCTGTTCAATATACAAGCAACCTTAAAAAGATCTTCCAGAACAAAGGCAGTTAGTTCCTTTGCTTGCAAAATGTATACACCTATGATAGACCCAAGGATAATTGCCTCCTGAAAATATCCACCCCTCATTTCTACGTCTTGGCTTCTGGTGCATTTTCCCATGAGAATTCCCACTAGTCAGATGCTCTGATTAATCTGAATGCCAGAGGCTGGAAACAAATCCATTCAATTTTCATCATACAGCATTTAATTAAGATTATTATCAACAGGAAACCAAACTGCCAAATGAGCCCAGCCTCCAGGGGCCCAGCCCCAACTAACATAACAAATCACATCAACCATCAGTGTCTACTTTAGAAAGCCAGGTGGCTTTTTCCTTTCATTTCCGTATTGATTTTTGCACCTATTCAAAGGCATTACTGGGTACTGTGAGATTAGTTAACAGTTGCCTTGGCCTACAAGATAGAAATATAGGGCAGTTCTACCATTTTTAACAATCCTAAGCAGTAAGTTGAGGCTTACCTGAATGCCTTCCAGAACAGAGATGGTATCATTGATCACTTCAGCTAGTTAGTATCTCCTTCAAGTAACCAAGGTAGTCTTAAATGGTGAGATCTCCACAGTTATATTATGGCTCCATGACCTTTGGTGATGTTTTTCTTAAACTCTTGAATGTTTCTTATTAACATCCCTAAGGCAGATATTACTGTATTTTGGGGAAGAAGACTATTTAATACAGTCCCTGGGGCATACATCATACCTCTGGAAAGAAAGTACTTTTAAAAATTGTTGCTTCCACCCCACAAGGATGACGTATATCAATTGGAGGACCCAGGTTGACAGTGCCCTCAAAGTGCCTCCAAATTGGTAAAACTTAGGTTTCCCAGTTGAGTTCAAGTCATTGGATTTGGTCCTTGTTTTTGGAGGGTCCTTATTCTGTCCTATTTATCTATGCCGCCAGAAGGTTGGCATTTGTCTACCTCATGGAATGACAGAGTAAGAACTATAAGAATAGAGATAGAGCAAATACATGGAGGTATAAAGAGATATTTTAACTGGGAGGTGTGGAAGTTAGGGTCTTCCCCTACTATTTCTACAGACCTCTTGGTAAGGTTAAGGACACTCATGATCCAACCATCGTCAAAGACACCTGGCAGGAGACAGCAGACTTATCAGTAAGTGAAATTTATGGACTCACAACAGTTTAGGAATGCCACACCAAGGTGTTTTCCTTAGAAAAAAAAAGACCCCAGGGGTGATTTTGAGAAACAAAGTCATTAAAGTTCTTCCCTCTCTCGCACGCCTATCTCCCTATGCCAATGTCTCTTTCCTCCTTCACCACCACAAAATCAGTGTATCCTATTTCAGGAATGCAATCTCCACCTTTTCTCTAATTATCATATATTCTCATATAGACATTTCATTCAGACATGTCAGATACAAGTATAACGAGGGCATTTTTATAAAACTTACAAAGACCCAATACATCCCCAAATTTTGTCAGTGTGGGCCTCTGTAGAGAGCCTCAGTGATCATTGTGAACTGATCCAAGTGACAATTATCCCTAAAGGCTAGGATTATGTCAGCCCAACAAAAGAATCCAGATCACTGAAGCAGAGACAAGTCGGAATCTCCTAAGCCATTTTTTACCCAGACTGCAAAGCTAAGCAGAATGTATGAACCAAACAGAGATGTGGTTGCTGTTAGGGGAAGGAAGACAAAGTATGCCACACTAGGAACGGTCAAGGTGGAATCTCCAATTTGCAAAATAGCTCTTTTATCATTACCCAGGAATTAGCTGAGAATCAATGAGCCTCTCTCTCTCTCTCTCTTTTTTTTTTTTTTTTTTTGACTTCACTGCTTTTATTTTCTATTTATTTTATTTTATTTTTATTGAAGTACAGTCAGTTACAATGTGTCGGTTTCTTGTGTTCGGCACAATTCCCAGTCATGCATATACATACATATATTTGTTTTCATATTCCTTTTCATTAAAGGTTATTACAAGATATTGAACATAGTTCCCTGTGCTATACAGAGAAACTTTTTTTAATCTAATTTTATTTATAGTGGCTAACACCTATAAATCTTAAACTCCCAAATTTATGCCTTCCCAACCCCTTTCCCCAGTAACCATAAGATTGTTTACTATGTCTGCGAGTCTGTTTCTGTTTTGTAGATGAGTTCATAGTGCCCTTTTTTTTCTTTTTTCTTTTCATTTCTTTTTATAGATTCCACATATAAGTGATATTATATGGCATTTTTCTTTCTCTTTCTGGCAATGAGCCCCTTCTGAAGATGGTTTCATTCATTGACCAAACTGTTTTACAAAGGCCTGTGGACCAAAAAATGGGAATGAGGTAGAGTTAGGAATTTTTTGTTTACTTTTAGAGTCCATTTCAACACTCAGAATTCTAGATTGTTGTAGATGATAGAGAACATGAAAGGTCCATCAAATACTTTTATGATCAGCCCATATTTGAGTGGCTTCTGTGATAATAGTTCAACCACTTTCAGAGTGAAAATGATCCTGAAAGCCAAAGACATGACAATGTTTGTTTCAAGGACTCCAGTGGTACGGCTGAATTTGGCTGATCAGACTGGACCAGCAACGCTATAACCTGAAAAAGAGTGCCAACCACTTACAAAGCCCTAAAACACTACTGATAACTCTGAGAAGAGGTCCAAGTTTTGAGGTTGTCAGTCTAGCAGGAGCAGGCAGAAATATGACTCATGCAATGTAACTTCACTTACCAAAGAGAAATAGGGCATCTTTTGACAGGAATGATGAATATGATGTTTGATGGTCTTCTTTGCACTAGAAACATAGAGTCCTTTACTTTGTCCCCAAAACTTTGTTACTTTATTTATAATAGTGCATGTATTGTCATGTCCAGTAGGGTGTTGGATCTAGGCAGCAATGATGGCAATTTGAGTAGCACAGGCTTGATCAGCAACTTGGTTCCAGTAGATCTCATTAGAGAAAAGGCCCTTGTCATGGGCATCTACATTAATGAATCAGATAGCTTAATTATCAGCTACAGTTTTTTTTTTTTCACATTTCATAGCCCCAAAGAGATTATCTTTCATCTTCCAACCTGTAGTTTTCCAGATGGCAAGTTAAACAGCTAGGCTACTGACAACAATCCAAGAGTCAGTAAATGTATAAGGTTCATCAAGAAAGTATTGACTAGAGCTTTGGGAATGACCTTGAGTTCTGCCCATTGAGTATAGTAGCAATGTCCATTTTAGATCTTACATGGCTAATGCTGAGTTTGAACATCCACAGCAGAGCAGTGGGTACCATAGTTGAAACAGGCCCCATTTAGAGCTTTTGATGGTACACTGAACAAGAGGCTTTGCTTGGAAGAATAGAGTAGGGGATAAAGTTTCCCCAAAAGAAAAAGCTGTTATCTTTTCCTATAAAGCTGAGATGTCTTTGAGGCCAGGCCAGATGAATTCTTGAAAATGTCATTTCCATTTGGCAAGCAAGGTTTATGGGCCCTCCTAACCTTGTTAATCAGTGAATCTAAGTTGATGCATCTAAAATGGAAATATCAAGCTGAGCCACAATAACAGTATAAGTCAAATGTTCAGATTTGACGAGAACCCAATAGAAAAATAATAGCTATTTTTCAAAAGTTATGAACTGGACAGACTTACCATTGACAATGGACTTCCTTTGCCAGAGGCTACAATCAGCAAAACCATTAGTTACAGACACATAGCTCAAGAGTCATTAAGGTTTCAGGAATGAAAGATAATAGTACTTCTCACATGAAGATCTTCCCAACTGGGAGAATCCCCTCTGGCATTTACAGGCATTCATAATACAAGTGTGTAACCCATCAATTCTAATTATATATTGATCAGTAGAATCCTCAACAGTACACTAGATTGACCCAAAGGACCCTGCCCACAGTGTCATATTTGCTTCTGTCTCCACTTGTGAACTCTACTCAAATCATATCAATTTGATTTGGATGTTTAATATTCCACAGGACTGACTAGAATGGTGACCTAGGTGCTTTTGTTTTAAAGTCATAAAAGTTTGAGTCCCTCCTGTCTCCTAGATTCTGCAGCATACTTGGAGAGCTGAGTATGGCCTTTCGTCCCTGTTGAGGGCCAGGGAGACTTTAATCCTAAATTTAATCATCCTTGCCTTTAAAGCAGCTGAGATCAGGTTGGTGGAAGAAAGGAAGAATCAGGAAATATGAGGGAGAGAGTGACTTCATGCCAGCAAACAAAGTTGAGTTTACTTTCATTTTTGAGTAGCACGGTACCTACCTTCAGGAATTTTTTTAGTTATCTTTGAGTCAATTTCTCATCCTCCAGTAGGTTAATTTTGCCAGCATTATAAACTCAATCTGGGGCAGTGAAAGCCTGAATATTAGCCAATGCTTAATTTATGGTTTCCCATTTGAGTTTGTCTTGGTAAAATCTCTGCAAGAGGGCCAGAGTCCCATCTTAGCAGCCAGAATCCATTGCCAAAAATTCCAGGACCTTTTAATGTTACCTCTAAGTAGATCTATGGTGGGCATTACACACTGCAGAAGAATCTGAGTCATGAGATGGTCCTGTATTGGAATTCTTCCATATCAATCATTTTTCTCCCTGCCCTCTCACCTCTGAAGTGAACCAAAGTTCTAACAGTTAGCCTGGTTTCTTCCCATAGTTGTCATAAATTCATCTTTATCACTCAGCATAGGTAAGCATATCCACAACTTCTCTGAAAATAGGTAGAAACTTATGCCTTCTCTCCCTAGTCCAAATCTTAATATTAATTGTTAGTGTGATGTGTACCTGAGAAATTGACTTAGACTGTCCAGACTGTTGAGAAATTTCCCTACCTGGAAGAGAGTTAGCGTACCTAGCATTCTTTAGGACAGCTACCTCTGATCTTACTTTAGGGTACTCAGACTGCAGCCAACCCCTCAATGCCTCCTCATTGACAGGCAGCAAAGTAGAGGAGCTTTTATTGCCTCATTGACCATTCGGTGTGATTGATGTGTTTGCCATTGATTTCCAGAGACTTCTCTCAAATCCCATTAATTGGCTTGGGAGCTTGTCATGCTTCCTTTTCTCCAAAGCCTTTTCTTTGCTGGCCCCCCATTGTCATAACCCAAACTATTAAAAACTGTGAAAGATCTGAGATTTTTCCATACTTCCAGGTTAAAAAAAGTTAGATTTCCACAGATTCATGGATGCTAGCAGAAGTCAAAAGATGCCTCACAGTTTACTACTCACAACAAAGGGAATAGAGTATCAGCTTTGGTGTCACCTTGAGCCCTAGTCCACATGCTCAGATGAGGAGGACAAGACATCAGCTTGCATTTTAGGGGAGGATCACTGAATTTAGGGAACCCTAATCTTTTACAACAATTATTATGCCTGCCCTGTTGCTCTGGAGAGAGATATACCCTGCCTTCAAAATTGTAAGGAAGTCTGTCATCTGTTCTAAAAGGAGACAATTTCTCTCTATTCTAAGGCTGTTTTGCTATATAGACATTCTAGAAAAAATAGTCCAGAATTCGAGAAATACAGACATGCAAGAGACCTGTGGAGGATGGTCTCCTGACAGCCCAGAAAAAAATTCAGTGCTCTCAGGGCACTAAATTTCTCCTCAACAGCTTGCTGTGACTCCATGGGCCTTGTCTACATAACAGCTCTAAAGGGTATTGATCACTTTCCTATCCAAGACACAGAAAAGGTGTTACTAATACAACGATTAGAAAAAATGTGGCCACTGGTACAAGTGAAAGAAAATGAAGAAAATAATTGCAAATATGAAATCAGTATAATTTATTTTAGTAAAAGTCACAAATTCCATATGGAATGTGATTTATGCTAACCAATGAAGTGAATATCAGCCTTTCAGATGCTGATCAGATATATCTATAAATATATAGGCTGAGATCCAAAAGACAAGTAAGCCAAGTTCTGGTTAGGTGAGTATGGATAAATAAAAATATATAGTAAGAAATCTTCAGTGACTTTTTTTCTTAGAATTTCAAAGACTGAAATGCTTAGAAGAAGAATAATTGCTTTAAATATCCATGTGAAAATATAAGATCCTATGCATATGCTTTTGGTCAGTCTGATTCAGTATTTTCTCGAAGGATATAAAACACTGATAAATTCAGTTTAGTACTGAGACTTAGATTTCTGAAAGAGTAGAGCTAAGAATGGCATTTTTCTTTTCCACTGACTAGTGAATGAAGAGGCAAAATTCCTAGGTCCTGCATATGCCAGGACAATTGTAAGATTAGTGTTCTCAGATGGTAATAAGGTAGATGAGAGTACTCAAGTAAAAATAGACTTGGACTATATAATGCACTGGAATTAAGGATTCAAAACTTTTGCATTCCAATGATATTTTAAAGAAAGTTACACGTTGTTAGTTTGTCCAAACTATGATCTCTATATATTTTAAATTGAAATTAAGCAAACGTAGGGTGATTGCTTAGAAATGGGAAGATTTAGCTGACCAAATAATGATTAAGTTGACCTCTAAAGGATGAGTAAAACTTATATATGAAAAGGAAGAAGAGAAGAATTTCCAGGCAGAGGGAGTAATATGTGGGAGGGCTGTGGCTGGAGGAAATATGGATAAAGAAATTAGAAGACCAGAGAAGCTAGAGAGCAAAAATTGCTTTGAAATGAACCTGTAGAAGAAAAACTAAGCAGGATTTTATAGGCTGTGGTGAAGTTTGATTTCATTCTAAGAGCAATAGAAAGTTATTTAGAAGCTGAGGATTTATGCATATGTATGTCTGTGTGTGTATATGTATACACACGGAATAAAATCAGGATTCTGTTTTGAAAATATACAAACAAAATATGCAATCAGTATATTCAAATAAAAATATAATCAATATTTTGAAAAATACTGATTATAATATAGAAAATGGAATCAAAGCTTGTCCTGTCAAGGAATTATAAATACTTGGATTGTTGTAGTGGTAGAAATGGAGAGAAGTGAATGAATTTCAGAGATTATGTAGGAGGAATAATCCGTAGAATTTGGTAATGGAGTACATAAAGTAGGACTGGTGAAAAAAAATTCATTATCATAATGACTTTTGAATTTCTGGCTTATACCATTTTGTAGTTATATATGGTCATGTAGCAGATCATCCCAAAGCTTGTTAAAGTTTAAACTTTAATGTCATTTATTTTGCTCAGGTGTCCACAGTTTGGATGAGGATTAGCAAGAGCAGCACATCTTTTTCTCACTTGATATATGTTGGTCAGTTCAAAGTCTAGGAGCTGGAAGTAGCTGAAGTTTCTTTTATTCAAGGGTCTGGGGTTTGATGCCGACTGATGCTGAGATATGTTAGCACTATGGCAGAACACCCATGTGTGGACTTTCTGTGTAGGTGCCTGTTTTATTTATGGTATAATGGCCGGGTTTCAAGAGCAAACTCACTATGAGAGAGTACTAAGCAGAAGCTCTAGAGCTTTTTATGACTTCGCTTTGGAAGTCACTCAGCATTACCCTGACCACATTACATTCATTAGAAACAAGTCAAAAAATTGGCCTCTGTTCAAGGAGGGGAGGGACATCAAAGAATTTGTGCACATGTTTAGAACCAGCAAAGATAACTTCCTGACAGATAGCCCCTCTATTGAGAGAGGAAATATTAGAAAAGGACTACTTTTGGAAAAAATATTTATTTCTTCTCCTTCTGATTTATCCTTAAGCATCTGTTCTGTATCCTCTGCATTTTCAGGAATTTGTCTATTATTTGTAAACTGTTGATTTCTAAAATCTATCTAACCTTGACTTTTCATCTAAGCACTAGTATCTCTGGCTGATTCTTGCCCCTAGGATGTCTCAGTATCATCTTCAATTTAAGTTGTTTGGAATAAAACACCTTATTTCCCCACAGAATTTCCCCTTTTCTTGAAATCCTCTTTTGTTAATGGAGAAATCATTCTGGTTCAAACTCTTGGGTTTCTCCTTGACTCCTCTCCCACAGCACCAATCCCAATCTATTACCAGATATGGTCAAATCTACCTTTGACAGCTATCTTCCATCCACCCATCCTTTATTTTCTTTCCTTTCCTCTTTCTTTTCATTCCTTTTCTGCCTTTTTCACAATATTCTGGACAAGTGATCTTTTTGATTATAGAATAAATCAGCTCATTCTCTCCTCAGGATTATGCTTTTAGATTTTGCTCTTTCTGTAATAATTTTCCTGGAAATACTTGCATATCTGGTTCATTGTATTTATTTATTTCTCTAGTCTCCCCTAACCACCATTGCTGAAGTTCCTTCTTCAAACAAATTATTCTTTTACCTTTTAAAAATTCCTTTCAATAAGATGAATAAGTTCTGGGAATCTAATATAAAGCATGGTGACTATAGTTAATAATATAGTATCAATAATTAGTAGTTATATACTGTATTATTAACTATAGTTATATACTTATATAAATTTTATAGAGAGTTATGTGATAACTATTATTACACTGTAGAGTTTCTAAGAGAATAGATCTTAAGTGATCTCTCCACCAAAAAAAAGCATGGTAACTATGTGAGGTGATGAGTATATTAATTTAACTTCATTGAGATATTATTTCAAATGTTTATGCATATTTAATCATCATGTTTTACACCTCAAAAAATCATTTTGTACAACATAGGTATATGCAGTTTTTTGTCAATCATACATCAATAAAACTGCAGGAAAATAAAAATAATAAAATTTTTAAAATTTTTTCATGCAATGCATCATATCTAAAATGATCATGTATTTATAATATTGAATAGATTATATACCACTTGTTTGCTGACATCTCTCACTAGAATATAAGTTCGATGTGCTCACACATGGTATGAGTTTTGCCTACTTTCGTATCACCAGAGCATCTGAAAGAAGGAAAGGGAAGTAGTAGACACTAAATAAAAGTGTACTGAGTAAGTGAAAATGCAAATAAATGGAAAGTGTACGCATCCTTATTACTTCAGTAGCCTTCTAAGTGGTCTCCTTAGCTAAGAAACTTTTATTTTCTATCTTAACTAAAATGATCACTTTTTCTTCCAAATGCCACTGAGATTCATTATCCATTCCAGTGTTGATGATTATTAATCTGTGATACATACTTTCAGTGTGTTAGCTTGTAATGTGTTTAATTCTCATTCATATACTTTGCCAACTAAGTTGTACACTCTGTGAATTCCCGGCTGTCCCCCATAGCAATTACTACATTAGAAGAAACTGTTAATATGAATAGACGTTTACCTCTATGGAATTATTCCACTTGATTTCATCCAATGCATCTAAATCCTTTTTAATTCCAGAAAGTAGCACATTTGATGACTCTAGTAATAGCAACCAAATACTGAATACTTAATATGAATCAGGTGCTATACTAATATTTTTCTTTGTATTTTCTCCTTTATCCTCATACTAATCTGTTGCGGTAAATTTTATTCCCATTTGATTGATGATAAAACAAATGAATCTCAGAGATGTTAGAGTGCTTTCCCTTACAGCTAAAAAGTGATAGGACTGAATTTCAAACCCCAGTCTTCCTCACTTCAGAATAACTATGTTATGTAATGCAGTGTCTGCCATGGTACCTTCTGGGTCTATAAATCTGGTTGAAAGTCATGCTCACACAAATGCATCTCTGAGGCTTTCATTCTGAAAAGCTTTGTTACACTTGGAGATGTTATGATGTCTTGGAACTTAATAGCATAGGTAAAAACTTTTGAAATTGTCTTTTTTTCCCCCCAAAAGCAACCCAAGTTTTATGTAATGGAAACCCTATCTCATTTTTTGTTTCTTTTTTTTTAAGTTTTCCGACTTGACTTAAAATGTAATGTTATCTGGCACTAGAAGTCTTGCTTCCTTGGTTTTATCAAGTTATAGCATCACAGTGCTTTTGTAATGAAAACAGCAAGTACAAAGTGCTGACATTAGATTACTGATGTTTCCATAATGCATTTTCTCATAATACGTAAATTAAAATTTTAATGTCTACCTAGTAAAAGAAAAAAAGTATATTTTTACTTCTATTGAATGACAGTAAAATTTCATATATATTACTTGTTCTTTTGATGTCACAATATAATCATTATTAGCATAATCATCCCTATTTTACAGAATGAGAAAATTAGGCTCATTAATATTCACTGTCTTGTTAGAGCCCCATCATCTTCTCTGGAGCTATCGAAATATGTGGTATTGAAGTAATGGAACAGTCTTTTCTTATATATTTTCATAACAGTAATCATATTTTTTACCTATAGTGAATATTTGAGAAATTCCTGGCCTGTGATTATATTTAATTAACTACGCCAAGATAAAATAATACATTCAGAGGAATGGCAGTAAATGAGAAGGGTACTTATTAAGTACTATAAAATTAATGGGGAAAATATATACAGAGAAGTGGGTTTCAAATAATAATTGACAGGAAATAAAATTAATACATATAAGATCAATTAATACTTAATAAACATCTATGTGGATAAAGATCCTGAGACTTTTGTAGTGTACATTATCTCCCCACATTTCCTGCCCTCAAGACAACATACGCGCACGCACACACACACACTTGCACGTGCACATGTGCATAAACAATGGCTCGCTTTCATTTAGGAAATTAGAGTAGCCTGTTGATTAAGAGGACAGACTTTAGGATCAGATGGACATAGATTTGATTTTTTAATCTACGCACTACCTATATGATTACAGACAAATTATAAGCCTCAGTTTCCTGATCTATAAAACAGAAATAATTAAACCAATTTTATATAGTTATACATATATCAAATTTGGGGCATAATACCAAAATTTTAGAAGTCTCGAAACCCTGTTTACTTTGTTTGGATGAACTTAGTCCTTGTTAGCTTCTGCTTGAGTTGGAAAGAGAGCAGAAGCATGCTAAACAGAGTACACTCAGCTTAGATTGAACCTGCTACCTGGAAAAGCAGAATCTTCTCTGTATAAGCTTCATAACATTTCAAAAATGACCACACTGCTAGAGATGTCACTAAAAAATATCACCCTGTTAAAAATACTACTTCTCTCAGATGATAAAGCTAGAAATACTATATATAAAATGTGGGTAAGGAATATTTCTCATCAGTGGTCTTCATTAATTAATTGAGGAGTGGCTCTGTATGAAGGAAGTTCTGTGGCAGAAGGAAGTGCTTCTCAAGTTTGAAAGCAAAGAGGAATTACTGGACCAATTTAATAAACGCAGGTTCTGACTCAGTAGGTCTGGCAGCATTCTGTGTTCCGAGCAGGCTTCCAGGTGATGTTGATGCTCTGTAGATCACACATTGAGTAGGAAGAGTAAAGGAAGGACTATTGGATCAGAAGTTACAAGTCCAAGGATATCTGTTGTGTGGCTTTGGAACCAAGTACCCTGATGTAAAAATGGGAAAATCATACTTTTCTTGTTCTCCTCTCTGGAATACTGTGGATATTAAAGTCCATGATATGTGTATATGTAAATGTATACACACATGCATGCATACATATACGCGTGTGTGCTTTTAAACAAAAATTTAAATGTAAGTGACTAATTATTAATAATATAAATAGTGTAAACATAAGTAATAAGATAATACAGCATCCTTAGTCCTTAGAAATCCTGAGGAACAATGCATTAACTGAGAGCTTCTTTTTCACTATATCTTTTCTACCTTCTTTCCACAGTCCTCCTCCCAAAATAAATACACCTATTAAATATGACAGGAGATGGGGAAGCATGATATTTGACTCAGGCATTATGTTTCAGCAAATACTTACTGAGCTTCTATGAAGTTCACGTAATAATGAAACTGAATTTGTCATGCTTTAGTATATGCTTTTTAAAATAAATGGAAAATGACTAAAGTTTAAAGAGGACATCGATTTCAAGAAGTTAATGTGTAGAAATTCTAGTACCATCTTGAATTCAGGAGCCTCTTGCAGTTTTGTGGGTTTATCCTGTGTATTATCTGCTTAAAATATCTTTGCCCTAGAATGTGAAATCATTCAATGAAAAAAAATTTTACTTGGCATTGTTTCTGGCATCATGATGAAACTATGTCTATTATAGAGTGGAGAAAAAAGTAATGTTATTTCATGTTTCTAAATAGCAAGTTTCTTTTTTTTTTTTTTTTACTCTCTATGCCAGAGACTTATAGCAAAGACATTATCATTGCTTCTAGAAGAAGTGATGGCAATCATTGAAAGAACTGTCATCCATCTTAGATAATGGCAATTTAAACACATAGTAAAATGCTTTTGTCACTTGACACACTTTGATAAGAACAGTGTCACTGATGTTTTATTTCTTCCATGAATTTTAATGGGAAATGAACCATTAGTGACAAAACTGGCTACAGTATGGGATAGTGTAAAAACTGTGCATTTAAAAATCAACAAGTGCTTTTTTGTGTTTTTTTTTTAAGTTTGCTTATTTCACATTTATTACACACTTATAAATGCATCCTGAAGGCAACTTCCATTTTCATTTCCTCGGCAGTGATGATATGGCCCCTTGTCATGGCATATCAGAAGACAGGGGTCTTAACATGGGGAACACTCAAGGCCAATTGTAAGGATATCTGTCCTGAGGATCCGTCTTTAAATATATCTTCTTACAAGAATGCCTAGAGGTGGGAAGAGGGGAAGGGGGATAAAGTCAGTAAGATCTGAGCTCACTTGGATATTCTAGTTTAAAATTACTTTTAAAAAAGGAGGTGATAGAGACTTTACATCTATAATTAATACTTTCGTTATACATGCTTTTTTTTCTTTTGAGGAATGCAAGTTTTGTTTTACAGGACCAATATAACCAACACACAAGCTCTGTTCATCTGCTTATAAGTCAGTTTAAAAATTTCCCAGGCAAACACTGAGTCATTGAATAAGGTTTGCAAGGTTCAAGTTAAACGCAAGAAGACAAAAGGCACTCATTTCCATAGGTGCTGCCTGGAAATGCTTGGGCAGATTGAGATCTAGAAATAGACTGACACTAGGCAGGTCTGTGTGCGTCACCTCATTTGAGAAAGCCCAAACTTCCTCTTTTCAATTCCCTTGGTGTTTCTCAAGCATACCAGCCAGATCTCTCTGTCTTTAATGATTTGGTTGTATGCCAGCTCATCTCTCTTCCAGACTTGGCTGCTGAAGGGAGAATGGAGGCTCAACACCATCTGAGTCCAGAGGAAATGAATGACACAGCTGAATATCATCAGGGTAATGATGGTATCTCATTGCTCTCTAAATCTGTTATTTGGGACAGAAATAGAGCAGAGGATTTTCCTGGCATTTCAATTATAAGAATTAGAAGGACAATGTGAAAAATGTAGGGGCAGTGAGGGGAAAGTTTTGGAGAGAAACCCGGAGTGCATTTAACCTTCCCTTTTCCCATTAGAGAATACAATATTGCAAACTAGAGCTTTGTTTTCAGTTTTAAAACAAGCCATTTCCTAAATGATTTAACTTTCTAAAAATATTCAGTGGAATAAATTTTTGTTAATTGGTTGTCTTAATATTATGATTTTAATGAAGGAGGCAGTGTGTCCAAAACCTCTGTGCACTCTAAATCCTCTTTATTTCTTATTCCAGTCTCTTCTGTGGTGACCACTTAAATTTTGTGCAGGTAAACATGTTCAGACCTCTCCTTCTGCATCCTACCTCCTAACCTGTGGCCTCTCTGACTCCTGGGTCAGGAAGTTTATGAACTGGCTTGGCCTTTATGCAGGTGCTACCGGGAATTGTAGAGAAGCTAATGCTTTATAAGTCAATTATTGACCTATAAGGAAAGTAGGAGCAAATGAGTAAGTGCATCCCCCCTTCTTCTGCAGTATCCTTTGCTATTCTAAGAGGCATTTTACACGTTTTATCAGAAGTTTCTATAGGGCAAATACCAGTTATTCATAGTGGTAGTCTATTGGTTAATAAATCCTTGTCTTGCCTTTCTTGCATTCCAGGACTTTTTCACTCCCATCTGTTTGTCATTTCTGTTCACCAGGACCATACTATGAGTTAAACTTCTCACATACAAGCATTTGTGTGAGGTACACTTTCTGGAAAACATTCTAAAGTATAATTCTGTGGGATCCCCTTTGGTAGATACCCTTTGGCTTTCAGTCTACATCAGATAGTTCCAGGCAATCTCTACTTGACCTTTGGTTTGAGGGTCATATAATTAGATTATCCATACCTGGGGAAATATTCAGAAATTTCTATCTCTAGAGAATGATTCTGCAGGAAGCTTAAGGATAGCAAACACCTCTGTTTCATTTCTCCTTGGCTCTGTGTATGGCCCCAAACCCAAAGGGAATACAGATTATCTCCCTAAACCTTATGGGTATTTGTGCTAATCTCTAGGGAATGGTGAAATCACAGCTATGTTTCTAGGGAAAAGGCTTTGAGGTCAGTTTCTTCGTAAGATTCATAGCTGTGTTTTGTTAAGGTTTGGTTTGGCTTAGGTTTTATGTTCTTGTTGCTTTGTTTGGTTTTGTTTTTTCCTGTTCTGTAGTTATATATTCACATAGGGGAAAATAGAAGTTGCTGAAATAATTTATTGTAACTTACAAAGAGGTGAAAATGTTACACAGCTTCCTACCCAGGAGTGCATTATGTACACATTTTTCACTGACTAACAGGATTGCATTACCAAGTACAGCAGTAACTGTTTGAATTGATTTATGAAGTAAATAAATGTGATTTTATTACTGTCTTCTTTTTGGTGATGGTCTGCATGTTGTGGGAAATTCATATCAGTTCTGAGTTCTTGGATAGTACAAGCTATTTTTCTACATAAAGACTTTTATCACACAGTTTATAGGTAATCAAACTGTTCATCCTTTGCAGATCTTATGATCTTTAAAATTTTATTAAATGTGCTATCCATACCATAAAAACAATATGCTGAAAATGTGGAAGGAATTATGCATATGTATAAGGCTTTAGTCTTCAAGGATCAGAAGATTAAAAAGTGTGTCTAAGAATTGGTATGAACAGCATATATATGAATAAGAAATATTTTCATGTATTGAAACATGAAAAAATGACATGCTATAAATGTGCATAAGTAATGGTATTATACTATTTGTATTAAAGTATATTTGTATGTAAATAATAAGAGCTACATTGGCTGATCTGAATATTTTCTCAGTAATATCCTATGATAATTTTACCTCAAATATAAACCAAAATTGGCAAAAATATAACTAATATTTATAGCATACTAGATAAAAACTTAGACTTTGGCATCTAGCTTCTGTGACCTCAAATAAACTTGGGTGAGTAATTTAAATTATTTATTCCCATATTCTTTGTAAAATTCAAATAGTAATAATAACACTTACATAGAGAGTTTACCATATGTTAGACAAGCTTTAAGTATATCAATTCATTTGGTCCTCTCAACAAACCCGTTAGATATTATATTATCATTTCCCTCTTACATACAAGGAAATTGAGACAAGAGAGATTCAGTGATTAACTGTAACAAAACCAACCACTGTAAACAATAGAGCCAGGATTTGAATCTGTATATTTGTTTATCTCTATCTGAATTATTTCACAAAGCATAATACCCTTTAGCTACTGCATGTCTCAAATGTTGAAATTTCATTTTCTGTGGCTGAGTAATATTCTTTCCATACAGCATCTTCTTTATCCATTTGTCTATCAGTATACACTTAGGTTGCCTTTGTATCTCGCTATTATTGTAAATAATGCTGCAGTTAACATTGGAATTCATATATCTTTTGGGGTTTGTGTTTTTATTTTCTTCAGGAAAATTCTCAGAGGTGAAATTGCTGAATTATATGGCAGTTCTCTTTTTAATTTTTTGAGAAACATTCATATTGAATTCCGTAGTGGCTGCACCAATTCACAATCCCACAAACAGTGCATATGGGTTTCCTTTTCTCCACATTTTTGTAGAGACTTGTTATTTGTTGTCTTTTTGATGATAACCATTCTGAGAGGTGTGAGGTGGTATCACCTTGTTGTTTTGATATGCATTTCCCTGATGATTAGTGGTGCTTGAGCACCTTCATCTGTGTGTCTTCTTTGAAAAACTGTATTCATATCTTCTGGCCATTTTTTTCTTTTTTGATTGAAGTGTAGTTGATGTGCAATGTCATGTTAGTTTCTAGTGTACTACATAATGATTTCATATTTTTGTAAATTATACTTCATTATAGATTATTATAAGATAATGGGTGTAATTCCTTGTGCTGTATCATACATCCTGTTGCTGACCTATTATATATATATATATATAGTAATTTGTATCTGTTAATCCAATACCTAATCCAGTCATCTGTTGGTGGGCACTTGGGTGGCTTCCATGTGTTGGCTGTTGTAAATACTGCTGTTACAAACATTGGAGTGCATGTATCTTTTTGAATTAGTGTTTTCATTTTTTCTGGATAGACAACCAGGAGTGGAATTGCTGAATCCACTTATGGTAGTTCTATTTTCAATTTTTAGGGAAAATTCCAAACTCTTCCTAGTGGCTGCACCTAATTACATTCCTACCAATAGTGTACAAGGGTTCCCTTTTCTCCACATCCTTGCCAACATTTGTTATTTGTAGACTTTTTGATGATAGTCATTCTGACAGGTGTGAAGTGATATCTCGTTGTTGTCTTTATTTGCATTTCTCTAATAATTAGCAAAGTTGAGCATCTTTTCATATGCCTGTTAGCCATTTGTATATGTTCTTTGGAGAAATGTCTATTCAGGTCTTCTGCCCATTGTTTAGTTTTGCTTTTGTTTCTTTTGCCTTAGAAGACAGATCCAAGAACTATTGCTACAATTTATATCAGAGTGGTCCACCTTGTTCTCTTCCAGGGGTTTTATAGTATCTGGTCTTTCATTTAGGTCTGTAATCCATTTTCAGTTTATTTTTGTATATGGTATAAGGGTGTGTTCTAATCTAACTGCTTTACATGTGGCTTTCCAGTTTTCCCAACATCACTTGTTGAAAAGACTGTCTTTCCTTCCTTGTATATTCTTGCTTCCTTCGTCATAGATTGATTAACTATAGGTGCATGGGTTTATTTCTTACTGCTGCCCATTTATTAATCAGGTTGTCTGATTTTCTGAGGTTGAGTTGTATGAGTTTTTCTCCAGGGCACATGGAGTATTGGCCAAGATAGGTTATATGCTAGGCCACAGGAAACTATCAACAGAAGAAGGAAATCTACTGGATAGGAGAAGATGTTTGTAAATTACATATCTGATAACAGGTTAATATTCACAATATATTTTAAAAAGGGACCTAGTTAAACTAAAAGCTTCCCTCTTAGAAGTGCTTTTGCTGTGTCCCACAGATTTTGGATCATTGTGTTTACATTTTCACTTGTTTCCAGGTGTTTTTTATTTACTTTTTGATTTCTTTAGTGACCCATTTTTGTTTTGTTGCATATTGTTTAGCCCTCATGTGTTTGTGATTTTTGCAGTTTTATTTCCTTTAGTTGATTTCTTGTCTCATACAGATGTAGTTGGAAAAGATGCTTGATATGATTTTAGTCTTTTAAATTTATTGAGACTTTTTGTTATTTTTTATTATATTTCTTATTTTTATTATTTTTCTGCTCAGGTTGGGTGATTTTCACTACTCTGTATTCCAGTTCACTGCTTTGTCTGTCTGTATGTTCTAATTTACTGTTGAGGCCTTCTAGTGTATTTTTTTTAACCATTTTAAAAATTTATTTGTGTATTTTACAATATCATATTTTTTAAATTGAAGTATAGTTGATGTGCAATATTATATATTACAGGTATGCAATATAGTGATTCACAATTTTTAAAGGTTATACTCCATTTGTAGTTATTATAAAATATTGGCTATATTCCCCATGTTGTATAATACATCCTTGTAGCTTATTTTATACCTGATACTTTCTACCTCTTAATCCTCCACCTCCATCTTGCCCCTCCTTCTTCACTTTCCCAGATGGTAACCACTAGTTCCTTCTCTACATCTGTGAGTCTGTTTCTTTTCTGTTGTATTCACTAGTTTTGTTTTGTTTTTTTGTTTTTGTTTTTTTTTAAGATTCCACATGTAAAGGATATCTTACAGTATTTGTCTTTCTCTGTCTGACTTCTTTCACTTAGCACAATGCCCTCTCAGTCCATCCATGTTATATACCAGAAACTAATACAACAGTTTTAAATCAACTGTACTTCAATTAAAAAGCAAGCAAGCAAACAACCAACCCTATTTAAAATAAGGGCAGAAGAACTGAACAGACATTTTTCCAAAAGAAGAAATGCAGGTGGCCAACAGGAACATCAAAAGTTGCTCATCACTAATATCAGGGAAATGCAAATCAAAAATCACAATGAGATATCATCTCACATCTGTCAGAATGGCCATCATCAAAAAGAACACAACAAATGTTGGCAAGGATGTGAGGGAAACCTTGTATACTGTTGGCAGGAGTGTAAATTGGCACAGCCACTATGGAAAACAGTATGGAGGTTTCTCAAAAACCTAAAAATAGAACCACCATATGGCCCAGCAGTTCCACTCCTGGGCATATATCCAAGAAAAGCAAAACCATTAATTCAAAAAGATACACACCCCAATATTAATAGCAACATTATTTCTAATTGCCAAGATATGGAAGCATCCCAAGTGCACATCAATAGATGAATGGATGTAGAAGATATAGCATATATTTTTACAATGGAATCCACCTCACCCATAAAACAAAAACAAAAACAAAAAAAAAAAAAGAAGGATATTTTGGCATTTGCAGCCCTTCATTCACTTTTTTTTTTTTTTTTTCATTTCAAAAACCAGAATTTTATCACTGGCATAAACATTTCCTAGTATATTTTTTAAATTTCAGTTATTGTATTATTCAGCTCTGTTTGATTCTTCTTTATATTTTGAACTCTTTTTTAAACAACTCATTGTGTTCATCCTTTTTTCTCCTGAATTTGTTGAGCATTTTTGTGATCATTACCTTGAACTCTTTATCAGGTAGATTGATTATCTCCACCCCTTTAGTTTTATGCTTTTTTTTTCTCCTGAATTTTTGTCTTGTTCTTTCATTTGGAACTTGTTACTCTGTTTCCTCATTTTGCCTGTTTGTGTTTATTTCTATGTATTAGGTAGATCAGTTATGTTTCCCAATCTTGGAGAAGTGGCCGTATGTAGGAGACATTCTGTGGGGCCCAGCAGCACACTTCCCTGTGGTTACCAGAACTATATGCTTAGGGATACCCTTTATGTGAGCTGTATGAGCCCTTCTGTTGTGGCAGGAATGACTAATGTAGCATGCTGGTAGGCGGGATTGGCCCTAGACTATTGGCCCACTAGTGGGTGGGGTCAGGTCCTGGTGCTGCTGGCTGTGTAGCCTGAAAGTTCCCAGGGCTTGTGCAGGCAAGCTGGTGGGTGGGACAGAGTCTTGGGTGTGGCTGGCTGCTGGGAATGGGGGAATCAGAGCTGATGCTGGCCTGCTGGTAGGTGGATCCAGGTCCTGAATGAAGCTTGATGTGGGGCCTAGGGGGTCCTGTGGTTGGTGCTGGTGCTAGTAGCCTACAGGGAGGACTCCAAATGGCACTTACCAGCACCAGTGTCCTTGTAGTAGAATGAGCTCCCCAAACAGGCAGCCATCAGTGTTTATGTCCCCAAGAGGAAGCCCACTTTCCTCTTTCCTCTCCAGGATGCTCTCCAAGATCAACTGGGTCTGACTCAGCCTCTGTGCTGAGACTTACAAGTATGGGATTTTGTACACAGCATTCAAGAGCAGAGTCTCTGTTTCTTACCACTCTCTGACTCTCCTGAACAGAAGCCCTACTGGCCTTCAAGGCCAGACATTCTGGGGTCTTATCTTCTGAGTACAGGACCCCAGGTTGGAGAGCCCAAGGTGAGGCTTGGATCCCTCACTCACTGGGGAGAACTGCTGCGGTTGTGATTGTCTTCCCTTTTCTGGATTGCCTACATAGGGTTGTGGATCATGACTATACCACTTGTCCACCCCTCCTACCTGTCTCTGTAGTTCCTACTTTATACTGTTAGTTGTGAAAAATCTTTTCTGCTAGTCTGCAGGTCATTCTCATCAATAGTTGTTCTGTAAATAGTTCTAATTTTGGTGTGCGCCTGTAGGGTGAGGTGAGTTCAGGGTCTTCTTACTCAGCCATCTTGGCCACACCTCTTCTCAGCAACTTTCAAGTATACAATAAAATATTATTAACTATAGTCTCCACGCTATACATTAGATCCTCAGAACTTATTCATCTTATAACTGAACATTTGTACTCTTAATGTTTATTCTATATCAACGTCAGAAGAAAAAAGAAAACAGAACCCTGATATTTGGAATATATGGAAGTTTTGCCTTTCTGATATAGACAGGTTAGGGTTTAATTAATATAAAAAGAAATTCCTCTAAAATTCCTTAATAGTTGTTTTAACACATCATATTCTATTCACCTATAAATGTTGTCTTAGATGAAATAATTCATCACTGACATTCTTTCTAGGTTAACAGCTCAGATATAATGTGACTGTCTCTTCCTAGGAAGTTGAGTAGAAACTGAGTTTTATGTTATCAGTGTGCTTACAAGTAAGAAACTGGTTCCTCTTATCATGTGTTTATGAACATTGAGAATGCCAATCTGTTTCTTGACATGAACTATACAGCTAAACAGATACTGAAACTATGAAATCTGTTAAAAGAAAGGCAACACAATAAAAAAAAAAATAGCAACAGAAGCCAGCCCTCTTGTCATTAATTGTGATTATATAGCAAGTTTTTGTAACAGTTTTTTAAAGAATTTAGCATTTAGACTGACAGAAGGAGTTTAATGTCTTGCCCACTAGACAGCATGAGATCAGGAGGAGTCTTAGCAAGTAAGAAACATATTTCAAGTGCTTGTCAACTCTGACAATGGAAAGGCTTATATTGTTACCTTAAGTATTTCATGATATCTTATTTTGTGATTGATGTTAGTTCCTCAGAGTAAATAGGTAAAATGTACACCTATAACTATCTCCGGATATATTGTGCCACGATTTTTTTTCATGAGGCTTCTTTTGTTCATCTCCAATAACCCTCATTCTTGGCATACCAAGTCTCTTAGTTTAGTGTCTCAATCAAGACTCCATTGCCTAAGCATGTCATTCATTCAGTAAACACTTACTGACTGCCTTCACAACCAGTCAGTAATGCTGTGTAGTGATTGTCCTCGGCAGCTTACAGTATTCTGAGAGGAAAAGTGGCAGTAGAAGACAGTAAGATAATACTTTGTAATAAATTAGCATGCATAGATCTTTTTTAAAATGAGAAAATGGGAGGAGCACCCTATTCAGGGTGGACTGGGATTAGGGTTATCAGGAAAAGCTTCCCAGAGGATTGCCAGTTTAAATCCTAAAGTAAGAGTAAGGATTAGACAAATGACAGGGAAAGGACTTGGGAATAAGTGTATATAATCTAGTTTGAGTTAACAAGATTTTTATTTCCTTCTTCAGTGACCAAACACTCTATTAACCAACTCTTCCATGATAGCTTCCCACTGTAGTGGAAACTGAAGTTTATGCCTTGTTCCCATGATTCTCTCTCTTCAAAATTTACTGATAAAGTGCAGAATAAAAAGAAGAAAAGGAATATATAAACAGGTTTACGTTGTATAGCACAGGGAAATATATTCAAGATCTTGTAGTAGCTCACAGTGAAAAAATATGAAAATGAATATACGTATATTCATGTATGACTGAAAAATTATGCTGTACACCAGAAATTGACACAACATTGTAAACTGACTATAATGCAAGAAGAAAAAAAAGAAGAAAAAGAATGAGAAAAAAAATTAGAGATTAGGTAGTACAAAAGATATCCCACTAAGTGGGATATCTTGATGGTTGAAGGCAAAATTTTGCCACCCAGGGGACATTTGGCAATGTCTGGAGATAATTTTTGATTGTCACAACTTTGGGTGGAATGCTAATGGCATCTAGTGGGTAGAAGACAGGGATGCGGCTAAACATTCTGCAATGCACAGGACAGCCCCCACAGCAAAATAAATGATTATTTAGTCCCAAATGTCAAGAATATGGAAGCTGCAAAGCCCTCCATTAAGTTAATAATTGTGAATTATGCATAAGCAACAATAGTGTGAATATATGGTATTTTTAGCTTCCTGAGAAGCACAAAGGAAACACAAGTAGGAGGGTCACTGTTTTTGTTACTTACTCACATAGGCTGATACTAATAGGCTAGTCACTATTTTTAAAGCTGAGAGTGATGCTTTCACATTCTGCAACCATTGTGTTTATTTCAAAGAATGAAATTTCTACATTATATTAAAATATCACCTATTAAGGATCTCCCATGGCATCTTGAACAGTTAGGTGTAGTTTTTCTACTTACTGAGTTCTAGAGTGCTAAATTGTTTTCTTGTGTTCAAGTTAAAACATCCTGTAGCAATTTTTTAAAGTTTCTTACTATAGCCTTGGGAAGGAATCTTTAACAGTTTTGGCTAGAAAGATGCTTATACTGTAATGCAGGTATATTTAGCTAAGGTTTTCTGTGGCATGTTATTATCTCAGCAACATCACTTTCTTCTGAGTCCCTAAGATTTGCCAGCTCAGAAATTTATCTTCATCCTTATTCTAGGGTTGGTTATGTGTGAGGGTATTGACTTTCTGTACTAAGTGTGCTCCTGTGCATCTTCTCTTTCTCTCTCCTTCCCTCCTTCACCCTTCTTCTCTCTCTTTCTGTCCCCCTCTCTCTGCCTCTCTCTCTTACATGCACATGCATACACACATTGGTGGACAGTTGGCAAAATATTAATTTAAAATGAGATTGAAGGAGGAGACTGAAGAGACATAACAAATAAATGTAATATGATATCTTGGATTAGATCTTGGGACAGAAAAAGGACAATAGTTAAAAAAAACTAATGAAATGCAAATAAAGTCCAGAGTTTAGTTAATAGTAATGTACCAATAATACTTTTTTTTAGTCTTGGTAAATGAATTGTGGTTATGCAGTATGTTAACATTAGAAGGAACTGGGTAAAGTGTATATTGGAACTCTCTGTATAATTTCTACATCTCTTCTATGAATCTAAAATTATTCCAAAATGAATTTTTTTATAATAAATGATACTGAAGATGAAACTAAAGTAAATAAATTGATAAGGGATTTTCATTTTGAAAGCAATTTTTAAAAAATTATGTTTCTCAATTAGAAGTATTAAAAAAGTTGGTTGTAGTCTTGAAATTGAAGTATCAGTTTGCAATTGTGTTTTCAAGCACTATTTCATTGAAATTATAATCTGTTTTAATTTCATATCAAAATTAATATGTGGCTCAGACATTATAAATCAGGAGTCCAGAGGTAGCTCATGGATTTTTTTTGGGGGGGGCGGCTATTAGACATTGAAATATTTTGAAAACTTGGACATTTGAAAAATTAAAGATTTTGCATAAACATCTTTTGAAAAATTGGAAGAACTAGCAGTCTTGCCTCAAGTTCAGATGTGTCTGAACAATTTGAGTAGTGGTCTCCTTCTTCATCATGGGTATATGCTTGCCAAATGGTCACATACTTCCTTCTTTTTATGTCCCACTCCCAACCCAATTAACAGTTGGGTCAACTATGCACTGTTGAGCATGTGATATCTAATTTTACTCCTCAAAATTAAATAAACATGAGCTTTTGTATTTTGCTAATTTAAATTTTTGAGAGAGTTAATGAAACTAATTCATCCGTCAATATATCAGGCTGTAGAAATTATTTCCTGGAGTTCCACTTATGAAACCTTAAGCCTGTTTATGGAGCTCAAAATTTTTACATTTTACTAACTTGTTTTACTATGGCAAATAAAGGATAAATTAATTTTCCTTTTCTATCCAGTGTCTACATAGTTTGGGACAAGTTTGTTCCATTTTGCTCTGGTGGTAGCTTTGTGTCAAGACTTCTGCACTTTGTAAACATATACTTATAAATTTGTAGAACTTTTTCTTAGATTAATATAATAATGCCATCCTACCTGCCAATTCCCTAGGAATAAGAATGAGCACATGTGATCTTGGCAGTTAACATTCTGTAGAATTGTGTAGTTTATTCCTTGAAATAATTAATAATAGTTTTAAAAATAAAATTCCTTTGAATAGAGAAATAGATTCTCTTATTATCATTGTTTCTCATATCCTAGGATTCATTGACCCAATTCTCAGAAATTTCCTAGTCTTTTTTTTTCTCTTCTTCTTTTTTTTTTTTTTAATTCCCTTTATTAAGATCTTGGATGCCACTTTTAGAAGAATATTCTACTTATTGTTAAGCCGTAAATAGCTTCTAATGAAACCTCATTATTTTGGGAAATGGTTGACTGTTATGTGGTTTTCATATAATCAAGGATTCGTTAAGTCTGTATACATGAGAATATTGAAGGACAAAAGATAGTAAGCCTACCTAAAAACAAACTGCTTTGAGATACTTTAAAAATTGCTTAGCAGCATCACAAAGAGCTAAAATCCAGCTGCAATAACTCTTAATGATTCGTGAAAGCATAGTTATAGGTTTCAAGGAAAATATTAACACTTGGTTTGGTTGTTGGATATATTCAAAATAAATGAATTATTGAATTAAAAAAATACTATATAATCCAGATTTTTTTTTTACATGCTTTGTCCTTCTTTGTCATGCCTTAAATTATCTTGTATTAATGAGCCTCTAATTTTTTGAAGATGAGTTCTTTATGTTATAGTAAATCTCCCAAATATATACTCAGGACACCTTATACTTTTCCTTTGTAGCAGTTTTTAAGATTGTTTGATTAATCTTGTAATGGATTTTTTCATGTTTGTCTCTATCCTTATAATGTGAGGTCTATGGGGAGACACAGTGTGGTCCACAACTCTATGATCACTAATTCTCATAATGTTAAGTGATTCATAGTTCTTTAATAAATAGCATTGGTTGAGTGAATGACTAAGTAAATAAATAAGTGAATACATATGTTGTGCCCCAGAATTTAAAACTAAATAGAGCTACATACCAAAAAAGAACAAAAAACTTAAGTATAAGGGAGAGGAAGGAATACATGACTTGACTTTTTCATTCTTGTCTCCAGGAATCTAGTTTCTTAAATCCATTCTGCATTTGGCACCTGGACTGATTAACTTAAAAATATAGATGCAGTTAAGTAAAGTGCTCTTCAATATCCCCAAAGTATCTCCTTAGTTTTGACCAAAAATTAATAATTGAACAATTGCCATAGACTAACACCAATGGCCCTCCTTGAATGGGCACTTACTTACCTGTCTGTCTCCATCTAAAGAACCTCCCTGCCTCCAAACAATCTTAGATGTTCTGTTAATGACATAGTTTTCTTGTATACAATGTGGTATTTAGTACCCCTTTTCCTCTACCTGGAAACTCATCCTGAATTTCTGCTCTAAATTCATGTGTTGTAACTTCTCAAAATTCAACTCTGACATTATCTGAAGGATGCCTTTTCTAAACTCCCATGTTGCAAAAATGTCACTTTTTATGTCCCCATAACACTTGCTTACCTTTGTCTAGAACTTATCACACATTATTAAAATGACTTATTTGAATCTGTCTCTTCTTTAAGACTTCAAATCCATTAAAGAAAGGATCCTAACTTATTCATTTTTGCATTGAAACATTCTAAGTCAATGTTTGGTGTTGAGTAAATATCTCAATAAAAGAATTATAACAAATTGTCATCAAATATTCTTTTGACCTTTCACTAGAATGAAAGACTGTCCAGAATTATACAAGTGATATCCAATTTCCCTAAGATACTTCTTTAATGAATTGCCTCTTTTTCTTTAATTTTAACTGAAACATTTAAATTGTAACTTGGGAGTTTTTATTTCTTATATTTAGGTATATTTCACTTTATTTAATTATTCATTAATTAAAGTTTCTTAAAATTTTTTTGAGTATTTATACACTAAGCCAACTTCATGTCACTTGGAGATAAAAGATAGTTGCTGACATAAGGAACATAATTATTTGTAGTTAAATAAGATCAAGTATTAATGCTCTAATACAAGTAAATATTTGGAAGAATGAATTAATTTTAGCTAGCAGGTTAAGAGCTAAAAAAGAATATTTCAAATAGAAGAAATAGCATGTGAAAAGCTATGGAAGTAACTTAGAGCATGGTGCATTTTTAAATTATAAATTGTCGATTGAAGTTCCATGTAGATGTAGGTCAGATAGTCTAACCAACCCCTGATTTTAAATTCTGGGGAAGTGTAAAGTCTTCTAAAAGATTTCTTGGGCCAGTAAGTGTAAACTTAATATGTAATGGCTAATTTTAGCTTCAAATTCTTGCTTTCTGATTTTCTGGGGTCTGTCTAGTTTACATATATTCTAAGTAGACATTGTCCCCAATTTTATCTAAACAAACAAAAAAACAACACCAATTTTTAAATATGCAGGTGATAACTACATGATAACTTGCTCAACTAATCTTCTGTATAATTTAGGAAAGATGGGGGCAATCTACATCAAAAGTAGACAAACAGTGGGAGGGTATAACTCAGAGGTAGAATGTCTGCTTAGCATGCATGAGGAACTGCATTCAATCCCCAATACCTCTACTATGAAATAAGTAAAATAAATAAACCTAGTTACTTCCCTCCCCAACAAAAAATTTTAAAAAGTAGGCAAACAACTTGAGTATTACATACTCTCGTCTGTTAAATTCTTTGTCTAACTACTTGTTCAAGTGTTTTTTCCCCCTGATTTCTTCACAACACACCATCTTCCTACCCACATCATCTTCATATTCCTTTCTCTTCTTCCTACTTCCCATTTTTCTTCCACCTCCATTACCCGCGGATTACCGTAAGAACACTATGGTTTCTACGTATTTTGTGCGTGATAATTCAGATCATTCTACCCTACCACCTAATTTGTCTCTCTTACAAACCTAGATTAAATTCAATTTTCTTGTAATCAAAAAGCATAATAAATGATTAATTTATATAAATTATTTCTAATAATGACTAAATGCCATATCTGCTCTCATCCAAATAACAATAGGATGTTTCAGTGAAACAAAGCACAAGGAGAGGCTGCATTTTATGTAAACATGACCTTCAGGACTAGGTTAAATTACTAACAACCAAGAACTAGGGGAAGAAAAAAAATAATGTGCTTACTTTTTTTGCCTTGAACATTTGTACGTTTATTTTTAATAGGAATTGCATTTGCTGGATTTTAATCAAATTTATCTGATCCTGTGCAGCCTGCCTCTTGCTGATTTTAATTCTGTCCCTTTCATAGTTTCTCCTCTGTTTTCCAGTTCCCTGCTTTGGGTTCATTTCATTATTATTCCACATTTACATACTTCTTTTAGTAAAGACATGGATTAGACTTTCATTCTTATGCAGATGACAATGAGATGTATTTGAAGATTAGTCCTAATTGTTACTCCACTTCTGACATTTGATCAGTGTCTCATGAAGACATAGAGACTAGGATGTCCAATTAACTGTTTTTAAACTAAACTACTTATTGATAGTTCCAGACACTGATTTAAATAGGTTTTATCATTCACCTTCAGGTCGGTGTGTGTGTGTGTGTGTGCATGTGTGTGTTTCGTGACCAACAGTCAACAGTATCAGAATTCTAATTGATTCAGAGAACTGCTTCTATACCTGTTTATCTGAAGTTTAATAACAGGTCTTAGTTTAATAATTGAACATTTTTTCAGGTAGATGACATTATATACTATATTAAACACTTATTAAAACATAAAATAAGAACAAAATGAAATTCTGACATATTGAAAGTGTTATAACCATATTTCAAAGGGTTACTTAAATCTACACTTTTGGGTTTAGAATGTTATAAAGGAAACTCCAATGTAGAATTTCTCTTCATAATAAAAATAACTGTGTGTGAAACTTTCCAAACTATTAGAAGTTTCCTTCCCAGAAAAAATACAAGAGAAAGTGTGGTTGAACATTGTACTTAAAGACATGCCAAATATCATGCAGAAAGACAAAACTTCTCATACGAGACTCATAAATCTGTATCTTATTTAATGAAGATTATTTTCTTTGTGAAAATTCCACAATTTTCATTTATTTATGTCCACTAAGAGAATAGACACTCCAGTTCCATGGTCTTCTCATTTATCCTGTTTTCCTTTGTCCACATTGATAATAAATTTCTATCAAGCTTTAATCATTTTTTACAGTAAACCTTTTCTGATCTCAGTTGAAAATTAATTTCCAAAGTTTTCATTTTCTGAGCATTTTTTTCTTACTGGGTTACCAATTTCTTCCCAAAGAATATCTCACCTTGATTGATAAAATACTTTCCACAACTTTTGAAGTATTTATTTTCTGTTTGAGCTGATACAATCTTTGTACCTTCTATAACTTCTGTCTTAGATATTATTTAATTTCTTGAGCCATTTTATTTTCTCAAAGTAATTTTTTATCAGTATATTGTTGTATTTTCAAATCATATACATCTGCAAACATGGGATGCTTTTCTTTTACCTTAGAATGTCCCTAAAGCATTTCCATTAGAGTATCTCTAATAGTAATGATCACATATTAATTTTAAAAGATAACGTCTCATGAAGTGTTACATGGAAATGAACACCTTGTTATTGTGTAGATACTCACTCTTAATGTGAGTATAATGAGTTTTTTCTTTATAAGGTTTCTGCAGCAGCAATAGGAGAAAAAGTCCCAAAATACTGGTGGGTGTGGCTGGGAGGAGGTTGCTGACAAAACGTAGAAATAAAGCAATGTATTTTTCTATGTCATTTCCTATGAATAGTCTTTCTTGATCTGTTATCTACTGCCACAGTGTTTCCTGATCTGTTACACCCATAGATCTTGTGAATCCAACTTTATCTACTAGTTTAGTATTTCAGTTCTCTCCTAGACTGTAAACTCCATGAGGACAGACACCTTGACTATCCTCTTTACCTCCCCAATTCCAGTGTCCAGCACAGTATATCAAACAGAATATAGACTCATTTAATGCTTGTGGAATGTGAGAATTTCAAAATAAGTATTGTACAGCATTGAACTTTCACAAATGAATTAAAAATATATCTAAATTTAGTAGGTAGAATTTATCCAAAATATCACATTGGAATATTAAAGTTTATTTTTATTTTCAGTGAGCAATATGATGATTACATTCACTGAACAAAAGTTCTTAACTGTTAGATCATATTTGTTTCTAGATCTGGAAGATATTTGATCAGTAAATAATAAAAAAAATATTAATTGTGCTTTGTGGCATTAATCATATATTGCTATGATATCAGTTTATATTTTATCAATTTATATCAGTTTATAATATAAGCTTAATATGAGTTTATATTATTGATACAGAAAGTTTTATGTGATAGACTCTTTTTCTTCCCCCCAGTTAAAAAGCTCTTTTCTCCTAGGTCCCTTCAGGAATAAGTCTCCTTTTAAAAACTCCAAGGCTTTATGTTATTTCATCTTCCAGTGTATTTGCTACAATCAGAGTTATTCTGTGCAAAACTCAGCCTCCTCAGCTGAAATGCCAACTCATGGGCATGGGGGAACACTGGCTAGCTTCAAGTACTAGTTCTGCTCTGTGATCCTGAGTACGCCTTTGACCTCAATGACTATCTGTAAAATGGGTGAATGAGAACAGATGAACCCTAAGATCTCAGGACCCTTCATTTCTTTTTTTTGGTTAAAGTCTTTTTTTTTTAATTTTAGTACACACATACATGTGTGTTTGTGTGTGTGTGTGTATATATATATTTTTTTGTTTGTTTGAATGAAAGATTCTTTAAATTCTAAAGTTAAGTGCTATATTCTTACTGAAGTTTCCAAAACTATAGTAAGTCTGATTTTCTCAAACAACAAACATTGAGTGTTTCTTATTTATAACATATACTTTGCTTGCTTCACTACTTCACTATTTGGAATCTAAAATAAAGTTACATTTTAAAAATTATGATTCAATGACTGGACACACTATTACCACTCTATTTTTCCCCTCCTGGGTTTTACTTAGTCCCTGGAGACAACCTTTTGTCTTTTGGGGAGAAAATAATTAAAATCAGTCTAACAAACATCCCACTTTCTGCTTTAATCAAATGTCATAATAAAAACACAATCTATGAACCTTGTTGCAACGTGTAGATAGTAAGGATAGAGTTCAGTTACAGTGATGGTATTTGGGCAAAGACAGATCAGAAAGAGACTGTGAGTAGCAGTTGCCCTAGTCTACCTCTATGAGATTAGGATAATCCCTTTTGTGTCTGGGAAGTAGCTACATCATGTCTCTCCATGTTCAATTCCCATTGAATATTAGAAGTTGTTCATCACTAAGTACCAACACTTATCCAGTTTTAGTCATTTTATATTTTTTTCCTAGCAATATCTGTTGTTCTACCTCACACGGCCCTATCAGAAACCCTTAAACAAATAAGTCTTTTGTTGGTATATCTCTCATAGTCTAAGCCATTCTGACCTGGTGAAGTTCACAAAGTTTGGGCTGTTCATACTTATTCATTGTATATACATTTATTGTCACACCTTATCAGAACATTTAATTTTCTAAATTATAACTTAAAATTTCTAGGATCAGTAGATACTCTACTAAGTTAAAATTAATATCACCTGCTGTGTCTACCACCTCTTGTGTAGCATAAAAAATATAGTTTATTACATGGCCAATACCAAGTTACTTTCAGAGATAATATAACACTATGAGTCTTTTATCTTCATCCCTGGATAATGAGCAAAGAAGTCACTATGGATATTGAAAAATAGAAATGAAAATACTTCTGCTAGGATAAGATCACAGTGTTAACTCACAGGGAAAATAAAAGGGAAATATTACAAATACATCTGAATTCAGACTGATTTTTTTTCACTAAAAATTCCATCATTTTCCATATTTCATATATCATCAAACAATTTTAATAACAAAAGACTTGATTGAACAATAGCATAACCCCAGGCTCTACTAACTTCATTGTACATATTGGGAAAGGCCATTACAAGCACATAGATAGCTGCATAAAGCAACTGTAAAATAATTTTATGCCTATCAGAGAGTATGGGTGATATAGTCTAACTGTCTAAGTTTACAGGGGAAAGAATGAGATTCAAATGGTTTGGATTTGCTCAAGTGTGAGCACCAAGAAAGGTGAAGATGCAAGGATAGTTGCAGACAGATACATAAACTACAAAGCTATTTGAACTTCATCCTAATGACTCCTTTAAAGACGTAGGCTATCATATCCCTTACAACAAAGAATTGTCACTTGCTCAAAATCTTCCAACATACTAAGACACAGCCTTAGAGCAACAGACAATAAGACTTAAATGTTCACAGAGATTTTAGTGAATACTTGGTAGATGAGAATATTTACCAAAGGGTTGCAGGTTAAGTTGCCACTGTATCCAAAAAGTGGGCAAAAGGAAAATACAAACCAGAAAATAAATCAAATCTTCATTATGACTCTCCTTATTTTAATCATTTATTTATTCATTTATTTATTCATGGTCTGAATAGACCATTTATTAAGAACTACTTGAGCGGAAACCTATACAAAGTGAGAAAAAAAAAAAAAAGCAAGTACTAAGAACTTAAGTGCAAACATTCTCAGTGTGTTTAAGGAATTACATAAAAGTGAGTGGAAAGAGCTTTATGGAATTTTCAAATCCTGAGTGTATGTTGGAACAGGATCACAAAAGCCCATCAATGTTATGGAAAATTCATGAAGATTCCAGAAGGAGAAAGTGAAAGAGGTACTTCAGGGCCCAATAGACCCAGAGACCACTACGGACAGTACCCAGTTGGTATATTCCATGAAAAAAATAATATTTAACCTGTGAATTGTATCTTTCCTACTCAACCAGAAAATAAAATTTCTTGTCTTACTTGAGTAGTTGAAACATTATATCCAGCACAAATCTAAATGCCTGAGGTTACAGTTGAACCAAGGCATATTTTATACTTAACCTTTCTCATAGGCATTTTTCAAAGCATAGTTAACCATATGTGTTTGACCAGAGGAATAAATAGTACTATATTGATAGAGACTCATGGGGTGATTTTTTGGCTTCTGCTACTATACTTACATAATTTTCCTGAAACAGCATAATCCTCGTAACAGTATCTTACAATGTCTTCATGTATATTGGCTCATTTTACTTCTAAAACAAAACTGTAAAAGGATAAATTAGCCATTCTTCTCTACCTTTTTAAAAACATACTTGGCACATGAATAAAACATACAGATTATTGTAAAATAACTCTGTTAAAGGCACCAAGAGCTAAGATAATCATATATATATAGAATATAGAAAAATTAGCTATTTTTTGTCAATTCATTTTAAACTGCTGAAATCAGGATGTTAACGTCTTTATAATGATAAGCCTTCCCACGCAGAACATAACCTTTTCACTTATACAGTTTTTATTTCATTTCCTTCAGAAGTTTTCTTTGTGATTCTCTTTATAGAAGTCTTGTATCTTTCTTCCCAAATATATTTTTCAAAATTACATATTTATTTTGTTACTTGTGTGAATTGGACCTTTCCCTTTGAATTGCTGATTATTCTTGCTATAAAAATAAAGTTTAAATTTTCACATGCATATCTTCTTCAAAGCCAGGTTATGTGACTCTTAAATATAACATAGTATATATATTGTAGATAAATTATTAAATCTCTTGTGTTTAAGTAGGCAAATAGCATAGTATAAGTAAAAAAATTATACTTTTTTATTTCTTTAAATTTTGTAATTCTTTCCAAATTTTTCAGTAGTTTATTGCATTATCTAGATCCTCTAAGACAGTGTTGAATGCTGTCACAAATTGTGAGCATCCATGTTTCATGTTTTGTTCTTACCTTTAATGACACAAGTTTTCACATTTTATTGTATAATCTAATACTTCATTTAATTTCATACATTCATTGTTACATTTAGAAATTTTTCTCCTTTTTCTACTATTTCTATGTTTCTTAAAACTTAAATCAGGAATCACTGCTTATCAAACATTTTATGAGCATCTGTTGTAATCTCATTTATCTTTCTCTTTTGCATTATTAAAGCTCCATTGAAGAAGTAAATTTGTATCCAAATAATGTATGAGCGCAATATAATTCAGTAAGACTACTAATCTTTTTTAAACTTTACAAACTGACATATCTAAAGTTCATGGAAAAATAAGTGCTCAAGAATAACAAAGAAAATCATGAAATTGAGCAACAAAATTTGCAATATCTATATTAAAAGTGATTAAACAATATGGTGCTTGCAGAGGAACAATCATAGGTCAGTGAATCAATACAAAAGTACTGGCTCAGATCCATGTGTAAATTTCTGAGAGAAAGAGAGAGAGAGAAACATGATATAATTTAAATCGTATTTTTAAATTGGTGGGGAATAAAACAGAGTTTACTACAAATGCTGCTGGGGAAGATAGATTTCCACATATTGGAAAATATAATTATCTCCCCTACTTCACACCATATAAAAATAATTTCCAGATAAATGAAAATTTTAAATATAGCGATATTATTAAATTATAAAAGTATGAGAATTAAATATCAGGTGATATTTTCAATCTTTTCAACCTTTTCAAAACCTAGGTTTGAAGAAACCTTTCCTAACCAAGACATAAAGCACAGGTACCCTAAAGGAAAACACTGACAGATTTACAGAAAGTTTTTTAAAAGTTTTCAGGGAAAAATAATTTAAAGCAGAGTCAACAAATTAAAAAAAAAAGACTGGGGAAATATTTTCAACATGCATAACAATGGTTAATACTGATAGCATACAGGAAACAGCTATAAAACAGTGAGAAAATGACAACTGAAACTAGAAAAAATTATACATGAACAGAAAAATCAGAGCAAAAGAGAAGTAACAATAAAATCTTTTGGTAAGCCATACTAATGTAGAAAATTGGATATTAAAGCATCATTGACAACTTAACAGAATGAAAAAAGCACAAATAGTTGATATTATTTTGGTGAGAATGTGGGGACCTATTCTCCTTTATTCCATTTTTGAGCATATGCTGAACAAAACTGTGAAGAGTAATTTACACATATTTATCAAATTTTAAAATGCTCACATATTGTAGCTAAGTAAGCCTTCTAAGAATTCATTCTACAATAATAACACAAATAAAAAGCACAAATATGAAGCTATAGGTACCAAGATCTCTATTCATGGATTATGTTTTATAGCTGAAAAAATTAGAACAGTCTTTCAGTGGCATAAAACAGTCTTTCACTAGCATGTGCTGTTACAATAAGCAACCAGAAAATCTCAGTGGCTTAAGTCATTTTCCCATTTAGTTACATTATATGTTGGTTGCTGTGGGTCATCTGCTGCATTTCTGCTCACATGGTAGTTCTCCTCATTCCTAAACCCAGGATTAAGGAAATTCCCTAATTATCACGTGATGTTCTCATAGTTGAAGGCTGTCAGAAATATACAATACTTCCATCAGCTACTATTTCGACTGTTAAATCTGTTAAATAAGTCTACATATGCTGATATAGAACAGTATTCATGATACATGAAGGGGAAAAAAGTTTCAGAGGAATATGTTTAGAATTAGCTCAGTTTCTTAAAACATTCAAACACACAAATAAAACAAGAATTTTATGAAAATAACTATACCGACAAAAAGAAAATGTGTGCAAAAATACAACCTAACTCTTTCGTTTGGATGAAAGCAGTCAAGAAGACCAACATATTTATGGGTGATTATTATTTGTCATTTTATGAGTTTTTTTTTGTTTGTTTTTATATGAAAAGAAAATTGTTTTCAAAATAGACAGTCTGAAACATATTTCCAAGGATTCTTCATTAGCACACATTCTACAGTCCATTTAAGAGCTGTGTCAAAGTACTTGTACATTTGTTCCTTTAGTAAACACTTCTACATCATGAAAGCCAATGCACTAAGAGTTAATGAACAGAGATGATAAACAAGGTCTTGTCCATTAAGGACCATAAGTATTTGTACATTTTACAAAATAAAGCTTGCCAGAGAATTACCAAGTAGTAAATACCATTCAGAGAAGCAGTATGTTCAGTTAGAAAGCTGTGTCTACTTTAAATTCTTATTGCTATAAAGTTCTTGAATGTTTAAACTGCATTCTCTATCAGATCACTAGCACTTAAGCACTTTTATGGATATGCTGCTTAAATAATGTGCTGTGAGGACTACAATCTATTACAGAACCCTGAGTGATCACTTCCTATAGAAAGAAGTTGCACATCACTTTGACTTCGTTTAAATGAATAGATTTTCTGCAGGCAAATGTAATAAGGAATAACATTTTAGACTTGGAGGAAAATATGGAAAAAGTGGAAAAGTATAAAGAGTGTAGTATATTCCAGGCAGAGAAAGGATTTTGTTTTTTTTCTGGCACAGTTTGAGTGTATGAGTGTACAAAATAGCAGGAAATTGTATTGGAAATAAAATCTGTATCCCTACAGAATTATTTTATATTCTATTTTAGGCAGTTTGTAATTTATCCTGTAGGAAACAGATCAAGTTTTTATGCAATTAAGTGAAATAGTCAAATGTATACTTTAGAAAGATAAGTATAGTAGTATTAGGAGGACGAAACAGAGAGTGAAAATGGATTATAGAAAAGGACTTAAGCAGCTATTTCTAGTCTAGGAAAAAAGATGAGGATGAAACACTGGATATTGGGAAGAAACGAGAAGAAAGTGGAATGTTTCAGAAGTGGAATACATAGATCTTGAGGAGTACTTATGTATGTATGGGATAGAGTTAGAGGAATTAGTTAAGTAAGATTTCATTAAGCACTTCTTTAAAATAGTTCATAGAATTTCCAGCAGACAAAGAAAAAGTTACTGTAGAAATCCAAAGAGATGGCAAAAATGGTGATGTAGATTTGAGAATTATCAACACAGAAATAACCATTATAGTCATAGAAGTGAATTGGATTAACTATTCAGAGACATCATTGAACAAAGAAAATAGGCTACTGAATAAATTTATGCTACTTCAAGGTCATATGGAAAAAAAAAAATAGAACCAGAACACAGGGTATGGAGTATAACTATTCAAAACTAATAGGCCAAGAATCAAGAGACTCAGGACTGTGCAAGGGAAGGCGGAGAATTTCAAACAAAGTTTATTTTTTTTATCAGTACTTTTCATTACTGCTGAGACATTAAGTCTCCAGGGGAAAAAAATGAAGAAATACTATTAGATTTAGCAATTAGGAGGTCATTTCTGGCATTGTGAAAGCAATTTCAGCACTGAAATGAGAGAACTCAGACTGAAATACTCTCAGAAGTGAATGGGGGGAGAAAAAATGTGGTAGTGAACATGAAAGACTTACAAGAAGTTACAGTGTAATGATCTCACTTACCTGTGGAATCTAAAACTCACAAACTCAGAAACAAAGAGTAGAGTGGTAATTGCCAAAAGCCAGTCTGAAGGTGTTTGATTAAAGGAAACTCATTTTCAGTTATAAGATGAATAACTTCTGGGGATATAATGTACACTATGGTGATTAGAATTAATAATACTGTATCACATACTTGAAAGCTGCTGAGAGAATAGATCTTAAACAGTCTCACCACACATGTACACGCACATGCACACAACTGGTAAATACATGAGATGATGGAAGTGTTAACTAACCTTATTGTAGTAATTATTTTGCAACATATGTGTATCATATGGCATTATACACCTTAAACTTTCACGGTGTTGTCAACTGTATCTCAGTTTGGAAAAAAAGAACCAATTGTTAAATATTCAGAAATTTTGTGAGGCCTTGGTAAAGCTTTGGTAGCTTAAAATCAGCCAAAGTATTTATACTATGAAAATTGGGGGGGGGGGAAAGAGTGCATGGGAGAGAAGACAATGGAGTAGTGAGCATAGAAGACTAACAGGAAGTTGAATAGTAAATGGAAAAAGAAAGATCTGTAATTAATGTTGAAGGAAGAAAATATGATTTATTAATTTATCCTTACTATAAAATAATAGTTTTATTGTTTAAAATACAGAAATCAGACACAAACAAGACAGAATTAAAAATAACCATTAAATCACCACAGAGTTGTCTGGAATATATTTTTGCTGAAATATAAGCTAAAGGGAAATAAAACTAGTAAAGAAAACTCTATTTAACATACTAGAGAGACACACGTTTAATGATAAAAACGTAAGACTTTGAGTTGGAAGACCTGGGCTCAAATCTTGATTATAATTGTTTAACAGCTCAGTAACCTTGGACAAGTCAAACAAACTTTAGTGATATCCATAAATTGATCTTTAAAGTGATTATATGTAAAGTCTTAAGGGCACATGAAAATCTACATTTAATTGAACTTGACTTAAAATACAATGGATTATTATTGGTGGATTAGAAAAGGATGACTTAGGCAGTATTTTCACGGAATGGGGCAAGGAAATGCATATCAAAGTAATGCCACCTGGAAACTTTTGTTGTGCTCAAGAAGGAAGTTAAGACACAGATACAGTGTGGTCACTAAATTTTTTGTTAACTATAGAAAAGAAGGGTTAGCAAACTGAGGAAATATCACAACACTTAACTTTTGTGGGAATTCATTAAAATTATTTCATTGTAGCTCTTTTTGTAGTCTGAATGGTCTAATTTACAATAATAAACTCAACAGAAAAGGTAGTTTTAATGTTGATGTCTCAGTTATGCTATTAAGAGTCCTAGTGTACTTAGTAAATAAAAAGGAAAACACTATTTAGATTGTTTAATCAATCCAAGGCTGTGTTTCTTTCTCTTTGTAGATTTTTTGTTAACACAATATTGAATAAATATAACCTCTCTCTAATAAACTAACCTATTTACAGTCAGAGGACAATTATCATGCCTCACTTTTTTTCATAACTAGTTTTTGATTAATGTTGAAATATGAGCTTCTGAACTTCAGGGTGTAAAAAACACTCTCATTTTGATAAGTGACATTAGAATGCCTTAATATATATTTTAAATGGTTATTATTGTGCAATTTTGACTTGAAAGTCTATTTGCAAGTTATTTTATGTCTATGATTTTGCATGTGGTATATGCTCATCTTTTAAAATGCAATTTCTCTTTTAGTGAAGACGTGTGGCTCTAATCTACAGGGACCAAGTGGAACCTTTACGTCTCCCAACTTTCCATTCCAGTATGACAGCAATGCCCAATGTGTCTGGGTCATCACAGCAGTGAATACAAATAAGGTAAGTGAAACCATTTCTGGTAGAAATGCATAATCATAAAGATAAAGGCAAAGAGGACAAGAAGGAAGTGCAGTAAAGAAAATTCATACCTAAAGTGTGATTTCCACAGTATTTCCTACTTATCCATTATATAAAACATAAACTTACATGAGAAATTTGGGGAAAAAATTAAAATAATGCAATTCTACTCCCAACTAACATATAAACAAGAAAATAAAATTATAAATGGATGTTTTCTGAGATACACTTTTGGAGGTTGTAAGTATATCTTTCTTTTTTTTGAAGAAGCCATGAATAATGGCTTTTCAGTTTATATCTTTCTGCTTGACACATCATTCAGATATATCATGTCTTTATACATAGCTGGCTTTCCTTTCAATGTTTCTCTATTGCCACAGATCACAGATACTCTTTATTATAAAAAGTTGTTTTTAATGTGTTCTGGACTAATAGAGGGTTCATATTATGGCTATTTCTGAAGGTTGGATTGTCTTTCTATTTGACTGAAAATGAGTAATACATCTAAGCATGTATGCACCATAGTGCTTCAAACAAAACTGAAATGCTGAATGAGTGAAAGAGCAGCTTATAAATTAGCTAGTTTTCTGTCCCTGCTCTCTAACCTGCTTCTCCTTGTAAGACTGTATAGTGAGGACCTAAATAGGAAGAATCAAAATTCCTCTCAGATTGTATGGTTCCTTTTCTTGGTTAGATTAAGGAAAGGTTAGTGGTAGAGCCCATAAAACTGGGTCACATTTGTAGTTCAAATACTGATTTTGAATTTACCAGCTAATAACTTTGATCAAGTTATTTAACCTCTCTGAAATTCAGTTTCTTTATCTATAAAATGTGAATAATAATAGCATGTTTCTCTCAGTGTTAAGAGAGGTAAATGAGGCAATGCATACAGAGTACTTAGTAGTAAGTACTTAGAAGAGATTAACTCATAGTTCTTAGATAACGCATATACTATTTTCCAAAATATTTTAGGTTTTATGTTCATAAAATACAATCACTGGTTTATTTATATATGTACTAAGATTTCTTAGGAACTTCTCTGATTCTTACCGAAAAAGGAGCCAAAGTATGTAAAATATAAAGTACTTTAATTTAGTTTTTTTGGTTTGTTTTTAGTACTCCACCCATTACTAACTATTGGGTGTCCCTGCCATTTTAACCTCATCATTGTAATTGTTTTTGATCTATATGCAAATCAGAGATGTGCTACATGATAATTAAGCATAAATATTAAGTGATCAATATAACTGGTGGCAATTGGCATACTTCATGCAGCCAAATAAAGTCTTTTGGGGGGTTGACATAGGAGAGGAAAGTGAAAAGCTGGACAAAGAAATGTTTAATTAAAAGTACTAAGATACACAGATTTATCAGTTAGGATTAGGTTTATCTGTCAGTGAAAGAAAACCTATAACAAGAGGGACCTAAACAAGATAGATATGTGGTTCAAGATATGTGGTGGCTCTGCTCTAGTAATTTCTCAGGGACATAGACTAACTCACTATCATATTCTAGGGAGTGGCCCTTGCCCCCAAGTTCCAATATTGTGTCTCAGGTCAGGTTTCAGCATGGTGTGTCACATATTCCAGGCAGCAGGTTGGGGAAAGTGATAAAGAAGGAGGGCAAAGGACAAATGCGAGCCATTTCTTATGAAAGATTCCTGAGTCATACTTAGCTATAAAAGAGATGGAAAATATAGTCTTTATTTAGAGTAGCTTCGTACCAGCTAAAAATTCTACTACTATGGAAGAATGGGTAATAGGATATTTGGAAAGGTATGATTTAGTCCAAATTTGATGAGTGGATAAGAATTATTCTTGTTTAAGAACTGCCTAGTTAGAAGATAAGTATTAGGAAAACAACAGTATTAATAATAATAATTAATCACAGATCATCACCAAGAAATTAACTTACATGGGCTTATGTTTCCTCAATAGTAAAATGAAAATAATAATGCTTCTCTCATAGGGCTCTTAGAAAGATTATATGAGATAACACATGCCATATACTTAGAACAGAGTCTGGAATATAGTACATGTTCAAAAAATGTTAATAATAACTATATTACTGCTGCCACTGCTGTAGCTAGTACTGCCACCATCACCACCACAACCACGTACCCAGTGTGTTGAGGCATAATGCCTTCACCAGAGTTTGATCTTAGCTTCCTACTGTGTAGATAACATATGCTCTCACACATTTCAGAACTTGGAATATTCTTGTAGAGACTCCTGGCTGATACTAGTCATCAGAATCTATCAAGTAGATGTTTCTAAGAAGTCAGAATAGGCTTCTACCAAGAGAGCTTGAAAAAGGAACTAGAGGGAGCTTTGAGCTTTTGCTTCCTGCCCCAGTGATATTTTACTGCAAAATAGAAGGTTATCTTATTGACAGCCTTGGAGTTTATAAGAACCATGGTCATCATTCTAGTACATTATGTTTTTTTTCCCCCTCAGCTGTCCAGTCCCTTAGCAATAGCTGTAGCTAGGTACTGAAGAGAGAGAAGGACTGCCATAATATACTTGTGTATCCAGCCCTTGCCATTCTTAGTATGATGGTTCTTTGAGCTTCTGGAATCTCTAAGCAGTGTGGAGGAAAGTCACTTGGATGATATGATTATCCTCATAAACCAGAGTCACATAGAATTCATATCATCGGTGTACAGTTCTGTCTAATACCTTTGTTCAGCATTACATATCTTCCTTGAATTTCTGCCCCCTCTTGACCTAACAGCATACCCAGTTACATTGTATGATACCAGAGAAAAGGAAAGAAGGGAGGGAGCAAAATCCTAAGATACCTGATATGGTAGTTATACTCTTTTATTCTGTTAGGACATCTTTCATATTCTCCTTATGAACTCTCAGTGTGTGATGATCTCTAGTGTCCAAAACAACCACATAAGTATTCATATATCTTGGGGTGACAAGCTGAAAATTAGTGTTATAAATCCTAAAATTTTCTGGGGAAATCCTACATTTTTTAATAGAAAACTGGGTCCACAATAGATTAAAAAATTAAAAAGACAAATTTCCGGCCTTTAGAAAGCTTCCAGCTAGTGTTAAATGGAAAATAAAAGGGTAAACACAGAAATTAGCAGTAACAACTTGAAGGAAACACTCTGGATGGAATAAAAGTGAGGCTGCTTAGAATTGTCAGGGAAGACTTTTGGAGCAAGTGCAATTTAAGCCAATGTTGAAAGATGACAAGGGACGTAATGCAAAAAAGAGAATAGGAAGAAGAAAAAGTGCTTGTAAAGGCCTATGAAGACCCTGATGTCTTCTAGAAACAAAGAAAGATGGCAGGAGTCCTGTAGCACAGTGGATAAGGAGGAGAATGCAAGAAATGGAGGCTGTAGATCTGAATAGAGCCCAGTTCATACAGGTCCCTATGGGATTCATCCGAAAATGTAATGCAAAGCATGATACCTAAGCAGTTGCTCTCTTTCTTCATTCATATCTTTTAAATGCCACCTTCTCTACTCCTTTATCACTGACCACTTCCATCACTATCTCCTTGCTTTATTTTTTATAGCTCCTTGTAACACTTATATTTGAAGACCTTATGTTATAAGACATTATATTATATGCTACTTTTCTATCTATCTTTTGTATATTACCCCAGTCAAGGGAGGAAAGTTTGTATTCTCAGCATTAGAATAGTGTCTGATAAAGAGGAGACTCTAAATACAAATTTATAGAAACAAAATTGAGACTTTTAGGTAGAGGACTTACATTATCTGATTTGTATTTCAATGTAACATCCAAAATTTTAAAAAGAGGCTTATTAATTGAAGTGCAGTTCACAAAAAAAGGAACAACAGTATAACTACCTCTCCTTACTCTTACCCCAGTCACTTGCCCCGAAGACTATTTACTCATGGACCAGGAACCTTTTCTTCCTGGATAGCTGTGGCAAGCAATGGGTTTAGTGGCAAATAATTTCTCTTACATCCTAACTTCTTGAGCTCCTACCTTAATTGCTTACTCAAGAAGATAATTTTGGAGGTAAACAAGGTCTTTCATAGATATTAACTGATAAAGACCCACTAATTAATAATACTTGAAGAAACTACATAAAAAATAAAATTAATGATTAAAGACCATGAACTGAGAAGCTAGTATCGTGCATCCTTCCTCTTTGGTATCGTAAGAAAAATAATGAGGATAAACTGAGGATGGCAAATAGAATCCACTGTATGGCTCATTATATATAAAAATGTATAGTATCTGATTCTCACTACCATGTTTTATGTTTAGTCATTTTAAACTAATCTCATTTTAAAAATAAAGCTTCAAGTCAAAGATTCTTTGTATAAAAATAGATATAGGTGAATAAACGGAGAGATAGATATCCTGGATCAGGCTGACTTCATTATTAATAAAGGACAAAACCAGCAAAATAGTACTTCTTATTAAATTCACTTTAATAAACCACATTCATATTTGTTTTATTTTTTTCAATATACACAACATAACATATACAGATTTGTAATGAATATCTTCCTAAAGCCAATAACAACATCTGCAAGCATTTTCTTCAAAATCTTTAAGTTCAAGTTGATAATTTATATGTATTATGACATTTAAATTATATCCTCCAGTGTCTATGCATGAATAAATGACACAAAGAATCAACAGTTTTGTACTGTTGTGTTACAGATTCAATATTTGATGCATTTTTCATTTTATGTAGATTTTTTCCCTTCAGTAAAACATTGGTAGTGCCATATATAATCTGTCATTGTTACATAGCAGTAGTCCCCTAAAGGGGAAGACCAGTGCACAGATATAAAAGACATAGAAAAATAAAACAAAGCTGAAAGCTTTTATCAATTCCATCAATATCTTACTGTGTCTCCAGGCACCTCTCCTCCCCTGTCTCTAAAATATGAGCCTTTGTACAACTTGAAACTGTTAACCTCATGCTGGCAGCAAAGTGGATGAACCTAGAGAATTCCCTAGGCTGGCACTTCTCATTTTTGAATGGTCTAGTCCAGAGTCTTGGAATATTATCTTCTGTAATAAAATATATAAGTATAATATTACAGTGTGTAATCCTTCTAGGATAGGAGTGATTAATGTCTTCCTCTAAAATGAGATTACTTTCGAATAAATAAATGTTGAATTTGCGAATGTCGTATTTAAGCCTTTTACATCTTACAACATTTGTTTCAAAAATTTCATGTAAATTTACCTTTACATATTTTTTCACAAAAATAGGAAAATTAAGATGATTAGTAATTAAAGAGTTATTGAACGCTAATTTTCCATATACCCATGTAACACATATCACACACAATAAATATCACAAACCAGTCAAAATTTAGGATTATTCTAAAATATAATGATTTTTTTAAACAAATGTGCTGCATATTCTGCTTTGTCTGAGTTAGACTATACCAAATACAATCAATACAATTTGATAAAATAGTCCTGTGAGGCATAGATTTTTGAATGGGCTTTTGACTAGTGCTTTTATATGTATGAAAAGAGAAAAAGGGGAAAATGACTACAATCGTTTTTATTTGGGGTAAAGAAATCTAGATTGAGTCCACTTTTCTCTACCCCTACTTTCAAGTTTAGGCCCTTGTTCTCTCTGACTCTGCCCCACTTCACTTCAAATCCAGATTGTTCCTGCTACGAAAGTGAGCATATGAAAAGTAAATAAAAAACCCTGTCAACACTCTACTTAAAACTCATTATTTGCTGATAAAAGAGGACAAAAGGGATTTACAGAGCCTTATGTGGATTAGGGTGCTAGAAATGAGAGTGACCTCAGAGTCTGGGGTTCTTTTGGTTACTACTGATAAACAGGCACAGTAAGAGTAGTCCTAGTGAATTTAAGGTAGTGTTGGCAAGGCTATGAGTGTTTGTGGATTTCTGGGTGGAGTGGATTTCTGAGGTCAACATGAACCTGTTCTGTTTTTGTCAATGAGGTGTATTTTCATTCTACCGTCTAGTGGTAACTCCTTTGAGAATACAAAATGAACAATTTAGATTTTTTTCTTGTCCTTAATGGATGGAAATATAGACAACATTTTATAAGTATCACTTTGAGGTGTAATTTAACATATTATATTTGTCCTTTTTCGAATGGACAGCAAATTGTGGCAAGAAAAGCTTTGGAATATTTAGCTAAAAAAAAACAAACAAAAAAACCTCATTATTTGCTGCTCCTCATTTACAAGATAAAGTTCGAAGCCCTTAAAATGATGTAGCTCCTACCTCTTGTCTGTAGCCTTCCTTTTCATCACTTCCTGTTTCACAGTTTGTATTAAAGAAACAAAAATAGTATTTCTTTTCACTACTTCCGTTTTTCATGTTCTCTTATACAGTGTTCTTCCCCACTTCCCATCTTTACCTTCCTTTGCACTACCTGGAATTCTCTCCTTGAGTAAATCTTTCCATTTTGCTCTTTAATTGGATTGGGCAACTCTCTGCCCCCAGGTAACTCTATGTGTCCATATATCAAAGCACTTAACACAGGGTATTGTATTTATCTTGTTTTTGTCTTATCTCCAAATTGGACTGTGATCGCCAAGATCTGGAAAGTATATGAAAATGTAAGTGCTTTAATTAGATGTCAAATCGATTGCATAATATGGCATTGCATACCTTCAGCTTTATATGCAAAGCTTACATTTTATGCATTTTGTATTTATGCATATATTATGCATTCTGAGTTTTCTTACCTAGTGGAGATATACTTGTTAATAAGAGAGTGAATTATAGTGACTCTGTAATGAACATATTAGAGAAAAACTGCTTCCAGAAAAGATAAATTTCTAGCAGCAGAGAGTTTGGGGAAGAAACTCTACTCTTTAAATCACAGTAGAATTGCTAGAAAAAGAACTCGAGATCCATTGTGAACAGATGTGAACATCAATTTTATTGTGATTAACTTCTCATAGCTAATAGTAACTGCCATTTATTGAAGGCCTACTGTATATCAAGCATAGTATGTTCTCTTTTACAAACTTTGTTTAATGAATACCGACTTCAACCTTAGGCATTGGAAATTATAAACACACTTTTATAAGTTACGAGATTTCCTTAAAATAATATAATATTTTTGTGACAGAGATAGGACTTAAATCCTAGCTTTGCCTATGCCCTTATCTACATTATCCTGTCTCACTAATGTAAATAGCTTGGTATTAACATTAAAGCATCAATAATTTGTTTAGTTAAATATCATCAAAGTTCATTTGATTGTGGTCCTAATCATGTTGGTACAAAGTGTCCAATACAGGGACCAGAAACTAGAGAAATACTGAGAAATTTCGTCAGCTTTCAGATTTATTTTGATGCAAAAGGAGTACAGATTTTACCATGGAAGATAAAATACCTTATATCAATCCATGTTTTCTATGTGTTTTCCCCAAGGAATTGATTTAATATATGTTAGTTGTCAGATTTCAGAAATTAGCTTCACTTGCTATCACTATTTAAGACATGAAGCATATGTGCAACATCAAAGGACTTACTTAGAAATTGTGATTTTTGTTATTTTTTATTTTAATTGTTATTTTTTAATTGAAGTATAACCAGTTAACAATGTTATATCAATTTCTGGTGTACAGCATAATGTTTCAGTCATACATATATGTACATATATTTTTTCTTATTCTTTTTCATCATGGGTTAGTAAAAGATATTAAATATAGTTCCTGTGCCATACAGTAGAAACCTATCTATTTTATATATACTAATTAGTATCTGCAAATCTCAAACTTCTAATTTATCCCTTTCTGCCCTTTTTTCTCCCTGGTAACCATAAGTTTATTTTCTATATCTGTGAGTCAGTTTATGTTTAGTAAATAAGTTCATCTGTGGTTTTGTTTTTGTTTTCATTTTTGTTTTTGTTTTTGTTTTTTAATTTCCACATATAAGTGATATCATGTGGTATTTTTCTTTGTATTTCTGGCTTATTTCATCTATTATGACCATCTCCAGGTCCATCCATGTTGCTGCAAATGGCATTATTTTATTCTTTTTAATAGCTGAGTAGTATTTCGTTGTATAAATATAGCACAACTTCTTTATCCAGTCATTTGCTGATAGACATTTAGGTTGTTTCTATATCTTGGCTATTGTAAGTAGTGCTGCTATGAACATTGGGATGCATGTATCTTTTTGAATTAGAGTTTCCTCCAGAAATATGCCCAGGAGTGGGATTGCTGGATCATATGGTAAGTCTACTTTAAGTCTTTTGAGTAATCTCCATACTGTTTTCCATAATGGCTGCATCAAACTACATTCCCACCAACAGTGTAGGAGGGTTCTCTTTTCTCCACACATTCTCCAGTATTTATTGTTTGTGGGCTTTTCAATGATGGCCATTCTGACTGGTGTGAGGTGATACCTCATTGTAGCTTTGATTTGCATTTCTCTGAAAATTAGCAATTTGAGCATTTTTTTCATATGCCTATTGGCCGTTTGTATGTCTTCTTTGGAAAATTGCTTGTCTAGGTCTTCTGCCCATTTTTGGACTGGGTTGTTTGTTTTTTTCTTATTAAGTTGTATGAGCTGTTTATATATTCTGGAGATTAAGCCCTTGTCAGTCTCACCTTTTGCAAATATTTTCTCCCATTCCATAGGTTGTCATTTTATTTTGCTTATGGTTTCCTTTTGCTGTGCAAAAGCTTATGGATTTAATTAAGTCCCATTTGTTTATTTTTGCCTTTATTTCTATTGCTTGGGTAGATTGCCCTATGAGAACATTGTTGAGATTTATGATGGATAATGTTTTGCCTATGAATGTTTTCTTCTAAGAGTTTTATACTGTCTTGTCTTATGTTTAAGTCTTTAAGCCATTTTGAGTTTATTTTTTGTTTATGGTCTGAGGGAGTATTCTAACTTCACTGATTTACATGCTGCTGAACAGTTTTCCCAACACCATTTGCTGAAGAGACTGTCTTTACTCCATTGTATGTTCTTGCCTCCTTTGTCAAAGATTAATTGACCAAAAATATGTGGGTTTATTTCTGGGCTCTCTATTCTGTTCCATTGATCCATATGTCTGTTTTTGTACCAATACCATGCTGTTTTGATTACTATAGCTCTGTAGTATTGTCTGAAGTCTGGGAGGGTTATTCCTCCAGCTTCATTCTTTTTCTTCAGTAATGCTTTGGCAATTCTGGGTCTTTGGGATTCTATATAAGTTTTAGGATTGTTTGTTCTAATTCTGTGAAAAATGTCCTGGGTTATTTGATAGGGAGCACATTAAATCTGTAGATTGTTTTGGGTAGTATGGCCAATTTAACAATATTAATTCTTCCAATCCAAGAACATGGGATATCTTTCCATTAGAACATGGTTAAACATCAGCAACTATCAAAGGTTTGGTATAGAATTAGCAATCAACCAGTAAGTCACTTATTAGATTCCAAATTTTTGTCTAAAACCTCTTAGGTTTTTAAGGCCATATTATAGGAGACATTCCCTAATTTTAACTCATGGATCTATTGTGAAATGATTTGAGGTAAAGTGAATCATCTGATTTCTTTTTTGAGAAGATGACAGGTGAGGTACTCTGAAAGGTCCTCCCACTAAAATACAAGACACATTTTTTCAGTGCATTGTTGAACTACAGTAAAACAAAGGAAATCTACAAGACTATGCATACATACTGTACAAAAACACATACAATTACACATATATAATGAAAAGAACAGTGAACTGAAATGAAAGTAGGAGATGAAATGGAAAGAATGCTTGGTTTTCTTTGGGGGAGATGGCAATAAGTTTCTGGAGCTAGGAGACTAAAACTGGGACCCAGTCACCCTGGATCAACAGGTGAAGAAGCTGAACTTGAAACTTTAGCATTTAGTTTAAAGCCTCAAAAGATGTTAAATTGGCTCCAGCTTGGTGGTAACCCTTGGATTCAGTTAGCAGAAAATTAATTAAATTATACCCAATTTAAGACTTTCAAAATTCTGATGGCTTAAGCCCCTGTAAAAATGGGCTTACTATTAAATATAACTAAACACATAGAGAAGCAAGACAGCATAACTGAGTTACTAGAGATAATAAACAGAGAATTTCTTTGGGAAATTAGGGCAGCTAAAAACCCTCGAGTATATGGTGGAATTTAGAAAGTTACATGCATACCCATGGCAAGACACATGCTCAGACAGACCTGAGAAGACCCTGAGCTTTCACCACTAGCTGATCTATGAGCTTAGTGAAGGCAGCAAGTGAAGGCTAAGATAGAATTGTAAATAGCCTGGCTAAGTATTAAAGAGTTTCCCAGAATTGAGCCAATCCTCAAATACTAAGAGAGGTGTTGCTCTGATCTAAGTGTTTCTGTCCCCTCAGAATTCATAGCTTGAAATTCTAATGTTCAGTGTGTTGCTATTAGGAGGTGGGGCCTTTGGGAGGTCCTGAGGGTGGAACCCTCCTGATTAGGACTAGTATTCTTATAAAAGAGACCACAGAGAGTTCCCTAAACCTTCTTCCATGTGAGGTTACAGCAAAAACATGGCCTTTTGTGAACCAGGAAACTTGCTCTCACCATACACTAAATCAATCAGTGCCTTGATCTTGGACTTCCCAGTCTCAAGAACTGTGATTAATAAATGTTTATTGTTTATATGCCATATAGTTTATGGTATTTTGTTATAGCAGCCCAAACATACTAAAAGAGGAGGAGGGGTTAGCTCTTTGAATTTAAAGAAATTCTAGTTAAAACACTGAATGGACACAAGTCTTCAAAAATCAAGAATAGCAAACCCCCAGGGTGAGAGGAACTCTGATTTCCAGAATTACCATATTATACTATTCAAAACTCTAGTTTTCAACAACCACAAAGAAATCACAAAGTATGCAAAGAAACAGGAGAGTATGACCATTCAAAGGAACAAAATAAATTGACAGAAAATATCCCTGAAGACATTCAATCATTGAACTTACTAGGCAAAGATTTAAAAGAGCTGTATTAGTTATGCTCAAAAAACATGGACATCAAATTAAATTAAATTAAAAATTAAAGGGAACCATGAAAATTATATATGAATAAAGTGAGAATATCAATAAGGAGATAGAAGGTATTGAAAGAAACCAAATAGAAATTCTGGAGCTTTAAAAGATAATAACAGAAATTTTTAAAAATTAACTGCAATTTTGCTACAGATAGAAGATTTGATCAGCAGAAGATAGAACTAGTAAACTTGAAAATAGGACAATTGAAAGTATTCAACCTGAAGAACAGAAAAAAAGAATGAAAAAAGTGAACAGAGCCTAAGGGACCTGTGGGACATAGTCAAGCAGACTAACATATATATTATAGGAGTCCCAGGAAACAAGATAGAAATAAAGATACAGAAAGAACATTTGAAGGAATAGTGGCCCAAAACTTTGAGAGAGACGTGAATCTACGCATCCAGGAAGCTCACAAAGTCCAAGTAAGATAAACTCAAAGAGATCCATACCTAAACATATTCTATCAAGAAAGCAGTAAGATGATATCTTTAAACAATGAAAGATTTCAACCAAAAAAAATCTATCAAAACTATCCTTCAAGGATGAAGAAGAAATTAAGATATTCCCAGATGAACAAAATCTAAAGGAACACAGAAATAAACCTTCCCACTTATGATCAATTAATTTTTGACAAAGGTGCCAAAAACACTGAATGGGGGAAGAATACAGGCATACTTCAGAGAAATTGTGCATTTGGTTCTAGACCACCACAATAAAGTAAGTCACACTTTTTTTTGTTTCCCAGTGCATTTAATAGTTATTGTTATAGATGCAAATCAAAAACTACAATGAGATATCACCTCACACCAGTCAGAATGGCCATCGTTGAAAAGTCCACAAATGATAAATGCTGGAGAGGGTGTGGAAATAAGGGAACCCTCCTACACTGTTGGTGGCAATGCAGCTTGGTGCAGTCATGGAAAACAGTATGGAGATTCCTCAAAAGACTAAAAATAGATTTATCATATGATCCAGAAATCCCACTCCTGGGCATATTTCCAGAGGGAACCTTACTTCAGAAAGACACCTGCATCCCAATGTTCATAGCAGCACCATTTACAATAGCCAAGACATGGAAACAACCCAAATGTCCATTGACAGATTACTGGATAAAGAAGTTGTGGTATATTTATATAATGAAATATTACTCAGCCATAAAAAATAATAAAATAATGCCATTTGCAGCAACATGAATGGCCCTGGAGATCGTCATTCTAAGTGGAGTAAGCCAGAAAGAGAAAGAAAAATACCATATGATATCACTCATGTGTGGAATCTACAGAATAAAAAGAATTTATTTATAAAACATAAACTGACTCACAGACATAGAAAACAAAAACTTATGGTTACCAGGGGGGGAGGGGGTGGGAAGGGATAAATAGAGAGTTCAAGATTTGCAGATACTGACTGGTATGTATAAAACAGATAAACAAGTTTATACTCTATAGCACAGGGAACTATATTCGGTATCTTGTAGTAGCTTATGGTGAAAAAGAATATGAAAACGAATATATGTATATTCATGTATGACTGAAGTATTGTGCTGTAAACCAGAAATTGACACAACATTGTAAACTGACTATACCTCAATAAAAAAAGATTAAAAAATGCTATGTTTACAGTATACTAAGTGTAAGGTAAAATTATGCTGAAAAACAATGTACACATCTTAATTAAAAATACTTTATTACTAAAAAATGCTAACCATGATCAGAACCTTCAGTGAGTCATAAGAATTTAGCTGGTGGAAGGTCTTGCTGCAGTGTTAGCTGCCAACTCATCAGGGTGGTTGTTGCTGATGGTTGAGGTGGCTGTAGCAATTTCTTAAAATAAGACACCAATGAAATTTGCCACATTGCCTCATTGATTGACTCTTCCTTTCACAAATGATTTCTCTGTAACATGCGATGATAGCATTTTACACACAGTAGAACTTCTTTCAAAATGGAAGTCAATCCTCTCAAATACTGAAGTATCAAGTAAGCATATATAATATTCTAAAGTAAGTATTTATCAAATAAGCATATGTAACATTCTAAATTCTTCGTTGTTATTTCAACAATCAACCAGGAATAGATTCCATCTCAAGAAAAGTTCCTCACTTTGCTCTTCCACAAGAAGCAACTCCTCATCTGTTAAAGTTTTACCAAGAAGTTGCAGCAATTCAGTCCCATCTTCAGGCTCCACTTATTGTAGTTCTCCTGCTATTTTCACCACATCTACAGTGACTTCCTCCACTGAAGTTTTGAATCTTTCAAAGTCATCCATGAGGGTTGAAATCAACTTCTTCCAGACTCCAATTAATGTAGATATTTTGCTCTTCCCATGAATCACAAATGTTCTTAATGGCATCTAGAATGGTGCATCCTTTACAGAAGGTTTTTAATTTACTTTGCCCAGCTCCATCAGAGGAATCATTATCTATGGCAGCTACAACCTTACAAAGTATATTTTTTAAATAATAAGGCTTGAAAGTAAAACTTACTCCTTGATCTATGGGCTGCTGAATGAATGTTGTGTTAGTAGGCATGACAACAACATTAATCTTGTACATCTTCATCAGAGCTCTTGGGAGACCACTGTCAATAAGCAATAATATTTTTCGAGGAATCTTTTTTTTTTTTTCCCCTGAGCAGTGTGTCTCAACAATGGGCTGAAAGTATTCAGTATACAATGTTGTAAACAGATGTGCTGTTTCCAGTCTTTGTTGTTCCATTTAAAGAGTACAGGCTGAGTAGGTTTAGCATAATTTTTAAGAGCCTAGGATTTTTAGAATGGTAAGTCAGTATTGGCTTCATGTCACCAGCTGCATTTACTCCTAGCAAGAGAGTCAACCTGTCCTTTGAAGCTTTCAAGCCAGACATTGACTTCTCCTCTCTAGCTGTGAAAGTTCTAGATTGCATCTTCTTCCAATATAAGCTGTTTTGTCTACACTGAAAATCTATTATTTAGTGTAGTTACCTTCATTAATTTGTCTTAGCGAGATCTCCTAGATAATTTGCTGCAGCTTCACCTTGCACTTGTACTTTATGGATATGGCTTTTTTCCTTAAACTGCATGAACCAACCTCTGCTAGCATCATACTTTCCTTTGAAGCTTCCTCACCTCTCTGAACCTTCACAGACTTGAAGAGAATTAGGGCCTTGCTCTGAATTAGGCTTTGGCTTAAAAGAATGTTGTGACTGGTTTAATCTTCTATCCAGACCACTAAAATTTTATCAATATCAGCAATAAGGCTGTTTCACTTTCTTATCATTCATGTGTTCACTAGAGTAGCACTTTTAATTTTCTTCAAGAACTTTTTCTTCACATTTACAACTTGGCTAACTAATGCAGGAAGCCTAGCTTTCAGCCTATCTTAACTTTTGACATGCCTTTCTCACTAAGCTTAATCATTTTTAGCTTTTGAATTAAAGTGACAGGGGTAGGACTCTTCTTTACAATTCAACACTTAGAAGCCATTGTAGGGTTGCTAGATGGCCTAATTTCAATACTGTTGTGTCTCAGGAAATAGGAGGCCTGAAGAGATGGAGAAAGATGCCGGAACAGCCTATCAGTGGAGCAGTTAGAACACATAAAACATTTATCATTTAGAGTTGCAGTCTTAAGTGGGTGTAGTTTGTGGTTCCCCAAAGGCATTACAATAGTGACATCAAAGGTCATTGAGCACAGATTACCATAACAAATATAATAATAATTAAGTTTGAAATATTTGAGAATTATCAAAACATGACACCAAGACACAAAATGTACAAATACTGTTGAAAAATATATCTTTGATATACTTGCTTTAACAGAGTTTTGCCACAAACCATCCATTTGTAAAAAATACGATATCTGCCAGTCATAATAAAGCAAAACACAATAAAGCAAGGTTTGCCTGTAGTTGCTTTAGTAAGTGGTACTTGGAAAACTGGATAGCCACATGTGGAAGAATAGAATTTGATACTTACTTCCACTGTATGCAACAGTTAACTCAAAGCAGATCAAAAACCTAAGTTTAAGAGCTTGAACTATGAAACTCATAGAAGAAAATATAGAGAAAAAAATTGCATGATCTGGGATTTTGCATTGCTTTCTTAATATGACACTAAAAGCACAGGCAACAAAATTTAAAAATAGATAAACTAGACTTCATTACATTAAAAACTTTGAGGCATCAAAGAACACTATCACAAGAGTGCAAAGACAATTCACACAATGGGAGGAAATATTTGCAAATAATGTATCTGATAGGGAATTAATATTCAGCATATGTAAGGAGTTCTTTCAACTTAGCAACAGTAAAACAAATGACCTAATTTTAAAGGTGGTAAAAATAAATAAATAAAAAGGGGTAAATGATTGAATAGACAGTTCTCCAAAGAAAATATACAAATGGCTAACAAATACATGAAAAGATGCTCAACATTATTAGTCACTAGAGAAATGCAATTAAATCTATAGGGAGATACCATTCTACACCTAGTAGGACAGATTTAATAAAAACGAGATAGAAAATAACACGTAGCGAGGATTGCTGGTGGGAATTTAAAGTGTTCAGAAGTTCTGGAAAACAGCTTGGCAGGTTTTCAAAATGTTGAATATATGACCCAGTAATTTCACTTCTAGGTATATACACAATAATTGAAAACAGAGATTCAAACAAATATTTGCACAGCAATCTTCATAATAGATAATAATTCACTATAAGCAAAAGATAGAAACACTCTAATTGTCTCTATCAATGGAGTAATGATTTAAATCAAATTATGCGTATACACACAATGGAATATTATTCAGCCATAAATAGAAATTAAGTTCTGACACATGCTACAATGTAGATAAACCTTGAAGACTTTATGTTTAGTGAAGTAAATCAGACACAGAAAGACAAATATTGTGTTATTCCACTTATATAAAATATCTAGAATATGCAAGTTTGTAGAGACAAAGTATGTTGGAAGTTACCATGAGATGGGGAAAAGTGGAAAATGGGGAGTTATTCTTATTGCTTAATGGTAGTGGGGTTTTCGTTTGGTGTGATGAAAAATTTTTAGAGAAAGATGGTGGTGATGGTTGCATAGAAGTGTGAATACAGTTAATGCTAGTGAATTGTACACTTAAAATAGTTAAAATTGAAATTTCTTTTGTACATAGTTACCACAATAAAAACTGGCAAACGTATTAATGTAGTATTAGAAACAGAAGTAGGACAAAAGTACAGACACAAGATAGACCAAAATAGACTAAAAGAAAGTGAGTAACTATATGATAATAACTTTGAAAACTTTTTCAGCATTGACATGTTTCTAGGAAAGTTAAACCAACTTTGACTCAAAACAAAAACAAAAAACCCCAAAAGCCTGAATAATTCTGCAACTATAGAATAAATTAAACAAGCAGTAAACAGTCAACTATTGATCCCCCGGGAAGAGGCTCAGGTGTTTTTACAGAATTTTTTAAAATTATTTATTTATTTATTCTTTTTTTTACAGAATTATTTTAGAAGCTCTTCCATAATAGAAATGAAAATAAATACTTGTCACCTTATTTGATGAAACCAATAAAATTTTGATACTAAACCACAAAGGAAAACCAGAGAAGAAATCTTCCTTATCTTTTTAAAATATATATACCTCAATAATATTCTTAATGGTGAAACACTAGAAGCATTTCCTTTTAAATAAGTACAATTTAATGAGGCCAACTATCACTCATTCCAGTTAAAACTATACCAAAGATACGAAGAAGTTAATATAAAGAAAGGAAGGCTAAGGTTGAAAAGCAAGAATCTAAGTTGTTCTTTACAAAAAAACATGATTGTTATATAGAAAAGTAAAAGATAATTTGCAAGTATTTTTAAATAATAGGGAAGTCTTATCAAGTCACCTAAATATGAGACCAATAAGCAAAATAAATTTCATTTTATATACTAACAATGAAACAGTTTAAAATATAAAAAAAACCTTCATTTAAAATAACAGTAATAGAATAGATTTTCAAAATATATATAGAAAAAATCGCATATCTGACTTACAAGATAAAGCCTTATTTTATAGCCAAATAGCTAAGCCAATTTGTGTTAGTTTAGGGACACACAAACAACCAAGAGAACAGAATCTAGAGCCCCAAATCCAACATCCTTATATATAGAATTTTGATATATGTCAGTTTGTCATTCAGATTACTGGGGAAAAGAGGACTATTTTATTCAGTTAAAAGTACTGAGGCAGCTTCTTGTTCAAAAAAAAAAAAAAAAAAAAAGGAAAGAAATGCTATTAGTTTCTATTGTTGCATATCAAATTGCCAAAATTTAGCAGCAGGAAACAAAATAAATGTTATCTGACAGTTTCCATGGGAATGGAGTTCAGGCACAGATAGCTGGTTCCTCTTCTCAGGGTATTGGCCAGGACTGTTATATTATTTGAGGCTATGGGACCTCTTCCAAGCTCACTGGCTGTTGGAAGAATTCAGTTACTATGATTATAGGACTGAGGTCCTCAGTTGCTAAAGGCTACCCACTGTTCCTTGCCATATGGGCCTCTGTTTTGGAGAGGCCAACAGGAAAGCATCTCTTCTGATTTATTTTGTTTCTCACTTCTAGACCTTATTTTAATCAGACTACTCTGAATTGGGTTATGCCTACCAAGGATAATCTCCTTTTGATTAAGTCAACTGATTAGAAACCTTAAATACATGTGTAATATCCCTTCATTTTATCTGTAAAATGTAACCCAAACAGGAGATTTGTATACCATAATAGTCATATGTTGTGCCCACACTCAAAGGGAGGGAATTATACAGGCTATCTACATTGAGGGTAGGCAGGGCATGAATTTAGGAGGCCATCTTAGAATTCTGCCTACCACAGATACGTGCTTCATACTTTCTATAAAATTAAATTGCCAAAACCTGAAGATCATCATTCTAAGTGAAGTGGGCTGGAAAGAGAAAGAAAAATGCCATATGTTATCATTTGTAAGTGGAATCTAAAAAAAGAAAAATAAGGACACACACGCACAAAAATTTAATTGCCAAAAATTTAGGTTTTGAAGAAAATGTCTTTATGACCTTGGGTCATAAGCAATGCCAAAGTACTACATATAAAATAAAAGATTAACAAGCCCTACTTTAGTAATAGTAATAATTTTTTTCTTTTCAAAAGATTTAGCAAAGAAAGTGAAAAACCAAGCTATAAACTTGAAGAAAATATTGCAGCACATATAACATATAATAGATTAGTATACAGAATATGTAAAACTAATCTCAACTGGTGAGCCAAGCTCAATGGTATATTGGTGAATGGTGTATTATGAATGAGTTACAGGTAGAACTGAGATATATATCTTAGCTTTCTGTGAGACAGGCCAGGGCCTGGGCAAAATACTTCCATTATACGCAACTTCATCTGCTTGCCTCATTGTGTCTTAAATGTTATTATTTTGTATGTGTGCTATAAAAGATAAATGTTGGAAATCACTGATAAAAAGAATTCCTGCTATCAGTTATAAGCAAATAAGCAGTCCAAATGAAAAATAACCAAAATACCACAAGTCATTTACAGAAAAGGAACAAAAATGACAAACAAGATGTATGAAAAGATATGCAACTTAATTAGTAATGAAGAAAATGCAAAAAAATCCCTTTTAAAACCCTCTAGATTGGTAGAAATAATGAAATCTAGTGTACATAAGTTGTGAGCATTTAAATTAGTAAAGTAATTTTTAAACCGTATGGCACAATAATAGGAAACTGAATTTTTGCTTTGTAATTATCCAGAAATTTCACTCATATGTACATACATAACCTAGAGATACATTGGTACATTTGAACCAGAAAATATTTAATATTGTTCATAACCATGGTACTTACAATAACAAAATAATGGAGAACAACTTAAAACTATATTGATAGGCACTTACTAATTGAGATACTTATATTTAACTCATTGTAGAACAGGGAAACATTTTTTAAAAATTGTAGCCATGTAAAATTCAACGTTTTCCCATATTCTATATTTAAACCTGACCAAAAAAATTGCTTTAGTCAATGGTAATAAAAATTCATTTGAAAAATCAAGAAGTAGACATAGTCAACTTTTTTTTTTGTTATAAATCTTAATAAAGTCAGGACATGAAATCTATGATTTTTTTAAAGAATTTCTTTTTATGATACCAAAGTAACATAATTATAAAAATTATTTTAAAATAATATTTTTTTCAAATTTTTAAGCATTTTTCATTCATTCTCTAGTACTATTTAGTACCTTCAGGCATTCATTTTCTTTATCTGATGTTCAATAATACTTTATCACAAATTATTTTTTGCTCAAGGCATGATTGTATATGGGACATTTATGTACTTTCTACTTATATGGATTATTAATTATATTATTATTTAATATTATATCAGGTTCCTAATTTAAGAATTTTAATTTAATTAAATATGCATTTTTACATAGATATATAAATAATAAATGTTTGTATGAGTCTATTTTGGTGAGAAATAATATTAAATTATTTGTCATGGTATAATGTGCCTCCCAAAGAATTGTGCTCCAAGTTTTGCCAGCAAAGTGTAATATATGTGATGGATTCTGTTACCAAAGGATATATAAAAATAGGGGGCTTGAGCCAAGATGGTGGAGTAGAGAGACTCACAGCTCACCCTCTCCCACAAATACACCAAGAATTATGTCTACAAACTTCTTGAATTGCACAGGACACCTACTGAACTCTGGCAGGGTGACTCTTGTTTTGACATACAGGAGGATTCTCACAAAATCCAATAAACGACATGGTTATATATACTGTATAGCACAGAGAACTATATTCAATATCTTGTAGTAATTTATGGTGAAAAAGAACATGAACACAAATATATGTATGTTCCTATATGACTGAAGTATTGTGCTATACACCAGAAATTGACACAACATTGTAAACTGACTATACTTCAGTGAAAATATACATTAAAAAAGGATATACAAAAATAAACCTGATGTCTTTAAATCTAGTGATATAGATTCAAATTTAGCTCTAACATTTTTTAAGCTTTACTATTTAATGAAAATAGTACACTATTTTTTCATGCTCGCTTATAAAAATATATGCAAATATATGAAAAACCACTCTCCACCTACATATAATTTTTATAAAGCCTTCTCAAATTAGATTCGCAAATGCCTCAAATTAGAGTGTTCTATAAACAGAAGCCATGCCATTTCACTGAAGAATTATTACAGAAGATACAGTGTAGCAAATAAAAATTATGTTGTAATTATAATGATTAGGAATAGTTTCACATGATCTCCTACCTTGGTATGAAATTCATATATAGGTAGCTATAGATGTATAGATATATAGTATGTCTGAAGTGCATTTTAAATGTTTTTCTGCCATTATTTTTTGTTTATTATTATTATATAATGATATATATTTGAGATGTTTGTTTCTGCTTATTGTTAGGTTATCCAGATAAATTTTGAAGAATTTGATTTGGAGATTGGCTATGATACCTTGACAATTGGTGATGGGGGCGAAGTTGGTGACCCAAGGACAGTGCTCCAAGTGTAAGTTCTCAATGTTTCTTTCTTAACTCAGCCTATCAGGTCTTTATGATATTTTACCTTTATTTTTTTTCCCATTGATCCTTCCCACTACAACCAACAGAAGAAGCATAGTACCCTATCATCATAAGCATAGTACCTTACCATCAACCTGCATATGGTATATTTATTAGTCCTTCTTCAGTGAAGCTTAAGATACTTGATCCAAACACAGTTACTTAGAATCCATTGCCAAAAAAAATCCATTGCCAAAAATCCAGCCCAGTGGAGATGGAGGCCTAGAGTGAAATTAGAGTGGCTGATTAGCCTTATTTTGGAAAACACGTTTACCCCACAGAATTTTAAAACAGACTGAAAAAACAAGTTTAAAATTGATCCCAGAGACGCTAATACTGTTACTAAAGACTGGAGAGTGCTGCTAATTTAATGGAGATTTAATCATACCTAGCCATTAAGATCTGAAGTTGAGAGTTTATTAGTGGTGTGACACTTGAAGTAGTTAGCAATGAACAACTCTCAGAGTTGAGCTAGTTAAGATAGACCACATATGGTTCTTAATGGCAGCTAAAAGAATGAATATATATTGAGAAAAGGGAAATGTTAGAAATTTATTTATTGCCCAATCCTTGGCTATCCATTCCAATAATCTACCTCTTATAGTGGCAAGAAGAAATGTTTCAAAGGAAGTACATTGTTTTTGATATACTTTCTCTCAGAGTTCCTTTCATAACTGTTGATTTGCAGTTCAGGCTTTAGCAATATGTTTCTCAAAAATAAGGTCTTTTGCTTCACAATTACCTGCTGCACTTTTTAAAATGTAGATTTCTGGACCCTCATATCTGAATTACTGTAATCAGTGTGTCTGGGATTTGGACCCCACAAATCTACATTTTAATAGTCTCTATCACGTAATCTTTATGCATATCAAAGTTTGAGAACTACTGCTATAATATTTAAAAATTTTTCAGCATAAACAACTCTAGAAGTAATGCCCTTATCGTGTGTGTATTTTTTAATTGCAGCATAATTGACACACAATATCATATTAGTTTCATGTGTACATCAGTGATTCAATATTTATATATATTGAAATAGTCACCACAGTAAGTCTGATTACCATCTGTCTCCATACAAAATTATTTCTTGAGGTATGACTGTATCCCTGTGAAATTCCCTCTTAGAACTGCTTTTGCTGAGTTCCAAAGATTTTGGAAAGTTGTTTTTATTTTAATTTTTCTCCAAGTATTTTTCTTTAATTTTCTCTTTGATTTGTTGAATCAGTCGCTGTCTAGGTAGTATGTTGTTTAGTCTCCAAATGTTTATGTGTTTTCCTCTTTCCTTCTTGTGATTGATTTCTGGTCTCATATCTTGTTCATAGGAAAAGATGCATGATATGATTTCAGTTTCTTAAATTTTATGGCCTAACATGTGATCTATCCTAGAGAAAGTTTCATGTGCACTTAAAAAGAATGCATAATATTTCAGTTTTTGAATGGAATGTTCTGTATATATCTGTTAACTTCATCAAGACTGACATTGCTTAAGACCAATGTTTCCTTATCGATTTTCTGTCTGAATGATCTATCCAATGATGTAAGTGGGGTTTTAAAGTCCCCTACTATTACTCTGTTACTTTTAATTTCTCTCTTTATGCCTTATATATTTAGGTGCTCCTATACTGGGTGCATAAATATTTATAAATGCTATATCCTCTTATTTAGTTGGCATCTTTATCATTATGCAATGCCCTTTTTTGTCTCTTGTTACAGTATTACTTTCTCAGCTTTCTGTTTCCATTTGCATGGAATATCTTTTTTCATATCTTCATTTTTGATTTATGTGTGCCTTTAAATCTGAAGTGAGTCTCTTGTAGGCATCATATTGATGGGTCTTGTTTTTTGTTGTTGTTTTTGTTTTTATTATTTTAAATCCCCTGTGTATTTTGATTGGAGAATTTCATCCATTTACATTTAAAGTAATTATTGATAGGTATGTACTTATTGTCATTTTGTTAATTATTTTCTGGGTTTTTTTGTTGTTGTTGTTTGGTTTTTTTGTAGTTCTTCTCTGTTTCTTTCTTCTTCTCTTGTTCTATTCCCTTGTTGTTTAATGATTTTCCTTAATGTTATGTTTGGATTTTTTTTTTTTTTTTTTTTTTTTTGCTTTTCATTTTCTGTGTATCTATTACAAGTTTTTGGTTTGTGGTCACCACAATATTCATATATAACTATTTACATATAAAGCAGTCTATTTTAAGGCAACAGTCAATTAAGTTCAAATGCATTCTACAAATACTGTATTTTATTCCCCATCTACATTTTGTTTTTTACATCATGTTTTATATCTTCTTATTTGATGTATCCTCTAATTACTGTAGTTATAATTGCTTTTAAAACCTTTGTCATTTAACCTTCATACATGCTTTATAATTGATCCATTACCATTACTATACATTTGCCTTTTCCAGTAAGAACTTTACTTTCATATATTTTATTAATTAGTGCCATTTTTTTTTCAGCTTCTAGAAGTCTCTTTAACATTTCTTGTAGGGCTAGTTTAGTGGTGATGAATTCCTTTAGATTTTGCTTGTGTAGGAAACTACCACATTTTCAGTTCTGAATGATAACCTTGCTGGATAGAGCATTTTAATTGTGAGGATTTTTTTTTTCTTTCAGCACTTTGAATATATCATGCCACTCCATTCTGATCTGCAAAGTTTCTGCTGAAAATATTTGCTTCCCACTACGTAACTAGTTGTTTTTCTCTTACTGCTTTTAGTGTTCGCTTTTTAATTTTTGACATTTTAATTATAATGTCTCTTTGTAAGTCTCTTTGGATTCATCTTGTTTGGGCCTCTGTACTTCCTGGACCTGGGTGTTTGTTTCCTTTCCAGGATAGGGAAGTTTTCAGCCAGGATTTTTTTCAAAATCTTTTTCTCTCTTTTTCTCTTTCTTCTATTTCTAGTATCCCCATAAAATGTGAATGTTATTTTGCTTGATGTTGTCCCAGAGGTCCTTAAATTATCCTGAATTTTAATTTTTTTTTCTTTTTGTTATGGTTAGGTGATTTCCACTACCCTGTCTTCCAGATCACTCATCATTCTTCTGTAGCACCTGATCTGCTGTTGATTTCCTTTAGTATATTTTTCATTTCATTTATGTTATTCATGTTATTGCATTATTTACCTCTGATTGGTTCTTTCTTATATTTTTTAACTCTTTGTCGACGTTCTCACTGTTTATCCATTATTCTCCTGAATTCAGTGACCACTTTTATGACCATTATTTTGAATTCTTTATCAGGTAGATTACTTATCTTCATATCATTAAGGTTTTTTTATGACATTATGTTTTGTTCTTTTGTTCAGGGCATACTGTCTCCTCATTTTGTCTAATTCTCTGTGTTTGTTTCTATATTTTAGGCAAAACTGCTACTTCTCTCAATCTTGAAGTGGTGACCTTGTGTAGATGATGATCCTTTTCATCCAACCCTACTACAGCTCTTTGTTGTATCTTAAATTGTTTTGGTTGTCTATATTGCCTTATTTATTCCTGGAAAGCCCTTGCTATTCTGCCTGTGCCAAGACCTGTCAGTGTTCCAAGGAAAAGAATTCAGTAATCACCTAGTTTCAGGCTGATTGGATGCCAGACCCTCAGTCAGAAGCTTTTAAAGTTTGAAGATATATACAGTCCTGAGGGGCTTTAATTGTAATCCCAGCTGGCCTCCAAACCTGGAGATCTGAAGGTATCCCCTAGGTGACAGCTGCAAAAATCAAGGTTCTTGACAAGTGTGTAAGCTTCTTATTGGGGAGTCTCATTAAGCTGTAGCAAGGTCAAGGAGGTGCACAGAGATGGTGATACTCTGCTTATGTTGCCTCCTTTGCCTCTAGATATGTGGGAATCCTGAAGCCTGTTTCTTAGGTTGATGGCCCAGGCTAAGTAAATAGATTCTTTTCACAAGAAGACTGTGGTTGTATTTCAGTCTGCTGTCTGTGCAGTGCCATGGCAGTGGTTTCCTGCCAAGAACTGTTTTTCTAATTGTTATAGTCCCATGGAGCTTCAAAATGCTAGCCCCCTTAACTACCAGGGCCAGGTTATCAAGGGGTGTCCTCTGTGTGGATAGCATGTACCTGCTGGCTTTAATTGGACAGCTGGAGAGTGTAGGGGGTGGGGCTTGCTCTCTTGCTTTAGGAAGTCAGAGAGAAATGACTGTGCATGCCCACAGGCTACAGCAGTGCAGCAAGATGGTGCTTTGTCTGTGCAAGCATGTTGGCTTTAGGTTGGGAGTGGGAGAATACTGCAACTTCTTGTGGTTACCAGCCCTAGCCAGGGGATAAGAGAGTGTCATAGTTCCTTGCACTTGCAGACTTTAGCTAGGGAGCAGGAGAATGCCACAACCATTCATGCTCACCTATCCCAGACAGGGAGTTGTGGGGAATGCTGCAACCATTGGAGCTCTCCAGCTTCAGCAATGAAGTAGGACAATGCCATGATCACTCATCCTTGCATTTGAACTCTCCTTTCTGTGCTAGAAGGTTAGGAAGGGAATTCAACAATGGTGTCTGCTAATGCCTCTGTCTCTGGAGAATGTTTCAACTATCTTCCACCTCTCTAGCTAATGATTTTAGATTTCTTCCACATATAAATGTTGGCAACTTTTCAACCCTGTTATTTCACTGGGTTTCAGGGAAATTGAGACCACACATGAGCCCTTTAAGAGGTAAGGCTCAGTTTCTTGTAGCACTTTGGGACCCTTGGACCCTTGGACATCAGTCCCATTTATCTTCTCTCCTCTACCCATTACATGTATATCATTGATCAACTACAATTTTGTTGTTTATCTCTGAGCCTACTACAATTCCACTTTGTGCTTCCTAAGGTATGATGGACAAAAGGGCTGACATTTTACATGCTCTAAATATTTGGTTATGTTGCTCACGTTGTTTGTAACTTTATTTTTTTAAACATTTTTATTGATTTATAATCATTTTACAATGTTGTGTCAAATTCTAGTGTTCAGCACAATTTTTCAGTCATACATGGACATATACACACTCATTATCACATTTTTTCCTCTGTGATTCCCTGTTCTATACAGTATAATCTTGCTTATCTATTCTACAATTTTGAAATCCCAGTCTATCCCTTCCCACCCTCCGCCCCTCTGGCAACCACAAGTCGTAACTTTATTTTTAACAGTTCCATCTTCATAAAAATGCTCAGCATTTTCATCAGGATTATGTGTCTGGTAGATATTTCACTATATTAGACTAATATCTTCCAGGAATAACGTATAATTCCTCCTAGATTTGTGTTTTTGTATCTGAGAGTTTGGATTTCATTTTGCTATAATATAATATGATAAATTTGCAGCCACAGAGCTACTCTGATCAGTCTGAATGGTAAATATGTTTTTTGGTTGTTTTTTGGGAGGTACAGTCATCCCTCAGTATCTGCGGGTATTGTTCCAGGACCTGCCGTGAATACCACAATTTGTCGGTCCCTGAATTCCATAGTGAGCGCTCCATATCTGTGGTTCCACATACATGGATTCAGCGAACCATGGATGGTGTAATACTGAAGTATTTATTGAAAAAAATCCATGTATAAGTAGACCTGTGCAGTTCAAACCCATACTGTTCAAGGAGCAACTGTACAGTGTTTTAAAGAAATGAAAATATATATAAAAGTCTGAACTTGTTATTTCTTTTGACAGACTGGCAACACTTGGCCTGTATTAGCACATAGCAAAAAGTCATTGGAACTCTCTTCTGCCCTTTTTAGAGAGGGCATAGATTCTCATGGCCCCTAAACTTTGTATTGTTTTTCACATGTGCTTCTAAGATGCAGTACCTTCCTGGTCCTACAGGCATATGACACATGATACAACACAAAATCTGGTTTGATCTTTAAATTTATTATTTCCTAAATAATAAATGCATTTATTCCTTTTCTGACACTTTATAAAAGTTGAAGTTTCTTGGACATTAATGATGATATAGCAGATTTGATGAATGATCCTCACACATTTTGAGACCTATCTGCTACATGTGTAATAGATCACATCATATGTACTTCAGAAATAAAACTATAAAACATGTATGTGATCAGACATATTTACTTTTTTCTGCTTAAGATAGAGGAATGGATTTCAGGTTTAGATTCTTCAAAGCATGGACAGGGAAAGGCAAGCTAGCTAGTCAATTGACTGAAGAATGTTACTTAAAAGCCTTTTTTACTATATCTGCTGCTAAATTTAATTTAGTTTCTCAGCATCAGATCAAATTTAGATGTCATCTTGTACAACTGACATCCCAGATCATAGATGCTATATTCTCCTTTACCACTGCTTTAAAGAATCTGTGAGCTAATTAATATTACACAACTATAGGTAGAAAACTATAGACATACAAATTTATAGTAATCCAATAAAACACAGAAGGAAGATATCAAAATTATTGTCTTAATACCCAACCACTAGAACAGGTAAACATAAAAGAGTACATTTATTGGGATTAAGCAGTAGTCTGTAAAATCCCTGATGTTAAAAAAATTAATAATATGTTTGAACCACATAATTTGTTCTAATGTTCAAAACTATGTAGATAATCATGAAGTCTGATACAACTGTCAACGTTCTCTTTATAGAGCAAATTATTGTATTAATGATACAGAATGGTTATTAATTATTATTTTCAAAAAAATACCAAGTTCTCAAATGGATTTTCCTATACCATCAAATTCAAAGTTCACACTGAGTACATCTCCAGTAGGAATAAAAGTTAAAGCTTTATTCTGTGATCATTACCTTTTAGACTGTTCAATCACTGGGCCTACATTGGTCCCTTAGTGAGAGTGTAGGAGAACTAAGAGAGAGAAAGAAAAAGAATACATTATGTTTTAACAACCATAAGACTGTGAGATAAGTGTGCACACACACATGCACACACAAATTATTTAGTTGCAGGCCTTGTAATCTTATAAACATATATAAACATATATATACATAATGTTTTTGCAAAATTCATAGTAAGAAGAAATAGGGCAATGATCTTTACTATGTAATTTTAAGTACTAAGAGGAAAACCTTTGTATATTTTAAATATAGCCATACATTTTTTTTAAATGAACTCAAAAGAACCTCTTTGTAAACATGCCACAGTCCTTCAATTCCTGCATAACTTCTTCTTTTGAGAACTTTAAGCTCATTGTCATTTGACCTCAGTTGCCTCAAGAAAACAACTGGAATTTTTATTAGTGGATTTATTGTTCTTTTCAAAATTCTTATCAAATGCAGATGATGCTTCTTTGTCCTTTCATATTGGAAGACAGGGTGAATATATTTTTAAATCATTTTAAAAATCCCATATTGTATGAATTAGCAGTTGAGGCGAGAAGTATGGGATAATTAAACAAAAGAAATAGGCTCACAATTGATTTTTTTGAGGATGATCCCAAAGTTAGCTAGACAACATAAGACCAGATAAAGAACAAATATGTTGATGATCTGTGCCCTTGTGACCCAAGTGAATAGTCAAGTGGAAATAGCTGTATCTCAGAGAGTAAGTTTCTGCTGTAGAAAGAAGAAAAATTACATTTTTCCTCTTCTCATATTCTTGTCATCATATTGTAGTTTGTATTGTAGTTCTATTTCATCATTTGTTATAATTTCTTCACTCTCAGAAGTTATATTAATTTCGCAAAATCTATGTGATTTTTTTCCTGTATTTGTCTGTCTGTAGCCAGAAATGTGTTTCTTAAACATGCTTTTCTTACTCAGAACAAAAATCATACATTTCTGAAAATATTACTCCTGTTTCCTTGAGTAAGAATGACTACAATGGAACTTAACACCCACCTCCTAGAGGAGTTCAAATAAAAGCTGTGTGACTACAGAGATTTTACAAATTTGAAATTAGATCAGAAGTTCCTTTGAACTCTAAGACTCTGTGATAAGAGAACCTACTGAATTTGTATCCACCAAAGAAGCTAATATAAATTTGAGTATACTTGAAATATATTTTTTAAGAAGTTTAACTTTCTCAACTGCAATCCCACCCATCTGGACATCTACAGGGCCCAGAGTAAGAATGTAGGTGAAAACTCACATATCAAATGTCTAAGTATTAAAAGTTGTAAATCAGGCTGTATATTATTAAGTACAATATGTCCCCTCTTCCTACCTTGACATACATACTTTCATAACAACCTGGAAGGACAAGTTTAAATTTAGAAATCTAGGGCTTGTATGATTTCCTAGTTGAGACATAAAGGCAAAGGAAAATGGTCTCAGTCCTAGCCCACACTTGGCCACCCTCTCCTCCCAAACTCAGCTCCATTCTTCAGAATGCGTGTGAACTTGCCAGCCTGCATGGTCAAACTGTCCACACCTCCCTGCAGATACTGCCTCTGGGCCTACGTGTGTACATATGGATCATGTATTCTGGATCTGGGAATGTGGACCTGGAAAAGAAGCCAATGGAGGTCTAGGTAGCAGGGAATTGCAGGGTACCAGTTACCAGTGAGTTGTAGAACAGTACTTTTTAAATAAACTGTAAAATAGAAGATTTGTTTTTATTTCCAATCTATCTTAAACTGATCTTTTTTTAAAGTAAAAGGAAAATAAATTCATAGAAAAATGAAATAAAAACATAATAAATGCATTCCCATTTTTTTCGTTATGTAATTCACCAAATAAAATTACTCTTTCAAATTACTCTAGAAGTTTGAAAAACTCACTCCCAGTTTCTGTTCTTACCACATTGTGAGCTGGAAAAACCAGTCTAAGATATCATAAGAAAGTAGGCAGGCACATCCCTGGTCAAGAGGTGGATTATAGAATGGTCAGAGGAAGGGATCAGGAAAGGGGCCTATCTAGCTGAAGTTTAAAAACAGTATTGCATATGGCATGGTAAATTGTCAGGAAGTTATTTTGACCCCTGGGTGAGGAAATTTATTTTAAATAATGTTCTAATGGATAAAACTAGTCTCCGTTTAGACATTTTATTTAGCAATCTGTTTATTCGTCTATGTATTCCTTTTTTCCTTTTTTCTTAAGTGTAACCCATGTGCTGGAGAGTATCTTTTGGCACTAAAATTATTTTCTTAATAAATTTATTTTAAAATACTAAGTAGCTAGAAGTCAGAAAACATAGTAAAGAAATGGAAAATAAGTTTAACAGAGAGCCATGTAATCTTCTATTTGAAAGTATTTAATGAGAATGAATTTTTATTTAAGTTTATAAAAGTTCTTATTAATTTAATAAACACAGCATACATCACCTCTTTTTAAAGTACTTAACCAGATACGGAGCATTCCAGCCTGTTTTATTTAGGTCATAAGATTGAATTAATCATTGGAACTATATGGTATTTCCATTTCTCACTTTTTTTTCAGTATTTAGGTTCTAGAAGGAAAAATCAGTTGTCATATTCTATTCCATAAAAATGTAGTCCATAAAGTCATAAAATGTTCGACAGCTAAAATAACCCTTTAAAAATGAATTTATTATGAAAAGCTTTTTAAAATAATTGCTATAATTTCCTTCCTCTGAAGTACAAAGCACAATAGTTTTTGCAATTCTGTAACTTAAAAATAATTTGTGTGCTGTATCTCTTCACCTTGAGACTTTGGTTCCAAAGAAATATTCATGGCAAAGTTATGAATAATAACAATTATTAAGTAACAGAGAATGCACTGTAATTGGACATTATATGCAGTACTAAATTCTCCAGATAAGTTTATCAGATGAAAATTCCTAAAATAATGTGAACTTAAGCTGCAAACTTAAATTCAAAGATCTGTTGCTTCTCCCATTGTTTGTACCATACTCCACTGCCCATCTGTGTCCTTTTCTCTCTCACTCTTGCACTTGTTCATTTTCTTTCCAGTGGAGTTACTTTAAGGGCAATTTTCTTCCTGCATTTTGAAATAGCATTTTTCATTCATGACAACTTCATGGTGATGTAGTGACAAGTATCAATAGAGACCAGAATATGAACTTGACCAGTTGATAATAATTTGGGTAATAGAGTTGAACCATCATGCTATTATCTTTTAAAAGCTGTTAAAAGAACTTAAAATTTTTCACAGATTGTTTTACATTTGGTATTTTCACATGTTTAAATTCACCTGATGGTGGAAATGGATGTAATAAATTTAAGAGAACTAATATGATGATAGTGCAATTACTATTACTGGCATTGAATTCAAGTCCATCCCTCATTTCATTTGCATAAAGAAGAGAGTAGATGTTGATTACTTGCCCACTCTTTCGTCTGTGTAGCATCAAACTGAGATAATTAGAAATGCATTCTATCCGGCAAGTGATTCTCTTTCCTTTTCCTGCCTTTTCTCTCACATGCTTTGCCTTTCTATTATTGGAGTCACAGTAACACTGTAAAGAATAATTGAGTGAAAACTTGCAAAATAAAAGACTAAAAATAGTCTTATATTCCAAGATCTTCCTGGAAATTTTATGACTATGCACTGATATTGGATGGCACTGTATTTGAGCAAACTTCTTGAAGAAGGTGAAAAAAACGCTATTTTGAATATCCAAACATGAATATTCTATCACTTTGAAATTCTGATTTCTCCTGAGAATCACTGTATAATTAAAATCTCATTCTGAGATATATGTTAATATAGGCTAACAACACTCTTCCCTGGGAAAGAGTCTTCCCTTTCCTTTTATTTTAAATACACACACATACATGCACACACATATAATACTCTCTTGTGTTAATGTATTTTAAATAAATATTTTATTTATTCATTTTAATACTATTTAATAAATAATATACAGCAAAAGTAGTTCTCTTTGTATGTTCATAGATTATTGTTATTGCTCTCAGCTTATTGATCCATATATTTTGACAAGCTACTTAATCAAAGATACATTTTTCTAATTTCTTCTAACTACTCAACAATTTACCAAAATGCCACTTTGGTATCAGACTACTATACATGCTATTTGCCTTGAGCAAACTCTCCTACATCCAGGGACTTACACCTTCCCAAGTTTGCTCTTGTACCCCCTCTTAATAATGAAAAATTTAAATACCAACAAATACTATGAACTAAAGATAGAAGGGACTATATACTAAATATAGCAACAAGGTGATATTTTTAGAGATCAATGTCCACAGTACAAAAAGGAGTTGAAATATTGACCAATGAGAAAAACCCTTCACCCTTTATGTTAAACTTATTTTAAAAGACAAAGAAAGAAACGTTTTTTTTTTTACTGTTATTTCTGCCTTGCACTCTTCCTAGTCCTCTTCCACTATACACATGCATACTCATACTCATTTTAAGTTCACAATCACAATTATTTTAAGTTCCTTGAGGGCAGGAACTATCTTCTGCTCATCTAGACTTGGTTATTTCTGAAAAGACAAGGGTTTTTTTTTTCTCCCTATGACCAAAATACCTAACACGGAGCCTAGTGTTAACATTGTTAGGTGTTGCATGAATTATAATGGGAGAGGAAAAATTACTCTGCACTGAGACACATTTTGTGAAATACGTCAGCAGAAAGGGTATCTTTGCAGGCATTGGCAGAGATGTAGAAAGCTATGCAGGAGGACTACCTGGTGTCTCAGTCTATTCAGGTCACTATATTTTAAAAAATAGAATAGAATGGGTTGTTTATAAACAACATAAATGTGTTTTCTCACAGTTCTGGAGCCTGGAAGTCAGAGATCACAGTGCCAGCAGATTTGGTGTCTGCTGACAATCCACTTTTTGTTTCATAGATGGCCATCCTTTTACTGTGTTCACATATGGCAGATCGGGGCGGGGCTCTTTCTGGGGCCTCTTCATAAGGGCATCCCAATCATGAGGGCTCTGCCTTCATGCCCTAATCATCTCTCAAAGTTCCCGCCTTCAGATACCCTTACACTGGAGATTAGGTTTCAAAATATGAATTTAGGAGCAGAGGGACAGGTAGTCTCTTGCACTAGAGATTTCAACAGCACTCACTGATGTCACATCCAGGAAAAACAATCAAACTGACAGCAGCAGTTATTTCATCATGTGGACAAAATTTGATGTGTAGTCATTCAAATGACTTGCTACTTGGTCATAAAAAATACTTCTCTAGGAATTTCAAAATTACTTTAGGCCACAGTATAAAATAACCTCTGTGACATCTGAGTACCAACAAAAAAAAATTAAATATAGGGAATAGTTTATTTTTTATGGTTCTTCATTATTTCTTCATTGTGGTTATAGCTACATTTTCTATTGTAAAAATACTGATGATTTTACTGGGGGAAAAAGCAGTTTACTATGATTTTTGTTTTGGTTTTCTTTTTATGTGTTTAATTTTATACTGTATGCAAATTGGATCAAATTGTCTAAACTAAAGAAGATTTTGGTTGGTGTTTTCTCTTTTAAATCAGGAATATTTGTACTGTGGTAGGCATTTCAAAAGTAGTTGTAGAAAAGAAATAGGAACAAAACATAGAAAGCGTATATAAATACATTAGCGTTCTTCCCACACGTGCCAACTGTTGTAAGCAAAGTGCCTTGTTAGGGTGCTAAATATTTAAATGAGGTACCCATAGGTGAATACAAAGATGTATATGCTGAGGTCTTGACCTCCAAATTCTCTTTCTAAAAAACAAGTTGTGATATAGAAATCTTATTTGTATATGTAAAAAGAACCATGCCAAACACTCTCACAACACATTATGCTTTTGAATTAGCCAATAAATTAAAACTCCTGAAGCCTAAGACCATAATGGAAATAAAATCCACAGTTACTGACTACTCAGTTACCTAAATGAGGTAACATTTATAATCTCATCATTCTATAGTACTTTATAGATTTTTATTTTAAAATCTGTACATTGTTCTTCTAGTATTTTGATCACTTTATTTTCTTCTTTATTTGCATTTTTAAAATTTTTTCAAGTTTACTGAGGTATAATTGGCAAATAAAAATGTAAGGTATTTCAATGTGATGATTTTATGTTAGTACACATAGTAAAAGTATTCCCGCCATCAAGTTAATTAATACATCTATCACCTCATATATTTATCTTTTTTTTATCTTTTTGGCGAGGACATTTAATCTACTTTAAGTAAATTTCAATTGTACAGTTTAGTGTTATCAACTATATTTATCATGTTGCACATTAGATCTTCAGATTTTATTCATCTTATAACTGAAAGTTTGTACACCTTTACCAACCTCAACCCATCATTTTCCTCACTCACCAATACCTGGCAACTCCTTTTCTACTCTCTGTTTCTATGAGTTAGACTCTTTTTTTGTTTGTTTGTTTACATTCCACATACATGATGCCATACAGTCAGTATTTTTGCCTTTCTCTGTATAGCTTGTATGGTTTATTTCACTTATTATAATGCCCTCCAGCTTCATCTATGTTGTTGCAAATGACAGAATTTCCTTATTTTTTAAGGCTGAATAATATTTTAGTGATTTTCTTGATCTATTCATCTATTGATGGACTCTTAAGTTGTTTCCATACCCATTATTATGAACAATACTGCAGTGAGCATGGGATTATAGATACCTCTTTGCAATAATGGTTTCATCTCCTTTGGATCTATACCCAGAAATGGGATTGCTGAATCATATTCTATATTTCTGTTTTGAAGAAACTTCATGCTGATTCGTAGTGGCTGGTACCAGTTTACATACCCACCAAGAGTGTACAAAAGTTCCTTTTTCTCCACATTCCCATCAACATTTGTTATTTCTTGGCTTTTTGTTAGCCATCCTAAGAGGTGTGAGTGAGGTGATACCACTTTTTTAATATTTTATTTTGTTTGTGAATTTTTTAGGGATTTTATTTATTTAATTAATTATTTATTTATTTATTTATGTTAATGGAGGTACTGGGGATTGAACCCAGGACCTCCTGGATGCTAAGCATGTACTCTACCACTGAGCTCTACCCTCCCCCCTGTACTACTTTGTGATGTCACCCTAATGGTGATATTTCAGGGGTTGTTTTTAAACTAATTTTTTGTAGCCATTATCATCCTTAGTGAATTCTATGTATCCAGAAATGAAAGTATAAATCACCCTTGATAGCACTGTATTAGAAGAAAGAATATTGAATGCATTTCTATAAAAGGCAAAAGTTACATATGTGTATGGCAAAAAAATATGTTGGAATGTAGGACTACAGTTGTTATCTCTAATGGATGCACCCATATGCTTAGAGTGATTATAAAGAAAATCAAGCTTTGTGCATAATTGAAATTTAATAGATCCTGTCTTTTATATTTCACTTGAGTGCTTGAGGAATATTTCTGACTGCACTTCTTTAGGGCTTTTACTCTTTTATTCTAGTATGAAAGGACTGACTAGGAAGATTAGAACACACTATGAATGCTGAGGTTACTCAGCTTGTAAATAAACACATATTAAAGAAATTTTTAAGTTTTCAGATAATAGGCTCAAAAAGATGTATTAAAAACATGTAGAAACTATTCACAGACACATTTGAGGGTTTTTTGAGACTGTTATAAGACTCTATCCTCTGTGGCCCAAAAGTACCCTTTACCGTCAGGAAGGGGAAATATAATGTTGTCCAAAGTAGGTAGATCCTACAGTTTGAGTCTAAACCAAGGTCTTTGAAAGGATGTGGAGAGAAATTAGTCATTGAGGTTGCATGCAAAGAGCAGAATTTTAAGTGAAATACCCATTGTTGAGAAAATACAATTAAATATAAAATCACCTACCAAGCCAGTGAATCTTTTCCACAAAATATAGAAAAGAATGAATCAGTTTTACTGCTCAGTATGGATTAAATCAGATGGCGATGCACATGATAGGCAATCTGCTAAAGAGACTGCAAAAAGAGAAAAAAAATTCTAACCCATTTATATAAACAAGCAGATGCAATCCATTTCATACATGCTAATTATCCTTTTCAAAAGAAAAAATAAACTTCTCCTATCTTTATGACAAGTAGAAAGTTACATCCTGGAGCCAAGCACCTATGCTCTCACAGAAACAGGGTGACAGAGCACCATCTTTCTTCATGTTTGCATTTCAAAGAAATGACTCCATGGCCTCCAAGACATTCTTGGTATACAAAACTGGTAAGAACTTTATTCAGCTTTTAAAACATTTACATACATCTGAAAGAAGCAGAAAAAGCAAGCATGTGTGATTTCAAGTTTTCTAAAAGAAATGCTAAAGAAAAGTAGAAGGAGGAGTTAATTTTTTCCTTTTGGTATTAGTGAGAATTTGATTTTTTTAGATTCATATTTACACATAATTTTTATTTTTGTCTATTTTATAATAAAACTACAGTTTTCTAATTATCTATTGTTTCTACTTTCTCTTGGCAGTTTGCATTCGTCTAAATATACAGCAAGTGCACAGTAAAATACAAAGCAAAGCAATTATCAGGAATACAATAGAATGAATTTAAAAAATTCAGTACAGTATTAGCATTGAGGAATAACCTTTAAGTAGATTATACCAGTGGTGAATGGTTACAGCAGATATTTGATTAGCAGTGGCCAAAACTTTCCTTTCATCATACTTTGATTTTATAAATTTCTGTGATGTCTATATTGCTTATAATTTCAAATGATTAACCACTTGAGTATTATTTTGTAGTTCCTTATGAAATATTAGCCAATTCAATCCTACAGAGTAGCTTCCTTCTGGAGGCTGAATCTAAATTTTTAAGTAACTGTTTTCTTTCAAAAGCCCAATAAATTTCTCCTAAGTTCTCATCAATCACATAAGTAATATTACATTTAAAGGATAATATGGGCCCTTCAGTAATTATTCATCTTTCCAAATAATTTTTCCCAGACAGGAAACACAAAGATACCCAGAGCCATTATCTAGTGTCATTACGAGACACCTATTTAAGGGTAAATATTACACTTAGAGTGTTTAATGTACATGACTTTAATTGTTGTAAATCTTGAGGATAAACCCAGATGATGGGCCATTTTTGCATGGGTCCAAATCAATAATTATATTACTATAACAGTCAATTAAATCTCCATGAATAATAAACATCCACTTTTGTTTATTTATCTATACTTGTACTGGAAGGGACTTATATCTCAAAGTTAATCAAGGGACATTGGGACTGTCTTCTTCAGTCTTAATCTGTAAGTGCCAGATTTCTGTTTGTCTTGTATTTGATGCTTTTCACCCTGCATGTTCCTTTCAGTCAAACCAGTTAACACAACTACTTTGTGTGTGGGTGTGTATGAAATTTAGAGATTATCTGGATGCATATCAGTTACTTTTACTTTGGTATTATTTTAGAAAATGGTAAGAAGATGGTCTCAATTTTCTCTGCCAATAATTGCATTATTGCATTTATAAGACCAGAACATGTCTATACTGATATAAGAGAAAAATTATGCCTGACCAGTTAGTTAAACAGTTAGGGGAAATTTTATTCAACACTATTGCAATGGAAGTTAGGATTGTTGCAATAAGGGCAAAGACTATTGAAATGAGAATCAAGACTGTTGCTATAGGGAAGACAAATTGAACTCAATCCTGCTGGAACAAAAGATGGGGTGGTTGTTAAGTGCTGGGTGAGCTAGTAGAAAAGTACTGGAAAACTTTAGGTGGGAGATTAGTCAATACTAATAGGCCATCCATGTTTCCTTATAGTTGCTTAACAAAGTTGGGCTCTGCACTCCCACAGAGACAGGGAGACAGGAGTGCTGTCTCCTTTGATGATTACATTTAAAGAAGATGGCTTCCAAATCCTTGGGAGAGATGTTCTTGGTTGTAGAAGATTTACATCTCAAAGGCAGAGAAAGGATTTCCAATTGCAAGTTTTCTAAAGTGAATATTCTGAATAAAGTTACAACAGGAGCCTATAGTCAGTATAATATCCCTATAAAGTTTAGTTAAGCCAAGGGTAATGTTAAGGTTATCTTGGTCATTGGGAGTAGAATTAAGAGCTGTTTGGAAATAGTGACTCTGGGGAATTTTACTGAGAGTACAGAAAGAAGTAGTGTAACAAATAACATGTTTGGTATTTAATGAAATGTGATTCTTAAATAATTAAAATAATATTACTGTGAAAAGGACAGTAAGGGAGTTTATGAGAATCACAGTTTGCAAGAATACCTTCTTTTGGTTGATTTCAGTGCAATTATCAGTTGTTCTAGAACATTTCTTTTTTCGGTTCTTTGTGGGAACCACCCTCCAGTCTCTCTAAGGGGCTGGCTTCACTTGGCAAACATGGACCCACCTTGATAGCCATATGGGTGATCAGCTACCCTTGAAAGGATTCCTCCAGCACAGGAACAGACCATCTATCCTCTAGAACACGTTTAGGTAGACAGAATATTATAGTCAGTAGACGTAGCATACTTCTTCCAGTGGGTCCTTGAAGGCCCTTATAGCTTTGTGTCTCAGGGCTTCTGTGAAAGAAAGAGGCCCTTTGAAGTAGTGAACATGATTGATTATGAGAGGATTAGCTTAAATTGGGCCCTGGACATGATCTCTGCCCCAGATTTCATGGGTCTGCCAAATATAGGTTCAAAGGGAAAAATACAATGCTTGCCTGCAGGGGTTGCTCTAATTTTCCGTGAGGCTAGAAGTAAATTTCTAGGCCATTTTCATCTAGTATATTGCTAAATCTTAGTGAATGAGTTCGATTCATCTTATGGGAATCTGTAAACATTTTCATAATTACTGGATGACAGCAGAAATAAGATTGTTTCCTCTCTCTGATTTGTTATACTCCAGTATACCAAACATAGAAAATATGTGTATTAAGAGAGACTTTACTGCTGCCTGAGTATTGGCATCAGACCATCCAGACACCATATACGCCCACCATAACCAGGTAGAATCTTCTACTTTCCACAAGCATTTATTCTATGAAGTCCAAATGCCACCAAGTTTCTGGTAAATTTGGTTGTGAAAACTGCCTATACATACCTTGGGAATGGTCTGTAAATAATTCTGCAGACAGATTGTTCATCTGTTAAATACGTTTTGAGTAACTTCACCTCTTAGGTAAATGTAATAAGACTCTAGCACCTTTAAAATCCCTCTTTTAGTTAGATGATTATGTTGGTGACACAACATTACTAACCAGGCAGGTAAGGACTGTTCTATAGGAATTAGTTTGTTGGATAATTCCCATAATTCAATCAAAGTTCATTTAGCCCCCCTTTTCAATCCATGTATATGTTTCCTTTTGTGAAGCTTATTTTTGGAAGTTGTTAAAAATTTCTTGTTGTATTAAATGTAAAGCTTCTAAGTTTGAAATCTGCCACATTTTAACAGTGGCTTTTACAGCTCTGTCAGCAAAATCATTGCCTTTAGAAGTTTTTATTCTGCCCTATATGAGCTCTACAATGGGTTACAGTTCTGAGCAGGCAGTTGTACAGCCTCTAACAAATCAGCTATCCATTCTTTATGAGATATTTTATTTCCCCTCAAAGTAGAGAATCCTCCATTTTTTTCCCAAATTTGTTCTGTTGTATGACAGATGCAAACACATATTTTATACATACATGTGTGTACACGTGTGTATATGTAGGTATATATATCAAGAATCACAAGTCTTGTTACTATTATTGACTAAGTTACTTATGCCAATTTAATTCTAGACAAAATAAAATCTTCCAAAATTTCACAACAAGTTATCAAAGCATAAAAGCCTTAACTTGGTCACTTTTATCTTGAGTATATGACTCTTTAGCTAACATTATTAAAGCAGCATTATGAATAAGACTATTAGACAAAAGATGTCAGGGCCTAGTGTTGTCTTTTATTTTACCATTGTACAATCACAATTATATATTTGATCAGGATCTGGTAAAAGACAGACAGGATTTGGGATATTTCATCTCCCAAACACAACATTAAGATTGAATAATAATGCTTATTTGTAGCTAGTCTGATGCTATAACACAAATTCTGGATTACATGCACTTATAAGATAGCTATCACAACAGCAAGGCATGAGAATAAGTCAAGTGACTGAAGATAAGGGCTTGAGCCTTTTAAAAGGTATGTCTGCTGCTGTCACAGCATCCCAGTATCACAGTGCCACAGCCTCCAGAAGAACTGAGAAACACGTTATTGATGTGTGGTCTTATCCCAACTTTTGAGTTAGAATTCCAAAAGTAGCATCTTTATTTTCATGACAAAATAAGAAGAAAGGCTTTTCAAAATTAAAAAAAAAAAATCCCCAAAGCTGAGATGATAGCCAATTTTAGTTCAAAAGTCTCTTTAGATTCTACAGGCTAAATCATAGGATCTGAGCAGTTGTTACACAATTGCTCCATTAAAGGTTTTGCCTACTCTGCAAAAGCTGGGACAGTGTGCTAGCAGTCCTGGACATCACCTAAGCTGTTTTTTGTAATACGGTGTTTCTTCTGCAAAAGGGAATGACCTTATATTTAAACATTTAGGGGCCCTCAGCATCAATATATGCCCTAAATATTTAACCTCAGTTTGGCAATATTGCAATTTATCTCTTGAGGCCTTATGTCCTTGTGAAAGGAGGAGTTGTAACAAAGCCAAAGCATCAGTTTTGGTTCACTCATTAGTTTCCAAACCAGTTGTATATTGAATGCTTATAGATCCTTCTAGTGGGACAGTGTTCTCCAAGTTTTCTGCAAATGACTAGAGAAATAGTAGGAGAGTGTGGAAACTATTAAGGAATCCTTTGTCATAAATACTGGACTTCCTTCATAAGTAAAAACATCAGAATATAGACCTGTTTAGACAATAGGAATAGGAAAAAAAAGCAGAATATAGATAGATTAGAGAAAAACTTTGCAGAGAGGTGGTACCAAAGTTATAATAGTTTTAGTACTAGGAACTACAAGTATTAATGGAACAATGAATTTATTTACTTCTTTAAGATCTTGTGTTAAGGTCACCCATCTTTATCAAATTTGCCTTCCTTTTTTTGCTAGTTTGGCAGCACTAATATTACAGGATGAGTGCCCTTTTATAATTATCCCGTATTTTTTAATTCATTCTGTAACTGGTTTTATTTCTTCTAATTGAGCTCTTGACAAAGGGTATTGTTTGACACATGGTCATGGCCTATGCTTTTGATAAGCTATTTCTACTGTTCTGTATCTCAAATTAAACTAGTATTACTATTCGAAGGCCCAAAGTGATTCATTGTTTTATTTCTGCTTAGGGTACTTTTCCAGCACGGTGTGACACTGCCACTCTCTACTAGATTCCTTCTCTTTCAGAAGGCATACATTAACCAAATAAGACACTTTTTTTCCCCAGGGCATTCCACAGACACTCCATACGGAGTATACAATATGGTAGTTTTAATTTGCATAGGAGATTTCTCTCCAGTAGGTTTACAGGAAAATCAGGAGAAAGTAAAAGCAAAAACAAAAACATGTTTCTCAGTCATGAGATCTATTCATGTGGGAACCATAGGAGAAAAGGAACACGTGTAAAGCTAATTCAAAATACCAGCAACCTGTATTGGTCTATCACCAGGTGGAAAATGAGATTTTCCGGAGCATTTTCATAAGTAGCACCTTTACCTACCAGAAAAAGCAAGGATATGGCAAAGTGAGGGAAAGTTATTCAAACATATATTTCACCAATTCCTACTGCTGAGATTCCCTCAATCTGTCAATTATAAGCCATTTGACAATTATTCCCTTGCTTTCTAGGCTTTCCTCATTCCCTTATTTCTGCAATTTCTGTATCCTCTGGAGTCTCTTTTTTCCAGTCCCTTTTCCAAAGTCCTCATTTTTTGGAATAATGACATATAGTTGTCTCATCTTCTTTGCTGCCTTCACAGATTGGCCATAATAGAGGTTATTTCCTTTAGTAAATGATACCAAATGAACCATTAACACAGCAGTTTTTAACTTATTTTCTTCTTCTTACTTCTCTAGATTGCTCCCAAACTGAGTAACTGCTGCTAAGATTTGAGTAATAGTTTGTCTCTGCCAACCTACCCCTTTCCCATGATTTGAGCTTGGATAGTCAGCAAGAGAGCCAAGGCAAAGGATAGGACCAGGGGACAATTTTCATCTGTCTCTGAATCTAGGCCAGTAAATTTTGAGAAAGTCTTAACAAATTACTGATGGAAAATAATGGGAGCTTCACCTGTCTCCTGGATACAACACTGCAGTTTCTCCCAGATAAACTTTAGAGGAAAAGCTAGGACTCTCTTTCAATGGGTCAACCAATCCCTTAGTCCTTCCACAGTTGTAGAGGGTAGTGGATAGTTGCTATTTCTTGAGACGATGGGTCATCTTCCAACTCCCAATGTGTTTACTCCATCAAATAAGCAAAAGTCTGCTGGTTGCAGAATTCCCCACTGTAGCTTGTGCACAGCCCCAAGTATGGGGCTGAAAATTTAAGATGCACTGTGTAGAATTTCTGAAAACTTCTGAAAAACAGGGAAAGAAGCTTTCATATGAGTAATATCAGCTGGCAAGGAGGCTGGGTAGCTTCTCAGTGGTATCAGCTTCACTGGTGACCAAAAAAAAAAGAGCTGGTTTTCCACACATTGTGACAAAGAAAAAAAAAAGTGGTATTGTATGGCTCTTTGGCTTCTTTCCCATGTTGATATAATTACCAACCTAATATTTTTCTTTTCTTTTGCCTTTTGTCCAAGTAACTAGTGAAACTACTCTACACCTTATCGCCTTTACATAGGGAAAGAGCCTTTTATTCAAGTTCTCAACTCTTTCCTAAATGCATCTCCTTATAATTTCTGCTTTCCAGATACATGGTGTGTATATGATAAGAACTCCTAGTAGTTGACTGTATGCTAAGAGATAGGATAGGCTCAGAGTGAGGATATGAGACTTAGAAGTTTGTGTTCTCAAATAGGGCAGGTAATTCAGTACCAGCTAAGGAAGTTGTGCTGTCATCCTTCTTTGTAGGGAAATCCACTGACAAAGGGAACCACATATCTAAAAGGTCATCACTTCCCTCTTCCCAGGAGTCTATTGGATGCAAGAAGGATAAAGAGATGCAGGGGGAGCAGAGGGAGCAGAGACTGCAATGAAAGGAAGAAGAGGGCTCTGTGAAAGAAAAAGCACCTTTAATTTAATTCTCACATTTCCTCTTCCATTCTTCTCAGTCTTTCATTCTGGCTATCCAAATCATTTTTAAGTTTATTCCTAAAATGATATCCATCCAATAAATGCCACTAATTAACTTGCTTTGAATGTGGCCCTCCTAAATTCCTCACAAATCTTGAATGACTGTCTTGTCAGGTATTCCAAATGTAACGGAGAGAAAGAACTGCAGGCAACCATTCTGGGCTTTCCATATTTTTTCATCATCAAAGCTAATCATGAACTTGAAGAGACTTTAGAGCCCAATTTACCCATATTTACTCAAGACTAAAATCTTAAATTTGGAGAGGGTAGTTCATCCAGCTAGTATTCCAAAAGAGCAAAGCACTAGAAAGGAGACTTTCTATAATTAAAGAGTCTCTTATACAACTCTTGTGTGGCCGCAAGAACTTCAGCTGGTCCACATACTTCAGGAACTGCCATTTGTATCCCATCCTCATCACCAAATTGTTGGAGAAATATAATTAAAAATAAAATCTCCTGCCAACCAAGTTAATTCTCTCCACAAAATGTAGGGCAAATGAAGCACGTTTAATATTGAATAAGCATTAAACCAGACTGTGATGTGCATCATAGGCAATCCACTAAAGAGATTGCAAAGAGAGCTAAATCTTACCCTTTATATATCAGGCAGATAGAATCCATTTGCATACATAATAATTGTCCTTATCAAAAGGGAAAATAGAACTTCTGTCTTTATGACTAGTAGGAATTTAACATCATGGAGCTATGTACCTATACTTCAACTTGCACAGAAACAAGGAGACAGGGTGATATTTTTCTTGATGTTCACATTTCAAAGAGATAATACCAAGGCCTCCAAGAAAGACATTAATGTAATGCAGAATTGACAAGATGTTTATTTAGCTTAAAAGATTTACATACATCTGTAAGAAAAACATCATTCATAATTTCAAGTTTTCCAAAGGAAATGCTAAAGAGAAAGGGGGATTGTTCTTTATTTTTTTATTTTAGAGAAAATTTAATTCAATCAATTTTAAGGTTTGTATTTATCCCTACACTACCAATGGGTTGGGAACTAGGTAGAATCATGGCCAATAGGTTAACAACTTAGCAATGGAACAATTAGTCTAAATGTGTTAGCTGTTTTTTATGAATTGACAAAAGCTGGTAAAATAGTTCAGGACTGAGATAGATATAAGAGGGTATGATAAAGAGGACTAATGTAATCTTCTTATAAAAAACCCAATATTCACTATGAGATAGATTGTTGGCACACTTGATATGATGTAGCTGATGCACATCCTATAATTTTAAGCTTTCATGCCCGTTTCATAATGGATTGATTTTACTTTATTTCATGTCTCTAAGCTTGAGTCCTACCTCTTGCCAATTAACCTGTGTCTACTGTAGCTCAAAAGACTAGTACTTATGAACTCATCAATTTGAAAATTGAAAGTTCTTGTGCCACAAAGTTTAATTGAAAGATGTTTTCAAATGATAATGTACATGTGTATGTATATGAATACATGTGGCGATACACATATATTACAAAGGAGAATGTATATGTGTATATATTTTATATTATAATAATTTTAAATTTGCTTTGGCAGAAAGAAGGTGAATATACTCTAAAATTCTAAAATATCTTACAGTATCTTTATATCTAACAATGTTCCTCCATATTATGCATAATTATAATTAAATTATAATATTTAACTGGGCTTATTTGTGATAGATTACCATAAATTCTGCAGCACCAGACACTGGTGACATAGCTGTATTGCAAAGGCAGTCTGCTGATGATGTTTTACTGCTTTAGTGTTTGACTAGTGAGCAGAACATTCTGCTGTCATAGCCCCTTCAAAGATATGGTCATCCATGCTGCCCTCTGCGGGTCTAATTATAGTACAGCTTCTCTCCAGGACACTGTGCTCTCTTAGGGTGCCCTTTTTATTTGTAAGGGAATCTGTATACCTTCTCTCCTCCTCATGTAATTTTTCAGAAATCTTCATGACTTTAGCAATAAATTAGGTAAACACTTAGTAATTTCTTCTTCTAAAAACCCATCTTTTTCATTTGTACTTTAGAATTCCTTAGCAGTGAATCCCATTTTTTTTTTCCCTCTCTCCATTCTTACCAGACTTTTCCCCTCAAGGTCTTATTTACTCATTTGCTTTTCTCCTTTATATGACCTTTGCCTTCATTTGAAATATGTGATTGAAACATTATTAATGACAGAGGAAACATTAAGTAATTTCCCTTGTTAGGGTTATAAAATTAGACATTACTGAATAAGATTATGAATGCATAGATTCAGTGATGCCACATCAAATTAGCAACATATTCTTCAAATTAAAACTATGTACAGTGTAACATACATGACATGGCCAGCCTGACATCAGTATTGCAAAGGATTATATTATATTCCCTGCAATTTTATTGTTTTGCAAAGTACTTAAATATTTTTCACAATGTTTCTTTAGAACACAGCTCTGTGAAATTTGAGAGGTTAAAATGAAGTGCATTTCTAGTGTTAAAACGACAACTAAAATTTTTTTATAGATCCTTTTTTTTCTATTCAGTTCAAAAAGAAATACAAGATTGTCAATGGTCTAAAATTTAGTATCTTGCCTTAGGGATACGAAAGAGCTAACCTAGTTAAACACATAAAGTGGTACTTGTTTATAATAAACCTTGATCACTAAGTTGTGTTGTTTGTCTATTCCATTACATCAATACAGCCTTATAACTTTATATGACAGTTGTTTGTTTCTAGCCAAGTAAGTATTAAGAAACACATCTGTCTCATAATTTTCATGCAGAGGGTGTTTTAATAACCCATTTCTCCTTTCTTTGTCCATCTCTTTTTAGGCTGACTGGAAGCTTTGTGCCAGACTTGATAGTGAGCATGAGTAACCAAATGTGGCTGCACCTTCAGACAGATGAAAGTGTCGGATCCGTTGGCTTCAAGGTTAACTACAAAGGTAATGATAAATTGCTACTATGGGAAATATGTTATCTTAATAACACCAGAGAATGCTTTTAAATTCAAGTTTAATTGCATCTACACAATCAAAGTTTCCCAGAATACAAGCAAGAATATATTTCAACAAAATACTTTCCTCCTTAAGTTAACTACAAATGTTGATTTCACTTTTTTTTAAAATAAAATTAAGGTTTTTTTTTTCCCTTTAAAATGTGTCTGTTTTGCATACCTCATCTCTCCCTGAGTCTGCTGTACAATCCCTATGCTTTAGTCACTCTGGACTCCTACCTAGCCTTCTCAGAACAGACAATGTAATTTTATACACTTTATACAAATTGCCTGGCAAAAAAGATCTACTAATTATTAAATACTTGAATACAAAGTAAAGGACTTAATTCCTTATAGAATGCAGGGTATCAATTATTATTATTTTTTAATTCATCAGTGAGTCTCTCAGATCAAATGCATGGTCCTAGTATTCAGATGATTACCTCTTATGTAAATTATAGACCACATATGTGTTAAATTACTACTGCACATCCCAATATTGATAGTGATGGAGAATAATAATTAACTACACATGTGTACCACAATCTTTTGTTTTAGTTCCACTTATAAAAGATAGATGCAAGAATTGTGAAATCATGCCTATCTTTGACACATGATTAACCTTGATAAAAGTCAGAGACAATGGATGAAGGGGTATACATACAATGTACATATTAGAAATGCAATTTTGAAATTCTGACTGAAAAAAATGTATGTTAATAAGTTTAATTAAAATCTGTGCTTAAAAGATGAAAATATAGAAGAGACCATCAGAACGTTTTGCTACTTGAATTTATTTTTTCTATTGTAAAAATCATTATTCTCGATCTTATCAATTAAACAATGGATTATTAATAAACAGAATCCTCCTACTTGCATAATAATACTTTCTAACCAGAGTTTATTTTTTCAAGCATTGGCTTGTCATGCCTTTGTGTTCAAACACAGGGAAATGAATGCATGATGTTGTCAGGGAGACAGGACACATGCAATCTGTGTTTTTAACTTGAGACTAAATTTGGTACTATATTAATTTGAATAGTTCAGGAAATCTGTATAAATGTCAGTTTAAAAAACCAAAAAATTTAGCCTGATTATAATTTTAAATATAGTCTTCCTTCACTTAAAATTCATTTCTATCCTCAGTAAATACAGCAGAGTTACAGAGGTTAAAGAATGGTCAGCTTCTGTTGAAACTATCTGTGTCTTGATTTTTTTCTTTCTCCTAATTTTTTCCACTCTAAATGGCTAAGTAAATTTGACATTTTTATATTCCTCTTGGTTTTATTATTTTCTTCACCCTGTGAATGTTGCCTGTTAGAAAGTCTATAGTTGTTTAAACCTTAGAAGCTGTATTAATCATTAATGACAACACTTCAACAAAGAACACAGTTATTAAAGCTCATGCACAGTTTGGAGTGGCAAGGTAGTCCTATCGATATTTACAGCACTTTTCACTCCACTGCAGTTCGAGAGCTGAAAGTACATTGTAAAGTAGCACAACTGAGCATAATTTGCTGGGTTTTTTTCTGCTCAGTTTTCAACAAATAATTTAAAAATGTATGTATTTCCTAAAGATCTGCTATGTGTCAGCTGCTGAATGAGTTGTTGATGATGAAGAGAACAACCAGATAGTCTCTCTTCCTCTCAGGAATGCCAACTATTCACACACAAATATCCACAGAGATGAGATACTTGAAACCAACCCAGGAGATTCTTAATGAATAGCGCCCTTATTATTTTCCCTCCCTTTTATCTGGTCCTTCCAGTCTGACCTCCACACTGCTTATGGTGATCTCCCAGTAATAGAGAGATGATCATATTACTCTCTGGTTTAACCTGTTTCCATACTTTTCACTCCCTGAAGGTGAAGTCCAGAACCTCGATACATCTTATCCCCCATCTTATCCCCCAGCTTTTTTTTATTTCCTACAATCCAGTTGTATAAAATTATTCATAATTCTCTGAACACAGCAAGTTGTTTCACACTTCTCCTCTTACCCTCAGTAATTTCTACCTGGATCTATATTCTTATTGTAATTCAGCATCACATCACTCATCCTTTGAGACAAATTTCAAATATTTCTTCTGTGAAGCCTTCCTTAATTCTGCCTGTTACAAAAGAATACTTCCTCTGTTTTACAAACCTTACATTATATAAACTACATAGCAAGATACAAATATGTCATATTAATCTTTATTTTTCCATTAGCAACCCCCTGCTATATCATCATAGGGGATTATTTGTTCAATAAAACTGAAAACATGACTTGACCTATATAACATGATGTAATATAGGGTAAAGCATGCCCTTAAAAACTTAGTTTACCATGATTTATTTCCTACTGTGAAAATCATGTTTTTGCATTCTCCATAATTTAAAACCTGAGCTCACAGCTGAAGCACAGTTCATTTTGAGAAGTTTCAAATTTTGATGTGCAGATAGCTTTAGCAACTTTGCACTAAAAACAATTTTCATAATTACTATGCTCTCTGTTAAGTAATGAGTTGGTTGTAAATGGAGCACCTGCTAAAAAACCTTTACAGATTTGATCTAAAGAGATCTTTTTTATCATTGGTAGATTTGCATGAAATAGCATTAAACGTAGAAACTCATAAATTAAATGTATATTTTATTGTACACTTTGTCTTTTAAATAACATAACAGTTACATGTTTTTGAGAGTAAGAGAGAACCTAGCTATAAAACCATCTGGTCATTTTTATCTTCAGGTAATTATTTAGGAAATTTAAATATTTTTCTATGGCTACAAGTCTCTTAATATTTCTTCTTAGATTAATGTTGGTTATTTATATTTCGTTAGAAAATTTTCTAGGATATAAATAAAAGTTTTCAAATATATTGACATTTGATATATAGTTTATTAAAAAAAACTTTTTATGGAAAAAATAATAAAGATATCTTACCCAGATAATTTATTTATGATGGCTGTTAGTGCCAAAGAGGAATTTTTTACTCTGTCTCTTTGCCTGCAGCTACTTTTTTTGCTTGCCCCGCAAATCCTTCCATTTTCTTCTAGTAACTGAACTGTTTTCAGCTTTGATGAACTTTATGTCTTCCAATTCTGTATGGCTTTATAGGTTTGGACTGAACTAATCAGAATTCCTTTTGATATGGTTATCATTCTAGGATCTGGGGGAGCTGATATAGATGTAGGTGAAAGAAAATCTCTTTTCTGAGGTTGTAAACTCTTAAGGGTCATTTAACTTGGTGCTACTGGTGGCCAGCTGTTGCTACCTATGTCAGTAACTTGCCAACACAGACAGGGCAGAACCAACAGATGGAAAGAATGCAAAACAGTATTGTAGACAAAACTGAAACTCCTAAATGCCTGAGGGAAATACTAGACCTTGGTTTTCCAATTGTATAAGGCGATAAACTTTTCCTTATTTAAGCTATGGTGAGTTCAGTTTCTGTCAATTATAGCTAATTAAGCTCTAATTAACATACTTGCCATCTCTTTGTTGTTTAATTCCTCCAACTTAGAAAAATGGGAAGATCTAAACTATAGTTCAGTGCTTGCAGAATCAAATATATATCTTTTTTCCTTTCTTTCATTTTTTTGTTTAAGCATGGAAAAACACCATAGATGGGTCTCAGGGAGAGTGTGTAATCATAGAAAGGAACAGTTATATTTGAGAAAGTAATATTCAGTAAATTCTTAGATATTTTTTTCAGGAAAAGACACATAGAAATATTAGAGTTCTGTAATCATCTCTACTAACTGTATACATCCGTAGTGAGCAAAATTATTAATCTTAGCACCTTGTGCCTAAATGCCATTATTTATGAATTAAGTTTTGTTCCCAGTTTTTTTTTGTCCTCAAATTATATCATGATATCGATTGAGATGTTTTGAAAGTAGCATCAATTCCTTGGTTTTCACATAAGTAATTATGACATTGAGACATAATATTGCTTAGTTTTCACTGAAATCATGTGTGGGATAATGGAAAAATTATGTAAAATGTTTTTGCTATTTTCTCTGCCTTAAGATTTCTGTTATTAACAGTTTAGAAATTGACCCACACTATATATGGTCAATTAATTTTCAACAAAGGTGCTAAGGAGTTCAACAGGGAAAGAGTATATATATTTTTTGAATGAATAGTACTCAAACAATTGGATACCCACACATCAAAAAAGAAAATCTCAATCCTCCCTTAACTCACACAATATACAGAAATTAACTTGAAATGGATTATAGACCTAAATATAAGAGCTAAAATTACAAAACTTCTGGAAAAAAACCTAGAAGAAAAGCATAGTTAACTTAGCTTAGGGAAAGTTTTCTTACATAGCACACCAAAAGCATATTATATATGTTACGGACTAAATGTTTGTGTTCCCTCAAAAATTCTTATGTTGAAGCCCTAACCCCTAATGCGATTGTATTTAGAGGTAGGACATTAGGAAGGTAATTAGATTTAAGTGAAGTCAAGCGGGTGGAACCTACATGATGGATTAATGCCCTTATAAGAAAGAAACAGCAGAGAGCCTACCCTATCTCCAAGCACTCACACTGAGAAAAGACCATGCGAGTACACAGAGAAAAGGTACTTGACTGTAATCCAGGAAGCATCCTCACCAGAACCTGACCAGGCTGGCACCCTGATCTTAGACATCTCAATAGAGGACTTGTATCCAGAATACATAATGAATTTTAATAACTCTATAATAGAATAAATCAAATAATCCAATTTAAAATTACTAAAAGAATTGGCCAGTCACTTGACCAGAGAAGAGATACAGATGGCTTAAAAGCATATGGAAAGAATATTCACCATCATCATAGTTAAGGCAATGCAAATTAAAACCACAAGGAGATACCACCATATACCCACTAGAAGGATGAAGATTAAAAATATTGACTTAGCGAGAAAGTCGAACAACTGGACCTTACAAACACTGTTGGTAGGAACATAAAATGTTATAGCCACTTTTAAAAACAGTTTGATAGTTTCCTAAAGTTAAACACATGCCTACCATACAACCCAGCCATTTCCCTCTTAGACATTTTCCAAAGAGAAGTGAAAGCAAATGTCTATAGAAAGACTTGTATAAGTATACATAGCATATGTATATATTTTTAAAATCTCCCCAAACTGAGAAAACAATCTGAATGTTTATCCGTAGGTGAGTATATAAACAAAATGAGGTATGACCACACAATGGAATACTACTCATCAATAAAAAAAAAAAGAAAATACTATTAACATATGCAACAAGATGGATGAAAATCAAAATGATCATGCTCAGTGAATAGAGCCAGACCAAAACAAATGTACATCCTGCATGAGTCTGTTTGTTTAAAATTCTAGAAAATGCTAACTGAAATTCATAATAACAGAAAGCAGATTGTTAAGAAAAGAAAACCTCATCCAAAAATGGGCAAAAGACCTAAAAAAGCAGTTCTCCAAGGAAGAAATACAAATGATCAATAGGCACATGAAAAAATGCTCAATATCATTAATTATCTGAGAAATGCAAATCAAAACTACAATGAGGTATCTGTCACCTCACACCAGTCAGAATGGCCATCATTCGAAAGTCCACAAATGACAAATGCTGGAGAGGCTGTGGAGAAAAGGGAACCCTCCTACACTGCTGGTGGGAATGCAGTTTGGTGCAGCCACTATGGAAAACAGTATGGAAATTCCTCAAAAGACTAGGAATAGACTTGCCATAAGACCCAGGAATCCCGCTCCTGGGCATATATCCAGAAGGAACCCTACTTCAAAATGACAGCTGCAACCCAATGTTCATAGCAGCACTATTTATAATAGCCAAGACATGGAAACAGCCTACATGTCCATCAACAGATGACTGGATGAAGAAGATATGGTATATTTATACAACGGAATACTATTCAGCCATAAAAACTGACAACATAACACCATTTGCAGCAACATGGATGTTCCTGGAGAATGTCATTCTAAGTGAAGTAAGCCAGAAAGAAAGAAAAATACCATATGAGATTGCTCATATGTGGAATCTAAGAAAAAAGAAAACATAAATACAAAACAGAAACAGACTCAGAGACATAGAATACAAACTTGTGGTTGCCAAGGTGGCGGGGGGTGGGAAGGGACAGACTGGGATTTCAAAATGTAGAATAGATAAACAAGATTATACAGTATAGCATAGGGAAATATACACAAGATCTTATGGTAGCTCACAGCGAAAAAAAATGTGACAATGAATATGTGTATGTTCATATATAACAGAGAAATTGTACTCTACACTGGAATTTGACACAACATTGTACAATGACTATTACTCAATAAAAAAATGTTAAATAAGAAAGCAGATTGTTTGAGGAGCACTGAGATGAAAGGAGGAATGGAATACCAGGGCCAGAGAAGCATTTTGTGGATGATAAATGTGTTAATTACTTTGACTATGGTAATGGTTCATACGTATACACATAAATTAATCAAACTGTATCTTTTAAACATGGGCAGTTTACTGTTTGTCAATTATACCTCAGTGAAGCTGTAAACAAATGTTTTTGTTAACATTACCAAGTAATGTTTCAAAGTGAATACTAATGTAAGCTGTATTATTTTTAATGGTGTTATTATTTTGAGAGAAATAAGAAGAAGATTATGAGCAAAATGTTCTGACAGTTTTGACAAGAAGGCAAGAGCAATGTTTCATTCAAAATAACTGTAAAGTAGAAAAGAATAATATATTCTCAAAATATATTTTTAAGTGCTAATTGGATATACTTTGCAGATTTCAAGTTTTTCTTTATCTTTTTTAGTAGGTATTATAAACAAGATTTTTTTAGTATTATAAACAAGACTTTCAATGATATAATAGAGATTATGATAAGGAAATTTTTTTATACCCAAGCAGCAAAAGAAGTGCTGAAAATTGCCTTCATTTTTACATTTTTTATTAAAATACTCTTAGTCTTATGCAAGGTGATAAAAAGAGAAAATTCATTATAATCAATTACTTATTTCTTAATCCTGCTAGTACCTGCCTGAGAAAACCTGATTTGTTCTTGTGAAAAACCAATTCTTATTGAAACTGGAAACATTCTTTCTCCAGTTAAATGAGCTTTTTAAATTTTTGCTCCACTTATATGATATTTTTCCAACTTTTTATTAGGATATTTCTCCAGTAGTCACCATTTGTAGAATACCAAAATTAAGCCTTGCCATATTTCTGATTAGTATCAGTTAAAAAAGTATTAATCATATAAGATGTTTATATAGTAGAGATGTGATGGTACCTGGCAAAACAGTTAATGGTGTATGTACATTTTGTCCTTTTAGTTAGTACACTGAAACAAAGATAATTGCACAGTCCATCATTGCACCTTCGTAGTACTTACCACAATTTAAATGGATGATGGTCCAGTAAATATATCAAACTGTAATCTGCAAAAGAGCTCACTGAGATTAATGAGAAACCAAAATTACCTTCAATATTAAAGAATTACTATGTTACTAACAATTGATTCCCTGTTCAAAGAACAAATACATATATAATGCCTAAATTATATTAATTCACTTCTAAGGATAAAATGAAAGGCTTTGTAAACCTCTTAATTATAGCTACTTAACCATTATTTTGTAGGAGAAAAAACAAATGAAAAGTTTTTGATCAAATGAAAAAGTTTTGAATACTTAGTCTCCGAATTAACCATTAAGCATAAATATGATACATTGGAAATTTAAATATCTGAAATATACTTCTTTTATTTAAGAGTAAGATAAAAATAGGCTAAATTTTTTTTGGCTTAATAAAGATATTTTTATTGTTGACTAGCATTTCATTGTATAAATACATGACTGTTGTTTTAATTGGAATATTAGATATTTTAGCTTTTTTAAAAAAAATTTTTATTGAACTATAGTCAGTTTACAATGTTATGTCAACTTCTGGTGTATAGCACAATGCTTCAGTCATACATGAATATACATATATTCATTTTCATATTATTTTTCACTGTAAGCTACTACAAGATTTTGAATATAGTTACCTATGCTAGACAGTATAAACTTGTTTATCTATTTTATATATACCAGTTAGTATCTGCAAATCTTGAACTCCCAGTTTATCCCTTCCCACCCTTCTCCCCCTGGCAACCACAAGTCTGTACTCTATGTCTGTTTTATATTAAGTATATTAATTGATATAATTTTATATTTGTCTTTTTTTTTTTTTTTTTTTAGATTCCACATATGAGTGATATCATATGGTATTTTTCTTTCTCTTTCTGGCTTACTTCACTTAGAATGACGATCTCCAGGGCCATCCATGTTGCTGCAAATGACATTATTTTATCATTTTTATGGCTAAGTAGTATTCCATTGTATAAATATACCACAGCTTCTTTATCCAGTCATCTGTCGATGGACATTTAGGTTGTTTCCATGTCTTGGCTCTTGTAAATAGTGCTACTATGAATATTGGGGTTCAGGTATCTTTCTGAATTAAGTTTACCTCTGGAAATATGCCCAGGAGTGGGATTGCTGGGTCATATGATAAGTCTATTTTTAGGCTTTTACGCAATCTCCATACTGTTTTCCACAGTGGCTGCACCAAACTGCATTGCCACCAACACTGTAGGAGGATTCCCTTTTCTCCACACCCTCTCTAGCATTTATCATTCATGAACTTTTGAATGATGGCTATTCTGACTGTTGTGAGGTGATACCTCATTGTAGCTTTAATTTGCATTTCTCTGATAATTAGTGATAATGAGCATTTTTTTTATGTGCCTATTGGTCATCTGTATTTCTTCATTGGAGAATTGCTTGTTTAGGTTTTCTGCCCATTTTTGGATTGGATTGTTTGTTTTTTTCTTAGTAAGTCATATGAGCTGCTTATATATTCTGGAAAGTAAGCCCTTGTCAGTCTCATCTTTTGCAAATATTTTCATCCGTTATGTAGGTTATTGTTTTGTTTCGCTTATGATTTCCTTTGTTGTGCAAAGCTTGTAAGTTAAATTAGGTCCCATTTGTTTATTTTTGCTTTTATTTCTATTGCTTGGGTAGACTGCTCTAGAAGAACATTGCTGAGATATATGTGAGATAATGTTTTTAGGCTAAATGATTTTTAATTAAAGTATACGCTCATGAATTTTTGGAAAGAAAGTACCATATCTTGATCCAGAAACTTATTTTTTGGACTACTTTTCTTCTTCTTTGCCTTATTCTAAATTTGGTATTTTTAATTAAATCTTCAAATACTGTATATTGGTTTTATATAAAAATCATGAACAGGACTTTTAAAATTTTTTTCTTATAAGTGAAAATGTTATCTCTACATTCATTCAGCAAATTCTTTAAATGTTTCCTAGTAAGCAAATATTGCAATGGAAGCCTTGAATATATTTCTAAAAGACATTTGTCATGTTAAAATTGCCATTTCTTGGTTCATTTGAACAGCATAGAACTTACTGAAATGTCACTTGTATTACTTCTGTTGGAAGTGGTTCTTTTTTAAAGCCATGTAGATAAGTAAGATTTTATGTTGGGCCACTAATTAGTTTTGAAGACAGAAAAGATTTAAACCTTTAGGGAAGTTCAGTATTTTCAGTTGCCTTTAAAAGAGAAGGAAACAGCTTAATTGGAATTTTCTAAAATATGGGGCTGCTAGCAAGAAAAAAGAAAAAAGAATTTCATGTGTGGAAAATCAAAGAAGCATCTATGATTCATAATCCTGTTCAGAGCCCAATGTATATTACTGTAACACTTTGAAAGTAATACAGTTCCAACATAAAACAGGATTATTCTCTATACTCAAAATTATATTTCTGTTCATTTGAAAGAAAAGTTCAATAATGTAAAAACTGAATTTAATACAAACAGTTCCATTTTATTTTAAATGAAATAATTAACATATAATACACATAGTTTTTCTAGACTGAAAATATAAGTAAAGGTCCTTATTTTCCACTCAGATGCATTATTTTAGCATCTGGATCTCAAGAGTTGTGATCGATGACACATTATTATTTGGTTAAAATGGTCATGCTATTAAATTTCAAATAATCTTTGTAGTATTAGTAAAATGTATTGTGAGGATGAAAAAGGAAGAAAAGTTTACTATTGATTTTGTTAAATATATTTGAAGGATTTTCCCCTATACTATGAATCCCTTACATCTTTCTTTACCCCATATCAAATTTTAAATATTTTCATCAGGTTGTACCACAAATCTTTATGCTCAACATGTCCAAAACAAATTCCTTACATTTTACGAAAACCTTATTTTCATATTTTTTCCTTTTCCTCTGATAATGACTCACCATCTACTGTTACCTACCCTAGAAATTTCAGAATCATCTTCCACTCTACCTTCCATCTATTCTTTTTCTCAATTATGTGTTAAAATGATCCCATCTCTTAGAAAGAGGGATATATCCTTATTTCAGCCATTTATTCTTATTTTTTCATTTAATTCACTGTAGTCTTCTAACTGGTCTCTATCCCTATTACACGCTTGCTTCATTCCAAATTTATCTTTATAAAGCATAAATTTGATCATGTAATTCCCTGCTTCTCTAATACAAACCAGTTGAAAGCCAACCAAACAATAAACAAAAAAAAAACATTTTGATGAATCCGTATGGATTATATTATGTGAAACCAATTTATGAACTTAATTTCAAATAATATATAATAAAATATAAACTTCCTGGAATGCCATATTGAGACATTTATAATTTGCCTACTACTTACTTTCAATATGTGTACAAACAAAATGGAAAACAACAATGAATTTGGCAATTTACTTAAATGAAAGCCAGATAAAGACCTCTACTGAATATTTTCTAACTGAAAGTAGTTAAAGGCATTAACATTTCACGTCTGTAGCCCTCAGCACATTTAGGATAGTACGATGGACAGAACTGCTGTTTGGTAATAGTATGTTTGAATTGAACCATCTAGCCCAATATTCTTTGTTTATATATGATAATACAAATACGTTAAGAAGTAAAATAGTTTGCCCAAAGTAGATAAAAGAACCAGAACTAGAACTCAAGTCTCTTAAAGCACAATGATATATCTACTGCCTCTTTCACATAATTAAAAAGATAAGGCAGAACTGTTGTTTGTTTGTTAGCAAGAATTTCACTTAATAAAATAGTTCTTAGTTCAGAAATAAGTTTGTATGATCAAAGACACGAGCATGCCATCTGGTGGTAACTTACACGAAGCAGCTGTATTAAATGACCTCTAATGCTAACAGAAGGTAAACCAGGAGGGTAGGGTTGATAATATAGCTTTTCAAGCATAAGATTGTATTAAAGGTAAATATAAATACACTATTGTTCACATAGTTCACCTTGTGAAGTAAAACATTCATCTTCAAGATATTTGGCTGAGGTCAAATGACACTGACAATACAGTGGAGCCAGTCTTACTGATTATAACTTCCATGTGCTATACATACATATACACAAACATAGAACATAATATATTAACACAATAGCACTTGCATACAAATGATAAATAAATATGGGGGCATGCTCAAAAATGTTTTCACCAATAGAAGTATATAATCAAAAATATTTCTACATTATGGTTGCAAACATGTGAACTAAACACAGGGGGGAAAAAACTTTTTGTTGGCATGTTTAACAATTTCCTAAATAGTTTTGATACAGTATTACAAGAGGCAGAATGTTGGCAAATATCAATGCCTTAATTTATACTTGGTTATGAGCAAAAAAACCCATAAAATTCATCATGAAAAATATTTCTAGATTTTATCTCTGGCATAGATTTCAGTAATTCATTTGAAGCCAAAATGTTCAATTCCCAAGTCAGACAGTAAAAAAAAAGGAGATAAAAAGAAAATTAGCTACATAATGTGAAAAAAATTACATATATTTATAAACATATTTCTTGTTATATATTACAATATATTTATAATATCAAAATTAATAATAGCAACGTATTTCAAGCCAAACTAGAATTAACTTATGAAAGAATTCCGTTGGTGGTCTCCTTTTTTGTGGGTGATTGAGGCATTTCTTTTCAGCACTATGTTTAATGAGAAATAAATGAAACTATGGTATGGTCCCACCAGTAAGTAAATCTTGAGTTGCCTCCATGTTAGTAAATAAATTAGAAAAGTCGATGTGGTAATTTGAAGGTGTCCCATGGTAAATTGAAACAAAGATTGCATCTGCTTCTTTAAAAAGAGACGTGGATGACTTCTTAATCAGCCCTCCACTTTTTCCTTATGGAAATTCCTGTACTAGCAAAGCCCATTTGCAGAGGGCACAAGTCCGGGGAGAAATTTGAATAATCACATTTTCACAAAGGAGAATATTGGTGGTCAGGTTTTAAGAAGTGACTTTTCCAGTAAGAGATACTGTTGGCAATCCCTCATAAGACTTTTAAATCAAACCAGAACACATTGAAGTGAGCATTCTTAAGAGGTCCACTGAACCTAAAATAACAGCACTGGTCTGGCTATTTCTGCTCATGTTGGAGATTAATGCTGGAGATCTGGGAAGAAATATGACTACAAAAATGTAAAAACATTTAAAATTACGATGTGTTTTTAAAACTCATTGAAGTTCAAAACGAAAAATAACAATAAATTATTTTTATTATTTATACAATATTTGGCTCCAAAACAATGCAATATGCATTGTTAGTTTAATGTGTTTCAATTTCCATCAACAAATATTTAAAACCTTTTGTTCTACTGTATGATCTGCATTTATATGTAACAGCTTTTAATAAAAGTTATGAACTAAGCCTTTTAGTTACCAATAATGTAACATTTAGGTGTGGTGTCAAGGATAAAAAAAAAAAAGAAAAGAAAAACTGACATATTTCATTTTGTCCCAACAAATAACTCAAACTAAGTATCTGTCTGAGATCATCTTAGTCTATTCTAGCAGTGAGGAGTAAGCAGTTCTACTCCCAATCTCTGACTGTTCTTGAAGACTGAAAGGCAGATATGCCTTTATTTACTTCTTCTAGATAAAAAGTTTTACACCTGAAAACTTTTGCCTAGACTCTGCATGTTATATTGGTTGTTATTTGTGACCATGCTATATTAATTTTTTAAAATAAATTGGTTATAGAAAAGTGTCATGGTTGGGGATGGATGGTATTTGTGGAAATGCAGTGAGTATAGTGGTTAAGAGTTTAGTATTGGAATCAGATGGCCTGGTTTGAATTTGGATCCCAATACTTACTTGCAGTGTGAAACCTTCACAAGTTACTTACTTTGCCTATGTTTCCTTTTCTGTAATATATGGTTGATAATAGTATCTCATAGTGCCTTTGAAAGGAGCACATTACTTAGAAAAGTGCCTGGCATATATAACACTAAATAAAACATAGCTATTATTCTCAGAATAATGATTATTACTACAAGATACAATTTTGCTCAAAAACAGGATTCCTTTCAGTCAAAATTTTATTCTAAGAAAATTACAGTGAATATCAGAAACATTGTAATAATACTCTGAAAAAAACTCAATTTATAGTTTTCAAATTGAAGAGCATAAGGAACTCTATATATTAATCAAAGACAGAATGGATATACCATCACAATATTATGTTCTAGTACCATATGCAATTATTATTCAGTAGTTACTCTTTAAACATTGCCAACAAAGATCTAATCATCTAGTAGGAATGAAATAGAATTTATAACATTAGTTGTATATAATTCAGTGCAATATAAATTTTATGGGTTTGCCATTAGGGCTTTCTTTATCACTCTAAAAGCTAAATTCTGACCCTAGCAGAGAATTTTTATGTCATATTATAACTAATTACAAGGAAGATATCACTGATCCTTCAGCAGTGTGGAGAGCTTCATCAAGGACAGATCATCAAAGACACGTATATTTGTATCATTTAATATAATAGGCAAAGCCTCCTTTACCTCACAGCCATTTACTTCATTGATTCTCTCCTCCTTTCTAAAAATCAGAACCAATAGGGATTTTGATTAATTCCTTCAGTTGTATATTTAGATCTTTATCCCTAACTTGCCTTAAATGTATCCAAAAGATAGATAGATAGAGAGATAGACAGACAGTCAATCCACAAGAATCATGTGTAGTCGATGTAACAAGGCATTCTAGTTCTATAATAATCTCTTCAAGTGAAACATCTTTTCTTAAACTTCAATGGGAAAAAATTAAGCGAAAAACGTCATTGAGAACTCTAATAAAAAATCTCCTGTAGACCAATATGATGCATTATTATCCATTGTGCTAACATACTAAAAATTACTACAATTTAAAAGTTGAAATAAATTTGAAACAAATAAGTAGAGGTGGAGGTTGAAATATAATATGCTTCCAAAATGTAAAATCAAATATAGAATTAAACTCTTCAAGGCACCCTTTCACAGTACCAAAAAAAAAAAAAAAAAAAAAGAAGAAGAATTTTGCATTCCAATCTAGCATATGCACAACTCAGAACATTATGCCAAAGCAATTATGCTTATTAACTGATTGTTTTCTAAGAAAAGCAGATGGTAAAGTAAATTATATTCTTGGGAATTTTTCTTAGACTTCCCATTTCTCTAGAGTGTTCTTCAGTGAAGAATTAAAACAGAATTAATGAAAAGGCTCCCAAATCAAGTCAATTAATGGAGAGCTGTCCCATTAACTGTCCCCACAACATTACCGGTGACATTTTGCTATTTTGGATTTAATTCTTTTGGGTAGTAACCTCATCTTTAAAATACTGCTATTAGGAACACTTGAAGATAGTTTTAAGTTATCATTGGTTTTATTTGGACCAGAGAAAACTCTGCAACTGGTCCAGATGCCTTTTGGGAGCCAGCTGTTGCAAGTTTGATGAACTGTTCTAAAAAGACATATTGAGTGTATACTTCGAGCAAGTGACCAATATATTATACAGATATCCCCCATTTTTCAAGTTTGCTTTACACTACCTCATTTTCATGAAGGATCTACATTAGTACCTGTATTCACTAATTGAACAAAGAAAATCTAAAGAGGATTTTCACTTTTATGAAAAAAAGTGAAAGGTGAAAATAGTGTTCAGCATTTGTTTTGTAGCCAGCTGTTATAGAGGCTGTGTGTACTCTGGTCAGTAAGAGTGCATCCACCAAGCTCCTTCCCCAGGAGCTACACTTAGCATCTCAGCATCAAGCCACCATAGATTTGAGCTGTGTCTGTGAGCATCTGTGCTTTATCTCAGTTTATTTTGTGCATCTATTAGGAAGATGTGTCCTAAGGTAATTGCTTCTTTGCTTTACTCTTTATGGTTTACAAAAGATTTCATAGGAATGTTCTACTTTTGAATAGCAGAGAAAACCTGTACCCCTCTCTTCACATAGCCAGAACACAGTCCTGGAAAGTGAGGGTTGAAAGTGGAAGTGGCATCCCTCACTATTACTAATAAATCACTTAAAAATGTTTGTTTCTAATCTCCACAGCTTTGGGCTCTGCTAGTTGAGGTCTTACTTTTTAAGAGAACAAAGGAATTCCACTAGGGGATGCAACAGTTCTGTTCTTCTTGTGGCTGAGATTGTCCCCTGACTGCATTGAGCCTCTCAAGCTACTCCATCAACAGGCAAATAAGGAATTTACTGTATTGACTGTGGTGATTGATCCTGATTATAAACGGGAAATAGAGTTGTTAATGTACTTGCTGGTGATCAAGAAGGAGTATGTATAGAAGCCAGTAGATTTTGCAGGCTGCCAATGAATACTTTTGTGCACAAAAATAAATTAATGAAAAATTGCAACACATATCAGCAGGTTCATAAATGGCTCAGACTCTTCAGGAATGAAGGTTTGGGTCACATCATCATGACCAGCTGAAGTGGTGGCTGAGGGAAAAATATGAAATGCTTGGTGAAGAAAGAAATTTGGACACCAAAAATGTCTTTGTGACCAATTGTAGAAGGGAAACAAAAGAATGACATAGCTATCAGTATTCTCTTCCTTGCTTTGTTATGAACATATTTGCATGTATATAATATAAGTGTGTGTATATATATATAAAATATACACACACACTAATTTTTGTCCTTTCTTTTCCTGTTTTTCTGTAATTTAATATAAGGTGTGTTTTGGCGGTTAGCCTTGTTATATAGGCTTTAAATTGTGGGATGTAAAGAGGCATTGTGATTGAGACAGGTGATGAGAACTAACAGTAATTGCTGAGAATATGCATCTCTCCTCTGGAGGAAAGAGTAAACATGTCTTCATCAATACAAAGGTAGATTCCCCTATTTGGTATTGATTTCTCCAATGGGAGTCACTCTCCTGAGATTTTCAAGGTAAAAAAGAAACAGAAGCTGCAGCTCCTCAACAGACAGGTGGGTTCAGGGGCTTCATTAAAGGGCAGATTTAGTTTTGCCAGAGGTTTCATCGTTTTCTCTCTGCAAATTGCCTACTTTAAGTTACACTCAGCTAAGATTATCAGCAGCAATTCCCATTGATTTCCTGAATGCTAGAAGCCACTTCCTTGTCCTCATCATTACTCTCAGTCTTCTCTGATTTTGTACGTTTTTAATTTCCTGTGTTATCCTTCTTGTCTAAATAACAGAGAGGTTTCTTTTTTCCAGTTAGAACCCTGTTTGATACAGTAATTACTATATTTTCACCCAACAAATACTTGAAATTATTGCTCTGAGGAAAATGAAGGCTTCTCTTCTCAACGTAATTCATATCCCTAAAATCTCAGCTTTCCCCCGTCTTTTAGATAAAACTGTAGACTTGTATATTTTTAAAAGAGATCTAAAGTAACTTTTATCTCCACTAATATAATAGCTCTCACCATGAGAGAGGGAGACTAGAGTTGATTACATCCTGACTTAGACCTTTGTTCAGCGTTTCCTTCTTTTTGAACCTGCTCCCTCAATCTCTTTGTACTGTGTCCATCCTGAGTGAACAAAGAATCCTCAGTGCTCCTATAATCTGTCAAATACCAGTATGTATACTTTCACTTGCTCTGGCCTACTTTCCAACAGCTTTCTATCATTTGCTGTACTTCCTACATGTGCAACTTGCATTATTCATCAAACTTTTCTCCTACTCAGCCTTTCTCTAACCACACAGGCCCATTCTCCTTCTCAAAACTCCTTTAATATTTCAGGATAAGTTTTGGCAGGTTATATTCACCTCTTTTTTTTTTTTTCTTCATGAAGACCGCAGCCATAAGCAATTCAGTCAATTAAAAACTAGATGATTTGTAAGCACAAAAGTTGGGATAGTTAATGGAATTCTGAAGCTCAGTGTCCTTAAAATTCCTTATACCATGGTGGGTGAACAAACTCTTCGCTGCTATTACATAAAGTTGACAAGATGTAAAGCGTGTACAGGCATTTCCTACAAAAACTTCTAACAGCAATTTAATAGCTCTGCTCCCATTCTATATAGATCTCCTCTAATACTTAATGCTGTTCTTTCTACTAACAGGTCATTTATAAAATCATTTAAACCATGTTAGACATTCATGAAAAAATTCCTGGTGTATGGGGGCTCTTGAGCTAATTCCGCACAACACTTTTTTCACACTTTTATAATGAGGCCTTTTTTCCCATTTACTTCAGCTTTCTTCAACAGCATTGCTTAAGTATCAGCCATGGCTCTGGAATACAATTACGTTCATCCTTTCCAGAAATAGTAAGGGAGATACCTTTCTCCTATAAAATGTATCATTTAAATTTTTATGTAGTCTTTCTTTGTGAAAATGAATTATTTAATTATAAAAAGCAACACATGCTTTGATATTAAAAATAAAATAAAACTATTTTAAAAAATAAAAATTAAACAGAATAAAATGTGTCTCTCATTCATCCCCAAGCCTGTGCCCAAAAGCAATAGATTTATCATTAAATATTTTTATTTCTACACCATTTACTACCATAACTTTATACCTAAACCTATACCTCTGCTTGTTATAGATCTGTCAAAGTTAGGAAGTATCTTTTGATACCAACAATGAACACCTGCAGTTAATATGCTTACATTATTTATAATCTATCTTAACCTCTCAATTTTCCATCTGAAATAAGTGTATCAATATTCTTAGGTTTTTTAAAAATTATTACATATGTACAATACTTAAAATTATTTTAAAACATGTTTATCAAGGAAAAAATCAAGGAATAAGTATACATGGTAGCAAGAACTGAAGAGCTTAGACAAAGAAAAAATACTAATGTCTCCTTCTTATCCTACAGGGAATGTTTCTGAGCCATTTTTATTTTTAGTTTCGAGGGGTTGCTACCTCAACAACTATAAATAAATGATACCTCTATTTTTTTATATATTTTTAGACAATATATTTGACTCTCTGGGGAAAAAAAAAATGGAATCTCACTCACTTACATTACCCTCTCTCTTTTCTTTGTCTCCTCCTAATGGAAAAATACTCATTGAGAGTACAGCCAATGAAGAAGGTATATCAAAGAGAAAGGAGTAATCAGCAGAGGTATATATATAGCATGGTAGGGCAATAAGAAGAGGACTAAGAATTTATCATTGCATTTTATAAGATGAAAGATACTGGTATTTATTACAACAGCAGTTTCCATGGGGTTGTTGGGGGAGAGACTGATTAGAGTGGTTTTAAGAGAGAGAGAGAGAGGTGAAGAATTGGAGACAGGGATTATTGACTTCTCATATCAGAAGACTGGCTGTGAAAAAGGGTACAGAAATGGAGTAGTAGCAGTGGGGGGAAACAAAATCAAGAGAAATATTATTTTAAAATTCAGAGGAACAGCAACATTTCTGAACCATGATAGATATGAACACAGAGGGTGAAAAAAAATTATGATGTAGTAGAGAGAGAAGACAATAGCTGGAATGATGCCCTTGATTAGAAGAAAACATAGATGATCTAGCTCTCAAGTGGAAAGAGAGGCTTTAGATAGGAGTTGGTAGGTGGGTAAATAGAATGATGAGTCTGTAAAATTTTCTTTCTTATTGATTCAGATTTCTCAAGTGAAATTGGAAATCAGGTTACCAACTTGTGACTTTGTAAGGCAAATGACAGAAGGAGATGTAAAATAGTTTTATTTTTATCTAAGAGAATATAGATCCACATTATTACTGCCCACAGATTACAAAGGCTTGTAGTTTGAAGCAAGGTGGGGTTTTTTGACTGAAAAAAAGAAAAAAAAAACTACTCAGTTTGGAGGAATATAGTAGTTTGAATAGATATTTTACAGTTAAAAAATACAAGCCATAAGAATATTTGCAAATAGAAAATAAAATTAAAATTACATGTGAACATCTTAACACCTCATACACAGATTATGAGGCTTTTGATGGGGTTATATCTCAAGGGTCAGTAATTTTTATCCAAAGTACTAGTGTTTTTAAATAAGAATGGAAAGATAAGTTATAGGCATAATTTCATGTATGTTTTCAGAAAGATACAACATTTTAGTAAACTTCAGAAGAATCCTTTTTTTATACAGTAAAAACTATTACTTTTATTGACCTTCTATCAGTATAACTTTTTTAAACTTCTTTTTGCAGTCGAAAAAAAATTAACTGTTTTGCACAATATCATCTAAATCCCGCCACCCTGTCATTGGCTCTCTGACCTCATCTCCTCCTGCTCTACACCTGGGTCATTCTATTTCAGCCACAATGGCCTGTTTGTTTTTACATGAACATGTCAAACACCTACATACCTTAAGGATTTATACTTATTCTCCTTTCAACCTGCATTTATACTTATGTTTCATGTACTCTCACTGGTAAAAAATCTACTACCATAAATGAAGCACTTGTGCTCTCTCATTTTCTGCATTGTTTTACTTCACAGAACTCATCACCATCAAGAAATTAAATGTTTCTTTTTGTATATAAACTTTCTCCCCCCATATGAAGGTATAAAATCAGGAATTCTAGTCTTCTTGATTCATTACTGTATTCCCAGCACCAAGAATAGTGTCTTACCCGTACAGGATGTTCAGTACAATTATAGAATTTTTTAAAAATTAAAAAAAAAAAACCTTAGGTACTCAAAATAATTATTTTTCTTTTTATCATGATTTCTGGCAAACTTAACAACTACTAATTCCTTTCTTAGCATCACACAAGGCTGTTCTTTCTTGTGCCATGATTGGATGTTGTTCTGTTTTTGTGACAGACCATCCTCTGTGCGCCTCCTCATGTGCTTGCGGAAAGCTGATTTTTAGTATCTTCTTTATGGATTGTATTGTCAGTTGTTTTTTTTTTTTTCAACATACTTATAAATTGCTTATGAATAATCATTACTGGGTATTTTCATTCCTTTTTGTTTTTGATGCACAGTAGCTTATTGCCTAACCCTCTGCCTTGAGTGTGCTCTAATCTTTGTGTAACATTCTGCAATACTTCTCTGTGACTATCAGAGAATGATTTTAGTCTTCTTTTGGTAGGAAGAAAATTCTTGATAGGATCTGAGTTTTTAATAGATCTACAAATGGACCATCCATTCTCATATCTGATTCAAAGAGAATATGAAACTTCACATATAAAACGACTCAATGTATACTCTCTGCCTCCTCAACTTCAGCAACTGAGGCGTACTGTTGTCCCGCTACCACAGAGGCTACAATACTACACAATATATATTTATTGAATAAAATTAGTACTAGTGTGTATCTTTTGTCCCAAAGACTGGTTATAAATTTTAATGGGTTTTGTTGTTATTATTTTTATTATGTTTTTCCAAAAATTTTTAGGACTGTTATCCGAGGGACAAGAACTAGAGCAGGGTAAGGGCCACCAGTTTCTAGTACAGATTTTGTATTGAGGTTAATTGTTTTTTCTCTCTCTCTCTTTTATAATGTAGCAAATATATGCAATGGAATACAGCTCACCCATAAAAAAAAGGGTATTTTGCCATTTGCAGCCCTTCATTTTTTTTTTTTTTTGCACTTCAAAAACTAAAATTTTATAACTGGCATAAACATTTCCATTGCATCGAAAACAACAAAATACCTAGAAATAAACCTAACCAAGGAGGTTACCTAAACTCTGAAAACTGTAAAACATTGATGAAATAAATTGAATATGATACAGAGAAATGGAAAGATATCCTGTGCTCTTGGATTGGAAGAATCAACATTATCAAATGGCTATACTACCCAAAGCAATCTACAGATGCAGTGCAACCCCTGCAAAATACCAACGGTTTTCACAGAACTAAAAGAAACAGTTCCACGTTTTCTATGGAACCATAAACGAACCCAAATTGCCAAAGCAGTCTTTTATAGTTTTTTTTTTTCCTCTTTCTTCTTTTTGTTCTCTTTTCTTGTGATTTGATGACTAGAGAAGTTCCTTTAACATTTGTTGTAAAGCTGGTTTGGTGGTTCTGAATTCTTTTGCTTTTGTTTATCTGTGAAGCTTTTGATTTCTCCATCAAGTCTGAACCAGAGCCTTGCTGGATAGAGTAGTCTTGGTTGTAAAATTTCCCCCTTCATCACTTTAAATGTATCATGCCTCTCCCTTCTGGCCTGTAGAGTTTCTGCTGAAAAATCAGCTGATAACTTTATGGGAGGTCACTTGTATGCTATGCTACTTGTTGTGTTTCTCTTGCTGATTTTAATATTTTCTCCTTATCCTTAATTTTTGTCAATTTGATTACTATGTGCCTTGGTGTGTTCCTCTTTGGTTTGATCCTATGTGGAACTCTTTGCACTTCCTGGACTTGGGTGACTGTTTCATTTCCCAAGTTAGGGAAGTTTTTGGTTATTATCTCTTCAAAAATTTTCTCAGGTCCTTTCTCTATTCTCTTTCTGGGACCCCTATAATACAAATACTAGTTCACTTCATGTTGTCCCAGCGTTCTCTTAAACTATCCTCATTTCTTTTCATTCTTTTTTTCTTTTTTTCTGTTCTGCAGTAGTGATTTCCACTAATCTGTCTTCTAACTCACTGATCCATTCTTCTGCCTCATTTAGTCTTTTATTGGTTCCTTCTAGTGTGTTACTCATTTCAGAAATTTTATTCTTCAACTCTATCTTGGTATTCTTTATATTTTCCAACTCTTGCTAAAAACTTCTGTGCATCTATACTCTTGAGTTCTCTGAACATCTTCACTATCATTACTCTAAACTCCTTCTTGGATAAATTGCCTATCTCCTCACAACTTATTTCTTCTGGGATTTTATCTTGTTCCTTGACTTGGAAAATATTCCTCTGCCACCTCATATTATCTGTCTTTCTATTTGTATTTTTATGTAGATTAGTTACATTTCTCAACCTTGGAGACGCGGCCCTCTGTGGGAGACGTCCTTTGTGTCCTAGCAGTACACTTCTCTTTGGTCACCCAAGGACCAGGGTGCAGCAAGTCCCAGTGTAGAGTCTTGTCTGTGTTTGTGGATTCCTTCCACAAGCTTTGGGACTGTTGTTTTCTTATTTCTGCTATCTGTCCCGTGGAGGATGAGGCTGGACTAGAGGCTTATGCATGTTTCGTGGCAGGAGGAGTCAGTGCCTGCCCACTGCTAAGTGAAGCTTGGTCCTGGACCTCTGGTGGGTAGGGCCATGTCAAGAGGCATTTGTAGCTCAGGAAGTCTGCTGATGGGTGGTGCTGTGTTCCCACTGAGTATATTGTTTGGCCTGAAGCTTTCCAGCTCTTAAGACTACAGGCTGTTGTGTGGGGCTAGGTCTTGGTGCTAATGATCCAGTCAAGATGTCAGCCTCCAGGAAAGCTCATGTAGATGAACACTCCTGGAATGTCCACAGCTTTTATGTCCCCTGGGTGAGCCACAGCCATTCCCTACCTTCCCAAGTGATCTTCCAAAACCAGCAGACAGGTCTGGCCAGGTGAAATCACTGCCTCTGCCCTTGGACCTGGCTCATGTGAGATTCTGTGTATGCTTCCCAAGAGAATGAAGTCTCTATTTCCTCTAGTCCCATGGAGCTCTTGGAACTAAGCCCCACTGACCTTCAAAACCAGATGTCCTGGGGTCTCCTCCTTCCAATGGCAAAACCCCAGGCTGGGGAGCGTGATGTGGTTCTCACTTCTGTGGGAAGGCCTCTGTGACTTAATTATTCTTCAGCTTGTGGATCACCCACCCAGGGGGTAATGGGACCTGATTATATTGCAAGCACACCCCTCCTACTGTCCTGCTGTAGTTCCCTCTTTCTGTTTCTACTTGAAGATCTTTTTCGCTAGGTTCATTTTTTTTTCCCAATGGTTGTTTAGCAGTCAGTTGTGGTTTTGTAGTCACAAGGAGAGGTGAGCTCATGGTCCTACTATTCTGCCATCTTGACCAGAAAAATACTGAGAAAGCATATTGAAAGCTGAGATAGGACAAAGGCTAGGCCTTTTGCACCAGTTATCCAAGCTGTGAATGCAAAGGAAAGATTCTTAAAGGAATTTTAAAGTGCTACTCTAGTGAACACCTGAGTGATGAAAAAGTGAAACAGCCTCATTACTGATATGGAGAAAATTTCAGTGGTCTGGGTAGAAGAGCAAACCAGCCACAACATCCTCTTAAGCAAAAGCAGATCAAGGCCCTCGCTCGGTTCAAGTCTATGAAGGTGATGGCACTGCAAAAGGAGACTTTGAAGCTAGCCAGGTTGGTTCAAGAGGTTTAAGGAAAGAAGCCATCTCCACAACATAACATGCATTTTTAAGTGCAAGGTAAAGCAGCAGGGACTAATGTAGAAGCTGTAGCAAGTTATCAAGTTATCCAGAAGATCTAGCTGAGATAATCAATGAAGGTGGCTACATTCAACAACAGATTTTCAGTGTAAATAACACAGCCTTATATTGGAAAAAGATACCATCTAGGACTTTCAGAGAGAAGAAGCCAATGCCTGACTTCAGAACATCAAAGGACAGGCTGACTCTCTTGTTGGCGTAAATGCAACTGGTGACTTGAAGCCAATGCTGATTTACCATTCTGAAAATCCTAGGGCTCTTAAGAATTACTGTAAATCTACTCTACCTGTGCTCTATAAATGGGAACAACAAAGCCTGGAAATAGCACATCTGTTTACAACACAGTTTACTGAATATTTTCAGCCAACTGTTGAGATTCAGGGGGGAAAAAGTTTCCTTTAAAAAAATATCATTGCTCATTGACAAAGTGCCTGGTCACCCAAGAGCTCTGATGGAGATTTAAAACAAAATTAATGTTGTTTTCATGCTAACACAGCATCCATTTGCAGGTTCAAAGAGTAAGTTTGACTTCCAAGCCTTATTACTTAAGAAATACATTTTGTAAGGCTATCGCTGCTATGGATAGTGATTCCTCTGATGGATATGGGCAAAGTAAATTGAAAACCTTCTAGAAAGGAGTATCATTCTAGATACTGTTAAGGATATTTGTGATCCATGGGAAGAGCAAAACATTAACAGGAATTGGGAAGTTGATTCCAACTCTCATGGATGACTTTGACGGGTTCAAAACTTCAGTGGAGGAAGTGTGGTGAAAGTAGCAAGAGAGCTAGAATTATAAGTGGAGCCTGGAGATGGGACTGAATTGCTGCAATTTCATGATAAATTTTAATGGATGAGGAATTGTTTCTTACGTATGAGCAGAGAAAGTGATGGAATCTTTATTGAGATGGAATCTATTCCTGGTGAAGATGCCGTGAAGATTGTTGAAATGACAACAAAGAATTTATAGTATTACATAAACGTAACTTAGTTTTTAAGCAGAAGCAGGTTTTGAGAGCATTGACACCAATTTTGAAAGAAATTCTGTGGGCAAAATGCTATCAAACAGCATTGTATGCTACCGAGAAATCACTGGTTAAAGAATCAATCAATGCAACAAACTTTATTGTTGTCTTATTTTAAGAAATTGCCACAACCACCTAAACTGTCAGTAACCACCACCCTGACCTGTCAGCAGCCATCAACATCAAGGCAAGACTCTCCACTAGCAAAGTACATTGCTTTTTTAGACATAATGCAGTTGCACACTTAATAGACCACAGTATAGCATAAACATAACTTGTATACACACCTATGCACCGAGAAGGAAAAAAATTACATGACTTTCTTTATTGTGATATTTGCTTATTTTGGTGGTCTGGAAAAGAAACCATGTTATCTCTGCAGTATGCCTGTAAACAGGTTGGAGGACAAGCTGGCTTGACATGGTTCTCTGGGGATGAGTGCGAGAATACCGCATGGGTAGCTACTGATTCTACCACAGTCAAGAGGATAGGAAATTAAGTAGCATCCTCTGAAACCACTAAGGGCAAAGACACACCATTATAACTAAAGCAAGTGACCAGAAAGCCAAGTCCAGGAAGCTATTTCCATTGTGGGTTGCTTTTTCAACACCTATGAATCTGAGAAGTGATTGCTATGTAATTCTGGAAGGTAGGGGAGGAATCCACATCTCTACAACCTTTACTTGTCAGCAGAAAAAAAAATCAATCAAAAGCATCAGGATATCACTGTTTTCTTTCTGCCAGATATTTTGTAATACATCTGATTGGTATAATCTAATTAGCATACAGAATTATAGCTGCAAGGGAATTTGGTAAATATAATTTTTTACCTTTCTAAAGCCTACTGCATTGAAAAGGTAAATTAGAAATTTGTAGGAATGAAAAACAAGGTGTAGTGCACGAAAGGTGTGCAAGCTAGTCTGGCTAGAGGAAATGGTTGAGGGAGTCACAATAAGGAGCTTTCCTGCACTACACCTTACCCATTCCTGTCTCCATCCTTGAGTTTATGATACTATCTGCACTTGGAAAGCTGTGTTTATTCTACTTTGGCTGATTACTCTTCACCCCTTAAATCACCCAGTTCTGTGAGGTTTTATCTCATTATGTATGCCCAAAGTCATCCTTTATTTTATTTGGTAATTAAAAGTAAGTAACCAACTAAGTAAGAAAGACAGAGTAAAGGAAAATGTAGTCCTTGCACTAAGGACTGTTCTTTTCTCCCTTTTAATTCTCTATTTGATATAATTTACTGTCATGATTTTTATTAATAACTGTACTAATTTAATCAATAGAAATAGATATTTTAAATTTGTGAATGTATTTACTGAAAAATAAATACTGTATTTTAGTAGCAAAAAACTATCCTCATATATTCTTTATTTAAAGAAATGAGTTAAAAGAAATAATTTTAATGACTTAGCCTGAATTGTACTAGTATAAGATCTATGCATTAATCTATTATACCCAGAAATAACATAAGAATTGTGTATTGAATATAAGGAATTATTCTTCAAGGACTGATGATTTTCATGAAATTCCTTCAGATTTAGAAGTTCCAAGATTTAGTTTAGGCTGTCAATGATATTTCTTCAGTAATAATCATTCAGCATAACAGAGACAGATCTCTCTGTAGTGTGGATAAATTGCTGCAGTATGTACAACATGGTGAAAGAACATCTGAAACAAATTTTTTAATGCTTATTCCTTTTTAGTTATTTCCTTTTCATAAAGATTAAGTTTAGTCTGCTATATATAATAACATTGCCTAATAGACCATTTCATAGATTTAAGATTCTCCAGGAAATGATTTTACTTAGCAGTTATATCAGTTTTGCTTGCTTGAATATCTGTTTATCTTATCTTGTTAGTAATTTGTCTGTAATGAAATATCCTGGCACAAGGGGCAGGCAGTTGTTTTACTAGACATATTCTAGGAGGTATGCAAAATTAAATGAAGTATTTATCACAGTGGTTTTATTTATATGATGCAAACATTCTGAAGAAAAAGTATATGTTAAAGATAATTTATTTTCTCTTCTAAAGAAACACATTTTTTAAAGTCCATTTACAAATTAAATGAAGTTTTGCATTACCAAAGAGCCTTCACAATTTTATATTTTCTTAAAAATCAAAAAGAAACCACATGATATATGAAAAAGGGAAATTGTTAACCTCAACTCCTTTGCTTATCCCCATCTTCTAACTAATCATCCATCAAGTTGTCTTCTCTTGAGTCTTATAAATTCTCTAAAAATGTAGGCATATTAATATCCTTGTTTTAAAACAAGAGAAAGACTAATTGCAAAATTTTAGATAGTATATTTATTTAGGGTTTCTGAAATATAAATAATTAGCAGTTAATTTTTTCTATCAGACAATAAATGTAATAAAATACCTAGCTTACTGCTCAGAATATAGAAAATGTAAATGGATAACTATAGCATAGATGCACAGTCTTCCAAAATACTCTCTGTGTGAAGTGAGTTATCATTAAAAGAAGATTTTTATTATCCAATCTAATTTCATTTTCACGCTGAATTTTAAACTTCCTAACAGTAAGTTATCTGTATGGATAAGCTTATCAATGGTAATGGCAATGATGTTTTACTTATATGGTATAACAGAAAGCATTCTGGCACTACTGTTTACGGATTTGGTGGCATTAATGAGTCCTTTACTCCCTGAAACTTTCTTTAGTTTCCCCTTCTGTAAATGGAGAAGACAAAGAAACTGGTTAGAATTAAATGAGATAGTCAACATGAGTAAAAGCATCATATACACTGAAAAATGCTATGTAAATATTGTTCTTATTCATATCATTATTTTGTTTTTAACTGAAGTGCATCCATCAATTTCTCACTTTTGTTACTGCAGAAAACTAAAAATTTTTTGCCTCTTATATATAAATCATGGAAATAATTCCAAATGTATTGGTTTATGCTATTGATGCTCATAAAAGTGTATTGTTTACCTACATTCACTAAGTGTTATGGATCAAACTCTTTTAAAATTATATACAGGAGAGATGTCACTGCAATTTTGCTAATTTTTCACTCAGAATTAAAATATCCATTCTAATATTTCCAAAAGGATTCTTACATAAATGTACACCATCACAAAGAAATATTAATCCCAGTGATTGAGATATTATTATTTTGTTTCCTTATTGAAAACTCAGTACATAGCTTCATTTAGAAATGAAAATTAGTCATTAAGACTGAAGTAATCTTTCTATTAATTAAAACTAGTCATTGAGAAATTTTTATATTCAGCTCTTCTTGATAATTATTATCTTTATGTCCCCCACAACCACGAAGAATTTAAGCTTTAATGACTCTTGCATATCATTAACAATATGAAGACATTTTAAACTATTTTCTTTTGAAAATTTATTTGCTTTTGTTTATTAAGATTTGGCTTGCCATTATTTTCAACATAGTTTTTATTCTTTCTTCCAACCACATGAACACATAAGCACTCACACACAAGTACATGTACACGTGCACACACAGGCACATATTTGAATGTGTGCTAAGTATGCCTTTATGTCCACCAGCACCAGCTGAATAATTTCCCAGTGCAAAATGAAAACGTTAGATCTCTTTTTCAAAATAATTAACAATTTCAAGATGGCAACAAAAAAAGCATTGAAACAAAAGTAAGGTTTTTCTGAGAGTGGGGCCCAGTGTGACTGCACAGGTCACACATCCATTAAGCAAATCAGGCTGTTCACATTCTCTACAGGAAATCTACACAATCTTAATTTTCTTGCTATTGAAGCAGTTATGTATGAGGATGGAAAATGGTAATACAATACCAATTACTGCTATTAATGTTACTCTGCGATCAAGTGTAGCTATAAGATAGGTATGTTTTTTAAATCCTCAAGAATAAAATATGGGTCATGTTTCTATTCCCTAAACTTAGATATAGTAAAATCGAACAATTTTCTTTGCGTCCACTTCTTAAATAACCTTTCTCACTTATTAAATCTCTGAAGTGTATAACAACTTAGTGAGAGGCAAGAATAAAATATCTATTTCTTAAAGTACAATATCCAGACCATAATTTGAGCACATTGTACAGACTACACTTTCATGGGAAGAAAAGAGATCAACAACTTTCTACCTGATACAAAAAGTAAATTCTAATCGAGTGACTTGTGCATAAATTTCCTAAACAGATGTTTTTGTGTATATTTGGGTCAAGAATAGCCTGTCAAAGAATTTTGGACTCTGGTGATGATGAAAAAGGAAGCACTAATATGAAGTGTTGTTTTTATATGCCTTTGCAGACGTAGTTTCAGTATGAAAGTGTTAATACAATATTTAATAACTTTAAAAGAATTTAACCAGAAATCTGAGTCCTCTTCAATTCTGTATCAGGTTTTGTGTGTATGTGTTTGTGTTGTGACCGATGGGTATGGATGGGGTGAAGGCAGGAAACTAAGTGGTAACACTATCTGTCTTAATACCTGGACCTCTCAACAATAGAAACATATATCATCTTTTAAAGGCCTGTTTTTCCCCCACTATCTCTGAGGAAATTATTCCTGTTTTTGTCAAGCCTCTTGATTCCATTGCTCTTCATTTCCTTTGGGATCACCCTTCATGAGTTTTCTGTTTCACATGTATCTTTGCAGTTTTTCACTGGCTTCTTTCATTTTCATTTCTCCTCATTCCTCAACCTACTATAACTTGGGATCAACCATTAGTACTCTACCTAAGTTGCCTAAATTACTCAACTAATCTTTTTTGCCTCTTTTTTTTTAATTGTAAGCAAATAACATGAGATCTACTCTCAACAAAAATATAAGTGTGCTGTATTGTTAACTATAAGCACAAAGTCTAGAACTTTTTCATCTTGCATAGCTGAAACTTTAAACCTGTTTAACAGAACTTATTATCTCCTACCCCTACCCCAGCCCTGGCAATTATGATTCTACTTCCTGAGTCTATGAGCTTAACTATTTTAGATACCTCATATTAAGTGGAATCATACCCTATTTGTCCTTCTAAGACTGACTTATTTCACTTAGCAAACTTTTCTTCTTGTTTATTCTTGTATGTGTATACCACATTTTCCTTATCCTTGCCTCCCTTAGTGGACATTTAGGTTAATTCCGTATCTTAGCTGTTGTGAATAATACTGCAGTGAACATAGGAATGCATATGTCTCTTCAAGATCCTTATTACAATTCTGTTGTAAGAAGTGGGATTGCTATATAATTATGTTGTTTCTATTTTTAATTTTTTCAAGAACCCCCATACTGTTTGCCATAGTAGCTGCACCATTTTACATTTTCACAAACAATGTACATGAGTTCCAGTTGTTGTTTTTTTTTCACATTCTCACCAACACTTACTATTTTCTACATTTTGATGGTGACCATCCTAACAGGTATAAGGTTAATACCTCATTGTGGTTTGATTTGTATTTCCTTGCTGAAAAGTGATATTGCACATCTTTGTATATACCTGAATGGCCATTTGTTTGTCGTCCTTGAAAAAATGCCTATTAATGTCTTTTGTCCATTTTATTTTAATTGGGTGATTTGGATTTTGCTGTCTTGTGGGAGTTTCTAATATATTTTGGATATTAACCCCTTATTAAATATGTGGTTTACAAGTATTTCTCCCATTCCATAGGTTGGCTTTCCACTCTGATGATTGTTTCCTTTGTAGAATAGAAGCTTTTTAGCTTGATGTAGTTCTACTTGTCTATTTTTGCTTTTGTTGTTTGTTGAAATAGTATGGTACTGGCATAAAAATGGACATATAGACCAACAGAACAGAATGGAAAGCTCCAAAATATAAGCACAAATATATAATCAATTGATTTTCAACAGGAGTGCCAAGAACATACAATGAAGAGAGGATAGTCCCTTCAACAAATAGTGATGGGAAAACTGGATATCCACATTTAACAGAATGAAATAGGACCTTTATCTTACACCATACACATAATAAGGAGATTGGTTAATACTCATCTAAGACTTGCATAATAGAATGTAATGGATTTGAAGTCAAATACAGTTTTCATAGAAAACACTACAGGAAATGGAGCATTATGGAAAATAGGAAACTGTGCAGAAAATTATATATGAAAGAATGAGAAAACATAATATATTAGGAATCACATTAGAACTGTTTATTTTCATATATATAGAATTTCAAGAAGGATGGGTTTTCCATTTCAGATTCCTTACTTCCTTAACATTCATGGTTAAAAAAATAATTTCTTAACTAAGGTAACCTTTCATCCTTAAACTGAATGCTTTTAGCATGCGCTATTTTTATTTGACTTAGATTTGTTAGGTGAATTTTATCTTCTGTCTTGAACTACTGAAAATTTGTCATACAGAACTATTTCTTGATGGATATTCAATTAGTATCTATTTGGTAAGTGAATTATGAAATTACAGAAATTTTCATTGGAAAAAATCCATTTAAGATGAATCTCTTTAAAACTGTCCAAAATTCTGCAGTATATAGTGAATGAAAAGAATTACATAACACTTTATTCTGAAAATAAATACAAATCACTAAAATAAATTTATTGCATTCCATTTTAGACAAAATTTAGACTTTAGTTGCAATGGTGCAATAATTCTTAAAATACGCAAATAATGATTCAAATGCTGAATTACTCTTTTGGACATTTTTTAAAAATGTAATATCAAGTGCAGTAGAATATCCTTCATTTCGCATTTGATTTGCATGGCACGGTCATAATGAGAGCCATTTTTGAGAAAAAATATTCAGTGGTTTCCCACTTTCTTCAAGGGCCTCTCAAATCTTTGAAATTCAGATATGTCTCTTCTGAAGTAATTAGCATGTTATCATTGCTTTGCAAGACTTACAAAATTCACTTTCCAAAACTTTGCACTAAAGGAGCTATTCACTGGCATTAAATATATTGGACTTTTTGCCTAATAATAATTATATAAATGGTCAGCTCATTAGTGAATAATTCCATATTATGATATTGTTTTGTTACATGGAGATTGGTTCCTGAACATTTACATACCAAGGACTTCCCTGAATAACAATGCATATAGCTGCATCTTTTGATATTTCACCATTTTGAAATGATTATTTAATCAATCTTTGAGATGCAAATTTCAAATTTATAAAATGAGTCATTAGTCATTTTAAGTATTAGTTGACTTCCTACTTCAAAAATGCCAGACTGACAGACACATAAGCACACTTATGGAACCCTGGACTAATCTCCCCTCCCCCACATTCATGTGCAGCAGTGATACCACAATTTGTAAACCAAGGTCAGGTTATATCACTGTACGCTTACATGTTCATTACTGATCAAGACTATTTTTCTTCTAGCTATCAATCAAACTATCATCTGAATGCAATCATAGTTCTAACAATATGAGATGAGTTGAGACAATAATTTACATTAATAAATAATCTACTTCAGACAGTGCTTTAATTTGCAGTAAAGATCTTCATGGGTGGAAATATAAGCTACAATAATGGATTCATGAACTCATTACTTGGAAAGGTCAAAAAAGGTTTTTCTTCAATGTTACCATGTTCTTGAACTGTATAAATGAGATATGCAGGTAAAGCTTCCTTTAGAATAGAAGGTATTAGTCCTAAGGAATCAGGGTCAGTCATTACGATGTCTGTATTTGGTTTTAGCACATCCAGCAGCTTTATTATGTATCTCATCACTCTCATTTTTCTTTTTTCTCATTGTTAAGGTGACAATATAATTTATTATTCAAACCAAGACACTTCTGAGAATGATATGGGTTGCTATTAATAACAACAGTGGCACAAGAGGCATAAACTGGAACTGTCCCACTTATGTTAACCTGTCATAGTACTTTTTCCTGTAAGACTTCTGTGCTGAGAAGCTCTATCCTTTACCTTTCAAGAAAATCGACCTTTTGCTAGCTATGGATCACTTTAAAGTGTCAAACACTTGTCTATGCCATAGTACCCTGAAATATGCCTAACCTTGTCTGAAGTGTCAAACACCAACAAGTAATCAAAATACTACCTCTGAAAAGTTTTAGCATTTTTAGCAAAAGCCCTAAAGCCTTAAGTTAAAGAGATGAAGCTCTAGCCTAGATAATTTAAAAAATCTTCCAGAGATAGTATCATAAATGGTGCTAATTAAATGCTTGCTTCTCCACCTATTACTAAATTTAGTATCCTATCAAATTCTCAGAAGTTTCCAGAAATAATATGCTTTCTTATACAGTGTTTTTCCATACCTAACATTTGTACAAGCCTTTCCTGCAAGCAAATTGTGCTGGATATGGAAAGCTGCCCAGTGGTTCATCCAGTTAATTATTTCTGCCTTACCTTAAGTCTTATCTCTCCTCTAGATTTTAGACCCACTGAAGGTTGTCTTAACTTTTCTAAAAGTGAGCACAAGAGGTAAATATTTAACAATATTAAAGAACTTCCAAAATCTTAAAGAGAAAACAATTAAAATGTGAAAGCAAATTTTTGCAAAGGTGATGCAGCTATTTATGTGAGACTGTTAGATTAAAAATCACCAATTTCTGTCAGGGAACTAGATGCTGGCATGGGTCCAGGGATTTCCTTCCATGCTTTGCTGACAAAAATATATTCATTCATTCATTCATTTATTAATGCACCTATTTATTCAATAGAGTTTACTTCAGTCAAGCACTACACTAGAATTACAAAATGTAAGACAACACAGTTTCTGTCTCACAGCCCAATAGGGGAGATAAATATACAAACACTGAATTACAGTGTTATAGAATTAACCAGCACTCTATAGAACAGAAAAGAAAAAAACATCAAACACCAGAAAGGACTTTTTTTATCTGGGAAAGCTTCAAAGAGTTCACAGACCAGTGGAATCCTGAAGCCTAAGTACATTTATCAAGCAGAGAGATGGAGAAATTACATAAGCTGAGGGAAGTTCTAACAAGGACACAGAAACACAGAGGGGAATGTGTTTAGGAAGCTGTGAGCAGGTGCATGTGACTAGAATGCCAGGAGCTCATGGTGTGGTGCCTATTAGGAGATAGGTTGACATGTGAATAACTTAGAAAACACAGGAAGGGGGTTTTCACAGTACCTGGACTATAAACTGTTTGTCAACAAGAATTGTGTCTTTATTTATCTTTGTATATAGTCTAGAACACAATGCTAGAACACAAAATTGTAAAAATATTTGTCAAAGAAAATGAGGATAAATGGATATCTGAGATATGATTACAGAATACTTTAAATTAATACTTATATGGGAACCTCTGATCCAAAATATTTTTCATCATTAGCAAAATGAGAACCTCCTATTGGAATTTAATATACTCAGGCTGTTTGTTTCCGGGGTTGTTTTAGAGCAGGAAAGCCCAAACTTACACCTAATATTCTGCCCCACTCACATTGTGCTTTTCTAACTTTTCTAGAATTTTCTGTGGGTTTGTTTGTTTTAACTATCAGTAGACTTTAATAACCATTATCATAATAAAAATCAGCTCATATTTAACTGTAAATAGGACAAGCTAGATTTGTAGAGTAATTGAGATATTTTAATATAAATTATTTTTTATTTTTATTTTTTCACTCAAGAATTTCTCTCAGAGTTAGACACTTTTGTCCCAGAAAACAATACTTTTTTTTTTTTTTATTCTTGTATGTTCTCTGCCACCACCAGAGGGACTTTCAAAATAAGGCACAGAAAAAGGACTACCCAATGAACTTTTCTTCTACTTCCTTTAATTTCTGTAAATAAGGGACCTTTCACTGTGTAGCCTTTTGCTTGGAAACTATAAAAATACAGAGGGATGAATATGAAACAGGGAAGTACTTTATTAAATTTTCTTCTGAGTTATCATTGTGAATATAACTATATCCTCAGGAATTTCATGTACTTTGGCATTTATTCTTATATATCACTTACTGTAATATATTATAATTTATTCACATAGTTATGTATCTGAATTATCTTCATTAGATGATAAACTGCTTTAGACAAACTTCTATTCTTTATTCCTGGTGTATTGTTTCACAAAGATTTGGTATAAGGTAGTTGTTCAACAAATAACTAGTGAGTGAATTATCTTCTGCTACTCATATTTTAAAATAGTTAGCTACTTCCTCTGGAACAAACCACATTCATACATAAAATTGATTTTGTGGGGAAAATATGTTCCAAGTTTGAAAATGATTTAGAAAAATTCAGTATCACTTAACCCATGGCTTGGGATTGCTCTTAAAGTATCAGACCTTCACAGTTAATAATTTCAACATAAAATAGCTTGTGCATTCATCATAATTTGAGTAATGGTAATTCTTAAAAATTTATTGAGCACTTTCTATTTGTTAAACATCCTTCTAAATGTTTTACATGGAAATAGTATCAATAAATCATCATAAAACCTTGTGACTTCAGTCCTAACCAGAAGAACTAATATTCTATCATTTCTTTGAATCAAAAGACATATTAAATTATTTGATTTTTGAATAGCAGTCTTAATTCTGCTGCAGAACTCATTTTTTTTAATTTTGAAGAGATGTAACAGTTTTCCAAACACTTTAAAATTTCTTAACTATCTGAATTAATTTTTTCCAATTTATTAGTATTTAACAATGGCCTTAGCCCATACCCATTCCATCTACCTGCTGTCCCCACTTACTAGTCCCTCTTACTTCCTTTCTTTTCTTCACCTTAAATATATGTATAGAAAGAAAGGAAGGAAGGGAGGGAAGGAGGGAGGGAGGGAGGGAGAGAGAGAGGGAGGAAAGAAAGGAAGGAAGGAAGGAAGGAAGGAAGGAAGGAAGGAAGGAAGGAAGAAAGAAAAGAAAGAAAGAGAAAGAAAGAAAGAAAGAAAGAAAGAAAGAAAGAAAGAAAGAAAGAAAGAAAGAAAGAAAGAAAGAAGAAGAGAAGGAAGGAAGGAAGGAAGGAAGGAAGGAAGGAAGGAAGGAAGGAAGAGAGAAAGAGAGAGAAAGAAAGAAAGAAAGAAAGAAAAAGAAAGAAAATTTCTTACTCCTCTCCTGTCTTCCTGCCCTCTTTTTTTTCTCACCTGTTCTTTCAGGACCTTTAGCTCATATACATATATTATTTTCTCTTTTTCTTAAACTGTAGATTGTAATGTTAATTTACTTAATATATTCTTTTATCCCCAAGTGGCCAGCTTGCATTTGCTTAAGGTCTTTTCCAAAGGTCTGTCTTTTAATTCTTTTTTTTTTTTTTTTTTCTGCTATTCAATACATGGTGTTTCTAGCTCCTTCAGGGTGTTCAGTTGGTAATCTTCCATCTTGCCTCCCCAGGTAATTTCAAAAGAAAACTCCTGGAGGAGTAATAGTGATTAAATGCCCAGTCCACATATACATTTTCTCCTGTCCGTAGCACTCTGGAGAAATTAGTTAAGCCTCACAGCATCCCTCTGAGATGTTACTCTTACCTGCATTTTACATGTGCAAATCTCAATACAGACAGTATTGTTTTTGGCCAAAGTCAAAGAAAAGTGTTAGTTTCTTACTGAGATTAACAGTTAATTATTACTTTTTAAAGCCAATATTGATTCTTTTGCTACTATGTCTCTCACCAGTGTTCTCTCTCTCAATCTTTCTTTCTCTTACTCTTTCTGAATAGAACTAACATAATCTCATTATCAAATGACTAAAAGCTCTTTTCATAACATGATGTTTATAAAAGTAGTAAATACATGTATTCTTAGAGTTTTTTAAATTACTTCAATACCAATTACTTTATAATTTACAAATCACTTACCTTTTTATTTCTCTCTCCAGTTTTCTGTTTTGAAGTTATTCAACCCATTTTTGCATAATTAAGATTTATCCTTATTTTTAATTATGCAGTCTACCTTTATAAATACTGTGTTCCCTAATTAGTAGCTTTATTGATATAAATAGATGAGCTTTCTTTATAAAAGTCTTCACTTCAGGTTTATTTAAAAAATAGCTAGTAAGCAGTTATGTGAAAAGCTATATATTCAGTTCTAATTTATTTAGCCAAAATGGAAATAAGAAAAAAACTTTTTTAAGTTGTGAAATAAAGTATGCATCAGTCTAATGACCTATTCAACCTGGAATGGTGCAATTATATCTTTTTTTATTATTATTTTACATTTTTTGCTGAACAAGTTAAGGCTAGACATGTATTTGTTTGAGAAAGAACTTTTATTATTTTATTAGAACATAATATTGTTTACTATAGCTACTTCCAAGTATGTCCCAAAACAGGGAGTTGGAGTTATATTTCTAGAGGGCCAGTTGATGACATTTAAAGGCTCAAACACATCTTAACTGAAGGAGGTTAATTTTAAAATTGTTGGATATTAAAAAAAATAAATATTGAAAGAAATCCTATGCTTTACTTGATCAAGTTTGAGTTGAAATAAATTACACTTTATCTTAATGTACATTTAGTTTATTGTAAGATAAAAATTTGATAGTTTTTACTAACCACATATAAGGTTACTCCAATGAGATTTAGTATCTTTTTTGATGATCAAATTTCTTTAGAGCTAATCATTATTCTCTTAAGTGAAAATTTAATTAATAATTTGTGAAAATTATTGTTTGGCATGCAGATCTTCTAAAGTAAATCTATTGGGACAATGTCTATTATTGGTTCATGTCATCCCAAATTAATTAAATAAGTACATAAATGTAAAAAGAACAAAACCATTAAATTTAGCAAACACTAGCCCCTTTCAGCATATAACTTCCCTACTGTCTTCCCATCTTAGTTACAAAGGAGAATTTAACAACTGGTTTTGAGGCTGTCTCTGTGTTAAATTAGTTTATGCTGATGCAATTTTACTCTCTTATAATCATGATAGCAAGAGAATAATGAATCCTGTCTTATCTCTGTTGCAGAGATTTGGATTCAAGAATATAGCTGAAAAATCATTGCCACCTGATAATAGATGAGCAATATTCCCTTTGTTTCTGCTACTGTCATCACTCTGCAAAAAAAATGTCTTTGAAATGAATCAACATGACTAGACTTCGCATGTACTGACCATGAGTCAGAATTATAGTGGCATTGGCAAAGACAAGGCAACATCCCAAATACATTCCTGCTTGTCTTGTAATTAATTTCTGGGACTTCATGGACAAAGTCTAGACAAGTTTTATGACATAGCTTCATTAGTTCCTGATTAGCAGTGACTCCTACTCTTGGCATATACCTTTCAAGGTTGACAGTTTCCTTTGAATAATCTGACTTACAGAGTTACTTTATATTATGTAACTACCTTTAATTTTGATCGTTCAAATCAACTGAATGAACAAATGCTTATTGAGCATGTTACTGTAAATTGTTGCTTGTTACTGTAATTGTGAATTGTTGAAGAAATAAGGCAGGTATATTTACTGAAATGAAAATCTCTAGTGTAGGTGGTTTAACAAGCTATAGACTATGCTGTGGCAAATGCAAATGGGATTGACATTTGATAGTACCTTTGTTAACCTAAAACAATAAAACAATCAGTTATTTTACCACCAAGATAGATTTATTTGGAAGCAACAAAGAATTGTAATTTGGTAAAACAAAAGTAAACCACAAGTAAGTCTGGTAAAACAAAGGAGAGGAAACTCTTTTATAGAGGAGAAGGGTAGGTTGTGAGGGGGCTATTTTAAACAAGAAGTCCATTGGAGGAAACTGAGAGTCCAAGTATGACTTTTCATTGGCTGAATTGTGACAGCCTGTCACTGGCTGAGCTGTAGCCAGACAAGAAGAAAATCTTTTTTTCTTCTGCTGGTGGTGGTGAAGTAGTGTCACTTCCTGCCAGAGATGCAAGGTACATGTCTTTTTGTTGGAATCTGTATTGACCTCTAGTGGCACATGTGCGAGAGCTCCCCCTTGTAGCCTCCCAGCTCCATTTTAGTGAAGTTTCCTAATGAGCAGCAGATGAAGTTTCCCCAATTCACATTGTAGATTTATATTTGAAGAGTTACAAAATAAAATTTCAACCAGTACAAATTACAGAGATATACTTAACAAAAACTTAAAATTTAATTTGTCTAAAATGCTCTTCTATAAGTGTTGTTATTCTTAATTTGTAAGTCTTTGATGGTACAGTGCTCTCTAGTATGTAAACTCCTAGTGATGGAAGATGAAACATTAGTTGTAGGAAACCAATATTTGTATTCATATAATGTACTAATACAGATGCAAAGTTCAAAGTATTTTGTAATAAGTACTTTATATTTCATGTCACAAAGAAAAATAATAATATTTCCCCAATTCAAAGTCAGGGATTTTTTTTTCTTTTTAACTCTCTCAACCGCTAGATGATTAAGAGGTCAGATAAACCTTGATTTGGTGTTCGAGTTTCTGAATAGAAGTTGCTGGTCACCCTCCATTCCTTACCTTCATTTTCTTGGTGTCATCTCCATCCTTAGGTATTGTCACCCATATAGTTTCAAGAGCACTGCCAGCAGTTTCCTGGGCTATACCTGTCCAGATTGATTTCCAGTGGGAAATAGCATACCCATTTTCCTGATAGTTCAAAGACAAGCCCAGATTTAGCTTATTTACTTGACTTGTGTTGCAAACCGATCACTGAATCAATTACATGACAAAGGTAACAGACAATAGTGATTGGATTTAGTTAGCAGGTCCACATCTAGATTTGGGAGATGAAGAGTAGGTCCAGTCAGGTTTACCTAAATAACGTGAGCAGGTAGAAGTTAATTTTCCCATATCAACATCAGGATATGTTCACACACACACACATACACAAAAGGCAAAAAATGCTCGGGGATTTAAAAAAAGAGCCAACACAAAAAGCAAATATACATTCCACTGCCCATCACAATATTCATTGAAAGATCAAACTTCAAAGCTTATAACGGTCATACCACTACTAACTGTGTAATTAAACATGTTATAAACCTAAATGAAGATGACCCATGTTAAAACTCCAATATCTCATTTCCTTCACTTCCAATCGTCTTTTGCCATCATACCACTTTGGCCACAAAGGAAATGTATTATTCTTCATCACCAGTATTTATATTTCCTGTGGCATTTCTACTACTAACTTCTCAGTCAGTGACCATCTTTCTTCCCATTTTGCTTCCTTATTTTAGCATTTCACAAGAAGCATAATCTCAATTTATTGAGAAATTCAGCTTATTTTCCTTTATTTTACTATTCATTATGACCCTTTCATGTTGTTTCCATTTTAGATTCCAGTTTAGTCCTTCACTATAACCAATCTCTTGAAAAACTATTAAATTGCTTTCTTTACTTCTCACTATTTCTGTAGTACCGTATTCATCTAGAAACATTTCAATCACAGTTGAAAGCAAGTATCTCCTTTCTGTGCAACCTGACCAAGTAAATGTACTTCATATTCATAACTATGAAAAACAGATGTTAATTTAATATTGTAGGATGATGCATTTCACTAGCATATTAGTTTTATGAGGGCACTAGGTTCTTAGAGCAACAAATTACCACAAATTTGGTGGCTTAAATCAACTAGCAATTTATTTTCTCAGTTCTGGCACAAAAAATCTGAAATCTGGCAGGGCTGTGTTTCCTTCGGGGCTTTATAAAGAGGAGAGTCTGTTCCTTGTCTCTTCCAATTTCTGTTGGCTGACCCCTGTTTTTCTAAACTTATAACCACATCACTTTACTTTCTCCCTTCATCTTCATGTTGCCATCTCTGTGTGCCTGTATTATCTTCCTTGCCTCTCTTATAAGGACACATGAGAGCATATAGGACACATCAAGATAATTTAATGTAATTTTCTCATCTTAAAATCTTTAACTTAATTATATCTGCAAATACGCTTTATCCAAATAAGGCAATAGTTACAAGTGCCTTAGAATTGGGTATCTTTTTTGGGGGTAGGTGGGGGAAACATTTTTTGGACTCCTTCTTTCTCACTCTTTAAGACCACTTTTTCACACCTTCTAAAACTTCAAATTTCTCACATGCATTCTTCCTTCTTCATTCAATACCAGTTGATAATCTAACCTCAGTACTCTATTGGGAAAATAGCAGCAGTTAGGAACATCTCAACTTCCTACTACCGTATCTATGCAATTAGTGGTATCACTGCTCTTCTAATCTCTCCTTCCTCCTATGACATGAAAGGATGCCCTGCTCCAGATGCCTGCTCAAAGACCAGTGCCTGTTCTTGTGCTCTGGATCCCATGCCCTCCCACCTTCCCAGTCCAGCACTCTTATTCACTGTGGTGGGACTGTAACTTGACAAAAAAAATTTAAATATGTTTTGCCAATAAATCAAAAGAAACAAAAAAGGTCATAACTTTCAACTCCATATTTTACTTCTAGAAAACTGTCCCACAGAAATATTCAGCTTTAAAAAAATTAAAATATAAGCCAGTTTTTCAAAGCATTATTATTATACATAAAAAACAAACAGAACTTCTAAATTCCCTCAGTTTGGAAATATTTAACATATAGTGTAATTTTAAATAAAGGAATAAGGAGAAATTGTACATATAAACATGGATGACTGTCCATAATTGCTGAAAGAATCAAACAAGCAGCAAAAGCTTCTTATAATGATGCCATTCATGTTAAAAACAAAGGAGAAAAAAAATATGCATAGGACAAAATCTGAAGGAATAAAACAGGGTTAATAGTGCTCATTCATACTGAATGGATGTGGAGGGATTTGACTGTGTATATATGTTTTCATTTTTTAAAATAATTAACCTCCATTTACTCTGTGTGTATTTTTTTGTTGTTGTTATTTTTAGTTAAGTTATTATAAGCAGATAAAATACATCTAACTTACATATTCTTTGTTCAGTGTTTTGGAACTTTATGTTACCTCTGTTTTTATTATTCAATTTCCCAAGCCCATTCATCTAATAAATTTACTCATACTGTTTAGTTGTCATAATCAGTTTATTGTCTTAAGAGCACTTTATCTCATCTTAATGGAGGGGAATTAGGGCTCCAGCTGACAAAGCTTAATGCTTCCAAATGATCAGCATTTTCTATCACATGACTACCCCCAATTAACAATGGTATTAACGCTTTGTTTTTTATGATAAACAATAAAAAAATACTTGTCAGAAAAGGAAATTAGCACTATGCCAGATAATTTCAAATTGATGCCAACACAAGAATTTACAGTCTGGAAAATATGACAAGTCAAATTCTCAATTCTGAGATTTAATTATCTGATTTTCAAAATCACTTTTTGGTTAATGAAATGGCTTCAAAGATAGTGAATCTACAGTGTAAACATTTAAAAATACCATTTAGAATCCAATAATATTTCATTATTACATTTCATTTTGAATAAGATTTGGGTGAAATGTACTTATTTCAGAAAAGTAATATAGAATAAACTAATGCTATAGGATCAATCCTAGCTCTCAAAAAAAGATATATTGTAAAATAAAATATATTATACAGTGCCATTAGTTTAAAAATGGAAACAATTAAATTTTCCTTCAGTTATTTTTAATTGTATATATTGGCTGATGGTAAGCATTTTTAAAAAGCCAATTTTCAAACTGGAAAGAAAATTATGCCATTTCTACTGAAGTCATAGGAATCTTGAAGCAGAATGTAATGCCCTCCAAGAATAGTCCTTGGAGTTTAAATGCTCATCATCCCCTTTGTTAGTTGAATTCAACAGAAAATAACTTGTTCACGTTCTAAACAGACTTGGGAAGAAGTCATGGAAGATTATGATTACTCAATAAAAGAGATCCTTTGTGTTTATGTTACTTTGCTCATAATCTCATATCTGTAACACTACAACCAATTAATTATATTCAGTTGGTGGAAAATCACATGCAGTCCACAGTTTATCTCTGATGAATTGTTGCTGGAAATTTTATATACAGCCTTAACACAGTATATGAAAACCTCTCTGAATAAAATGATTCTTCAAAGTAATTATACGTTTTTGTAGTTTCAGCATGTAATCAATATATATTTTGAATTAACAAAACTGCAGATTTAACACTATGTGAGGCTTCTTGATATATATATCAAGATATAGATCTTGTTATATTTATATATGTATATATGGTTTACAAAAACTACCTGAAGAATAATGCTAAGCAAATTAAGTAGCACGGTTATTTTTGTCTTTATTTATTTATTTTTTTAATTTCTTTCTTTGGTCATAACCTAAATTAGGGAATAAAAGAAACTTTAATCAGCCATTTTCTCTTGAATTTCATCTTCATTAGTCTTTGTTTTTATTCATTTGATGTAGCATTGTTTTGCCCAGTGTTATTAATTAAGCATTACATCTAATACCATACATCAATTATCAAATCACTCTTTTCTCTGCATCTTTCCCTTTAATGTAGGAGCTACAGTGTTTAGATTATCTTCAATGGCTTTATTGCCTTATCTATGCAAATAAAAGTATGAGGTAAAGAAGAATTTCAAAATAGTAAAGACTAAAATCCAGCTGGTAGGATGAGTAATGCTCCCTCTTCCAAAATACAACCTGAATCTATATGCCACACCAAATCAACAAATGCTATGCATCAGACACTCTGCTCAGAATTATGCTTACTAAGATAAGTGACACTCTCTTTAATATCTGCACCTTCTCTGACTACCTCTGTCTCAATTCATTTGGGCTGTTATAACAAAAAATCATAGAATGGGGGGCTTATACACTACAGAAATTCATTCTTTACAGTCCTGGGGGCTGGGAAATCCAAGATCAAGGCACTGGTAGATGTCTGAAAAGATCCTTCTTCTGAATTGAAGACTGCTGACTTCTTGCTGTGTCCTCACAAGGCAGAAGAAGCAAGGTAGCTCTGAGGGGTATCTTTTGTAGGGAAACTAAATCCATTCATGAAGGCTCCATCCTCATCATTTAATTACCTCCCAAAGGCCCCTCCTCCTAATGCCAACACTTTCAACATATGAATTTGGGGAGAATAGAAACATTCAGACAATGGTACTCCTTGCTGCTTTGCCATTGCTTTCTCTGCTCTTCATAAATTTTTATTTTGATTATTCGGCTCAAATGATTGTCATTGGTGAAATACTAAGAACATATTTTAAGCCCAGTAGGAAATAGAGGTGATATGCTAGTTAATACCATTGGCCTAGCCTACCTAAACAATAATTATATAATGTTATTAACATCTCTCAACAGGAAGTAGTGGCCTGAATGCTCACAACAGTCATATACAGGTTGCAATTTCATATTTCTTCTCCCTTCAAGCCCAAGTCTGATTTCACAAGTTAAAACATAGAAATAAATATTTTATGCATTTATGTCCAAATTAACTCACACTTTATAATTTATGTAAGAGTTAATTGGAAAGAAATGCTTTGGATCTTTTTGCCTTTTTTCTAAATTATGAAATTTTGAGGTAATATTGATGTTACAAAAGCAAATAAAAGTAGTTGTTGATTAATTCCTTTTAATATATACAAAAGACAAAAGTGTATTTTGGTTGTGTTGGAAACTAATTTGCATAAATATGTTGTGCAAAAATTATTTAGATATCATGGATGAGAATTTAATCTGCTTCCATTTGAACTTTTATGGAATGAGTTAAGAAACACATTCATATGCTTCCATTGAGAGTTAGTCTTATTTTAGATGACATTAATTTTATACCATATCTACCACAGATCTACACAGATATGAAAAATTTTACCTATGTATAGTGCCTTCCTGATTATTACTATAAATTAAATATCAATGATTCTACCTGCAGTCAGTCCTTTTACTAGTAAACTAAATCCCACTGTTTGTAGTTTACTCCAGAACATTGCTCCAGTCAGTCTCTCCTCTTTCTCCTACATAATCAAATTTTCTATTTCTATGGGATCATTCCCATGATTATACAATCATGGATTTATTTTTCCTCTATAAAAAAATTCTAAAAACTTATATTGATTTCTGGTTTGCTTGCTACCTAATACCCCATATCTTTCCTTCTCTTTGCTGCAAAATTTCTCTAGAGTTTGCCATTCTTGCATACCTCTGATTTGCCTTTTCCCAGTCTCTCTTTTTTATTTCTTTTTTTATGTTGTATTATAGTCAGTTTACAATATTGTGTCAATTTCTGGTATACATTATAATGTTTCCGTCATACCTATACATATGTATATTTATTTTCATATTCTTTTTCATTATAGGTTACTACAAGATATTGAATATAGTTCCCTGTGCTATACAGAAGAAACTTGTTTGTCTGTTTTATATATGGTAGTTAGTATCTGCAAATCTCGAACTCCCAATTTATCCCTTACAACCCGCCTTCCCCCTGGTAACCATAACTTTGTTTTTTATGTTTGAGTCTGTTTCTGTTTTGTAAATAAGTTTGTGTCTTTTTTTTTTTTTTAGATTCCATATATGAGTGATATCATACGGTATTTTTCTTTCTCTTTCTGTCTTACTTCACTTAGAATGACGATCTCCAGGTCCATCCATGTTGCTGGAAATGGCATTATTTTATTCTTTTTTATGGCTGAGTAGTATTTCATTGTACAAATATACCACAACTTCTTTATCCAGTCATCTGTCAGTGGACATGTATCACCTCACATCAGTCAGAATCGCCATCATTTAAAAGTCCACAAATGATAAATGCTGGAGAAGGTGTGGAGAAAAGGGAACCCTCCTACACTGTGAGAATGTAGTTTGGTGCAGCCATTATGAAAAACAGTATAGAAATTCCTCAAAAAACTGAAAATAGACTTACCATATGATCAAGCAATCCCATTCCTATACATATATCCAGAAGGAACTCTAATTCAAAAAGATACATATACTCCAGTGTTCATAGCAGCACTATTTACAATAGCCAAGACATGGAAACCTCAGTGTCCCATAGTCTCGTTTTTTTAAGTGTATTTTTATTGAGGTAAGTCAGTTTACAATGTGTCAATTTCTGGTGTACAGCATAATACTTCAGTCACATAGGAACATACATACATTTGTTCTCATATTCTTCAACATAAGTTACTACAAGATATTGAATATAATTCCCTGTGCTATACAGTATAAGCTTGTTAATCTATCTTATATCTATTAGTTAGTATCTGCAAATCTTGAACTCCTAATTTATCCCTTCCCACCCCTCTCCCTCACAGTGGCCATAAGTTTGTTTTCTATATCTGTGAGTCTGTTTCTGTTTTGTAAATAAGTTCATTAGTCTTTTTTTTTTTTTTAAGATTTCACATGTAAGTGATATCATGTGGTGTTTTTCTTTCTCTTTCTGGCTTACTTCACTTACAATGAAATTTTCCAGGTTCATCCATGTGGCTGCAAATAGCCTTATTTTATTATTTTTTATGGCTGAGTAGTATTCCATTGTATAAATATACCACAGCTTCTTTATCCAGTCATCTGTTGATGGACATTTAGGTTGTTCACATGTCTTGGCTATTGTAAATAGTGCTGCTATGAAGATTGGGGTGCATGTGTCTTTTTAAATTAAGTTTCCCTCTGGATAAATGCCCAGGAGTGGGATTGCTGGATCATATGGTAAGTCTACTTTTAGTCTTTTGAGTAATCTCCATACTGTTTTCTCTAATGGCTGCATCAAACTACATTCCCACCAACAGTGTTAGAGGGTTTCCTTTTCTCCACACCTCCAGCATTTATCATTTGTGGGCTTTTTAATGATGGCCATTCTGACTGGTGTGAGGTGATACCTCACTGTGGTTTTGAACTGGATTTCTCTGATAATTAGCAATACTGAGTATTTTCCATGTACCTATTGGCCATTTGTATATCTTCATTGGTGAATTGCTTATTTAGGTCTGCTCATTTTTGGATTACATTGTTTGTTTTTTTCTTATTAAGTTGTATGAGCTATTTATATATTCTGGAGATCAAGTCCTTGTCAGTCTCATCTTTTGCAAATATTTTCTCCCATTTTGTATTCCTTTGCTGTGCACAAGCTTATGGTTTTAATTGGATCCTACTTGTTTCTTTTGGCTTTTATTTCTATTGTTAGGGTAGATTGCCCTAAGAGAACATTGCTGAGATTTATGATGGATAATGTTTTGCCTATGTTTTCTTCTAAGAGTTTTATAATGTCTCATTTTATGTTTAAGTCTTTAAGCCATTTTGAGTTTATTTTTGTATATGATATGAGGGAGTATCCTAAATTCATTGATTTACTTGCAGCTGTCCAGTTTTCCCAACACTATTTGTTGAAGAGACTATCTTTACTCCATTGTATATTCTTGCCTCCTTTGTCAAAGATTAATTGATCAAAAGTTTGTGGGTTTATTTCTGGGCTGTCTGTTCTATTCCATTGATCCATATGTCTGTTTTTGTACCATATTATGCTGTTTTGATTACTGTAGCTCTATAGTATTGTCTGAAGTCTGGGAGGGTTATTCCTCCAGCTTCATTCTTTTTCTTCAGTAATGCTTTGGCAATTCTGGGTCTTTGGGATTCCATATAAATTTTAGGATTATTTGTTCTAATTCTGTGAAAAATGTCCTGGGTAATTTGGTAAGGAGCACATTAAATCTGTAGGGTGCCTTGGGTAATATGGACATTTTAACAATTAATTCTTCCAATCCAAGAACATGGCATATCTTTTCATTTCTTTCAGTCATCTTTAATTTCCTTCTTGAATGTTTTGTAGTTCTCCTTATATAAGTCTTTCACTTCCTTGGTAAGATTTATTCCTATGTATTTTATTTTTGGGGGTATGTAATTTTAAAAGGGATTGTTTCTTTACTTTCCTTTTCTGATATTTCATTGTTAATGTAAAGAAATGCCACTGATTTCTGTATGTTAATCTTGTATCCTACTACCTTGCCAAATTCTCGTATTAGCTCTAGTAGTTTTTGTATGGAGCCTTTAGGTTTTCTGTATATAGTATCATGTCATCTGCATATAATGACAATTTTACCTCTTCTCTTCTAATTTGGATCCCTTTTGTTTCTTTTTCTTGTCTAATTTCTATGGCTAGGACTCTAATACTATATTGAACAGAAGTGGTGAGAGTGGGCATCCTTGTCTTGTTCTAGATTTTAGTGGAAAAGCTTTCAGCTTTTCACCATTGAGTATTATGCTGGCTGCAAGTTTGTCATAAATAACTTTTATTATGTTGAGATATGTTCCCTCTATACCCACTTTGGTAAGAGTTTTTATTGTAAGTGGGTGTTGAATTTTATCAAATGCTTTTTCTGCATCTGTTGAGATGATCATGTGACTTTTGTCCTTTCTCTTGTTGATGTAGTGTATCACATTGATTGATTTGCATATGTTGAAACATCCTTGTGTCCCTGGGTTGATCCAACTTGATCATGGTGAATGATCTTTTTTATGTGTTTTTGTATTCTGTTTGCTAACATATTGTTGAGGATTTTTGCATCTATGTTCATCAACAATATTGGCATATAGCTTTCATTTTTTTTTTAATAGTCTCTTAAATCCATTGTTTGAAACAGGTTTTCACTATTATTGTGGTCCTAAAACTTCTCTTTTCAAAGCAAAATACATCCTCCACATTGCTAAGTCTAATAGTCAGTTCTGTGTACACATAGTTGAGAAGGGGGAAATTTCCACCTCTACTCCTCTTGAATTCTTGTGGCTGGACTAATAATAAAATTGACACAAGGTAGATTAACAGGAGAAAAACACATTTTAATGTGTGCACATGGAGATCTCATAAAAATGGGATTTAGAAGTGGCCAAAGTAGGCAGCTTTTATACTTTTTAGGCCAAAAAGCAATAAATCTGTGAATTGACAGGACAAAGTAACTTAGGCTTTAGGTACTTAATCTGTGAAGAATCTAAGAAGTGTTTGGCCTTATGGTAGTAAACTAAAGAAGTAACAAGGTTTGTTTATATAGGCTTCTTGGCCCAAATCCCTATCTCTTACAATAAGGGTGCCCTTCTATCTCCAGATGTAGGAAGGGCACCTTTCACATGAGAGAGTTATTTCCTGCCTTCATGGAGACAGAGAGGAAGCTAAGAGTGTCCCTTGTGCATTGGCCATTTCTTAAGTAACTTTAATTCAAAATAATCAATATGCCTTTGATGCATGTTTGGGGGTAGCTGTCCTGGACCCCAACATCTTACTTGACAAATCAGCAGTATTTAAGTCTGCATTAAATGATCAGTTTTCCTGTTTACTCTTATTCATTTGCCTTTCAGAGCACTCACACTCTGGGTTTTCCTCTTACCGCACAGTTTCTCCTCCTCAGCCCAATCACTTAATGTCATGGTCCTTTGTCCCTTTCTCTTCTCCAACTCACTACCTCAGTGATTTCATCTAGTTATTTATTTTGAATACAATCCATGTGTCAACTCACATTTATATTGCCATCTCCTGCGGGTGCCCTAGACACTCAGCTGTTCTCTTGATATTTCCACTTGGATACCTAACAGATTTCTTAAACGTAACTGTATTGATTTCGTACCAAACTGCTTTACCTACAGTTTTTTCCACCTCAGTTGATGGAAATTTAATCCTTCTAGTTGCTCAGACTAGAATCATTGGAGACATCTTTAATTAACCTATTTCTCTCATCTTCCCCCTCATTTCATCTACCAACAAATCTTTGTTGCTCGACTTTAAAAGTATATCCACAGTCCAGTCACTTATCACCACCTTCACTGTTAACTAGTGAACACACCATCATCAATCACTTGGATTACTGCAATACTTTTCTAATTGATTCTCATGTATTTAGGGGTGAAATAGCATGATGTCTGTACCTTGCTTTCCAATAGTTCAGCAAAATAAATAAACAAACAAATGATAATAATAATAATGAATAAATAATGTGTGAACGTGTATGTGTGTATAGAGTGGGAGAGTGAGAGGGAAAATATGTGCCAATATGGTTAAATCTTAAAAACTGCTTAGTCTAGTTGAACAGTGTATAAGTGCACCTTTTATTATTCTTCCAAATGTTCTGAATTTTTTAGTTTCAAAACAAAAGCAAAGAACAAGCCACTCATCTAAAATGTCATTATTCATAAGCTACAAAAATGTTAGCATACACATAGTAATCTAGTATAAAATAAATCATGTCTCATCATGTCTCATAATTAAGATAATTTGTTTCCAAGTGAAGATTAAAAAAATCATAAAATATGTTGGGTTTTCTTTTTTTTTCCCTGAGCATATAAAACATAATAGGTTAAAACAGAGATCCAAGTTAGCCATTTAGAAATATCCAGATGATATACTTCTGTGAGTAAATATAGGGCATGCTAACCATTTGATGGGTAACAAAAAATAACCTTTTAATGTATCTATAAAATGTAGAGCTCAATTATTAGGTCAAAATTCTGAAAATCTAAAATGCAATAATCATAAATATGCATATAGAACCAATCACATATCTTGGAGGAAATATTAACACAGAGAGAACTAAAAGCAAACACTAAAATTACAGAGTTGTTAATTAAAAATGATGATTACTCATTTTCTCATACCTTTTCTTGCCAATAGTTACAGAATATGTGCTATCTCTATTTCCTAAGAAAGAAACTATTCTGTCACTGTGTCACCAGTGAGTCAGAACAGTTCAGTATTTTTATCACAAGCATTTCAATCTGTATTTGCCAGTTCTTGTGAGTAAATTAGACTTGACATGTCACATCTCACACTCAAGAAGGCAGCAAATGGCTTAGTTGATATATTTCATTAAAGTGTAAGATAAATTCTAAACATCAAATGTCAACAACAATGACTTTTCATTCTTGTCAAGAAGTAGGGCTATTATTCTCCATGAGTATCATTAGAAACCTTGCTTTCAGGGTTCAACTCACTTTGCTATATAGGTTTTGGACGCAAAAATAAGTCTATGTTAATTTGGGAATAAAGATTAGAAGCACAGGCTTTGGAGTCAGGCTGCCTGAGTTAAACCTTTGGAGAAGGGAGAACTACGCCTCTTTTAAATTTTTATATGTCTTTACACTACCCTTCAGTTTCTAATAGATAGGGCTTTCTCTTTATTCATATTTGCTCTGCCCGATGCATACTTCCAATCTGATAGTAGACAATAGGACAGAAAAATAAAATTCTTCCTTTGAGAGGAAGGCTAAATTTAAAAGAACCTTCAAGGCAAAAAAAACTAGGATTTTGTGAAACTCTTTCCTTTCTTGATTTCAGGAATTTATCTTTCTGTTTCTCTAAATTCTAATTTCTAAATCAGTCTGTAATTTCTAAGTCAAAATTAAATTGAACTAAATACCTGTCATTAAAAACCAAGTTCTCATTCTGATTTCCTTATTTGTTCAATGCATCTTGATTCTTCTTGTAATTCCTACTCAGAATGTATGTACCTTTCCCCAAGGGTAGTGATCTGGGGAAACAAGTCTCAAGAGATATTCTTTGAACACATGACTCTGGGGTCAAATAAGCTTTAGAAAATCTGTGTGCAGTTGCTTTGCAGCATAAAATTCATATTAATTAGTGGGTCATTAAATAATTTTAATGTGTTGGGATTAGCATTTTTTTAAATAAATAGAATGGAATGGAATATAAAGTGTCAGCTAGCATTCCTTATAGTACACTTATGGAATTATGCATTGTTCTGTGAAACATATTTCTCAGTTATTTTCATGTGTGTGTGTTGGTGTGTATATATAAATAAACTGTGTACTGGAGTCATTGAAAATAAAGACCATGAAAATGAGAACAAACAATGATCACTTATTCAGAGCTTAGTGTATCAAAGGAGTTCTGCTTTTAGCAAAAAAAAAGGCAGTCAGTGGAGTGGGAAACCTTTATAGTGAAAGAAAGAGAGGCTGAGAGGAAGGGAAGGGAAGAAAGAGAAGGAGAGAGGGAAGGGCGGGAGGGAGGGAGGAGGAAAGAATGGAGGAAGGAAGGAAGGAAGGTCTCCAGTTATGCTCTGATGGAAATTATTGGTATAGGGAAGTTGGAGGTGTGCTAGCTGAAAGCAGAGCATCTTACCTGGTTCATCTGGGCAGCATATTTGGCTTTGTATGATTGATTCTGAATTGGAAGTAGGGGCAAAAATTAAGGAAGTTGGCTGTCTTTGAACAAATCTTACTGTTCTTGACCAGTTGCAGCAGAGGTTGTATTCCGGCTCACTGGACTTCTTATGTGAGTTAGAGTCCTATTGTCATATGTGGCCTGGCCATTTTCCATGTGTATATTCAGTCTATCAGACTTTTGAAAAAAGTTTTAAACCTGGAGCCATATACTATATACCCCTCAAATGTTCACAATGAAGGATTGAATACAATCCATGTGTCAACTCACATTTATATTGCCATCTCCTGCGGGTGCCCTAGACACTTAGCTGTTTTGTTGATATTTCCACTTGGATACCTAACAGATTTCTTAAACGTAACTGAATTGATTTCCTACCAAACTGCTTTCTTTACCTACAGTTTTTTCTACCTCATTAAAGGATTGAAAAGTGCTACCTAAATTAATGTAACATACTTTAAATTATATCATAAATTCTTTTGACCATTAAGCCCCCCTTTTTATTCCATGATTCCTCTTAACCCAAGGAACGCATGCTTTGGAAAATATTTTTTATAATCATTTTCAACCTTTAATCTTCCTTCTGTACTCCCCACTTCAAATAATTTGCAAGATTTAGTATTTGCCTTTTACTGGTATTTTTAATCACTATTTAGTCACAACTCTGATATCCTTTGCTTTTCTTGAATTATTCAATAGCTAAATTCAGGTTTCTCACTTGAATCTGCTCTTCTCATAGATTCCAGGTTAGTTTTAGCTATTATTTCTTTGCTCCAAATTTTTAGTCTCTATTCTCACACTATCAGTTCTCCTCTGAACAGATATAAGAAGCTATCCACTGTCTGGCTATAAGTTGATTTTTTTCAGTCATATCTTATAAACTTTTTCCATATTCAAAATTTGATATGCCTTCCTGTCCTTCTGTAATATATTTTCTAATTTCCATCTATAAAAGTCTTTTTCACTTTTTAGGGACCATATGAAATTCAGCTTCTTAAAAACAGTCTTCTATGATCATCCCTACACTCACCCACTCCCAACCTGCAAATAATATTTCCTTCATCTAAATTTCTAAAATAACCTTGAATAAACAGTACCATATTTTTCACATATTGCCTTACATTAAAATATTTGTATCCATATTATATACCTGGTAACTTTTCTATCCTTATTCATAAAATCTATACTTTTTTCAACTTTATAAACCTTTACAGTCCCAAATATCATGTCTTGTACATACTGTGCTAATGAATAAAGCCAAACACCTGCCTTTTTTTAAATAGTCTTTTAAAATTACAGACATTCATCTTACTATTTGAGATGAGTTAAAATGCAGAAAACTTGCAAGGAATTACATGACAATTCAAATTCAAAATATGTATGATTGTTATAGGGTCCTCTCCTGAAAATACTGGGAACAGTTTCCCCCAGAGGCTGACAGTAGGCAAAGACAATAGAAAGTGGTTATCATAGTAGCCTCAAAGATCTAAATTATATGAAGAAACCAGCTCCAAAGACATAGTATTATATTTTATTTGTTGTTTTCATATCTATCATCAAAGCTCTAAAATACCTGAATTAAATGTTATATTTATCTCTTTGAGCAAATGCCCAGGCCAATTTTCATCAGGGACTTCCCCAGTTGAGCACATTTGGGAACTCAATACCTGTTTATTTGATTGAAAGAGGTTGTGTGGATAGTCCCAGGACTTAATTCCATAAAGGGCTAATACTGTATCGATATTATTATTTTTAAAACAAAAGGCAGATTCTGCTCATTTGTTGCACTCTGGATTTTCTCAGTGTTGTCTTTTATAATAATAAGAGTGGTTGATTCTTCTTACTTGCTTTATAGATATACCTTCAAATAATTATAAGTCCTTTTACCATCTAGTAGATATAGTAAGAGCATAATGTTTAGAAGTTTCTGATGGCTGCTATTAGGCTGCTAGTGGTTATGGTTCTTTCAAAAGAAAAATCCATTTACTTTGATTGCTCTTATAGTTCAAAAAATATTGATCTATCCCTGCTTGCAGACTCTTTTCAACAGGTAGCTACAGAGATTTAGACAAAAATCTATATTTCACTTTGGTCTCTCATTCAAGGTACTTCAAAAGAAAATATTTAAAGAATAGACAGGTTAAGTGAGGTTGAAGTGAACAATGCTATACTGAATCTTCTTATAAAAAGGAATGCTTCCTGATACTTGCATTTTTTTCTGCTCCAGTATTAGACTTTAAGTTCCTAAGGGAGTAGGGTCATGTCTCTTTAATTGACTCTATATCATATTTAGTTTATTTCACAAGGGATTAGTGTATTTGCTATGTGTGGAGTATATTGGGGTGTGCATTATCAGAATGGTTATCAATGGCTTATCTTTGCCTAGAATAAAGTCAGAGGCCCTTTACATTATACATAGGGTACCCCATATCTCCCCATCATGACTCATCTCTTACCTCACTCTTGCACCCTAAGCCCTTAGTCCATCCATACTGAGTTACTTGGATTTCTACAAATGTGATGTTTCCTACTATCATCCTTTGGTCAAACTGTTCCCTCTACCTGAAATGTTGCAAACTACCACACATCCTGTACTCCAACCCCGATCACACATATCCCTAGAGATCTGCTCAATTTTACTTCGTGTTTCAGTTAATAGAATAATTTTGCCTTTCAGTTTCTAAGCAGAATTATTCATTTTCTTCTCTATTTCCCATATATCTTATTCTAAAACTACATTATTTATCATACTTTTATATATCTGCATACTTGTGTTTTTCTGGTAGGCAGTGATGATTAATCGTTACCTCTACATTCCCAACATTTCAGGATATAGTACAATTTCAAGATGTTTTCTTAAATGAACATAATAATAGAAGACTGAATGAACAGATGAATGAATATATGAATAAGTAAGGTCACTGTACCTGAAAAAAAATTGATCGTGACATTATAGTTAGCTGGTTTACTGGTTGATGGCATTAACTGATTAGAAATTTTTACAATAAAAATGCATTTGAGCATATCCCTTGGGTTTCCTAATCTCAATCAGCCCTCCACATTGTCCTTTTTGTCCCAGACTCTATACTTAGTCTCTTATTTAAGGCAAATGCTAAGGAGGTCTTTTGAAGGACCCTATGTATATAAACAGTGGCCAAGTTTTAAGGATACTACCTTAGGGCAAGTTAGGAAGAGGAATTACTTGTTCTACATTTCATCTTTAAAACACGGGAAATGCACTTAGCTTCTCGAATCATCTTGTATTTTTAAAATATTTACATTTTGTGGCATAGTTCATTCCCTTTTTCTTAAAAATATGTGCCAAGGAATTAAAAAATATATAAATTCTGAATTCACCTGTTTGGCAGCTCCTGCAGACTGTATTTTTTAAGGGCCAGGATAATGGCATACACCTCTTTGTGGCCATAGTTCCAAACATGGTTCTTGGTACACAGTCGATCCTTAGTAAATATTGAACTGAAATGAACTGATTGTACTAAGACTAGCTTTTAGATTCCCTGATCTAAGATATTTCATCATCAGGAACATCAAGAAGTCTGCATTTTTTTTTCTTTTAATTGATTCCTACCTAGTCTCATTAAATTGTTTTGGGCAATCAAATAAATCAAATAAATGTATACACTAAGGAACTATAGGGTTAAGGATAGTTCTCAGTTTTGAAGTTGTTACATTGTGGTGTATTTTGACTGTTGTGAAATTTCAAGAAATATGTTAATAGTACTTAAAGTACCTACTTTTGTACATTATTTATTTATTTTTAATTAAATGAGAGGATACTTAGTCATTTCCGTAGAAACAACCTTAGTTCCACTCCCTTGTATTCCAACATGTTCTCTTGAAAGGGAGAAAGAGGGTGGAATTATAATTATTGAGTAGGGTCTTGCACAAAACCACAGGAAACCCATTGCCAGAAGACAGAAGAAAGTCTGATTAAAAAACTGAAAGAAAATATTATATAATCCAAGTTCATAGGTTCCATTATCTTGTCTTATGGTTTTTATTTTTGTTGTTTTTTGGGGGCACAGGGGACTTACTACAACAAAATATCACAGATGGGGTGGTTTGTAAACAACAGAAATTTATTTCTTACAGTTCTGGAGGCTGGAAGCCCAAGAACAAGGCACCACCAGCATGGTAAACATGAGCATACTCTTCCTGATTCGTAGTGGCAGCTTCTTGCTGTGTACTCACATGGTCGAAGGGGGCAAGAGGTCTCTCTGGAGCCTCTTTCCTAGGAGCACTAATGTCATTTATGAGGGCTCTGCCCTCATGATGTCATCACCTCACAAAGGCCTCGTCTCCTAATAACATCATCCTTTTTTTTTTAACATTTTTTAATTGTTACAGTCATTTTACAATGTTGTGTCAAATTCCAGTGTAGAGCACAATTTTTCAATTATACATGAACATACATATATTCATTGTCACATTTCTTTCATTGTGAGCTACCACAAGAGCTTGTATATATTTCCCTGCGCTATACAGTATAATCTTGTTTATCTATTCTGCATATGCCTGTCAGTATCTACAAATTTTGAAATCCCAGTCTGTCCTTTCCCATCCCCTGCCCCCTTGGCAACCATAAGTTTATATTCTATGTCTATGAGTCTGTTTCTGTTTTGTATTTATGTTCTTTTTTTTTTTTTTTTTTTTTTTTTTAGATTCCACATACGAGCGTTGTCATATGGTATTATCATCTTTGAACTTGGGGGTAATACATTCAGACCATGGCACCTGTCAAGGCTTGGAGACTCATTGTTTGTGCACATAGACATTAACTTTAGGCCCCTCAATTACACTCGAAATTTGAGACCTAGACACTGAGATGACAGAATACAAATGATTTGCTATAAATGCACCAATTCAACCATAAAAACATCTTCAAATTAATGATATGTCAAATAACATCATACTTAGAACCAAAGAAAAGCATGTTGTTTTTTTCACAGATTAGGAGTTCCTAATTCTATTAAACATCCTAGATGTTCAGTAATTTTAATGGGAAATATGATTAAGAATTGAAGATTCTTTTTTTTGAGTGCCTCTATTTGTTATACAGTATCTCAAAACAGTATATGATTTAGTTACTGGCTGCTAGACGTTCTTCTACACTAGCCCTGTGCACAGTGGTAAACTTTGGGAGTCTTTTCTCAGGGTTTATTTACCAGCATTCCAAAGTTTTTATTAAATAATTGTACCTAATCTGAATCTTTTTTAAAAAGTCAGTGTTCTCATCATGATTGTAAAACACATTACACATTTATTATTGCAAATATGTCCTTCATTACTTTGCCTGGGAAGTTACAGCTTTCCTTCTCAAAATCTCTTTAAATGTTGGCTATAGCCTCATTTGTCTCAGATACTTGAAGGTGAGACAGAGATTAACTCACAAGGTCCTTTCTAGCTGCATGATTCTATATTTCACGACCTTTATAAGCCCTTTGCTAACGTAATGAGATTTCCAAGAGGCTTCTTAACATTAAGAATCAGCAAAACCGCAAGTTTTACAGATCACTTTCTTTTAACCTGCACAGTTTCTCTGTGAAGTATTTGAATTACAGTGTCAACTGTTGTCAAGTCAGAGATTGATCAATGAGAATTTCCATGTCATTTTAAGGCCAGATGTTAGTCTTTGGCTGGAAATCTGATTGAATTTAAAATTAGAGTTTATTACTTTAGGCATCAAGGATCAAAGTTACTCAGTCACTTAAGAAAGGTGTTGAAAGAGTCCTTTTCTACAAATTTCAGCCACTGTCGTTTAAACCTGTATTTCCTATTTTATTCTCAACTCATTGCAGGAGAGCCTTCCCAAGTGCTCTGCTTATATTTCCTCTGACCTCTCATCCTCATTTATTTCAGCACCTCTTCACCAGCTTCTGATTTCTTTGCCTCCATAGCAAGAAAGAAAAAGAGCAGAACCAGATGTTATCCCATGGGTGCCAACCTCTGACTCTGGGAATGGATACTCATTCTTTCCCTTCCAAATTTAGTTGTGAATGATGCACAGTATTTAGCTGACTCCCAATGAAGGCAACGTTTGTTAAAGAAATATCATATCTGAATAGTGTTAAAAATTACACTGGCACCATACAGAGGTGGGATTAGTGTGTTGAAGCATTTAAGATAAAAACGTCTCTTAGAATGAATGTTGCTATCTTTTCTGTTCCAATACCGAATCTCTTTCCTTGATTATTCCAGTGCCTGGCTCACAGTATTCTCTCCATTCTTTCTATCAAGCAGCATGGAGCTGTGGAAAGAGTATGGTCATTGGAGTCAGGTAGATGTTGATAGAATTTCACTTGCGCTATCTCTACATATTTGACCTTGGTCAGCCTCTCAGAATCTATTTTTTTCACCCATTAAGCTAGAATAAATAGTGCCTTGCTCTCAGTGCCACAGTAAGAAAATACTTGAATTAAAACAGTTATAATATTTAGCAAACCTCCTGTCAAATAATAGTCACTCAGTAATGGCAGCTAGTAATCTTCCTGGAAACCTGAGGTAGCCCAGTGTCTTACCTTGTTTATGAATCATTTGCTAGTAGTAAGTCACTTGTCTTAGCTTTAATTCCCTAGAAAAGAGAGGCTGAGGTGAAGCTTACGGACTGATACTTTATGTGGGGAAGGAGGAGTACAATTCTAAGACAGTAAAAAATGAGGGGGGTGAAAAAGAGATATACCAGGGAACTAGAGGAATAAGGTAGTAAGTTACTGAGTGTTACTAAGTGGCCACAGCCTCTGGAGAAACACAGCTGTGTTGTAGCCATCTGGGCCGTGTGGGCCAGCTGTGATTTGGAATCATCTGTTTTGGGGATGAAGGGTGATCAGTTTACCTGCTGGTCTCCTTCCCATCTCCTGCCTCTTAGTAGTCGAAGTTTATTCTTCAAGCATTAAGTTCTCCACAATTCCAGGTAGCATTGCCACCCCTTAGGGAAGCAGTTGAGGAAGACCAAGGCAATTCTGGGGGATGAAATCTGGGTTTTGGAGCTACAATAGTTTTTACTGAAATGGAATGGACAAGGTAAAGACGACTGTACCAATGATTTCTCCATGCCTCAAACCTGCAGGGACGTGAAACAACTAATAGTGTTAGGAGAGGAACCGAAAGAAATGGTTATGATGGTCACTTCTGCCACATTCCATTTGTTAGAAGCTAATCACTAAGGCTGACCAATAATCAAAAAAAGAAGAATTTGACTCCACATTTGGATAGCAAGGAACATCAAAGAATTTGCAGACATGTTTTAAAACCACCACAGAACCATTTAAGAGCAAGATGGAAACATAATGCTTCATCACTCCTAAATACCCAGTTTGAATTATCACCAAAACAAAGGTTGTTTCTCACATAAACACAGAACAACAAATCAGATTAGAAACTCAACATTGATACAGCACTACCAAATAATTCACAGACCCCATTCAAATTTCACGATCCAAAAATGTCTCTTTTTCTTTCTTGTCAGGATTTAACCCATGAAACTTCATTGCATTTACTTGTCTTGGCTCTTTCATTTCCTTCAAGCTAAATGAGTTCCTCAGTTTTTCCCTCTGAAGACCTTGATAGCTATAAAGAGTACAGGCCTTTCCTTCTGTAATATGTCCCTTAATCCTGGTTCATCCAATCTTTCCTCACATCCGGACTTCGGCCATGCATTCTTTTGTTTGCTGTTTTGTTTTGGCCATGCATTCTTCACAGGAATGATGACTGATGCTCAGTACATCACATCAGGAGACAAACAATGTCACTGGTTATGTGATCCTAGTAAAATTAATGCCTTCTGGATTTTTTCATAGTAACATCACCATTTTCACCTTTGTGACTGGTAAGTGTTTCAGAGAAAGATAATCCAAGAATATGTTAGAATCTTATTTGTTATCAAACATTCACCCAGAATCCACAATCACATGATGGCTATCAAAGGTTGATTTTCTAGTTTCTATTTCTAATTCCTGTTTTCTTTCTTTCTTTCTTTCTTTCTTTCTTTCTTTCTTTCTTTCTTTCTTTCTTTCTTTCTTTCTTTCTTTCTTTCTTTTCTTTTCTTTCTTTTCTTTCTTTCTTTCTTTCTTTCTTTCTTTCTTTCTTTCTTTCTTTCTTTCTTTCATTGAAGTATAGTCAGTTATAATATGTCAATTTCTGGTGTACAGCATAATGTCTCAATCATGCATATATATACATATATTCATTTTCATATTCTTTTTCATTAAAGGTTATTATGAGGTAGTGAATATAGTTCCCTGTGCTATACAGAATAAATTTGTTTTTTATCTATTCTTACATATAGTGTTAGCACTTGCAACTCTCAAACTCCTAAATTTATCCCTTCCCACCCCCTTCCCCTGGTAATCATAAGATTGTTTACTATGTCTGAAAGTCTGTTTCTGTTTTGTAGATGAGTTCATTAGTGTCCTCTTTTTTCTTTTCTTTTTTTTTAAGATTCCACATATGAGTGATATCATATGGTATTTGTCTTTCTCTTTCTGGCTTACTTCACTTAGAGTCATTCTGCATTTTTTTAAATTGTCAATCTGTCATTATTATTGTTGTTTTGTTGGTTAAACTGCCCCTGTGATTGCCAGCATAGTTCCTTAAAGCTGGCCTCTATGTCTTTTGATATGTCTCCATCATTCTTTAAGCACTTTTTTTTTTCCTTTTTTGGCACAAGTTGATCTAGGTTTGTCTTGTATTTTTCCTCTACTTTTCCTCAACAGCCCTGGAAGCAGGCTTCCTGGTTCCCTTTAGTGGAGAATATTTAGACACCAAGATGTGGGCACTCAATGTGCTTGTTGCTATAGGTACCCTATTCTTTTAGGACTCTCAGTGGAAAGAGCTAGAAAATATGTGTGATTACATTTACATACATATGTGTGGTGTTTGACATAATACATACATACACACCCACACATTCATATCTACCTACCTATCTATCTGTCTATGTCTATACTTTAAACATGGGTTCACACCAATTCCTCCAATTTTAATTCAACCCCTCAGAATTCTTTGTAGCCTTTCCTTTTTCCGCATCCCTTTTTGATAGTGAGGAGTCTAGCTACCCTTATCCTCAATACATTTATTATTTGCACAGTCCCTCATATAAACATAATCCCACAACCTTACTGGCTGCCTCCTTGGCTGTGCTTCTACTTGTTTGGCCCCTAGCCTCATTATCATTTACTGGACCTTCTCAACCCCTGGTGCCACCATCACTGCCTCTGGTACAGGCAGAATATTTGGTCCCCATAAAATACAAGTGTTGAAATCTAATCCCCAGTGTGATGGCATTTAGAGGTTGGGCCTTTGGGGAGGTGATTAGGTGATGTGAGTGGAGCCCTGATAAATGGAATCAGTAGCCCAGGAGTTCCCTTGCCTTTTCTACCATGTGAGAACACGTTGTAAAGACAGCTGTCAGTGAAACAGGAAATGGGCCCTCTCCAGCTATCAAACATACTGATCTTGGACTTCCCAACTTCCAGAACTGTGGAACAGATTTCTGTTGTTTACAAACCACCCAGTCTAAGGTATTCTCTTATAACATCCTAAATCAACTCAGACAGCCTCCTAACCCCAACCAAGCCATCCTGCCTAAAGAAAGAAAGAGAAGGGAAAACACTTTGTATCTTTTCTGGTACTGCTTTTCTCCTTCCACCTGGGACACCTTTCTCCCTTTACTCTTCCCCAGTTTACATAGTGAGATGTCTCTAAGGTAGTTTAAGGGTCGTCTTTTCCATGAAAACTTCGCCTGTTTATCAACCTCCAATTCAAGGGGACTTTGCTATACCTCCTTTGTGTCCTCATTTAAGAATAGGGGCTACATCTTATTTGTCTTTCCCTAGTGCCTAGAATTATTTTTGATACATATTAGAAACTAAATAAATGTTTCATAAATGAATGAAAATTCCTTTGCAGTAGTTTGGTGATTAAGACTTTGGATTCAGCAGACCTAAACTCTGCTATTCACAAGTTTTGTGAAACTGGGCATGTTAGTGTCTTGTCTTTTTGGACTGTTACAACAAAAATACTATACACTAGGTGGCTTGTAAACAACAAACATCACAGTCTGGAAACTAGGAAATCTAAGATCAAGGTGCTGGCAGATTCAGTGTTGGTGAGAACACATTTCCTAGTTCATAGATGGTCTTCTTCCTATGTTCTTACGCGGCAGAATAAGCAGGGGCCCTTTTTAAGTCCTCTCTTATAAGGGTAGTGATACCATTCATGAGGGCTCTACTCTCATGACCTAATCACCTCCCAAAGGCTTAATCTCCAAGTTCTATCACATTATGGATTATGCTTCACCATATGAATTTTGGAAAGACACAAATACTCAGCCTACAGCATTACTTCTCTGATCTTCATATTTCTCATCAGTAAATGGAGTTGACAATAGTTCCATTGTATGGTTGTTATAAGGATTAAACTACATAATAAATGTTTAAAAAAATGTTTCCACAATGTTAGCACAGTTTAATGCTCAATAAATGTTATCTGCTATTATTAATAATTGTTTTGTGCATATCTATCTATCATCTGTGACATATGAATTATTTGTTCAGATATTAGCCTTGCCTCCTGGATTAGAAAAAACATTCAAAGGCAATGATGTACAATAGGAATATGTTTATTTTCCTTACTGCTTATTGTTTTTCAGTCTAAGAGAGTATTGCAGCTTCAAAATTATACCATTATTTGAAAATATGTTCTTGACTTTAAAGAATGTAGTATGAAAAGAGCAAAGGAAAAACATGATTTTAAAATAGTAGACTAAGCACTTACTCTCAATCCTAACCCAAAGATGATAGAAAACATATTAAATATATATATATACTGATGCTTAAGGATAGAAAGAGAACATCTCCATTATTATAAGGCTATAGGATATCCCTGAGATATATAAATATTAGTACACATATAAAGATATATATGGAATATAAAGGTAGGCTGAGAATTTCATAAACCAATGCCTCCATGGGATGCTTTTGCTTGCAGCTTCTGCCTAGGGAGCTATTATTCATTAGGGCCAGAAGCCTCCAGGGAAGAGGCCACTGGCAGTCCTGAGAAATTACAATAATTGCTCCAGAGGAAAATATTTCAACTACAGAGCCAAATGCCCAGACATGGAATGGGAGTCAAATGCAGTTATCAAGAGAGAAGCATCCCCAACTCAGGTTGAAGAGCATAAAAGTGGACTGTGCTACCGATCAACAGAGGAAAGAATTTATATCTACAAGTATGACACGGTTCTGACATTGAAAGAAATAAAAGCCTGAAGTTTACTGAAACAAGTAAATAAAAACATTTATTTGGCATCATGTTCAAAACCAACAGTTTTGTTCTATCCACCAAACAACTTCCTCCTGCACTTGTCATCATAGGCTTGATAACCATTAAGATTCACCAAATATATTTTAAAATATGCTGCTTCAGAATAAACTTTAGTCTGCTACTCTCGAAGCACACTTCTGCTCATACCTAAGGAAACAGTTAAAAGAACAATCAAAAAATAATATAAATAATTATACTAGATATCCTCACAAAAATAAAGGGGGAAATTGTATCCATGAGAAAATAATAGGAGGTTATGAAATAATAAAAAGTAGTAAGTCATTAAATATTCAGGAAATGACAACATAATTTTTCAGTATATATGTATATTAAAAGAGACAGTGAATAAATAAATTGGGATTTATCATATAATGCATATGTATTTATATATATAATTCTTCTAGAATGCAGAATGGAGAATTTTAAGAATGAAAATTTGAAAGATTGAGCAACATGAAGGCCAAATCTGAAAGTTCCAATGTTCAATGTAAAAGAGTGTCAAAGAGATGAGTGTATACAGGAAACAGTATTTTAAAAGAAATAATGGTAACAGTTTCCTTCAACTGAAAAAAAAAGTTACAAGTTATTTGACAGAAGAAATCTATCCAGTATCAAGTTAAAACATTTTTTCAAAACCAATACCTGGGTAGATGATAGTGACATTTAAAAATAGCAAGTCTAAAAAGGAACCCTAACACTTGTGGGAAAGGAGGAGAGGGAGCAGGGGATAGATTAATTATAAAGAGAATTGCTTGTTTATATTTTTCATTAGGAATACTGGATGGATAAAAGACCAGGAGAAAATATTTTCAAAATGCTAAGGAAAAATAATTTTGAATTAAAATTCTATACCTTACCAGTTATCACTCAATAATGAGAGCAAAATAAAGACATTTTAAATGAAGAAGAACCTAGTCTTTCAATAACAGAAATTATTTCAGTAAGGTATAAGAGTAATAAGATGTTCTGAACCTAACAGCAATGTCATCTCACCATCACCTAGCACTAATTTAGCCTCACTATTCCCCACTTAACATTCACCCCATAGCATGTATCACCTTCTAAAATAAGATGTTTTTGTTTATTATTATTTGTGACTTTCCAATGGAATATACACTATCAATGAGCAGGAATTATTGTCTGTTTATTCATTGATATGTCCCACTTTGTACCTAGAAGAGAGTCTGGGACATCATAGGTGCTCAAATAAATATTTGCTGAATAAACTGAATGAATGACTGTGATTTGAACTATGATAGTGAGCTTGATTCAACTACAAGGAAATGTGGTAAATTTCATACTCTATTTAGAACACAGTTCTTTTAGAAATTGTTAGAGAGGGTAGACAAAAAATAATTAAGGGCATAAATAATATCAATTTGACAGATTTGACAAATTGAATTGAATATATTTTACTTATTTATCCACTGTGAAACCTGCGTATACTTATACTGAGTATTAAAGCAGTAACATTAGAAATCAACACAATGATAGCCTAGACCCGTAAATTTAAAAACACTTTAAAAGCATTTACGAGTTAAAGAGAAAATCAAAATGGAAATTACAAACTATTTAGAAGTGAACAAGTAAAGCTCTAAATATCAAAGCAGTACCCGAAGAAAAATTATAGATTCAAAAAATAATTTTTTAAGGAAACAGGAAAGGCTGAAAATAAACTAATAAAAAACCAAAACCTAAGGCTTGAGCTCAAGAAGGTAGAGAAAGAACAGCAAAATAATGCAAAAAAGAGTTGAAGATGGAATTTAAAAAAAAAAAAAGAAAGATGTTTAAATAAAATAAAAAAAATAGAATTGATCAGCTGAAGTTGGTTCTTTGAATAGACAAATAAATTAGACAGCTCTTTTTAAGTATGAGGCAAAGAAAACTCAAAGACTAATCAGAAATAAATAGCATTAGGAGTGAGAAAAATTTATGACAGATTTATAAAGAGATATTTAAAGATTATGTAACACTATTCTACTACCACTACACTACTTACTTGGAAAATTTGAATTCTATAATATATGTAAGTTGCTAATATTGGCCCCCTCCAAAACCAACCAAACAAAATTTTAGTAGGAAAATAACTTTAGAAGAGATTGAAATTGTAGTCAGATTTCTACCTCAAAACTATACCAGACTCAGCCAGCTTTTTTTGGCACAGCACAGTCTAAACTCAAGAATCCGATTGTCCTCTTATACAAACTAGCCTAAAGACTAGTGAATGTTGGAAAACTGCTAACCTCTTCACCTGATATCGATAATCTCTTCACCTGGATTGGAGCAGCACAAGGAAAAATTATAGACCAGCATCACTATGACACAGATAAAAATATAATATTGAATCAAATCCAGTCTATTAAAGGAATCATTATCACTATGATTTCTGCTAAGGATACAAGAGTGTTTTGCTAAGGATAAAATTATTATTTGTTTAAAAAAATAGCAAGTTACAGAATATATTGACAGCATAATGCAATATAAAGTAATATATATAAAGTAATATTTAGTTTTTATAAAGAGGATTTTTATATTTACATAAATTAAGATGTTTTAAATAGTATATATTATAGATATACACATATCTGTGTATAGTTATAAAAGCATGGAGAAAGAATTGGAAAGATAACACAGCAAGTTGGTACTGGTAGATTACAGAAGAACCAGAAATGTGTGATTGTTGGAGTATCAGGAGAGGCCATAACTTTATCTCACAGTTTTATTTTTTTTATTTTTATTTTTTTTGTGCTGTCATTTATTTGAAGACAACTGTATTAATGGATTTCATGTGACTTAAAAACCAAACCATTCACCACAATAATCTACAGCTGACATTCATAGCTTCACAATGAAGATCTTAGATATTTGGAGTTTCCTTGAATACATTTTGAAAGGATGTTTTAAAGTGCTCTTAAGAGAATTTTTTTTCAGCCTCCTTCAATTTAATTCATCCAAAAAACCTCGATTGAGGAACATATTTGGGTAATTTGGAATGAAAAACTGATTCCTACCAGGAGCTTCTGGAGGGTCTAGTTGTGGAAGTAATTCAACCAACAAGTACTAGGGAAAGTGACAGATCCTGTGTGGAAGGCATTCATTGATTGCTCTAGGAACACATAGGCAGAGAATGTTACCTTACATCCTGGTCTCAGTCTAGAGATTTCCTCTACCACACACAGATTACAAAAAAGAAAAGTTTGGGGGATTTGAGGAAAGTACATATGTATGTATTTGTGTGTATATGTATATAGTACAAACAGAAAGTCTGACTCTTTTTCATAATTGTTCTGTTAGGGACAACTTCATTAGCTCTGATGACCTCAGTTTCCTTCTTGGCAAAATGAGAGAAATATACTAATTATTCCCTAAAGATCATTTCATCAAATCATGACCATAAGAGGCAAAAGAAAATTAAGATTTAAGAACATTTTCGTCTTATGCTCTGAAATATCTTGATGTTAGAGAGTGTGCGTCTCTAAATTGGCTGTATGGATATCATATGTCTGAAACCCTTGGAAGATGACTTAAATCATCTATTTTTACAGAAATTGAAAAAGAAAGTTGTGGTGATCCTGGCACACCCTTATATGGAATTAGAGAAGGCGACGGATTTTCTAATCGTGATGTTTTAAGGTTCGAATGCCAGTTTGGATTTGAATTAATTGGAGAGAAATCCATTGTTTGTCAAGAGAATAACCAATGGTCTGCAAACATACCCATCTGTATCTGTGAGTACCAAATGCTTTGCTTCCAGATAGCATATGTTACCCTGTCCTTGCATATAATTACTTTTATAATTAATTGCAAAAGACTGGAACCATGTAATTGTTTTCGAACGAGTAGCAGTTTCTGATATGATCTTTAACAAGTGTGCTTATGCCAAATTATAAATTTCATTGCAGATTTAAATAAAGTTAACATAGTTCACTTGGTAATTGCAAAGTATTTTTTACATATGTTCTCTTTATTGGTGGCACTTTGTACTTTATCGATAGCGTACTTCTTATGAAAATTATACATCTGAGCTAATTCTAATAGACTCATTTATTTTAGCAAGATAGTATATGCTTATTTGCAACCAGAAACACTTAAAATATTTAAAACTTATATTGTATGTGTAATGCATTAACTTATTTTTGCTTGTAGATGCTCACACTAATGCATACTTAAGTCCCATTTATTTATACCTCACAGAATGAAATTCATTAATGTTTATGGTATATAATATGCTTGAATTAAAGTGTGTTTCTTTAACTACATTAAAGCATTTCAATTTAACTGCAACAAAAAATATGGTTTTTTTCCTATTGATGCACTTTTTATGTTCATTACCAATAAATACAGTTTACCAGGTGTGAGTACAATATTGAAAATTTTGCATTTTAGTTTTGAATATTAACAAATGATAGCATATAAATCAATAATCATAAAAATAATAATAATTTTGTGGTTTTAAAATATAAGATGTTTTATCTATATCTGGCTTATAATGATAATGCTTTTCATTTGTGAAATCATTTATTCCCTCCAAAGGCATTAGTAGAGACTTTACTTCAATATTTAACTGGCTTTAAAAAAAAAAAGTGGTTTTTTTAAGACCTGCATTTCATCTGAATTTTAATATGGGCTGGAAAACACATTTTCCTTTATCGAAAGTGATGATTATTTAGCATTTTTAAATTATTTAGCATTTTTAAACATGTACTGAGAACTTTTGAAGTGAATAGAGGCGAAAAATTTTCTAACGTATATATTGCATAGTTTAAAAAAAAGAAAGGCAGGAAATAGCAAGGAAACATCACTGTTTCTCATTATAGTGTTTTTCTAGACACATATTGCTGTGACATCTTATCTCACAGTTCAGCTAAGTGGGTATTTTTAGAATCTGGCAGAAATGTCCTTAATTAAAATGTATGTTGCTTGCTCTTCAGAAAATGTAGGAGAGGAAAAGTGCTCAAGACCCTTTAAAATAGCACCCTTTCAGTTTAGGGCCAGTGCTCATCCCTAACCAGGATCACCTTGTGAAATTTCTGTTGTGAGAGAAGAAAATACATTAGGAGAGTCTGATTCGATTCTATCAGCATGATCTAAAGCCTAGTAATACTTCGAAAGACTTTACTTGAAGATCTTTAGTTCTAGGTATTCTTCCAAGAAGACAATCTGAAGAATCTATTAATATATCACATCAAAAATGAAAATATTTTTAAATCATTTTAATAGATGGAAAGATGCATGTAAGAAAATATTTTAAATGATACTGACCAAAACAAACTTTAAAGCTCTTGAAAATCTAGAGAACATTTTTCACAATTTTAAAAGGAAATCCTGCATCCTGATATATGATAAACATGTAGCAGTTAATAGTTTCCTTATATACCAACAATAGCTAATTTGAAAATGTAATTGAAAGACAGTTTATACAGAAAAATAAAGTTATAAAATACATAGAACTAATCCTTACAAAAGTCTAAATAACTCATAAAAAGAAAACTATAAACTTACTGAGAACAGGAAATTGTATCAGAAAAAAATAAAGATAGATGCCATGAATGCCATGTTCCTGAATGAGAAGACATTATATTAAATATGTAAATTGTTTAGAAATTGCTTTGAAATTTCAATCAAAATCCTAACATAATCTCTAGGAACTTGACCTAATTAATGTATTGACATACAAGTAGGCCAAAAAACACACTAGAATAGATGTGAAAATTTTTTAAAAGCAAAGTAGATATGCTTATGTGGATACCAAAGCATAATATTGTTATGACTATAATACTATGGTACTCATGGAAGTATAACACTGGGTCAAAAGAAGTTATATAAAAACTACCTTGAATATAATTAAGGGTTCAAAGTATCATATAGACATCTACTTCTCTGATAGTGGGGATTAGCATGGCGGATTTGATCAGTCCTTGCTTCAGTTGGGAATCATTTAGATCAGAGACTGGCCAACTAAGTAAGGTCTGAGGACCAAATCTAGCCTGAAGCCTAGTTTTAAAAATAAAGTTTTATTGGAACATAACCGTGTACTTTTATTTTCTGTTGTCCATGACTGATTTCCTGCTACAGTGATAGAGGTTAGTTGCAAAGGAGACCCAGGTGCCTTGTAAAGCGAAAGCATTTACTATCTGTCCTTTACAGAAAAAGTGTGCTGACCCTTAATTTAGATGAAGGGTTATAGAATCAAATGATTCCAGGATGCAGGCAGGTAAAATTGTCGAGAGGGAGCAAGACTTAAGTATATGTGTGCCCGTTACGGAAATGGTAGGGAAGTGAAGTGCATTAGCTTTTCAAAAGGAGCTAGACCTCCAGAATTTTTTCCCCTAAGATGTGAAACATGATGATTTTAAAATGTGATTTCAAAGTTTTGTGGATAAGAAAAAATTAAACCAAATACAGTTGTGGTTTGGATTCAGTCCAGTGGCTATCAGTTTACAAGCTTTGGTTTTAACCCCTAACATCATTCTATACAGAAAAATCATATTTTAGTTACAAATTAAATTTTATTTAAACAAACTATATATATAATTCTTATCATTCTTTTACATACTTTATATAATGTGTGTATATTTAGATACAGCTATGTCTACATCTCTATATTTCTGTAGCTAAATAGTGAGATACTGGTCTAATTTCTGAATGTTAATAAAAGATCTAAGGTTAAAAGCAATGTAAACATGCAAAAGAGATGATTATTTTTAATACTCAAATTTTTAAAAATTATTTATATTAAAATATTATTTTACAAATTAAATAATGGGAAATAGTTGTATGAATATTATAAGCTAAGTCCATAATCTTAAATGATCAGAATTCAGGAGTAGATAATTCTAAAAAGAGAGAAAATGTAAATGTCTAATAAATGTGTAAGAAATCTTTAACTTCACTGGTAGGTAACAAAGTGCCAATTAATACAATGAGGTATCTTTTTTTTAATTAAATAAGAAAGGTCAAATGATCATAATATTTTATGCTAGTAGGGGTGTTGTACTCTGTAAATATTTTTGTTATATTTCAGTATAAGATAACAAAACTTTTCTATACAGAAATTTAACAAAAATATTTTGAGGTCTAAAGTTCATACCATTTGTTAATAAAATATAGTACAAAATCGTATGAATTCATTTTTGTTTAAAAATATGTAATAAGAAACACTGGAAGACAGTATAGCATTATTTTAACTATGGCTACCTCTGTGTGATCATTTTTTTGTTTGTTTGTTTGTTTGTTTATCCTTCCTCTGCTTTCTAAATGTTCCATGTGAAACTTTAAATTAGATGGTTTTAAAAGTTAAAAAAAAGAAATTTGGGAGAAAATAAAGACTAATCTTAGTATGATATGAGAGTTCTTGTTTAGTTGTTTTTCCATCTTTAGACACTTGTGGCAGCTATCATAAAATGTTAATTCATCTCCTTATCTATGTTATAAGCTATCAGAGCATCCCATGGCCATGGTAGAAATGGAGCTTACCTAATTAATACCCTTACTCCAAGTTTTCTCTGGGTTGCATCATCCTGGTTATGTTAATATCCACATAATATTTTTTTGTCTTCAATTATTGCATGAGCATCATTATTTTCTATGGAAATCTCCATATACTTCTTCAATATATTTTTGAGCACAGAAACTAAAACTTTGCACAATACTAACATGGATATAATAAATGTTAAATTGCCATTATTACTCCAATTATATTTTTATGCATATTTAAGCATACAGCAATTCAAAGTAGTAGTTGCCTTCCCCATTATGTGAAATTGGTAACATGTTTTTTCTGTGTTACAAGATAATTTACATTGTTTAATAGTATTTTTTTCAAACTGCTAATTGATTATCATAATTGTTAGATATGGTAAGACAAGGTAATATATTACTTTTGAACATTTATTGTATTTTATAATCCTTCTATTTTAACAGTTCCTTGCCTCTCCAACTTTACTGCACCAATGGGAACAGTCCTTTCTCCTGATTATCCTGAAGGGTATGGAAATAATTTAAATTGCATCTGGACAATAATCTCTGATCCAGGGAGTCGGATCCACCTTTCTTTCAATGACTTTGATCTGGAATCCCAGTTTGACTTCCTTGCTGTTAAAGATGGGGACTCTCCAGACTCTCCAATTCTTGGAACCTTTACTGGGGCTGAGGTGCCGTCCCACCTTACTAGTAATAGTCATATCCTACGATTGGAATTTCAAGCTGACCACTCAATGTCAGGACGTGGCTTTAACATCACTTATAACAGTAAGTTTAATTTTCCTGTTTAAAATATTTCTACAAATTAAAGCTAGAAAGGAATTATACAATCCAACACTCTTATTCCACAAATAAGGAAACTTGAACAAGTCATATACATAATTTGTATCAGGGACAGTCTTAGTACTTGATTTCTAACTATATTTTACTCTCTATTACTTCATTTCTCTTTGTCAGAGGCCTGATATTAAGGAAATTTTAAATATAATTATTATATCAACTAATATATTAACTTATTCTTTTAAATCTTATAAGCATAATCTCTACCTACTATAAATCACATATCTTGCTCTGTTATCAGGATGTAAACGTAAAAGAGAGATAGAGCTTTCCTTCGAGATATCCATAAACCAATAGGGAATTTTTAAAAAGTCACAATTCCAAAGACAAAATTCACAAGGCTATCAAAGTATCACAGGAAAGGAAATCACTAATTTTGGGACAGTAGACTACTGAGCTGATTTAACAAAGCCACTATGGGGGCAAAATAGTGTAGTGATTAAAATATCAGCTCTAAAGTCAAACTGTGCAACTTCAAATCTTGGCTTTGCTACATTTTTAGGTTATACTGAGCTCAGTATTCTCATCAGTAAAATCATATTGGGTTTTTGTAAGGAGTTGTTGATGGAAAAATAATCCATGGTAGATCTAAGTAAGAAATGGAAAATTTTTTTCAAGCCAACTGAGAATTATATTCTGGAAGACAGTCTTTTAGAAAGCTCTTAGAGGTCAAAGCACAGTTATGTAAGCTTTTGAAACAAAGAATTACAGTCAGCTGACATACTGACAGTTTACACAATCCAGATCTGCACATACAAAGCAAGGAGTGGGTCATTGTCATTCTTACCATTAGGAGAAGGAAAGTTATCCTTATGAGAAGGAAGTTTATCCCCTAAGGAGGTCTGGTTAATGCAGATGCACAATACATACTAAAGCACAGGGAAGAGCTCAAAAGGGCAGAAGAAAAAATTTATGTTCAATTTTTCTGTCTTGCCACAAAATAGGGATTTTATGTCATCAGAGGAGATAAGGTGAAGCATGTAATTAATCTAGCACATAAACCCAGTAAATGCTTAATAAACATTAGGTGTTGTTTAGTTGGCTTTTGAACTATTCCCTTGACAACTCTTACTGTATTATTGGTTTATTGTATTGCTCTAGATTTCAGAGTTCTTTGAGGTTGTTTAGCTATTGTCTATCACCGATACTTTTGTAGTTCAAAAGGATGAGTATTATTTTTCTTAAAATAACATGGTATAAATATTATAAAAAGATGAACCATATAAAGGAGAAAATATCTTAATAAGTTAACAAGCTTTCATACTAATGCTTCCTTTTGCAAATGTTTTACCTGAAACTATATAATACTAGCAATTTTTATTGTTTTTCTGCAAAGCTGTCAGAAACTGACCAACTCGATGAGTTAGTATTTGTGTCATATAACAATAGGATTTAATTTCCTGCTCTGTAAAAAAGAATTGCGCCCTCCTTCCCCAACCCCATGCCTCAGCCCATTCAGTGCTGAACTTTGTCATTAGTAACAAAATAAAGTTACTGTCTTTTGAAAGTGACGCTAGTGGTGAACACTCTTACTGATAAGTTGTCAGTTTGTAATTGCACATCATTAAAGTTAATTAGCTGTGACATGTATCATAGAGACTGGCTATATAAAATGATTTCTCTGTCTGTAAAGATAGATACATATATGCACTTACCTATTTACAACTTTTATTTTGTCTTAAATGCATAATATTTTAACTTTAATGTTTATGGTACCTTGAAGGTATTATGGAAATATGCCTCCTGGTTCCTTGTTCTGTTTCTCTAGTACATAATTTAACCCACTGTATGCAAATTATTATATTTAATGCTTACTCCTGAATTATTTTTTCTGAAAAATTATCCATCAGGCATTATATTTAGGAGCAACTAGGATTAATCAAAATTAAGCTTTTTAAAAGCCAACAAAAAATAATAATTAGAAATAAATGTGTCTACAAAATATATTTTATATATTTTAGAATTTACCTTAATATTATTTTGTACTGCTTAACTTATAAATGAGGAGACTGGGAGATACAAGGTAAAATAAGATAGTGGCCCTGAATAAAAGAACTCACATTATCTTGAAAGACATGAGACAACCCCAAGATACAGTATGTTGTTGAGAAAAAACTTAAAGCCAGACCAGGGGATAAGTTTCAATCCTATCTCTACAATCTGAGGAAAGCTGCTTACCTTTTTCCAAACCTCATATTACTCTTTAAAGTAAATGGCTATATTTTGCTTATCAGGCTAGTCTAAATGTTAAGTGAAGTAATAATAGATCTAAAGCTCCTATCACAGTGCCTAGAACATGGTAATTGCAAAAGAGTAAACTCTCTCTTCCCTTTTCTTAGATGGTAGAGAGTAAATGAGATATGGAAAATGGAAAATTATTTAAAAATTGTAAGATTTTCATATTTGATGGAAACATTTCACTTTAATTTTTACAATGAGACTATCTCTTTGTTCCAAACAATGAATCACAAGAAGTTTGCAAGAGGACATAGTCAGCCTGTTCTTTATTCACATTAATTGAATTCTGTCTAGCTTATACTGGACATTTTTGCATAGATAAGGCTAATGATTTCAAGAAAACAAGCACAAATAATTATATTTTGAATTTTTGTAATTTTAGAATGTAGTTAATATTTTTAAATCAATCACATGTATTACACATCACAGGGAAACAGATACGGTCAGAGGAAAGCCTGTATTTTTTTAACAAAGATTTTTCTAGAAATAAATATAGCCTTTTAAAAATCACTTTTTCTCACCTCAGATATACAACAGTCTGTCTCATTCTGCTAGTTCATATGTTTTTCTTTTTTTGCTGTTCTCAAGCATTTGGACATAATGAGTGTCCTGATCCTGGAATACCAATCAATGCAAGGCGATTTGGAGACAACTTTCAGTTAGGAAGTTCGATTTCAGTTATTTGTGAAGAAGGATTTATTAAAACCCAGGGAACAGAAACAATTACATGTATTCTTATGGATGGAAAAGTGATGTGGAGTGGACCAATTCCAAGATGTGGAGGTAAGCACAATGATCAGTAAAAATATAATCCCATCATCACCGGGCACTAGAAACCATAACAGGAAATGCATCATTCTATCAAGACTGCTGTAATCTTTATCTTAAAATATCATTTAGTATTGTACATTAGACATGCAGTCTATAGTTAAATTATACTTTTAAGTTTTCATGTTAAACTTTTTTAAGAAACATTTTAGAAGCTCCCTTTAAAAAAGTGCTCTTATTAATATATTAATAAATGATCAGATATTGGTTGCATGTGCAGATTCTCTTGAATATACTTTATAGTTATTGCTTAGTACACTTTATAGTTTCCAGTCATATTTTTCTTTGTATCTTAACTATTCATGTAAAAAACTTATTTTATTTTCAAAAATGTGTCAACTATTACTAATTTCAGTAAATACATTTATGCTAAAGAAGCCATTATTTAAAATGTATAATTCTTCTAGGCAGAGTTTTCTAGACATTCTTTTTTTTTTCAATTTTGATTTGCCCAATAAAATATAGTCAAGAAAGTTCAGGACAAAATATATGTATGTGATATATATACACAATGTTTGGAAGTACAAGTGTATCCTTGAATACATGTGTTCACATAAAGTCATCTTAAAAATAAAATATGTCAAGTATATAGTGTATCAATTTAGAATCTATAAGAATGTGGGTGGGGGGCTTTGTTTAGAATTGTCACAGTAGAAACTGGCAGTCTGAATTCTACTTTTGTGTTATTCTAGCACCTAAAATACCACATACATTTTATTTTAAAAATACATAAAATAATTTTTACTAAGACATAGATGAACCATGAAAAACCCTTGAAACATCCTTTAATAGATCACCATGTAATGGTTAGGTGACAGTTTTAAGTGGTTTCTTTTTCTTGCTTTCACAGTTTTTCTTCTTAGCTGTGCCCGAATTGACAATGGAACCTTTGTTTTCTCAATTTCTAGCTGATAAATTGAGAATACTTAATATATACTCACCAGTAGTATAGCAGACTCAATTGAATAATACAGCCATTACCTATAAATGTTGAGCTTCATTGAACTGAACATTTTCATAATGTCTCATGATCAAGTAGTCCAGACCATGCAGTTACGTTTTCTTCTTAGCCCCTTCAAGTAGCACCTCCTTCCTCTTCTAACCACTTTCTCTTTGTAGAATCAGGGGACTGAACTATACAACTTCTCTGTTTCTTTTCCAAATCTCAAATAGTATGGGCTTAGTAGGGGTTACCCTGACAATGGTTATGACTATGCTATTATGTTTAAAAAACATAATGGAGTTTCACAACACAGGATTAAAATAAGAGAAAAATGGAAAGTAATCGATTTTTTCCATTATATACTTTGTTTGCCCCTGAGCTCATTCATTGTTCTGACCATAGCTCCTGACCTCGATACTTGTTGAATCGGTCAGGAATGCCTACATTAGTATTTGAAGGATAAGTAGGGGATAAGGAAGGAAAAGTTTGTTTCAGGTTTAGCACAAGTTTTGTATGACTGGAGTGGAGGATAGAGGGACAAGGATTTGATGAATACAGAGGACTCTGGAGAATGGCATGCTTTGCACACAGTGCTAAGCAGATTAAAACTTATCCCGTGAGCAATGGGAAGCTACTTCAGTTTGGAAGTGACCTGACTGAGCCCTTCCTCCCCTGCACTGGGTTTGTTTGCAGTCCCAGTGAACAGACACAGAGACCACCTCCAGGTAATTGTTGAGTTTTGTTGGATCCTTACTTGCCTAACTTGGGTGTTGGTTTAGGAGCTGCTTGGTGCCTAGCTGCATAGGAAGGTAAAAATAATGAAGCTGACATCAATAGACCATTTGATGAATTGCTGCTTTATTTGAGAGAGCAATTTCAGTGAGATTTTTCACTGTGAAAGTGAATGTTATTTAACTTTTAACAATAAGTAGAATAAAATATTCAAAACTCTAATTTGGCATAGGCCAATAGGCTGTCCAGACATCCTGAAGAGAACCTTAAACAATTTCCAGAGGAGAATAATATGTTTTTCTGCATATGTGAGTGAAATTACGTGCAGTTGGCTCGCCTGCCAACTTCTGGATCCAACACTAAGTGGGAACATCACTAAGGATAAGGCTGAAGCCAGGCAGGGAAGAATGGAAGTGAGCTGGAAGCAGTCTTAACGTGGCACTCGCCAGATTTCCTGCCATATCCCAGGCCATGTTTTGATCCAGCTTCCACCCAGTAAAGCAGACTCCTATCAGCTCCTTTATGTCTAACTCTGGTGGGTTTTATTTCTAAGACTCTAATTAAGGTTTGTAAAGATTTCTTTCAGTTTTGCCTGAATTCTACTTAGGTATTAACAACAAAAGTCTGAGACTAGCTGAGGAAAGCTTATTTTAAAAAATTTTCCTGTTTTGTTGTTGTTTATTATACATTTATTTATTATATTAAACATTTTTATAGATGAAATATGTACATGTTTATATGTTCTGATTAATACAAATAATTTTATACTTATGTTTTATTTCCTTCACATAAAACACTCCAAAATCAAATGCATTGTTAAAAATTACTAATGTGTATGAATTGTTGTGTGTTAAAATTAGAAAGTTATTTGTTTTAACCAGAATTTATAGAGCAAGTCAGTATAAAATGTTTTAATAAGAAATCCCAGAGCTTCCGCTCACTTAAAGATTGCCCTCTTCCCACAACTACTCTCTATCACAATTGTGTAAAACTTTAGGCATGTTGCAAATTAGTGATCCGCACATGTCAACCAGTCTTCAATACTAAAACTGTGGAAAACCTTTGAGAAAAGTGAAAGGAAACTTTTTACCTGTCATAGGCCCTAAATAAGGATTGTTCAAACCAAAAGGGAAAAATGAAATGACAATGTGTTGCAATTCTCTGATCTCACTGCTGAACTTAGATTTATTTTGGATAGCTTAAATACAATTGTTAAAAAAATTGAGTTATATATTTTATTCACTGACCCAAGTTCTACACTGATGAATTAAATAAGGGTAGATTTAGGCTATCTTTGTGAAAATTTGAACCTTTTTCTCTAGAATGGGTTGATCAAATTTCCTCATGAGGAAGAAAAAGTAGATGTTTTATAAAGCTTTGCAAAATACATTAATTTTTATAATTAGTACTGAAATCATTCACTTTGAATTCCACAGATCATCAGCTGAACTCAGTTTAGTGACAATCAATGGCTCTTTGGCCCACGTCTAGACAGGAGCCTGACTATAGCTGGCTCTGTGTAGCACCCGTCTCTGCCAGGCGTCGCCTTCAAGCACACATCCTAAAGGCATGAAGGGGGTCTGCGAGGCTGTCATACAGCGGACACAGGGATTCTCATGATTTTCCACCTAGAAAGCTTCCTAAAAACTTCCTTTCTCTCCACCAAATTTTCTTACTCATAGCAACTGCATAAGCGCTCTCCCTCGCTTGCCCTGTAGTCTCCTCACATTTGTTTATTCTTCTTTCCCACACAGCTCAATCCCCCTTTTAAAGGATAATTGCGAGCCTTTTCACTAAACTCAGCCCTCAGGGAGTTCAGTTTTCTCATAAGAATCTTTCTCCTTGGAATTCTTTCTTTCCACCCTCTTTTTCTTTCCTAAAATATGATCAGAATCCCTTTCAGGGGCTTCTGAGGGCATTGCCAGGCTTACCCACATATGTCCTTCAAAGTCCCTTCTACCAGGAAATTCAGAAAAGGGAGGAAAGAGGCACACCATAACTGCATTTGGATTCATTTTTCTCTTCATCTGTGTGTGTGTGTGTCTGTATCTTCTGATACACAAGTAAGATTGTGCTTTTACTTAATTATTTTTTCAAAGTAGTAGTGGGCAACTAGAGTTCCTTCACTGCACCAAGCAGTGCAAAGTAGAGCCATCCCTTACCCTCAAATCCTGGAATGTTTTTCTCACCCAGTAAAATCCCAGAGGATTTCTAGTTACTGGAATGTTCCTTGTGACTAATCCTACTACATAGAAGGCAATTTTTAAGGTATAGTATTTGACCTACTCAGTTTTTTTATTGGCTTTGGAAAACCCACTGTCTCTGCCTTGCTTATTTTCTTCCTGTCTAAGGGCCTGCTCCAAGGGTAAAGGCATACTTGCTTTACCTCAAAAGATCTGAGCATCATTATTTAGCCTTCATTTCTTCACTGTCTCTTTTTACTATTTTTAGTTTAAAGTTTGTTTTGTTTGAGACCTTCTTTCTTAAGTGCAGCCATAATTAACTCATTTTTCTCAGCTTTGATTTGCTTCACCAGATTTGGGAGACCTTTGTAGTAGGGGAATGAGTCTGCAGTTATGTGGTAAATTGGCTATAAGTCCACTCTGCTGTGAACATGTTACAGGTGCGGTTCCTTCCATCTGTTCACACCTTTTCCTAGCAGATGCCTTGTTTTTAACCATTTCTATGAGTTTAGCACATATCCAGAACATATTCTTCCAGCATTTGCACTCAGCTCAAATTCATCTAGATATTTATGTCCTCCAGTGTGGTGACACCAACTGCCATTAGATGGAGGTTTTGATGGATCTGAGTCAACTAATAACACCTAATGTCCCATGCTCTAGATCAGGAGTCATAACCTCAAATACTTACAAGGGCAAGACAGTAACAGAAATAAATTTGGTTGGCTGAATAAAACAAGTTACCCTCTCAAGGAGAAGGTGTAATTTCTCACTTTTTATAGAGACATTGTTACTGATAAACATTTCTCTGTTTAACAACAACAGCGACAACAATAACATATAATAGAAGAATGATCCCATTGACAGCTGACAACAGCGTTCCCATTAGCCCATGCAGTCCCTCTATGCACATTCAAAAAGAACATTTCCAAGAGGGAAATGGCTTGAACTAGTGGTTACAAAGGCACTTTAGTTGGAAATCCAACAAGAGCAGCTAGTCCCTTGGAGAGTGTGCTAGGCCAGTGGAACAGATTAGAAACTATGTGCCAACCTCTCTTCCTTTGGAGAAAGCACCCAAGTGTCCCAACAAACTGGGTGTTCTTTGGACTTACCTAAGAACCATTTTCTAGATAGTTATTTCATAAAAAATAAAGTTTCTGGGTTCCGCCTATTTGTGAATTTATGTAACACTGCTCAAGTCTGATCCTCTGGCACCTAGGATCTAGCTGGAACATCGTATCCTGAATTGTGCATTCTCCCCCAGATTGTCATTTCAATCTCAGAGTAGGCTCTACCGCGTCCTTTTGACTCTGCATTGACGTTCTGCTAATATTTGAATCTTTTTCATCATTTGGCACTAACATTTTCCTAATAATTTAGCTATTAATGTGGCTCAGTTGTGTGGTACGATTTGATTCAGGCAGACTCAAGAGCTGTACCAGATTCAAGAAGCATTAATAAATAAAACATATTCTTTACTTTGTTTTTTCTTTGAGTTGGAATGCAAAGGTTTTAAACAATGCAGTAACTAGAAAGCGTCCCCAACATTTTCCTAAGTTATGTCGTCCCCAATCCTCCCATTCAAGACAACTTACATATAAAAATCATCACCATCATCATCATCATCATCTTTTTTTTCTCTCATGCTCATACATAGTCCTGTCATCACTAAGCTGTCTCTTCCTTCATATTTCCCCTTTTTCCCCTTTTTCAGTCCCATGCCCTTGCTCAAATGCCCGTCTCTTCCATACTTAACCCTTAGTTTAACATAAAACCTACTGACTCCAAACTACACTGCCCCCAGGAAAGATTAGCTCATCCCATTCTAATAGTTTTGGGTCGAGATTCTGTCTCCTTGGAAGGTTGGTAAACACAATTCTTCACCTCATTATAAGAAATAATGCATTGGTTAAAAAAAAAAGAGAGAGATGAAGTTTTTGACATATCTTTTCAAGCTACTCTCTGCCTTGCATTTCTACTTTATAAAAATACCTGCCCTGTATTTGCCAGTAATAAACTAGCCAAAGAATCCCAAAAGAACTTGAAAGAGATAGCATTCCATGAGACTTATAATAAAACAAGAAAGTTCTCTTCCTAGGTGTCAAGCAGTGAGCACTAAGTCATCTAGAGTTTTCTGTTTTAAAAAGCAAAACAGTTGGACATAAATTGTCTCCTATCTCTGTTTCAGTCACAGAAGGAAACTGTTCCTAGGTATGAGGATTTATTATTCATTTGTGAATGTCATTAAAAGAAAATGCTATTGAACTGAAGGATGAGAAGGATTTATTTGCAGACCAAAAATGAGAGTTGGGTTAAAATATATTCATTATTTCTTTATAAAATCTGGACTGTATGCCATTTATTTTTTAAAATAAAATATCTCTTAAAAAGTTATAAAATTATTTAACTATTCATGGAAACTTCTATACTTTATTAAATTTCATTTTAACAAATATACATTTGTTATATCATTTTAGTCTCTCTTCCTGGTTTCTCCTCATCTCTGTGATCTCTGTCTGTATGTATCCAAAGCTAGGTCTTGAATATTTTCTCCTGTCTATTTCCACTCACTCTCTTGGTAATTTTCATCTGGTCTCCAGCTTTAAATAACATCTATGTGTTGATGTCTCTCAAATTTACATCTCCAGCCTACTTCTCTGTCATGAAGTCCAGACTCATCTCCTCAACTTCATCCTTAATATATCTACTTAGATGTTTAATAGGCATCTTAAACTCAACCTGTCCAAAATTGATCTGGACTCCCCTGACACTCCATAACTGACGCTGTCACAGGCTTTCTCCATTATCATTAACAGCACTCCATTCTTCCAGTAATTCAGGCAAAAACTCTTGGGAGTAATTCCTGACTCCTATCTTTCTTTCATAGCCATACACAATCCATCATAAATATCTGTTAGCTCTACCTTTAATACCTATATTCGGAACTTATCTACTTCTTACTTCCTCCACTGCTGACATCCTGGTCCCAGTAACCATCATCTCTAGCCTAGATTACTACAATATGCTTCTGACAAGTCTCATTGCTTCTGCTGTTGCTCCTGTTTAGTTCTATAGCAATGGTTTGTTGTTCAGTTTACCTGTGCCCACTCATTAGTTTCTTCATCGTTATTTCTCATCTGGGACTCAAAAGACTCTAATACATACATGCTATCTGCTTCTGTCCTCCTTTTTACCTAGCTCTTTATCTCCCATGCCCTCTTCACTATAGCTAGCAATGTGCTCTCTAATCTAAAGCAATCCCCTCAACAAAAATGGAAATGGAATATTGGCCTTTTGGATTACATGGTCATGTTCTTGAATATAATTAGAGTGTAATACATTCATTGAACTGCTTTATAGATAAAGAGGATTACATTTAATAAAATACATTGGAAGAATCAAATGAATGCTGTTGGTTCAAAGCAGTTGATTTAATTAAGATGCTGAGTTAAGACTAACTGAAATAAAAGTTGCCCCTTCTTTGTGAAGACTCATAGTAATTTTGAATATTGTTATCATTGTAGCCTCCCTGACAAGAAATGCAACAGGAGCAAAAGGCATGACTAACAAGGTACAAAGGCAAAGTTTCCTGTAGCTTTGGGATTGGCAACTTAGACCACACCAACTAAAGAGAAAAATATTTCAGTATCCCCCTCCATAAAATATTGAAGTTCAGACGCCCCCTTTGTGGCTTATTAAGTAGATTCTAACTGACTCATCTCTCTCAAACCTAACTTCAGCTATTCCATTCCCAATTTATACAAGCAGCAAAAGAAAAGTAAGGGAGATAGAGAATATCTATCTATCTATCTATCTATCTATCTATCTATCTATCTATCTAAACTGTTGAAGTCAAAACTTGTTCAGCTTTTCATTTATCTCCCGATAGGAAGGAAGATGCTAGTCTCCTTCTCTTCAAACTAAGTTAAGGGGAAAGACTCTAAAAGAATCCTTCATAAGAGAATGCAGTTTCCTGTGAGAAAGAGGAACTAGAATCCCCAAGTAGATACCTAATTACACAGTGTACTTGCTGATCTGCCTTGTATGCTAAATGACTGAGACATAAAATTGTTGAAAGCTGGCAGATTGAAGAGACGGAAAGCTGTCTAGCTGAAATAATTTAGCAAGTTGATGATATAAGTTTCCTCTGCATCAAATGAATACCAAAGAACATACCCCAGCTTGGCCACTACGTAAAAGAAACCCAACAACAACCAGAGACCATAGGATGTGCTGTCAGGGGTGGAGGCAGGGAGGTGACTGGAAAAGGCTGAGCTTCTCTTATATCAGGCAGTTATGCAGTGAGAAGCCACCCTTTCGCATTCTTAGCCTTTCCAAAGAACTCATTTATTATCCTGATGGAAAGAACAAAACATTTTCCTTATCTAACAAACAGAAAACCTCATGGGGTTAGGGTTAGTGAGGGAAATAGCAACAGTCAGGAGAGGACTATGACAGCACACTTTCCCTACTTTTAGCCCTAAGGCACCACAGGAAAAAGGACCTAAAAGGAAGAGGAAGGGAACAAAATGAGAATGAGGAGACAATGTGTTCTCTACTCCAGCTATTGAAGTGAACGGAGGAATGAACCAGCAAATGCTGGTCCTCTATCAGCACCATTCTCCTCATCCTCCAAGGTGTTCAGAGATCCACCCTGGGTGGGAAGGTGGAGGAAATAAGAATTTTAAATTGGGTTGAACCAAGTTTTAAATACGGAAAGTGATGAGAATTTTAAGAGGATGTGTCCAACATTTCTTTAAGGGGGAAATATTACTGAACAAAAGTTTGTGTGCCTAATGCACAGTGAGGCCAAACAAACCGAAGCTTTAGAATTTGGAGCAGAGAAAGGTTTATTGCAGGGCCAACCAAGGAGGACAGTTCGAAAAACCCGAACTGGCCGATGGTTTTGGGGGAAAGTTTTTATAGGTAAAATCTGGGGTAAGGGCTGCAAGGTGACTTTCTTCTGATTGATTGGTGCTGAGGTAACAGGGTGGTATTTCAGGAATCTTCAAGCTGAGGCTTGAAGTTGCCATCCTCCACCTGGATGGGGGCCCAGTTCCTGCAGAAGAACTCAAAGAGATTGTTGTATGTATTCCTTGAGGACAAACCAGGCCCCTGCCCCAAGGCTGCAGGCACTATTGTTTCCTGACTGTTCCTCCCTTGTTTCAGTATTCTCTTCCCTAATTAGCAACTGTTTGAATCTGCCCTTTTGGAACTCAGGGAAGGTCGAGAAGGCTGAATGAAGCCTCTTTCTTACAAACAAGAAAAGGGAATTGCAGAAAGGATTTATACGTGGGAGGATGGTCTTGTCCCAGGTTTCTGGGAGTCTCTGGGACACGCCCCGCCAAGTGAGAGTCCTTGGCTTTGTGCAGGAAAGAATTCAAGAGCAAGCCATAGTAAAGTGAAAGCAGATTTATTCAGGGAGATGCACACTCCACAGACAGGGTGCGGATCTTCTCAGAAGGTGAGACACTGTCCCAGAACATGGGGTCCTCTAAGAAAATGAGAGTAGCTTAGTAGATAACACATTCTATAGGCAGGATGCAGGCCGTCTTAAGAGGCCATGAGGTTCAGTCGGGGTTCAGGATGGTTAGGTTTTATGGGCTCTGTAATTTCATATGCTAACAAGTAGGAAGATTACTCCAACTGTTTGGGGGAAGGGCCAGGAATTTCCAGAAATTGAGCCACCACCCACTTTTTGGCCTTTTATGGTTGGCCTCAGATATATCATGGCACCTGTGGGTGTGTGATTTACCATGCTAATGTATTACAATGAGCATATAATGAGGCTCAAGGTCTACTGGAAGTCAAATCTTCCTCCATCTTTTTTACCCCTTTTATGTCCTATCATCCATTGCTGTGTCATTCTTTTAACGATTGTATCCTGACCCCTCCCCTCCTGTCTCACTCCTTCCTACTTGTAATGCGATACCTGAGAGAATTCCTTGAATAAATAGGATGGTACTGAAGCCCCAGGAGAACTGTTTGAAGGCAAGGCTGGGCTTACATGCCTGGTGAGCTTCCCCCTTGAGGATAAGGGGTTTTGTCTTGAATCTAAGTTAGCCTCAAAGTAATGGATATCTTTCTCATTCATAGACATTGTACTCTCTGGAGAGAGTTCATTTGAGGGAGCAATATGAGTAACAATCTGATGCATAGAAAAGAATTTGTGGTTCTCATAGAGAGAATGTGTGTTCACACATGTATACGTATTCATATCTAATGATAGACTCCTCTTTTAGTTACATATTTTGGTAGTGTTGAATTCCAGTCTCTGGGAGTACTAGCTTGAGGGAAACTAATTTAATGACAATAGCCAAGTTTTGCTCAGGGTAGAGGGTAGAAAGGGAATAGAAATGGAAGGAGATGCAGAGCTTGATTACTGCTCTGCAGTCCTAGCATTTTAATCCCTGTGTTCTGGCTTCCTCTTTTTATCCAAGATAGATAGATGCAACTTGTTTCCCATAATTTTCTTTGAAACATCCTCCAGTGTGCTGAGGTTAGACAGAGCTGGTGATTACATACCATGCCTGTAACCATAAAGCAAGTTAATAAGAACAACAACAAAAGGAAATAAATGGAACCATCATTGTTTGATAATCCCTGATGTGCCATCTAGATTTTATCACATACAGCTCCACAGATAGGCTGTCATCCTGATGCAGGAAAATGGATGTGGGGCATGAGGAGGGCCGCTGTGTCCCAGGCTTCAGCTGAGCCCCTGGGACGTGCCTCGCCAAGTGTGGGTCCTTGGCTTTGCGCAGGAAAGAATCCAAAGAGCAAGCCACAGTTGAGTAAAAGTAGATTTATTCAGAGAGATACATTGAAAGGCAAGAGAAAGGCCATGAGGTGTGGGAGTTGGGAGCTCAGATTAAAAGTAGGTACACACTCCGTAGACAGAGTGCGGCAGTCTCCAAAGAGAAAGAGAGGGCGGCCAAGAAGGGCAGTGTTGCCCATTTTTATGGGCTTTGGTAGCTTCATATGCAAATAAGTGTAAGGACCAGTCTAACTAGTCTGGAGAAAGGGCTGGGATTCCCAGGAAGTTGGCCACTTCTCACTCTTTGACCTTTTGTGGCTAGCCTTGGGACTGCCATGGTGCCTGTGGGCATGTTATTCACCGTGCTAATATATTACAATAAGCATATAATGAAGCTCAAGTTCTACTAGAAGTTAAATCTCCCATCATCCTGAGCCTCAAGGCCTACTGGGGGTTGAATCTTCCACCATTTTGGTGTTAACTGCTGTAGCACTCCTTGAATGGCCGTGCCCTGCCTTCTTCCTGTCTCAAGACCAAATGTTAAGTGCTCACTTTTTAAATAGTCAAACCCCAGGGATCAAAACCTTGCTCTTTCAATCCCCAGCTCCCTTCTGAGCATCTCTGTGCCGCTTCTCGGATGAAAGGGCGCCTCCTACGATGGAACACCAGGATTTCTTGGCATTTTTATTCAAGAGAATCATATCTGAATACAGTCTGAAGTGCTTCTGACTGTATCGTATAGGTCTTCAAGCATCCTGGGTATTTTAAATGTGTCCATTCTGCTTAAAGTAACACAGAAATGAGTCAGCACTCCAAGCAGAGTTTTTATAGCAGTCTTTCTTCAGGTCTTAGAAAAATGAACAATATAAATGAACTATATCTGCTTTATCATTTATACTCTGTTTTTATTTCTAAAAAGAGAGGAAATTAGAGGCAACAATTTATATTTTACTAGCAGATCAAAATCACCCCTTTATCCCAGTGTTACGGAAACGGCAGGCCAGTCAAGAAACAAGCACCACTCGGAGGGTTGGAGTACTCAGGTGTATTACGCCTGCAGGCCCAGAGGGGCTTCTGCTCCGAAGCTCTGAGCACCTCCAAGACGTGCGCGTGAGGTTTTATAGGATAAAGTACAAGCTTGGGGTATTCGGCCAATAGGCATGGAACAGCTTTAGCAGCATTATCATCACAAAAGTGGGGGCGGGGAGGCAGCAATCCAACATTCCAAAGCCAGATATGTATCTTTGAAAACCCAGCTGGCTAGCAAAAAACATGAACAGCAAACCAACACTAATTAAGCTAGATTTACAAGTTAGTCTAGCAGAATTCAGATCAGTATTCCAATACTTAGATTTGTGAGTTATCTTGTTAGCCCAGCCCAGCCTCTCCTTCACATTCCTAGACTTGTGAGTTATCTTGTTAGACCAGCCCGGCTTTTCCTTCACACCAGGAACCTGAGAGATTATCCAGGAGCATCTTGGAGCTACAGAGTAGCTATGTCCTCTAAGATTTTGTCAGTGTTATCTGCAGACCAAGAGGTATAAGATGTCCTGAGGGATTGGGGTGGGGTGAGGATCTTGTTAAAAAAGCAGATTTCTGTATCCTAACTTATAACTACTAGAAGTGCATTCTGAGAATTTGCATTTTAACAAAATTTAATCAGAACTCACCTTTAGGTTACCTACAAGGGTTTGAAGTCTTCAAAAGCAATAACCACTGTATGAAGCCAAAAGGTCCTCTCCTCATTCCTCCATTAACTATGAGTTTCAGAAACACAGAACTTACTTGACTTTCCCTCATACGTTAGTACTGTTGTTGAACCTAAATTCATGTACCTGACACATAGTGGGGCCAAACAAACCGAAACATCAGAGATTGAAGTAGAGAAAGGTTCATTGCCAGAACCAAGCCTGGAGAACGGACAGCTCATGTTCAAAAGACCTGGACTCTGATGGCTTTCAGGGAAGAATTTTTAAAGGCAAAATTTGGAGTGAGGACTGCAGGGTATATGACTTTCTTCTAATTGGCTGGTGGTAAGGTAACAGGGTGGTATCCCAGGAATCTTGTGCTCAGCCTGAAGTAACCATCCTTCACCTGGATTAAGACCTTAATTCCTGTGGAAGAACTCATGGATATGTTGTTATGTATATCTCTAGAGGAAGGACTTGAACTCTGCTTTATCCCTGTACAATTGTTTCTTGACTGCTTTTCATTTGTTTCTGCATTCCCTCACTTCCTTGACTAGTAACTGTTTGAATCTGCTCTCAGGAACTCGGGGAAGGTCTAGGAGGCTGAAGTCTTTTTCCTACAAACAAGAAATGTCATGTGTGGAAAGGCTTTACACCTGAGAGGGCCCCACAGGGTCCTCTCATTGTCAATGCTTCTCACTTCCTATCTCTGCTCTTTCTGTCCCCCTTCCCCTATCTTCTATTCATTTTTAAATTTGAACTCACCTCTGACAAAATCTCCTTTAAGAACTCTTTCCTAATGCCCTTGGGATGTTACCTGTCCACCACCCCATGTTTCCAGCCCATCTAACTCAAGCATGTACTTACACTGCATGTTAGCTGTGTCTGTCTTTTTTGTAGAAATTATGTCTCCTGAGGGCAAATATAGTGTCATAGATTTTTTAAAATTTCATCACCTAGCATAGTGTCTTATATATAGCAAAAACTAAACAAAGGTTTATTGAATTAATGAATAATATGTATAATAAATGAGTTCATATTAAGGAAGAACTTAAAATGGAGTGGTTAGAATCTCAAATTTATATTAAAATCTTTGGGTTGAATATTCTATTCCCCTTAACCATCTATCTCTGTCTTCACTAAACCTATGTTAAATAGAATAAGATATGCAAAAATAAATGTCTTTGTTGAAAGATGAATCCAATACATCTATTATGGGAAAGTGTTGCTGAAAGATTGGCCCCCATCCCTGATGAGCCGAACTGAAACTCAGAGACAGGGTCTTAGAGCATAGAAGAAAAGACTTTATTATTTTGCTGGGCCAAAGGAACTCACAGTAGGCTAGTGCCTTCAAAACTGTGAACTCAGCTTGGGGATGGGATAGGGTGATTATATAGCCATAGCTTAAACAATACAGCATAGATAACAATCAACAGAATCATTTTCTTGTCATAAGACTTAGAGTGGCATCACGGTGTCTCCAGGTGACCAGTTCTGTAGAGGCTAATGATTGTCACTGTTTCAATCTCTTTGTCTTATAAGCACCCAAGGCATGGTCTTCTTGATATGTAGCCTATTTTGTAAGGTTACAGTTCCGTGACCTTCTCCCTGAAGAACAATTCAGAAGCCAAGCATGATTATTACTTTCAGTTACTGAAATACAGCAGAAACAGTAAAATTAATAGCTTTATTTTAACAATGGGCCTGGAGCTGTGAGTAGCAACCAGTCAGTCATGTTAGTTGACTATTTTAAGGGCAAGCATAAGAATAAGAAATCTGTTAGCCTAAGTGCGGGCATTTTATTAATTCTCCTTGAGAAGTAGTTTCTAACTTGGAATTTGAAGATTTGAATTTGAATTTCACCACTGCCACTATCTGAATCTGTGTTTCTCATCAAGTCGTGAAACCATGATTTTTTTTTCCTTATCTGCAAAACTGGCATAAGAAAGAAACCAGCACTTTTATGCTACAAGATTATTAAAATAATTAAATTAAATAGTGTGAAAAAAGCATACTCTAAACTGGAAAGCATTATGACTATCTTAGTTGTATAGCAGAAATGGTTAGGTATTTACCCTTAAGCTGAGTTGCCCCACTCACTAAACAGAGTGGTAGGTAGGAAATCGCTGCCCAAATGAAGAACTTCATTTCACAGCCTCCTTTGCTGTTAGGTATGGTCAAGTGAGTAAGCAGAAGCAATATAAATAACTTCCAGGCTGTGGTCCATAAAAAGCATACAAAGAGTGGTTCTCTACGCTCTGTTTCCTTTTTGCCAGCTGAAATAGAAGTGACCCCTAAGGCAATCTAGGAAGTCACATGCTGAAAATGGCCAAATGGCTGTTCTGATAGGTTCACCTCAGTGTACTGTTGCATGAGTGCATCAAATTAAAATTTCACCAGAGTTAAATAGGCAAGGAAGACTTTATTCAATGCTGTTATAATGGGGAAGAGAAAATGAACTCAAATGCACTGAGGGAAGGTTGTAAGGTCTGGGATGAGATAGTGGGAAGGTAATAGAGGAATATATGTTAAAAGTCTAGATTCTTGAAGAAGACTGAAGTTTAGTAAGCTGAAGGTCATTTTGGTCAAGTAAGAAATAAACTACTCTGTTAAGCTACTAAAATCTGGGTGTTTATTTTACCAGCCGTAATCATCCTAATTCACACACAAGAGAGAGGAAGACCCAAACAGAAATAGTCTATCCCAGCCTTTGCCCTATTGCAGTGTTATAATGTGTATTGGTCAATACCTACTTAATTTTATTAAATTTAAAATACGTTTTCAAAGGTTGCATCTTAAACTTATTTTTTTCCTCTAAATATTCACCTTTGTCTTCCATTTACATTAAAGCTTTAGTATCAGCCTATGTTGAAAATGACACTTAGTGTAATCAAGAGCTCAAGACTCTATTTTCTTTTGTTTCTTATGATATTTTACAGACCTTTTTGCCTTAGCACTGAATCTTACTATCTTTCCACATAAAACTCCATCCTGTTTTATTTTCTCCGTTTTGGTGAATGGAATCACCTTCCATAAAGTTGTATATGCCAGGGACCCAACAAGTGGTTTAGACTCCTTCATCTTGCTAATTTGTTGCACATAGCCAATAAATGCTTTTGTGTCTGCCTCCTAAACATCTCTCATATTCAGCCCTTCCCTGTTACCAACATATTTCTCAAATCTGACTATACCTTTTCTAGATAATTGTTAACAGTCTCCTAATTGATCTCACCAACTCCAGGTGCACTGCCCCCAGTCCATTTCACCTGTAACTTCCATTTAAATGAAAATTGTGTTCTTTGTCTATATATGTGTATATGTAGCCTTTGTCTACAATTTTTCAATTGCCTTCACTTTCCTTAATATTGCATATTAGGTCCTTTTCTATTCTTCTTACTTCATCTCTCATCACTTCTTAGTCCCCTAAAAAAGGTACTGACACTACTCAAAAACAGTATGCTAATTTAGCCTTCTATTCTTAAGCACATGCTTTTTCTTCCACTTACAGTACCCTCTCTCTCTTCCTCTGAACTTTCTGACTCATCCTAGGAGACTCAAATTAAATAGAATCTCTTCTGTGAAATCTTAATTCATGCCCTTTTCCAGACCCCTAGTCCCATGGACATAATCTCTCTTATAGAACTTATGACATTATTACTTTTTGCTTATGTTTCTGTGTTTTGCACATGGGCAATGTGAGGAAAGGAAGAAGAATATCTTAATGACATTTGGAAAGAAGTTTCTAGTCAGATTGCCTCTGTTCAAATCCATGCAAGCTGATACGCAAATTATTTAAATTCTCTGCACATCAGTGTTTTTGTCTATAATAGTAAATATGTGGTTGGATTATTTTTGAGCATTGTACAAAATAAGCCAAAGGACTTTTTACATATTGTCTGGTACACAGGAAGCAGTCAATAAATGTTTGTAGAAGTGATACAAATACCACACAGGGCACACACTTGACACACAATTGTTTGCTAAACTACTGAAATATGAATGAATAAATGATGAATGAATGAATGGGATTTGGAAAATATATCTCCTATGGTCTTGGTCTCCTTTCTGTTTTCTATATATTCCAAATTTCCCTTGTTCAGTCAAGGATAGTTACTGTCTTTTACAGAAGTCTTTCTTAAACTATAGTGCCTTTACACTTTGAGGTACACAAGCTTTTAGGTGTTAAATGTATAAACATTTCTTAAGTTTTAATAGCTGTATATTTATTTTCAGGCATTATGGAAATACAACTAGTACATAAAAGTTATGATTTTATGGCTGTTTTTGCTTAGAACAAGTCTAAAGAAATCATTTAAGTTAAAATAAAAGTAAGTTATTTAAAGAAAATTATTAATTATATAAGCAGTACATGGGTGTGGCAGAATTGGAAGGTTTGAACAACTATATTGCCTTTTGTTTGTATTGTTATTCTTGTACAACTAAGTTTCTTTTTGTAAATTCAAATCTTTGCTATTTTTATTATCATTATTAGTTCTTTGTTCCAAAGCTCTTTTTGGGGGGAGAGGGGTACTCTTTTCTCTTGAATGTTTTCTCTGCATTTTGATCTCCCATTATTCTGTCCTGAACTTTGTCCTCTCTGTGCTCTGCTGCTGTTGCTGCACCATGGCTGCTCTATGTGCACATCTTCCTGCCATCTGCTTGATAGTCACTGTGATCATGAAGCTTTTCTTGACTGACGTGCACTGAGCATCTCTCTCTTCTCTTAGATTGCATGCTTTCTTGGGGACTCTATTCCCATACTTTTGGGATAATAATTTTGGGAAGTCCCAACCCTTTTTGTGAAAGAAAGAAGCCACTTCATGGTATAAGTTAGTTAGAAGAAGACTCATTTTGTAGCAGGGTCACTGCAGGGGAAACTCCTTTCAGGAAGCAAACAATCACCACATCTTTATTCTATTCCTTTGCTTTAAAACCCCTTCCTAACTCTGCCTCTCTAACATGTTGGACTGAGGGACCAGCCAAAATGCTTCTGGGAACTCTACTTTTTAATCCTTTATAGCCCCTCAACTAATAATTTTATGACTGATTACCTCTTTTAATGATGATTACACTGAGGTACACATAGATTTTCCTAGAACAGTATGAGTTGATGACATATTAGAGATTTCTGTCAGAAATTCTCCATGTTTTTAGGACCTTCTCTCACCAAACTACTTCACTGTGTCTTTTAAAATATGGTAATTTAAGTGACTATCATGCACATAATTTTATTTTTGCAATACCTTATAACACTACAAGAAACTTAATTATGAGTCATCATAACAAGGAAAAGTAAATAATTCTCATAAAAATGGTCTCTTCTGATAGCTTTTAAAGAAACAAAATCAAATTCTGCTAAGGAAAAAATGTATTTTTATATGAAAGTTCTTTCTCATACAAATAACAAATTTTGATATTTTCACATAGAAAATATTTTTCTAAAATGGACATGTTATAATAATGCTTGATTCCTAGACCAATTTATTAACTATTTCATATTTTGTTTGGATTATACCAAATTATTTGCAGAATGAAACAGTGTGAAAATAGTGTCTGGAGCAATAGGTTTTAGAAATTCTGTAAGGTAATTAGAAAGAATCAAACAATGACAACAAAAAATAAACACATGAGAGAGCATTCAAATGGAAAGATTTAAAGAAAATGAAAATATAACATGGTAAATTATTGGGAATAGTCTCTATCTAATGTGTTAAAGAGCCAATATTGTATATATTTGATTTTTTTCTTTCCAAATAATTCTCAATATTTCAAATACTATTTGCTCCATTTTTCTTTTTGTGTACTTCTTGAAGGTAGAGAGCGGGCTAATGCAGTGAAGAGGAGAAGTTCAGAGTACAGACTAGAGTGTAAGGCTAGACAGTGTGTGATATGAATTAGCAGTATTTGATAACATAAATCAGAAAACAAAAGAGAGAGAAACTAGAACTAACAACTTATTTTTTTTTTAAGCTTTGAAAATGAGGGAAATGATGGAGATAAAAGAATGCATTTAAGGGATATTATTGAGAGACTTGAGTTTATCTGACATGCTGACTGTGTAGCTATGCCATATTTCAAAAAGTGAATTACTTATTTTTAAGGAAAATAATCGTTCAATAATAGAAGGACTAGATAAACTTTTACTTTCAAAAACATTATGAAATAATATTTAATAAATACATGAAGAGATTCATTTTAAAAAATACAATGGTATTAAAAATAATTTCTGAAACTTGTTCTAAGGGTTCTGTTCTAACTTGTTCTCTGATTTTATTTTTCAGCTCCATGTGGGGGCCATTTTTCAGCCCCTAGTGGGTTGATTCTCTCACCAGGATGGCCAGGATACTATAAAGACTCTCTGAATTGTGAGTGGGTAATTGAAGCTGAACCTGGACACTCTATCAAAATTACATTTGAAAGGTCTCTGCAAATATTTTTCTACTTTAAAAACGTAAAAAGATTATCTAAAAGAATAGTTGACATTCTCCATTTTACTTCTCAAATTAATGTTTACTTTTATTGCAGTAGTCAATTGTGGTACTTTAACCATTTACAATGTTTGCACCTTTTAGCCTAGCCTTTCAGCCTGTTTTTAAGTTAATTTTCTATTTGTTTAATGCTTTATCAGTACTATTGAGATATGCAAGATGGGGGGGTATTTATATATATATAAATATATATATGCATACTACTGAGATTGATAATTAGTACTATTGATCAAATAATCTATAGCCTTAAAGATTATAAAGTTGACTGCTGAAAATTTTAAAGAATGAATCTTCTGGTCTGTAATTGGATCCCTATTCTCAAATTTAAATTGATGTATTTATATAATTTTTCAGTTATGTTGTTAACCCCCCTCATCGTCCAATCTTTTATTAAAAGAAAAAAGGAATCCCTGTAAGCATTATATTCATATGGTAGGCATATATATCAATTCAGCATGATCATACTCTGATGATTGAATTTTACAAATACAACAGGATCCTTCCTTAAGTAAAGAGTCCCTTCACTGAATTAATCTATTTATGCTAGTGTTAAAATTTGAAAGGAAAACGGGTTCTATTTTGATAGATGTAAAGTATTCAACATTTCATAGGTCACTCTATCTTATTATGACCTATACAACTTTACTATTACTATGTTAGTTTGCTAGGGCTGCTATAATAAAGTATAACAGACTTAGATTACAGAAATGTATTTTCTCACAGTTCTAAAAGCTAGAAGTCTGAGGTCAAGGTGTCAACAGGGTTGTTTCTTCTGAGGCCCTAGCCCTTGGCTTATAGATGGCTGTCTTCTTCCTCTGTCTTCACATGGTCTTCCCTCTGTGGGTCTGTTTCCTAATCTTCTCTTCCTATAAGGACACAAGTCATAATGATTAGAGTCTACCCACATAATCTTGTTTTACCTTAATTACTTCATTAGAGGAACTTTCTCCAAATACAGTCACATTCTGAAGTACTAGGGGGTTAGGACTTAAACATAAATTTTAGGGGGATGCAATTCAGCCCATAATGATGTACACATTAAAAAAAAAAGTTTTTATTTAGACTAATTTGGTAGAAGTATTTTTTTGTGTGTGTGTTAAAACTATATCCTTTATTCAGCGGTTGGCATAGCCTCTGTTGCCATAGTAATTTTAGAGAAGCTTGAAAAGCATCTTACTTATTCAGAATCAAATCTTTGTCAAATCTTTGTTCCATGAATGTGGGACCCAAATTAACCAACCTTACTTTGTTACACAGAATTCTACTTGGTTTGGAGTAAACAATATAACATAATATTTATTGATCATATCATTGAATAATTTAAAAAATTATATTGATTTGTGTCAATAAGGCCAAGATCTATTATGTATTTTAATATTAAATTTAGAACATCACATTTGAAAGATTAGCATACTTGTCAGTTTATCATAATTGATTTATTTTTAAATGCATGTATTATAGGTTTAAGTACATGATTTTAGTATTTCCTGTTTTGAACTTAACATTATTTTGTATCAGGAGTTATGATGTTAAGGGAATTGAAACATCTTATATTTGCATAATTCATAACATTTATCATTCGTATAGTTCTCACTAATCATTATCCTTCAATATCTAAATAAAAAGTTGAGCCTCATCTCAAATACGGAAGGAGGTCTAGGCCCTCTTCACATTTTCAGAGCATTCTTGGGGATGCTTTTTTTCACTTCTGACTCTCAATTCCTGCTCATCTCACTTGTGAAATACAGAGGCTGCTGCCCTCTCTCAACTCCTTACTCTGCTCTTTATTTGTATCACTTTCCTTCATTCTCACAAAAACTTTAACACAAGGAATAACCAAAGAGAATTATTGCACAATTCAGAATAATTTAAAATTAAATAAACTGTCACTGTCCTAAAATTTTCTTGGTAATTCCCATCACTGGAATGGTTGCATCTATCTCTCCAGTTCCCTGTCTTATCCCAGATGCTCCTCCATCTCTACCTAGTCTTCTCCACATCAGAATCTTCAACCTCATTTCCCCACTCCCTAGTTGTCCACTCCAGTACATAGCATGATAAATCTCAAAATACCTGTTACTTTATTATGCAGAGCGGTTTAACTATTTGTTTCTCTGAGCTACCAACAGGATAATGCAATGTGGCGGGGTGGGGATGGAGATGAATTTTGCCTTTCTTTCCAAACATGCAAATTAAGATTTTTTTTTTTTCCTAAATCAGAGATGAGTGCTCTCCTAAGAAGACTTCACCCTTTCTCTGCCTCCCTGCTGACTCAAATTGTAGCCAATTTAAATATATATATTTTTTTAATTCAACTTAGAAATACTATATTAACATAAAATCAAATCATTAGGAAATTAAATTTAATTAACACAGAGTGCATTATTGTATTAAAAAGCATTCCCTGGTTTGCTAATGAAAGTCATTAACCATCATTAAATAAATTAGTAACCTCTGAAATCCTTCAGCCCTATATAGGCTATCTAGAGTTGCCTACTTGAGAAGCAGCTAGACTGCAAAAGCAAGGTTGTAATTCAGAGCACCACACTTGTGACTTTTGGCTTTGGACTTTTATTTGAAGACACTATTTTCTCTGTCTAAAGTTCTTAATATTTATGTCTTATCCCTCCCAATAGGTAGTTACATGGGCCTCTTTGCTATCTTATTTAGATGCCTCCAGAATTCTCCAAAGTGAGTTAATGTACTCTGTACAGGCTATGTTCTAAGTCAGACTATCCCAAATTTACCTACCTTTGGGGGAAAAAATCTTTCCAACCATTTTTATAAGATGCAATGCTAGTTAAATGGACAAAAACCTAATTTAATTTCTATAAATATAGTTTACTTAGCACTTTTTACTTTGCCAGTTTCTTATTCTCTTATCTGTTTACTGAGACACAAATCTAAGTTAGACTGGAAGTAAGATAGTCAAATTGAAAAGTAACTTTCACTGCTAGGTTTTGTTCATAGCAACAAAAAACAGCTCTATAGGTGAACCATAATAGATCTGGGGTGAAAAATGATTCTCATAGTTCAAAGATTTAGGCTTCTCCCCATGAGCCATCACCAAGCAGGACTTGTCATCTGTGCTTCTTTTCTTAATCTCTAAATTACCCACTCAAGTAAAGTACAAACCTAGCTCCTTCACCTCCTTGATATTGATCATTTTTTTAAAACTATTTCTTGTTAATTAGCCCAAACACTGGAAGAATCAAGAATTAGAATGCTTTTCAGTATTTATTGATGGCATTTTCACTATTTTAGAATAGACAAGATACAGCTATATTGGGCATATCAGTCTATTTCTTTTGCATCATACTTTATATAACTAAAATAAAGTCCTAAATTCTTTTAAATGTTCTAAATTGTTTTGGGGATTTAAATCCACACACACACACACACAGGCTTATGAGATTCTTAAGTTCTTGAGTTTGAACTATTTGAAGGGAAAATTATTGAAAAATCTTCCTTTTTTTTTTTTTTTTCCATACAGTCCCTTAAGGGTATGAGATTAGGCTTAAGGGTTGTTCATACTCCATGTGTTTTATCAGAAAACTGTTTTCTTTAAAGTAATTCACATTTTAAACAGCTGTTACATAGTTAGAAGTAGTTCTGTAGCAAAACAATAAGCAGTGGTCTCCATCAAGTTAAAAATAAATGAGAACTTTATCCATTAGGTAGTAGCGTAAGATAGCCAGTTTGAAATCAGAAATATGTTCATGTATCATTCTTGTTTAGTGACCTTATAATATTTGGTGCTTCATTTTCCCCTTAAGATTGTTGTGAGAAACAAGATCTCACCTTTGGAGTACCTAACAAGAATTATGTTCTTGAAAAACCTGGTTCCCTTCTGATTTCCAGCCAAGCCTTTGAAAGAACACTGGTTGCTAATTCTTTATAGTTCCTCTCATTCTGAGAATTTTTTTTTTTAGAGAATTCTAAATAATAAATTGTATTTATTACAGAGTTACATCATTTGCTGTTTACTACTCATGAATAACATAAATTAATTTGGTTGAAAATGAAATTTTTTAAAAAAGCAAATAATATAATTAAGATGGCTGCAGTTTTACAGTTTTTTTCTATATTCTCAAATGTCACAAGGGATTAAATTAATCTATAGGAAAAAACCCAATAAAAACATTATAAATATATTACCCATTTGTTGGCTTCTTGAGATTGTCTCAAGTAGCTTAAGTCAATGAAATCTTAAAAATTATAATTTCCTATCAAGTGCAAAACATAATAACAACAACAATGAATATATGTGTTTTTTTAAACTGTTCATCTCTTCTTGACATAACTAAACAGTTAAGTCTTATTCTCAGATTTGCAGAGAAATTTTTTTTTTATTTCTTCCCATAGTTCCTAAATTTGGCAGCTCCCAACTGAATTCATTTTACTGTTAGGAATCCTAAACCTGTCTTTTTTTTTCTCTTTCCTGTCCTTAGCTCCTTGACCACAAGCTATCAATGTCAGTCTTCCTGAGAGCAACTTTTTCAATGAGGACTAATTCAGTTTGGTCAGAATGGTTTTAGATTACACCAATAATGTAAAAGACAGCAAAAATTGAGTAAGATTAGATTCAGTTTCATTTTTAGTATTATTTATTGACTCTTTAACATTCATTTATAATAAACAATAAATTTAATGTCATAAACAAATGAATACTAGAGCAAGGCAATTCATGAGAAACTTATACAAGCATCTTAAAATACAAAATGAAAGAAATTTAAATTATTGTATAACTCTGTCCTATTTCCCATTTTATTATAATGTATTTTTATGGCTCCTTAGGGCAAATCTGTGATGATTTTCTTTTTAAAGATTCACTCCTACTGAACAATGTTCTCTGTATCACCATTTAATATTGCTGTTCTATTAAGAATTGTCGCTTTATGTTTCAATTCAAAGTAATCCCTGACTCTTCTGTGCATTTTAATTTGGTTGCTATCAACTGACTAGCTATCAAAGTGAAACTCCAATTTCAATACTACAGTAGCCTGACTACAAAACAACCAAATAATGATTCACAGTACACAACTGCCTGATCATTCATTCAAAGACATAGTGTGTTCCTATACATTTCCTACTCTAACTGGAAAAGTTATTTTGAGACAAATGCAATGTATTCCAGGTTGCAAAATAAAAAGTAAGATAAACTTATGAAATCCATTCATTTTATTAAGTGTATTGCTTAATAGGATGTAACAGTGGTACACTGTTAAAATGATTTCAGTTGTACTTAAATATCGTTAAATTATACACTTTATTTTGACCACTTACATGTAATGTTTATAGCCATATTGGAGATTTTATAATGAAATTAAGTTTTTAATTTTTAAATGTTTCTTTCAATTTGTTTTAACCAAGTTTTAAGTTTTGTTTATTTATTTTGAGGAATAATGTAGTTTAAATTTATAATACTAGAAAAGACTGGTAGGTATCATAGTTAAGGTGATTCTATGAAAAATTAGTGGACATTTCAACTGAAAATTATTTTTAAAAGTGTACTGAATATAACTAGTTGCCAAAAATGTGCTTAAAGATACATTTTAAAAGGGTGAAAATGCATGGTTAATACTGAAGTAGCCAAGTATATTGAGTACTTTTTTTGTAAAGTTGGTAATAGACCTAGAGAAAAGATACTTTTGCCTTTAAAATATATTCATTCTTTCATTTATCTACTAAATATTCACTGAGTGTCTGCTATATGCAGAGCATTAGCAAAACCAGATACTGTCTGATCTCATGGAGCTTACAGACCCTTAAATGAGACAGCTGTCAAACAAGCAAACAACTGTGACTAGTGTCATAAAAGGCACACTAATTTATGGCAGTATAGGAGACCAACTAACCTACACTATAAGGTCAGGGAAAGGCTTCCTGTGGACAAATTTCAGCTGAAAACTGAAAGGTAGTACAGGAAACCCTTGATGAAGTCAGGAAAAGACTGTCCTGGGCTGTAGGATTATCATGGTAAGAGAGTAAGATGTTCAAGTTTTCATGATTCCACATAAAGTCTTTTTCCACTACTAAGCTTTCTGATCCAGATTCAGAATGTGGTATAATTTTTAAGTGCAAGGAAGGAATACAAAATTATATTTTATTAATAATATGTTATGTATGTTAAAAGTAGCTGTGTTAACTGCAGTTACTGCAGTTTATAAAATAATTATATCTTTTTAAAAAATTGAAAACAGTAGCAGAAACAGTCAAAAATCTAAAAATAAAACCAACCAGCATAGCACAGTGTTTAGGGACAGAGAAACTTGAGTTTGAGGCCTGGCTCTGTCATTTAAGAGACGATAATACTATTTAAATTGTTCAGGCCTCAGTTTTCTTGCCTGCAAAGTGAGTATAATAATAGAAAATCATTAGGGTTAGTTAGATAAGCTAACATAGATAATATATTTAGCAGAACTTCAGGCATTTTGTAAACATCAACTATATCATTATTATTATCATTACTTACTTATAATTAGAACTGCTATTTTGAAATAAAAACTATGTAAAGAATATAATGGCCAAAGACGTTTATCAAAAAAAAAAAAAAAAAAGCAAGCCACTATATGAAACAGAGGTCAGATTTGAAATATATATGTAATTAAAATGAGATTCTGATGATCTGATTGAAGATAAATATAAATCACATGGTTTTCCATAGAAATAAGGAAACCAAAAGAAAGATGACTACAAAAATATGCTTGTTTGATAAAAAGGTCATGTATTTACTGAAGATAATCTGTAATATTTGAAAGAAATCTTATTTTGAACAATAAATATATATACATACTTTTAAAATGAAAATTGTCCATGAAAATAGGAGCTTATAACTTTGGTAGTCTCAAATGATGAAATCTTAAATAATATATAAGATATTACATAATGTAAACAAATTATGTATAAAAATGGTAAAAATGATAAATAGTAATTTAAACAATCTTAAGTGTTATTTTTCTTTACAGTGTTATTCTAATAAATATATTTTCACATATGTCTCTTAATCTTAGATTCCAAACTGAACTGAATTATGATGTTCTGGAAGTTCATGATGGGCCAAATCTTCTGTCACCCTTGCTTGGATCTTACAATGGTACACAAGTACCCCAGTTTCTGTTTAGTAGCAGTAATTTTATATACCTTCTATTTACAACAGACAATAGCCGTTCTAATAACGGTTTCAAGATTCATTATGAAAGTAAGTATTGCCAGAATGTTTTTGATTTCCTTATTCAGTTTTCCATACTTTTGATATTCCCACTATATCATTAAGAAGAGTAGGAGATTTATTTTAAAAAGAAAAAAAACTCAAAGCTCTTCTTGACCTATGAGAATGTTTACAAAGTGTGTATTTTAGTAAATTCTGCAATAGATTTTTCTGACAGTATTTATATAATATCATTATGAGAGGAAATACTAAGGAAATGTCAGAAGTATCAAATAAAAAAACCTTAAAAAATGAGTTCACATACTAATTATTTATGCAGTTTTAAAAACCAACAATAGGCAGTAAATGTCAGTCTAAAATGTATATGAACATGGACAAATTCTTTTAACATTTACTTCATAAATTCATTCTTTTATATTTTACTCACACTCATTGCATACATTTCTATTTAAAATATTCAATTCTGTTATTTTGTATGAAGTTTTGAAAATTATATTAACAATGAAAACTAAACTATATACTCACACATATATTCAACTATGGCTAATATAACCTGCCAAAGGCTGTGTATTAAAACAAGCTGTAATTCACAGGGTTGGAATCAGCTTAGAATAATTTCACTTAAAATACTATATTTTTGTTTAAAAAGTCTAAAATATATCTGATATTTTAAAAAATTAGATACTGATACATACATAGAAACAAATCTGTTTTATTTATAAACATCTGACATATTTATACATGTGGGAATGTATTTGATATATGGTTGTGTACATACATATAAACTCACAAAAACACATATTTTCATCTAGAAATACATTGTCATGTATCTTTGCATGAAAAACAGTTTTGGTGAATATATCTAACAGTACATTTAAGGTTACTGCAAGATATCTTTATGTCAGGTGCAGATGGATATATCACTTTTTATATTCATGTCTCCTATGCTTCCTTCCCCCTCCCCAGGAAAAGATTTTAGCTTTTGAAATTTGTAACTGTATATTCCATATTGAGTGTCTCTCTTCGATAAATCTGGTCAATGGACTCGTGGGGTTTTAAACCATAATTAACATATTTTTTTTAAACTTTTTAATCTTATCCACAATATTATTTAATTATATTAACTATGGAAGTATATTTCCGAAACATTATTGTAAAATGCAACAAGAGGATTAACATATATTTGGTAATTCAAATTAATTTAAAGGACTTTAGTTTAACAGTGTGTTTGTTAAAGCTGCGTCACAGTCAAGTCATTTTTTGAAATCTATTTCAAAATTAATTTTTACCAGCAATCAATCTGTATCAATATGCTAGAATGGGCAGACACCTTTTCTTTTAGTCCATTACTTTATGCTATGCCCAGTACACCACATTCAATCCCGATTCAACCAAGGTATGTGATCGTTATCATATTCGCAGACACAGGATTATTTTAAGGATTAAGTTAAACCACGCATGCAAAGTGCTATTAAAATGGCTAACATGCAGTAAATGCTCAATAAGTGATAGCTTTTACAATCTTCCTATAAAAACAAATCAGATTAACAAAAAGAAGTAAAGCTCAAATTTATTCTTCTTGTAAAAGAAGAAATCATTCCTGGTATTTGTTAAAAAGACAGTAAAGTGGACTTTACTACAATGGGGTTTTGTAATAGGGGAGAGAGATTGAGCTCAACTCTGACTACAAGTGAGGATTTATAGTCAAGGAGCAGGGTGGGGATCAGTGGATGGAAAATTACTGAGAGGAAACATCAGGGGTTGGGAGGATTCTGGCTAACACTACTAGACAAGATGTTTGCTGAAGGCAGACTAGAGTGATAAGAGATTGAAGACTGTCCCGTAATAAGGAATTATTCAGTCCAAAAAGTAGGCAGTGCCAAGATTGGGAAACCATGTCTTATTAGGGGAAAAGCATTGTCATGGTATGGTCTCAGATCATAAATCACAAGGAGGATTATAATCAGGAGACACCAAAGTATACTACAGCTATTGAAAACTCTTACAATCAGCCACCAGAGCAGGTAAACTGTCTTAGAAAGGTGCTGGTGTTCATAGTTTCATATACTGCAAAATGCCTCTACTCTTCCTTTTATATGTATTTTCTATCAAAATGGTAAACTTCAAATTTTAGAATTGATTACAATTTTGAAAACACATTATAAGATTATGTATGACATTGGTTATGGACAAGGGCTCCAGAATCATTCTCCTAAGCAATCAAATGGAGTTTTAATGATAAAAGTAATTCCATAAGATTTTTTTAATGAATAAATGAGGATAATTTTATAAACATTTTAGATTTTAGAATATAATAAGCTCGAGATATTTTTTACTGCTAAACTAAGTACTACTATGGTTATTATTGTATATGTGTGTGTGTGTATATAATTTATAACAATACAAAGTTTGATAGATAACTATATGTTTTCATCAAGTTCTTATGTAATTAATGGCCTGATTTTTTTTTTAATCTTTGTAGGTAGGAATGTCAAAGCAAATTTGTTAAATAAATTGTTTTCAAAATAAAGCTATGGGCACATTCGTTTATTTGTAAAAAGTTACCATTCACAATTGTCTGAAGGAATGGGAATCAGTTTCAGTGATCTGATTCCCATCAGGCTTACTCTTTTTCATTTTCCTTTTGTTTTCCAGGTGTTACAGTGAACACCTACTCTTGCTTGGACCCTGGCATACCTGTACATGGTCGACGCTATGGTCATGATTTCTCTATCGGATCCACTGTTTCATTTAGTTGTGATCCAGGGTACAGGCTGAGCCATGAAGAGCCCCTTCTATGTGAGAAAAACCACTGGTGGAGTCATTCACTCCCAACTTGTGATGGTAAGAATTCATTCAACATGCAAAGTAAGCTGATTTATAAACCAAAAAGAAATCACCATAGTCTTTGTAAAATGTGAGGCTTAACAGAAATATAAATATTACATATGTTTAAAAGAATATCTTGAATTTTGCCAATTTTATGCCATCAAACCATAATAAAGACTCAAAAGAATGAACATTGATAATCAGCCAAATTTACTTCATGCCTAAGGATGCTGTATGTATTTTTTAAAATGTGTTGATATAACCATTTTAAGTGCCTATTGTATACTTGGAACTTTTGACAAAATAGTGTTGAAAATGTCAAATTAGTGTCAGATGAATGCAGTGAAGAGTTAGAACATTTACCTCCTGCCTAGAAGGCAACATGTACCAGTTCAAATTCTATCTAGCTACACAGCACTTTGGCAATATACCAGAGTGCCCTGGGTGGCAAGTTCCTGGCTATAGAAAATAATACACCAGTGTCCTTCCTGCTTCTCTGTTACTGTGGAGAATAAGACAGCAATCCTTCATTAATCAGAAAACACAAATGAAACTACAGTGGAAGAAGCTGCTTTCCTAAGATTGGGAAGTGCTTGCACACTTGCTTTATCAAGAAGCACACACAGTGTAAATATATTAATTATTTAGTTCTGGGCTTTAATTTTTTATTTATAACACCATTCCTAACTCATATTCTTATTATTTTTCAAAATAGAAGATCACATTTGTCATTTTATAATTAAGTTTTCAAGTACTGTCAGTGTTGTCAATTTTTAGTAACAGCTTTAGGCCAATTTTTTTTAAACAAGGTTTAAAAAAATCATCAATACATCTTCCCTGTATTTGGTACAATACCATTTATAATAGTCAGCATTCTTATGATTATAAGTGACAGGAACCCAACTTTAACTGGTTTTTAAAATTGGAAGCAGAATCTGTCTTTCAAAGTTTCAAACGTAGAAAAGAGATAGGTGGCCTATTTCTCATTGCTAACTATAATCATGAATCCAAACCTTTTTAAGAATCTCTCCATTTTCCATGTAGGCTTTTCTCCATCCATTGACATCATTCTCTTTAATTGCAGCCATGCTTTTCCACATGGGTGATTGGAGGTGGAAAATACATTCTCATGAACATGTTAATGTATAGTCCCATATTTCCAGAATCAGAGAAGAATGCGAGTTCTTCCTCGTTGTTCCAGTTAGAAAAACCCCAGGAAAAGGTCTCTGATCAATCCATAACTAGACCAGTAACTGTAGTAAAGAAGAAGTGCCCATCATAGTTGGCTTTCTTCAGGTCAGTTGTGACCATCTATCCCTATAGTTGAGACAAACGATAGTGGTATAAAGGTACCATGTTTGCCAGGTCCTGGTAAAGCCACATGTTGGCACAAGTAAATTCACCAAGATAAGAATGAGTGGCAGCAGTGTTATCGGAAGAAGCAGGAGGGTAAAAATAATGCCCAAGTATAACAACACGCTTAAATATTATTAATAATAAAAGTGAATATGTCTAGTTTTCCTGGGAGCAACATAGGCTGTCATTATCTCTTGTCAGTTCCACTACAGTCAACCTTAAATTCAGTTTCCAACTACTTCAGTCTAACCTCCATCCTTCACACTAAGGTTATTTCATGTTAAACCCCACATCAAAAATGCTTAATGGCTTTCTGTTCACTAGGGATGAACGTCCAAATTATTAATCATTGAATTTGTGATTTTTAACCATGTAGACTCCATCCTTTCTATTTCTTTTTCCTTCCTGAATTCTTATGTCATCTTTATTTTTTTGAAAGATCAAATCATGTCATGTTGAACCTCCATTTTAATCTGTCCTCCTCTTTCATATTCCTATTTCATTCTGTGTAACTGAATAAGAGCTGAATTATATTCATTTTTGAATGTCTGAATTATGTACAAAGCAGCTACTTAATTTTTCATTCATTTTAACTGAATTCAACTACATATAACCTAGTAAACTGATTTGATTAGGTCTTCCCTCCAGTCTAAACATTTTCCCCAGAGGCAACTAATCTAAACTTCCTGGAGCTAAAGGGAGGGAAAGTGAATAAACAAAATATGTATAAGAAACATAATCCTTTCAAATAGAGATTGTAGTTTTTAATCCAGTAGAGAATTTTCACTCATCATATTTCACTCAACAAATTCATATCATGTTGTATTGTTGTTGTTGTTGTTGTCTGACTCTCACAATGGAGAACAAAATGAAATATAGTGTATTAGGAATAGATTGTCATACCTAAAAATAATCTGATAAAATGACAGTCCTCTGTCAAGCAACAGAATGAATTACAAGGAAAATAAAAACAGGTCAACTTAGCACCACTATTATTAGCCAGGTACAATGGAAATGGTATACCTAGCTCTTAAATTGAGCATGAAAGCACAAGACTCTGAAGAGGAGCCTAGAATACCAAACCATGAATATTAATATAAATGTCTTGATAATTAATGGAATTGGAAATATTGGCTTATCTTGGTCTTGGGAAGGTGGCCTGTAAGACAAGTCCAAGAGAGATACTGGTCAAGACCTTCTTTTACTCCTGGATGAAGTAAAAGAAATGGCAAATGGAAGAGTAGTTTTTAATTGTGTATTATTTATGTAGGGCTAAGCCTGCATGCTTACATGCTTCTAGGAACTGCAGACTTACTATTTCTAGTTAGGCCAGTATAGAACAGCAGCCAAATTGCCTCAGTTCTTCATTCTCATTGTTGCTACTTGGAAGAAATCATGGAAGAAAACAAAGTCGAAACTCACTTTTCTGGTGTCCCAGGGAAGTTGAGCAAGGATCAGAGCAGACAAAGCCATACTTGCATTCACAGTTATTACTGCCCTTGCCCGTGTTACCCACGTTCACGAAGAGAGTTGGCATCTCCAAATGGAATAGAATAAGAAGTCAGCATTTCTCTGCTTCCACTAGAATATACATTCTTACTTGGCTGTATTTTTTCTCCTTTGCTTTTTAACACTGATAACATTATCTGGCATACCATAACCACTGATGGTGGAAGACATTCTAAACTGATTTTATTCTAGAATAAATGAACATTGAATCAAATTTTAATTTCTTTGACCTTAGTTCATAAGCATTCATTTACTTTTATTATCTTGAATTATTTACTAAAAAATCAATATCTTCTCAGAAATTCCTTTTTGTTCATGATATTTCCTAGAGAAATGCAGAAGCATAAAAGCAACCTTCAAAATTTTCAGTTTACTTCACGTTTTAAAAGGAATTCTATGAAGAATGACACATACTCCTTTAGGAGTCTAAAAGGAATAATTTTGTAGAATTAACAATTTGTTTTCTTAAAGCTTAGTAAAAGAGGGACTACTAAACAATTACTAACTCATGTTTAATTTACAACCAACTTATGCAAATGTTGCTTATAATTAGAAATGTATAAGATAAGTATGTACTTCAAATTCAAATGTGGAAGAAAGTTGAGCTACATTTTCTTGGGACCAGCATTGATTCTCAGAGGCCATCACATACCTTTTTCTTCTCTAGTACTGCAAAGGATGAAACAATTTCCTCATGTTGGAAAAGTTCTTTACACACTTCTGTTATCACCAGGAAGTAACTTAAGTAAAGATAATCAGACTCATTCTATTTCAAGATAGAAGAGATTTGGTCAGCCTCTGCCTCTCTTACTATGACTGATCATATGACTGTACTTGTTTGTATTTTCAGCGTTATGTGGAGGAGATGTTAGAGGGCCTAGTGGAACAATCTTATCACCTGGTTACCCAGAATTTTATCCTAATTCTCTGAATTGTACATGGACTGTTGATGTAACCCACGGAAAAGGTAATTTGCCTCATGCAATGATAATGGGCTATCTTCTGAATTTTCATTGCGTCTATTTTCATTTCATCGTCCTTTACAATGTCATTTTGCATGAGCAAAACAGATCAGTACTAAAATATGCTAACATAAAATTCAATTTGAGTAACTGCGACAAAGGACTGTATTTACTTTTCCATGGTGGTGTAATATACCCATGTTTTATCAGAATGGCAATATAAGATGTTTATTTTCTTTTGATATATTAAACTAAGTTATTTGGAATTTTCATTCAACAAAGTCTCAAACAGGATGGCTTTTGTCTCTGGCATAGTGTAGGAGGTTGATTTCAAAAGTTCAGAAGGGTATAGGAAGATACTCTGAAGTGTAGAGCCAATGGTAAAGCAGACATTATACATACTTGTTTTTAAAATCTTTGTGATTATTTATTACAACTATACTTCCTATATAAATTTATAACCATTCTAGAAATATCTGTCTCAAATTTTCTGTCAAACTGCAGTTATATCTTGCATAATTGAATGGGAGTGTAAAACCACACTGTGCATATGGTAAATGTTAACAAATGTCCTTTGAACAAGTAAATGAAAGACATTTTAGTGCTAAATATGGTTCATTCATTCAATACAACCAAAATAGTAAATTAGCCATATAAGTGGTTAGAACAATAACTTGACAGTGGGAAAATGGGCATCCTAATATATCAAACAGAAATGGATGGAAATTATTTACCTGAAAATCTCTACATGCCGGTCTTTTAAAAAGAGCTCACTTATTCATGTTAAAAACTGCTTTGGAGAAGTAATTTTTCTTTTTGGCTCTATTGTTTATTTTGTTCTTATTGGTTTTACTATTATATTGTACTTAGTGATTGTACTATAGAAGTCCAAAAAGAAAAGAAAAATCCTAACAATGAGGAGATGTTTTTACAATTTTAAAAATTAGAGCTGTGTTGAATACATTTGAATTCATCGTGTTTTTCACACAATTGCTTTTACACTCATTTAACTATGTGTGCTATGTATGCAATTCTGATAGAATATTTAAAACACTAATGAAGTTTGTCTTTATTAAAGTTAACATTCTTTTATTGAGGGTGAGGATTATGTAAGAATTGTCATTATAATGAAATTAAGTGTTATTGAGAAAAGAAATGTTAAAATGAGTATTCTGGAATTGTACAGCAGTAACAAGGTGGAAGACTTTGTAAACTGTCATTTTTGTTGTTCTCCATAATAGAATGTTCTTTGCTGGAAGTTAAGCAAAGCATCCTATTATTCTAGTGTTCAGTGGATTAGTGGAGTTTAAAATAAGCTTCCTTGTATTGTACAAGAAAATGGAGGGCTACATACTGCTTGCTATGTAAACAGAGGTTTAATTAACACTTAAGGTTTTGCATCTTCACAGGTTGCAAGTGTTAATTAAATCTGTATTTACATGGCAAGAAATGCAGAGTTAGATGCTTTTCTTTTAAAAGCCAACAAAATTTGTTGGAAGTACAGCTACTCCAAAGTGTAGCCAAAGTTATGTGAAGGATAATCTCTTGAAGTTGGGAGAAATTATCAAAGTAGTATAATCTAAACTCTCACTGAATACACCAGTTCCTTTCTGCAGTGTTCTAGAAACATTATGAGCTGTCCTAATGACTAATATGTATTCCTTGGGGAAAAAAATGCTCAATTTTTGTGCAGTTCCAATTTATAATCTTTCTGCAACTATTATCCTGTTCAGCCTTCTGGAGTTAGGAAAACAAACAAATAAAAACATAATGGCTGCTGTAACCTAAATTTCCTCAATATACCAAGTCACTATTCTGTGATCAACATGTTTTTCACACCTGCTATGCCTAGACCCTTATCCCAGCCTTTTCTTCCCAGACTGAACGCTCCCAGTTCCTTTAATTCTTTTTTCTTTTTTGTTTTAAACTGAAGTATAATCAGTTTATATCATAAGGTATTTTCATTGTTACCACCATTCTAATCATCTTGCTTTGAATGTGCTCCACCTTATTGATATCCAGGGATATGAAATCAACATCCTTCTAAAAGTGTGTTTTTCCAGATGAAACACAGAATGGCGTTGTCTGACTCCACAAATTATTTCTATTAATGAATCCTATATTTGCTTTTACTAGCTTTTCTTGCTGCCACGTCATAGTACTAATTTAGAATGAGTTTATAATTAACTAAATCATCTTTTAAAAGTATGCAGAACTTTAAAGTACAGTTAAGACTAATTCTTAAATTTTATAGTTGATTTTTTTTCTATTTTCAATGCAGGCTATTATATTTACTTCTTTTATATTTCATCATATTAGTTTTGATCCAGAATTCCTGTGAGATCATTTTGAAATTATTTATATTTCATTTATATTTACACTGAATCAAAATTTTCTTAAATAAAAATGATCATCAAGACTTTAGGGGTTTATAAAAATCTTAAATAGGACAGATCTACATGTCCAAATATTTAAGAAATAAGAAACCTCAAGCACACCACCATTAACCTCATCCCCATTTAACACCAAATCAGAGTATTTGAACACATACAATTGTTTGACAGTTTCAAATTCAGTTAACTACAGTGTCATTTAGCCTGCATTGCTCCTCGTTTACAATGACATCGTGCGAGATTTTCCTTAAAAGTATTATAGAAATCAGAATGCTTACTCTACTAGAGATCTTGAGAGAAAAAAAAATCTACATTAAAAACCCACCTAAGACTCTTAGAGATGGGATCATCCTTAAATAAAGCATAGTCCATAAATTTATAGAAACACACAAACACACACACAAACACACACACACACACACACACACACACACACATCAATATTACACCCTCAAGGTCATAGTGTCAGGACTATAACTAAGACTTCGATATGCATGATACTTGACTTTAAGTCCAAGTCTATCATATAGTTCTATAACATAAATTGCCTTAATAGGACTTCCTGAATTATCACTTTTATGAAAAGGTACCATGACGTTGAAACCACTGACTTTTTCTCCCTATTACTCAACATCTATTGCCCTATTAAGATTGTATGTCTTTGCCTGTCTGCCTCTTCTTCTGAAATATCTATCCCAGTGTTGCTTCTTCACAAACATATGCTCACTTCTGAAGGTCGTTGCCTTCAGAAGCCTCTACTGATCCCTCCAACAAACTATTTACATCTATTTCTACACTTCTGTGTTGACTGTATGAATCACTTTTATGGCACTTAGTAGACAGTTTGAACTTTTGGTTTATGTATATTTTCCACTCAGATGGACCATGAGTTATTTACATTCTTCTAAATTTTTATATTCCATAATGTTTAGAATATGGTAAGTTATTAGTATGATATACTTACTTGGATTAATTCACCTTTAGGAGAAGGTCTTACATGGTTTTGCTGTAGCAAAAACAGATTTTTTTGTTTAAATAATAATTTGATAAATAGATACTTCCTTTTATAAAGTAGCTGACTAGGACAGAATGACATGAAAACAGTTAACTTTAACATTGAAGGATTAAAAAATAATAATAGGTAACAGTTGGTGAGCACTTCCTCTGTGCAAAGCACTGTGTCAAGACATCCCATATATTGTCTCATTTAACTTCAAGACAACCCTTTTTACAATGGAGAAAATGAGTCTCAAGAAGGCTATATATGTAATACTTGACAGTGGACTTATTAGCACCACTATCCAACAGAATTTTAAATTTTCCCACATATTAATTCAGTGCATATCAGAACAAGCACATTTTTCTTAAAAATATGCATAATGGATTTTTTCTTTTTTTTTTAATCCATCTGCTCTTCTATTATATGACGGTTTTTTCTTAGTTTTAGTCTCTGACAGAAATCAAATTGACTTATCTGAATTCTCACTCGTGTGTTATTTTGTAACTTAGATATCAGTAACTCTAGATGGCAAAGCATCTTCTCTTTGCCACATCCACACTCCATTCTCATTCACATCTAACTAGTGTCAGTTACTACATTTACATTGAAGAACATTTGAAAGACTGACTTAATTTCTGAACCCCTCCTAAAAGGGGCTCATTGTGGAGAGAGGGGGAAAAAAAACTGTTACATTCTGAAAAAAAGTTTGAAAGAGATTATCATTGTACATTTCAGATCTTTTTCAAATCAAAATCACTGGCCCATTATGCAATAATAACTCATTATTACTTATGTTTTCAGTTTATTTGTTTTGGTCTCATTTTGTATCACTTTTTTTTACTTAGTAAGAACTCCAAGACTCTCCAGCATCTAGAACTATAAAGTTGATGAACAATATTAAAGAATGTTACTTATCATGCTCTGGGATAAGTAGCTTTTTATTAAGTATATTTATAAGTGTTGGATAAAAATCCTTTGGATGTTTTACTAAAAATTTTGGTGATTCTTTTTGTTCAAATAAGAAAATGTATTAAGCACTTCAAGAGAAAGATGAATGAGGTATTAGCTTTTATTTCATTTAGGATCTTATACACAGTGGGGTGTATGTGTGTGTGTATTGGTAATCTTTTACATGTGTTTGAGACAACGTCATTAAGAACTCACATGAGACCACAGCGTAATAACACATCATACTCACCAGGACAGAACAAATTGAAAAATAAAAAATTTTCAAGTATTGGTGAAGATACAGTCCAACTAGATTTGATAATGAAAATGTAAATTGACACAGTCATTTTGTAAAGCTGAAATATAGATAGATAGATAGATAGACAGACAGACAGACAGATAAATTTCCTATGACCCAGTAATTCCACTCCTAGATGTTTACCCAACAGAAATAAGCACATGTGTTCTTCAAAAGACATAACCTGAATGCTCATAACAGCACAGTCCGCATTCATGCTAAAATGTAAACTACCCTAAATGACCATCAACTGTTAAACAAATAGATGAATGTGCTGTATTCACAAAATGAAATGCTATGCTATACATCACTGAAAATAAACAGCTCACAACCACACACAAAAGTGAAGATAAACCTCATACACAATGTTGAATAAAAGAACTCAGACCCAAAAGAGTATATATTATATGAATCCATTATATAAACTACAAAGAAAAGTAGTAAACCTAGCCTATCCCATTCGAAACTGAGTGAGTGGTTACTTTTGGCAAAGCACTTCTATTATAAAGGATGTAAATTCTCCTTTAAATTTTCAGAAAACTCACATGATTCCTTTTCAGGCATTAGTTTTTAAATTTTGTTTCCAAGGAGTTTGCAAGATATAACTTGTATTATACCTTATAGAGAAGCTGAAGGAAAAAAGAAAACAACTCTCAAACAAAAGAATAATATTATACTATGCATTTAGAATATTTTATAGCAGTGCCTTTCATTTTCAGAGAAATCAGATACCACAAGAGTCCTGGGTTTAGTTACTTTGGTAACTTTCTGTGTCTTACTGGTATACTTTGTAAGTCTTAATTTTCCTCTTTTTCTTAATAGGTGTGCAGTTCAACTTTCACACCTTTCATTTGGAAGACCATCATGACTACTTACTGATCACAGAGAATGGGAGTTTTACCCAACCACTGGCACGCCTGACTGGTTCAGAACTTCCTTCAACAATCAATGCTGGTCTCTATGGAAATTTCAGGGCTCAACTGCGCTTCATTTCAGATTTTTCAATATCATATGAAGGATTCAATATTACATTCTCTGGTAAGAAAATAAATTTAAAAAGAGATGTTTCAAAGTGTGAACATAATTTATGTGTGACAAAACAGAGAAAAAACAGAAAAGAAGAAAAGGAGAAAGCAAAGAAATATCTGTCAACAAATTTTAAGTAAAGTTTGAAATGCCTTGAAGATTATCTATGATAATATCTTAAAGGGAGCCTTTAAACAACAAAGAATAAATCAGTTCACTAAAAATCTACTTTAAGTACATTAATTACATTTCTTTAACTTGCACTCCAGCAGAATTCTAACAGAGAGAAAAGCTTGCTAAAATGCCAGGTGAACTTAAAATAGAAAGTCTTATATACTTAAAGTTTCAATTAGGCTATAAATGAAATGTGAATTAAACCAGTGATAATCTAGTTTTGTATTTCTGAGAAAAGGCATAGTTTACAGGCTAAGATTAAGATAAATTTAATTGACTTAATTCATTTAGAACTAGATGATCTAGAAACTAATGTGGTTATCCCTTTATTCTAGAATAACCACAACTATAGGCAACATTATAACTTGGATACCAGAAAAAAATTATAAAAGCAAAGTGAATAAAAATTATTCTTATTAATTCTACTTCATAGTTAAGTGGAATGGTGAAAGAGAATACAGAAACAAATTAATAGTTAAATCTTCTGCCAATTTGCTAACATAAATTCTTAATATTGTAATTATACATAATTATATAAATAATATATTATAATTTATATAAATGAAATTATACAAATGCTAACCTTGTTCTTCAACTGTTATTCTAGTACTTCCATGGAAATACTTCTAAAATAATTAAGGTATTTCATAATGAATAGTAAATGAGCATAATCAATTTTAACCCAGAATATTAAAAGTGTGTCCAAATTAATTTTTTAAACAAGAAAATATTAGCTCTTTAACATAAAACAATCCCTCTTGTTCCCCATTGCAATTACTTACTAAGTGTGTGCTCTGGGAATATTTTTAGATGGGCTACTTCTTCCTAGAACTGTATATAATTATAATATTGTTGTTTAATTAACTCTGCTTTTCATACACTGAAGAGTGTTTAGCTGTTCATTTTCATGATGTGCATTCATTGCTTAGGGACGTTTTCTTGTATAAATCTATAATATACAATTTTCAGCATATGGACACTTCAGTCTTACATAAACACTTGCATCTGGAGTCACATGTTTTTCAGAATTTCAATTAATTGTATTTCTTATATACTAGAGGCCTTTGTCACTTAGATTAAAACCATTAAGTAAAAGTCATTTCAAAATGCAAATGATTTCATTCCAAATGTTATTTTGCATTTGAAAATATGAATCTATTATGTCATTGTTACAAGTCAAAAATCTATGAAATGGAAATGTGTCTAATGAAGAAGAAAAATATGAGATAAATAGCTACATTTTCAGTTTATCACTTAGAAGGTGACATTTTTCTCATCTATATTGAATTTCACACATGAGTTTCCTTAAATTATTAAATCTTTCATAAAAGAAGAAAATTATATGCACCATTAGTACCTATCCATAATTATACATATAGTCATCTTTTAAATGTATGGCTGGTCCTAAAAGCATCCAATTTGCAAATAATAGGAATATACTCTTAAAGGTTACTACTAGCATTTTCTTTGTTCTCTTCTTCGTCTGAGTACAGAATATAACCTGGAACCTTGTGAAGATCCTGGAATTCCTCAATATGGTAACCGAATTGGGTTCAACTTTGGGGTTGGTGACACTCTGACCTTCTCATGCTCATCAGGATATCGTCTGGAAGGGACATCAGAGATCATCTGTCTTGGTGGTGGCCGAAGAGTATGGAGTGCACCTCTGCCAAGGTGTGTGGGTACGTGGTCAGCTGCTTTCATTTGCTTGTATGTGTAGTCACTGTCCATGGAGTTGCATGATTATACACCCTTCGTTTTTTTAATAATCCGTTGAATTTCTTCATTTATTTCATATTAGTTATTTCAATTTTTTTTTTCCACTTGATAATCTGGTGTACCTCAGTTACCTTCTCAACTGCTCCATTAAAGCAAACATGCTTCTAAATTTGTTTTCAGATGATGGGGATAAGGAATGGATAGACAGACAGACAGACAGATAGATAAATAGATAGATAGATAATAGGTGATGATAGAATCATATTTTGAGAGCTTACAGAAAATTGCATTCTTGTGTTCTAATAATAAATGATTCTTCATGACTTCTGACTGAAGTTTTGACAATATTTTATAACTTAGAATTAACATGCATAAAATATGATTGCAAGGGAAAATAATATATAATTAATTTATGGACTATCAAAGCAAATATTGACTCAATATGTACAATCTATAGAATTAATCTGTTATGATAGATGAATTAAGATGGCAATTAATTTCATGTTGCAAGATAAAGAATAGCAACAATTAAAGTATTAAAAGTTTGGAGCACGACTTTAACCTTTGGAAATGGATATTTTGACTGATAAAAAGAAAAGAAAATGCTGTAGAGACTGATGTAGGACTTAAGTCATTTTTTATTTATTTTAGTAAATTGAGAAGCAAGAATTTCTTCAGGTCATCAGCCATTCAGTGGTTGTCAGTACTCATTTTTATGATTGAACTAGATGCAAATGATCATTTTACAATTATTTCATAAAGCTCTTAAACGTCTCAAAAGCATTTAATTTGAATTTATTTTAATTGTAAATTTAATTGTGGATCACAGATCTGTGTAATTTTAATATACTACAAGCTCAGGCAAATTGGTAGAGATTTGATCTGTGGCTTAAGACCTTGGCTTTTTTTTTCTTTTTAATGGAGGCAGTATACCTCACACATAAAAATGCAAATGAAGAAGATACCCTCTGTTACTTATTCAGTATATTGTCTACCATATAGAAATGTGGTGGGAATTTCTGGGGATCCCCAAATCCAGTGAAAAAATATGATCTTTCAGGTTAATATGCGTCTGAAGGCTTTTATAGTGATGAGATTATTTTCACAACCCTATGGGTTATACAACAAATAAACTGATATGTAACAAATGAAATTTATTTTTAAAATCACAAGCTTTTATAGAAAGGGCACAAGCAAACACAGAGACTTGAAGCTGGGAGGTGATAAGTAGTCATACTCTCAGAGCATCTTTTCCAGAAAGCTATGTAGAGTGCAGTCCCTTCTGTTCTTGTTTTTATGTGTCTTTTTCCTTGGGAGGGGGGCAGTGGATTGTTTGTTTTTCTTGCTGTTGCCAGAGTTGGAATTCCCTTCCTTACTGAATTGTCCCATTTCCATTTGTGTTTGGTGTGAATATTTTCAAAGGCTAATTAATGAGAACCTTGGGAACAGTCCAAGTGAAGGCTCCAGAGTGCCCCGCTTAATATCCTGGTCATTTGATATTGGGTTCATTCACTTTTCTAAACTTCATTTTTCTCATCAGCAAAATGGTTACACTACGTTTATGTTAGTTATGAGCATTAGAAGAGATTAGCCATGCCAATTAGACACCTAGTATAATCCCGGGAATATAGGAGGGGTTCAGAATTTAGATGTGATTATAACTCTTAATATATTGAATATAATCTGCTGTCTATTAAGCCCACCAATCTAATTTATAAAACCAACTATAGTTGGAAATGAATTCCACATTATAAAACACTAACATTTATGAGCGTCTTCTAGGCTCTTTCAGATCCATACTTACTTCATTTAATCCTTACTATAATGCCATTATTGTTATTTCCCCCATTTCTCATCTGAAGAGTCTTACAGATTTTGAACAACTTGCCCCAAATCATCAAGATTGTGAATGGCAGAACCATGATTTGTCTACAATCTTTATCATTCCAAAACCCAAATTTTTTTCACTAGGATCTAGGTTTAATCTTAAAAGAGTCTAGGAAAAGGTGAATCTTGAAGAACTGTATGTCACACAGAGTTGATTAATATTTTCTCTTAAAATACCAAAACCATACCACGATGTTACACAGGCTGAGAAGTGTTTGCATGTACATTTTTAAGGTTTACTCCACTTTTACAATAAATTTTAATAAAAAGACTTATGTTCTTTTTTGCATTTCTGGTTATATATATGTATGTATTTCTTATTTTGTTATATTTTCAAAATTCTCAGTCTTCAGTCACAGAAAATACACAACATTATTTGGAACTATTCATATGAACAGACCCAATTTTAGCAATGCTAATTTATTTGGACAGATGTTATTTCTTCTTTGATTTTTTTTGTACTTTTCACTTCATGTAGCTAAAGCCAATTCTCTAGTGCACACTTGCTTAAAAGATATTATTTAGTACTATTACTAGCTTCATAGAAAGCTTATGTTATGGGCAGTGGCCAAATTATAAGTAGCTTGTATTTCAAGTTTGTTTTTTGTTTCTGTTTTTGGCTATTTGGAATTTATGTGGTCTTTCCTTGTCACAAGGTTGCAAACGAATACATTCTCAGAACAAATCATACATGAGATTTTAAATTTTATGTCAAGTATAAAACTAACATTTATTAAAATGACTTTTGCATACCTAGGTTATATAAGAACATGCCTGCCTCTTTGGACACTAAGGCAACAGATAAAGCAATTTGTGGAAACCTACTTTTTGTTAATTTTTTTCAATGTATGTTTAATTTTGATTTTATGTTTAGTGTATAAATTGGTCTTTCAGTTTCTGATGGTAGAATTTGGTGAAAATTATCTTAATTCTGGATGTTAGATGAGTTATAAATAACATTTTCATTTAAGCATTTTCCTAAGTAACCTCTGCATTTGTTTTAAGATAATATTTTAATAAAATAATAAAACATAATAGCACCATAATATAGTCTTTACAGTCTATAAAGGATTATATCATATAGTGTCCCATTCCAAAAATCCACTTATGCTGTGAGTGTAGGTTTAACATAATGATTTTATCAGTGAAGATACAATGTCTATAAAAAGTTCAAGGTTGCACACAAACTCAGCGGCAGAACTGTGCCTGTTCCAAGTTGAGACCCAGGCTTGTGCTCTGTTTACCACAGCAGACCACTGTCTTTGGAGGCTTCACTAAGTGGAGAGGAAATCTGGTCTTAATTTAGTTGACACATGCTTCAGAATATTCCTTGGGCTGTCCTCTGTTTTAATTAGAGGAAAATTCTTTGACCATAACAGGGGTTACTTACATGTAGGGAATTTTTTAATTTTACCTTTTTTTTATTGCAGTATAGTTGACATACAATATTATATTTGTATGAAGTGTACAACATAGTGATTAAACATTTATATACATATGGACTGATCACCATGATAAGTCTAGTAAACACCTGTCACTATACAAAGTTATTGCAATATTATAGACTGTATTCCCTGTGCTGTACTTTACATCCCCATGACACACTTATTTTATAACTGGAAGTTTGTACCTGGTAAAACACTACTTATTTGCCCATCTTCCACCCTCCTCCCCTCTGGAAACCACCAGTTTGTTCTTTGTATCTGTAAGTGTTTCTGTTTTGTTTTGTTTGTTCGTTTGTTTTGTTTTGTTTTTTAGATTTTACGAACAGGTGAAATCATATGGTAATTGTGTTTTTCTCTCTGACTTACTTCACTTACACCCTCTAGGCCCATCCACATTGTAGCAAGTGCAGGGAAATTTGTGGAGGCAGGAAAAGAATTTTGATAGCAATCAAGAGTGTAACACCTACTGAGAATCAGAGATTCTTCTCCTGGAGAAGTGGCATCCACTGCAGGCACATAGTTCGTATTTATACTCCAGCCTTTCCTAAGTTATGTAAGCTTTGGAAAGTTGTTCAGATCGCCTTCCTGCCAAGTTTTCTCAAATGTAAAATGTGGGTAATTACATCCATGGTGCAAGATAGCTTATAGTTCTAAGCAGTGAAAGACATATATATCACCTAATGCACTACTCAACAAATAACATTTGCTCAACAAACCTTAGTCCCTTTTCCTTGTGCCTGCAGCTCTCTCTACCACTGTATATCCAATTCTCCTAAGGGCTACCATGACTGTTAGCTGTGAAGAGTGATTTTCACTAACCAGCAGGAGAGGAAAGAGAAGAAGAAAAGAAGAATATGAAAAAGTTTTAGTGTGCTATCAGCAGCTGAGTCCTTCACATACACAATCTCATTACTACTTAGTGATCAAGATGAAAGTTTTACCTTTTTAAAAAAATACATGTCTATAATTATGTTTTACATTTTGGAAAAGACAAAAATAAATAACAGGCAACATGGAATTTCAGTGAATATATTTGACATTTAAATGATTATCCTGGAGATCCGTGTTTCTTTGGAAACAAATATGTGGTCATATTTTTAAGTGGCAACCAAATATTAAAAAAAAAAAAAGGTATAAACAAGTTGATTACTTTAAAAAAAGATACACTGGCTTGTGTTTGATCAAAAAGTAAGTACCTGAATTTTTCTAAAGTTCGCATTACAAAAATGACACTGGTATTTCCATTGTCATCTTTCTAAATTTAATCAAAAATTGCTTGTCTTCATTCAGCTTCCTAACATACCAGGAACTATATACCAGGTTATGTTGCAAATAAACAAGGAGCTGATGAAAGAACATGTTGTTTTGGAAAGTAGATTGTCAAGTTCAATATTAGTAATGGTTTGTCTTTAAGCAAGAGTCCACATATTTTAAGCCTATACATTTTGAAATATTTATTTCCTTTCATATATTTTTAATTTTTTAATTTTTTTGTTGAAGTGTAGTCAGTTACAATGTATCAGTTTCCGGTGTACAGCACAATGTCCCAGTCATGCATCATATATTTCTTTCAAAAACCACTTGAGAGAATATTATCCCATTTTATAAACTACACAGATTAATTACATAACTTGGTAGAGTTTGAAAACAGCTCCTTCTGACTCCAGCTCGTGTTTTAGCAACTACATGTATAATTTCACTGTATCATCTCTTGTTTTCTAGCTGGCTTCCAAATGTCCCTCATTTAATTTATCTCCAATAACATTACTAGTTATATTCTTTTTTATTGATAAGTAACAAATTACCACAAATTTAGCAATTTAAAACAACACATTTACTTTCTCATGGTTTCTGTGGGTGAAGAATCTGTGCAAGACTTAACTGGGTCCTCTCTTAGGGTTTTAAAAGGTTGCAATCAAGATGTTGATCAGGGCTGAATTCTCACCTGAGGTTCATGATTCCCTTCTAAATTCAGTGGCTCTTGGACGTAATCAGTTCCTTGAGGTTGTAGGACTGAGATAATCAGTTCTTTGCTCAATTCCTGGGGGCCATCCATAGTTCCTTACCATGTGAACTTCCACAACTTTGCTGCTTCCTTCATCAAAACAGCAAGGAGAGTCTGTCTAGTGAATCACTAGCAAAATGCAGTTTTGCATAATGTTATATAATCACAGGAGTAATAACAAGCAAGTTACTGGTCTCACTCAACTCAAAGGGAGGGGACTACACTAAAGCATGAATACCAAAAGGTGAGTATGATGGAAGCTTTACCTTAAAGTCGACACCAGTTAACATTAGAAAGATAAGATCACCTGTCTATTTCCTGCTTATCACTAAGTGATTTCCCATGCCTATTAGATGCAGTTGAAATTCCGTAAGTCCCTTCTTAGGTTGGCCTACTGCCCTCTCTATAGTCATTCCCCTATATGTGTCCTGGAATACATTCATAAGATGCTACATGCCATTCCCAAACATGCCAAACACTTGATACATTTTTAGATGCTAAGGCTGTATTGATATCTACTCTCTCCAAATGATCAAGCTCTCACTTGTGTCTGCACAAGCAGACAAATAATTTCTTTCTCTGATAAGCTACACGCAAAGGTAAAGTGAGAGAAGGCACTGAAAACATTGTTCATTGGCTGGAGGAGGCTTTGCATTTTAATCTGTCGAGCTTTCATTCCTATCACCATAACAAAGATAAAGACATTATCTCTTTGTGGGTACTAACTATTCCATATAAAATAGATAAACAAGTTTATACTATAGAGCACAGGGAACTATATTCAGTATCTTGTAGTAATCTATAATGAAAAAGAATATGAATATATATATATGTATGACTGAACTATTATGCTGTACACCAGAAATTGACACAACATTATAAACTGACTATACTTCAATTTAAAAAAAGTTATCTCTCATTATCTATTATTGTAACAGCACAAACAGACTCTAGTCTTCATTCTTGTCTCTGTTCTCCTAACTGAATAGTAGAGTCAGAGTGAAGTTCCTATGATACACATTTGATGATGTGTCTTTCTGGCTTAAAATTCTTCATTGCCCTCAAAGTAAATTCTGAATGTTACCCTCTTACTCCTATCCCCACCCCATAATTTTGCCTGAGTGATTTATTCTTCACACGTACCCATCCTGATAGTGAATGAAGCCTTTCTTGACCTTCAAAAATTGTTAAATGTCCTTCTTACAGATTGCATGTGCTTTTCTGTATTTACCCTTCCTAGGATTCATAATGGTGTATTGAATTGCCTTTTTATCTACAAGAGTGTTTAGCATATAGAAAGCTTTCAGTAAATATGTTGAGTTGATAAAGAAATGAATATATAATAGGGGCAGAGCGCCTTTATTTTTACATTTTCAACTTACTAACTTTAATATATATGAACAAATACTGTACCCTAGAGGTACTCTATTCAGCGTAAAACCAATAAAGAACTATAATTGCCATTTCAACCTGGACCATCACACTATTCCTTAGCCTATAATGCGTTTGCTATGTAGATATTAACACATACCCCCTCAAGTCTAATAAGTAAATCCACCAACCAATGAAAAATAAAGGTGCCTGAAAAGACTACTAAGAGGAGGCTTATAATTATGATAGAAACAAAAAAGATAAATTTATAAAAATTGAATATGGTGAGAAAATATTGTTATCTTGTATCTGTATATGGAATAAATCTTTCCCCAATATGCAGTGAAATTCAGAGCTCAACAAAGAGACTGGCTGACATTTTCCCCCCAAGTGGAATGAAAAGAAAGGGAAAAAATGCCTGATAGAAACTGATAATCCACAATTTTTCCTAGGTAAATATATTAACAGTATTTTTATTTGAAGTAGGTTAGATTTGAGTAAACTTTTGCTGTATGTGAATATCCATAAAGAATAAAAACATTGAATAAGCCAGTGTTAATGAGAAAAAAACAATGCACATATCCTATTTAATACAACTGCATTGAGTACTGTAAATTTTAAAATCTTCTCATTCATTTAGAATTTATAAACAAATGAATTTATGGAGAGCTTTTATAATCTAATTGGTGCATTAGTAGATAAGCCTCTGAACTTCCTTTGTTATACTGTAGTTGGCAAGTGAATACATGCTGTCTTATCTGTTGGCTTTGAGGTCCTTGAAAGTAAAGGCTGCATTTTAGTTATCTGTGTACCTCCTGTGTGTTAGCCATAAGCTCTGGTATATCACAGGTACCCATTCTGAGCATAAGACACTATAAAATTCATTCACCGTGTGATCATCAGGAACCTAGAGCAGATCATGACAAACCCATAATGGTGATTCACTCACAAGAAGACTTTCATTTAAATGATCCTCTGTGTTATTAGAGTCTCAGATTAATTTGGACAAATTTAAAAAATGTTTTTGAGGACCTAAAATAATAGACTCCTAAAAAACACTTTGTTCCCCTTACTATGTCCTCATGGTCTAACTATAAGTCTTGTTACCAGCCAAAATCTGCCTGCCAATTGGAAACTTAGAAGATGAGTTAGATCTGGGATTGATTACACAGAGGACACAGACTACTTTAGGGAGAGAGCTGAGTTGCAGACAAGGGCAAAAAGTGGAGTGTTTACTGGAATCTATTCTTCCAGGGTCATGTCCTTAAAGCAACTGCAACAGTAACGGTCTTATACCAGAAGGAATCACGGAAGTACCAGAGGCATTTGCTTTCTTGGCAACCTCTGAGTGACCTCTTCCTGCTTTTGTGGAAAATAAGACCAAGTTCAGAAATACCTACATCATATTCTTCCTTCGCCTTTATCTAATAAATTTAACCTAGACATACTGGGAAACGTGCTGAAAAAAAGGGAAATGATTAAACCTATGCATAGTATTTTTTTAAAAAATGCTGTAATATTAACCTAGAAAGCATGAAGTTCATCAGTTTGTCATTAAACACACTAATTTTGGTTTTTAGTTTAATATACTTTTACTTAATTAGAAAGTGACTGGTCCCTAAGTACATAGTGGTGCCAGATAAGGAATATTTTACCTGAGGTAATAATAAAAGCTAACATTTGCTGTGTGTTTAATATACGCCTGTCATGGTCTTACAAGATTTGAATAAGGACACTGAGGCACAGGGAGGTTAAGTTATTTCCCTAGGAGAATATATTAACAGTATTTTTATTTGAAGCAGATTAGATTGGGAGCAAATTTTTGCTGTATATAAATATGAGCCATAGAGAATAAAAGCATTAAATAAGCCAGTGTGATGATACTCTGTGCATATCCCCAAACTGGTTCGTGCTTACAACAATGACATCTGTGGCTCTCAGGAAATACTGTCATTCGACAGGGTAGATAACTGGAGGAGATAATTAAATGTTATTGTTTCTTGTAACTGAATTAGATTTTGATGCTGTGTCTCAGGAGAGGGTAGGATTTAATTGAAGTTGCAAGTAGATCGACAGTACCTAAAAGCCTTTGAAACTGAAAGGAAAGGTCATTGTCACATAAGGCAAATACATTTTAAAATTACTTCTAATTCTATGTTTTTATAAAGTCCATGTGCCTATTTGTTTTGTGTATATGTGTATATATATATATTTTTCCATTTCAGCCTCATAATATTGAAAATAATAGCAAAAATATGTATACATCATTACAGAGGTTGATTTCTAGTAAATGGTTTAATTGTTTGTCATCTGGTAATGCATTTAGCTAAGATATGTTCAAATGTACCTAGGGCTTTGAAAACAGACAAAAGCACATTGGAACAGAATAAAACTATCAATTAGTAACTGTGGAGTCACCTAAGGAACCAGTCAGTCTTAAGTTCAGTGGCACTAATGAGGGTAGGTTTAGGGTGAGTCCAGGAGAATAGGACTGTGATTATTCTACCTTGTAAACACACTCAGCCACTAATCAAGGGTATGTAATAAAATGAATTTTACTTTTTTCATCATTATTTCTGATTTTTAACTCTTTTCTTTAGTTCAAACTTAGCAATCTCAAATCCAGCTCCTTCACTGCAGGATAAAGCAGCTGAAGTCATCCTCCTTTGCTTATTATTACCAAGACAGTTGCCATGGAAATAATCTAATGTTATAAAATAAGCATCATAAGTTAAATCCAGAATCAAGAAAGGGCATATGGGTCAGGTATGAGAGAGTGTGCTTATTTAAATAAACAATAGTCTTGGTAATCATAAAAAATGTCAAGGTTAATTACTAAGAAGACACAAAGAAAAACGAATTTAGAGCTCTGGAAAGTTATTTGCAGAATTTAAATATTGCCCTTCAAGCAGATGTTTTAAAAAAAAAAGGAGTTAAGGGATTATTAACCCAACCTAAATTTCTGGCTCAAAGCCATTTTCTACATCTCTCCATTGTACCCAAGTACTCCCTTCGCAGCTCTCTTTGAATCCCAATTCAGTATTGGTATGCTGAAAGTGTAGGTAACATTTTATCTTCATGTGTATTAATCAGTCTACAAAGACTGTGTTTCAAAAGGTGATGGATAGTTTTTATTTCAAGTATTTTACTACACCTTTCTGAATTTGCACTAGCTGATGTTTTATTATGCTTGGCTACAGAATTCTGCAGCCATAAAATATTAACCTTTTCCTATAGTGTAAAATTGGAAACTCAACTGAGTCTAATCCCAATTTTCTATAAAAACATCCTGGGTTTTGTTTGTTCTGAAAAACTTTTGATTCGTTTTCAGATGAAAAATGTATAATGATAAAACATTATCTGCTTTTCTGATAATGTAAGGTTATTTCCCACTTGTTCAATTATGGTATTTGAAATCACTTGATGTCATTTACCTGTGTAAAACACGTAGGGCTTCACCACCAAATTATCATCCTCCTATCTGTAAAAGGAAAGCCAAGTTATACCTTTTTCTACGTGGAAAATTTGTAGTAAAACTTGTCTGATTATGGTCTAGGCTGTGTATGCCACCTTATCTCAAATTTCTTTATTCATCTAATAAATATTCATTTGATGCTTACTCCATGATAGTTTAAAAGGCATCCTGCCTTCTCCTTTCTAAACAAGAGCAAATAAAAACTATCTGGTGAATTTTATAAAACTATAAACCCTCCACTCTCCTGCTGAGAGTCTCTCCTCTCCTACCCAACCTAACCACCCTTCGTTAGGAAACAGGATCATGACAATAGTCAGCTGTCACTGATGATGTTGTCTATTACTCTCAGATTTAACAAAAGGTTAAATCCTCTGATGAAGAGAATAATACAGTTCTTATTTTCCTGTGACCTCGGAAAAACATTAACATGCCATTATAGGTTTTTTCCTCAGGCACATTTTCAAGAGTAGTATCTCTGACTTTATCACATTTCGTTCTTTCTTTCCCTCTTTCCTCTTCTTTCTTTCTTTTATTTCTTTTTTCTTTCTTTCTCTTCCTTCTCTTTCTTCTCTTCCTTCCTTTCCCTTCCTTCTTTCCTTCTTTCTTTTTTTCTGATTCCCTTCCCCTGAAACATCCTCATTTGATTATTCCATTTATTGATCTCACAATGCCTTTCTTGTAAAAGTAAAAACAAGTAAATGTACAAAGAAATATCTAAAGAGACTCAAGCAAGAATAAATCTGACATGCAAATTACTGAGACTCAGTGAGCATCAAGTGATTTGTGAGTTGTTTAGTCAAAACCAAATACCCTAAATATGAAAATCATATTTTAAAGAATTTTCAATCTTTTAGTAGTCTGACAAAAGCTATAATGGAGAGAAAAGAGAAATAATAGTGTTGAGTGCTTGTTATGTATGTGGCGGCATGACTGCACTATAAGGTTTTTCTCTTATTTACTCCTTTCAGTAATTTTATTAGTTAAGTATTAATATTCCCATTACCCATATTGAGAAAGCAATATCCAAAAAGGTAAAGTGATTCACATGAAGTATCACAGCTAGTAAGTATAGATTTGTCTGTCTTCCAAATCTTGTAGTCCATATTCTTTTCTTCATACTTTACTTGAAATTTTCCGGAGTTGTAATAATAACATAGAGTTAATTTGCGCGATGATTTTGAAAAGCATATTGCCATTCTGTGACCATTATTTGTTTTTATTTTCTTTTGGAGGAAAAAGAGAATGGTTTGGGGATTAAAAATAAAGTTAGGAATTTACCAAAGAATTTTTCTTTGAATTTGTTTACTCAATTTTCAGGATAAGTATTTCTATGATATTTAATTTGTTTCCAAATTTTGAAGGCTTTTAAGAAAATGTTATTCAAATTATATGCATAGTCCATAGAAATGGTAATAAAAATAACAAGAATCAGATTACAGTTAATATTGCGATATGATCTAGCTGGGGCTAGAATTATTATTTTTTGGACATAGATGATGATGTAACATTGAATACTTTCAAAAACTTTATAATATTTATTGCTGATATTTTTCTTCCTTAGGATTATGTCTCTTCTACTTCCTGCTGTTCATATTAATGGATCTGAGTTCTCTCATATGCTCTCTGACATCCTAGCTTTGAGAAACTCTAAATTCAGCCATTTGGAATTTAATCTTCCTTCATTCCTTTATTCATTTGTTCATTCATCTATTCATCAACTCACCAAACTTAGAGTGGCAACAATGTTTGGCATGCTGTGTTAGGTGATGGTGATATAACAAAGATGAATTGGATATTAGTAATTATTTTGTTAGAAAAAAAATCAGTGAGTTTGGTATATTTATGTATTGTATGACCCAACCAAAAAATTAAACCAATCTAATTAAACAAATATTTAGTGAGTACTGAATTGGGTGGCAAAGGTAAAAATATATAGCATACTTTCTCTCCTCTACTCTATTTTAAGGGGAAATAAGACTAATTATGACAGCCTGAGATGAGAATGAGAAGTAAAACTCATAATAGAGCAGAGAGGAATAGCATTTTTTTTCCTAGAAGGACAGGGAACAACTTCTCATAAATGGCATATTTGTGACAAAGAGCTGGATTTTGCTAAATGGAAAAGGTGGGGAAGGCCTTCTAGGCAAAGGGTATAAATCAAACAAGTAAAGTAACTATGTCTACAAATAAAATCTATTTTGGGTCTGAGTGGCTTTTTTGGAGCTTTTTTTGAGTCCCAGTTCAATTACAGGTATAGTCAATGTGTAACTAACACTTTCTTCTTTCTGCTTTTGAATCAATTCAATGAAGGCCACATTTCCTTCAGTGATAGATAGTTCTTATTTCACACATTTTTCTGTGTTGTTCAGAGGCCAGGATATGTGATTTTTTAGAACTAATATATTAGTAAGTAGCAACTTTGTGATATTACATATAATACAGAGTCTGGACTTAGGAAAAAGATGCTCTACCTTTAAATCATGGCTTCACAACTTAGTGGTTAGTGGCAAGTTGGACAGGATATTTAATCCCTCTGACCCCTATCTATAAAGTGGAGATACAATAAGAAAATGTTTAAGTTTATTGAGTTTTTACCCTACCCAGGTACTGTGCTAAGTGATTTACATGGTTTAATCCATTCAGTCTTTTCAGCAGGTATGATGTAGAAAGGTGTAATTATTACCTCCATTTTACAGAAAAGATCAATGAGATACAGAGAAATTACTTAAGTAGCTGTGTGCCCAAGCCAGTATAATGCAAGCCAATACTTGAAGCTGAAAACATGTTGCTTGATGCAACAGGACAAGGTATGGACAAAGTGAGAGGCAGGGTTTGAATGACAGAAAATCTTGTATGCTATGTTAAGGAGTAATTGAGACCCATTAAGATTAAGCAAAGGAATACTATGGTCAAATTTGAATCTTACAAGATCTTTCAGATATTTACATGTATGAATGGATTTGGATTTCCCTAGCTTCAGTTTGCTATACTGAAATTAGGGAAGTCCATCAGGAACAGGTTCTCATATCCCAAACATAAGCCAGAGCAGTAAAATTGGAGAGAAGGTGGCAGTTTTAAGAACCGAGAATATTTGTGCTAGAGATCTTCAGAATGTTTGATTATAAATTCCTCCTTAATTTGCTAAAGTTACATGTAACAACAGTTACTGTCAATTCCTGAAGTCAATTTTGTATAACATCTCCAATTCAGAGGCAGATTCTCGGCTTCCTAAATAGGATTCACAGAACTCTTTTATGTGCTCTTCCACTGCTTTTATATCATAGCCAGACCTTAGACCATTTCAAGAGCCAACCTCCTCTTGAGTATACCACTGAGACAGAATAAAGAAAAATACACAATACTCATGTGTCATGGTCTCTAGGCTCCAGACAGAGAATTCCAACTAACTACAGAATCTGGAAATCATGGGAGAATTCCAGAAGTAATTTACATGTTTTCAGTATTTAGATCTATTGAAATCCATGGGATTGGATGAGATAAGCAAGGGAGTTAAGTGTAGGATAAGAAGAAGCCAAGCCCTGACCCCAACAATATTTGGAAATCTGAGAGATGAAAAAGAACCAGCCAAGGAGCCTGAGAAGCAGAAGTCTGTAATGTAGGAGGAAAACAAGTAGAGACTGATGTCCCAGAAACTAAGGAAGAAAGAGTTTCAAGGAGAAAGGACTGATCCCTGCCCCAAATGCTCCTGAAAGGCTAAGTAAGATGAGGGGTGTGAATATACATCAAAACATGAAAGTAATTGGTGAACTTGACAAATGCAGTTTCAATGAGTGACAGGGTGAAAGTTTGAGAAAATGGGAGGAGAATTGCAGAGTGAATCTAGGCACCTTTCTTTGAGGAGTTTTTCTGAAAAGAAGTTCTGTGTAATGAAGTGGCAGCTCAAGGGAAATACTGGATCAAGAGAGGATTTTTCCCCAAACTTTTTTATGATATTACTTTTCAAATATGCCCCAAAGATGAAAAAGTAGAACATCCAGACAGATACTACTGAAGTTTAACCATTCTTGAAATTTTGCCGTATTTCTTTATATCATTTTTCTGCAAATTTGAAAATTCATTACAGACATCAGATATTTGACTCCAGAATGTTTTAATACGCATTTCTAAAAGTAAGACCATTCTCCTACATAATTGTAACCATTATCATACCTGGAATCATTTAACTTCCAGGACACATTCAAATTTCCCCCAAATGCCTTTATAACTTTTTTTTTTTCCAAATTAGAATCCAAATCAAGGTTTAGGCATGTATTTCGTTCTTACGATTCTTTAGTCTCTTATTTTTCTTATAACATGACTTCTCGAAGACACTGGGGCGTTTGTCCTGCAAAATATTCTATATTCTGGATTTTTCTGATTGTTGCCTTATTGTTTCATTTAACTTTTTCAGTTACACTACTCTCTCACTCCTACTCTACCGCCACTCCCTTGCTGTTTGTCATTGTAAACAGCAGGTTAGGTCTGTAGACTTGATTAGTTTCTGGTTAAACTGTTTTTGTTTTTGTTTTAAATCATTAGTCCTTCATGGATGATGCTTGTACATCATTTTATATCTTATTAGGTGTTACATAAAACCTAGATGTCCCACTATTATCAATGCTGTTAGATCAAATGCTAGAAGGTTTTCTTCTTTTTTTTAATAAAATAGAAGAAAGATGTCACATTTTATATACCACTGAAAGTGATTCAGTGAGGAAGAGAAACTAATGAGGAGGAGAAATTGATGGCAAATTAACAGAGTGATGTCCTTGCATAAGCAAGAATAATGTACTGAGGGACTGTACAATGTACAAACCTGAAAAACACACATGATCACCCCAAGTGATGGATCACAGAAGAAAAGCAGAGAATGTTGGCAAAGACACAAGTATGTGGGGTAATGGAGTGCTGTGCTAGTAGAAATTTGTAAGAAGTCCTCTTTTGATTAGTTTTTTTCTGTGAAGTAGGAGGCAAGATCATTAGTTGAGAGGAGGGTGAAGGAGGAGACACTGCATCGTTGAGAAGAGAAATGAAGATATGAAATCGTCATGAAAGAGTGAGAGAGTAAATGGATTTGGAAATACTGAAAACATCAAGAAAATAGGACAAGATTTATGTTTTTAGCATGTCAGTGAGCCAGGAGCTTAAATCCCGCCAAGGAATGAAGGGGGTAGTAGATGACTGCCACAGGAGAAGTAACCACTCCTTAAAATATCAGCCTTATGTCTTGATTAGGGCTTAGTAATCATATTTATATTCCTTGCTCTCTTTCTATTTCTGTTCCTAATTACTATTTCTCAATTTGAGTTAACTTGAGAACTATGAGAAACGAAGTCTCCTGGGTAATTCTTTACGCTCTGTAATTCCTCTACCTTCAGCAGTCATTCTTTCATCGTCTGAATCTTATCGTATATCATGACTTTAGGCAGGAAAAACTATCTTCACACTGACTTTCGTTTTAACTTGGAGGACTCTTCCATCTTCATCCACCGCACTTTCCTCAGCAATCTTAACTATGTTATTAGGCAGTCTTTCTTCCTTTTACTCTCATCCCTAATGCATGCATTGACTAGTTTCCTGAGTTACTACTGCTTAATCATTTCATGCTCCTGCTTTAAATAATAGGCATGGCAGAAAAACTTTGGAATTTCAAGTTAGAGGATCCGGGTTTAAGTACTAACTTACTACATACCAATTATATTGTCTTTTACAAGTCACTTAGTATTACTCTGGCCTTGATAACTCATAATCAAAATGGGGATAAAGTTATTGTGAGAGAAAATTATATGGGAAAGCAAAATAAAACATTTTATTCTGTTTGCTAGTTATTTGTATAGAGGTGACTAAGAAATTTTTGTTGCAAATAAAGTTCCCACAGAACTGCAGCTCAGTTAAACTTTTTTGGGAAAAAAAAGTGAAAGTTAGTCAATGTCGTCAAAAACAAAGCTGAACCATTTGTTTCTGCTAAACCTTCTGCCTTGAGAGGGAAGACAGTGCTTAACCTTTGTTTAAGACTCACTCCGAAGTATCTTGCAGATAATCTGACTGAACCCTTAGTGTTAGAGCTCTTTGGCCATAGGCACTCCAGATTCACAGGTAACTATCCAGTGTGAACTATCCACCGCCCTCAGGTAGCTGAGGCTGGATGGGTTTCGGCAGCTGCAGCAGCAGATAGTGCCCCAGTTCAGTGCTCCCTGCAGGTCTCTAGTTTGCTGGTCCCTTCTCCTAACTTCACGTTGAGTTTTGTTCTGATTCCTCCCTACCCCCTGCACCCCCCCACCCCAACCCCTGGCTTCAACTAGGATCATTCCAGTTTATCAGGGGCAGTTTTATATGTGTCAGCCTCAAAGGCAGACTTGGAATAGAGGGCTGATGGATATCAGGTTTCACTACCTTTTCTCCCAGGAGTTTCTTCTGTTCCTATGTAAATATATGGATGCAAAGAGATAGGCAACTGCAAATGTGTATGTTGAAGGAAAGGAAAAGAAAGTTTGAAGGAAAGGAAAAGAAAGTTTAAAGGAAAGGAAGGGTGAAAGTTCTCTTTTTTGGGGAGGGGGGTTGAAAGTTCTTTCTACACCTACATTGTCTGAGTTGAAAGCCAAGAAATGACCTGCTAAACACATACTCAAGTTTCCTAGTGAATGCCTGTTTCCATGAATCATTTTTTATTCTGAAGGTGTGGAGTGGAAACGAATCCCTAGTGTACATTGGGACAGATGGTAAAAATCATAATCATTGAAATCAGCTGGTTAGTCTAATGGTCATAGGATTTAACTCATAAAAAGCCAGAGAAAGGTAGGTTAACTGAAAGTTCCCTGGCCATGAAATTTGTTTTTTAATGTAATCTGAAATTTTTGGTTTTCAACCTTCAGGGATCAATGTGGAATGTGTCCTTTTAAACAACAGAATGTGTCCTTTTAAACAACTATTCAGTGAGATAATTACAGATTTGAAACTGCCGTATGCTTTACTAATGAGCCCAAATATTTTTAGCTTTTACAGGTTGTTTTTTCCTAGGCATATTTACACATAATTTACCCCAGATTGCAAAAACTTCACTTTTGCTTTAAACACGAATTCACGTTCTTCACTGTTTTAGTAGAGGTCAGGGCCATAATTATGCATATTTAGAGAATTTTTTCTTTAATGTGAAAAAGTAAAATCAGCTGGCTTCTATTGTAGCATAGGTATTAATATTTTGCCTAAATAAGAAGACAAATCCAAGTCAGTATTATTTTCTCCTTGTGCTGGAACATGAAAAATCAAGTTTTTATACATTAATGTTAATCTACTCCTCACCCAACTACACATAATCTATATCACTTTGTTGTAAAAATCGTACACATATAGGACTATCAATTTTTTCAAAGAAACCAAGCCTGAAGAAAACAGCTCTACTGTGTGGTGAGCGCCCTCGCAAACTCACACATTTCCACACAGGTTGTGTGGGCGAGACTTGTCTGCAGTCTGACCTAACTCTTGGCAGAATGACCTGGGGTTCTTTCTGGAATAAGGGGAGATAAGCAACCTGGTAAGAAGTTGCCACCAGGTTGTTTCTCACTCATCTCCCTAGTCTTGGTTGAGTCAGGACTTCTCCCCTTTTAGGGTACGCTCACAAGCTTCTGCATAAGTCTTGACTGACTGTAATTTATTGTTAACTCCTCAACGGCAGAGTGAACTAAATCCATGCCAGCTATCATTTGGCCTTTCTGGTTTAATGTCATCCTGTGGGATAAGGGATACAATGAGTGGACATTATGCTGATCTTGTGTTTCTGTCTATATAAGTAATAAACTGAATCCTTTTGGGCTCGCTGTCTCCTTACCAGCCAAATCTATGGAAGGGTGGCAAGCCAACCCATTAGCTGCAGTAGTGACCCTTATGACTTTATTAGCTATCACATTGCTACTGAGGGACTGCTTGGACACTCAACAATGTCATAGCCCGTTAGAGCAATGTTCTGAAATCAAGCATTCAATAAATGCTTATAGTTTATGTATCTTATAGGTTGGAGTGCTATATAGTGGAAATATATGTAGCACAGGCATTTTCAAGAGGTGTGTATTGATATCATGTATTTCTGTATTTTTAAAATAGGAATAACACTAAAATATCATTAACATACATGAGAATAAAATGACAATTATAATTTGTTGAGTGTATACCAGATACATACCAGATAATGGCTCTGTTCCAAATTCACTACATATGCTAATTTCTTTAATCCTCAAAACAACACCAGATTTGGTACTATAATTATCCTCATTTTACTGATGAAGACACATGAGATTAAGAAACTTTCTTGCGGTCACATGAATAAAACCTACGTGAGAACCCAGGTATTCACTCAAGACATTTTTATTTTTTAATTGAATTATAGCTGATTTACAGTGTTTCGTTAGTTTCTGGTGTACAGCATAGCAATTCAGTGATACGCACACACACATACACATATATATGCATATTCTTTTTCATATTCGTTTTCATTATAGGTTATTACAAGATATTGAATATAGCTCCCTGTGCTATACCTTAGGACCTTGTTTATCTATTTTATGTATAGTAGTTTGTACCTGCTAATCCCAAACTCCTAATTTACCCTCCACTTCCCCCTTTAACCATAAGTTTATTTTCTATGCCTGTGAGTCTGTTTCTGTTTTGTAAATAAGTTCATTTGTCTCATTTTTTTTTAAATTCCACATATAAGTGATGTCATGTGATATTTGTCTTTCTCTGTCTGACTTACTTCACTCAGCATGATAATCTCTAGGTCCATCCATGTTGCTGCAAATGGCATTATTCCATTTTTATGGCTGAGTAGTATTCCATTGTGTGTGTGTGTGTGTGTGTGTGTGTGTGTGTGTGTGTGTGTGTGTGTGTATACTTCTTTATCCAATCATCTGTGGATGGACATTTAGGTTGCTTTCATGTCTTGGCTATTGTAACTAGTGCTAGTATGAACTTTGGGGTGTGCGTATCTTTTCAAAATGGAGCTTTCTCCAGATATTTGTCCAGGAATAGGATTGCTGGATCATATGATAACTCTATTTTTAGTTTTTTAAGGCATCTCTATACTGTTTACCATAATGGTTGTACCAAATTACATTCCTACCAGCAGTATTAGAGAGTTCCCTTTTCTTCACACCTCTCTCCAGCATTTATCATTTGTGAACTTTTTAATGATGGCCATTCTGACTGGTATGAGGTGATATGTCATTGTAGTTTTGATTTTTATTTTCTGATAATTAGTGATATTGAGCATCTTTTCATGTGCTTATTAGCCATCTGAATGTCTTCTTTGGAGAAATGTAAATTTAGGAATTCTGCCTATTTTTTGATTGAATTGTTTCCTTTTTTTGTTATTGAGTTGTATGAGCTGTTTGTACATTCTGGAAACTAAGCCCATGTCAGTTGCATCATTTGCAAATATTTTCTCCCATTCCATAGATTATCTTTTCATTTTGTTTATGATTTCCTTTGCTATGCAAAAGCTTATAAATTTAATTAGGTCCTATTATTTATTATTCTTTTTATTTCAATTGCCTTAGTAGACTGACATAAGAAAACATTGGTACAATTAATGTCAGAGAATGTTTTGCTTGTGTTCTCTTCTAGGCGTTTTATTGTGTCATGTCTTATATTTAAGTCTTTAAGCCATTTTGAGTTTACTTTTGTGTGTGGTGTGAGGGAGTGTTCTAATTTCATCAATTTACATGCAGCTGTCCAGCTTTCCCAACACCATTGGCCAAAGAGACTGTCTTTTCCCCATTGTATATTCTTGCTTCCTTTGTCAAAGATTAAATGACTGTACCTGTGTGCGTTTATTTCTGGGCCCTCTATTCTGTTCCATTGATCCATATGTCTATTTTTGTGCCACTACCATGCTGTTTTAATTACTGTGGCTGTGTAGTATTATCTGAAGTCTGGGAGGGTTATGCCTCTAGCTTTGTTCTTTTTCTTCAGTATTTCTTTGGCAATTATGAATCTTTTGTGACTCCATATAAATTTGAGATTATTTGTTCCACATCTGTGAAAAATATTCTGGGTAATTTGAAGACTGATTTTTAATTATTGTAGTATATTGTGCCTCTAGTTAATGAATGTGAAATTTCCAAACAGTACCATTTCAGTGGTAGCTTAAAGAAGCTTCATGGCCATTCCTCATGGGTAATCTGCTCCTAATATTAAATAAGCATAAAATGAGATTTTTTTCTCTTAATTCTAGAGATAATAAATTTCTTGTGCCACAGTGAAAACAAGACTGATACTTAGTTCACATAAATATTATTTTCTTATAAAGATGGGATTTGTATAACAGAATGCATTAATTTCACTGTTCCTTTGTTATATTTTGCTTATGTAACTCCAGCATCCCTAGGGACAACATATATATACTCATAGCACTGCCCCAGAATGCCAGCACTCTTACTCATATGGTTTATAGTATATAGGTTTATGTCTTTCTATAAGAGCCATATTTGGTGACAGCCTACTACAGATTTTTCAATTAGTAGTTACATTATTGGTTAAATTTTATGATGTACATATATTTTATATCTAGTCCAAAGTGACTGTAAAAATCTTTTATTTGAACCTTTTTGCTTCAAGTTAAGGTAGTTTTCAGCATACTTTTAGGTACCAATTACAGTGCTGTCTTAGCTATCTGGAAGATCAACAAACTCTCAATTAATATTTGCAAGTTCAATAATCTCCCAACTGCTGCTATTGGCATTTAAAAAGGCATTATAGGAAATGTGTTTAGGTTTTACAGATAGGTTAATTCTTGGGCATAAAAGCCCATATTTGTTCAACTTTTGTGAAACACTGTACTGTCATGGTTCAAAGCTCCTAAATTATCCTTATCTACTGTGGGTTCTGACAGTTCAAGTTCATGTGTTTTATGATAGAATTTAGTGTGCTACATTTTGTATTGATCCATACAAACACAGAGAGAAAAAGGGTTTTACTGCTTTTGAGTTTCAGCTCAAAATTTGTTCAGGAAATCCATTATTTTTTTTTAAGTTAATTTGTTGTAGGTTGTTGTAAAACACAGAATTACTTTTTATGATTAGTCAAAATATATAATTCAAGAGAACTTTAAAGTGATACAAATTATAGTAACCCAAATTATCAGTAAATAGTATATTTGTAGTATATCTTATTGTATAGCAGGCTTTGAGGTTTTACCTGAATGCTATGCTCTAAAAAAGCTTAAACAGGCCTCTGCAACTTTTCAGTTCTCAAATGATAGCATTAAAAATCTCACATTTTTGTAATATTATTTTAGTTTAAAATTACTTTTTTCATTTATGATCTTTCAAAGAAATTTAAGATATTAAGTAATCTTGCACCTAAGTTAGAAGGTCTTTAATTGTCAAAGAAAAAATTGTATGGTATATCTAAATTTAGTTCCTCTGTTCCATGCTTATCAATTTAATTGAGTTTATATATATTATATAAATGTCTTAGCAGATTAATTAAATATACTGCTAGGCTCTAAAGGGCTATTTTCAGATTTTATTCAGTTTCTAAATTCCAGTTAATCATTTTAGTAAGTCTAATTTGCATTACAGTCTACACTTGTCAGTGTGCTCTATGTACTTGTCTTTGATAATTCTTATTACAAAATTCACTATAACCAGTATTTAGACAAACCTGGCATTGTATTTATATAAAGACAATATTACTACTAAATTACTACTACTACTTGTCATTTATTTAGTAAATACTATGTGCCCAGCCTGGTTCCAGACAATTAGGGTTTATGATTCCTAATTTTCACTAGTATAAGAGAAATTTTACTTAAATCACTGATAAGAAAACTGAAGCACAAAGTTAAGTAACTCACAAAAAATCACTTGCCTTGCAAGTGACAAAGCTAGATGTGAAACCAGATGAATCTGATTCTAAAACCTATTCTCTCTTTGTATAGTCATGATATGAAGGAGCAACTTGGTTGGTAATTGTGTTGAGGCCTCAATGGATGGCATTATCCTGGTAAAATCCCATAATTTAGGACCAGATTTCACTGTGTGAACTCAACTTTGTGAAGTCCTTTCAGTATATTTACGTATCAGACAATATTAGTTATATAAATATATTAATTTATTGGAAGAGGGATATATTTTATTCCAACAGTCACACTGTTCATTACAATTACCATGTTCTTTCTAACATCAGGTTGCCAGGGAAACCAAATCAGTAATCAGAACATTGCTTGGTGATCTGCAAATCAAAGGAAAATGAGATAAACAGTCTGTAAGGATTTTCTCCCTAGGCCATAATGAAGCCTCCAGTGCCCTCCTCCCCCAGCTTCCTTCTCCCAACACATACATACACACAGTAACAACTTCAGGGAGAACTGTGAAGATCTTTGTTACAAAGATCCTATGTATCTGTTCACCATGGGCAGCTAAATTCTTTTCCTTATAATTTCTTTTTCAGACTTAGAGTTAACCATTTCCTTCTAAAATAAAATATTGTATTTCAAACCAAGATTTATACAAAGTTAGAAATTAAAATAATTCTTAGTTTAAATCTCATTTCCTGTATGCCTCTTAGATTCCTGTCACCAGGATTGAAATTTGAGTGTTTCAAAAACTTCTAAAGAATCAATTTAGTACACCAGTGGTACCTTTTGCACATGGTTCCTAATTCATTTCCAGATGCTTATGTTTAAGTTTATAGACTATGCTACTGTTATAGTCCTACTTCAGCATAAAAATTAAAGTTATTGAATTCATTTCCCAAATTTTTCTATTAGAGATTGAGATAATCATAAACATAAAGAGGGAAGCATCTTTATTCATATTTCCTGGGGTAAGAAATAATAATTGGTCCTATTAATTATATTTAAAAATTTATGTGTAGTTTGAGAAGAATATGGAGCATAATGTAAGATTAATACTCTAGTATTTTAACTAATATAAATTTACTGAGTATCTATTCAATAATATGCAGTCTGGGCTAACTATTGTGCTAGGCATTTGGGATATAATGTCCTAGGGCGGTAATAAGTTCCTTGACCTCAAAGAGCAAACAGTCTGTGGGAGATATAAACAAGTAAATAGTCAATTTTAATAGAGTGTAATAAATTCCCTAAAACAGGAGCAGTTTCCCAGAGGAAATGATCTCTAATTGAGACCAAGGGATGAGTAGGCATTAGTTCTATGTGGGTGGGGAAGATGTGTGTGAATGGCAGAGAAAATATTCTCTTGAGAAAGTAACAGCACCTGTAAAAGGCCAGTGTCATGAAAAAGCAGAATACATCTGTGGTAGCATAAGTATTGATAAACCATTTGGCTACTGTTCACTAAGACAGGGCACAAAGAGGGCAGAGAGGCTTTGGATTGAGAAGTGGGAGTAAATACCTTCTGCTTGGGAATTTGAGTTGCTATGTTGTGTACATTTGGAGATATATGGTAGACAGCAGGATATACAAATCTGGAGCTGGACAACGAGAACTAGATTGGAGATAGATTTGGAAATCACAGATGGATCAATGAAATGAAATTTCCAAAGAAGAAGGTGTAGAAACTTAAACCTGTTATATTTTCAGCATATGATACTTTCTAGAGAAAAGGAAAAACTATCACAGGCCTAGCCTTTGACAAGTTTGTATTATGAATGTTAGATGAGAGATGAACCAAAAAGTTAGTGCTAAAGTGAGTGGTTCTGAGAAAATTTCTAAGAAGATAGAAATTTGTATGGATTGAAACTGTCATAGAAGACTTTTTGAAGAAATAAAACTATATATGTGTACAAAGTGTCCAAACTAGAACATGTCAAAATGTCATTTTGACAAAGAAAATGTCAAAATATTTAAAATATGGACATAAGATTCTTAATTTTGACTTCAGGAAACTTTTTGGTTGGATCTAACAAATTATGATGTTTACTTTTAAACAACAACTTACTTAACTGTTGAAACTTAAACTGTTGAAACTTAAATAAACTGTTGAAACTTAAATACGTAGGAGTTATACAAAATGATCACATTTTAGGCAAGTGTTATGTTCTGAAAACATCACAATTCACTCTCTTAAATCATCTGTACATTTCCTGCAGTGATAACTGAAGAGGTGAAAGCATTCTTAAAATTGATAAATCTAGGATAATGGTGATTTTGTCTTATTTTAATGCTACTTTAAAAAATTTCAGCATTATTCATAATATTTTGTAGACTGCTATTTCCTAAATTAACAGTAAAGTATATCATGGTAGTTAGCCATATTCTTGTGTTTTATCACAGATAACTTCCATTCTAAAGTTTCTTTTTTAAAAAATTTTTCTAACATTCGTATTACCACCACTTAATGAGTGCTTGGATGCTTGGAAGAAATTTTTGTAAAATAACAAAACATGTGAATTATAATTATAGTGACTGTTAAAATAATAGCAAAGTAATAGTGAACATCCTTGCTTCACCAGAGTCTATTCTCATTTCAAAGCCTAAGTGATCCTTTAAGGACATGCATCCTAGAATCCCTCTGTTTGTCCCTTTCATAAGTCTTTTCATCAGAACCCAAATAGAGTAGGTGAGAGGAGAACAGAGAGTAATGGACGGAGGAAGAGAGAAAATAGGATGAGGTAAAGGCAGAGAGTTAAGAGGGTAGAATATATCGTGTAGGGCTTTGTGGACCATCACAAGGACTTTGGTTTTACTCAGAATGAGAAGGAAAGCCATTAAAGGATTTTGACCAAAGAATTGCCAAAGGGACAAACATATAGGGATCCTAGAATATCTGTCTCTAAGGATCATTCAGTCTCTGTGTTGAGAATAGACTCCAGGGGAGAAAGAGTGGAAGCAGAAAAAGTGAACCAGTTTTAGGCACTCCGGTCACACTGATCTTGCTGTTTCCCCAAATACCAAACACATCCTACTGTATTTGCTATTCCCTTTGCCTGTAATAATTTTTTCTAAATATCTGCATACTTGCTCCTGCAGAGCTCTACTCAATTGTGACTTCTCAGTGAGTACTCTCAATGAATACCCTTCCTATATCTCTCCTCTAATTTGCATTTTCTCCTTAGCACTTACAACCATCTAGACTATTGTTTGATTTACTTATTTTTCTATACTTCTTTATTGCCTGTCATCCCTCACAGGAATAGACGCTTCATGAAAATAAGGATTTTCATCTCTCTCTCTCTCTCTCTCTTTTTCCATGGCTGAATCTCAGGTATAAAGAATAGTGTCTAGTACATACTGGACACTCAATAAATATTTGTGAGATCAATGAGAGAATGTCACTACAAGCATTCCAAAGCATTTCTCATGCAAAGCAAGGTGTGTACCAAAGGATGCCTGGTGTTTCTAGTCAAAATAAAGAGGGGAGGCTGTGACATTGAAATAAACATGGTTGGTTTGGTCCACAGCTTTCAAACTGTGAGATTATTATTTTTTAATTGAAATATTTGTGTAAATTAAAAGTATTTATATAAAGTGAGAACTTATTAATATTTGAATTTTTAAGATTTCAAATTTGTATAATTCAAATTTGTGTAAAATGAAATTCCACATACATGATCTGCTAAAAGATTTTCTCCTTTTAATACTTGCTTTAAATAGTACTTTTTCCATAAAGAAATTTAAGCAAGCAAGCAAACTAACAAAATGAAACTGCAAGCATCTACCTTAATTGCAACAGTAGTGGAGAAAATAGGAGCAAGGAAAGAAAAACAGAGCATAACAAACACTGGTTAAGGAAAAAGAAAAATAAAGACACTTTCATGTGGCAGTAAGCTCGAACATTCAAATTATGTGTATACAGACCATTTTATTTCAGTTAGTTTTAGAGTACAATGACTTTGTTTTACAAATTAAATTGTTTTTTAAAAGTTTGTAATTGGCACTGTCTAAAAATATACATTGAAAGATCACAATATGTTTGTCCCTTTTTTTATAAATTTTTTTCCAAAGAATACTGATCTCAAACTCCACTCATAACTCATGTACTGTAGAATCAGTAGTGTTGCTATGGAGAAGTCAAGGATGGACTAGTCACTGCTCTCCAGCTGGTCCTGTTATTTATAATCTCCTGGCATGTAGCCCCATACTGCAGTCTGTCCTCCAAATTCTTATGATTTATTAGTTGTATCCCATTAGGTTACAAAACAGAGAATGTACAGCTATGAAATAGGCCAAAATTTTTTCAAGGAATCTTCAATACACTGTTCCTGAGAAATTGATGCAGTGAAGACCAGGGAAGTGGAATACTTTCTTATTCACATTCATGCAGACCTTAGTTCTTTTAAAATAAAAATTCAGTTTTTATATCTATTATACCTGGTTGGTAATGCCTCTTAAGAACATGAAGAACATAATGAAATGAGATATTTCTTAAGAACACCGAAGACATTTTACAATTGCTTTAGCAAATTGCACTTACATTCCTTCAAAATCTGATTGTTTCACTTTTTCTGTGGCCTTTCTCAGCTTATACAGGCAAAATTGCTTTGTCCATTCACACTGTTCCCATCAAATTTGTTCATATATGTTTTTATAGCATATCACATAGCAATTTAATTAATCTGTGTATTTCACTCTTCTCTACTATCAGCTAATAACAAGTGCCTGCTATGCACTAGAATTTCTATTCATCCATCATAGATTTAAAATGTAATATTTTAATTCACAGTACTATATTTTAGATGCTTACATTTCTGTCCCTTAAGGGAAATTTGAATTTCTTATATTTTATATTGACAAATTATTCTATATGCAGTCTTTGTCCAGTAGACTCAAGAAAACACATTTAAATTTCATTTCATTAGCTAGAATCCATATGGGAGTAAAAAATGACTCAACATATGTTGTTGCCCCCAACAAATACCACACTAGTACCAATGATTCATATCTAATTTGACTGGAAAAGCCATCTCCAAAGCCAATAGTCTGTTAGGGATCATGCTTTAGAACAAAACATACAACTGGTGCTATCAATAAATACATAGCTATCTTTCTTCTGATTGTTTGAATTATTTTTAGATTTCTGGGTATTGTGTGTGTGTGTGTGTGTGTGTGTGTGTGTATAATCCTAAGTGCCCATTCAAAATTGCACGACTCTTTTCTGAAGTTTTTTTTTTCTATCACTTTTAGCTATTAAAATCAACAATATGATAACTAATTAGTAAATTAAAGTGGCAAAATCCAATATGGTTCATTTCCTTGGATTAATTTGGCACATTCCATAAAATGTAACTATTCCCTGTGCTTTTTATAGAATCCTTGGAAAGGTATTTAGCAACCAGAAATGTACTTGCTGTAGAGATAATAGGGTTAGGATTCTAGCTCCTGATTTTTGTTTTTGCAGATGTAAATTAAAGGCTTATCTACATTATGAGTGGCATTCCTCGGTCATTCTATCCCCATGAAACCTTAGAAGTTGAGTTAAACTTTCCATTAGGAGGAGTTATTTAGAAATTACTAAATGTTTAGTATATTGATTTGTTTCTCTTGTCATATTTAATTTGAAAAAATGTTTCAGTCCATAGTAAATCTTCTCACATCTTAAAAAGTCATATAAAATGCCACATTTTCCAAAATTTAGTTATAGTTTGCTTTAGAGTATTTAAATGTAATTATTGAGTACTTAGCATGGTGTGTTTTAATACAGTTTGAGGAGGAAAGCATGAGACCTTTCCCTGAATTGAAGTTGTGACATTATTTACATTGACCAAAGAGAAGTCCACCCATTGCAGGCTCAGTAGACTCTTAGGGCTTGAAGTCTACTCCCTTCATCCTCCAGAGTGTAGCTAAGAGATGAGACTCAGAAGATGATGCTCAGTTGATGAAGGGGCAATCAGACCTAGGGGCTTTCCATATTAGTTTTGTTTTTTGTTGATTTGCTTGTTTTTTAGGGACTTGAGAGGGCTCTGTTTTCTGATTTCTGCAAAACTGGAAAGGTACTAGTCAAAATGGCCTTTGGCCACTTATTTATTAGTTAATTAGATCATGTTATACAGTTGTTCTTTATCACCAGTAAGAAGGGAAGAAATGGTGAAATCAACAACTTGGATTTCAAACAGCTGAGAAAGTCTTATATTGACCACTGTCATTTCAAACTTTATGATAAGAACTAGGGAAATATCATAGAATTGGTATTATTCATATTAACCAGAGGACAGGGATTCTGAGATACCAAAACATTATATTTTGTTGAATCTCCTTCACAGTGTTTCTTTAAATATGGGAAACAGGGATATCCCCCTTCTTACAAACACTTTAACTTAGAGTCTTGGCAGGATCAACATATCATGCCAGAAATTCTTTGTGATAAATGCCAAGCTTAATTATGACTGTATTTGTGGAGATGAGCCTTGGAAATGGTTCTTAAGTGTTTCTAGACTTTTCAAATTCTAAGAGAAATGTGGTAACCAACCCTCAAAACCACCTGGAAACATTATTTGAATGAAAAGTTTCATATAGCTTGAAAAAATTAAATAATATTGGTTTTGGAGATTGTAAGTGGGAATAAATGACTATCATCTATCTTCAACTGAAAACTCTTTTTATTTTATGTATACAATGAAATGCAAAGCAATAATGCTGCTTACATGACTAGATTTGCTTAATGTAGATTTTACTTTTCATAAAGTAATTGTGTTTTCTTAACCAATACCTTAATTTAGCTAACATATTCCTTATATATTCATTATATTATACACTTCCCTCTTTAAATATGCTCTTTTATATGCTTTAAATTTTGCTTACTATAACATTTGGATCATTTAATTAAGTAGTCGGGGCACTTAATAGCATAGAAGTCACTCTAATATGTAAGAAATGATGTGTCCCTTATTTGCTTTCTTATCTTTTCATTTAAAAAGTGTTAGGGAGACAGTGCTCATGCTAAAGTAATACAGGAAAACGAGGAGGAAAATGCACAAAGAAGAAGCTGTCTGCTCCCATCTCCTACTTCCATTCTTCCCCAGTCCCAGGAGAGAACTTTACTAATCTTACACTTAATCTGAGACTATTTTAGACAAAAGATACTGCATTTTAATCTCTGAATAAGAAACATGTTTTGAACACTTTTGATACCAATTTTTCACTAAATTTTTAATTAATGAGTAAATTACCCAAAAACTACAGTGGAATTTGTTTCTATATTCTTGTAGGACTTTTCTTCTATGTATGTTGTTTCATAGTAGTAATCATAGTATATGTAGAATTTAAATCTTTGTTTTCACTTACCACATTAAAAATCACACAGATTTTACCAGGAAACGTTTTTATTAGTCTAGTTTTAGGATGCTAGACTGTTAGGTCTTCAGAATCAGGGATGGCTTTTGAAAACTGCACTTAACCTCTATGTCTGTACTGTTGTAACATAAACACCTTCAAATCTTTTAAAATTCAAAAATAGCATAAAAACAAAAACAAAAATAAAAAACAAAAACCAAAAATACCCCACAAACATCAACAACAAAAAACACTTTCTTTAAACCTGAGTCACTGCTGACTATCCTTGTATTTCTCCCTTTTTTTATAGTCAATATCATTAAGATCATTGTCTTTCTCCTTTTCTTCTCAACCTCTTAATTACCCAAAGCAGTGAATTATTAGTATTCATCTTAATTTAACTGTGTGTAACATTTAGCACCACCAAGAATATTTTTCTTGCAACTATCTCCTCCCTACTCTTGCATGATTCAGCTTCCTATGGGTGTTCCTTTTGCCTCTGGCTTAAATTCTGAGGCTTTATGAATTCTGGTCTTAGTTTGCTTTTCTTCTCAATTCATATGTGTCCTCTGAATAAATCCTTTTGTCTGTGGTTTGAAATATCAGTCCCATGACTGTACATATGCCTGGATGCTTAGTGGACTTCTCCACCTGATATCCTGCTGGCGCAGGATATTCATTATTTACAAAAATATACTCATCAACATACTCAAAGTTATTCCTCCTTCTATAACTTTTACTTTAAGTCTCTCCTCTTCTTCTATCATTTTAGTTCAAGCTCTCGCTGTCTTCTGGTTGAACTACTATAATAATCTTCTCTAGGCTTTTTTCCCTCTAGGAACCCAGGGCTATAATCCTTTCCCCATAGAGCAGCCCTAATGGGTTTCTCAAAACTGATCATATATATATTTTTCTTCTTAAAATTCTTCAGTGGATCTACAGTGCCTATGTGATAAAATCTGAATTTCTTAAAATGGCATATCAGCTACTGGCTCTTTTAACTATGTCAATCTGGTTTACCCATTTGTACTTTGATTTTAGCAGTTTCCTTGGCCTGGAATCTCTTTTTCATATGTTTTGATTAACATTGGAATCACTTCTTTGACTCAGATCAAGAATAACCTATTCCAGGAAGTCTTTCTTGTCATTATTGTCTTATCCATCCTTCAAAATGTATAATTTCCTTGTTTTTGCCATCCGAGGCCATTGTACAAGCTTGTATCACACTACAGATTACACATTTGTGTATGTACCAGTTTCTGTCTGTCTCTCTTCTAGACGGCATACTACATGAGACCAAAGAACTTGTCCCAAAGACCCAATGTAGTACCTGGTATATCTAAGGTATTACTGTTAATACCATTATTTTTCATGAGTAAATAAATTTAGCACAGTAGACTCTAAAGAACTTTTTAGAGAAGGAAGAAAGCATAAAAGGATTACTGAAAGTCAGGTTATTGAAATTCCTCTATGCTTTTTCACTGAAAATTATATTTGATTTAAAAAATTTTGAACTTACGTCTTCACAAAAGTATAATTCTGCATGGCAATAATGACTACAGTGATTTTAGTAAAAAATAAATATGGAATATGCAGTAAAATGAATTTTGAAGGAAAAGAAAGACAAATCCTACATTAAGTTCTTCCAGTGAAAAAATTTTAAGACATTCTTGATTTGTAAATAACTATAATAAGCACTAATTTGTGCTTGGATACATGCAAACATTGTATTTAGAGAAGCTAGAAAGAGTGAGCCAGTTATACATCACTGTTGTCTAAGAATAACTAAAGAAAGGAAAAACCTGGCTTTGTACAAGTAATACTAATGGTTCTCATATTTTCAGTTGTGGCATAAGGAAATTAATATACATCTTTACCCTCTAATTTGCATTCCCTTCTGAGAATCCAAGCATTAATGACCCATTTGAGAAAGAAAATTTGACAAAAATTTTCTAAAGAAGAAATGTTATTAATAATACCAAATCATAAACGAATATTAAAATTGTTTCTAAATATAGTCAATCTTATCACATTTTACTATATTCACATTTTAGATGCTCTTTTCAAAAGAAATTTAATATCTCTGAAATTAGTATGTATCTCACAATCAATGGCTATTAGATTATTGGCAACATTTTTGATTTCTTAGGAGCATAAAATGTGTCTAAATTTGATGAGATACAGTAGAAACTAGATTTGAAGCACAATGGGCTTAATTAGCTGATAAAAATTTAAAAAAAACCTAAAAACTAAAAATAGGTAAATTCACACACACGACAGAAAAAGAAATGGTTGATTTGAATTTGGCAGTTTGAATGTCCCCACCTCCTTCTGTATGAACACAATCACATATTACCATTTTTCCCTCTGGTAGTAATTAAACATATGGAAAATATATTTCTGCTTCATGCTACACCTTACTTGACTTAACATACGATATGTTTAGGTCTGAAAGTTTTCTAAGTTTTTTTGAATAATACAAGTCAAGTTTATTTTATTGTTTTCAAAAAATAATTTTAAGATAACCCACAGTGTTTTCAAAATAGCATAAAAGCACAGATTCAATTGCAATGCAAATTCTTAAAAATAACTGCAAACTTCTCTAGTCATAGACATTTTTCAAATTTTCCAGCCAAATTACTGAAAAACATTTTACCAGTTTATCTGAAAAAAAAATATGACTGTATGCAAACAATAGACGCTAGCAGGTTTTCTTAACCCAGTAATGGAGATTAATGATGCATAGGCTAGCGTGTTTTTCAGTAAGAAAAAAACTGAAATTCAATGAGTATCCTTGGTCTGCCAAATTCCTCACTGTAGCTGTAACTCTTATCACCTGAGTCCAGTACACATATTTCTCCTACTGCAATCCAACAAAGGCCACATTTATCAACATATTATTTTCAACTCAACAAAGAGTTTCATATAGTTAACTCAGATTTCTTAATCTGTATGTTTAAATTAAAAAATATTTTATATGAGTAGGATTTGTTCTTCACAAAATAAAGGCATTATAATAAACAGCATGTAGACTGGAGATTGCACAGAAAAATATTTATATTCTATACAGAGCACTGAGGACCTATTCTCCAAAAATATTTCCCTACACTCTACTCAATTATGTAGTTTTTCCATATTATTAATTCCTGTAATTTAAAGATGACCTTTCAATTCAAATCAGAGAGAGGAGACATTATCACCTAATTAATAGTGATTATTAAAATTGATTATTTTGTAGGAAATTCACATTAACAAACTTAGGCTTTATAAGTTAGTGACATCAGTTATCAAGAACATACATTCATTCTAGACCATGAGGGAAAAAAGGTGCTGGGCTTATGTTAAGGTAGGAAAAGTGTGCTTTCCTCACTTCCAGAAAACATTTCAACCTTTGAATCTTCTGACCCAAAATATCAAAAAAAAATTTATGAATATAGGTCATTCAGTTTTCTCCTTTGTTCTTCATCTTTTGCAACCAACTTTCCAAGCCTTATAGATAAAAGCATTCCCACACCACAAGAACAGCAAGCAGCTTACACCTATTGACATTCTCCTTTCATACACACCTATGAAAAACATTATTTTCCCTAACATACCAGATAAACAACAAAAGAAACCCTACCTCTAATTCAGCTATATGTCTTTTTGAATGCTTATATGGTAAGCATCCATCTTTCTGCTGGAAAGCAAGTTATATGAGCGTTTCAATGGACCTTCCATGCTCATGCATAATAAAAATCGATTTTTTTGAATTTGAGCATGCAATTATCTGACTCTAATCATTTAAAATATCTTAGTCTACATTATCTACCAAGGTACTCTGTTAAGGAAATCTGTTGTTTATATTAGAATTATGGTAGAGCTTTATATTTATTATGACAAATATTTCACATACAGATGTTACATCATATATGCAATCTGTCCCAGCACTTGACTGAAAACGCTGGCATTGCCCTGATGCAGTAAGTCATAGATTTGTGTTTGTTCAGTGACAGCTGCATACTGTGCATAAGTGTCAACATGGTGGGAAATTACTGTTTTTCAACTCATCTTTGTCACCTGGATTCTAGGACTTCCTTTACTCAAACTCCTCTTTCTTGTGCAGTTGATGTTGTTTTTAAATAACTTACCTTCTTAGAATCAAATAGCCATTCTTCTCTCTTGGGGCTAGCTGTTCTGCTGCTAGTTCCTCTTCTGAGTTAATTTTAACGTACCTTGTGAGTATTCAATGACAGTTTGCCAATACTCATATCTTCTGATTATAAAATGTGCCTTGTGAAAATTTGCTGGGAAGTTTTCACATACGATGAAAATGTTGTAGTTTTGGTATTTTTCTTGGACATTCATGAACATTGCAGCCATTACTATTTGGGAGAAGTACCCCTGATACTTCAATGTGACATTACTTCATTTCATACACCTTCACAGCCACCTGATGGTGGAAAGAACCGTAACAATATTATTCCATGTCAAGTAATTTTCTTCTTTATTTGGACCCTGAAACTGCATCCTTTGGGACCAGAGGTGACACTTATATGTGGAGAAAACATCATGTATAAAGGCTTATAGTGTGAGACTGTGGCAGAGGGCCAGTAGCTCAGGAGAGAAGTGAATTATAAGGTGCATGGGAGAGACTGGTGGGTAACAGATAGAAAGGCAGGGGCAACATTATAAACGACCTTGTATTACATTCTGTGGACTTTAATTTGCTGGTGGTATTTGTTAGGCAGAAAGTCTAAGATCAGATTTTCATTTAGAGAATATCATTGTGTTAGCCTATTACACAACTGACGTAGAAGCATGTTCATTGCTAGACTTGGGCATATGGTCAAACTGTGCAAAGTTAGTTATTAATTTCAACATTCAATCCTGTTCAATTACAGTTGGCAAGCAAGACTGCTATAGCCAAAGTGTGGAAAGAGAGCTTTTACAGAGCAAATATTAATACTACATCCAGTACTGGGAAGCCGGCATTTGGTATATTTTAAATTCAAAGATAAAGTTAAAGATGAGATCCCATGTAAAAATAAGTTTATTGTCACCTAGCTCCTGGTGTTTGGCACTGCGTCTAAAGAAGTTCCTCCTTAAATTATTCTTAGTGGAACATTTTATTTTATTAAAACTCATCAAAAAATTAATTTGTTAATTTTCCTGAGTATATAAGTAGAACACTCTGAACAGATTTTTACTTTTTTAATGTTTTAAGATACTTCCTTGATAGGAAATCATCATTCTGAACATTCACAATTATGTATAATGGAATATAGATTTATAAATTATATGTAGGATGAATGTATCCTGACCTCCAGGACATAACTCAGCCCACAGAAAATAATTCTTTTAATTTTTAATATAATGTCCTTAAACAGTATGTGCATCAGTTAAAGTATAGAGAAAAAAGTGACCCAACTACCAGTTTATCTGGGATAGTGTCAATTTACCACTGTTGCATGGTGTAATTATTAATGATGCCTCCTTTCATACTAAAAAAGTATTTTGATCTGAAAGAGAAATTATGTGTTTACCCTTTAACATCATAGGCAACGACAGATAAAAATCCCAGTGTAAATCCCAGCTGTGATACACACCATTTGTTCAATTTTAGCAAGAAAGCTCACTTCAGTGTCTTCTTCTATAAAACTGGAGAAAATAAGTTTTATCTTGCAGATCTGTTAAGAAGAATAAATGCAGAGGTGGCTTCATGGGTGTGAAACCCATGCAGTTGCACAGAGATGGCTCCATGCTGAGAAGGGCCATGGTTGGTTTAATGCTCTATTGATCTCTTGAAATTCTTAACAAGTTTTCATCAAGCATAGTGCATTTTCATTTTGCACTGGGCCTCACTATTTATAATCAGTCCTGATTAAATTAGAAAGCTGCTAATTTAGTCTAAATTTTCTTCCTTAATTCTATTTGGTTTAAGTCCTGATTTTTTTTTCACCAAGTAGAAAATCATTTATAGCTATTTTTAATTGCCAATGGAAATAATCAGTAAACAATCTTTAATAGGAATAAAAAAGAATTTTATTTGAGCCTGAGAGCTATACCCTGGGGGACAGCCTACGACAACTCTGAGGAACGGCTCCAGAGAAGCATGATTTTCAGCACAGTTTTATATTTTGTAGAACAAAGAGCATCAAACAAGTCAGGGAAACATCCCTTCAAGATTTAAAAAAAAAAAAAAATGACCAACAAACCAGAACAAACCAGATCATCATGTACACAGTGAGTCAGTGTGGCCTTGGCACCTGTGAAAGGAGTCTTATTACGGAGATAGTACCAGCACAGGCATCCCAGGGAGAGAGGCATTTAATCTTTATTTTTAACATGGACATTCTTTACTTCTGGTCAATGTACACTTTTTTTTTTTTCAGTGATTAAAGCAGATATACAATGTATTTTTAGTATGACACAAATAGGCTGTTTTAATAACCATAAAATTCAAGTTAAATCATATACTAGCCAGAATGACTTCCCCATATCTCAATATGTGCAAATGTCTTACATTAAAAGCAACTGAAAAATTTAAATATAACAAAAGCCAGTTCTTTTTTTTTTATATAAAAGGAAAATCTCCTATAAAGTATACCCTATAAAACCAGGATTTATAGGAGAAGGCACTTACTACCTGTTCAAATGCTGAGAACACAACAATAATTTTTTAGTGTATTTTAAAGGGCAGTTGAAGTAACTTGACCTTTATTGGAGGGATTGTGTTATGTTCAGTTAAAATAATTTTAATATCATAAATAATTCTCCAAAATTAGAAAGAGTCCTCTGGCTTTTCACAGATAAATGCTTTTCTACCCCTGGATAGTCATAATGAGGGCAACATAAATATCCTAAACTCTTTTTCTGTGTGTACAACACAATGCCATCATTGTATCTATACTAGAAGATTCATAATGATATCTTTAATTTATTGAGCTCTTGCTGTATGCCAGTTCTGTGCTAAATGTCCTACACGTATTACCTACATATAATATCAACATATATACACACTCACACACACACACACACAAACATCCCTATGAAGAGGGTATTATTATTTCCATTGTAATATTAACAATATTGAGGCTTAGAGAGAATAAATAACTTGCCAAAGTCATATAGGTAGAAGATAAAGCCTAATTTTGAAACTAATCTCTGAATTTTAAAACCTGAGCTGTTAATCAGGTTTCAGTATTTTGCAAGCTGGAATCCAAGTACACATTCTCACAACTCCATGATTCTATAACATACTTTAAAACTGTTTGCATTCTCTAATAAATAATCTAACTGATAAAAATATTTGTGCATTCTGGATCATCTGTGTGATCTGGGAACATTTGTCTTCATGCCCTCATAAGCATGCCTAGATTCCAATAGCTACTGAGAAAGAAACCAGGCAGATTTAAAATATAAATGATTCTTTCCTACTAAGTGAAGGATATATGGCATTATGTTGTACTATTCAGATGAAAGTTTCTCAGCAATTCAGAGATGATAAAATGAGGGGAATTGAATTACTGCACACCATAGTGTAATTAAAGGCATAGCAAACTCCAGAAGCTTGTACTCCAGCAACTGGCTCCTTATCCCCATTGCCAAGGACAGTTTAGTTTCAGAAAAATAAAATCTTATGCCACTTAAGATACATTGTATTATTTTAAATTTTACTGTTTTTATAGTTATTCCTATATTTGTAAACTTATTTTGGTACTATATTTGTATACAGTTAAAAGCATAAGGGCACTTCTGTTTTTACCTTTGAACATATTTAAGTAATATAAAAACAATCTGAATCAATACTGGGAGTCTATAAATTTTTGTTTTCGTTTTTGTTTTTCTTTTATCTTAAAAGAAACTTGGAAGAGTTCTGTTGGGCGACAGTTCATGTGACTGGTTGATTCTTAGCATCACATTATTAGTTTTTATTATTATTTTACACTATGTTGATATATACTGACTGCTCCATCCGGATCATTTTCATTTTCTCATTAGGCTTTTTTCTTTTGCCTTATTTTAGTTAATGTTTTAGCGTTTAAAGGGTAAAGCAATTCATTAGCCTTCATCTTGTTAAATATTTCCTATGGCTGTTCCCATGAATAATTATTTTAAAAGTATTATTTCTGGAACATAATGACTTGCTTTATTTTGTGTTTAGTTAAAACTTAGAAAAATATAACTCTCCCTGGCCTATGGTATGGTAATGGAAAGCAAGTTATAATAAGACAGAAATCCAAGTTCATTGAATTTCTGAGACGTAATGAACATGTTTGGAAATTATAAGGACTTGTTTGATTTTGCAATATTGCTACAAGCTTTTTAATGTAATAAATTAAAATTAAATATGAAAAAAATGAGAAATTCCTAATTTTCCCTAAGCCATTAGACACCTCCTCAAATTTTGCAAAATAAGTCCTGGAGGGTTAGCAGTAGCATGTACTGATTATGAGAACGCCTTAATCCATTCTATCTTTTAAACTAGGAAAGGTGATACAATTCCCAAAGATACCCAATCCATTGTACTTATTGATTGGTTAGTGAGTTTTACCCATTATATTAGTTTCCAAAGGCATTGTAGTCTTTATTGTCCTTTTTGTTACTGAAGTCCTTAGAAGAATGCTGACTACTGGGAGGTAAAAAGGGTCAAATTTTAAAAAGGTAAAAGTAAAAAGATCAAATAAGAATCATTCTAAAAGAAGATGGTTTCTCTACTTTTTTATATACTTTAAAATAAATAATTAATTTAAAATAATAAAGTTAACCAGTGATCTGCAAACTTAAAATGCATTCTGAAAATCTTTTGCTCTCATCCTTTTCCATGCTATCCTTTCATCCACCAGGGGAGAATACTGAAACTATTTCTATTTCCACTTACGTACAAGTGTTCTGTCCATGGGCAGTAGTTCCTTCTTCCTATTTAGTATTTGAGAGGGGATGAATCATCTACAACATACGGCCATTCTGTACATTATTTTCATGTTAGGCTCTAGTTAAAATAAAACGCATTTACATTTCCATACATTATATTGTTTGACATGATAATGCTTTCTATTAAACTGTACTTCAATATTTTGTTTTACCTGCAGCTGAATGTGGTGCATCTGCAACAAATAATGAAGGAATTTTGCTCTCTCCAAATTATCCACTAAACTATGAAAACAACCATGAATGCATTTATAGTATTCAGGTTCAAGCAGGAAAGGGAATCAATATTTCAGCCAGAACATTTCATTTAGCACAAGGAGATGTTCTTAAGGTAGGTGAACTCAGAATATTTATATTTTGATCATTTTTATTATTAAGTATACCCTAATACATACATACATATATATGTATATATATATGTATTTAATCAACCATAAGTTGATTCTGCCATTCATAAATTTAAATTATATATTATTTCCCTCTTTTCTGTTACTATTTTCATTGACATAGAATGTTTTGTTTCTAATGTTTATTTGTAATAAGTATTCTGTTCTTAATACATAAATTTTAAGGTTTCAATAACACCAAAATAAGAACACTTTTTGCCAAATATCTTATTTTGAATAAATATTATCTATAAAACATAATTAACATTTGAATGGTCATTTTAAAAGAAATACAGTAACTTTTTATTTTGATGTTTATGAAGTAACTTACTGTATCTCTGTTGATACATGGAAAACTTATTGCACTAATGACTATAAGCAAGTTCATAATTTCTGAATATATAAAACTAACAATATCTGTAAATTATTTAAGAAAAAATATACTTTGTTGGTAATAAAAATTTCATGTAAAATTTATTAATGTATTTTAAAAATTTGAAATAATCAAATTTAAAGATACAATTTTAGGAAAATAAATATTTTCATACTTGCTGATTTTAGTTTGCAAAGTAAGTGTTTTGGTAAATATAGTTTATATTCATTGTTGGAATAAAAATTTAATACTTCTATAAATCATTTTGAATATTTAAAAAATGATCACATTCCTTTTTTCTCATTGTCAATATTTCCTTAATCCAGGTAAGAAATTCAACATAAATCTGTTTTCAAAAATCTTGAAAAAAAAAATATGATGTCCCAAGTTGACAGGGATGGGGTAATTTTTGTTTAAGCAGTGATTTTAAGATTGTTGGTTATTTTCTTTTTTTAAAAAAAGTATGATTTTGATGATAATTGATGGTTCTCTAACACAGATAGTACTGTATGCTTGTAAGATTTGTATAGACATGGGAAAGATTTCCTGATGTACACCAAGATATATACAATTTTAGTATTAATTTAAGCCCTTTCCTGTTTCTTGGGCTTTTTCCTAATAGTCAATGGAAATTAAATTGTAATCTCTTCAACCTCCAGTTCACTGTTTGGATTTTCCTTTTAAAGTATGTTTTATTTGCTAAACTGGAGACAACATTTAAGATAAATGGGATGCTTGTACTTAGAACTGAGGCATTATTTTTTTCACCTGTGGGGAAAAATGTATCAAGACAGATCAGAAATATGTGCGTAGCTAGTAATCTGTACCACATAAGCAGCAATAATAAACATGTGTTTATAAGTTAAAAGTCAAGAAGTGCTTCCCCACAATCCCTAAAACGTTTCTCTGCTCTTTGTGATGCTTGAAATGTATGTATTACTTTTCCATACTGAATGATGTTTATTATTTAGAAAATTCATTTGGGATAACAGGTAATGCCTTTTAAAAAAAATAGCCGTAATGTGTTCTTCAGAGTGCTTTTTGACTAATGTCTTACTTATTTGGAGTAAGATCACATGCACTTGTGATGTGTGTTGCCTTAATGAAGGGTGGGACCTGAATAATAAGTGACACTGTTGGGGGATATGATAGTGAGAGACAAAGGAAGGCAGAAAAACTCAATTTAAGGCTCTTTAGTGGATTTCATTACATAGCGATTTTTCTTTCATGAGTGAAAGGATGAAATTTTTTATTCCTAGAATTTTTTTTTAATTTTTATAACTTTCCTAGAAAAAAAAATATATGTATTCCAAAGTTCAGACAATTACACACTAAGTGTTAACATAAAAATACACCAATTAAATTGTCCTTCTAGCTGTAGGTTTACCTAGGATTTATTCTAAATGATTGCTTTAAAATAACTTCACTAAACCACTCTATAGAGACAGTTTGGTATGGACTTTTAAACGCCATCTGTCTTCATGGTCTCTCCACCAGTGTAAAATGTAAAATGCTTATATGTTATTCTTCTCATTAATCCCGTGGACAACTATTAGTTCAAAGATACTTACTGACACAGGCACAGTTAGGCATGTACAAGCAGACAGATGCACCCTGCAAAAGACAAATGACTAATTCTCAAAGATTGCCAAGCCCAGAGTTCTCTCAGGGTGAAAGGTCATTTACCTAATCACAAAGTAGTCCATGAGAGCCCATCCTCAACCCCAGCACTTTCCAGTATTAAACCTAGTAGGCTCAGTTCTCTTCCACCATTCCAAGTAGGAAATAAGAAAAACAAATAGCCCATTATAGAGTCCTATGCCCCTTGACTAAGAGATTTGGAAGCATTTTCTTCCTTTATGTGGTAGGATTGGCTATCTTTTTTAGAATGACATTCTCTCGTAATACTCTTTATGTGAGTATGAGGCTTGGAAGAAGGTTTCGTTTTGTTTTGGTTTGGTTTTTTCTGGTTTCATCACTGTATTGGATTCTGACAAAAACAGAAACAACAACAAAAAAACAAAATGTGTGTGTATTTATCTATATCTACACACACACACACACACACACACAAACAGCTTTCCTCTCTGAGAGCTCATCATCAAGGCTGATACTTGTTTTCTCACTCACCCACTGTCTCTCCCTCTTCCTTCTTTTTATAAATACTTTAGTTATTTATAACCACAGTAATAAATTTTGTATCAAGTATAGACAATCATATGAGGACTCTAGGTTATTTACTCCTGGCATCACTACCAGATTTCCTGATTCAGTAGATCTGTAGAAAACTGTTTCCATTGGTCTGCACTTGGGACTAAGGACTTTCATTGAGCTCTCCAGATTATGTGATGACCAGCAGGTTTGGGAATTAGGAATATATCCTACTTTGGGTTTGTTACTTTCAATGGGCAAGAATACTGAACTTCATGATCCCTCACTCAAAATATGTAACTTGATTCTTTCAATTAACATTTATAGATGATGATGATTCTATGTAGGCTTTAGACAGGCAATAATGAAAAAGCTCTTGTCAGCTGAATAGGACAAGAGCTGAATACCAGTCAGAAACCCTATGTTTGTTTGTATTGTTGCTGTGCTTGTTTTTGTTTTCAGAAAAAGACTAAGTACTATGTTTAGACAAAGGAATGGAGCAGGGACAAAAATCAAGGCGATCTTTTTACCACAGTCAGCATTATGAAGTTTAAAGTCTTATTTCTTATGCAAAATACAGGCTAAATGGATGATTATGGAGAAGAGTCAGTAAAATAACTCAAAATTGGTTTTGGGAGTCTGAAAGAAAAGGCTAGGAGATTATGTCATATGTTTGAAAAACTAGATAGTTGAAGGACTTGATTAATAACATTCTTTTAGAAGTATGAAAAGAAGGCTGTTCATGTGTTGCTGTTGTTGTTTTCTAAGATGTATTATTTTCAAGGTCTTTGTTAATTTATGTGTGAGTTCTGGCAGTACCACTTGTGAGAGCCTGTTAAATTTTCAGTAATTTTGTGAGCTGGTTGTTAAACATAGCCATTATTAAAAAATAAATTGTGTTACAATTAGATTACCATTAAATTAACTTACAATTAAAGTATGTTCAAAACAGAGGTGATAAATGCAATTATTTCCTAATTATTTTACTACTTTAACTATTACCAGTGCTTTTTGGGTTAGTTATATGTATTGTATCTTTAGGATAGAAATACTGTCACATGTTGTACATCTCTTTCCAACTCTGTATTCAATGATGTCACCTTGAGAGCTTGATATTGGCCATAGTAGGAGTGTTTATGTCGGGGTCGAGAGGTTCTTGTTACCTGCCTGTTCTAACATTTGCACTGCAGAAATTAGGCAATACTACAAAATCTGACTTGATTTATTGTTTTGCTCATTGTCTGTACATAAGTAGAAAGAGTTTGTATCTGTAGTCATTTTATTGTGAATAGTACAAAAAATCAAGAAAATATATTTTCAAGTATTTGAAAACTATTATTCAGTTTAGTAAAGAAGTTGCTCATATCATCTACAAACCAGTGAAGTTCTGATATAACATTATTTATATTGTGTCATGTTTATTTTACTTATTAACATGAAAAATCAAGCAATATTCACTTAGAAACAACCTTTGTCTGCAAGTTGCAGTTACAAGTTGGAGATACAAAAGTTTGGCAAAAAATACTGACAGCATCCTGTAAGAATCAATTAACTCTTTGAAATTTAAAATAATGAGTACTGTATATTTTGTTACTATGTGTAAATAGCATGCTACACATCCCTTAAATCAGGGATTCACAAATGTCAGTCTGTGGGCCAAGTTGGAACTGAAACCTGTTTCTGTAAATTAAATTTTACTGGGAGAAAGCTATGTTCGTTCTTTCACGTATTGTCTATGGCTATTTTTGTGCTAGAATGGCAGTATTGAATAGTTGCCACAGAGATGTTAAGTTTCAAAAGCCTACAATATTTACTATCTAAACCTTTTTAGAAAAAAGTTTGTCAGCCTCTCTTTATATCAATACAAGTTACTAAAAAAGATATATGTATGTATATATACATTCACCAATTTGGTTTGTTTGAGAGCTGGTTTTTAAACGTTTTCTAGCACACCAGTGATCTCTTTAATCCACCACAGGTATGTGTCAACTCGGCTTGTTGTTCATTGGTAATCCTTTGTTATTTCCCCCTCAAAAGCACTCTCTAAATAACCATTTTGTATAGAGTGCAATGTTAGGACTCATAAAACCCTTCCTCTTCTCCCATATTGAGGATCTCAGAAGTAAAATGATTTGTGACGGGCCATACAGCTTTCATGGCAAAGTTCGAACTTGAACGTAACCACAAAGCTAAGGCCCTTGAAAACCTGACCCTTCATTGTGCTCCCAACTCCCTCACTTAAAACATAATAGCTCTTATAATTGAGTACACATTATATAACTGTTACAAAGACATACATATTTGAATACAAACAGGTATTATCTTCTCTGTTACATATCATCTTTGGAAAGAACATATTAAGATTTAGAATATTGTCCTTTTTGATTAATGATTGTAAAAATTTTTTTCTTTTTCATTCAAACTTTGACATCTTACTCAACTTATCAGAAAAAAATTATTTAAAATTTTAAATCAACCTATAAAACAAATGGCCAGAAATGAGAATTCTAGTATCCATAAGCAGAAATGATTTGAAGGTTTGTGTGATTGTTCTCATGTACATGTGTAGTTTCTCTCTTTTGATTTTACTTTTTTTATGTACTTTTTGCTCTTGGGTTCTGATAACACCCTACTTGCTGATTTTTTAGAGAAATGACTGGGCCTGTGCCTTCTAATCATACCTTCATTATGTCATTAACAACAACACAGTTTTGACTGTTGATAAGCATTTTATTGTAATAGACCTTCCGGATCTAGGAGAGGGTCTGTACACCATAACTAATTTCAGGCGCTGATCCATTATAAAAGGTTTGATAATTGAAACATGGCAATATTAAGTTCTAGTCCTTTCTAGTGTAAGACTACCCAATCAATTGCAACATTATAACAAATTAGAGTCTCATCAAAGAACTTCATTAATGTTATAAAAGCCCTCAATGCATTTCATGATATTAGTTCTCAAGAAAAGTTGGAATTCTACATTTGACATAAAAATAAGTCTTCATTATCTGAATTAGGTGCTAAGTGAGAATATTTCTATGGGGAGCATCAGAGTCCTCTCCCTTTCAGTTGAAAAGTATACTATTATACAATTACCTTAGTCTTCTTTAATTTTACAAACTTCTGAAAAATAAAAATAGATACTAAGACAATCTCAAAAATAATAACAGTAACATTATACTTAAAAAAAAGGAAAAGGAAAATAGGCCCAAATAAATAAAAACATAATTAAAGATTCTGATTTAAATAAAAATAGAAATGAGAAGTAATAATCTCAAAATTTCTATGTGGTTCTGATCAGACCCAATATAATCACTCTGTACTATAAATTTACTTTTAAATGATAGGTACATTTGGTTTACTTTATTTTCTCATTTGGATGATTGCATTCATGTCTACTTCAAATGTAATTTGTCTTTGGCTGCATTGCTTTGTCCTTTCTTGTTGCCTTTATGTTCCCATCTGTATTTGAATATATTTGAAGGATTTTATTTACAAGTCAAACAGTATTGACTTGATCATAACTATAAAACTCTTTTCTTTTTAAAGCCTTCCTAATTAACACTTGTTTCTCATTTTGATTTAATGATTTTATACATGCTTCCAAAATTTCATGGCTGAATGATCACACTTCATTTTACTTTGATAATTATAATGATGTTTCCATATTATTTGTTTTCCATCTTTTGACTTTACATTGTTAAATAAACTGTTGTTAGTTTTGGTGCTGAATTAGATTCTCCCAGCTGAGCTTAAGATAATTCTTTTAATTTGAAAATATTAGCTTTTTTTCATACGTTACCTTTCAATGGTTATTTTTTAAATTATTTCTTAAAGAAAGCTTATTTTTTAAAAGGAAAAATATGCTTATAGCTCAAAAAATAGAAAAACTCATTATAAATATGTTTGGCTGACAATATTGGGATTTCTTAAAAATCTTTTTCAGGCTGAGAATGATGTCTTAATTTAAAAAAAACATTCCCAGCACCTGACACAGAGCAAAGAACAAAATATACGTTGAGTTATTTGTTACTTTTTACATTATTATTTTTGGAATGATTTTTATATATGGAATAAAATAATGATTTCTGCTATCATTAAACTTTTTTCTTCATTAGCATTGAATATTTGAGGAAAAAAGATTAGGAGAGATGTTTTTAAAAATTAAAAATAAATTTCAACAACCAATTTCTGCTTACTTAATTGCAACAATTATTTAGTTTGTATTTTCTCTTCATTTGGCTGTTTTTGACAAACTGAAAGTTGTTAAAATGTATCCACAGATGAAAGCAGAAAAGTTGAACCCAATAAAAATTAGTTATAATATAAAATTTATTTTTAATAATTTATTATATTTAATAATTATTTATATTTTATATTTGTGAATGTATTTTACAGATTTATGATGGAAAAGATAAAACAACTCATCTACTAGGAGCTTTTACTGGTGCATCTATGAGAGGACTGACACTCAGTAGCACTTCAAACCAGCTCTGGCTAGAATTTAATTCTGATTCTGAAGGGACAGATGAAGGCTTTCAACTTGTCTATACCAGTAAGTATTTTGGAAGAAAAAAAAAAATGGCCAAACAATGATCCCAAGTATTAAATAATTGCAGTATACCAGATCAGGTCATCAACATTTAATTATTAATTTGCAGTTTACATCTCCCTTCTACATATATAATTTTATCTGATTCTAACTACAACTTCAAAAATTGCAGATATTCTAACTGTTGCCATTTTAAAGTTGAAACAACTAAGGTTCATAAAGTGTAAGTAATTCATGATTTTGAGCTTATTAATATATATATTTTAAAATGTTAGTACTCTCCTCATGAAATATTTAAGAAATACAATTAAACCTTTTAATAAATGGGAATCCAATGTTAGAGCTCCTACCTGTAATTGCAAAATACACACAATATATGTGTGGTAGGTATAATTGGTCAGCCATTAATGATAACTGATGGTTTTAGATGATTGTATACTGAAGAGTAGCTAAGTTTTTAGTTTGCTTTGCTTTTGTGTTATATTGCCTTGTTAAAAATAAATTTATACAGACCTATTATATTAGGCTCAAGTCATCTATTCTGACAGTTTAAACAGGTAGAAGCTCAAAGACAGAACCATTGAGAACCATGAGTAGGTGGGTTACATCAATTGTTACATGAATTAAATGAACTTATTTTACTAGTACCATAATTTAAGAAATACACTAATTATATCAGTGAACAATAAATCATATTCAAATAGCATATTTATTGAGTTTCTGCTCTGTGTAAGAACTGTTCTAGGAAAGTAAAGTCATGTAAAACTGAGGTGATTACTGGCTGTGTGTTTAATAAATTTACAATTTACCAGATCAAATCAGTTTTTGGAGGTTCAGAATACTCATTTAATAAAGCAAAATAAACTTAAGAGCAATATTCAGAAATCTTTACTGTTAGAACATTTGAAAAAATCTATTGACTTCCATAAATTTTCTCAAGAAATCAGATGAATGAAAACTATTACAGAAATTGGGAAGCTGAAGAAATTACAGCATTGAGGATATTCACGTGGGATTCTAAAAGGAATTTGAATCAAATTATTGTTTGTAAAAATATTCTTTCTTACTGACATGAAAACTTAAGGACATGTAATACTGAGAGATTATTCTTGCTCCTTGTTTGCTTCAAGGTTTTTTTCAACCTGTGCTCGAATTGTTACTTTATTAACACAACATACATTAACAAAATGATGTTGAATACATATTTCTAAATCCTAAGAACTATTGGATACAATGTGATTTCTTATGAAGTCCTCCCAAAGACAAATGAAAATCCAAGCAAATCATATTTACAGATATTGCTGTGTGGTGGACTAAAAGTAATAGTATTGAGGATTATTGCTCAAATATAATTGGTGTGATCTGCTCAGAAGGGCAAATATTTTTTAATCTGCTGTCCTCTTTCCCTTTCTGTTTTCTGACAGGGCTGGTGACATTTTTCACATCATAGCTCAATGTTTACATAATGGTCTTTCTTTGTTCTGTGCATTTTGCATTTCTCTTTGTCTGAAATGTCAATGGGTTTCATAGAGGAAATCTACATTTTCTTTTCTGATATTTAAATTCTATGTAACTTGAGATTATTGATGCAAAGATACTGAGTATCATAGGCCATACCTGTATTTAAATTGTATGGGGTGCTCAGGTGATTGGAAGGAGTAAAACCATTAACTTTATTGCCATTGCTATGCGAGCTACTGGATGTCAAAAAAAGAAAAAGAGAGAGAGAGAGAAGGAGGGAGGGAGAAAGGAAGGAAGAAAAGGAAGGAAGGACGGGAAGAAATTCTTAAAAAGAAAACATTTGCAGTCACCCTTCTTTCCTTAATGACTTTGATTTTTCATTATAGGATATGTATCATGAACATGGAAAGCGATAGAATTGGGAAAAGGGTATAAAAGCAATTTTTTTAAAAGGGCAGATGTATATCTATAAATATTTTTCCATATCAGAACTGAAACTAAAATTTTTCAGTATCAGATCTGGAAGTAAAATGTTTATAGTCTACTTCCAAGGTGTCTCTGGATATGACCAGGTCAGTAAATGCTCCTGTGATTTTCTGAACCAATGGCTATGTTCCAAGCCCCTCTTTTGGGGAGGGTCCTGGAAGTAGTAACACATCTGTTATTAATTTTATTTGTTCCTAAGTGTTACTTCTGATTTTTACAATGGCAACCTTTCTGCACATCTGCAATTATCTTAATAGTTAACCACAAATTTCCTAGCTTTAAAGAAGCTTCTTCCCATCCTTATATACTTTGCTTTCTAGTATATTTGATTCCCCACCCACCTGGGACATCAAGTGAACTCTTCAACTTCAAGACCATTTCAAATATTTCCCTACTGGTGCTTACCTGATTCCTATAGCCAGAGTTAGCCTATTTTTTAACACTCCTTTTGCTATAGTCTATATCCACAACTACTGTAGCTGTTACCACATGGTATTGTGGTTTTACTTTCTTTGAAACATATTGTGCATAGTTCTTTATGGGGCCATTTCCCTTAGTGATATCTTTAGTCAGTGTTAGTTTAATTGCAACTTTTTACATTTTCTTGATGAATTAATATGTGGTCTGAATACTGACTTTTTAAAATATTTTTGTGATATAGAAGATTCTACTAGGCCATGCATTTTAAATACTCATAAAATTTTTAGAAACAGTAATTCATTTCTGGACGTGAGAGAATTTTCTAAGTGTTCAAATATAAGGAAAAATGGAAAAGAACATGTTTTGTATATGAATCCGTGTATACAGTCATTCCTAAATCCAGTTCCACTCCTGCCATTTTGTGGTATGTTCTCCTTAAAATTATTCCACTTTTATTTCTGAAATAACTGAGAGAACACTGAGATGCAGAGGATTAGAGACAGGAGAGAGGAAATTTGGCTAGGGCAGATCAGGTAAGGATTCATGAATTAAGTAGTATTAAAGATGTGTTGATGGGCCACAGAAAGAAATAGTAGAGAGTATTCCAGGCTAAGAGAATAGGATGAAGAAAGGCACAGAGATTAGAAAGAACATGTTAAGCAGATTCAAGATAAATACAGCAGATAATTTAATTCAGATTAATCCCACTTGCCTAGGCTTCTCACAATCCTAGTTTTAGCATAAACAGGCCTTTTTATGATCATCCTTATCTAGTGATGCCTGTCCTGTCTAATAATAGTCACTTTTTATCTCTTTCTGTTATCTGTTTGTTCATTTAATAACACTCGCTACTGTCTGGTAATTTCAATTTTAAGTAGACAGAATTGCATTTGGATGACATTAAAATGAAGAAATATTCTAGAAAAAAAGCCTTTAAAATGTGTTTTATTTCAACTGTCTTATTGGTCCACTCATTATATAATCACTAAAAATAGCAAATGGGCTAGTGGAAAAAGTGGTTGAGATGCAGCTTTGGCTTCAAGCAGTAGAAAACCTAACCATGGCTTAAACAACCAGGATGTATTTTTATCATATAAGAGTTGTGAAGAGAAAAAGCATAAGTAGGTCTTGATTCAGTTGCTGCACTAGGCAACAACCATGCCCCTGTTTTTTTGCTGTGGCATTCCTAGAGTGTTCACTTTTTATTCTCATGCTTGTTGTGACATGGTCACAAGATAGCTGCTTTAACTCTGGCCATAGGCAAGGCAAAAAGAAAGAGGGAGCAGGTAGTGTCAGCCACGTGTATCCCTTTTATCAGGAATGCAGAATCTCCTGTCAGACATTCTTGTATCTCTCCTTGTCCAAAACAGGGTTATGTAGTTATGCCTACATTTCCTAGCAAGGCAAGCTGGAAAATGAAGTATTTGGCAGACTAAATGATTGAGTTATATTATGAGACTGTCACTGTATACTGCCTGATATGATTCTGTCACTGCTGAGTACAAAATCAGGGTTTTGTTCCTGAGGGAGAAATAAAGTAGAGATATTGAGAAGACAGTGTACAGTGTCTACCATGATGTACAGCTGTAACATATGCAAAAATAATAAGTTCAAAGATATTATATTAATATATACCTCTGTGATTAGTAGTGTCATGGAAGTCCAGAGACTCTTGTGTGTGTAGAAGGGAAAAGCATTCAGCTCGCTCATTATCAATAGTTTTAGTTCTACTATACTGAGAAGACAGTGAGCTTCTCTCACTTTCCTCCACCAATAAATAAATTATAACATACCTGGTGTGAAAATGTTATACTGCATTTAAGGGGAGAAAAAGTCCCATTCCTTTATTTTTCTAAAGTAAATTAAATGTCCTCATTCTTTAGAGTTGTCTAGAATAATCTTATTTAGTCTTTGTTAAAGATATTCTTCTTCTACCAAATTAGTTTCTCAGTCAACTGTAGTTTGATTTAAAGAATTGAAGGATGGATGGCTGTGCTGGTTGAATATAAAAGCTATGTGACAAACTTAATCAGACCTGACTACCATTAGGGAATCCAATTGCTCTTCTATCCCTCCAGCCTCTCAGAGTTAACTCCCTTCTTGAGTCAGACCAGTCTTCCATTGTGTTCAAAAATGGCTAACAATTACTCTTGCCCTTGAGAAACTGAAAACTCACTCCAAATAAAGATCTAGATGAGGTATATTTTCAGGTGCTTTATACAACAGAAATTAATTAATTCCCCTGTGACTCATAAATGCATAATTGTCTTTCCTAGAGGGTGTAGGGAAGTAAAGTGAGAGAGAAAATTGCCATTGCCTTCCTTTAAAGCTGGCAGAATAAATCAGAACTTAAGATCTCAATGCAATATCCTCCCTAAAACATCACTCTGCTCTGGATAATTCTATAATAGAACTTAGCAAACCTGATAGGATACTCTCACCAGATTCCCTCAGCCCCTCCATACACATTTCAAGAATACATATCTAAATCTGATATCTTTCACTGTATTTCTCTCTGAAGGCTGAGTTGTAGAAATATCATTTCTTTTTGGTCACATATCTCATCTTTTATACCTCTATTGGAATCAATTTATTATTGTGAAAATTATTCATTGGATTATAGGTTTAAATTTTGTCTTTTCCCACTGGAATGTTTTATGCTCTGGGGATAGAGATTACTGAAGAAGACAAAGTTCCTGCCCATTTGGAGCTAACTTTTTAGTGGGGCAAAGCAGAAAAGAAAGATAAGAACAAAAGTTAACTGCATTTAGAAATAATTTATGATAGGGTGATGGGTTAGATAGTACAGAAGATGGGTCTTCAGGAGATGCTATGTGAATTGAGACCTAATTATAACTCATAGTAAGAGGGAACCACATGCAGATCTGAGGGTAGAGGGTTCTAGGCAGAGAGATCAGCAAGTTTAAAGGCCTAAGAGAAGACCTGAGCTTGAGTTGTTTTGCTGGAGCTGGATAAGCAAAGAGAATGGGACAAAATGAGAACTAAAGTTGGAAGCTAGGCAGGGGTAAAGCGGACTATAGTAAAGGACTTGGAATTTATTTAAAAGGGACACAGAGACATTTAACATTATTATGACATTAAATATAAGAGTTAAAAATAATAGCTAACATTTATCCCCCACCTCCTGTATATAAGATGTAACTCTATGAGGGAAGTACTAGTATTCCCAGTGAGAAGAGACAGAAAAACAAAGCATAAAAAATTGTTACTTGCCTAGGATAACATAGCTCGTAAGTGCAGATATTAAAATTGAACTGAGGGATCTGCCTCTAGAATTCATGAGCTTAATCACCTCCAACCCAAATTTTGGATATTTTATATTTAAAATTCCATGGATTTAGCATCTTTTTTTAAACTGTTGATGTAAATATAGAAAAATAATAATTTTAAAAAATTAATGCAATTCTTCCTTAAAGAGACTTTTTGTCATTTTATGCCTAAGATTCTGAATGCTTTATTATTGACTAAATTTACTATCAAAGAATGACTGAGGCCTAGTATTTTTTATTTTGTTCATGAAATCTTTAAACTCTATTTCGTGAAGATACGCCTCATTGCAGATTCTTCTAGCTCTGTTCATTTATAGTTACCCAACTTTCATTCAGTAGAAAGGAATTGGGTATTTTAAACAATCGTCCATTAAAAAGCTAAATTGCACCTTTTTGGTAGATTATAGCATTGTCTTCTCAAAAGCTGATCTGGCAAATGTCCATGATGCCTAGCCATTAGGCATTACCTCTGGGCTCAGATGTCTTTTTGTTATCACCTATGCACATTTAGTTTTCTAAAAAGCCTACTTGAGAAATGTCTATTGTCCCAAGGGAAGAGTTCAGATATGTCTGGACATTCTTAGCCTTTGAGTTTTGTTCCTTGAAATAATTCAGTAATCCACACTGAACTTGGCCATTTCAAAATTTATATTCAAATTAAAGATGGGTAGCAGTTGAATTGTGATGCCTTTTCTTGCATACTAGTTTTACCAATTTGTAATAAATTACCCTATTTAAGCTCTTTAATTTAGTTACAAGTATGTTTTTGTGAATGTTAACCATGAAAAATAATCAGGTAACCTATTAACTCTAATATTATTTGTAGTGTATAATTTATTTAATGCAAATGCAAGTAGGAAATTAGTGAGTCACAAAGAAGCAGCAAAATTATATGAATCTGTATCCTATAAATTGCTTAACAGATGCATTTAGCCTTTCCATTACTCTTTAAATTTTGAGCCATTATTTTCCATCAGCATCCACAGGCAGGAGTGTGGTGCTGGCAGAGGTGATTAGATGTGGCAGCAGCTTCCCTGAACTCCCAGCTTTCCTAAAAGCCAACAGTTGTCTTCTGATCTTCATGCCTTCTGCATTATTTACATTTTCCCTCTAATTTCTTGTATTGAACTTTAGCAACTCAAAATATCTAAATGGCTGCTATTTTCCTGACCAGGCCCCAGTCATTAATTTTATTTTTTTTAATCTCTCCATAGCAAAATACACCATAAAGAAAAATTTTACATAATATATTTTAGAAGGCAATATCTACAATATAACAGGAAAACATACACTTCATAGAAAGGAATTCTATAAATCAATTAAAAAATAGTCCAAGAGAAAATATGGGCAAAAAAAAAAAAAATCACAGTAGAGGAATTCCAGTAACAATAAGTAAAAGACAAAAAGTACTCGATAGAAATTAAGAAATGAAAGTTAAAGCCAAAATAAATTTCTATTGCATGTTCATAAAACTGATAGAAATTAAAAAGATATATGATACTAAATGTTGATGATAATTTGAAGGACCTGAATCTCATAAACTTTGAGGAATGTACGTTGGTAGAATCACCTAGGAAATATTTGGCAATATCTAGTAAAATTCATTTTTAGAAATGTCTGGAGTGTGCCAAATATATGTATACTAAATGGCTTATAGCTAAAAATTAAAATTCAGGCAAAACTGAATTCCACTATCCCATAATGATGGAACAAATGTATGATATACAAGACATAAACTAGCATATTTAATAAATATTGCTTTTTTTTTCATTCCCAAAGAATAAACTGTAAGGAAGTCTTTGAGTAACATATTTTCTAGTCAGTACTTTATATATGAGATTTAGAACATTAGCAATTGAAAAAGAAAAGAATTCTTTACCTTATCTCCTATTCCTCCAGATTATCCGGACAGAAAATCAGTAAGGAAATAGAGGCCTTACAAAACACATTAGGCCAAATGGACTTAATAGGTATTTATAGAACAATCCATCCAAAAGAAGCAGAGTACACACTTTTCAAGTGCACGTGGAACATTCTACAGGACAAATCACATGCTGGGTCATAAAACAAGGCTCAATGAATTTAAGAAAATTGAAATTGTATCGAGCATCTTTTCTGATCACAGTGCTGTAAGATTAGAAATCAAATGCAAGGAAAAAAACAGCAAAAACCACAAACACGTGGAGGTTAAATAAATGCTACTAAACAACCAATGTATCACTGAAGAAATTCAAGAGGAAATAAAAAATATCTAGAAACAAATGAAACACACACACACACCAATCCAAAATCTGTGAGATACAGCAAAAGCAGTTCTAAGAGATATGTTTATAGCAATACAAGATTACTTCAGGAAACAAGAAAAATCTCAAATAAATAATCTAGCCTTACACCTAAAGGAACTAAAGAAAGAAGAGCAAACAAAACACAACATTAGTAGAAGGAAAGAAATCATAAAGATCAGAGCAGAAATAAATGAAATAGAGACAAAAAACAATAGAATAGATCAGTGAAATTAAAAGTTGGTTCATTGAAAAGATAAACAAAATTGATAAGCCTTTAACCAGACCCATCAAGAATAAGAAGAGAGAAGTCCAAATCAATAAAAACAGTATGGAACAGTTTGGAGGTCCCTTAAAAAAAACTAAAAATAATGTTACTATATGACCTTGCAATCCCACTCCTGGGCATATATCTGGAAAAAAACTCCAATTCTAAAAGACACACACACCACAGTGTTCATAGCAGCACTATTTACAATAGCCAAGACATGGAAGGAACCTAAATGCTCATCAACAGATAACAGGATAAAGAAGTTGTGAATACACACACACACACACACACACACACGCACACACACACAATGGAATACTACCCAGTCATAAAAAATGAAATAATGTCATTTGCAGCAACATACATGGTCCCATAGATTATGGTACTAAGTAAAGTAAGCCAGACAGAGAAAGACAAGTTATCACGTGATATCACTTACATGTGGAATCTAAATAATGATACAAATGAACTTTATTTACAAAACAGAAACAGATTCACAGACATAGAAAACACACTTATGGTTACTAAAGGGGGAAGGGAGGTAATAAATTAGGAGTTTGGGATGAGCAAATACAAGCTACTGTATATAAAATGGACAAACAACAAGGACCTACTATATAGGACAGAGAACTACAGAGAAAGGGAAAAAAAAAGAATTCTTCACTTCCTGTTCCTCTAGTTGTAAATGCATAGCAATCATTTGCACAAGCTTTTTTTTGTTTGTTTGATCTCTTAACTTCTATAGACCCAGAATTCTAAGGATGTTCTTCTTAAAGCATTCCTATAAAGTATGTTGTTTCAAAGTTTAATATGTCTGATTGCTAGTTTGATTAGTGAGAGATAAGTGTGTCAATTTTTTGATTAGCTTGGTTAGTGAGAAAAAGGAATGCATAATTTTTATTCAATGCCTTCTCTTTTTCTTCTTATATTCTTCATTATGTCTGAATCAAAGATTACCACAGGTGTTGTATATGACCATGGATTATTTTCTGCTTGTGAATTTTAAGATGGCAAGGTTGACATTCTGCTTTATATACATCCTTATTTAAATATAAAGAATTCTAAAATAAGACTTTTTCTTGCAAGACTCATGGATTAAGTGGAATAACTAAATATTAAATATAATTCTTAAAGATTATTCTGCTAAATATTATAAATAACACCAAAGAATTCTATACAGAATGATTATGATAGAATGTTGCTTTATTATTTAAATGTTTAAATATGGTTTTGGTTTAAAAGAGGGTTGTTCCTTTAATGCATTTAGCTTATTACTTTCTCAGTTTCCTTACTCATAATCTATTTCCCTTTTTACTTAGCAGTCTGAAAGTTCTTACTTTTAGTACATAAAATTAACATATCTTCATTCACCATTAAATACTCTAAAATTTCACTTTAATAACATTAAATATATAATATTTACATTTTAGGTGAATTTCAAAGAAATAAAGCATATAAGAGCATAATAAGGACCTCCTTTTTTTAGTTACATCAAAAATGCTTACTAATATTCAAAAAGTGATTTTCAGGTATAATTTATATTTCTAAGCCATCTGCCTTATTATGTTATTGGTGCTATTTTGTTGAACAGATATGTCATCACCCTATGTGAATACACAGTTGTTCATAAACAAATTGATCAGAAATTATATTGAGGTAAGGATTCAACTAATTATCTTTCATTGGAACAAGGTAGATATTAAATAGTAGATTAGCAGATTTTGATTAAATCTTGAGGAAAAAATGAACTTTGGATCCATACATGGCGCATACCTCATAGAAACACTTGCATATGTGCAAAAGAAGGAGACATAAAAGTATAACTTTTTATAACAAGGAATAATATGAACAATATAACAGTATAAGTGATCATGAGCTAGAGAATAAATAAATCAATTTTGGAACATAGCTTCAGTGGAATATCACAAGTAGTTAAAATGAATAAAATGTGTGTGTATGTATGTGTATAAATATTTGTAAAAATGCAATGCTGGGCAAAAAATAAAGCCTTAGAATTTTATTACAATTGCATAGATTATAAACTATATAAATGCTTGCAAATCATACTATATATTATTTGTAGTAATTGAGTCAATTACATTTTTGTAGAGTAGAAACTACAAAAACTCTACAAATAAAAACTTAAAAATGTTAGAAGTCCTTAAAGAAATATAGTATGTGGTGGCAGGAAAGGAATTAGATCTCAGTTTAAATTATTTAGCAAGTCAAAAGGATTAGGTAATTGGGGATTTTCAGTTCATTCTGTGTTCTAGAAATTTGTATTTCATCAGAGTATCAAATTTCACAAAGAATGGTGAATATTTATAGTATATGTGATTTTTCATACACATCTTTATTTAAATGTCAGTTTCAAGTATTTGAGCTTTTCAGTGAAAAGAGTGGCAGCTGAATGTTTCCATAAAGATAAGACAGTTCTGAATATTTATGAATAAGCAACAATAATTCCACCAAATTGGACTAAATTATGTTGTGCTTTGTAGCTTATATACTATTGTCCATGTGCATTTTTATCTACAATGCAAAGTATTATAAATTATCTTAATTTACAAAGAATATCTCCATTATACCTCATCACCAAGCAATTGCCAGCCACATTTACAGAGCATTCAAATTAAGGAAGGATGAATTTGGTAATAAACGTTGAAAAGAGAGCTTGATTTCCATTTTTATTTTGATAAATGACACATGGTAAAACTCAAAAGTGGCTGAATCTTGAATGATAAACTGAATATTATGTTTGGTAGAGAGAATTAGAACTTGTTATTTTTGAGCAGGGACACTAAATGTAGTGTTAAGTATGCAGATCCATAAAGTAGTATGTCCTAAAAATTAAAGTGACTACTTTTGCTGTTCCTACTTCTATTTTTGAAAGACTGACTTGCTTGACCATGCATCCTTTATATTTCATTATATATGTCACAATTTGAGTTAGCAACTTTTAACCTCTTGTATAACTCTGTCCCTGAAGCTGTTTGCATATGCCTTTTTGTAACATATTTTCACCCAAATGAGACTGCCACAAATTGTTCCATGAAGAAAAATCCTGAAGGTTTTCTTCTGTCTCATAAATTTCTGTTTCTTTTCAACATTACTTTATTTTTCAGTTGTCTCTTAGAAACAACTGCCTCTAAGAAAGAGGTATTCATGAACATTATTGAGCATCTGTGTGCCAGATTTTGTGCTGGGTAGGCTTTGCAGAAAAGAGAAGAAAAGTGAAATAATTTCAGTCTATAGCAAAACAAATGAAAGAAGTAGATGATTGTAAATTGGTTAAGATGAACAAAATAATTCTATGGATTAACAGAGTAGAGAAAGATTAAGAATCCCTACAAGAGACTAGAAAGAGCTCCTTATGTTCTTTGAAAGTTAATGTTATCCCTCAACATACAGAAATTATAGTATAAATTCAGTACTATGAGCTCTACAATTCTGGTGATTCTGTGTTTATTTTGATAGTTTAGTAACTCAATAATATAAATTAGTGATTTGACATCAGTGAGCTAATACATTCTTCTTTGCTTTCTAGTTCAAATCTAGATTAATTTGGTCAAGGATCTGTGTCTACGAAAGAGATGCCAATTTATTTTTGATTAGCATATGATTTAAGATGTACATAAAAGTTGTCCTTTTCTCCAACATTATTTGTCATGAAATCACAGACTTCCCTCATTCCTGAAGCTATCGAGAATATTCATTATAGTCCTCTAGTCTCTGAAGCTAAAACTGATATAATGTAGCACCTAATTATCTTTGGTGAATTCATTATATCATTTATCTTACATTTATTTAATTTGAAAAACATTTAAGGACAGAAAAATCCCATAGCTAGAGGGTTTAGATTTTGATAACTAGAGTCATATTTGGTTTACATTCTGAAATATACTTTTCTAGTTCTTTCAGAAGGATCTTAACAGTGAGTTGTATTGACTGTTTGGTTTTTCATATTCATCTTTATTAATTTTATTCTGAACATGCACACTAGGTGTTCTGAATCTAGAGAGATTATCATTTAAGTGATATAATAATGATAGTAATAATAGTAATAAATGTGTCAGCATTTTCTTTGACCAAGTCCTTACCCCTGTAGTAACATGATGAAAATCAAATGGAAACATCTACACAAGTAGCCAGGGACAAGGAATAAAGAAAAATGGACTTGCTGAGCTTTAGGCAGTTCTCTGTCCCTTTTCTCCAGAAAGGTAGAAGAAAAAATTTTGCTCCTTGGAGATGGAATGGAAAGAATCTTGGGTTTTTATGGTAACCTTTGGAATGTAAGTTTAGGGCTTCAACAGCCAAATTAGCCTCCTGTGTCTCCATTTTTTATAATCTAGGGATATCTGTAAGGTCCTGGGTCTCATTTTTACTTGAAATGTAAACATAAACCCCCTCCAGAGTTAGGTTAATCCCTCTGAAGTTCTCTCATTATTCATATAGTTGTAACTTAACAAGGGTTACACTTAGCCCCAAATCCCAAGTTTCCAGCAAAGCCATGCAGAAAACTCCAACACTGTAGAAATCAAAAATATTTTCTCTATTTCTCACACTTTTCTTGTGAGAATTTTTGAAAGCTGTACATTCAGGAGAAGGCAGAATATAAATATTTAAAGTTCTTCAATGACTACAATGTTATATTAAATTTTGATAAAGTATATTTTAAATAGAAGGCTATTTCACTTTCTTCTAAGACTATAAAAGTAAAGCAGTCTAAAGTTATATTTGCAGTAGACATATTTGTTACTTGGACAGTTATAATTTCACATATTTTGTATTAATTTTTAAATGTTCATGATTTGATCTTAATAGTTATATTGGACAGAAGCTATAAGCTGCAAATCTTAGAGCAGGTGAGAATCTTAGTACTAAAACAAGTTATGATATAGTCATCTGGACCATGGGATGTAACTGCTAAATTTGAAAAATACACCGAATTCTGTTTTCGAGGGAAAAAAGTTCTCTTTGGTGGTTGTATACAATCAAAATACAATATGGTAAGAGTAATACAAATAGGAAAAGCTATATACTCATTCAAAATAAGAAAAAGTGATGATTTGTAGCTTTAAATCTTCCTGTTAAATTTTGTCTTTAATAAATTTATATTTTTCTCATAGGTTTTGAACTTTCACATTGTGAGGATCCTGGCATTCCACAATTTGGATACAAGATCAGTGACCAAGGCCATTTTGCTGGTAGCACTATCATTTATGGATGCAATCCAGGCTACACTCTCCATGGAAGTAGCCTTCTGAAGTGCATGACAGGGGAGAGAAGGGCGTGGGACTATCCTCTGCCTTCCTGTATTGGTAGGATACTGTTTTAGATTTTCATGAAATATTTCTATGGAAGTGTTACCAAAATACACTATACCTTTTCAAGTGATTCCATCTGTCCACTCACAACTCATACCTTAAAAAGTTAGTGAATTCATAGCTCACTTTGTGAAGAGTGAAAGGGTCCTTTTTATAACCTTATCAGTGAGTAAATTCTTTTTTTTTTTTTGGTAAAAATAGTTTATATAAAATCATTGTATTTATCCTATCTTGATGTAAAATTTAATTCACTACAAAAATATGTTGAAACTCTTAATCATACACATTTATTGAATCACATTGACCAGATTTGTTTTAATATACAAAACTATTGCCTATGCAGGTATCAAGGTGGATTAAAAAATAGTAAGTGATTCTCAGTAACTTCAAAAGCTTTCTTTACATACACACTTTTTCAAAAACCTAAGAAAGTGCTTATGTTTTTCTTACTTGTATGCATCAAGACAAAATTAAATGAATTTCAGTGAGAAAAGGCATGTGAGAGACAGTGATACCAGCTATTATTGCCTTCATGGAGCTATGGAATGATCATTTCCTCTCTTCTTTGTATAGCTGGAGTACAGTGTTATTACTGTCATCTTATAGATCAGTTAACAAATGACTGGCTATGTGTGGGAAGGAGGGTAGATACAAGAATGTTGATGACAACCTCTACGTTTTTCCTTTTCTGCTCCAAATATCAAATAGGCGCCATACAGAATACTAGGACAACAAATGAAAAAACATGTTAATAAAACACTAACTCCTCAAATATGCAGGGAACAAGTGTGCAGTGCTTATTTAGCCGTTCTTATTTCTTAATGGCATTTATGGAGGCACAAATCCAGTCTGTGTCAGGCTCATATGGATACAATTGACCTAAACTTTTCTTTTAAACAGCTTTATTAAGGTATAATCGACATCCAAAAAAATTGCACATATTAATGTGTACAATTTGATGACTTTGGACACCAGAACCTTTTGAGACAAATTTTAATGTTTGTTAATCGATACCAACAATATAGGAAACTACACAAAACTTCATAGAATACAAATAGAAAAAAATGAAATTCTAATTGTTGGAGGCCTGGCAACTAACTGCAGTGTTTTTGATGACATGAGATTTCACCCAGTTTATTAAAACATTGATTCATGCAGAAAGCAAACATGTTTTTATCTAACCAAAATACAATTATAGTGCTTTCTTTTCAGATGGCACCTGAATTTTGGATAGATTATGAGGGTAATACCTAGCATAACAATCAACCTAAACTGAGACAGCTTGGGATTCTGGAATATGACCAGCAATCAACCCACTGGCATTGGTTATGAGAAAAATGTAGCACTGATTAATTCTCTCTGAGGTTATACAGTCTTTGATGTGAATATGAAATATGTGTAGAAAATCATTAAGGGTTGCAATAGCACAGAACCATAAACTTGTAAATACTGACTTGCCATGCTGTCTTTAAAATTAAAATCACAAACAAATACATTAAAATTTCCTTATATGTTGAATCAAGCTGAAGACATTCTTTATTTTTTGGAACAATTTTATGCAAATGCGTCTCAGATGTTTGGTCTGGGATCAGAAGGTTTTGATTATGTTTGCAATGAATCAATGTACTTTACATATCTGCCAAGTCAAAACTTAGTGACTTGACACTGCTCAAGATTTCATGAGAAGAGTAACCATTTTGTTTGTTTGTTTTAAATGATGAATGATCAGGAATAACAACTGAAAACAGTTGCACACATGTGGTGTCATGCTGATGATTTTCATGATAACAGAAGATGAAATTCTATTTTAGATGGTGTTCTGTACTGGCAATAATTAATAGCTTTACCTCCTAGCTTAATAATCATAATTTTCTGTGCTCATTCACCTTAAATATCTATTATGGGTTTATTTTTGCTTCTGTCAAATAAGAAACTTTTTCTCAATTATATGGGTTATTTCTAGGTAATTATATCTTTGTAGCTTAGACTTTGAACAAACAAAAATTACTTTTTGAAGCACCATAGCCAGAAGGATTTAACTTGTATAATTTCTTTAAACACTGTTTCATTTTTATCCTGAAAACGTAAGACTTCTGTCAGAATATGAACTCCAGTGTTATAGCATATCACACTGGCTCTTTTGAAGTCAAAATACCAAATAACATTTATAGCAAAGAAATGTGGGGAAAAAAAAGAGGTATGTTAAAATTCAAGATAAACACAGTATACAAAACTCCAATTTGCCTTGCAATTGCTTAAAAATTAATCTGGAGGAATAAAATATCAAATCTGTTCTCATAAGAAAAATATGTCAATAATAAATCATAAAGAAATGATGAAAAAATGAATTAATATACTTACATATTTCTAGGCTGTCCAACAAAGTTTATGTTAAAAAAAAGAAAAACCACAATAAGTGATGGCAATTTCTTAAATACAGATATCTTCTTATTCACATTATTTAACATTTTTTATTGAGTTATAGTCATTTTACAATGTTGCGTCAAATTCCAGTGTAGAGCACAATTTTTCACTTATGCATGAACATACATATATTCATTGTCACATTTTTTTTTTTGCTGTGAGCCACCACAAGATCTTGTATATATTTCCCTGTGCTATACAGTATAATCTTATTTATTCACTTTAAAAATAACATTTATAAGGTAAATTAAATTAAATTAATGTTACAATACAAATTAAACTTGCTTAGTCCTCTGTAGGTGTGTGTATCACTCAGCATTCTCCAGAGAAACAGAATCGGTAGGAAATCTAGATCTAGATCAGTTTATCTGTCTATCTATCAAGAAATTTATTTATTTTAAGGAACTGACTCATGCAGTCATGGCAGCTGACAAGTTTAAAATCCATCGGGAAGTTCAAAAGCTGGAAACTCAGGCAAGAATAAATGCTGCAGTCTGGGAGGGAAAATTTCTTCTTTTCTAGAAAACTCAGTTTTTGCTCTTAAGATCTTTCAACTGATTGTATCAGGGCCACCCTGTTATCAAGTGTCATCTTTACTGAAAATGAACTGATTGCAGATGTTAAGCACATCTAAAAAGTACCCTTATAGCAACACCTAGACTAGTGTTTGATAAAATAACTGAATTCTATAGCCTAGCCAATTCACACCTAAAACTAACCATCATAGAGTGCTAAAATGTAATATCTAAAATCTTTGAAACAGTTGTACCTATATGAATAGACCCAACAAATTAGAACTATGATAGTCTGTTGTTATTAGGTCTTTCCCAAATACTGAAACTCTCTGTCTTTGACCTTCTTTGCTCTAATGATCAAAACAAAACAAAACAAAAAAATTCAAGAAGCTTACTTCAGTCATTGAATTTGAGTAAGATTCTAACAGTGCAGAGAATGAGAAAAATAATATTGGAATATTTTCAAATATTTAAGCAAAAAGTAAAATGTTTTCGATTTGGTTTATTTTTGTGTAGGATAATAATCTTGGGAATTTCCAAATGTATCATGTGTTACCCCACTGTGGTTTCTAGGGTTTAGAGATGTGGAGCAATATACCAACCAAACTAGTTTCTTTGTTCTCTGCAAAAGGTGTTCTTTATAGATTATCTGCTTACCAAAGTAAAGTCATTCCAAACATCCTAATATATTATAAAATATTAAAATGGAGAGAGAATTCCCCCCCAAAATGAAATTATAATACTGTATGACAATACTTACATTTTTAATTTGATAAACTTTATAAAACTTTATAAAACTCACCTTAAATAAAAACGAAGCTAGATTTAACTAAAGTAAAAGATCTAATAAAATGCCACTTTGACTTTGAGTGGCTAAAAAGGAGTTTAGAATGATTTAAAGAGGAATAAAAGGACAGTGAAATTTAGAAGGCTGAGGGATTGCAGTGAAGCTTAGTTTTTCTTAAAGTTTGGATAGTAAGATGATTAATTATTCAGCCTACAACCAACTAGCAGTGAGCAACTTGCCATCTGTTTCTCCTTTGTACATTATCATTATTTAACAACACATCTTAAAATGTTTGGAAGCCTAAACTCTGAATTTTTTAGTGTGTCCTTTTTTTAAATTTCCTAATTAGGTTTATTATATTATCTTTTATATGATCTAACTTGAGACTCTTATTTCATTGTACAATATATTCTTGCTTCAATTAATACCTTAATCTGAGAAAGCATATGAAAATACATACTTTCAAGAAGTGGGGAAATCAATCCTTATTTTCCCTCAGGTGAAAATTATATATATATATATACTTGAGAAATTGTAGATTGTTTAGAAAGATTGGCATTAAATTATGGCTTAAAATTGTATGTTTTAAACTAGCTGAATGCGGAGGTCGTTTTAAAGGAGAGTCATCAGGAAGAATCTTATCTCCTGGTTATCCTTTTCCATATGACAATAATCTGCGTTGCTTGTGGATGATTGAGGTAGATCCAGGAAACATTGTCAGGTAAATGGATTTTATTATCTCAAAATGACTGGGGAATTGAATTTACTGATTAGCCCCTATATTCTGTATCAATTAACATCATGGTTTTTCAGTATTTTTTCTTTTTCCTTGGCAAAGAAAAACACTCTTTTCATCTGTTTAAAATAGGAAAAATATTTATAAGCATGATTTATTGTTTTATTGATTTATGAACTATGCAGCAGTAGTTCATGTAATCTCTTAGAGGGACTCTCTTTAACCAATTATAAAGGGAACAGAAATTGAGAATGTTTCCTTCTTCTTGTGGATTCTACTCTTTCAGTTCTGGATGACTTAAGATACTGTGTCTGCTATTTTGATAGGTCACTATCATACGTTCAGCCTACTTTATAATAAAGCGTTAAATATCTTATGTAACTTATTGAAAGTGATGAACAGAATGATTGTATGGGTACATTACGGTTGTAAATGTACTGGTTGTTTATCCTTGTGATCTTGTAACTGATTGGGAGCTGTGACTCCCTGCCACTGCCCTGCATCGTGAGAGAGTATCATACAGCATATCACCAGCCTGGGAAAAGATCAAAATTCAAAATTCAATGTACAGTTTCTATTGAATGCATATCTCTCTTGCACCATTGTAAAGTTGAAAAATCATAAGTTGAATCATTGTCAATCAGGGATGGTCTGTATACCTCAAATTTCTGAAATTTGCAGAGGTGATGTAATTGTACACTTAATTATATTCTAAGAAAATAAATTATACTGCTTGAGAAAAATTTATTAAGTTTGCATATGCTGTTTACATAATTCATTTTATCTGATAGAATAAAAGTAATATCGAATATAAGCAAAGTTGAATATCTGTTATATTTATTTTATTTAGAACTGAACCTGTATTTAAAATAATCAGTGATATATGGTTCTCCCACAGCCTACAGTTTCTTGCTTTTGACACAGAAGCATCACATGACATACTCAGAGTTTGGGATGGTCCACCAGAAAATGAGATGCTTTTAAAGGAAATTAGTGGATCTCTTATTCCTGAGGGAATCCATAGCACCCTCAACATAGTGACCATCCAATTTGACACGGATTTTTATATCAGCAAATCTGGATTTGCAATTCAGTTTTCAAGTAAGTTTTTTTGTTTGTTTGTTTCTTAGATGAAAAATAGGAGTGCTATTTAAATAATTATGTTAACTTTACTGCTCAAAACTTTAATTTTAAAATTTTAATGATCTTAAATATTCTTATTTCTAGTCTTCTTATTCATCTGGAGTTAAGGTAAAAAATACTAAGAAAAATGGAGTACAAATAATTTTGAATTAATTAATTGTTAAGACCTTGTCAAACCAATTTTCCTTAAAGTAAAGGTGGTGTTAAAGTAATTCAAACGAAATAACTACATTATACAAACTTATAATTTGAATTTACCATAAAACTCAATTTTAAAATGTAGAATTTTAGAGATTAGGGAGGAACTGAATACTTATCATTAAAAAAACAACCCTACATTTTTACTAATTTTATTTTTCTTCTACTAAAGATCTTAATTATATATTCACAGAAAGCTTTGACAAAATATTTTAGATCTACTATTAAAGATTTTCTGTAACAATGAAATGTCATTCATTGTAATTACTAGTGTTCATGGCTTTTTTTTTTTTTTTTCTTTTCTTTTTATGGCACTGCTAAATGGCTAAATATGTATTGTTCTGTAAAAGCGATCTTGGTTTAGTGGCTGGAGAAAATGAATGAAAACTTAAAATTTTAACTGCTATTTTTTTACTCTTATTACGAACACATATTATCTCTTTGAGAAAAACATCTAAGGGATTTTTCTAATTGTATAACATTAAAAAATCCTATAAATTGAAACCTATTGAGATTTGCAGCATCATCTATGGAAAGAGTACAAACCAGGATTTTTCAAATATGCCTTAATTCAAGTCCTGATTTCTTGCTAATTTGCTGACTTTGGGCACCTGACCTTGTCACTTGCGGCTGAGTTTTCTAATGCACATAGGATAATAATGCTTATCTCATAAACAGGTTATTGTTATTTAACATGATCACTTGCCCACAGTATTTGGTATTGAGTAAATAGTTGGTGTCCAGTGAACTATTTTCATTTTATGAATAAAGTAAAATTGGAATCCTTTGGAAAAAATGATGAAGGACTTTTTAAATGACTAACCACAAAATATATCTCTTTAGGTAAACTGGTCAAAACAATTATATAATTAACTTAGACTTTTTCTTCATGGAAGATAGTTCGGCATAATTGACTAAAGCAAATGAATTGCTTTGTGTTGTATAAACATAAAGCTCTTGTGAGAGAGGTGTACCTCAGCACTGAAGAGTCAACAGATGTAAATTTGCGCCCTTAATTTGTCTTTTGAGACAAAGGAAAAAAAAGGAATGAGAAATAGGAATATGATCATGTAATTAATGAACATAAATGACTTCTAAATTCTGAAACACTTACAAATTAAACATTCTTTATATTTATCTCTTCTATTTTCTACTGTTTATCTCTTTTTTTTGACGTTAGGAACAATTTGTCAGCAAACTGCTCATGATTGCTGCTCAATTTCAGTTCTTTCTAGGGTAACTTGGCAACTAATAGGTCTCCTTTTATTTACCTTGAATTAATAACATTTTACACTTAAATGATTACTGTGATTAAATATCTGAATGCAGTCAAGTGAAAAGGTTCTTCAGGCTAATGTTTGTGAACGCCAAGTACATCTGCTTAATGGAAACAGGATGCTTTATAAATGTGTATCTGGAATTTTTAATGCCCTTTTTTTGTGAAATTAGCAATATATTTTTATATTTATTATATTTGTAGGGCATATTAAAGTTATAGAAACAAAATGTATCATACCAGAGTTTTAATAAATCTGCCTTCATAACACTTTTCAAGATGCATAGAAATGTGTCCTAATGATCTGGGACTAAAGACCTATTCATTGAAATAAAATTACCTGGAAAGTTAATATATTGTGAATAGCATCAGTCAATGAAAATTAGTCTCTTGGTTGATCTTCTGTAACTCATGCTTACACAGCTTTATAAGTGTTCAGATTTCAAATGTGAAGATAGTTTTTTCATAAATGAAGTGTTGCTTGGTGCCAAGAACCATGTTAAGTGTTTTACATACTTGATTTCATTTAATCTTCACAAAAGCCGCATAAGATATGTTGTGTCATCCACATTTACCAAACAAGTACACTGAGGTTCAGAAAGTGAGTTAGTTTGTTCAAGGTCAAACTCCAGCAGATGCCTGCAGCTGTGACTTAAATCCGTATGTGTCTGAAAGGAGGTTAACACTGGCCTGGTGCATAGTAAATGCTTAGCAGTTATTACTATTGTTATGCTATCATTATTATTATTTATCATCTAGAGGAAATAGAAAGCTTTCAGTTAAATGTTGTTAGTTACAATGAAATTCTACAATTTAATCAGCTTGTCTTTATGCTCCCAAGTACCGCATCTAAGGTCATACTTTCAAAAAGCAGGTGATCTTTACAAGTGAAGCAGTGAGAAGGAATAAAGGAAAGCTCCAGCGCATACATTCCCATGTAAAAGGGACAGTTGCCCCCTCTGGCTGTAGTTATTTTGCCCTATAAGAAGACAGGCTAATTTTAAAGTGGAACTTGAAAAAAGGAGGATTATGCAAAGTCATCTAATTGTCAAAGCAAACCACTAAACTAATCTTAAAGAGAATGTTAAGGTACTGTAATCCAATAAATCACTCCTGTAGGTCAAATTTGGCATGCAAGTCTGAATTTGCCATTTCAGTACTTTACCTGAATTTCTTTTCCCAAGATAAATCTATCTCATGTTACCCATTTATTCATTTGTTTATTCTAAGAGAGTCTATTAGTGCACCAGATGTTAAGCATATTTATCTCCAGTTATTTCTTAAATGCATCTTTCCTTTTACTCAGGCAGATCTTCTTAGTTACATAAACACACACACACACTCCCTATACTGCTTTCTGTCTCTAAACCTTCCTATACTTTAAATATTTTTCTGCTCCTTTTTTTTTTAAGTCTTGCTCGTTATTCCGGACTCAGCACCAAGAGCTCTCTTTATAAAACATTTTCTGACCTCTGTACAAAACATTTTTAAATGTTTATAAGATGATCTCTTTTTAAAACAAATTCTCTGACTGCTCTTTATAAAACATATTCCACCCATGCTCCAGGCACCAGCTATACATTTTTTTCCAAATAAAGATGAGAATAAATCATTTATCAATTCATTCTTCTGAAGGTATTCTAATTATGTGATCTTTGTTCTCCAAGTATATCGTGAGTACCTTTGTCTCTCTAAATATCTATAAAGAGTAAATATTCTATTTAGGGTGATCATATAATGTATTGTCCAAATCAAGATAATTTTTTTAAAGTAAAAAGGAGCACTATTAAAGATTAAGTTGGACCAAGGCACACACCTGAACAATAGTCGCTAAATCAGATTGTATCATTATTTTAATTAAGTCAGATTTTTATTCTGTTCCCACCACCACCCCCTCATCACCACCACAATTCTTATTCCTCTTTTGAGGAAATAGCTGTTTTTTATTGAGTGTCAAATAATAAATTTAAAAAGGAATGAGTCAGGCAACAGTAGCAGACCAGTCTTAAGCAGCAGAAATGCAACCAACGAAACATATTTCAGTGAACTTGGTGAATTTAACTGAAATATAGGTCACATACTAACTTCATAATTATCATCAAGCCACTATCAGCAGCCTCATGCCTTTTATTTCATGATCTGTTTATTCTTTGTAGAGTCTGTGGCTTTGCCCCTTGGTGCTAGAGTCTACAAGGCACTTTTTGCTTACTGAGAGCTACTTAAGTCTGACATTGCCACTGCATGCTGTCCTATGTGCTGTCCTTGGTTCTCAGCAGTCAGCCTCTTTTTTCCCGTGATTTAATGTGTAATCTGCTTGACTCGTCCTGCTTTAGTCCCTCAGGGAGGACATCTTTGGGTACTATGCTGTCATTTGCCCACAGAATAGTTGATTTCGGCAGAGCATTTTCTATGCTCTTCACTCTTTGACCTCTCTGTTAAGAATCTGCCCCTGCTGGATAATACAAAATACCAATGCCCATGGCTTACACTGTTGAAAATTCTCAAGGAAATGGATCTCTTAACAACAAGAGATTGATGTCTCCTGGCTTTAAAGGACTATGTGGTTCACCTGCATTTTTTTCCCCATCCTCATTTTTACTGCCTGTACTGCTGTAACAGTCAACTAGCCATTCACTTCATTATCCCTCCAGCCAGATTTTTCTCTACATTTCCACCTGACTGATGTTTTGGAAATATAAATCAGACATCACTCTTCTGTTTAAAAATCCTTAATGGCCACATAGTCATAAATTGAAAACTCTGGAATTACATTTAAAGCCTCCACAATTTACACCCAAATTACTTGCCGCCTTCATCTCTCATTATTCAATTACTTACATCTAGTCATCTAACTGCACTGTCCTGAAAAGACAATGACCTTTCACATTTCTGCTTCTTTTGCAAACCTTCTTCCATGTTCCTGAAACACTTATGTCCACATTCAATAATCTATAAATTCTTAGTCATTTTCCAAGGCCCAGGACAAATGATACTTTTAGTACTAATAAACTTTTAGGCAGAATTAGTCATTCCCACATCTGCACTGCCCCAGCACTGGTTGTTTTATTATATAAGAATGGCTGTATGTCCCAGTTTGCCCACGACACTCCTGGTTCATGCCTATGTTTCTGGCATCCTGACTGGTTTGGGATTTGGGCTGTATTTTCCATCTTCAACAAAGTATCATCGTTAATAATTCTATTAAAATAGCTGAGGTGTATTGATTAGCTATCTACGTTGTATTTGATCTCATCTAGGAGTGTGTGAGATGCATTCCCAGTGTTCAGAGGAAGTGTAATATAATATACTGATAACCCATCTCTGTTTCCCAACATTTTGCAGATTCCAGGTTATCCACATTTTCCTTTCAGGATAGCATACAGGGCATTTGTAGATGAAATGAAAATATTCTCAGATATTAACGTTTAACCCACTCTGATCTTAGAAAATAGTGGGAGAAGTATTTGATGCTGCCAGCTATTTTGTGTAACAGCAATATAGTCATAATCTATGCTGTGGTTTGAAAGGTATATGAAACTGTCAGGCTATGAGTTGGCCAAATTAGTGAGAAATATGTGTTCTTGAAAAATGTACAGAAGTAGAGGTTGAGCAGTTGTGCTGTAGAGCTGTGATATGAATGTTCTTGCTATGAGTGTGTTTTTTATTTTATAGGGTAAATTAGCAATTATCATAGAAATACTGTTTTATTATTTTGCAATAGACATTTATGGTAGCAATGGGATTTTCTTACAGTCCATGTTTAATGAAAAAGTACATACTGAGTATTCATTTCTTAAGAAAGCTGATTTTACCAAAATGTCCAAAGGGAAGTTCAGCTGAAAGGGGATGTCAAGAGGAGCCCAGAGATCAACAAGGGATGTTAGACAAACTTATTATTGCAAAAGTTGAAACTTAGCTCAAAAAAATAGCAGGAAACGATCTAGAAAAAGTTTTGTTTATTACGATTTGTGAATCAAAGTATTTTAATACATCCAGAAGCATTTTTTTAAAAAAAGCAGAGAGTCTCACATGATCTCATTTCAAGAAAACGTATTTAGGTAAGTTGTAAAAATATTTTTGGAGGGTAAATCATGTACTGATTGGTTATGTTTCTCTATAGCCAAAAAATTAGCCGAATGCTGAATTAAATGAGACTTTATTGGCTTGTGTATCATATCAATATCCTATAAGCTATATTTTATATTCTAAAATATGAAACATAATTAAATGGTGATTTGGAGCCATGATAATGCATTAACTATATCTTTGTCATTTTAAAGAACCTAAAATATTAAATAAATCTTGATTATTTTAAAGTACCTATCAACTATAGCCATGTTCTTTTTAGTTGAATGATTTCCTAAATAAAATTTCTCCCTGGTATTGAGTTTATCCCTGGTACCCTAATATCATTGATATTAACAGACCAATTTTTCCTACTAACTTGTTAACCTCATGTGAAAGATGGGATATTTTGATAGAGAATGTAATGTCTATAATATTAAAACTTGAGATTTGAGGTATTTAGACCTAGGGGTTTATTAATATTTTAAGATACTGATACTTGATATCCTCGTTTTATGAACAAATTGCTTTCAAATTTTAAGATAAATTTTTGGAAAAACTGGATTAACTACATGTTCTTAGACTTGTGTTACTTACATATTAAGTATTTTATACAAATTGCTTATAATTTCTGCTAATCATCAAAAAATTAAACAAATTTTGATGTGCTAATCATCAAAAATCCAATAAAATCTCAGTTAAAAAATAAAAGAAAAATTATGATGAAAATGCAACTTGCATACAATGCATTTTAATATACATGGGGATCATAGTGGTCTCATTGATCATGTGAAAGCCAGAGACAGAAATCTATTAAAAAAGTAAACCTTTTGACTGAGAACAAATGAAAACTCTACTAAACTAATTTTATCTCTGTATATTCTAAATTCTCTTCTGCATATATGAAAAGTGTTAATATTAATACACTAGCTTCCTTAGCAGAATTTCACAAGTAGTTAAATGTGTCCAATTTTATATCAGTCACAACAGTTGAGTCAAATACAGAATCAATAACATCACCACAAATATTTCAAATTCAGAAGAATTTTTAGTTTTTAACCTCAATTTCATGAAACAGAGTATGGTCTTTGAAAGCTCATTGTGTCAAAGATGAAGCATCTGATATAAATTTATTTAAAATGTTAACATTTCAATAACTTTAAATTTATTTAGATTTGTTTTATGGTCCAGCATATCTTTTTCTAAAAGTACCATGAAAATTTGAAAAGAATGTACACTTGCCATTATTGGGAATTAAATACCAATTAGATATATGAATCTGATTGAATAAGATATCTTTTAATAATGTAAAATTAAAAACACACCAGTTCTATATATGGTTAGTCAGAAATAATGTAAAACAATATTTGCATAGTTTTTCTTTTTTGCTCATTAATTCTGCTGACCTGCAAATACTAGAATTCTATTTCAAATTAGACTTTTATATAATCTTTTATAATCTTTGGATATAAAATCAGTTTCCTGTATAGGCAACTTTGACAGTCTTCAACCTAACATGCCTTTTGATTTAAAAAATTAGATCAGTGATTTTATTTCTACTTTTGTCCACATATTAGGGCACAAGTATCAATGAAGGTATGGAGGTGTTGTCTCTTGTTAAAATGTATCTCAAATATCAAACATACTTGGCCCATAGTGGATGAATAACAATTATCTGGTGAAATAAATGAATAAACATGTATTTTTAAAAGATATTTCTATATAAAGTACTTGGAAGTATACTACAACACTAGCTTTGAGGTTTCTTCTGCATCCCATGCATTAAGCAGTTTTGTTTCCCTCCTGAGTTGATGGGAATACCTCTGTCATGCTGCCATGTACTTTAACCTGACTTGCCACATCACTAGGTGTATCCTTAGAAACATAATGAAATTCCAAAGATAGCCACGTTACTGAATAGAGCTGGCAGAGTATAGGCCTAATAATGATGTTGAATATTCTTTATAAAATTGATGGATCTTGTACAAAGCTAGGTCTCAATCAAGGGCAAAATTTCCCAGGGCAAAATCCAACTCTAGGTTATCATCTGCATTTCAAATATTTTCTGATTGATTTGTTTCTGGATGGGATTTCCTTCCAGGTTAAATATTCCCATTACCCGCTTGATTTCCTTACAGATAGTGAAGTGGAGAATATAGTGTCATTTCTTAGTCAATACAAAAATATAAGGTAATAAAACCGAAGAGAAGAGTGTGAGGCCTTGTGAATACCAAATCTGGACTATGACCTTGCTGAAGTCTCCAGACATATTGCAAAAAATTATACAGCTACTTCTCAAGCAAACTACAATGTAAATAGTTAAAATATACTGGTCTTTAAAGATTCATTTCAGAGTTGATATTGTCATAGAACTATAGAATATAATGGTTAGAATAGAATTTAATAGAATTTTATGATAAGGAAGCTAAAATTCAACCCAATCAATGTTTCTTTCTTAACACAGACTACAATATAGGTCTCCTGCTTTTGATAGCATTACTTATTCAACTGTATAAAATTTAAGGTTTTTCTTTTTTGAAAGATCTTGAGATAAACAAGTTTATAACAAAAAGTCAACTTTCTGAACAGGAAGAACACACAAGAACTTAAGAGTGATTTAAATGTATTTATTCCTCATTGTACAAAGCAACACCATCGAAAAACTGGAATGTTAATTTGTCCAAGGTCACCAAGATGGTAATTCAGACATTGTCTCTAAATTATCATCCATATTATTGAAACCTATACATACACTAGTTAGGATTGTGAAATGTGTATTAGGTGAAGTGCACATTTCCAATTAACACTCTCAATTGGATTAAAACAAATATAAAATAAGAAGTCAGAAGTATATTTACACTACTGGTGATTTGTAAAAATGATGAGAACTCGGACATTTTCTGTAGTATTCAGTGCTATCTGTATTATTCTGAAAACAACCTCAGATTATTCAGCTAGGTTAAATTAAAGTGTAATATAAATGTTGTGTTACTACATACTTGGAGTTAATATTTCACAGTGTCAAACAAAAAAACAAAATTTATACTAAATTATAAATAAACCTTAAACATACATTGAAATGACTAGTTCTAGTTTTGCTCACTCATTCATTCATTTCATACATACTTAATGAACTATTTTTAACTATTGTGAAAGATTCTCTTCAATTTTTTTATATATGTGGATGATTTATTCATAGGGCATAGCAAAACTTGATTTGATAGGGGTGCATGTTACTTAACAATAAATACATTTAACTCTTTCAGTGGATTTAGACTATTTGTGAAAATTGAAAACATTGTAAAAACAATTCTTAAGTAATACTAATGTAAACTTTCTCAACTTGAGTATAAATTAGTTTTAATTGCATGCAAAGACATGCACTTATATGTAATTAGCATAAGAATAACATATCTTGAAAAATTATTTTTACTGTACACAGTAGTTACGAAATCGTATTACTTTTACATATCTTTTTTCATTAAGTCATGAGAATTATTAAAAAATCTGTTACTGATATAAAGTGGTTTTGGTGGAATATAAACAGTTCTATTTTAAAAGCAAAAATGTATCATTACAAATTTACTTATAACTTATTACAATAACCAAATTCGAACAAAAATTGATTTTTGTTAGTAATAAATGCTACCTTACAAGGTAAAATCACCTGCACAAAAAATAAGGTAAAAATTACAGGATTTTATATTTTTACCAATGTTCAATTTATTTCTTATGTCTGATTTTACATTCTGTGGTGAATTTATTTCAACAAAAGTATTTGTATTGGGTATATTAAATTAGAAAGAAATTTTCAGTGAAAAATTTTTACTTTCAAAATGGAACAATATTTATTTATTTGATTATATTGGTATCAGTAACATAGGAGAAAATTTATATGCAGGTGAAGTGTATTTTTTTTTACACTTTTCTTTCCAAAAATCTAAAAATCAAAAGATTTTATATTTTTGCAAGCAATGAAGTTGAGGGGCCTGCTAGATATACAAGTAAAGAAATTATATAGGCAGTTGAATAGAATGGTCTGAAGTTCAGAAGACATATTAAGGCCAAATATATAAATTGGGGAAGCAGTAAACTAAAAACAGTATTGAAAATCATGGTATCAAATAAAGTTATACAGGGAGAAATTTTAGAAAGAAGAGAGCAGAATATTAAGGACTAATCCCTGAGGTACTACAGCCCACAGTCTTTGGGTTAACAAGGTAGAGATAACAAGATACCCAAAGGGAGCAGCAAACAAGCCAGACAAACTAGCAGTCTGATGCCTGAGAGGCCAAGAAAAAAAGTTCTGAGACAAGTGTTGCTTAGATGTTTCTGAAAAAAGAAACACAAAGTTACCATTGGATTTGGCAACCTAGATTTAACAAGAACAGTTAAGTGATTATGTCAGATGAATGGCTGGTGACGCTGGAGACATTTGTATAGGTATCTCCCTCAGGACAGAAGTTTAATAGGTTTCCTATTAAGGAAAGGAGGGAAATGAGAAAAACAGTTGGAAGAGGATGAGAGCATAATGAGGGTTTTGTTTGTTTAAGATATAAGTTATAAGCCACATTTGTATGCTTTTGGGAATGACCCAGTACAGAAAGAAAAACTGGTGATTCAGAAGAGATGAAAAATATTTCAGAATGAAATCCTGGAGAATTAGAGAGGGTTTGATACCAGCAGCACAATAACTGCGGTTGTTAGCGTTATATGGAAAAGGGCACCTTCTCCGTTCCGACAGGAGACGAAGCAGAGAATACAGGTGTGGTTGCCAGTGGATGAGAGATTTGGTGAGAATTTCTGATTGCTTCTACTCTCTTAATGAACTATAAGGAAAGAAGTTAGAAAAAGAGAGGACAAGAAGAAGATTGAGAGAATGAAAAAACAATTGGAGGGGAAATGTCCTTGTTATTGTAATTACTTAAAGAATACCATTTGACACGTATATGGCTAAATTTAGCACATATCAGGTTAAATTTTATTTTTTATTACTTTTAATAGTAATAAAATACAAAAATAACCTAGAGTCTTTATTTTTTACTTCCCTTTATGTTGAAATATCAGGAGTAAGAAATTTTTGCATGTGTAGTAAAGGGTTATAAATTATTCTTGCTTTTCCTTTTCAATCTAACTGTAACTTTTTTTTGCCTAATTCTTTCATTAATAAACAACTGTCAAAGTTCCATTAGTAGGGCTTGGCTTTGTATTGTTTTATCTGCTAGTGGGACAGGTTTGTGCTGAGACAATATACGGTAATGGTTAAGAGCCTTGCTATTTCTTGAGTTCAAATCCCAGCTCTGCTAAGAGCAAGCACTTAGCATCACAGAAGTTTATTTTATCCGTTTAAAATAGGGATGATAATACTTCATAAGGATTGATGTTTTCGCTTAAGAGTGTAAATTTAGCCTCTAGTCAAGTGTTTTTGCACACTATATGCCCTCAATAGAGACAGTGATCATTATCATCATTATTTATTTGATTTATTCTAAATCAAATGTCCTTCATGTTGAACAACTACATCTCTTAGATACACAGATTTTATTCATTTTGACACAATGTATACCAATGGAATCCTATGAAGAAAACTGTAATGTTAATACCTGTGCAGTTTTCTTTAAGAAATTAACACATTTAAAACTAAGTGATGTAAATATGCAGTTTTTTTTTTTTGACTACTTCAATCAGAACAATAGGCAGATAGGTAGTTGCTGTATACTATAGTTCTCACTATCAACACTTTTTCTTACAAAGGCCCTTTTTTTACTTAAGAAATGTCCCTTGGTTATGGTCTCACATCTTCATAGGGCACTTTATCCACCCTAAGTAACTGTGTGATAATGGGCAGGTTTCTTACCACTTTTAAGTTTCAATTTTCTCATTGGATAAATACGGATAATAATAGTACCCAGACTTATTGTGAATCAAATGAGATTTATAGTTCATAGTACAAGTGTTTGAAAGGTACTGAGTATCCAATAATTATTACATATTGACAATGTTAACTTTCACATACTCATCTATTTATATACATTTTCCCTGTGATTATTACCATTTCTACTGAATAATCAGCTGGTGTAAGAAGCACAATTTACAGCTGTGTAACAGACTAGCCATTTCATAAGTCCTATTCTAGGCTAACCAAAATGTAAAAGGCCAGTTCTTTCGAGGGGGAAAAAACAAGGAAGGGAAGTCATCTATTATCGTCATTTTAATTCTGTTTTGAAAGCTAAAGCTAAGCTATATTTGGATGGGATAGCATATAAGCCTGCTATATACACTTTCTAGACTGTTCCTTTCATGATAGCATAATAAGTGAGACAACAAGGTTAAGACCCTTTATCTTTGTTGGAATTTATGCTCATTTTACATATCTACGTTAAAAAGAATCAGGAATGAATGGCAAACTTAAACCTGATAGAACAAACACAGATACTTATTTCATCAATCAAACCTGAAGTAATTTTAACTAAAGAAATTAAGAAAATAAGTAAAAATTACCCGTGTTAATATATCAGTGGCAAGTATATTATTTTTTGATATATACTTTTTAGTTTTTATATCTTTAAAATAGTTGACAAATTAAAATATGTAATTGCAAAAAGATCCTTATTCTGTAGAAACAGCCTATATATTATTCTTGAATAGAAGAAAATAGAGAGGAACAAACATCTACTTAGAAATTTATATAATGACAAAAAAATGCAAAAAAATATATTTTGAAAATTGTATGTTGTAAACAATAAATATCAAATAAAAACTCTTAATCTATTTTATATATGTGACTAATATTTCTTAATTTCTAACATTATATAATTGTTTTTAAATCATGCTAATTATGTGAGATTATTTCTCTCCTAATTTCTAAGGAGATACAGCAGGACTTTTTAAATGATTATTTATTTTCTTCAGTGGTTATAGTTCCTATTTAATACAGAAAACAAGAATGATGCTAAAATTATTACAATTTTCCCATAAACACAGTGTATAACAAGTATAGAGATTAAACTTTGAGTAAGTAAAGAAAATAGAACAACAGCATTCACAGCAAGAAATTGTTTCTGTATGTATTTAACTAATTGCTTTTAGGATTCAAGTAATTCCAAGAAGAAAAAAATTATTTGGACTTCCATTAAACCCCATCATTCTCTACTGTGCTTTAAAATCTTACTCCTAATTTATTTATTCATTGAGAATTTATTTTATCAACTCTCTCCCTTCAAGTTAAGCAGACCCAAAGGAAAATGAATATTTTCACATATTTATTTGCTGTCATATCGAAGCTTTCATATTTTAGCTACTTGGTTCCACTTTAAATCTTTAAGCACATTAAATCTGACAATAGGGCAAGAAAATTTTTTTTCCCTCAAACTCTGCTAATACACAGTTGTATCAACTGCTTTTTTTTCAGTGTTTTCATAACATTGTTTAACATACAGTTTTACTTTGAGACTGTTCATATTAAGCTTAAAGTTTCTTGCAGACATAGGAAGCCTGAACAATGACAATAACAACAATAAAAGAAAAGTTTTCATAGTCTTTTATATATTATTCCTACTTACAGTTTGAAAGTTGTAGCACATTTTACATTTTTATCACTTCTTTCCAAATGTCATTTTACCCACCACTTAAATTAAATCTATATATCATTATATGTATCATCAGAAATCTTGTAGTTTTGCTTCATTTTACTGATAAACTAGTGCTTCTAAGCAACGGCCAGGACAAGAACTTTACACGTATAATTCCTTTAATTCTCCTAACAACCCTATGAGTCTGTGCTGCATTGCTGTTATTTTTAGAGGTCAGAAAACTAAAGTTTAGGAAGATTAAGTAACCTGTCCTATTTCACAGAAACTAAAGAGTGCAGAACCAAGATTTGAACCCCAGTCTGTCTGATTTCAGAACCCAAACCCTTAAATGTTACACTAGACTGTCCTCTTCTACCTGTTAACTGTCTTAGAGATAAAATTTTGCCTGCTGGCAAAACAGATTGGTTAGTATATCGATGAATCTATCTATCTATCTAACTATCTATCTATCTATCTATCTAACTATCTATCTATCTATCTATCTATCTATCTATCTATCTATCTATCATCTATCTATCTATCTGTCTGTCTAACTACCTACCTGTGTACCTACCTACCTACCTACCAGGGATATATACAACAGAATTGTTTGTAAGTGCTGCCACTGTACAGAACAATTTGAAGTCTGTTCAGTTTTGTGTCTGCTTATTCCTTCTTTGCATTCCTAGCACTTAGCACATTGCCTAGAATATATTGTTAGTAACTGAATGAATGAGTGAATACCAGTTATGTGTCTGTAATTTAGCAATTTATGTCTTTACTTTAATATGCAATTTGAAAATAATTTTGTAAGTGCTGAATCCTATGTTTATGAATATAGTTTAATAATAGCTTAAATGAAAATTTTAATAGCTTCTTTGTCTTGATACTTCATTATCATATGCTTTAGGGTACATCTGCTTTGTGGTAATTCAAAATAATATCTTGTTCCATTAACCTGAATAATTGTAGTTAATTATATTATAAATGTGCAATATACTGTATATAGAAGAATGGCTGCTTTCCAAGGTCTCCTACTACTCTCCTTTTATCTAATAGTTTTTTAAACTTTTAAAAATTTTTAGATAATTTTAGATTTACATGCAGTTGTAAGAAATAATAAAGGCAGATCCTGTATATCCTTTACCCAGTTTCTCCAGTGACAGTTTCTTGCATTAACTATAGCAAATATCACAACCAGAATATTGACATCAATAGTCCACCAACCTTATTCAGATTTCATTAATTTTATTTATGTTTGCTTGTGTATGCATGTTTATTTTGTTTATATAGTTCTATGTAGATTTGACCCCCCGCCACCACAGTCAAAATACAGTACAGTTCCATCATAAAGCGATCCTTCCTGTTACTGTTTTATAGTCACAAGCATATCCTTACATTCCCTACACCCTCCAAATCTTGGTAATCAGTAATCTGTTTTCCAATTTTATAATTTTATCTCATCAAGAATATTACATAGTGTCAAACAATATAAAACATTTTGCAATTGTAGTTTTTAATTCATCGTTTCCCTTCTCATCCATCCAAATTGTCTTGTGTGTCCTCATTACTTTTTTATTACTGAGTAATATTCCATGCTATGAATTTAGTTTAATAATTCACCTTTGAAGGACATTTAGTTTGTGCCCATCTTGCAGCTGTTATGAACAAAACTCCTGTGAACACATTCACATTCAGGTTTTTATGTGAATATAAGTTTTAATTTCTCTGAGATAAATGTGCAAGAGTGCAATTACTGGGTATGGTAAGCACATAATTAGTTTTGTGAGAAATTGCCATCTTTTTTTTCAGAGTGGCTATACCATTGTACATTTCTACCCACAATGTATGAGTAATTCAAATTTTTGGCAAAATCTTGCCAACATTTGGTGTTATCATACTTTTGATTTTAGCTGATCTGATAGGTGTGTAATAATATCTCATTGTGGTTTTAATTTACATTTTCTTAGTGGCTAATGATGTTGAACATCTTTTTATGTGTCATGTGGTATCTTCTTCATTGAAATGTTTTTTGCCCATTTTCTAATAGATTTTTTTTGGTCTAAATTTTTTTCTTTCCCACAATTGAGTTTAAGAGTTTTTTATTCTAGATACAAGTCCTTTGTGGGATAGATCCCATGCAAATATAAGCTTTCTTTTCACCCTCTTCACATTGTCTTTCACAGAGTATCAAAAAATAGATTTTAAGTACTACTTAGTATTTAGCTATTAAAACGCCACATTCCTTCTTGAAGCAAATTATCAAAGTATTTAATAAAAAAGAGTTAAAAATATTTATTGATTGGTATTTAAAAATTGCCCTGAGCACTTTTTAAACTGAAATATAGTTGATAGACAATATTACATTAATTCCAAGTGTATAGCACAGCAATTCAGTATTTTTACAGATTATATGCCTTTGAAAAAAAACAGCACTGATATATTGTATAGCACAAGGATTTATGGCCCAAGTATTTTTAAGTTAATTTTCTAAAAGCACATAAATATGTGGAAGCTTCTAATATAAGGTCTGGAACTTTAAAATCGATTTTGGTAACATCAAAACTAAAGGTTTTTTTCTGTCTTTTCATAGGTTCTGTTGCCACTGCATGTCGTGACCCAGGGGTTCCTATGAATGGAACTCGAAATGGAGATGGAAGAGAACCTGGGGACACTGTTGTTTTTCAGTGTGACCCAGGATATGAGCTTCAAGGAGAAGAAAGAATAACCTGCATTCAGGTAGAAAATCGATACTTCTGGCAGCCCAGCCCACCAGTTTGTATAGGTATGAATTAAAGAACAATTAAAAATTTTTACAACTATAAAACAATGGTTAAAACCAATATCAATGTTATTGATTAAGAACAATAAAATCAAAAAGTTTTTGAAAAATCTTCATCTTCCTTATCTACTGCTTTTAAAATTTAAAGAGTGGATTTAGACCTTATATTTAAAATGGGCTATATTTATATTGCCTCCATAATGGTTATTCCCTCTAAGTAAGAAAATTTTATCAGAATTTATGTTTAAATTTCAAAGCTTTGACTTTCCCTTCAATTCATGTATTCCAGAAGAATATCAGTTTTTGGTTTAAGGATTGCAGCCACTTGAGTCATACTTGCAACTGTCTACCTTTTGTCTCCATGCTCTGTTCTTGAATCACCAAGTTAGGCTCTAGAAAATTAAGATACATATTATTTTTCTCCTGGGTCTGAGAAAAAGTTAGAGGGATATACCACCTTTGGAATAAAAATGTGAGAAAATCTGCTATCTAATCTTTTTCTTAATCTCATTATTAAGATTCTTAAATTAAACAAGTTTAATCTCAGACCAGCTCAAGTGTTTTAGAAATGGTGTCATCTTGAATGTATAATACATTTTGACCAAAGTATGTTCTGTTTACTCAAAATTTTATTTCTTTACATATTCTTTCCCTTATTGCACTGTAAGTGACTTGAGAGAAGATTGCATGTCTTGTTCATTGTGTTTCTTATAGCATGCAAATTTAACACATTTAGGAAAGAAAGACTTATTTTTGTTCACTTATACCTAGCTCATAAATACATTTTCAATCATCATTTTATAGTAAGTCACATGATAATAGGAAAAGAGTGTTTGGTATGTCAGTCAAAAGTAAACAAATTCAGGCACTCAGTTACTGAAATTTACTTTACCCCATCTTATGCTTCTTGTGCAAGTGTTGCAAACTCACATTCATTAGTCATTCAATGTGTCCTATGCATTGTTCTATAGACATTGAAGATATAGCAATAAAACAAGACAGAAAAGTTCCCTATTCCTATGAACTCACTTTCTAGGAAAATGAAAACTAAAAAATCTGAATTTTCACATAACAGCTTTTGTATTTTATATGTTGTAATTTAAAAAACACTTATTATACAAAACAAAACCCATCTAAAGGCTCAAACCAGGCAGGGAGTAGAGAGAGTTCTAGACTTCCATAGAAAATAGGGCAGATAATAGGGAAAAAGCTTTTAAGAAGGGACTTTAAAAAAAAAGGCACAAAATAAGGGCATACCTGAGCCAGTTCACATTTAGCCACATTTTCTTTTACACTTTATTGTTTTTGTTTACAGTTATGTTGGTCTATGTACACCCTTGCAAGATTCTGAATCATCAGACATCAATTAATCTACATTTACTGTAACTATACTCATAAAAGCATAAGAAAAACACAGAGAAAGAAATATTTTCAAGGAAAGAAAGACTGAAACAGTGAAGTTTTCATTTGTTTATTACTCAGTCTAAAAATTGCCAATTAAATTAAAATGCCACATACCAATTAATTGGAATTTGACTATCTTCAAAAGAGAATCCTTGTATAAAGGGGAGATGATAGAACACCACAGATATGACAGACTTGGAATTTTTCATTTTATTGTGATTCTTAGACCTATTAAATGAGTGTTACTTATTAGAATTGCCAGAATTAGAGAATTCTGAAATATTGAACAGCTTTACACTGAAATTCTAGAAAACATGAAAATTTAAAATGTAGATTAGAATTTTGAGATAGGCTGTTATAAAATTCTATTTATAGACAAGATTCTAGCTAGCAAGTCACAATTCTACAGGGAAAAGCGTTATTAGAGAATAATTACTAAATTTACTTAAATCGAGCAGGTTGTGAGAGATTTTTGTAAGGATTAGGGTGCTGCATATTATTTTCTGGTAGGAAAAGATAGTTTGAGGAAAGGATATGCATTAGAGCTTCTCTGAGGAAGAAAATAGCCTAAGAAAAAAAAGTCTGAAAAATTGCTAAGGCTGCAGAAAGTTTGACCTCTGAAACTGATAAGAAAGAACTCCATGATTGGAAATACTGTGCCAAAGATTAAACTCTGAACTTACAGAAACTCCGTAAGTCTGTCTCAGACCCTGGAGCATAAAGCATTTTGCTTGCATATAGAAGTAGTCAGCCTTATAGCAAGTACCAAACAGAAGGACAGTCATCTTTAAGAGAGTTAATAGAATTCATTCCAACAAAATTGACAGTGGGAAGATTACTTTGACATTGCCAGAGGGAAAGTAACAACATTCAGTATGAAGGTAAGTAACAAAGACATTAGTGTGGGTGGGCTATTGAGAAAGACAGTAGACACAAATAAAACTGAATTGGTAAGAAAAATTAAGATTATAAAATCACTGTCAATAGTTGCCTGTATAACTGCCTCACAAGAAACTACACTCTGAACAATTGTTAATGTCAGAATTCCATGGAACTTAACTGAAAATTTAATTCATAAATATGTTTGATTTAAGGAGAACCTTATTTTGGATACTTTATGATTAGATGATTAGATGCATAAAAGTAAAAATGTATTTCCCAGATGCTTTTAAAGTTTAGTATATTAGAGGCAAAGATAATTATTTTTACTACTGAGTGTTTGTGATATACAAATGTCAGATAATGTCTCTGCTTTGTCTCAATGGTTTTATAGATTTTTAGAATCAACTACAGCATTTAAATTTATTGAGAAAACCTTGATTAAATAATTTAAGTAATAGAATTGAAAGAATTTTAGAGAATCTTATGCCTGAATAATAGTATAATCATGAAATATATCCTGTAAGACACTTAAAAATATATGCAATGGATTTTCCTATACCTTATTTGATAAAGGATATAAATAAGTAAATGTGAATGTGTTTATGTGTATAAAATTGCTAACAATAACAAGACCAATGTTTCCTGTGAAAAGTAAGGAAAACTGAAAAAACATAAAATTACTCCCCCATGATCCCTCAAGTTGCAAGTAATCCCATTTCCTTAGCACATGAAAAAACCACAAAGAACATTCCTGCCTTTTATGCATATATACATATATATATGCATTTGCTATTACACATATGTTTCTAATATTTTTCAAATTCACATATGATTTTAAAAGTCCCAAAGACAAAATATATTATTATTTTTATCAAAACATATAGCTACAGGTCAGATTGGCATTTAAACCTAGTCATCTTTACTATCTTAACAGTCAATACAAAGAACCAATAGCAATGCAACAAACATTTATGCAATATGTGGTATGTGCTAAATCTTATGTAAAAAAATAACATATAAGACAGTGTTTAGCTTATAGATTAGTGATGAATGCATACATCTGAATGGAATATTTAAATATAATGTGGTAAGGATAATGATGGAGATAGGCACAGGTTGCTATGGATACCAGAGTATGCTGGAGAGAGCTGAAGCAGAGCCTGAGTTGAAAATTTCTAGGAAAACTCCCTGGAGGCAGTGATGAATCTTGAGGTATAAATAAGATTTATATAAAGTAGAAGGGAAAAAAGATATTTCAGGCAAAACAAATAGCATGCATAAAGGCATGTAAATTCAAGGAACTATACGTAGTCTGTAGTTTATGAGTGAAATTATGTATCTAGAGTGGTGGTTGATGCAGTTGGAAAGGTTGCAGGAGCCAGGTCATGAAAGCTGTACTGGGGTTGGGGCATTATCTTTTAGGCAATGTGACATAACTGCAGAATTTTTTGCATGGACATAGTATGATTAGATATTTTCACTGGGAAGATGAATTGGAGGAAACTACATTATACTAGAGGCATGAGAAATAAAAAAAACACTGCAATAATTCTGTAGACAGGTAAGTATCAGATCTAGAAATACAGAATTAGAAAAGGAAAAAAGAGATAGATTGAAAAACATCTATGAGGAACTATGAGCTAGCATCTTTGTAGTGCTTCTTGATAGACTGGATTCAAGGTGCAGAGAAGAAAAGAGAAGAATCTTGGGCCTCTAGCTTTGTAATATAGATGGCTGGAAGCTAATCAAACAACCAAGGAACACAGAAGAAGAAATTTCCATTGAGGTTTGGATATATTGGATATTCTGTGTTTGACATACCCATAGGCTATCAGGTAGAGATAGCCAGTAAGCACATAGGTGTATGATTTATAATTAAGCAGAGAAATCTGCTGGAGATGATAGGCAGAAGAAGTTATCAGTATATAAGTAGAAGAGAAACTCACTGTCTGGATATAGTCAACAAGGAAGAATGGAATAGAGTAAAAATTAGAGATGATTAAATAAAGAATTCAGGAGAATACCAAAATTATAAGATGCAGTGAAAGAGGTTTTTGCCAGTAAAACTGAAGTCTGTACAAAGACACCGGAAGAAAATTAGAAGTGGAGCGGGTTCTAAAAACAGGGAGAGTGAATTTAAGGTGAAAGTCAACAGTTAAAGATGACTACAGATATGAAGAGAAAGATAAAGCCCGTTATATTAGTCAATGCGCAAGTCATTTCAGAGTGAACTAAGATGTATTTGTGTTGGAGGCAAGGAGGCTGAGGGAGACAGTAATGGCTAGAAAAAGAATGAGAGGTGGAAAGGTGGAAAGATATCTAGATTCCCTAAGCAACAAAAAGGTTGTTATCCTTAATGTAATTTAAAATTAAACAGTTTCTAAAACTGAAGATACATTTTCTCAGGATGAATACTTTGGTATTTTTCTTTGAAATACAACATAAGAAACTATTTTTTTTCCCCAGTGGTGACCCGCTTTGCTAATCATGGTAGTCTGTCTGTAGGTACATATAGCACATAAGTGAAGAAAGAGAGAATGAGATTAGACCTCCTTTTCAAAAGACTTAGTTGTAGAATTTTTAGAAAAGAAAGAAATTTGAAATAAGTAAGGAGAGACTTTTATTTAAAAGGAATTATTATAGATTTTTACTATTGTAATATATAGAAATATCAAATCACTTTGTTATGTACCAAGTTAATTATAATTCAAAAACAAACAAACAAATTCATAAAAAAAGAGATCAGATTTGTGGTGACCAGAGTCAGGGGGGGTGGGGAGAGATAATTGGATGAAGGTGGTCAAAAGATACAAACTTCCAGTTACAAAATTAATAAGTACTAGGGATATAATGTACAATATGATATGTAACACTGTTGTATGTTATATATGAAAGCTGCTAAGAGAGTAAATCTTGAGTTCTTATAACAAGGAAATTTTTCTTTTAATTTTTCCTTAATTTTAATTATGGTGATATGACTGATGTTTGCTAAATGTATTGTGGTAATCATCAAAAAACAAAAAAAGATTATTGCAAAGTGGGGGCTAGGGGAACTGCTGTGATAAGGAGAGCAATGTGATGGTAAGGTCTTCAAGCATCTGAAGAGTTAGGCAAAAGAGATTTTTCTTTTATAGAGAGGAGTGCACAAGGCTAGAAAGAACCAGGCGTTGGGGAGTAGGGTGAAAGGGTAGCCCAATAGGATAGCAGACCAGAGAACATTATACTTGAGTCCAGCCTATCTTTAGGAGAGGTTGTGTGCTGGCTCAAGGCTGAGGGAGAGCCAAAGTTCAAGGGCCTCGAGGAAGGAGAAGCTTGCCAAAGTTAGGTTACAAGCAATTTTTTATGATTGATCAGTGGGACAAACAATTCAGTGAATCATTTGAGTAGAAGAATGGGAATTTGTAAGGTCTGTGTCTGGTCTTGTCACAGGAAAATGAGGAGGGAGCAGTTATTTAAGGGGTCTTACCTAAGGCTTGATAGGTGAGTCTTATCTGAGTCCTATAGTTCTTCACAGGGAGCCCATATAACCAAATACAAAAGGGTGAGGATTTCTTAACCATTAGGTAAAATTCACCATTTTTAGTTGAAAAAAGGTGAAAAGAAATAGGTCGGTGGGAACTGTTATTTTTAGGATGAAAGAGACATGAGCACCTGTGGACAAAGGGTAAGAAGCCAGAGAGAATAAAGGAGATAAATGAACAGAAGTTCTGGAGCAGGAAGAGGGATTACATGACCAAGTTGAGGGCATTATCCTGATTAATAGGAGGGACTCGTATTGTAGATGAAAATATTTAGGAGGCATTGACATTTGAAGAGGGAGGAATACAGAAAGTTGAGATCGTTTGTCCAATCATTTGATTTGATACCACAAAAAACATACGGGTAATAGGTAAATAGTGGTAAATAAATCAAGCCTAAACAAATAAATATTCTCAGTAGAATAGGTCACCTGCTGTAACTGAGGCAAAGGTAGCATAGGGGGATGGGGAAGTATAATAGCAGACATCCATTGTTTAGGTGGTAAAAATGACCAAATTCTAATCATAATATTGCATGTCTAGACTCAGGCTAAGAACAAAGATCTCAAATTTTGCCAAAAGCAAAATTCTCCTCCTTCCAATACCAGTTTCATGATGTCAAAAGAATCCAGTATAGCTTATAACTGAATGGCAAAATTTATCTGAGAAAAGTTTAATTTTAAAACTCAGATAAAAGAAGAATGATGATGTGGTGATTATGTGTAGAAGTTATGCCATCATAAGAATCCCAATCTCTTTCCCTCTTCCCCTCTCTCTGTCTGTGGCATGCACACATTTGTGTGTGTGTGTGTGTGTGTGTGTGTGTGTGTGTGTGTATGGTATTTAAATCCCCAGTTTCACATTCTACCACCAGGGCCCTTCATATCTTAATTTCTCTATTTTTCTGAAACTGCCAACCCTGTGTAATATATTAAATTCTGACAAAATTGTTTTTAAGAGACTCCAACAATAATTCCCTAAAGAATCTGTCCTCTGAAATTTGAGACAATTTTTTGAGTCTCTTCATTGAAGTGTTACAGAGACCTTTGTTTGGGCCACAGTAACTGTAGTAACTGTTTTCATCAGGTAGTCAGGTGACTAGAATTTAGGAATAGCCTAACACTCAGTATAGGAGTGTTTTATTTTAAAGTGCTATAGATTCTCAGTTAGTTATCCATTCTCACTCATTAACTGTTATCAAAACCCCTTCCTCCATATATAATGGAAGCAGGGAAGATGTGAAATGAGCCAAATACATCATATCCTGTTATCCCACTTACTATTAGAGGTTTTGTTTTGCTTTGTTTTGTTTCCAAGTTTTTTTAGTTACCTTTAAATTTTCTCTTAGTAACCATGGGGAAACCATTTTTACTCTTCTTCTCAATGCATTTCTTTTACATGAAATGAAATAGTAATAGAAAGGAAAGAAGTATAAATGCAACTTTTTTTTCTCTTTTGAAACCAGTAAAGGAGCTAAATTCAAAGTATGTATGTATGTATGTTTTTAGTATTTTAATGGTCTTTCTTGAAAGACAATGCAGTATTTAAGCAACCACTACGATAAAAAGTCAGGTCTATATAAAACCTCCTAAACTTTTTTAGATAAATATTTTCACAAATATGGATAGCTAATAAACTTTATTAATCACTTAAGGCATTTTGTTTGTTTTCAATTAAAGCACCCTGCGGAGGCAATTTAACAGGATCTTCGGGCTTTATTCTTTCACCAAACTTCCCTCATCCGTATCCCCATAGCAGAGACTGTGACTGGACTGTCACCGTCAACTCAGACTATGTTATCTCCTTGGCATTTATCAGGTGAGTTCCTGTACATTTCCCATTTTAAAAAAATCCTTTTTGGTCATTTTGCTTTAGCATTTGCACTAAGCAGATTTTTATTTCTATACATGACATTTTTATTATATATTTTCCACTAATTGCAAAACTAGTAGTTTGCAATAGACAGTTTACAAATCCTTGTATAATACCATAGATGCCAGTACAGTTCTGAAGGCTAGTGGGTGACCATCTTTACCGGATTCAAGATGTAGAGGAAACACGTTAAAGATTGAGTGGTTATTTACTTTTGTGAAATATTGTCTCTTTATAACTTCCTCCCTCCCTCTACTGTCACTGCTTCAAAAAAGATCACTGTTTCAAGGATTTTTTCTCTCTTATGTGCATCACCCAAAACCTTTTTGAAGTATCAAATACCCATGTGAGCAGCACCACCATTGGGCTTGGGAAGATATATTATATGTTCTCCCTACCATCCTTTCTGGTGGTTTCATTAAGTCAAGCTGACAAGAAGGATTTGATGGATCTTTTTCCTATGATTGCTCAGCGGAAGTTATCCCATGATAGAACTTTACATGGGATATTCCAAAATACACATCTGTTGTTTAGCAGTGTTACTTGCAGGGTTAGCTTAGTACTGAAGTAGTGGAGGATGCAGCTTCCTGTGAGGCAAAGAAATGGCTGAGTTTGAGGCGTAGCTCTGCCTTTGTCATTTAATTACTTGGGTAAGTTATTTACTTGAATGAACCTCTATTTCCTCTTGTGGAGTTAATATCTGTTATCACAAAACATAGCCTAACTCTTTCCCTTAAGATTTCAGTGGGAGTGTTAGGGAACAGCAACTCAAATAGGTAGAAAAGTTCTGAATTTTCAGTGTCCAAGACTAATGTACTTTGACTCTAGTAACACTACCCCTCATTCTGCTAGCATGTTAAAGCTGCTTGGTATTTACATAAAATTACAAGCTGACAATTTTTTCTAATATATATTAATATATTGAAGCCAGGTTTAAAATAGTTAAATATAATTTAAACTCATGAAAATTTAAAATGTATAAATATATGGAATTTTTATTTCTGTAATTTGTACTAATATATTGATAATTGATAATAACAAAACAACAATGATGACAATGTCAGTTACATGCCAGGCCTCACTTCTAAGACAATTTCCTGAGGTATGTACTATTGCCATTTTTACAATTGAAGAAATGGCAGTAGAAATATTAGAAATGTCAGGATGTGTGATACAGGATTTAGTTTACTTATAAAATTATTCTAGTTAATAACTGAGTGGTAGAAGCCTGTATTACATGAAATGCATGACCAAAATTTAATTTCCAGCTATGTCATTTATTATGTGACCTTAAGGAGACCACTGATGTTTCCGGGCTTTTAGTGCACTTACTGGGAAAATGGAAATGATAATCTCTTCCTTATACCACAGGATTACTGAAAGGACCAAGTTAATATTTATGGAAGTGTCTTGTGAAATAGAATATGCTGTTAGAATGTACTGTCTTTCCAGTTTTTTAGGAAAAATAATCATTATAGCTAACATTCTAAAAGTTTCTAGAAAAAGACTGTTTTCTGTTTTGTTCTCATTTTCAATGATGTTACAAATCAATATTTTGAATTATTTATTTAAGCCTAAATTAGAAGTTAAAAAGAAATGTACTGAAATCCATTGTTAAATAGGCTTTTGGCCTTCAAAAAATAATACATATAGAATATACACACCGTATCATTTACAAAGGACTTGTTTCTAGTGACTCTCCCAATAGTGAGAAAGATAAGGAAGTGGTAATTCTCATTAAACATTAATGATAAAAGAGAAGAAGTTAGAAGGGTATAATTTACCCCAGAACAAAGATAGTAAGTAATGAAATAAGGCCTATCCTCTAATTTCTGCTATATTACCAAAATTCAGGCCTAATATTCACTGAAAGTTTTCAATAATAATTCATTGAATCAGATGTGTGAAGCCACTGGTAAAATATAGCAATGTGCTGGTCCCCCAGTTTTCTCATGTTACAGGGTCCTTTATATATGGAAAGCTTGGGAACCTCTACATTATCCCCGTCTCTGTTCACCACTATTTATGAATAAGTAAACTAGTTAGATTCCCTTCTCTTATCATGCATACACAAAGGATTAGAATTGTGGAAACTTAATCTCTACAAATCCAGTAGATTTGGAAATAGTATCTCTCGCTTAAGTTTTTTGTTTAGATGCAAGATGATAAAACTTAAGAAAATAGTTTCTTCATTGATAGATGTTTAACAATGGCAAGCTTTACTGGTTTTATTTTATATCATGAACCTGTTAACTTTTCCTAATGACCCAGTTGAGTCCATCCTTTCCTCTGCCCATATGAGTTAGGTAATAGACAAATGATTACACGTCTTCTGCCATCTAAATTATGTGGGTTCTATAATCATTATGGGACAATTCTTGTATTTTGAAGGTTGTTAAGGCAAGTTTATTATGCAAATTTTACAATATTCAAATATTGATTTGAATAGCTTACATGCTAAAATGTCTTATTCACACACTATTTAATTTTGACACTGTATTGATTTGATTCACCTACATTAAGTTCTAAAGGAAGAAAATATATTTACTTTCAAGAAAAGTATACCTAGTACAATGTATGGTGCTTTTTTTGAGTAATTTAAATGCAAATTTTGTATTCAAACTTTTGTTTGAACCCGGTATGTACAGTTGAATTTTAAAACAGCAAAAACACTCTTAAATTTTGAAGTCTACGTCAGATAGTACCATGACAAAGAAAAAAGAGGTTGCATTTTCATGATGAAATGTCTGGATGAAAATTTTTTGTTAATTGTTATTTTCATATACAGTTTACTGAAATAGAGCAACTTACATAAGGGTATGTAGCTAACAAGGGCAGAAGCAAGGCCTGAACCTAAACTCTGACTCCAAATCCTGTATTCTTTCATCAGCTTACAAGCTGTTTGTCTTGCAGTAATTTGTATTCCCTGTAGGCACAGTGCCAACTTAGAAATACTTGAAAATATCAAAATATCTTTTCCCTTTTCCACTGCTGATTTCATATACATATTCAGTGTGTTGTTGCCAGGCATATTTTCAAATCAGCTTATTTTGACAAGATCTGTTGTTAATTTTAAAGATATTGACTGAATTAATGTATGATTATGTGACTGTTATGCTTAATACCTTAGTAATAACCATTCCACTTTTTTCTTTCTTTTCTTTTTCTTTCTTTCTCTTTCTTCCTTTCTTCCTTCCTTTCTTTCCTTTCTTCCTTCCTTTCTTCCTGTCTTTTTTAGTTTTAGCATAGAACCAAACTATGACTTCCTCTATATATATGATGGACCAGACAGTAGTAGCCCACTGATTGGAAGTTTTCAAGACAGCAAGTTACCAGAGAGAATAGAAAGTAGCTCAAATACCATGCATTTGGCTTTTCGGAGTGATGGATCTGTTAGTTACACTGGATTTCATTTAGAATATAAAGGTAAGTGTGAACATTTGATTTCATCATGATTTAAATTGTGAGTATTTTATACAGGAGAATAATGTTGTATCAGCCATTGTCAGTGGTTAGTTATATATGCACTTCTTAATGCAGACTACCTACAATTTACCTCACTGTAGCTCTCGCTGTAGACTTTTCCTATGAGTAAGATGGAAATTAGCATTTCCCTAATGCTGCCAAAGGAAATGTATGAGGCAAACAAATAAGCAGTTAGTATACTGCAGGGGTTGGCTGGCTGAGACCGCAAAGTATTTTTTAAAAAACAATGTCCATTTTTGGAAGCTGGAGATTCACTCAAAATATCTTTATTCAAAGATTAACCTCAGTGATAAGGAGAGTGCTCACAAAGTGTGTTGACAATTATGTTTCAGAAAATGCCTAAAAATATTTAACTATGTTAATATTCAGAATAGGGAGAATGAAACATTAAATATTATAGAATATTTCTGCAAGTATTTAAGTAATTCAGTATTACAATGCCTGTGGATGTTTATAAATACATTTTTTTAAGTTTTATATTCGGTAACTATAAGGACAAATCAGATCTTCATTGTTTAAAGTTAAAATAAATTTATTTTTTGAAATTGAGTCTATAAAGGATATACTGATTAATTCATCTAAAGTTATCATTTGAGTTCTGAAAATGCATACTTTGAACTTATTACTTACCACTTTGATTTTCCTTTTTTATTACTGAAGTATTTTCAATAACTGAAAATTATACAGAATAATAAAACAAACTTCAGAGTATTTACTATCCAACTTGACAAGCCTTAACATTGTGAAGTATTTGCTTCAGATCTTGTTATTCTTGTTTTAAGAAATACAATATTATATACAATTGAAACTCTTCCTTCATTTGCTCTGGGAAGAGGGGTTTGTTTCTTCAGGACTATCAAAAGAAGTCAAGAGAAATTCCTCAATTTCACATTGTATGTATGGCATGGGTTGAGGAAAGATTTTTTAGGGAAAGGAAAAGCAAGTCAGAAAGACACAGATATTTGGGGTCCTCCAACATCTCCATGCTTGTCAGGGCAAGGTATCTGCTCAACACTGGGATAGTATGGATTTCATTCTAGTGGAAAGTGAGCCCTTTGTGGTCTGTCATCTTAGAGTAAAGTGAAAATGGTCTTGTCAGGGGAAGAACATACAAGCTGCTTGATACCAAAAAGTGAGAATTTGGGGTGCCAGCTGTTTATTGGAGTTGTCTGAAAATGCTAGCTGCTTCAAACCAGGGAGTCCTGGGGAAACTTAGACCTTGTGACTATGAGTTAGGACACATTGGTCTTACGGAGACGTGAGCTTGAGCAACATGCTGGTCTTTCCTACTGGAAGAGGTTCTCCACACCACATACCACAACCCAGCTAGCTGGCTCTCCAGCCAAACTATAAGGAGCAGTCAAGGTCATTTTCAGACACTCTGCTCTTTTCATGACAGTACGCTCCTCATTCTGAATTTGGTGCTTATCTTTTCCATGTATATATGCTTGTACATATTTTTATATTTACCCTAGTGTACAAGTCCTTCATTCTGTTTTCATTTCATTAAAAATTATTTTTCATATCCTTGTGAAAATTTTTCTCTTTACATTGCTTTTGAGATTTATCAATGATAGATACATGTAGATTTAGTTCTTTAATTTCTTTGTGATATTCCACCATATGTCTTTCTGATAGACACTTAGGTTGTTTCGGTTTTTCACTACCATAAATGAATCATGATGGAATGACCATTCTTTTACATGTCTTTTTGAATGCATCTGTGAACATCTCTCTAAGATATCTAATGCATTAGAGTGGGAAAGGGTATGAACCCCTTGAATCTAACTCCATATTACCAAATCACTCTCAGAAGAGATTGTGACAATTCATATTCTCAACAGCAGAGACAGTGTTTCACAAACTCTGCATTTTTTATTGAGCTATAACTGACACATAACATTAGTTTTAGGTGTGTGTACAACATAATGATTCAATAAATGAATATATTGCAAATGACTACCATGAGTTTAGGTAACTAACGTCCATCATCACATATAGTTATAATTTTTTTCTTGTGATGAAAACTTTTAAGATTTATTCTCTTAGTAAATTCTAAATATAGAATTACAGTATCAAGTATAGTCACTGTGCTGTATATTACATCCCCAGGACTTATTTATGTTATAATTGAAGTTTGTATTTGTTGAGGAAAAAAATTCCTCTGCCCTTCTAGTTTTTACTAACTGGTTTAAGAATTAAACTGACATGAGTCAGATAAATAGGAGAAAATCAAACAAAGGTTTAGTAACATGTACATATGGGAGAGACTCAGGAAAACTGAGTAACTTGCCAAAATGGCTGAAACTCCCACCTTAAATACTGTCTTCAGCTAAGGATGAAAGGTGTTAAGAGTAGTGGTCTGGGATGTCAAAGGAGAGAAAGGCAATTCGCTTTGATAGAAAAACAAATGTTTAATTAATAAATGTTTTCTGGGTCATGCAGAGACAAGGGGACACAGAGTGGACTCTGATCTCTAGGCCCTGCTGAGTTTCCTGCACTACACATAACTTATATTCTTTGCATGTATCTCTGGTGGAACTCTATTCCAGGAACAGGACCTTTAGCTCAATTCTTTAGGCAGCTAATGGAGAGGTAAAAACACTTCATGAGCCTCCTATTTCTTAAAAATAATCAGTCTAGGTTAATCCTCATGGGAGAGAGACACATTTTGGGGTGGCAAATTTTGCTCTCACATATACTCTTTGATCACCTTCAACCATTTTACCCATCCTCCCAACCCTGGCCTCTGCCAACCACCAGTCTGTTCTCTGTATCTATGAGGTTGTTTTTTGGTTTTTGTTTTTTTCCTTTAGATTCCACATATAAGTGAAATGATACAGTATTTGTCTTTCTTCACTTAAATTATTTCACTTAGCGTAATGTTCTCAAGATCCACCTATGTAGTCCCAAATGGCAGGCTTTTCTTCTTTTTATGGCTAAATAATATTTCATTGTATTTATATATGTCACATTTTTTTCATTCATTCATTGATGGACACTTGGGTAGTTTTCATGTCTTGGGGCTATTGTAGATAATTCTGCAACGAACATGGGGGTGCAGATATCTTTTTGAGACAGTGATTTCGAGAAATTCCACATTTTTGAAAAACCAGTGCTCTTGTCGCACTTGAGTTGTGAATCTCATGAGTGTTAAATATTATCTCATTATCATTTTTATTACCTTTTTCCTACTTACTATTAAATTGAGTATCTTTTTCCTATTTTGTATGCTGAAGTTTCCTTTTTGTTAATTGCATATTCCTATCACTTAAACATTTTTCTAATAAGTTGCTTATTTATTTATTTTTTATTCATAGGACATCTTTTTTTGTATTGTGTATATTAATCCTTTATCTGTTATCTGTGTTGTATTGAAAATCTTACCACCACCTTTGTCAAGGGCTTCACTTTATTTCTGGTTTCTTTTACTGTTACAAACATTTAAGAAATCAATATCAACATTTAATCTTTCCTTTTCTTCAGGGTTTGTGCTTTTTATATCTTGATTAAAAAGACCTTCTTTATTATAAAGTCATAAAGGCAGTTTTCTAAATTGTTCATAAAATTTTAAAGCTTTGATTTTCACCTTTAGTCTCTTTCATGTATGTGGAGTTAATTTTTATATAAGTTAGGGACCCAGTTTTATTTTTCCATGTGGATAATCAATTGTCCTAGCACTAGTTATTGACAGATAATGCTACTGCTGTCAAAAAACAAGTTTCTGTGTGAGTGCTTCTGAATTTTCTGTTTGGTTCTATTGGCCTATTTTTCTATCTTCAGGCCAAGAATTCTCTGAATTTTTCTACTTTAGCTTTAAAGTAAGACATGATATAAGGTAGGCAGAGTACACCACTTTTATTTCTTTAAAACTGTCTTGATATCTATTAACTGTTTTGAACTTGTTTTATCTAGATTTTAGAATTAAGCCTGTTCTACCTATTCAATTGGGACTGCAATAAATTTATAAACTATTTGGGAATAGATTGAAGTATGTTGATACTTAATTTTCCCATCTATTCATATGGCATATTTCTCAATTTACTTATGTGTTCTTTAGTATCTTTCAATAATGTAATGGTTTATAATTTTTTTAATAAAAATTTTATCATCTAAATTTTAAATGTCTTGTAGTTTCCATTGTAAATAAGTGATATTGTTATTATTAGCTTTTACTGATTGTTGCTAATAATAAGGCCACAGTGGATTTTTGCAATTATTTAGCATATTAATTTTCAGATTTTTTTTCTCTTTCCTAATATGAGCTTTTGGGTCTATGAAATTTCCTCTAAGTACCAGTTTAGCTGTTTTGCAAACACTTTGATATGTAATGATTTATTATTATGTAATTTTAATGTTCTAACTGCACTGAATTATGACTTTCATTTGCTTAAGAGTTACTTAAAAGTGTTTAGAAATCTTAAAAAGAATTTTAATCTATATTTAACTATAAATTTCTAATTACTTGCACTGTGGTCAGATATGTATGATTCTAGTTCTTGGCATGTTCTAAGGTTTGTTTTGTGGTCTTTTTATATGGTCAATTTTTTAATGCATGTCCCCTGTGTGCTTGGAGAAGACAGTGTCATTTAATTGATGGGTCATGTACTCATTAAAGTAAACTGTTTTTATATGTCTCAAATACTTAGATCCTCTTTGTATTTAAAAAAAAATCCGCCTGGCCTAGCAAGTATTGAAATAGTTCAGAAAGTTGATTATAATTCTTAATTTTTAATTTTTTTCTTAAGATTTTGATGATTTTTGATGTATATATTATAAGAATCTATTTTCAAGTACATAAATACCATATTTTTCTCCTTTTTTGATGTATTGGGTTTACTTTATTTATGTTTATTTGCTTTTCAGATCTTATTTTGTGCTTTCTATTCCTTTTGCTTTTTCTACATTATCAATTTTTTTTCCTTTTGTCAAAGTCATTTATTTGCTTGTTTATTTATTGTATGCACCCCCTTTTACTCTACTAACCTCCTATACATGTGCTAAAATATAAGCTTCTTGAGAGCAAAAACTCTGTTTATTTACCACTATACAATGAATGTCTTAGAATAATGCCTACACATAGTAATTGTTTGATAATTATGTAACTGATTGGTTTCTAGTAGCTTAAAGAGGTGTTTTCTACTTTAAATCAAGCCATAATTAGAATCACAGAATAATAACATTATTGAAATGTAAACAACCTTAGAGATACATCACTGTCCTGCATTTTGTAAATGAGAACTTGGCTCTTTAGGAATAGCTGCTTATATCTACAAAGTGACAAGCTTATAAATAAGATCTGTTAAGGAAGGAAGAAGAGAGAGACAGAGGAGAAAAAGAAAGAAGAATTTAAGCAAGTCAGTAAACCAAATCAGTTTCTATTGTGAATTACTATTTAATGAAACATTTCCAGAGATCTCTAGGATAAAAGATACAGGAAGAATGTCACAATAGTACCATACTCAGGGCAGATGGTGCTAATTTATATTCTTTCTCATGGAAACTGAACTTGACCTCACAATTGTTTCTCTACATAACATTAAAATCCATGCAATTAAACACTTGAGATAAAATCTATTTGCCATATCTCAGCTAAATCTATGTCTATTCCTATTTATTCCTATGTCCCAGCTTGATCAATTCCCATCTCCCATATTTCCAAAAGGTTAAAATTTATGCTGCCATGGGAAAGGGGCCACTGATGCAAATTAAAAAAAAGACAATATTAATTACTTATTATATACTTACTCTGTTCTAAGTACAATGATTAGCTCTTTTAATACAGTATCTGTATTCTTACCATGAACAGGCATACTTTTGACTGCAACAAAAATGTTAAACTAAGGGCTTTGTAAGTATTGCTATCCCTGTTTTACCAATGATGAAATTGAGGACCAGATTGTTAAAATGAATTGCATAAGACAATATAATTATTACCAATAAGAGTAAAAGCAAATAAAAATATGAGTACAGGCAGAGAGAAATACATAATTATTCCATTATCTACAGTTCTTCTCCTTGGACCCTCTACTCCCTACCGTCCTCATTACTACACCAATGCCCACCTGCACACAATTTCGCTAGGTCTTAGTTTTATACTCCATCTAGTATTTCTTTACCATGTTAGTATTGAGTTTATCATACTTCCCAAATCCAACCTAATTGATTTTCTTGACTGGTCCTCAAAACCCTCATCCATAGGAAAATTACATTCTCCACTTCAGGGTCTCTAGGATCTGTCTTTTTTTACCAGTCTCCCTATTTTCTATCCTTATTTCAATAAAATGTTACCTCTAGTTGCTTAGTTTCTTAAAGCTGGTATAGTGGTCTTTATTTCTGCCATAAAGAAACTAACATGTCAGAATTTTCAAGATAAAATGTGCACCCTCAAAATGAATTGACATACATGTGAAGGCCCTGGATAATTAAAAATACTTCCTTTGTAATTTGTAATACATGTCATATACCTTAACTTAAGCATGTTGATTTCTGTGAGCACTGAAAAAGTAAAGCTTTAAGTCCAGACTCACTCTAAATAATATTGGGTCTCTACTTGAAAAGCCACAGGTCCAGCACATATCTCTATTAGAACTCACACAGAGTATAGTTGCCATTGATTGTGTTCATACCTGTCTCCTCATTTCCCTCCTGAAGATGAACACTGAATCATGTTCTTGTTTTTTGGCAAATACATAGTAGTTGTGAAAACAAAACATTTGAACAATGAGCAGATACTATATTTAAACATTGCAAAAACATAAGCTTGCTATCATGGATTCTGGAAGGAATACCACTTTTTGTTTACCTAAAGCAAATGGTGGATAGGCTCCAATGTTGTAGACAATGGTAAACTGAAGCAAAGAAGTAGACATTTAAAGGTAAGGGGAGATACTATGCTAACTTGAAAGTAACGTCTCCATAGACTTTAAATCACGCTAGTCTTTATTTATCTTCTTGTAATTTCAGTGTGATACAATATTCACAATTTTACAATTGAATAAATATTTAGGGTTTAAACAGTACTCTCATTTGTATTGTATTAGTATTCAGACTTCAAAATTATGTTAATAAATATGTCTTAAATATTTATAATTATAGTATTTAATAAACATAACTCGTAGTGATATTTATACTATTTTAACAAAATATATTGATTTACAAGAAAGAGAGAGAATATATACAGTTTTGTGCCACTGAAGGGGACCTCATAGCAGCTGGTGCTTTAGCTGGCAGGGGATGTCAGTTTATAGGCACCAGATATGTACAGTGGAAGACTTATGAATGGTTGTTTATGTAGGGTATTAGCTAGCCACCTGTTCCAAGAACCTTCAAGTATCATAAATTACTTTCTAAATTAACATACCAGTTTAAGGGAAGATACATTTTTTCACACAGCAACTTACTACATTTCAGCTTTACTCTGAGATATTATAGGACAATCATTTAATTTCTATTTCAGCAGTATTTTCCAAAATAAAAGAGAAACATGTGTGGTTTATATTTATTCTCCAAAAGCACCCTGAGAGATCTGGCCCTATGTGAACTATGGGTCTTCTGCTAGAGAGGGCCGCCTGAGACTTACTATGATCCTATGAGAGGACTACAGTGCATACACAGCTTGAAGCAACTTTAGCTCTTAGCTGCTGAACTCATGCTAATAGGTATATGCACATCCACGCAGTCCACTATTCTGGAAATAAAAGGCAGTTGGACATTATGTACTCTAGTTACCTCTCAAAAACAAAAATAATATATAACTAATTACCTACAGAATAGCATTATTTATAATATTGGCCCCTTTATGAGTGTATACCTATTATGTGGGAATAACTTTGCTTTATGTATATATATATATATCAACATCTGTATGTCTTTATTAATAAAATGAGAACAAGAACATAATAAAACTTTAACTTTTCCGATTGGATCTTCTTCAAGGCACATTTCTCAGCTCTCTAATGTCAAATTTTTTAATTAAAATAAGCATTTGGGATACTTTTATTTCCTGTGGAAAAAAACTTGAAAAATAAATGTTTTGTAAAAATGGAAAAAATCCATAGCTAAGATATAAGCTTTATTGTTTATGCTCACGTCTATCTTCCAGCAGACATCTTCTAATATACTTTATTTGGAGAGTATGTGTCAAAGGACTCTTTTACCTGGGATCTATTCATTTCAGTAGGCAAACTACAGTTAAGGCAAAGAAAATTAATTATTTATAAAAATAATAGTATCAACTTGCCTGCCTCACAATTTTTTTTCCAAAAACTAAATTTTTCCATCTACTTCCTAGACCTTCAATATAGGGATTCTCCAGATGTTTTCAAAATGTCCAGATACAATTGCTATGGCATACAGAGATATAAACAAGGCAGCATTATTCATAGAAAGCTATTCACCAAGGATTTAAAGTACCATGGAAACACAATAATGAGATAAGTGAATCCTCTCTGAATGAGGCTAACAATATAAAATTGTTACAGAGGCAATATATTCAATTTATCTACCATATTTCCCTTTCCTCAAAAAGTAGGATGTTTACATTATAGATTTCACTGATGTATCACTGAAAATTTGGGGAAAACTCTAAAGAAGGGAAAAAGCAAACTTCTCAAAAGATAAATGTTAGGCAGTTAGACTTGTCAAAGAGATTAATCCCTTTAAACAGTAATTTCAGTCTTTCTTTTTCCCTCAAGGGATTTAGCTCAATTTCATGAAGGCCAGCTGTAATGCTAGGTTGCTGTTCTGCCTAAAAATTACATTGTAGTTTTCCTGCTTGTTTAAGGAAAGGTTTATTGTGAGATTTTATTCTTAAAAATAAACAAACCAGCCTCAGCAACACTAAAGCCCCATTCTTAGTGACCAAACTTAATATTCACCCTGCTGATTCTTTCCTTAAAACAGTGATATTTTAGCTGGGAAGAAATATAGTTCCTTGAGCTACAGAGCAATTTTTATATTGGAATCTGAATATAACATATGGTATAAATTTTTTGTACTCCTGTGTGTGTGGCTAGTGTACTCGTGTTTGGGAGAAGATTAAGTTATTTGGTTTGGGATTGAAATTTAGGAATCCGGTTTATCTGACTTACAGGCTCCAGGACACCTTCTCCCTTTAAGTCCTTCATCTCGCTTTCACCTAGTCAGCTTATTCTCTCTCAGTGCCAGGTTCAGATGTCAGTTCTTCTGAAGGGTTCCTGAATGCTTTTCCTAATGTAACACATCACAATCACAAATGTTTATTGAATATAATTATTTTTAATAGAATATAAATGACGTGTGGGCCTGAATATTTTCTCATTGTCCACTGCTGTATTTCCAGAGTTACTTGGATAATGGGTTTGTTGGAAGGAAGGAAGGAAAGAAAGTGAACCTTCTTCATTCCTCTGATATTCTATCAAAATCATAAAATGTTTGATTTCATCATTTCATCTTTAGTTGAATTTGTAGAAATTTTATGAAGTATTCTTCCTAAAGCCCAAATTTCTCATCATTTTCTATAAATGTTGAAGCACTTTGAACTCTGCAGGTTTTTATGAATGGAAGAAATATATTCCCCCTGTTACAATTAATCAGATTTTGATATAGCAATATAATTTCTGTAATAGCGAAACATCGATATTGTCAACTTAAATTCCCATGATTCCGTGAATCTTATCCAAAAATATACCTACCTCCTGACTTCCCATTAACATAAGATAAATTCTAATTTAGAAAATCACATTTCTTATCTTGAATTTGTGATGACCCTTACATTGCACATATTATTTCTAAAGTAATCTATAATAATAAAATAAAAACATTATGGCATTACACAGATATGTTAACAACATAGCGTTTTACTACTTATTCCCCTAAGTGGATGAACTAATCTATTTCTCTATATATTTTCAAAGTTTTCTGTAAGTCTCTCTATTGCACTTTTCTGGGTGCCCAGAAAATAGGTCTTTGTGGTGAATAGACTTTACTTTTCAATTTATCTGTTATTGTTAATTTTGAAAGTTCTTGGCTTTGACACAGACTCTCTGTCCAAAAAGATCATGGTTTGGATATTATAAAGATTTTGTTGCTATTTTATAATGGGTAGACCTCTGACAGAAATGTGGGGAATAAATATAGGAGGTAGGTTAAGAGAAATGGTTTCAGGGCAGAGAAATGTGGTCTTTTACTTTCTTCATAGTGGTGAAATGAACTGAGCTCAACTTAGGTAGTAGTACCATTTCTAGGTTCAGTCATATGGAATAAGTGTACATTATTTGGGGTAAGATCTTTTAAATAAAAAAATATTAAGTAAAGAAAGAAGTTCTTTTCTAAAATAATTTATTTAAAATACTTATACATGGATTATAGGACATAATTTATAATAAACTTTAAAACTCTATGTTTGACTATATATATTAGATACTAATTTTAATGAGAGACCAATGAAGAATTTTATTCTTTTACTAATCACTATGAATTAGTAAAATGTCAGATATAGATAAGGGCTACTTTGTACTCTGAGCCCTCAAACAGAGGCAGAAAGCGTGCTGGTTGTTTCCATTTGTTTAAAGGTAGAAATGAAGAAATATTAAATGTTTCCTAAAAAATAGTATTTAAAACAGTTTGTTTTTTTCAATCAACACTGTTTTACAGCAAAACTCCGAGAGTCCTGCTTTGATCCAGGCAGTATAATGAATGGCACCAGACTTGGAATGGATTATAAATTAGGGTCAACAGTCACCTATTACTGTGATGCTGGTTATGTTCTTCAAGGTTATTCTACACTCACCTGTATCATGGGAGATGATGGAAGACCCGGGTGGAATAGAGCCTTACCAAGTTGTCATGGTAAGAAAATATCTGGGGGCTGAGTTTTTATTATTAGAAAGAATCAAGGAATATTTGAAGTCATTTCTGTGTTTTTTTTTTAAATCAACCATTTAGCATACAATCAATTACAAGTGTGGTTTAGGCAGTGCAGAGATTTTTATCAAGGATTTTTTCATTGGATTCAGTAAAGAAATGGTTCTGGAAAAGTGCTTCTATTCCCAAGTGTCTCTAAAGCAACATGCACATTATAGTAGGCGAGCTCTCTGAGAGCTCTGAGAGCAGGCATGTTGCCCATTCTGTTCATCTGTGTGCAGTCAGGATTTAAAGGAGTGCCTGAAACTTCAGGTATTAAGAAACAATTGACTGAGAAATTAGGAACTAACACACTGAAACTGACATTTCAACAAATGTAGATAAATGCAATAACTTAAATATGGTTCAAAATTAGTGATAAATCTGTCTGAAATAGAGACACAGAAAGCATAAACATTTCTCCTAAGAATTAGGCTGTCTAAAAGTGATGACCAAATTGGAGCTACTCAGGCAGCTCCAGCAGCATGAGGAAGACTCAAGGACACAGAAAATTGCAGAAATACCTAAAATTAGTTTCAGTAGCATAATGTCAGATATAAAAGTTGCCATATCTGCCACAGCTAACGTGAGTACGAGACCAGGGCATCAGATTCAGTATGTTGAAGGATCTGACAATGATCGTAGCCAGGAGAAAATCACTGATCTTTGAAAAAGTTTCAGTAAAAATATACTCAAGGAGAAGAGACTTAATGTTTTTGCAATTAAGGCAGTTAGTGAAGAGGCTCCTGAAACAGAATCGCCTTCACTTGGGGTGTGGAATTTGCTAAGCAGTTAGCTGCAGTAAATGAACAACTCTTTCAGAATGGTTTTGAAGAGATGATCTAATGGACAAAAGAGGGGAAACTGGGAGTCCCCAATTAACAATGAAGCAGTTTTTGATGATGATGGCTCAGAATTTCATGGATAGGATAATTAACTGGAGGATTTTCCAAAATAAGGGCCAATCCACCACTTTACATAGAGCTGGTGCTTTGTGGCTTTTTCAAAAGCCCGTATCTGAGTGTTAAAAGAGATTGAACATAGAGTGATTTAAAAATTATTTTAAGGAAAAGCAGGTCATCCTTAAAGAAAGTTATATACAGCTCCATTACAGACCATGGAAATTTTAATTTCAAGCTGTTGTAGATGGGTATTATAACTGGAGAAAATAATTTTGCTAAAAAAAGACATAATACTGCATGTTCAAAACTCACATGCTTCTATATAACTCTGTATTTATGAGGATAGAAACACAGTGAAAAATACAATTTAGTAAGGAAAAACAATGATATCACCATGGAAAGCTATCACAGACTCCCTAGTCAGTTGAGTGATCCAATGCATGGTACAAAATTGACATGGGAATGCTATCATCCAGGGCAGATTTTCCAAACTATAGGTCACCATCAGTGAGTCATAAAATCAATTTACTGGGTTGTGACCAACATTTTTATAATTGATATAAATTGAATAAAATAAAGTGAAAAAGAAGAGAAAAACATTTAATTCAAAGAACATAGGGAAGATTTTTTTATGGAACTTTTTCAGTTATATATACAGAGATAAATAAAATACAATAAATATACATATACTTATGTTTGTGTGTGTGTGTGTGTGCGCATGTAGGTATATATGTATATGTTTGCAGTGAATTTCAGTGGGACAAGAAAAACCAGCAACTCTGATCTAATGATTTAAAGTATGTATTTCTGATGTCTAGACACATGGTAATTTTTCTTAGTAGTGTAATGTCTTTACTTATTAGAATTATATGTGCATAATTTCTCCCTTACACAAATCATTTAACCTCTTTAAGCTAGTGTCTCTCATTTCAGGGATAATTGAAATTCTTTACTTCAAAATGTTGTTATAAGAAATAAAGAAAAGATAGATATCTACTAAATGGCCATTCTATTAATATCAGAACATCTGCTTAATTCTTGAATTAATGATTTCATCCATCAAAAGATAAAGGGAATAAAAAGAAACAATTAATTGGGATTTAAATTCTGCCAAAGAGAACCTATGACTTGGAAGTTTACAGGAAATTTAAGAGAAAAAGTGATTGTATTATCTTAGCATTTAGAGCCATACGAAAGGGAAATCTGTTTATAGGCAGAAAAGCATACTAAACCTAGAAAAGCACTTTTCAAAATTTACTGATGGAGAAAAATCAAAGGATACAGAAAACTATAGATCAAGGATAGGTGTTAATCACTGAAATAAATGAGTAAATAAATAGATTTCAGTGACAAATGAGAAAGACGGGAGCACCAGAATATATAGCATTCACTAAGAATATGCCTGCCTAAAATAATTGTTTCTTTCCAAAAGATTTCTCTATTCGTAGGTCATAGAAATGTCAATTTCAGCATGGAAATATGTCATGATATGTAGAAATAAATCCTTCTGAACCAAAAATTTTTCATGGATCAATTATAGCTCAGTTAAGTATATTTCATATTGGTTGAACTGTCATATTTACAGCCAATTTGGAGGGAAGAATAGACCTGAATTCATGTCTTTTTAGTGTGTCTGTAACATGAGGCAAGCCGAGCTCTGATTTTTTTAAACTCTGAAGCCAGATAATAATCAGTAATTCAGTAAGTTATTGTGAAGATTCAAATATTAAACACAACACATAGAGAGGGTCTAGTGAAGTTCCTAGCAAATGCTGACATGTTAATATATGTGATTTTTAACACAATGTTCTAAAAAAAGCATAGCACTGGAAAACATTCATTGTACTTTGCATGTATGTTATGTTTTAGTTGAACTAGTATATTTCTATCATTTTAATATTAATTAAATCTAATTTATCAGTGTCATTATATGGATACACACTCACTCAATCCTGAAAATAGTGTAGGAGTTGAGGATTTTAACATTTCTTAAGAGAGAATAATTTTTACTATTACTTAAGTATCACTAGACTTTTAGCCATAATGCCAAGGTATGAAAATCAAATCAAAGTTATTCAATGCTTGCTTTAAACTACTTGAAAAAAATCAAGATTTATTCATGTTAAAAATATAACCATAACCAATCATTTCTAGTATGGTTGAGGGGAAAATAATGCCCATTTTTGGAACTAGATATATTTAAATCTAAACAATGATTTAAAAATAAGAAAAAAGCCTTGGTCAACTATATGACCTTGTTAAATTTATTTGTTTTGCATATCTAAACATGATATAATATTGTGTAATTTGCAAGGTTATTGAGATAATTATATTAAATTACTTATTTAAGCATTTGGTTCTGTGACTGTTATTGTCACACACTAAGGAGAGCTTAATACATTTTAGTTTCTTGATCAGGTCCACACATATCTGTTTGTTTTCCTTCATGGTTACCATACAGAAATCCAAAATATACATAACTGGCTAATTTTCAGGTTTAATACATTAATAATTAAAAGTACAAATTACTGTGTAAAGCATGTGCAATAAAACTAGAATTCATAAGCATAAATTTTTCTTGAGATAAATTTTGTATTTTTTAATCAAAGTAAAATGTGCTAAGTAATAACTAAGAATACAGGGAAGCTTAACATTTAAAACAATGTGAAGCAGTGGTCGTCTGCCATACTCCTCTCTATTCTATTCCTTATCTGAGTTTTCTAATAATTTCTATTTCTAACTGCTTTGATGGCCCTCTCTGTGACTCTGCATAACACATTAAGCTCTATTTTTTATGTACCCATATTAGACACTATCTATTGATTCCCTAATAGAACAGATAAAAAGTTATGTCACATCCATAGCCCCTCTCTTCAGTGTTTCAGAGTTATGTTATTTTTGGTCATTCTAGTAATTGCCTTTGTCATGTGTTAATTTGCTTATGCCTCTATTTATGATTTCATCAAGCTTGAGAATTAAGTTACCAGTCTTTGCTGCTTTTCATGCTAAGTCTTACCCCATTGTTGGAATCCTGACAAAAGTCTTTAAGAATGTGGGCAGGAAATTTTGACTGACTGGTCGACTTTGTTGCAGAGTACAAGAGTAGGGGGTTGGTAATTAGACTATGATCCCTAAGTGCTAAAATAATTATTTATTTCTTATAACGTTGCTTTAGTCCTACCCTAGAACATCGTAAGTTCATGAACTCTTGGGCTGCATGTTACTCTTTAGCGAGCAAGACACAAATTTATACAAGCAGGCTCTTAGAGAATATTTATTTACCTGAACTGAACCCTAAGAATTTGCAGTTGGTCTATTTTAGGAGATAGATTTTTATCATGGTTTAGGATTAAGTGTACATTTTAAATCTGAAGAAAATGTTTTTAAGAGCTTATGTTGGACACTGGGAGATTATATTTGTCAGAAGTAGATCCAAAATGATAGCATCCTGTGGTAAGTCCTGCTCAACGATGAGAAACCCTGCAGTTTATCTCATGAGAATGTCACATATATTAAATGATGGCAGAACAGGATATCTGTACCTGCAACTCACTTTGTGATCAAAAAAATGTGTTTGGAAAATAACTTCTTCCCTTCTTACTTTTCAGACTTTGAAAAGTATCTGTTGAAACTCTAAGTTACTTTAGTTATCTATAGACATACTGGATTAAAACAGAAGTCATATATCATTCTTATCCATGATCTGACTCAATATTAGGTAAAGATAATAAAACACAAATGGTGACAGAATCCATATTTTCCTTAATATTCATTACTTGATTTTTTTTCTCCTAATGATATAACATGTGTTTCTATAAATACATCTCTGCCATGATCTAAGGCACCAGCCATCTCTTATCTCAGCCTCTTTCCTAACTAGTGTCTCCCATTCCCTTGTTTCCCCACTCAGTCCTCTTCTGCAGAAAACAAAGTAATCTCTAAACCATATTTCAGACTATATCGCATATTTGCTCAAAATTATCAGTGGCTTCCTAAATCTAAATAAATGCCAAATATCTTATAATAAGAAGCTCTACTCAGTCTGTCTGTATACACCCTGACCTCTTTAAATATTGTCCCTCTTTAGTTTACTCTTTGAGCCACACTGGCCTCCTGGATTTTTCTTCAAAGCACTGCTCACACCTCTGCCTCAGGACTTTTGCACTTATTTCTCTTTCTGCCTGAATCTTTCCCCCAGCTCTCTGGCTAGCTAGCTCTGTCACTTCTTTCAGGCATCTGATCACTTGTCTTTTTAGTAGAAATTTTTTTTTCTATTTACTTTCCCCTTGTACCCCAAAGCTCCCAGGATAAAATCAATGTATCTAAAATTAAAACAATATATCCTGGGTAAAGATATCTCTGATGTGTAAATCATTAAATTTGTAAGTACTGGCTACAGTACCATTACAATATAATTTTGTTGATTGATTGATTAAAGTATAGTTGGCATGTACACGTGTACAACATAATGATTTGATATTTGTACGTGTTGCAAAATGATCACAATAGGTCTAGTTAACATCTGTCATCATACATAGTTATAATTCTTTTTCTTGTGATGAGGACTTTTAAGATCTATTCTCTTAACAACTTTTAATTATGCAATTATATTAATTATAGTCACCATGCTGTACATTACATTGCCATGACTTATTTATTCTGTAAATGGAACAATTCAATATTCTTGATCTTTTCTATTGCTATCGCATACAATAAGCATCCAACTGATAGAAAATTATGATAATAAGACCTTAAGAATAAATGTTTTTGGACTGTTGAATAATCACTAGCTGGGCAATTATTCTAAAGAAGAGAAAGTATCATTCATTTCTTTTTTTCAGGTGTCCAAGTGTATCAATTATATACCTGGCCCTGTAGTAATTATTAGGGATAAAAACATGAATTCAATATGGTCCTTGCCTTTAAAACGTATACAGCATGATGAGATACAAACAGATAAGGTACATTGCTAGAAATAAAAACAGAGTATTGTAAGTGCAGCATGGAGGTGCATCTGACCTAGTTAAAAAGAGAGGTCAGCAAAGTCTTCCTTATGAAAGTGATTCATGAACTTAATCTTAAAAGTATAAATAAGAAGGAACCAGGTGAGGCACAAGGCATGAGGGGATGGTATATTTCATACGAAGAGTAAACAGGGAATATTGCTGGAATTTCGAGCAGCTCTATAGGGAGGAGCATAGGGAGGAGGACTGGTGGGAGAAAACAGCTCACCTGTGTTGAGCACAGTTTGAAGTTTTGTACACATATGATTTTTTACCTCACCACAACCCCATGAATTAGAGACTACTCATAGTCTCATTTTATAGATGAGGAAACTAAGACAAAGAGTTTCAGGTAGTTGTTAAAAGTCACACTTACTTAGCAATCTTGTTTAGGAGTTCATGCTCTTAATCACTGCCCTATAGGTAGGCAGGTAATTCTACAAATGACCTTGTATTCATCTTTTTATATCTAGAACCGTAGAGTGCCTGGCTCTTAACCAGTTTTAGTTGGTTAAATGTCTCATGAATGAGTACCTGCACCAAGAATAAGTGTTGAGATTTTTGGATTCTCCCTTTATCTCTGAAATCTTCCTCCAGGCTAGGTATGAGAATTAAGAAAGGGTAAATTTCTACTAATAACTGATAAAAAGTATTCACCTGAAATGCATTTTTGCATTCCATTTGAAATACAACTTTGCACAGAATACACATGACTCAATAGATATAGTCAGTGTTAACTCAGTGCTTTTGAAAATCTACAACATTGTTTTTTAATACCTTTGTTTCACTCATGTTAACTTAAGCCCTGGATTATAGCTTTCCAACTTTAGTGTTATCTCTCATTAGTAACCTTATATGACCTACTTTTAGTTAAATCATATTATTTGTGTGTATGAAGAATTAAATAACCGAACTCTTATTCCAGATCTTCTATTTAAATTGCATGACTTGCCCTCAGCTAATTCATTATTTCGAATATCCTCTAAGTTTACAAAAATTTTTTGAGATGTGAAAGAAGTCTCGTGCCCATGCTATTATAAAAGCGGATAGAAATTATCTAGCCTAATATACTAAGCCATTTAGTATTTGATGTCATTTAAATATGTTATATAATTAAAGCATGTAGATGAAAGATATATAGACAAAGGCCTAGCAGTAAATTATTTTTGAGTATCATCAGATAAGTGCCTTTAATCAGCTACACATAGGAATTTTGCTTACAGATATAATTCACAGATTATTTGTCAGAGCTATGTTCTACAAAGAAGTGCACTGTATTCTGTATTGAAAAAAGTTAAGGTAGTATTGTGCTAAAACCAAAGCATGTTTTATTTTCGTTTGATAGAAGGGAACGTATCTGAAAGGTAACAGGAAGGGAAGCTGCTGTTATTGAGCACCTGCTAGTTTCCAGTCACTCTTACATACATTATCACTCCAGTTGGCCTCCTGCATGCTCCTTTAGAGAATCATTAACATTGTTATAAATAAATTCCTCCTGCTGTGGATTCTGAAACATACTATATAGTGTCACCCATGTGAGAAACAGTTCAACTGCAAATCAATGCCTGTAATTCAGAACATATTTTCTTGTGACCACAGACTTGGAATTCATATTTAAATCTTTTTATTTTCCCTTATTTTGGCATCTCAGTCTACACCATGTCTCCAGATGGGTAGTTACATGGCTTCTCATTGTATTAAGATGCCCCCATTCTTTACTACCATCTAGTCTGTATTAAAGTCAGACTTCAAACATGCCTTCCTAATGGGTTGCTAGTTATTTTACCCAGAAAAACAAAACAATTTGTATAGAAAGTTGAATCAACCAAGTGATTCTCTCATTACAGATGAAGAAAGTGAAGTATGTAACAGTAACTGTTAGAAGTCATGGTGAGATTCAAATGGTATTAAGGTAATAAGACAAGAGATTTAAATATAGCCAAATATTTTCTTCTGTTGAGAAAACAAAAATTCTACTAACAAAGTTCATTCCACAAAACCTAAAAGAGAAAGAAAGCAGTTTTATTACTGGATATGCATGTCTGGAATACAGGGCACGTTGCAGGCGGTCCATGAAAGACACTACAAAGACCCAACAGAATCTCACACAAATGTATACAGTGAAGAAAGAACAAATAACACTTCTTTTATCTCTTTGAGAGACAAATTGATGTACCTTGTCTTTTGCGTACCTTGTGAGTATACCTTGTGATAACCTGATTTGATCTCAGAAGAATTTGTTTAGTTTCAAAGGTCAGAAGGCTGGAAGCCTGGACTGTAAAATGAAAAGGTTGGGCCTATTGTGTTCTCAAGGAGACACCCTAGACAAGGGGGAGAGGGAGGGTGCTGCTTCCCTTCCCTTTATTAAACACAGAAATTTTCATCTTATACTATCTTTAACCAGTGAACCACTCACTCTAAGACTCCTACGGGAGATGTATTCATAAAAGAAAACAAAATAGAGCTCTCTGAGTGACAGGGAACTTGGTTCCTAAACCCAAAATACATCTAGTGAGTTAGACTGAGCCACATGTGAGAGTTAGTGAGCAAATCTGAATCATATTTAGGCTATGGTTCTAGATAGCCTTAAGCATATGTCAATCCTAAGAGTAGGTATTTCTCCCAAAGTTCCAAACCCAAGTTTTAGGACCTTTTTGATGCCTAAGAAGGAAGAATTCATCAATTCTGTTAGGAAAGGAGACAAAAGAGCAGGAAAGAAAGGGTCCTTCAATGCACTAATATTTTCCAGATCTTCTTAGGCCAGAGCAACAATCTATGAGCCAACCTTCCTTAAGGAAAAGAGTAGATAGAAGGTGACAAAGAGAGGTGGTTTGGGAGGAATCTAATTGGAATAGAGATTCCTTTGGTGTGTGTGTGCATACTCTGAGGAAGCCTATGGATCTTAGAGTCATCTTTTTAAATGCATAAAATAAAACAAATCACATAGGCTTGAAAGAGAAACCAATAATACTGAAATATAGTTATCGAAGTACTTAAAATCTATAATTGAAAAAACACATTTTGGATGTAATAATATATATGCTTCTTAATTAATGCTTTAAATTAGAAGTTCCAGCAAGTATAGTAACTACTGTTATTTTTAGTAGTGATGAGCATAAACAATATTTTGAGGCATCTGCAATAATTGTATATAATTTTAAAATATCTTTGATTTCTTTTGGCAACAAAGTCCCAGTTACTTCTACTGCTACTGTACTATTTTGCCTACATTTGAAATTAAAGGAAATGCTAAAATTCAGTTAGAAAAAAATTAATTAGGGCCTTGGGGGTGGAGCAAGTGGGGAGTGACTGCTAATGAGTATAGGAATTATTTTGGGGGTGACGAAAATATCCTGAAATTAGATCGTGGGGTTGGTTACACAACTTTGTGAATATGCTAAAAAAAAATGTGTGCTTCAAAAGAGTGGATTTTATGGAATATGTGAATTATATCTCAGTTTTGAAAATAAGGTTAAAAATTAGTGACATAGGTATCACACATGAACTATCCATGCCCACAAGACTATTATTTGTAGTAGAATTTGTATATGGTGACATGGAAGATCTATCAAAGGAGTATAGCTATTCCTTGTCATAGGATTACTTTTCTTTTTCTAAGAACATACTCTATGATGGAGAACACAGCTCACAGAGCACTGAAGGATGGAGGGAATGCCTTTCTAGCAGCAAAATCAAATGAATGAATCTAGCCAATTAATGAGGTGACAGATGTAGAAGCTCATATCCTACTAAGTTGACTTAGTGAGCCATGAAAATGGTTTATGAGCCACTGATTATAATATAGTGATGGATGTTTTTAAGTGTTAATCAGGAGTGTGGAATTATAGAACAAATTTAATTCACAAGTTATAGAGACTGTTTTTTCCCTTTCTTTCTTTTTGGTGAACAGATGAAGCGATAGAAAACTCATAGCAATGTTACCAATAATAGTGCAAAGGAGAATGAATAGTACAATAAATAAGTTACTTAGAGTAATAGTTTATAATTTAAAATAGTATTTATTAGCCATTATGATAAAATAGTCTTATTGGAGGTTTATCTTCTAAGGCAGATAAACGAAATGAAGTTCATATACTTTCATAGGAAACATGAATAGGTGCATGAAATGAATGAACAGTTAGGTATTTTTTACTAAGATCAAGGTTTTGAACAAAGGAGAGAAAAAAGCAAAAAAATTTAAAAGTCAATTTAATCTTAAAGTCAATACTGGGGATAACAACTGTCTGCATTATGAATGTATATCATCACAGAGAGTTAAAAAAGGCCTTCTCTTAAAAATAGGAAAGACCCATGGGAGATATAGCTTTCAAATACAGTCTGTACAAGGATTTATGATTTGTGACATTCCATTAGGCTATATCAAGGCATAAGTAATTTCCTAGAAGTGAGCTAGCACTTTTGTAAAGTACAGCAATTCTTTCAACTGGAAGAAGTCACAGGACATATCTAATAAATTATTGATTTTATATACTATATTGCTCTTTTGTGACCTGCAAGAATTCATCACTTTTTAAAGTACCTGACTTGCTCTCTGAGACAAATCATACAATACTTTTCATTATAGAGTGTATTTGATGATAAATTATACATTACATAAATTTTGAAAAGACAGATTTGAAATTGTGAGTAGCTTAAGGCTACACTGTATCTAACATAAAGTCTTTAAGACATCTATACATTCAAGCAGTACCTTACTAAAGTCTCAGTGACATCTCATTGCAAAGAACACTGTGTTCCAGAACCGTGAATCCCAGTGCATCCCCCTATCTTGTGAACAACAGAACCTCTATCTCCAAATTTTCCAGGAATACTGGTTTCACCCTCATCTTTTTTAAGAACATAGCACATTCGGGGCTGAGGTAGCAAACAAAGTCTGTCTCTATGTACCATCAGCAACTCTTCTGATTTAAATGTAAATCGTATAAGTAGATTAAGATTGGTGAGAGAATATTTTACTTAGTTAAGTGGATAAATGTGTTTGTACAGCCATCCTTGTCCCATTGTAGCAATACTTAATCTGGTGGCAGCATAATCAAGGTTGATTCTGAGTAGAGCTTCAAAGCCTAGTGGTGAGTAAAACAATTTCACATTTGCATGTGTAATTCCTCATCATTATAAAAGGGATGATTTTCTTTATACTTTTATCATAAATGAAAGCAGGCCACTATTATTACCTACAGAGAGAGACTGCAACATTATTATATTAACTTTGTTTCTGAGATGAGTAAATCTGAGTACTTAAAGTTTTATATGTGCACAATTTTCTTAAAGATATTTGACAATAGTTGACAATTTGTTGAAGGATAGAAATAAATGATATACCTTAAAATCCAGTAGCCATATTTTTGTATCAAGAAAATATTTGTAGTATGAATTTTTATATTTTTTTCTAACAATAATTTTTTTTTATTTCCAGCACCTTGTGGAAGTCGTTCAACAGGTTCAGAAGGCACTGTTCTATCACCAAACTATCCAAAAAATTACAGTGTGGGGCACAATTGTGTTTATTCTATAGCAGTTCCCAAGGAATTTGGTAAGTAAGATTCATCTTATCATGTAGTATATCATTCTAGACATATTTTATTTTCACTACATGCTATTCAAAATGTTTTAGCTTTTTAATGAAAATATTTACTATTCATAAAGTACTCTGCAGTTCTTTTTAGATAGAAGCTTTGTAATAATAAAATTTAGAGTTTATTTTACTCAATGTGAATTTACAGTCAAGTACACAGGTGAACAACAATATAAAAATGAAAACAGGATTGTTTTTAATTTTTAAAAATAAATAATCCAGTAACCTTGCAAGTGCCTTCACTTTGGAATTACATAAAATGGGAAATTATCAGAGCATAAGGCAAAGTCTGCTCTGTAAAATATGCATAAAATCAGATATAGAACTGTTACAATAACGACAAGTGTGTACAAAACAATCATATCAGTTATACTTTATTAACAGATTTTCAGAAAGAAAAGATTTTGGTTTTAAGCACCTAGTTTCTGGGACAGCAATGCATATAAAAAGACAGCAAAGGACATTTCAGCTCATCTTGTCAACCTAACAGTCTGTTCTGCATTGGCACTGAGAAGACAATGTGTCCTTTGCTGCTTTCACATCTCCCTGATCACAAGTCTTAGAAGTCACTCATCTGGCTTCTAAAGGTTTTTCATCTGAGATCCAGCTGGATCTAACCCAGGTTAAGCTCTGTTTATGGATGGATAGGCAAAGGAAATTTAGTGAACGATGAAGTGTTAGAGAGAGGCTGAAAGTTTAGACTTCAAGAATTTAGATTTACAGCATTGTGTTACATGGTAAAGCATTTGCTATGAAATGAATGTCTGGGTCGGGATGACTAAGTAATTTAACAGAAGGATTTGGATTTTATCATATTGAGATTTTTGGATCACATCTTGACTTAATGTTTCTATTGGTATATAAAATAAGCTGATGCTTCCAGTCCAATTTCTTATAACCAAGTATCTATGTATACTCCTTTTCTCTCTTCTGAAACAAGTCTAAGATCCTCAACTTATTTAGGAGAACATTGTTATCAAAAGGGAACTACTAAACCTTTTATTTTAACCTTAAAATAGAGTTGATAATGCCAGCATTAGGCAAGGTGTCTTTTCTATAAATGATGTCTTCTTCTTAGCATGTTGATTAGTTAAATCAAAGTTGGGCTCTTCGATTGTGAAGGTGAATGGCAGTTTAGAAAGAAAACCATCATCCACCAATCGTGTTTGTTTTAGCTTTTTTTTTTTTTTTTGCCTTTTGTGCCCAAGAGAGTCCTTGTCAGAGGAGTTTATTGTCCCCAGCTGTAGCTGTCAAACATATTATGTGGTTGTTGAAAGAGTCCTAGCAATGATAGTCCAGAATGTTGTATGGCTATCTGATTCCTCTTTGGAAGCCATTAATTTGTTCTGTTAGACTCTGCCCTTGGGATGGCATGTGGCCAAAGGAATGAGGAAGGAGAAAATCATGCGTTTCTTTCTCTGACACATAAACGTGCTTGGTCACCTGTAGGTATTGTACACTAGCCTATATATGTTCAAAAAGAGAAGGAAAAAGTACTGATTAGAATAAAAGTAAATTAACATATGCCCAAAGAATGGAATCTTTATTTTAGCAGAGTTAATGTAAGTTAAATTTAATCCTCTTAATATGAAAAATAATGCAACCATTAACGATAGTTTTTAACACTAATTTTTTAAAAACAAATCTTCTTTTTGGATTATCTGTGGACAAAATCAAGTGTACTTTGATTTATTAGTAAGGAAACTGATTTTATTTTTGTAAATATTGCATCATTCTTTGTTCCAAACTACATATAAAGTCAAACACTCTAGATTCTAATTTCAGCCCTCATACCTTAGCTATCTGTCTTTGAACAAGGCACATAATCTCTTTGAGCCTGTTTCTTTATTTGTAAAGTGGGGATCATTATGTGTATGGAGCAGAGCTGTTGTCAGTAGTAAATGAGGTTGTATATATAAAGTATGTCTCACTAATTCATACTCAAATACCACTGGGTTTTAGAATGTCAGCTGTGTAGTCAGATTTCTGAGTTCAGAGCACAAGGCAATTTGTTCTTTTTCATTGGACAAATTACATCATCTGTCTGTCTTACTTCTCTTATCTCTGAAATGAAAGTGATAAATGTCTACCTCTTAGTGTTATTTTATAATTAAATAAAATATACATAAGTGATTGGCATAATAACACATAGCAAGTCATATACATACACTGGTGCACATACAGACATACTTTTCTTTATGTTCACAGTCATAGACCACCCCCACCTTCTCCAAAAAGGTGAAATAAAATGACCTGGATTACTGGATTATCCTAGGGTCTTAAGAGTAGAATGGCTAAAACTGAAACATTTATATTATATAATTAAAGCATGAAAACAAATATTTTGTGCTTTACATCTCTACTGAATATTCAACCAGTTAATAATGATCACTTAAAATTTTCTGGAAGCATAGTAGAGGAATTAAAAACTCCTCATCATAGATTTCTTCCTGTCCCTACCTTTACCTCTTTAATATGAGATGATCAAGCAGTAGTCATTGAGTCTGCAAATCAAATTCCTGCTTTGCTTCTGCTTCCTCTCATACTCTCTTTGCCATAATTTCCTTCTGTTACCACTTTGAGCTATATTTTATGACTTTCTGGTATCACTTCATAACATATCACTTCTTACTTTTTTCCCTATCATTTAAACAAATTATAATCATTTCTTCTTCCATATGTTTTATATTCTGATATTCTTAGAATTTTACCTTTTTAAATAATTTAACATAGTACCAGTCAAATACACTCAGTTCACTTATTAGGATTGTAGTTTTTACAAGGATGAAGCTTCTGAAGTCATTATATAAGGAAAAAATCATATATAATCAACATTACCTGCGAAATACCTTAAATCAACCATAGGCGATCATCTACTGATTTTGCTTAAGCCACATTGTCTCAATAATTCTAACAAACAGGACATTTTTCCTCCAGTGTCACGAAGATAACAGTTTGTTCAGATAATACTAGATGAGCTAGTCTGGTTTCTTACAGGTCATTTAGTACCAAATTACTTTTATTTTTTTTTTGCCCAATGCAGATTTGAATTCATACAAGTGTGCTCATACTGTGACTCTACTGGTTGATTGAGTGAATATGACTTTCAGTGAATTCTTATCTTTCAGTGTTTCTAGATAAGAGAATCATCAATTCACAATGTTTTCATGAGCAGTAGTGGATTTCATTTGAACTTCAGGTATTAGGGTTACTTTTGGTAATACTCATTCTGCAGAATTCCAGTTGTTTTAAATACTTAGGAAAATAACAGTGGATCAGTTAGATAACACTTATTGATATTCTACTGTCTTTCTTCTAACAAACTATTTCACTTGGATTAAAAAATACCCTATTTTAACCCAAAGTTATTTAAAAACTTTAAACCAAAGTCTGTTAAGAAAATGTTTTAATCTTCCTTCATCTTTCAATTTTTAATTGGCTTCTTCCTCTTATCTTTTGGTTGCTAAAATCTTCATGTATTATTTTTAACTGCCAAAAACATGACAGATTTTTATCTTACTTTGAATTTGGTGTAGGTAAGATGTTTTAGGATGTAAGAGAACTGTTGGCATTGTTAGAGGGAAAATTTTTATTAATATTATGTATTTATATCTTGAGTGTAAGGACTAAAATCATATTGCAGGGAAGGAGGTTAGTAAAATTGAGGAATAAATGTGGATTCCTATTTCAATAATCCTGGCTTAGATAAAACAGAAAGAGCTAGGATAACAGCCAAAGTAGCATACTAGTCAGAGGCTAATATTTGTTTTTATCTGTTTTCTCTTGGGATAGAAGATAATGAAATTTTTATTTTAAAGTCCAAGAGAAAGACAGAAGAGGAGACAAAAAGTATAATTCAGGAGAAATGATTCATAATTAGTAACATAGTACTTGAATTAGTTTCACATGGAGTATTGCCTTTTGAAATCATCATCACTTCCTGACTTCCCTCCCCTCTTCCCCTTCTGTCACGCTCTTTACATTCTAGGAGTATCTGTAAAAGAAATGTATTAGTGTCCTAGGGATGCCATAAAAAGTATCACAATTTGAGAGACTTAAAACAAGAAAAACTTATCCTCTCACAGTTCTGGAGGCTAAACCCCTGAAATCAAGGTACGGTTTGTACCACATTCGCTCTGCAGACCCTAGGAAGAATCCTTCCTTGTCTCTTCCTAGTTTTAGTGGCTCCCAGCAATCCTTAAAGTTCTGTGGTTTGTAGCTGCATCACCCTGATCTCTGCCTATCTTTACAAGAACTTCTTCCCTGTTTGTGTGTCTCCTCCATTTCTATGTCTATCCACTTATAAGGATACCAGTTGTAGGATTCAGGGCCCACCCTAATCCAGTATGATCTCGTCTTAATCTTAACTACATCTGCAAAGATCCTGTTTCCAAATACAATGACATTATGAGCCTCTGTGTGGACAGGAATATGGGGGGACACTATTTCAACCCACTGCAGAGGATGGACTATATTACCAGTTTCTAATGTAGAAATTCTTAACATGAATTACTCTTTAAAGTGTATATCAAATATGAACTCTGTAGAATATAAACTGACATTCAGATTTCTTGGAAAATTGCAACATGTCAATCACCTTGAGGAGGTCCAAGATAGTCTATGGTGACAATTTTGTGTTTAGCCTCCCAGATAGTTTCATCTGCTAAGTGACCCATTCTGAATGTATATTTGTTAAGATACAAAGCTTACTCTTTCCCAAAACTAGCTTTCACATGTGGAATCTTGGAAGAGTGCATGAAAATCTTTTCAGGTTTTCCTTCTTAGATTTCCTAGTTCATCTGACGTCTCTCATATCTTTTGTTGTCAGTGTAGACTCCTGTTGCATGAATTTCAACTTCACGAATCCCTAAATAAAACAAAGTTATTGTCAGTCTAGTGTACTCTGGACAAGGGGCGCATAGAATTACTAAAACCTTTTGTGTATTGCCATGGGATTGGACTTTTGTTTTGTTTTTAAATTAGCTGTCATCAGCTTAAACTTCTCTCCTATATATTTTATATTTGTTTCTTATTCACAACCATTGTCTTTCCTATCTCCCTGTAGTACAGTAATACTGTAGTATTTTTCCTCCAGTCAGTCTAGAAACATCTTTCCCTGTGACATTGCCTACAATATAGGGTTATAGTTTTTTTTTAAATTAATTTCAAACTGCTATAATATATATTAAAAAATGATAATGATTTGTTAACAACTACCTCATTAATTCTTATTATATTCATTGTATTTAATATTTCCTTTCCGTTTTATTGACTTAGGAAATTGTTTAATGATTCTAAAATACACTGTTTTTTGCAATATATCTTTCTTATTTCCATGTAAACTGTTAACTCTGTGAAAAGTAGTCTTTAAAACCTTAGGTCTCCTTAGAACTTAGAAGGAAAAATCAAAATGGATTGAAACTAAGATACACACTACATATAAATGTATACAAATAAATCTGTATCTGGATTTTTTAAGGTGTGCCAATGTAGTTTTGACCTGCATATGTAGGGTTAACTAGCTGTTCTCATCTTTTATGTTAAAACTGATAGCTATTGTTTTGCTGTATGTATATTCTCCTTTAAAACTCAGACATATTTGATTTTTGGTTTTATATCAAGGTGTTTCTAAATGACCTGTTTTATTCATCATTGTTTACATAATTTATGTTGTTGTTACTTGTCTTCATACTTAATTCAGTAATTTGTCACTAATTTTCCCCATATTTTAGTGACAAATGGTTTGAGATTCTTTTTGTATTCTCTTTAAGTCACTAAATCATTTTATTGGCTTTCTATTTTATCCTGATGTGAGGTTTTCAGTAATGAATGAAATCTTATAGTCAATAAAGACTATATTTTATATTTAAAATGTATGACACCTCATTTTTTAAAAGTACAATCGCATGAAAATCAATGATTAGTCTGTTCTAAGTACTGAATTTGCTTTCTAACAATGGCGAATAATGTTCACAAAATGTGCTTTTATTCAAAATTTATATTTACTATTTATAATTACTTATTAGATATGGCACAATTGAAAAGAGAAAAGGAGCTCTTTTACTCTTTTAAAATTGATGGCTCTGTTAATGTCAATACGCAGAAATGACTATGTTAATGTTATGCCTGTAAGAAAGGAAACCCTTATTTTTTTGAGTCTAACATTTTAGGGTAAGAAAAATGCAATTATCATATGTATTTATAATTATATAATTTATATCTTTGGTTACTATTTACATAATTATATTTGAAGCCTGTTTGGTCACCAGGTAGAACAGAATCTCCCCAAACAAATCTGGTTAGGTTGTCAAGACTCAAGACCCTACACTAAGAGGGTACAGAAAGATACATTACTCATATAATGAGGTTTTCTGGAAAGAATAGGGCAGTATCCAAAACTGGATCCAAGCAGTTCCAAAATTGCTTAAGGGAGCAAAGAACGCTGACTGGCTTTGGATTTTATTGGGGTGGTGCTAGAGTGAAAGCTTCCCACATGCTGATCAGGGCTTGTGAGGTTTGAATTTTCCATTGATCATAAAGGAAAATGCACACAGGCTTTCCTGTCAGCTTGCCCCAGCCAGTTATGAGGCAAAAGGGAAACTGGGGGAGGGGGAAGGCTTGAAACTTGTCAGCAGTTAAAGGTCAAAAATGGATCAGCCTTCATCACAGTTCACTCTTAGCGTCTGATAAGTGAAATGTGCCATATTTTGTGGGAACCCATAATTGGGTTAACAAATTGTAACAGATCCCAGCCAGCTTATATCCTTAAAGAAGATGTGCTTAGTAACTGCCTTGCTTGCATAGTTGAGGTTTTAGCAACAACCCAGGCCCTTGGCTATAAATGCTGGGCGTGCCTGCTGTTAGTCTTTTATCCCCAAAACAGCCTTGGGCTGGAATGGTAAACAACTTATAAAAAGCTGCAGACTCAGAGGTGAGAAGGCTGGTTAGCCAATGACGGGTAAGATCCCCGAGGGGGGCAACCTAAGACAGGCACAGCCGCCTGAGTCCAAGTTGTTAAGCAGCTGATTCTCATACGTTCCGCCCTGATAAGCTGAAAGGCTCAACACGAACATGATTCACCAAAAGGGTCTTCTGACCTTGAGCCAAACACCAACAATAAACTAAGCCTTTGTACTCATTGTGATCCCACCCTGTCCTTCCCTAAATTCCTGCATTCCTCCTTTGACTGTATACAATAAATATGGGCGCATTTGAGAGGTTCATGGAGCTGGCTCCCGACTCCCTCTCACTCTCTTGACTCTTTTCCACGAAGTCTCGAGTAATTCATTCTGTCTCGGTGGGACTTCTGCTGGCCAGAACCCACAACTGGTGACGAACCCGCAATATTTGAGCTTGTTTAATGCCACAGTGGCACTTTGTGAGGGCTGCATTCATCAGAGAGGTGAAAATTCTTTGAATGCCTTGTTCCGCATGTCAGCAATGTGTATTGTGAGAAGTGAAATGAGTGCCTTAATCACTATCAATAACAACTAGAACTTGTGTTATGGAATTAGAATGTGTAGAGACACATGTGGCATTAATTTATATTTTGAATACGTCTGAGACAAAACCCAGAAACTTTTACCCCATAAGGGGCAACCTTGGACCACATAGTCAGACAATTGGCAATGGCCCAGCAGTCTAGAAAAATGTTCAGCTTGCGCTGATTTTCGACAAGGGCAGTCAGTGTAAAGATGACTGCCCAAAATTTGGGAAGTTGTGCTGATCACTGAGTCTTTTATCAGAGATGTTTTAGTTAAAGTATTAAAAGCATCTGCTGTCCAAAAATTCAGTCATGTGTGATGATGGTAGCCATACTGTCTGTAATGTGTACAGGCACTTTCTTTGCTATTCACTCAAGATCCCAGATGCCCCTCAGTTAGCTAAGGGATTCAGAAGAGTAGTGACTGCCTGCAAAACCATGGCATCTGTCCAGAAACTAAGGACAGGAAAAGACACACCCTCGTGCAGAGGAGATACTCCAGAGGGCCTATACCTAATATATAGGCATTATTTCCATTTTAGCAAGGAGGCCTTAGTGGCCATACCATACTTGCAGGATATGACTTCCATGACCCAAGACATAATGGGCAGCTGGATATAGAGGGCCATGGACTCAGAGCCTGTGAAAGGCTCTGTTCCTAGAAGATCCCAGTATGCAGCATTGCTGCTGGGATGGCATATGACTTAGGGCTTGGGAGGGAGCTTCCTGCACCAGAAGTCCATGAGCATGTTATAGCTTCCATGGGTGGCCCAGAGACTCCAAGAGGCATAAGAGGAAGTTGCTAAAGCCTCTAAAATGAAGGAGTCTCTGAGGGGCAGCACCAGTTGTGTTAAAACTTGGAAAAATTCTAGAGGCTTTTTTGTAGGAGGACGTATTCAAGGTAGGCCAGTTTTCTAGTAACTGCATAAATGGGTTTAAGTAAAATTATAAATGAAAAATATGTTTGCCCTCAAAATCCAAAAATTGCTGAAAGATTCTGAGCTGGTTTTAACATTGTGGTATCATGAGGGTCAATAGTTCTTTCTTAATGGTGTCAGGGATGCAGTGGTTTTTGCATGACCGACTAATTTCTAGGGATTTAAGTGAGGTGATAGGGTCTTCTATGTTTTGTGAGTTCTTTTGTATTTGTCTTAAATGATTGTAGTAAATGAATCTCCTTGAAGGAAGGTGTTATCAGTATGGTGTCATCTGTGCTCCTGGGGAAAGCTGGATGCAGTTACGGTCTTGCCTAACAGGACAGTGTGTAATGGCTAGGCTGCTGAAGACCTCCTGGGTAGCCAGGTAAAGTTGTCCCTTCAAAGCTGAAAGCAAAAAGCATATCCCATCAAAGTTGAAGGCAAACTATAGCTGACTTTTGAAATTAGCATTAAACAGAACATATGAACCACATCAACAGTAGTAAAATATTTACCAGCTAGTGATTGGAGAAGTCCACTAACTTCAATAGTATTGATTATGGGGCCCTTAATGGGTAGAACAACAGAATGAAGTTTGCAGTAAACTACTGTGAGGAACCATTCTTTTTTTTTTTTTTTTTTTTGGTTTAATAACAGCCAAACTGGCTATTAAATGGAAAAACAGTGGGGACAAACACCCCTTCTTTAAATGTTTTTTGTAATGGGTGTCAATCTTTTTTATATATATTGAACAATATTAACAATTTTAATTGTGAGGGAAAATCCATGGGATCTTAATGTGTTAGCCTGTTGTAAGCGCCAAAGACATAGCTTAATTTATTGCATTTTTGATTAGAGCTTCTTCCATCACCACTATGGGACATTTAGGCAGGGCAGTAATTCTGAAGATTAAGATGAGTCATGCTTATTTGTTCACTACTTTATATTTCATAACTACTTTAGATTACTGGGGGTGCCCTTTTTGTTTAAATTTAGTGGGATCCCTGGGAATAACTGTAAATCAGGCCTCTGTTTTGATTAAGGCCATGAAAGTTTGCCAGTCGGTGCATCTCAGTAAATATTAAAGTTAATTCAAAAATCATGTTGTAAAGGTGCAAAAGACAATTTGAGACATTTTATGTTTTCACTCTATAAATTTCTTGTAGTGAAATTCAGATTTCTAATTGGGTCAAACTGTGAAACCATCTTTCAACTACTTTGTTTATTGGTTACTGGATATACTTCGGAGAAGAGGCGATCTCTTTACTCTGCTCATATTTAAAAGTTTGTCTCCTGAGAATGCCAAGTCTGTAACATCAGGGTTAGGGACCGCCACCGTAACAATTGTTGCTTTATAGGATTTAAAGATTGTGAGTTTAAGTAGGGCTGGAATTACCTTCTTAGTTGTACCACATGGGTGCTGTAAGTGTTATCCTCTATAAACTTGAGGACCAGGATATATGTTGTAAAGAAGCTTTGGCAGCACTAATAGCAAAAGCATTTTTACAGAGCAGTGATTTATCTGCTTTTAGGAGTATAGACCTCAGCACACCACACAGTAACTGCTTTTCCACACAATTGGCCACCCAGCAGGCTCATATATTGCTCAGAGTATCAGTATTTTCCCTAAGAACTCTATAGAAGAAGTGTCAATGCCTGGTTGAGACCCAAAACCAAGTCACAAAGAGTCATTTCTCTGAACCTAGCATTAGTCATAGCTTATGCTGGAATCAAGACATGCAATTCAACCTGAGGCTCATAGGTAGGTCCAGGCTAAGATATACAACCCAGAGTCACTTTGAGAAGGGCCATTCTCTTGTTTCTAAATACCAGTTTTGAAAACTTCTGATTTAGGTTGATCAAATCTATGATAAAGATTCATTGGAACTCAGCAAATGCAGCACAAAGGAGCATAGCTCAAAATGCAAGATTGCTAACAGGTATCAGAGCGTTACTAACTCAAAGCAAGAAGAGTAGGACTCTCAGTGTGGTGGTCATTGCCTAGACACCTCTTTACTGCATCACTGTTGGCATTACCCTGTAGTTGGTTTGGATTTTGAGACTGATGGCACCACACAAACACCAAGGGAGTATGAATATTTTTATTGCTCACACAGTGAGGCTTTCTTGGGAGAGCAGGGCAGTCTCCCAAACAGGTCTAAACTGGCGTGAGAGAGCAGGGAAAGGAGATTGGCTTTTGGAGTTTAATTTTGGTTATGGGGTGGTAGTGGGGTGAGGGTTCTTGTGTTCAGGTCAGTGCTGAACACTAGTGCCCAAGGAGGGGGAGAACTCAGGCTTTCCAAACAGCTTGTCCAGATATGAAGCCTAAGGGGAAGGGGAACTGGGGGGCTTGAAGGCTGTCAGCAGTCAAACATCAGAGCATGGTTTCAGACTCTTTAAAACAAGCTGTAATTTATAAAGCTGCAACTTAAAAATTGTATAATATCTTGCATATTGATATATATCATAACTTCCTATTGCTATTACATTCTCTTTCCACCTTAAACAAAATTACTTCCTTTCCTACTCCACAAAAATGACTATAATATGCTCTAGAATGTGATTAGCTGAATTTTCAAAATAACTGTCAAAAGATCTACTAGGTCATTATGATAAATGTATATTTGCATTCACTGTGTAATGGATGTCAGTGTTGATGTTTCACATTTCTCTCATTTTTAAAATCAGTTACAGGAGGTATGCTTAATAATTCAAAAGAAAACTTTGAAAAATATATCACAAGAACATCAAGCTAGACATTTTACAACAATTTGTTCAAAGGGTCATTATGATGTTTCACCCTATTAATTTTTATCCCATTTATGTTTGCTTTAATTTTTTGCTTTATTTTTCCAAGATGGTAAGTTCAGTGTTTGCCCCATCAAGTTGTTTAATACCAGTTGGCATCAGTTTGCTGAAGATTATTTCCAAATATGGTTTAGATTCCTGAAGTCAGTGATGGTAACAATAATTAACTGACTGAAGATTGGACAGTTATTGCAGAATAGTGGAAAATAAACTAAATTGAGAGTCTAAAGGTCTAGATTATACTGATTTATCTGCCTCTGATTGGCCATGTGACCTTGAGAAAGTTATTTAAGTTTTCTGGGCCTCATTTTCTTAGTATAGAAGATGAAAATCTTTGATTCAGTAGTCTCCAAGGATTTGCCCAGTTCAAACAAATACATGGAATTTATAATTCAGATATGCTACTGGCAGGTAGAGAAGAAAAGTATAAGAAAGTACTACGAACTTTTCTGAAATTCAGGAATCTGTTCATAGAATTATATGGATTTAGGTAACTTCATTTAATTCTAAAGATGATAATACATTTAACATAAATTGTGATTTTTTTTACATTTCTAAAAAAGTAAGGTAAATTATGTAACAATGATATGCTGCATTCTTCTTTTATATTTTCTTTCTTTATTTTCCTCCTTTTCTGTTTTCTAATGTATCAAAATATCCCTGATGGTTAGCTTTACCTTTTTCACCTCTGTCATTAAAGTTCCATAAGTACTTTTGAAGGCACTTTTCATTTTTCATTCTCTACAAATGTTAGGAAAGTAATTTCTTACTCTTTTCCTCTACTGGTATTCAGGTACAAAATGAACTTTGAATGAGCTCTAATATTCATATAAAGCAAAAAAATGTAACTAGAAAATTTGTTGAAAATCAGTGGTCTTCCGTTAAGAACTTGATGTGAGAGAATCTTTGAAATAATGAAAAGAAAAAAAAAAAAGCAGTTCCCTATAGGTATTTATAACTTTTTCTGGTAAAGTTTTTATGGAGAAGTCATTAAATATAATGTTTTTAGTGTTTTATTATTCTATCATACAGAATCACACTTGTAATATTTCATACTATGACAGATTAAAGCTAGAAGATAAATGATTCACAAAAGCACACAGCATGCCACAGACAGAGTCTTTCGTAAACATGTAATACTTGTCACTTTTGACACTCTCCTACTGTTATCTCAGAATAGTATAATGATCTCTAATTGTTTAACACTGCAATCCAGTGCTGATTACAATTAAGATACAAATGTTTATTTTTTTTGTTTTGATGACTCATATGATTTGATTTATTTGCTTTAGATCTAACAAAACAGTTAGAAATTTGAAATAATTTCATTTCTTTGAAAACTCAATTCGTTATAGTTCAAGTAAGTTTAAGTATTGATAGTGTTTATTTTGTGGTTGGTGTACAAACACGTGTTGTACATCGCACACTGTAGAAGGGTTGTTCCAGTCCCTGAATTAAGAGGGATTTAACTAATATTCTCTTACATTTCATACAGACTCTTAATATTTCACCTAGCTGCTTTTGCTGATAAGGGGAAACTCTAAAACAGTTGTGCAACTGGATATTTTCCAAATTCACTAAGACTGTGTTATCTACTAAAATACCAAAGTAAATATCAGAGTTTCAGCTGTCATATTGCTTCTCTTAGCTGCCTTTTATATATTATATATATATAGTTAAATCTAGTATAATGTCAATTTTATTTTAACAAGGGTTGCCAATTAAAATTCAAATTAAAAGCACTAACTTAATGGCAGATAAATGAGACCAGAATGTGAGCATAGTTGGTAAGAAATGGTGGTAGTATGGTAAACTAAAGCTCCATGCCTTCTTGAAATCAGTTCAATTCCAAAATGTTTAAAAACACAGTGTGGTACAAACAAAACTCATCTGTGAATTGAATTTGATTTTCAATTTAATATGTTTGCTGCATTTAGTTTAGAAGTACGGAAACTTTATGACTGCCGTTTCCTTTTCCCTATCCCTTTGCTCTGTTCACAGTCTCTAAATTCATAGAAATTTGCTACCATTAATTCCAACCTCACTGTGGGCTGAGATCTGTATTATATTGCTTGTGAGTGGTAACTATTTACTAGTTGGACCAATTATTTATTCAAACAGTAGTATACACTCAGCCTGGAGCTAGAATATGAGTATAGAGGTTATGTAAACAATGGTTCCTGCCCTTCAGGAGCTATTAGAAAGGAACTAGATAATTGAAGAGTTTGTTTAAAAAGAATGTGAAAAGTGCTGTAATAGATGTTTGTGGAGGGTGTAAAGGAAAAATAGTAGAAAAACACCTATGGCAGATTGGTGGTAGGTTTGGGAGATGGGGGTCACAGTGTTAAAAATATGTATCTGATGATGTGTGTTAACCACTTGAAGAGCAACATTTCAGCCAGAGAAAATGACGCAGGGAAAGGCATAGATGTATGGTACATGCTTTCTGAAAGGAACTGCACCATGTTCCCTCTGGGTGAGGAGCAAAGCACTACTGAGAAACTAATATGCTTGAAGCTGGAGAAGCAGACAGAGACCAGATTAAGGAAGGCTTTCTATGCCACGTTTATATCAATTCAGAAATGCTTACTGGGTTCCCACTTAGCTTTAGAGAGACATTTTCTAGCCTGGAGATATCTGATATCCGAGGAAACAGAAATGCTTAATTGCTCTCATTAGCATGAACTCTAGCTGAGTAGTTGGACAATGTGAGAAGAACAGCCACCTGGTACATACTTGCGCAGTCATTTCACTTGTTAGAATTTTGAAATATTTTTGTGCTGTTGGCAATCTCCTGGATATTCCCACATTTCTCTGGCCACCTAGCCCTTCTACCAGTCCCTCCTCTCAGCAACGAAAAGAGTAATATCTAGCCCAGCATTGCTTTCTGACTGGCCTATGTACATGTCATATTGATTAAATGTTTCAAGTAGAGTAATGGGAGTAAAGAGTGAGAAAAAAGTAGAGTGCCATGAGGGAATGAGGGACGAATCAAATTTAGATAGGAGAGTCAGTGATGATTGTAGTGTTCTGCAAACTGAAAGATAAGTAGGAGGTTGAAATGTGTCCTGTATGTTGAAGAAATTAATGAAGCTATTTAAGCAATGTAGACATTCAGGTACAATGTTGATGGCAGGGCATGAGTGACTGTCCAAGAAGCACAAGATTGGAGAAAATGAGAGGACTAACTTTGACAGCATGAGAAGGGAAGAAAACATTGTTTATATGGGATATTAGAGATGAATAAAATATGTGTAGTCAGTATTTGAGAGTAATTCATGGTCTGGAGAGAGAATGATGGAAGCAGACATATGAGTAAAAGGGCCAAGTGGTATTACAGAGGCATTGAGACCTGGGACTAAAGCCCTTCTTGCTGTTTGGGGATGAGCTAAATCCAGAATCCAATCGTAAGCTTTGCAGATTCACAAATTCAATGCTGTCAGACTCTAGGAGGTTCATGTTGATTCCCACTCAGCAAACCCAGAGGAGACTGATTTATAAATCATAATTCCAATTAACCAATTTATTGTGAGAGAATATTCAGCAAGCTTATCAGTCCTGGCCATTTGCCTAGAACCCTCTGTATTAGTGAGTAAATCTACTCCTGGAACAAATGAATATATGAATATAATTATTTATCAAATTATGGATGAGAAGTTTATTGAATTAAAGACACCAGAAAGGGAGATTGATATACTTACAGAAAATTTATATCAAACTACTATGACTGGAAGAAATATTCTTACCTATACTGTAAAGGAATTTCTCTCTTAGAATTCACTACACCAACCTTTTCCAAAGTATTGGGAGCAAACATTAGTACGTGAGGATGAGGGGCAGAGGCAGAAAAGCCCTCCAAAATTTGTAAACACTGGGTTAAAAAAGTTTAAAAGGTCTTTTGATTTATTTCCTCTAAGCCTTCTCAGAACATTTACTACGCCAATGTGCATATTATTTGTGTGTGTGCCTTCATACATTCATATATATTTGATTGGGTCTCTTGTTTTAAAGTTGCAGCCCAATAAAAATATTAAACTAATGTGTAAGCTCTTTGTGGTCAGAGATTGTATTTTTTATTATTCCAAAAGTTTGACAATCCTTTGCACATTTCAAAAAATCTCAATATATATTTATCGACTGTGAATGATTAGATTAATAAAAGAATCAAGTAACCCTTTACACTGCATAGGGATGGCACATTCTTATTTTTTTTTTAGGCTCCTACCTACCATATTTGGTAACCAAAAGATTCGTTTATTCATGTTTCAATCAACCAAATGCTTTCTTAGTTGAGATAACTCCATTTTAATATTCATAAAATTAGCCTACACTTAATATCTTAAAGAAATTCTTACAATTGATGATTTTTGTAGACAACAACTGATATCCTGTTACGTTGTTGATTCTAACTTATTTTATTGGTCTACCTTAGCTACCAACTAAAACTTTTAAAACAGATATTAAAAGTAAGCCTGGTAAACAAAAATCATCATTTAAAAAAACCTGTAAGAATAGCATTTGTTCAGTTGAAGGCAAATCTTTAAAGTAACAAAAATCTTATTTTTATTGGCAGTGTCATTATCTGTGTTTGGATTGCTTGGAAATAGTGAGCTTGTATAATTTTATCAGGATTTTTTAGTCTAAACTGAAATTCTTCAAAGGTGTAATGCTATTAGACTCCTATTGCATGTTTTTTGACCCATAGTTCCTGATGAAATATTTTAATTAATTCTGTGGAGAAATATTCTGTAAAGTTCTTCTAATTTATGAAATTACACAATTTTCATGTCACAAATTCAAATGTTCAAGAAATCTAACTTTCCATCTTGTCTGTGGTTTTATGTGTCTAAAGTTTAGAGAGTGCCAGGGCAGAGTAAAGATGGAGAGTTTGGGAGCAGGGAAGAGGTAAGTAAGAAATAGGAAAAGGTTACGATGTAGCAGTTAGTCCTTTAGTATCCACTGAGGTATCCTCATTCCTATCTGATCAAACTGCCAGTACAGAATTTACTGCTCCATCCTTCTTATCTTGGCTACAGGGTGCCTCCTTTACATGATTTCTCCCAAGATGCATCTGATGCCTGGGTGTGTAGAACTATGTCAAGGATTGATGCTTATCTGAATTTCTTCCAAGAGTTGAGGCCTAAGTACCTCCTTATCCCACTCAAAGGTGCCTCACAGGGTTTGGTCTGGAGAGGACTGTGTATAGATGCTCACCTTGGAGATTCTCAACAGTGACCAGTTTGAAAGCTTGCCTGTGGACATGCATCTCTTCCTTTCCAGTGTAGGAAAGCTCCTACCCAGGATGGTGGTGGTACAGGAGGAACAGGGCAGAGGAATAACTCCATCTGACTAACCAAGCATATATCCATATACTTTTAATTTTGATGCCCAGACCACGCCTTTGAAGCTCAAGAGATGTGAATTTAACCATTATTTCTATTCTGTCCTGTCATCCATCCCCTAAGGTAAGGTAGAAGGACTAAAATTAGAATCAGTCCTATGCCTGAGAAGGGTACAGGGTGAAATGTTATAATTCCTTGGTAACACATCTATTTTACAATTTATAATTAACTGATAGATTAATACTTGTATTCTTTCTCTTCAATTTTTTACATCATATCCCGAGCTTACCTGCGTATTTAAGGAGGATTTGAGTGTAGCTGTATGCATGTAAACCTAAAATATATCCTCTGCCGCAAGAGGACAAACATTATAGCTCTATGAGCTGCGTTCCAGTCTTAGCTATATACCTTACCACTACTGTCATCTCAGGCTACTCATTTATCCTCTCTGAGACAATCTTATATCAAACAGGGATAGTTCTATTTGCCCCATCCTAGTCCATTTGACTTTTGTGAGCATAAACAATAAATATGTATGTGTGTGCATGCATTATCATGTTGTGAATTATAGGGCTCCGTGTAAAGGTTAGTTATAATCTTTTCAATATTTTGTTTTCACATTGGTTACTTTTAAGGAATATAGCATTTAAGAACTAGCTGTATTTTAAATATATTTTTGCGTACCAAACAAATATTTGGTTCGATTTATCTTCTTCAGATAATAGACTCTCCTTCATCCCAGGGCAGGTGGTACATTACATGTTCCATTAATGGTATTTCATAGAACCATGTATCTCTCCTTAGTGCCTACTGTACTTGGAAAGCAACTCTGACTATATCAGAATCCTTTATTTAATGAAATCTGAGTTCCACAACTGACCGATAACTGAGTTTCACCTGTCTAGTGATTGCTCTCCATACCAATTTGCTAAGTTTTTCTAAAATTTACCAAGTTGTTTGCTTTCATTTTTGCTGATTCCTGCTATAGTTGTTCTGTGGATTTTCTGTTAGAAAAATAAAGTCCATGTTCACATTTCTTACTTATAAGGCATATCATCAGACATTTTCTTTAGCTATCACTCACTTTTCTTCATAACATTTACAGCATAATCATCCTCCACATTTTTTTCTGCTTTAAAATTTTCTTTTTTATTTGCTTAGGAAATTATGTGATATTGGGATTTCTTTCCAGATAATCCTAGGGGCTGGGGCTGGGATGTTTTTTGTAGATGAAACTAGACTGTTCATGAGTAAATAATTTAAATTTTTCTGTATGAAAATGTTTTTAAAAATCAATTGATCTTTTATAGGCATTCATAAAAAGAGAATGAGATAAAAATATAAAAATCTATACTTCTAATTTTTTAATCCCTAGTTTGCATTATCAAGAGTTAGTTGATTGGGGAATTGTCTGGGATAGTTTTTCACTGAAGCAGTATGCTGTGTGATGTTGTATAAGTTACTTATTCTGTTATAACTTAGATTTCCTTAAATATAAGTAGATATGATATCTTTTTAGAGTCTAAAAGACCAAGTCCTAGCCCCTAGACAATCAGTTAACAAGGTACCGTGAAGCTGGATGAGTCACTTAATATCTCTGGGTCTCAGTTTCCTCATCTCTTAAAATGAGAACATTGAAAAAATATTTCTGGGGACATCTTTCACTGTGAACATCTTTATACTTTTGTTTATGTCTTGGCCTATTATGCTCTGTTTCCCCTGACTACTCTGGAGGTTAGTAGAGGTACATTTTCATCCCAGTTCTGCCATTGACTTGCTGATTACTTTGATCAAGTTACTTACTTAAGTTTCTTCCTCTGAGAAAATAACTGCCCCAACCCAATGGCTTTCTAGTGAGAATGGGAAACCTTCTGAGAAATAATTTATTTAGAGCATTTATATAGTACATGACTTGTATAAAATGCACAGTTAATTTTAACTAACATTTGCAATAGCATCACCTCTCTTATGTCATTATTTTTTTCTTAACTGCATATATAGATTTTTTTTTCTGTTCACTACATTTCTTCAATCATGGTTCAGAATATATGAAATAGAATTCTGCAATGTATTTCAGGAATTAAATTTTTTATAATTTATGTTACAATGATGAAAGTTGCCAAATGATAATCATTGGATAAGTAAATGTAAAATATAAAATTTTATTTATTTTGATTGATCTATGTTGTATATTATCTGAGCAATGTATGTTACTTGCTTACATATAATGTCAGAGTAAGTAAAGGCATATACCTAATTTTAGTTGGTTGAATGTCCCCGTATATGCAAGTGAACTGACTCGTTAACTGCATGATGGTATGCCTAGAGCATCCATGTGCTGGCATAACATGGAATGATATTACAAATGCATAGCTTAGTTGTTTGAGGTCAAAAGCCAGTAATCAAAGGGGAAAAAAATGCATTATTTAAGCACAGAGAATACGCATGATATAATTACCAGACAATCCATTGCTATGTGAAAATGCTGAAAACTGCCTCATAAAGAGTTAAAGCTGTCACTACAAATATATCAAAATCTCAATAAAAGCTCGCCTTTCCACCCAGTATTTTATATCTTTGATAAAAGAAAGTTACATGTATTAGATTATGTGATTATTTCCCTATTTAAGAAATTTTAAAGCAATATAATCACAAAAATTTTACTAACCTGGGCACATGGTTACATTTTTGTCTACTCTTGATTTTTTAAACCATATGCATACATTTTGAGAAGTGATATAAAGCATACTTTAAAAATAACTATTTTCTCACATCAGCTCTCTTATTCTTCAATTAAAGATCCTCATGTCTTAGGAAGCTAAGAGTACATTGGTACTGATGTACATATTTAAAATTTGCCTCTCAATAACATATTTAAAATTTGAATCCAGCACTGAAGAATAAAGATGCTTTAAAAACACCAATAGAATCATTTTATAACTGTTCTGATTATTTTATATCCAAGGGCAATTTTATAGTTTGCTGAGATTTAAACAGTGTGATAGGGAGGCCTCACTTTCTTCTTACCTGAGAATCTTGCAGGCTTTATGGCAGTGTGGTCTGGCAGATTGTATATAAACAGATCATAAATCACATCTGGGGACGATTTCAGTTACTGGTTCAGTGGCAGAAATGTAAGCCAAATGAGCAGATGTTATGGGGAAAGTTAGTATCTAATAAGATAACAAATTATCCTAAGCTTCATTAAAATATATTCCTAAATAATAAATATCTTTACAACCAATAAAACAAACACCATTAAAATCTAAATTTAAAAATCTTTATCCTAAAATATTGTACTTATAAATAATTATTAATTTTGTCCACTAGCAATATTAAAAGGCCATATAATTAATCAAATTTTTAACAAGGAGTACACTTAAAAAAAGAGTAGTATTACTTTTAAATCATATTGAATGCCTCTCTAAAAACTTCAAGAATAATGCTTCTACAAAACTTAAGAAAGATATATTTTTGGCTTATTTTAATTTTATACTAATTCTAGAAAAAAAATAGGAAACACCAAGAAAGAGTTTGTTTTAAACCATCCATGACTCCACTATCCAGAGAAATTACTGTACACATTTAGGCTTTTTTCTTTCTAGTATTTTACATGAGCTTTAATGAAACAGTAAACATAAAATGTATGTAATTTTCTATTTGGTGTCTTTAACCAACTATATTAGAAGTATTATGCTACTAACTATTGTTCAACATCATGATTTTTGATAGTTGTATCATGTTTATTCCATTATATATTTGTACCAAAGTCTATTTAATCATTTCTTGAGACTAGATACTCAGATTGTCTCTCCTATCCCACTTTTTTCTTTATAAGTATCATTGTAATAAACATGTTTATATATACTTCTTTGACTACATCTTTGATTAGTTTCTAGACTAACTCCCAGAAAAGGAATCACTGAGTCAGAGGCATGAACTTTTTTGAAGCTCCTAATGAAATATATTTCTAAATTGCTTTCCAGAATGATTTAACCAATTTACAATTCCACCAAAAAGTGTAAGAAATTACCTAGATCATTGAACTCAATTGGCTTTTGAAACAAAGCTTATGTCATTTAAATAGAAGCTGTAGTCCAGTCAACTGCAAACTCACAAGCGTTTCTTACAATTCAGATATCCAAGAAAAAATACATTCAGTACGGAGCCTCATGAGATGCCCATACCCACATGAACTCACCAAGTTCAGTCCTTGAGCTCTGCTGTTTCCAAACTAAGGTTTGAAGTGGTCCCTGGAGTCTCAAACTCCACCCACAGTTATAAGATACTAATTTATAAATCAGATGACATTTTGTTAATTTACAGAGAAATACATATGCCAAGTAGATCAGAATATTAATTTTAGCAAGCCCAATATATTCCTTCTACGTTGAAAAGATAGAAAATTAAAATCTGAATATTAGTTTTCAGTACAGAATTATTTTATAAAGTAATTCAATGATAATGATGTCACATTTTCAAACTATGAAATCCTAAAACGTATTTCTTTTCTATAGACTATATCCTCACATTGCTTGAACAACACGTAATAGATCTTTGACTTTTATTTTCTACACTATAGACTGGGCATCCCCTTTCACTTATGGCATCCTAGTTTGGGCATCTATTGATATGAAAGACTATATTCTATCAATATTTGTTAGACTGGTATTTTGAAATCATTGTGCTCTTACCAGCAAAATTACAAAAAGAGCTTATAGCTGGGTGTTTACAACCATTTCAATTTCTTCAGGTTGTTTTTTTCTTATCATTCCAGAAATGAAATTTTTAAGCTTCTGTATTCTGGGGGTTCAAACTATTTGTGATGTGCACTATTCTGTGTACTAATTACAGTGTAAGAAAATGCAGTTAGTCTCAATCTTATGTTTTACTTCTCAGAGATCGTATTAATCCTTGATAGTATGGTTCTTAAATTTGCAGACAGCCTATTTTTTTTTTTTTAGGAGAAGGATATGTAGGTTCTTACAGGTTTATTCTTCTCAACTTTTTTTTATTTTTAACTTTTTAAATATTTTATTGAAGTATAGTCAGTTTACAATTTTGTGCTAATTTCTGGTGTACAGCATAATGTTTCGGTTATATATATATATATTCATTTTCATATTCTTTATCATTATAGGTTATTAGAAGGTATTGAATATAGTTCCGTGTGCTATACAGAACCTTGTTGTTTATCTATTTTATATATAGTAGTTAATATTTGCAAATCTTGAACTCTTAATTTAGCCCTCCATCCTCCCATCCCCCATTAACCACAAGTTTGTTTTCTATGTCTATGGGTCTGTTTCTGTTTTGTAAATAAGTTCATTTGTGTCATCATTTTAGATTCCATATATGAGTGATATCGTATGGTATTTTTCTTTCTCTTTCTGACTTACTTAGTACGACAATCTCCATGTCCATCCATGTTGCTGCAAATGGCATTATTTTATTCTATTTTATGTCTGAATAATATTCTATTATGTACGTATAAATATACACATACATATATAACTCAACTTCTTTATCCAGTCATCTGTCAATGGACATTTAGGTTGTTTCCATGTCTTGGCTATTGTAAATAGTGCTGCTATGAACATTGAGGTGTATGTATCTTTTTGAATTAGAGTTTCCTCCAGATATATATCTAGGAGTGGGATTGCTGGATCATATAGTAAGTCTATTTTTAGTTTTTTAAAGAATCTCCATACTGTTTTTCATAATAGCTACACTAAACTACATTCTCACCAAAAATGTAGGAGTGTTCCCTTTTCTCCAGACCCTCTCCAGCATTTAATATTTGTGGACGCTTTTAATAATGGCCATTCTGACTGGTGTGAGGTAGTATCTCATTGTAGTTTTGATTTGCATTTCTCTGATCATTAGTGATATTGAGCATTTTTTTATGTGCCTATTTGTGTGTCTTCATTGGAGAATTGCTTATTTAGGTCTTCTGCGTATTTTTGGATTGGATTGTTTGGTTTTTGTTATTGAGTTGTATGAGCTCTTTGTATATTCTGGAAATTAAGCTGTTGTCAGTTGCATCATTTGCAAGTATTTTTTCCCATTTCGTAGGTTTGGTTTTTTTTTTTTGTTGTTTTTTTTTTTTTTGGTTGTTCATAGTTTCTTTTGCTGTGCAAAAGCTTATGAGCTTCATTAAGTCCCATTTGTTTAGTTTTGCTTTCATTTCTGTTGCCTGGGTAGACTGCCCTAGGAGAACATTGATAAGATTTATGTCAGAGAATGTTTTGCCTATTTTCTTCTAGTAAGTTTATAGTATTTTGTCTTATGTTTAACAGACAGCCTAATTTTTAAATCAAGCTTCCAATCTTAATAGAAATATGACATTGGACAAGTCTCTAAACCTCTAGGTCTCAGATTTGTCATCTGTAAGATGAAGGTAACAATTCTTGTAGTGTCATTGGGAGGATTTTCCATATAAAGTAATTATGTATGCTGCCCACAATGTAGAAAATGCTTAGTAAAAAATTAACTGTGATTACTTTTATTACCACGTAATAGAAATAATGAAGTCTATTTTTCCCCACATGTTTGACAAAAATATCTTCGACAATTTAAAAAGGCTTCATATACTCTTAGGAGTAAATTATATGTAACAAAATAATTCAGAAACATAATGTTATTTCAGAATCTCTGCAGTATTTAGACTTCTAACACATATAGCTGCCTCTTATTTCAGTTTTCTGAAGATTTTTCTGTTTTTAACTTTGGAATTAATTTAGAATTTAAAGAGAATGATACAGACATATATTTACTAAAATTTGTATCTATTCTCATTTACCAAATATATTCTTAGCCAAGTAAGATTATATTACTAACTGGTAAATCCAGAGAACACTCCTGTGGGAACTTTACAGCAAACGAAGATGCCCTGCAATCATTATTATTTAATCTTATTTTAGAAATGTCCTAAGCTATGAGATAGATAGGTGTATGCATATTGAATAGAAAATGGCAAAATATCATTACTTGCAATGACACAGTTACATATTAGAAAATCCAAAGAAATCAAATGAAGCTTTTAAAAAATAATAAAACTGACTGAATAAAATATAAATATGTATTGGCTTTCCTCTATAATAGTAATAACCAGGGAGAAATATAGTTAAAATAGATTAGTACTTACATGATTTCATAAGAAGCTTTTCAGTAAAAGGTTTCCAAAATCTCAAAGTCATTATGCTTTATTTAAAGCTAAATTTTCAGACCCAGATGCTTATGAATTAATTATATCATGTAAAATGATTAGCTTTTTTCCTTTTTGAGAAATACTGATTAATTTACTTAAGGAGGTTTCAATATAGATAAGGTGACAACATAAATCAAACATAAAAATGATAGAAAGTGGTAAGCACCTTACAAAAGATACCACATTGTATCTTACGGAACATGAAAACATGAGAGATACTGGCCTGTGATTTGAATGGTAGTTTTTGAATGAGCCTAAGAAGACAGTCTAAGGTTAGAAAAGAAAATAGAAAAGTTTTTTAGGTCAATAACTTTATTAAATGGAGTCACTAAAAAACAATTTTTTTTTTAACTGCAAGAGGAAATTGACAAGGATGGTGAAACTTCTAGAAGCCATATTATGTAAGGGATATGTAAAGGATGGGGAACATTTCAAGGAAGGCTTACTGGTAAGGGAGTTTCCATAGGAAATAGTATGAATGGATGGGAGAAAATTGAAGGGAGGCAGATTTTGGCAAAGTATGAGAAAAGATGATCTGGAAACTAGTTTGTTTGTTTGCTTTAAACAAGAAATGGGTTTCCTTATCACACCATGAATTCTTCATCATTCAAGATATTTAAGTGGAGATTGTAACTGGATGAATCGGGAAGTTTACCTGATAGTTCCTGAGATCCATTTCACTGTCCTGGTTCTTTCTCTAAACTGTGAAGCGGTGTTTTAGATGAGCATTTTGTATTTCAAAACACTCCTGTCATTTTAATTATTTCCTCCTAAATATCAGTTTTTACTGATTACTTTTAAAGACTGGCTTTTTTTTTCCTTTGAAGCATCTTTATATCAAGGTATAATATATTTCTGACATAAAATTGCTTATGAGTTGTTTCCAAAAATAAGTCTTATATTTGTTATATTTTGTTGAAGTATTTCAGCTCAGCAAATGTTAAAACTATTTCTGATATGAAATAACTGAAACAAAAGGAGGTACTATCAATTTATATCCAAGTATTCTTAGTCATAGTTTGCTTAAGTACTTTGAAACCTCTAATATCCACCTCTAATATTATTCTAAAATATCAGCCTGTATTCATATTATAAACTTTGTACCATACTTTATTTCATAGTATGCTTTTCTAATTTTTTTAATTTATAAGAAAAATTATTGTTTTCAAATTATAGGTAGAAATTGAACTGTTAAATCCCTTTAGTTGTAGTGTTTTAAAATAGAAATATTAGACATTTATTATTGAAATGTCTAAAGTCTCAAGACAAATAGATCAGTCTTGCAAAACAAGTTCCAGATGATTGAGCCTAAAAAACATAATATGTTATTGTTGATTTAATAAACAATATACATTGGTTTACACAATTGAAATTTCCAGAGGGTACTGGCTTTAAGTGACACTTGATCCAGTGTATAAAACCATGGTACCATGGCACTCAGTACCTGATTCTTCTCTGTCCCCATGCTCAGCTTTTCACAGTGTCAGCTTCTTCATCAGACTCCTCTCCATGCTCCATGTCCTGTCCAAAACCTTACTCTCCTACATGACAAATCAAGGCTCTCCCTTCTTGGAGATAAACTAGCTTTGACAGTTAGAAACCTCGTGATTTTTATATCACACCATTAGAATACTGAGAGCTTTTTCTGATTTTTTTGTTTAAAACCCAAAAAAGAAAAGTTTTTTGGTTTTGGTTTTTTTAATTTCTAAAAAAATCCTCCAAATACTTCCTACTATCTTGAGGACCTTAATCAGTTTACATTTCAATCCCTGAACTGCTCACTAAGGCCTGTGGTTAAGAAATACTGATTTGCTTTAACTGATTAAGGTTATCCCCTGGTCTGGGTGTAGAACCAGTCCCACCCAAATCATATGGGTTGAGAATGAGGTTTGTAGTCCAGGAAAAAAAATCAATAATCAAGAGACACTTTAAGGAAAATAAATTTAAATAGATCTAGGGTAGCAAACAAAGCAACAAATCCACTCTATGTGGATCCCTGATCCCAAAGATTCCTTCTAGTTCCTAACAAAGAACACCTTGAATATTCATTCCTGTTAACTTTAACTACTCCAGGTTTACAATTGTAACTTAAGTGCTTTCAACAATTTTTTCTTTGAAAACAATTAGCACCATATGAAGTCAATTAAAATTTGATAATTGCAGTTTTCATAATTATCTGTTTACTTATGGAATTAAGTTTTGCCAGTCACATAAACTATTTCTTTCTTTTGTAGAGCTTCAAAGATATTTGTTCAGTTTTTTAAATAAAACTTTAACACTGCCTAGAGAAAATTAGAGATTCCCTTCAATTTATTTGTTAGGATTGATTAAATTAAAAAATTTTTAAGGCAGTTGAATTTTTCCCTTCCTTCTTTGCTTTTTTTTTTTTAAATAAATTAACTGTTACTCTGCTATACCCAGTTACTTCAGAATTCAAATAGAAAATCCAAGAACAGTGTGAGATTTTTTTTTTAAGTGCTAAAATTAGTTCTGAAAATTCAGAACAGTATGAGATATGAATGAGATGAATTTAGTCACTTAAATGGAAAATCTGAGAAGTGAACTCAACAAAATACCACTTTAGTGACTCTAGCAGCAATCTGAGTGGTCAGCTTTCTGTCACGTGCTAGATTTTGTGATCAGAAATCAAAATCTATTTTCAAGAAATTCTACCTCCTGATCAGCTCTTTTTGTTTCAGTCAGTTATTAAAATGACAACAACTGGCCTCAGCTTTTTAAATTTAAATGGGTCAGTTTTTACTTATATTCATATTTTTTTGACATTGTAAATGCTATGGCAACTTTCAGTGTGAGTGGAAGGAATATGATTGAATTCAAGAAGCTTATCAGAGATAACTCATCTGTTCAGTGATTTTTTAGGCATGGTTGGAGAGGTTAGGTGATATGAAGAAATCCAAGTTGACTTTATACGGTCTCAGTGATTGAGAACATGGTCAGTATTGGAGTTGTTCTTGAGGGAAATTTTAGTTTCTGCCTTTCAAGAGCAAATAATGTGTGAAGGGGGTGGGTAGATGAAACACAACAAGTAGAAAACTAAATGAAAATATATCCTCAAATACTAAGTGGTGTGTAGAGCAGATCTTGAATATCACAGGAAGGGAAAGAAGAGAGATATCACTGAAGTCTGAGTAATCAAAGGTGTCTTTGTAGAAGCTAGTGCCTCTTAGCCTTTTATATGAGCTTGGAAATATCTTTTTTTTCCCTCTGAATAATGCTACTATATTTACCAACCTTGTAGCATTTTTATAAGAATTAACATTAATAAAAAATACTAGAAAGCCACCAACTGGGACTATTATAAAAATACTAAAATCTAACAATAGAAAAATAGAAACAGTAGAATAAAAGGTTATGTTTTGTTACCCAAGAAAAACTTTCCATACCGAGATTTTATTGTTCATACAGTTCAGATCTGTTTGGATGTATAGCCCAAAATAAGGTCTTATGGCATGCCTTTATTTTATTGACATATGTATTCCTGTATTTAGGAATTCTTTTATTCTTCTGCTTTGTGAGCTTAACACTGAGCCCCACATCATGCCAGAGGCTGTGTGCAAATATGACTCCTAATCTGAGGTATTTGCAATCTGTTCTTCTGAAAGAGCATTTTCAAATTATAGATAAACTCCTCCTTTAAATAATTATACACTAAACTATAGCTTTATTTTCCCTTTTATGGGACATTTTAAATGAGTGAAATAAAGCAGAATTTGTTTGCTTGTTGGAAATGATAATTGACAGAAATACATGGAGTATTTTGGAGAAAATTATATCTACTAATGCTTCAGCTGATTTCAACTGTTGATTTTACTCCAAAAGTTATTGCTTTTCAACATTCTAATGTTGAAATAACTCTTCATACCCCTTTTGGCTCAGGTGCTAAAGCTTATGTAAATCCAATGAATTTCATTACGGTGTAGTCAGAACCTAACTTAGTCTCTAGCTGTGCTCAAATAAGAGCCTGTCATTCAGCCAAGTGTAAAGTCCACATTTGATAAAGGCTAGACACAAAACCATGATGATTTCCCACTGAGCATCCACAGTTGACTACTCACAGTGGCATTCACATTCATTCAAAAGCCGTATGTCTCTGCTTTGTGTGGATTTGTAACACATTTTATTTTATTGATACAGTGATTTCATTTTCAATAATATATTTAAAATGCCAGAATTTATGTAGACTCCCATTACAGTAGCATAAAGCATATAGATAGAACCTAGGAAGAAAGAGATATTACTAAATAACAATGCAGGTTGGGGAGAAATGTGCCTATTAACACACAATAAAATGAAACTTGTCCTCAGAATATTTTTAAAGCAGAAAAACTACTTCTGTAGCTGGGAACAGATGTTTTTAGCCAGCAGTATGGGATGTAGTATATATATCATACTATATAATTTTATACATGGATAAAAGATGGGGGCTTTTTTCAGATGCTATGTCTTTGTCTTAATTCTTTTTATGAATGAAAAGTGACTATAACAGAGATTTTCTGATCCAAAAAAGATACAGAAAAGAATTCTTTTCTTACCTTATAACTTTCTTCATTATGCTTATTTTAATATATTTTATATTGCAATTGATGTATATATCTGTCTTTTTAATTAGATCAATTTCTCAAGATGAGAACAAACCATATAATAACCAATGGAGTACTTTAAAATGTACATTCCTTAAGCTCTATTTCAGCGTAATGACTAAGATTCTCTGGGGACAGCTCCTTCACAAATTCAAAAGCAGCCAGGATGCTTCCCATGTGCCCTCTATTTGACAACTGTTGCACTAGATAGGAAACCACTTGAGGGAAAGTACCACGCCATATTTCCCTTTACCCTGTATCACTCATGGCATTGCCACAAGTGATTTTTAAGTTTAATGGCGTTAAAATGATTTTCTTCATTTCACATCTATAGGAAATGTGTTATGCTCATAAATATCCAAAAAATAATAAAAAAAATTCCTTGCAGAATGTTTAAGAGATGACCACGATGGCATATCCACCAGTTAACATTGACAACACAATGAAAAGGTACAGAGAGGTAAAATGCACATTTTTTCAGTGCATGGTATATCAGGAACAATTCTGAGATGAGATATAAGTCATAAATCATTCTTTAAGCTATTGTGAAAAGTACCCAAGTTAAAAAATGTGTCCCATCTATTGTTTTGCCTTAGTAAGCGCTCTACTAAGTGCTGTGAAAATGATTACTTAACAAAAAATATTTTAAGTTGTTGCAGCATATACCCAGGGTTTATTAGTTTCCAGAGCCTGGTTCTTATTTCACTGAAGTACACTGAAGAAATCTGACCTTAGAAATAAACTCAGGATGAATAAACAAGTTTCCAACTACTTCCTACTTTTAAAAGCCAAGACTTTTCAGTTTTGACATACCTTATATGTGCAGTAAGTGCAATGACTTAAAAGTCAAATGGGCTTGGTCGTAGTACTGTCTTATCTTTTACTAGCTGTATGATCATATGCAATTATTTAATGCTAAGTGTTAATTACCTTATATATGAAACAGGAATATTAATACCTGCCTCCCAGAATTGTTTAGGGTTTAGAAATAATGTTTATAAAGCATTTACTATTCTACTTATTGTTATTATTTTATTGTTATAATTATTATTACTGTTAACATCATTGACATGTTTGAGAAGTCAATGATATCTCTCCCATCCCAAAGAAGTATTGTCTGTTTTTAAGAAAAATAATTACTTGTTCATCTCCTTTCCATACATTACTTTTCCTGAATCAAACTTATGCTTATTTTAAAAAACATTTTTCCAACACTGACATTTCCCAATGTCTCTGGTTTCACTTACCTATCCAAACTCTAAGCCTGTTTTGATTGCCAACTCCAAGGGTAGCTACTCCATATTCTTAAGAGCAGATGAATCAATGTGCATTTCTCTGTTTGCTGAAATTATGCAATCAGTCAAGATGTACTATAAACTAGAGACATACTCTGGTGAACCAGTCATTGAATTTGTTTTGGAAAAATTAGAATATCAAAGATTTCAAGTTGGAGGCAACTTTACAAAGAAATGAAATCTTTTTGAGTTCGTGCCCAGAGGTGGGAATGGATCCAGGTTTTGTGTGGTCTAAAGCTGATCTATTTGAGGGAGCCCTCTTCAAGAAAAAGAATATGTTGCTTTTGCAGTTTTGTCGAACTGTATATCCTTGGGGACACACTGATGGTTCTTTTCCAGGGTATCTGAGGAAGTGTGTGCAAGGTAGGAGCTTCTTTAACTTCACAGTAGATCTACATCTGCCAAGAGGAATCAAATGATAATATTTTTCTCTCTTTTGAGAAGTTTAAGATCTCATTCTGGGGAAAAGATAGCCCCACTATGAACATACACATGGTACCAATAACTATACAGCACTGAAGGAAGTATTATGTGGCATAGATTATAAGTACTAAAGGGCCCATAAAAGAGAGAGAATAATGGTTATAGCTGTTAGGAGATGGAGAGTAAAAGGAACATGCTTAAAAATGAACCTACAAAAATGATGATGATAATGATTAGTAGACTGGATTGAAAGTTGCATTTATAAGTTGAACAACCAACCTGTTACCAAATTTCCACCCTGCCACACAAACTGTATAAAAATAAATGCAATCATGATGATCATATGTCAGGCATTCTCCTAGGGGTTTGCATTATTATCTCATTTAATCTCTATATAAAACAGTGGAATGAGACAGGCTTATTTCATTAACTTGCCCAATGTCCTTTTGTTAGTGAATCTTAGTGTTGGGCTTGCAACTCAAATCTATCAGACTTTCTTCATAGGTACCACTTCACATTGCCTTGAACAACCTCTCAAGAATGCTTGAGCATAGGTAAAGATCTCTAACTTTATTCTGTCGACAAATTAAAGTAGTCTGGAGTTAGAATATTTGAAAGCCTATCCAGTTTTCTGGCAGCTTTATCACCTATACCCCATTTAAGAAACAAAATAGCTGCTAGACCATATGCAAACACTAATGGGGTTTTGCAGATAAACTTAGTACAATTACTATAATTGAGATTTATACAATAAATGCAAGAAATAATTGATCCTAACACAAAGAATTCACCTCTGAAATAGGTGATTTACTACCTTCTTTTTAACTCACTAAATCCAAAAGTTAATGATTAACTTGCGTAAAAAGTACTCCTGCAGTCATTTGTAAAGCAAAAAATAATGATAATTATTTGGGTAGATTTGTTTAAAAGTGACAGTTACTCATAAATATACTCCTAGACTTCTGTGCCCACAAGAACTTATATCCTGTTCCACACAGCTGATAAAAACATAAAAGGAACATTCTTCATTCTTTCCCTGCTGTAGATCATTTCTGCCCTTGGGAGGTAGCTGTCTACAATGCTGAGTTATTTTGTCTTCTTGGAATATGAGCTTACTCTCTAAATTTATTTCTAAATAAACAATGACAGCACTGTTCTCGCACAAATTTTTATTTGATTGACCAGCCTATACTTCTGGAATAAGAACTTAATTGTTCTGTCCCTGTAATTCATGCCAAAATGTGGTTGGATCTCAGTTACTAGTTCTGACAAAATTGAGAAAATTAAGTTTTTGTCTTTACGTAGAAATTAACAATTTAACACCTAAAATCATTATAAACCTTCAAACTTTTTGACTGACCCCCACATAAAGAAAAAATATTTTACTTCTCAACCCATCTCATACCTAATCTCCTTTTTTTTCTGAGATGTCTCTGATCTATTCTTTCTCTTTTTTGTGTGTTCTGTTCTATTCTGTTCTACCCTGTTCAATACTGTTATGATTCATTAAAAATATAATGCTTGTTCTGATCTAATACATTGATTTTATAAACTATTAGAGTTTTGACCTTCTGTGTGAAAACACTTTTCCAAAACTTTAAGTATATACTAAAGGGCACTACAAAATGCAGTAGGCATGTTTTTCTAACTATTGTATTATAGGAAAATATTTATTAACATGTGAGTGTTCTTAGTCTGACTTCGTCTTTGGATTACTGCTTTGTTCACTTGTCTTTTTTCTGAAGTAAGTATTTGCCAGTTTTCATATGATTCATTATGACTGTGTAATGTAGAATCAAGAAAAGAGAGAGGGAAGCAGAGCTAAGAAGGTGAAAGGAAAAGAAAAACTAAGATGCAAAGGTTAAGACTGGGCCTGAGAAAGGTGGAGCGTCTAAGAGAGTAGAGAAAGAAAGTTTGCAAGTTGGGTACAGGGAAAGAGAAATTCATTTGGATAGTAAAAATTTTTGTTACTAAGCATTATCTCCTCTCTGCCTCATTTTTGGAATGTTGTGGTGACTATTACTCAATATGTAGTACTTCTTGAATGCTTGCCACATAACCAGCCTCCATCCCTGAAAAGTAACATGTAGCTATAAAACATAGTGAGTTGCACATTCAGGGTGATAAGCTCAACATTTTTTACTTTGTGGAGAGAGTAGATTTCACAGCTCAAGGTGGCCTTCCTGTTTTTATTGAGTAGTACAGTCCACAGAAATCATCCATCATTTCTCTGTTGTTCAGCTCTGCCTCTCTAAAGAAATTAAATGGTAGACACATGCCATACCTCCTCACCATTCATTTTTCTTACTGTCCTTTTGTCTAAGTCATTAACTAACAATCTTCAAATTAAAGTATACTTCTGTAGGGTTTATGTATAAAATAAATATATGAGAAACTTTTCTTTCAAGAAAATATTCTTAAAGAAATTATCACCTCTGCTTTATATATACACCAGTCAGCTTTAAACAAAAATAAAAATTTTTAAGTATTTTTAATGGAAAAGTTAAAAATTATCTTTTCTATTTAGTAATAGAATATGCCTTTTAAATATCAAAATGAAAAGGAGGCATCAGGTGTCTGTTACTCAGAGGCAGTGCAGTCTTCCTTCAGTTTTATGACTCTTCCAATTGTTATCCAATGGCCTATATCCTACTGAAGTTTATTAACCTTAGTATGGGTGAGGGTAGGGACTGGCTTGATGATGATAACGTTTGAATTATCTTCAGAGCCTGATGTTGGAGCTGGCAGAACTGAGGCAGCTGCACAGGCATCAACTCACAGAAGTGAAAATTGATCCCCTCCCCACCTAGACTCCCCATCTAATTACCACAAGTGTAAGTAAATAATACACACACACACACACACACACAGAGTCACATACATACACACCTAACAACTCAACTAAATCCCCTTTTCTTTCTGTTGAACTCTCTCTCTTCAGTACATTGGTGACAGGCTAATGTAGGCTCTATATTACATTTTATAATCTGTACTATCAATCTCTAGACTAGTGAACTGAGTATTACCTGAGATCAGCAGTTGCCATCAGTTGAAATTCTGAAACTTATTAATGCTTGGCATAGGGTTGTTTATCAGGTGATTTTATGTAAACAGTTTACTAAGGTATTTATTGTATGGTTCATAAATACTCTTTTATAAATTCATATTCCTATAATAAGTCCCATATTTTGAACATAAAAATGTATACATTTTTTAACTTAAAAACCAATTTCTCTCAGAAGTAATAAAGAAGATTGGTTTGAAAGGGCAACAAATTATTAGCAAGCTGAGGATGCCCACGTGTTTCAAGCTGCCCCTGAGTACCTGACATAGATAGCAATGAATACAATTGTTACATAAATGAGTGAATCACTTATGTGGTTTAATCTTGTAACATTTTTTCACACGATGGTGTTTCTGCTTTAGGAAGAGCTAAAAAGGGAGGCGACAGGGCTTGGTAATAACTGCTTTCTCCTTTTCCTGCTTAAACTGGCCTTTATCATCCTTCCATAGAATCATTTTATAGCTAATTCTTGGATCTGTTTGAGGAAGAGAGTAATGAAGGGAAAACGGAGAACTGGAATTTGAAAACTGATTTTAAAAGCTCCCTGACATGCTGTGTGTAGTACATGTACTCCTGTTCAGTAAGGGTTTGTTCTCCCTGCTGCAGACATGTGGGACGTTGTAAAAGGTATTTGAAAGAAGATTTTATGCAGATATTAGTAGGGCTAAATAAAGATGCTGGCCTCAGTTTCCAAAAATGATGGATGTATCATTGGAATTAGAAATGTATGGCTACTGCTTAGAATTAAATTGATAATTTGTATGATTTTAACTTGCTCAGGGTACCAGATGCTTTTTTTTGTTTGTTTGTTTTCTACCTATTGCTGAACTGCAGGAACTTTGACCTCTAATTTGCTGTGTCTATGTGAAGTCCACAGGATAGTGATCTCTCAGTGAATGCTGTTTACTGAAAAATCACTGATAATTTCTAAACTCTAAGTTCTTTACAAAAAAGAGAAATAGTTTCTGGTGACCTATTCCAGCAGAAGTTACCTATTTTTGTGTTTGTAAATGAGTTTGATATTTTGGAGATTTGAGTCATAAACATTTTAAATTACTGATTGCCTAAATGTATTAATAAAATTCAGTGCAATTTAGGTGAGGTTTCCCACAGTCTTGGGTGATTAACCTCAATTTCTTTTGCAACCCTACGCCTGAGAAGAAATCCATGTAGGAGTCACTCTATGAAGCCTTTCTTACATTTTTTTCACACTAATAATATGAAAATATTGCTGTACTTTTGTTATTGTGTCACCCTCTAGGGTCATACTACTGATTTCATATACCTGTAATTCAGTATTTGATGACTGTCTTCGATGCTAGACTGTCATTCCCATGAGACCTGGAACTGTGCCTATTGTTTTTACACTTGTGTCCCCAGAGCTGAGTACAGCATGAGTGACTGCCAGCAAGAAGTATCTTTAAATAAGAACTAATGGCAATATATACATATAATGGGTGGTGCAGGTGTTAATAACTAGGAGTTCAAGTGGTTTAAAAATATGAGGGTTGAATCATGGGAATTCAGAGAGGATTTAGGGAGGTGATAAGACTTGTTTTCTGTTGGCTAAGTGGTAGATGTCATACAGGTGGAGGGAAAGAAGGAAGGGCATTCCAGGGAAGGAGGAGCATGAACAGAACACTAAGAATCTCCACCACTGAATTTACTATTGGGGTCGTAAGTGCATGCCAATATGTTGTCTCTTTCCCAAGCTTCTGAGATCTTTGAGAGCAAGGATTGTATATTCTCAGCTCCAAGAATATTTACTTATACATTACCAGCACTCAATAAATATTTATTGACCAAGTGGATACTAACCTGACTTCTAATCTGGCCATGAACTTGAACCCAAGTTTCCAGGGTTGTTTTTTTTTTTTTTTTTTTCCCCTTCTTCTTAAGATCAAATCTTGACATGGTTGCTTGGTATATCCAAGTTTTTACTTTCTATGATTAAATTATTTTATATATATGTTAAGAATTATTTTTGTGTGTACTTAAATTCTTAATATTCTGATTTTAGCTTGGCTTTTAGTACCTCCACATCTCTTTTCTAGAGACTGAATAACAGATCAAGATTTTAAAAATTACAAGAGTTACTGTTGTTTAATGAGCATTAATAAAATACTAATATGATTTAATGATCTATGTAGTTCATACTAGAAAGTGAAAGAGTGTCTGTGAGTATTTTTCTTAACAGTAGCTATGGTGGTGGTAGGCAGGGATCTAGATACATTTTAGAAATTAAATGCCAAGGAAATAGTTGGGGGGCAGGGAGAAGATAAAAATACCAAGTTATTCATGCAACTCATCTGCTCAATTCCACAGCAAATAACTGCTTTATATAGAGATGTTACATGATCATGTTTATATTTTAGATTAATCACTTTCATAAAGGTGTGGAGAATGAAGTGGAGTTGCTCCAGATTTATACACAGGAATGTTAGAGAGGAGATGATGTGGTCCTCAACTGAGGAGGTAATGGTGGGGATGGAAAGAGGAGGAGGTGATCAATTAGAATCAAGACATATTTAGAAAATAGGAAGTAATGACTTATGTGCTTTTTATGTATGAGGTTGTCAGAAGGAAGTACTCAAGGAAGGAGCTCCAGGGTGTAGAATCTATACCTGAGGACCAAGCATAGAGACAGAATATGTCGTCATAAATACTGTTAAAAGAATCTGGCGAGGCAGATACCTTTCCTCAAGTTAGGAGAGGATTGGCACAGGACAGGCAGCTTGTTTTCATTTGACTGCTAACATTCTGTATTGCCTCTTTAAGGACATGAGGCCATCAATTTCGAGTGAACTGAACTAAATAGCCTCATTTTTGTTATCCCTTTTAAGCAACTTGTGGCAATTCAATTTATATTGAAGCAGGCTCCGTCAGATATGATTGATAATCGCTTAAATAATATTGATTGTTTGTGAGACAAAACAAAGAAAACAAAAAAAAAGAGGGCCATGCTGACACATCTTTTTTAACACCTGGTATTTGAAATGATTGCAAGGTGCTGTGATTACCTGAAAAGAGTGAAAATGTTGTCTCAGCACTTCTGATTCTATTTTTTTGTACATAATTGGAATTCCACATTTATTGCACAAACATGTGGTGAGTGCCAGGAAAATAGGTATTGGGATGCACAAATAAATGATCTCCAGTAATGGAGGAAAAGATTTTTAAATTAGAATTTCAAAATAATATAACTTACATGACCAGAATAAGCAGTGGATGAAAAGCATATCTGAACAACATTTAATCCAATAAATTCTCAGGTAATGAGTACTCAGTGATAGCTTCTCTGAGCTGAGTCTTTAAAGATGAGTAGACATTAGCTAAGAAAATGAGATAGAGAGTTTAGATAAGCAAAGTCAGCGACATTGGAGAGAAGATGACAGTTTTAGATGAAAGTAGGGGCATCAGCCTGTGAAGCTTGGCTCCGTGAGAGTACAGGAAGAAGGGGTTCACAGAGTGACCAGGAACTACTCATTGACTTGAATGGAGTAATTTCGTTTTTTTCAGGTTTTTACGTAATAAAATGGAAAAAAAATAAGATGACATGTGTTTCTATTTAATTCCTTTGATGCAAAAGAATTGTTTCTAAAATTATTAAAGTTTACAGTCAATAGAAACAATTTTGAAATGTGCAATTTTAAAAAATGTTTCACCCCACTTTGCTACACACACCAACTCACCAGCTTTTTTTTTTCACTCTCTACTTTTTGTCCTTGACCCACTAGAACTAAACTTAACACAATTTTTAGAGTAAGTTTTTAATGATTTGGAATCATTCGGGCTCAATTTGGTTCATGTCTCCAACCCCAAGGTGCTATGCATACATATATTCAAATAATATGAACAAAGCAGTGATGGTAAGGCAAAAAGAGAAATCTTGACTTATTTCAGGTGAGCCATCCTATGTAGACACCTGGAATTTATTTTAAAAATTGAAATAGAGTCCAAACTTCAGTGAAAGTTTTTTTTTCTATATTTTTCAAAATTATACTCATATAATTAAAATATTACTCCATAACATCTTTCCTTTTTGAACTATAACATTTATGTCTTACTTTGCATTTTTACTACTACAATATATATTATTATATGTAATTATATTATTATGTAATTATACATATATTATGCATATTATTATACATATAATAATTATTTTTTTATGTACAAAGTTCAGTAAAAGAAACTTTCTCACTGTATTTCTTTTCTGGCCATTATTACTTATTCATTTTCTGATTATTCATGAAAATGATTTCACCAAATGGAGAAGGGAATATTAAAAAAAGATCCACTCTGTGCAATATGCTTGATATGCCACTGTTTACTGCAGTAGTTAGAAGCTGGTGTTAGTGGAAGAGACCTGGGTGTGCATCTTAGCTGCACAAGATTCCCTTGGGGTGACCTTGGGGCCTCAGATTCCTTATCCTCAAAATGGTGGTAATAACACCTACTGCTCAAACCGTTGTAAATAAAACTTGAGAAAAGACACATCACACTCCTGGCAGCATAAGTAAATGTAGTGAATATGGCCATAAAGAGTGACAATCATTTTCCTTTGGACTTTTTCTCCTGGACCCTTTTTACCCTCCACTGAATTTAAATGAATTATCTAATCCACAAATTAAGTTCAAATTAACCTGAAATAATATTTGGAGTTCACAAATTGAAATCAGAATACTGTTTAAAACACTGCAGCTTGTTATCTCCAAATATGAAAATGTATATAAAAATAGACTTTAGTATAAGATTTCTAATAGTTCTGATTTCAAAACTTTACCTATAAGCCACATGTGACCCTTTTACAGTATACTGTCGAAAGGCTTTCAGGGTCTCTTATTTATTTTGTAATATCATATTATGTCTATTAAATTCTAACTATTTCTTTTTACATGGATTTTTTTTTTTTTTTTGGCTTAATGGTTGTTGCTAATCAGGGTCTAGCATCATTTAATAGTAAAGAATCTCTAACAACTATCATTTAAGAAATAAACTATAGTTATTTATTCAGAATAACTTCTATACAAGAAGCATTTAAACAATTAATTCTTATTAATTAAAAAAGAAATAGAAGAATGGAAATGTGAAAATAAGTAAAAATTCTTGGATGGTAATTTGAATCAAGGTGATACATATTTGGGGAAAGTTTAATAATTTTATGGGATTACATATTGTATCCTTGATCTTCAGGGGGAGTCTTAACAAAAGCTCTATTAAAAATAAGATTTTATTCACTGGAAAAAAAATAATGTTTCATTTATGTTTTAAAGTTGGTTGCAATGGCTGTGTAAACCATTTAACCAACACACAATACAACATGAGCCACATGTCTAATTTATGTTCCTTTTATATTCTTTAATAATGATATGGTTATAATTGATTTAAAATATTTAGATAAGTTATTAGTTATTCTTATGTTTGGTATGATAATTAGAAACAGAAGTAAACAGATGAGTTTATTATTTTTAAATTCATATTTTTGAATAATCTTTCTCTCTATTTACCATTGATCAGGGCTTTGAACAGTTAACTATTCCTACAGTAAGTTGGGAGGAATGGAGAAGGTGTTATTTTAGCTCCTTTTGCATTCACATACAAGATGATTAATTTTTCAACCATTTTTCCACTGAAGACAATCAAAACATATTTTTCACATAGCTTCTTTTAAAAGCTAAATACTTTATACAGTTCTATGAAAACATTTTGCCCATATAAGTAAAAAAGCTTCTTTATAATGTAATATCAGATATTTCTATTGGAATCATAGCTTATTAATTAATTTAGAATATTTAGAATGATTGTACACTTCACAGCTTCTGACATATCTAGACAACATAAGGAACTTAAATACTTATCACAGAGTAGTACAAACAAGAGTACAATCATTCTCAGGCTACTATAAATATCCGTATTTCAATTTGAAAAGACTACACTTTGGTATAAACACTTCGGTTTTTCCCACTTCTCCACCCTTGTGATCAAATTAGATATGCCTTTGATTATAATGGTAAAGGCATAACAAGATGAAGCAATGTTTTCCATGCAAGTGTAGTAATTAAATTATTCATGTCTAAAGACTTAAGCTCTCTTTTCCCAGTGAAGTCCCAAGCCCTGCTGGGATATGATTCTTGCTACTCTGGTTTGGGCTTAGAATGCTTTTTCCTACAGGATTGATATTGCAAATCATTCAGTCTTTTTGTACTTCAGTTATCTCATTTGTAAAACAAAGAGTTGAACCAAATGATCATGAAATCGCTTGTACAGTTAAAATACTGTATAATTTTCATGAACACTGAGTTCAGATAAAATTGATCTTGTGAGTTAATCTGGGTACCTATCATTTTTACATTGTTTTCATGAGAACATGTTAATATTTAAAATATTAACAGCCCGCCGGTAATATCTTTCAAACACAACCCAAGTGTAACTTGTACATTGGTCCAACATGAGAGTAGAGATAGGTTATTAATCACCACTGGCCCTGTGTCATTCATTTTCTATACGATCTAGTTTTTTGTTAATGAAAGGCCATCTCTCAAAAATTGGATTTTATTAGTTCAGTGGAGGGTTGGTTTGTTTTAACATAGTATGTCTATCATTTTTCTTAAAGGGAAATAAATTAATCTATATATACAAAAGTTTTGGGTCAAGAACCACAGACTCAAACACCAATAGGCTCATTGCTTATCAACTAATGATATTAATCCAGATAAGTTTTACATGTGCTCCAAGTGAAGGAAAAAATTCTGCCAAATTTCTTTTACAGCCTTATCTGTATATTTACATGATTTTCTAGTCAAAAGCATCTTTATATGAAAAGCTGAAATATATTCATGTTTATGAGGTGTAGAAATTCACTTGTAGTTTTCTCAGCAATTAGTGCAGTGTTTTGCACATAGTAAATAATAACTAGCTCAGAAAAGGTATTGGTATTTGGAATGAAATTTTGAATGAATGTTATATGCTTTCGATAATGATAGTGATGATGTTGCCAGAATCAGTGGTGAGGGCAGCAACAGTGATGGCAAAGACGTTAACACAGTAGTGAGATGTACTATTTCAGTTATATTTAGAAGAGTGGCCCTTTCCAGAATGACATTAAATGTTCTTTTTTTCTTTCTATGACTATGGACAAAACAGTGAGATTGTTTCTGAAAAGAATAATAATAACTGTAGAAGAAAAGTCTTTTGGGGACCCAAAACAATAAATAAGACCATTTCTCTACTAGTGCAATTTATTGTGTTTCTTGAACAATGTGTACTAGGTGGATTTATTTCAATAACTCCTTTATGCTCCACTTTGTGTGTATATATTCCTTGCGGAATGTTAAGGGACTAAAAGGGTATTTATAGAATCTGATGATTTGGACTAAATGACTTGATAAACTCTTTTCCAAAACTAATATTCTATCATCTTTATTGGTTTCCATTGTTAAAATTACTACTATTACTTTTGAACATCACATTTGGCAGAGTTTTTTTTTAAAGGTTAATTTCATTTGTTTATATATAGACTTTAAATTTTTTAAGAGATTATAGAAAGGTGACTGGGTATAGTGTATGTATTTTTTTTGTCTGTGAATGTATGAGTTGTTATCATGTATATTAAGCACCTGCTGGACAAGATGCTTTATAGATCAATCTTTAAAACAATCCTATGGAGTGGGTATTATTTTGCAGATTAGGAAGAAGATTCAGAAAGGTTTAGTAACTTGGTTAAGGTCAAAAAATAGTAAATACCAAAGCTGATCAAATCTAGGTTTATAAAACTGTAAACCCCAGAGTCTTTATTACTAATGTTTTATTTTGTAATAACTATGAATACAAAAGTTACTTAACTGATTCTGCTATTCCTCTGAATTCTTAAATCTACCCCTAAAAATTGTTGAGTCTTCAGAACATACAATAACTTATTTATTAAGAACACATTTTATATGTTATATAAATGATATTAATATATTTCAAGATAACAGAAATTGATTCCTCTGTTATTAATGATACAAAATAATTATTTAATCACTTAGAACAAAAGCACTTGTAAATATACTATAAAATATCTTCCTCATTTTTCTCAAGAACATATCCAAAAATTAATTTACTTTTTCCTTTTTGTTCAGAATATTTTTCTTGGCTCTTAATTGTCAGATTTTGCTGTAGTAAGATTTCTTCAGTGACTTTCAAGGCTACTTGTTCACTAGTAGACTTCAGGCTCTATAGGGTAATAGGTCTTGAGACCAGGCTCAAGACAGATTTGTGTTCCATGAATTCAATTCTTAGCTCTTCCCCTTGCTGGCTTTGTAATTTTTGATGGTTGTCTTAACATACTTGTTTCTTTTTTTTTTTTTTTGCGTATTTAAAGTGAAGATAACAGCACTACCTCAAAGGTTGTTTTGAGGATCAGTCTAGCTGAAATGTATGAAGAACTTAGCCTGGATCCTTACATATAGTAAGAGTTCAATGAATGATAATAGTTTACTATTATGCCCTTTAATTTTTTTAAAAATATAATTTTTATTCATTTAGTAAATAAATGAATATACCAGATATTCCATTTTCTACATTCTACCAGCAGTAAATTCTCCCCTTTTTAATTGGGCATTTGTAATAGACTCTGATCCAGGAAAATAAATCTCAGAACATGGCAGAATTCTATCTACTATAAATTCTATCTATTATAACAGAAAATATACTTTAAATTCCCTCTGTTATGAATATGTATAAACATGACTCTCAACATGGTGAGGCTAGAGCCCAAGTTAAAGAGATTACTGGTGATAATTTTTTTTAAAAAACCGAGAAATTCCTTCAAAATGTTGTTCAGTGATGTACTCCCCCATCTGTCATCCTAAAATAGATGGAAATTCTGTGAATTAAAGAGCTCTTAGTGGAACTTTTAAGAATTGACAGGTTCAGGGTGCTGTGCCTGCAGGAAAGATGTGGCATGTGTAGGAGGTGATATGGAGTGTGGTAAAGAATTCATTAAGAACAAGAATTTGAATCCAGGTTTAATGCCGGATTGTATGTGAAAGTCCCGATTATATAACAGAGAAACAAAGCTGCTCTGGTTGAAATAGGACATAGGTGGATCAGCAACCATGTCCACATACCAGCCCTCTTGCCTCCAGAGCTGTCCTCTACACAGGGGAAACTACTTGCTTTCATTCTTTCATAAAGTTAACTCTCAGTAAGAACTAGATGACAGTAAAATTGTAATCACTTGAGTTCTATCCTATGTTAGTCTCCCTCATTTCAAAAGGCCTGTATTTTTCCATAAATAGATGGCAATAAAAACAAGATGGGAATCAGAGATTTTACACATTAAAAGAGACTTTAATGACATATCAATCAAATGAAATATATGGATATGTTTGGATCCTGATTTGATGAAATCAACTGTTAAAGTACTTTTTCTTTGGAGAAAATCAGGGAAATGAGATCAAGAAATTGTTATTAGATGATAGAAAGAGATTATTGCTATTTTTGCTAGATGCAGTAATTACATTGTTGTTATTTTTTTAAGTCCTTATATGCTAGAGATACATACTGACACATTTATGGAAAGAAATATGATATTGGGAGTCCTTTTAAAGTATTCCCAGGTTGGAAATACAGAGGGAGATAAGAGAGAACAAATGAAACAAAATTGGCAAATGTTGATAAGTATTGATAAGTGTTGAAAGTAGACGATGGATCTGGGGGTGGTGTTTATTTTACTATTCTCTCTACTTTGGATATGTTTGGAACTTTTCATAATAAGAAAAAAATCCCACAAACTTATATTATATTCAATGTGGGAATATTTTCCTGACCTAAATCTGTCTGGCATAGTTGGGATTTGGCAGACATATTCTGCCAAATGTGTAGAAAAATATCTTAAGGATAATTAAAGACACCCATCCAAGTTGAAATTGAGGTAAAAAAAGAAGTGTTAATAAAATATTCTAACGCTTAAAACTTTTAATTTTGCTCTTCTGTTTTAATTATTTTAAACATGCAATAAAGTTGCTTATTGTGCTATTCTAGATTTCATTGCTTTTTAAACACCAAATTAATTTTCGTGTGTTAGGAAATGTTGCAACTGCCAAATTGTAGATAAGCTACTAGCTTGCCATTGAATAGACATTTGCTCCTGGAACAGTTAAACAAAATTGAACTATATGTGCTACAGGAGGGTTGATTTTTTTTTTTTTTTGACAAAGCCTATATATTTAAAATGTGTCAAATAGGGAGTTTTGAAATTTTGGTGGTAAACAAATGGTCACATTATAGACAGAAAGCTAGCTTTAGAAAAGCCTGAAAGTAGATATTACAGATTTCCTCAGTGAGCCTAGTTTATGGGTTGACAGAAGTATCACACAAGAAATTTCTAACAGGAAAATAAATTAGGATTTCATTTACTGTTACAAGTTCAAAGCAAGACTAGATTTCTGAAGCTTCCTAGTTACTGGATAATTGGGTGTCATGTTCAGAGCGATAATTTTTTTAATAACATCTTTTATTTCCTAATTATTGTAAAATAACAACAATAAAGTTTTGCTATATTTATTTTCTAGCCAGAATGATCTCATTGTACTCTGTGAACTGCTAACCTAGAATTTATAGAATTATTTGCTCTAGGGCAGGACTGGCCCCAGCATTCAGGAAGGAGCCAAGCTTCTGCGTGAATATTGTAGTAGCCCCTAGATAATTTGTATGATTCACATGACTCACCTTAACTAAAATGGTATAAATTGGTATAAAGCACCTCATTATGAGTTAATGGTTTAATAATATTATATTATAATAATAAGCATAAGTATTTGGAATCTCACTGATATGTAGAAAATGTAAAAGTTATACCAAAATACCAATGAATTTCTCACTTCATGTATCACTTAATGCAACTTCTACCCAAACTTTTACCATGCTAGATGATGTTTTAAAAATAAGTAGCACACTGATTTTATTTGGGGCTGGTTTTAAAAGTTCTACTTTTGGGTGCTTTTGAGAGTCAATTGTCATATATTTAACTTTTATTTATATATAGTTTTTATAAAATTGAAGTTTTAATTGGATACCTTATAAACTTCTTTAAATGAGAAAGTCTTTAAAATCATGAGGTATCTAAGTGGCATAACGATCCCAAAATGCAACCTTGAAGCTATTTACATAAGTAGTTTCACAGCTGGAGCATATAGAGAGCAAAGGGTTCTGTGCTTGTTATTCATCTAAAAAGGAAGTCTTTTGCATACATGGACCTGTCTACACTATTATCTTTAAATATTCATATGAGATGAAAGTATGAGGCAAAATTCATATAAAGCTAGTCAAACTTTATAATAAATTATGTCACCAACAATTATTTTTTATGCTTTTACACATAACCAAGTCCAGTCCTAAACACATCTTTGGTTTAAATCTTCTTTATTTCTGTTCTGTTGGCAGTGTGGGTGCACATGTGTGGTGTTTTTTTGTTTTTTGTTTTTTTTTTTTTGTTTTCTGTGCTGTGTGTTGAATGAACTGCAAGCTGAGCAAAACAGGGGTGACTTCTTAAAAATTTTGTAGTAGAGTGATCAACCAGCTGAGTGCTTAATCTAATCATAATGAACCCTAGAATACAAAAGAATGTGTAGATTTTGCAAAGGAGTAACAGGAATGTTGAGAATCAAGCTGAGATCTAATAGGAATTTATAATATATTTTTATTCTCTTTTTCTGCCCAGACTTCCTTCTGTTTGGAACTATTTCTTTTGTGACGGAGTTTCAACCCCTTTGCAATAGAGCAGCACAGGCTTAAGGTGAAGGGAGTAAACAAAAACAAGAATTGAATGCTCTGTCACCTTGTTCCCCTCTTCTTAGCCCATGTAGAAAGCTACTAATTACATTTTCATATTTCACCCGAAAGGATAGAATGCAGAATCAAATAGTTAGAGACATGCCATAACTATTCTGAATTCAAAAGACAAGTGAACCTTGATTAAAATAGCTGGAATACTCTTCTAACCCAATCAGTTCTATCATTTGTTCTAAATTCTCATGTATGAAAATCAGAATTAGAAAAGATATGCTTTTTAACATCAAATGTCAATTAAATTTTGCCTGTCAGTAAACTCTCTGATTGAATTAGTAGCATAAACATTTACAAAGCTGAATTACCAGTAATAGTAACTAATATTTATCACTATCTTTGAGGCACTGTCCAAAGTGTTTTACAGGCATCAGTTTAGATAATATTCACATCAATCCTGTGAGGTTAGGTACTTTATTATCCCTATTTTGCCCGTGAGGAAATTGAGGCATGAAAAGGTGAAGTAACTTTCCTGTGTAGCTCATCCTAGGTTCAATCCTTGAGAGTCTGAATTCTTAACTCTTGATTAGGCAGTTTTCTGAAATGCCCTCAAATCAGTTATTAGGGCATTTCGGACCCATAGATTGGTCGTTTGAAAACAGTAGTCCTTCTAAATCTGCTCAGCTGCAAATTCTGACAATCTTTAAACTACTCTATTTGTTCTTTCACGGAGCAAAGAAATCTTGTCATTTCAGCAGCCTGGCATCACAATTAATAAGGCACCACCAGTCTGACCATTAGAGCTACCACTGCTGGAGAGACCTACTGTCCTGCCTTCCTCCAATAAATTTGAACCCCTTTACATCAAAGCAAGTTTGAATCAGACCTGAATTTACCACAACCTCTTAGAAATTTTAATTTTGACTATTCAGCACCTTCTCCAGAAGTGGTTAGATCATTTACCATAGTCATTGACCCAGTCTGATTCTGAGTTTTTTCCTTCTTATACTAGTATACCATTGGGATACTCTGTGAATTATTCCCTTCTGAGAGAAAAACAAATTTGGCAAAACAAAATTGAAGTTCTTCTTTATTTGTATAAACTCAGTTTTCATTTTTTAATTCAATAACTCTAATCCTGATCACTGAATAACAGTAATCATGTCCATGTTTGTTTTATCATCTTCATTTAAAGTTAATTAATTGCTAAATCAGTGAACCTCTGTACCGTGTTATTCTGATGGCACAAAAATTAAATGTAACTTCCAAAATTTTTTGACTTACTTAGGCAATGGTAGAACATTTCAGCAATATCCCAGAGTACAGTTTATGGAAAAGGGAACTTCACCTTCTTTGTTATGTTTATTCATTTTCTAAATAAACACACAGTCCTTTGGACACTGAACCATTTGGTTCATTATGTCACACCCCAAGCACCCATTATACTGTTTCCCACCATGGTATTTTCAAAGAGATTGTTGGTCTCCACAGAGTATTCTAACAGTTAAGCCATACTAATGCTTAGGAGTTTCTTTCTGCCATCCCAGGCTTCTCTCATTATTTATTGACTGACATTTGGGATGGCTAAATTAAGCAGAATGGACAAATTCTCAGGAATTAAATGAACATGACTAAAGGAGAAAGGATTTGAAAAAATTGGGGTAAAATAAGAAACAAATGCTCTTTGAAATTTAAGTGAACACTTAAACCATGCAGACTTTCTCAGTAAATGGAACCCTGCCTCTCTGTTTTGGTTGAATATAATACTGTAAAAATGAAATGTCAAGTAAACCTTGCTTCATATACAAAGAAGAGTAGGTAGACACAACGCCTGGTTTCATTCTAAGTTTGCTCATGGGAAAGCAAGTGAACTAGGACAAAATTTTAAAGTTAGGATATTTACCTACATTTAATATAATCTATTTAAGTCATTTAAACAGGCTATTTAAGTTATTTTACAAAATCTAAATTATAAATTTCTCTAAAATGCAGTCTGGGACTCTCCCCAAATGTTGCCTGTTAGAAGTTGTTGGTAGAGGATTTGCTTTGAAGAATGGATTAAACGACTGACATAGCAGTGATGTACATGGAAAGATGTGTCCAGAGTACCATTTTTGGTTTATAATTAATCTAATTGGCTGATCTAACATCTTTTGATACGTAGAATAAAGGCAAGCTACCAACTTAAATGACCACAAATATAATTGGTGGAGTCTAAGACCAGAGACCCTTTCTGTATCAGTCTCCTTTTTCGTCACAGCATTTAGCTCAGTTCCTGATACATCATAGAATAGAATCAATGAATATTAGTTGAATAAATAAACTGTAATCTAGGATAAAATATATGGAAAATAAGAGGCTCAGAAGTAGTTTCAGGCATAATAGTAGAACATTTGCATAGGCTTGTTTGTAGAGATTTTTATGTCTATTTCTATCTTCCTGGGTTTCCCTTTCTTCTTCCTGGCTTGCAATAACACATGTAACATTATAAAAATGGATTTTTAACAAAAGAGTCAGAAATGTCATTTTTAACATCTATTATGCATAGGGAAGGAAAAAGCTCCTTTAAAACAGTGTTTCCTTTAAGAAACAGCTTAGTGTTTATAGCCTACTCTAATAGCTTGAGAGCGTAGTGCTTTTGATATCAACATGCAAATCTCCAGAGAAAGACAAAGAAGCTTGGAGCCCAGATGCAAAGAACTGTCTATCTGGTGAAAACTAAAAAAGAGGCTAGAAGGTTGCTAATCATTCCAGAAAGCATAATCAGCCCAGGCTTGGCAGGTTAATTGTTAATTCCTAGGGGGAAAAAAGGGTGGTCTAGCCAGTAGGCTGAGATATTAGCTTTTAGAAGTGTTAAAAAGGGTATTCTTTTTTAAAGAGAGCATAATCATTACTCCCATACAAATATAAAATAACCATGTATTAAAATTTTTAACTCATTAATTAATAAAGGACTCAGTAAGATTTTACAGTGACTCAAAAAAGAATTCAAATAACCAAATATAGATTGATGGATGGATGGATGGATGGATGGATGGATAGATAGATAGACAGACAGATGGATGGAATACTGAAATGAGCTTACAAACACTTACAAAACAGATCTGTCTTTTGGATGATAATAATCCTTTGCATTACACCACAGCCCCATGAACACAGGTGACCCAGAATGATGTGCTAGACAACATCTTGCTTACCAAAAAACAACATTCAGTTACCTTTTTGTCCACCTTAAAATTGTTTGTATTTTTTTCTGCATTAGTCTCAACTATGCGAAGGGTGCAGTTGGTTATTCTGAACATTTTAGAAGCAGAATACCTACTGCTGTCTGAACACAGAAAACTAAGTAAATTAAGATATGTTACAGACAATGCAGAAACAAACATAAGAAAAACTATGAGATTCTTGAGATTTCTGGCTAAGAATGGGTGATTTGGTTCAGAATTGTAACATATTAGTTTAGTGAGAATAGTTAACTTGATAATGTGTAGGAAATCCGATCACTATGTTAATGTTCTTGATTTTTCGTGCTACAAAACACTTATTCAACATGCACTTTTAAATGTCATCTTTCTCATATAATGATTCAGTGCCCCCTCAGAGTTTTTTTTTCCTAATAAAAACTATTTTTAATTTAAAATTTCCATTGGCCATGTTTCTGCAGGGTAAAGTTGCAGTTAAAGAGAAGCAGCTTAATGATTCCTTAATAAGGCAAGATTCACCACTCCACTCCCTCACCCCCTACCCTTCTCAGTTCTCCCTAATCTCACCATGGAATTACTACAATAAATTACAGGCACTAGTTACTAACACCACTCAAAAGGGCATGCCCTAGAGTTTACTTAATAGAATGCAAATATACAGTATTAGTGGCTATATCATTACAAGTAAGTCTCAACATACCTAACGTACAGGTAACACAAAACTCTGGTCTATCTGTAGAGAAGAAATAATTAAGAACAAAAAGCCTACAAACAAGAAAAAAAGGAGAATTTTTTTCTTTTTCCTTAGAAAAAAGCTCTCGGATCACTGTGTATTTTATTTGTTTTAGATGTTGCTTGTAAATGTTGTGGTTTGCTTGAAAATTAGGCATATTACCTAGTGGAATACTTGAAATATTTAGGAAGACAGAGGTAAAGGATATTGAATTTTAGCACTTTTCCTAGTTGCTTCCCAGAAAGACATAGAGAAAGATTATATTATCTGTCAAGAGCCTGTTGCGCAACATACTCGATTTAGCAAAATTCCTGTGGTTAGATTACCATGATTTGGGGAGAGAGGAGGGGGAAGAAGGGAGCATGTGGAAATGCAATAGCAATGTCTGCATTATAATGGAAACTTTTAAAGATGCATTTGAAAATAGATCATCCAAACACCAATCTAAACAAATGCAAAAACAGAAAACAAAATTTTTCTTGATACTTTTGGGAGTATTTTTTAAATAGTTGGGATTTAGTAGACCCAAATATGGATATTTTAAAAAGATTTGAACTGGAAACTTTTCATATGACTTGTAAACCATTAAAATAATTAACTACATGTATCTGATTTGATAGAAACATAATTTTTTTCCCACATCTTTGAGGAAATGTTTTAAGGAGAATTATTTATGACATTCAGCGCTCTAAGGTTCAAGAATTGAACCAGAGCCACAACACTGTTTATTTTTTTACCCCACAAAGAACTGGACTGAGATCACCAGCTTATTTTAGCAGGCCAAAAATAAGTCTAGCTTCGTTGATAATATGTATGAGTTCATATGCAAAATTCAACATGTTTCAAGTGAACTAGCCTGTCTTCATATGACCACTGCAGGATGACCATAACCTTGATTTAAGGTGTAAAATCAAAGATCTTAAAAACATATATATATATATTTGTGCAATGTATAGTTTAATTACAGTAATGTGATTTTGAATTTATAAAAGTTACCTTGCTTTTACTTTATTAAACTTTTAAAAAATCATTCTTTTAAACCCCACAATTTTTCTATTCAATGAAATGTTTTATGGATGAATTTTATTACCTATTTCGTTTTTTAAAAACATTTCTGCTTTGGAATATGTTTTCTTTTAAGTTATAGTTTGGGTAGCTTCTGCATATAAAATTAATATATTGTTAAAGGAAAAGTATAAAATGAAGTAAAAAGGAGACACTTATAAAATTCTATTGAGGTGGGGAAGGTACAGCTCAGTGCTAGAGTGCACGCCCAGCATGCGTGATGTCCTGGGTTCAATCCCCAGTACCTCCACTAAAAAAATAAATAGATAAAAATAAATAAACCTAATTACACCCCCTAAAAAAAAAAAAAACTCTATTGGTTAAGTACATCAGATCTGTACTTACCATGAAAATGCAATCATTTTGGAAATTTTATATCTCGGTTAAAGTTAAACCATTTCAATTGCCAAGGAATCAAAAATAATATGTCTTTATTTTGGCAGAAGATTAGCAATAAATGTTTAGGGATCATTTTTAACTCAGAATGTGAATTAAACACCATACCTTAAAAGTAACTTGCTGATATTTTTCTAGTGAAACTATTGTTTATAATGGTATAGTACTTTAAAAACAATCTAAAAACAAAGTCCCCTAAATTAAAACTTTGTCTATGTCATCTAAAAGAGGAAAAAAAAATTAGAAAAAGAGAAGAGAGCCACAAAGTGAAATGAATCAAACTACCTATAGAAAAATAAAAAGTAGTTATTTTAAAGCATTAATCACCAACCTTATGATTTCTGATCTAAATTAAATGTTATACCCTATTTAATTTACTTTTAAAAATAGTCTCTTCTTAAAATTTCATTGTTTTTAGGCCATGGTCATTACTTTTATGACCTGAGATACATGTGTCAGTCATTTCAACCAATTGGCACCTATCCTATTTTAAAGGTAGAAGAAAAAGATGACTATTATATTGTAATACTTTGTTCTCTCTCTCCTCCTCTTTCTATTTTTTTGTTTTGTTTTTTGTTTTTGTTTTTGGATGGTTGGTGATTTGTTTGCTTCTCCTGGTTCCTGTTGATCAGTGGTGTTTGGCCAGTTTGTATTTTTCCAGACATCACTCCACGATGTTGTTGAGGTGTATGATGGGCCAACTCAGCAATCTTCTCTGTTATCTTCCCTCTCAGGATCCCATTCAGGTATCCTTTAATAGAACTGCCGTGCATCAGTTGTTGATTAAAGACTGACTTTGATTGGTATTGTAGTGAAAGTTGAGATTTATGTCATCCATATTAGAAATAAGTAAAGTGAAAATAGAATCATTCTTTATTTAAAAAAAAGAATAGAAACATAATTAAAAGTAATTCAAATGCTTGAGAAAAATACAACCAACTATTCTCTGGAATTGTAATCAAGTAAATATAATAGTTAGTCACTTAGTCTGTGGTATTTAATGTAATATTTAAAGATTCTTTAAAGATGAGTCAATATTATCAAAATACAATAAAAAGCCTTCCAGTAATAAGGTTGCAATTGAAGCTGAACCCAAAAAAAAATATATTGTCAGTGGTAGGTTATATTAAAGTGATTTGATAGAACATAGATTGATGTTTTCAAATGACAGTGTAAATTAATATAATTTGTTAGGTTTACTGAATGAAATTATTTATGATATCTTAGTGTTTGTTTTGTTGAGTAGGAGAATCACTTCCACTGAGTTCAGGTAATCAGATCACAATTCGATTTACTTCAGTTGGACCAATAACAGCTAAGGGATTTCACTTTGTTTATCAAGGTAAGTGACCCTGTAGCATAGAAACACACTAAGGAATCATATCAGTTTCCATGCTATGTTCAGAGTTATTGAATGATGAGAGCCTCATAACCATATAGGAAAGACAATAGTTGTGTTGTTTTTTTAACAGTTTTGCCCTGTCCCCTCTTCCATTATTAGAAAGCTGTTATTTTGATCAAATCAAAAAAGACCTGTTACTTCCATCATCATTCTCAAGTTAACTGCATGCTTTTCCTTCCTTCCAACATATTGTTTGCAAAACATCCATTTTTCTTTCCTGACTGTGCTTCACTCTCCATATTCTATTTCCTCATAGTCTAGCAATCTCAATTAAAAATGTACACTTTTGTGTGGATGTACTTAGACATGCCAAGGAAATTATTACTCCATTCTAAAATTTTAGTTTTTCTTTCTTTTACAAGAATTCAAACTTTCTTCATGGCTATTAAATATTTTGTGCAATTCAAAGTCAATTTACATAGTTTTTTGTCACTTTTTATAGATATCCTTCCACAATATATTAAGCTAAATTAAGAACTATCATCTGAATATTTTGTTTGAATTGTGTATGATTATGTAGTGGTTATTCTCAAATGTATCTTGAACTTTATTCCTAATAAATTTGTAAAACTTTATGATTTGATATTCCTATTAAACCCTCTTTCCAATTATAATATTGGCTATAATATTATACTGTTTCATTTTTAATAGTATTCCCTCTCTAAATAGTTTGTGGTATTATGAATTTTAAAAGGCACTATAACAAATAAAGTTATTTTCACTCAAATCACATAAGAGGAATCAATCTATTTGAAATTCATCCTATCATTTTTTTGGGCTGTTGTCAAACTCCTTAATCCCATCTGTATGTGTTTTAAAAAGAAAAAACATCCTGTTATCATTCTATTTTACTTAATCAAAAAAAAAAAGTCACAATTGAAGGACATACCTATAAAGCCTAAAAACAATTCCAATTTGACATTGTATGATTATTAAAATAAAAACTTCTATTGTTGTTAATCTGTCTGACTTCTGTTCTGCTTAGCCTGAATGTAGTTATTGCCTTTGTCAATAATAAACATGTTTTGGACAACTAAGTTTATGAACGTGCTATGAAATTAATCAAGTGTTGTTTGCTTTTTTAAATCTAAGTTTTTAAGAACCAAATACTGGGAAAAAATGACCTTATGTAACCTGACACATTTTTTGTATGCTTGATATTCTAATTTAAATATAGATATAGATTTCAGTTATCATTCCATAACTTGAAATATCTAACTCAAGCTACATTGTTATATTGATAAGCGGTTGGTAAAACAAGCACAAAAAAACACCAGAAAAAAACTTCATTGATGTTGTTTAAAGGATCAAAAATAAAATGTTTTTTAAGTAAAAAATCTTAGTGACAATTGCAATATTCATTTTGAATTGTGTTTCATTTAAAAGTTTTAAAACTGTATTCAAATTTTTAGCTGAAGTTCTATTTAGTGAAGATTTGTTCGAAATCTGTTTGAATAGTTACAGTTTGAAATATGTATTTCTCTACCAAATAAAAAATTAAAACCAACACTTATTTGTACACAGCTGTTCCTAGAACAAGTTCCACACAGTGCAGTTCTGTGCCTGAACCAAGATTTGGAAGAAGGATTGGCAATGAATTTGCAGTTGGTTCACTGGTTCTTTTTGAATGTAATCCAGGATATATCCTCCATGGATCCATTGCAATTAGATGTGATACGGTGCCGAATTCTTTGGCCCAGTGGAATGATTCCTTACCGACCTGTATTGGTGAGTATATAAATTTGTATGGTTTGTGATTATACCTATTTTATATCACAATCAGTTATCTTGCATCTTTCAACATTTCTATTCTAGATATAATAATTTTGCATTAATTTCTAACCAATTTACTAGTTATGGTGTATCTAAATATGCAAGTTAGAGTGAATATTTGATGCAGTTGAGATGTGATGCAATCAGTGGGAAATATTTTGTCTTGAATTAGCAGGATAGTTTCCTCATTCATTGACTTACATAGATCAAAATATACATACATACTTCCAATAACACAGAACTGGAATGCTACTAATAAGGAATTACTAGGCATTACCATCCTTTGAAATAAGCATTGTTTTTTTATTTTTTGAAGTTTATGCAAAGATTTCTATGCCAATATGTAAGGAATTTACTTATCTTTTAAGATCACAGAAGCTGATTTTTCTGAACATATTTTACTGTGTCATCAAAAGAATTGATTTTTTTCTTTTCTTTTAGTTATAGATATGTAAAAAAAATATAAAATAAGAAATTTTCCCAGTCTTTCACAAATATAAATGGAAACACTTTAAATGAATAGAGGCATCAGTGTAGCCAGAAATCTCATTATTTCAAACTTTATTTTTTAATATTATATTTAATTTATATTGATAAATAGAATATACACTTTCTAAACTTAGCACTGCTAAGTTATTTGAAGCAGAGTAAAACACTTTCTAAACCATAAAAAAATTAGTTTAGAATCTTATTGTATCTCAGGATCATTACAGTGACTTGGATCTTGTTGAGTTCCACAGATATGGAAAATGTAGATGATTGGGAAGTTGCTTTCTTCCATGTTCTAAGTGCATATCTGGAAATTAACTTTTTTTAATTACATAGAATTAAAAGAAGAGTAGGAAAGTTTAATATCAGGTTAAGAAATAGTTCTAATGAGTTCACTCCCATTAAAGTTTTATTGGTATGTGACTTGGAAAATGAGAGGAAAAGTTTTTAAAATAAAAGATAAGCAAAATTTTGTTTTTATTTTAATAATCTCAATTCTTCCCTTTTTGATAGAGAAGACATGAGTGTGTGTATGCACACATGTAACATATGTACTTATAAATATATAAATTTTATTTTAATAACATTTTGCCTTACCTGAAAAGAAATTACATGTCAATAGTTTTTATTTTTAACTTTTAAAAACATATTTTACCATAAGTTAACACAAATTCAATATAATGATAGCTCATAGTTCATTAGAATTAAATATAATTTAAATCGATTTTAATTGAAATGATATAGAAGGTATATTCACTAGAATTCTACTGAGGAAAGAGTAAAGATAAAGTCTGTTGATAGGCATTCATAGAACATGTAACTTTTATAAGACATAGCTGCTCTAAATCTTCTATTATTCAAATCAGGACATTATTAATAATTGTGCTTGGAAAATGGTTTAAACCAAGACTATCATAAATAAAAAGGAAGATGGATGGTCACTTGATCTTTCTGGAAACTTGATATCACTACTACCCAAAACAGATATAACTAGTGTATTTCACAGGGCATTTTTCTTACAACAGCTATTTTAGTTCTTACCATTGCAATAAATGGAACGTGAGTTATTCTTTTATTATTATTTTCTTTGTTGAAAATCACCTACAAAAAAGTAATTTAAAACACCGGAAGGCTGCAAATGACTCTTCAGTTTACCTTTTGACTAAATAAACACTTTTTAATATGATTACTAATTACTTCATTCTTACTATTGGCCAGGTTCTATGCTAAGTAATTACTTATGTATTTAATTTAATTCTCACAACAAGCCTATGGAGAAGTTACTCTCAGAATTTACAGATGAATAAACTGAGTCTTAAAGAGCTGCAAAACAATTCTTTTTAAAGTGACATAACCTAAGGGGTAGAGTAGGGGCAGGATCTGAAACTGTTTTCTGACTCCAAACCTCAATTTACATGATAGAGGACTGCTTTTTTGTGTTTTGACTTATGAGCTAATTATATCCTAGTTGAAATTCTACATCTTATTTATAATGTGGAATTTCTCAACCCATTAGAGTACATTTTTGACAATCGGCAAGTAAAGGAGAATAAATCATTAGGGCTTGATACTCCTGCTGTTTTGCACCTAGCATAGAGCTAGGGTTTATGGAACAAATAGATCTCCTTTTATACTCTTATGAGATAAAATAGATAATGTTCCTCCTTCCGAGCAACAGTATATGTTGACTTCATACTTTTATAAAATAGTAATATATAAATTATCCTAAAAGAACCATGAATTGAGAGAAATGTTCCTGTATGTCTAGGCCAGAATTAGTCATACAATATGCATAAATAGGAAATTACATTGCTTTAAGTCGGTTTAATAATTGAAGAAAGACTCATGATAATAATAAATCTCTTTAGCCCTACAATGGATTTTTAAATATTTTTCTGTAAGTATCAGGAATCAGTCATTATTCCTGCCTCACTTTTCCGAGTAATCGTTTATACAATTTCTGTGTTACTTTTAGTTTATTTATGTACATATTGATAAAAATATTAATACCATATACTAGACAAGTAGCTGTCTTAATTTCATTTCATATATATGATGAAAATTCTTTCAAAATAATTATAAAAGAGTAGTAGGATGACTTATGTAAACTCATAAACTAGCTCATTAAATTTTAAATATTATTGAAAAATTCATCTATTCCTTTAGTTAGAGTGTCCAAAGAACTTACGTATACAAAGCAATGAAATGTAAATTCATGAATTTCTCCTTTAAGTTCTGTTTGTATATTTATCACGTTAATATCCTAATTAATGGAGAGAAGTTGCAAAGAATCATGTAAAACTGAATAAAATCCTTACAACTGGGAACTGTGATAAATTCTCAGCATGAGGGTTAATTAAGTCTTGGATAACAGTCTTGGGTTTAACCTTAACATTGTAGTGAATTACTACATGATCCTGAAAATTTTACATAATCTTTGATTCTCAATTCCCATATCAATAAACCAGGAAAGTTTAGGTTTATTGTGGCTATAAATGATTTAAAGCCTTGTCATAGTTCTTAGAAGCATGTAAGTACTCAAAAGTTGAGTTGTTTTTTGTGGTTGCTAAATTCTCCACTGTAAGATCAGAAGAGAAAACTTCAATTCTCAAGGTATTGGAACTAGAATAAAGAACTTACATGCAGTACTGATAAAGGATTTGATATTATTGGCTTTCATGTATTGATATTTATTTTAATAACATTTTAAAGTTGTTATATGTAAAAATTATCTTCCACTAAAGATTTTTGCACCCAAGAAAGGGCTAAAATCATGAACTCCTATCATTCTCTCTAATTCTAATAATTTAGAGTTACTAGAAGGAAAGATTTTTCTTTGCAATTAAAATTTTTCAGAAAGGCTTTGGGGACATACAATGACAATTTTCTTGAGGATAATTTAATTATTTACTAAAGTATGCTATTTAGAGGGACTATGAAATTTATTTCCATTAATTTATAAATTTAAGGACAATTGTATAAAAAGGAGTAGACTGCTAACAATAGGCATATATTCATAATTTAGTTTGTTTTCTTTGTTTGTAAGAGTCTAAAATAAAAATAAAGTTAAAATTTAAATAATGATTAATACAATTCTAATTGGTCTTGAAAATAGATATTTAACCAAGGTTTGCATTCTGCATTTTCTTCTGACGCTAAAATAATCAAAGATTACATTATCCAAAAAAATTTTCTTTTGTCCATGTATGTATGAAGATAAGACAGAGTTAGAAAGAGGAAAGAGAGAAAAGGGAAAGATGAGCTGACATTAAAGAAAAAAGGAAAAAAGAGACATGAACAGTTTGGGAAGAGAAAATGGAAATGAGAGAAAATAGAATATTCTGTGAGATGGAGAATAGAGAATAAGAAATCTACACTATGAACATAACCATATTTGTATAAAGCAGAGGAAAACCCCTATTCTACATGATTATTACAAAGCTTTTTCATATGTCAAATATGTCAGTTGGCTAATCACAGCATTTGTGCCATCAGAATAAAAACCAATGTAAATCAAAAGAAGGTCATGCCATTTGATTATGGATTAATTTCAGCAAGGACGGGAGCTCCTACCAGGCATTAAAGCCTATGAAAGACTTTGAGACCATGCCATGACTGACATTCAACTTCAGGAGTAAATGTTAGTGGGATGTCCCCAGCTGGATAGATTCAGCCTCACTTTTTACTTTTAAAAGCAAAAGCTAAAGGACTCGGGCACTTAGGAGCCATTATACTCTCTCTGTCAAAAGCCCATCTATCTGTGGGTCCCTGGCTTTTGTAGAAAGTTGTCACTGCATCTATAGAGGGTCTTTAAATGTAGAACACACTATCCTTTATTTTGCATTGGTATGAAAGTGCATACTTAGAAAATTGTAGCAGATGACTTCTGTTTCCTGCCAAGATCACATGAAAGGGGCATATTATCTTCTACCACTTAAAAATAATGTGTACCTTGTAGAACAGGTGTAAATCCAGAAAACTGAATATATGGAGGACATACGGAGTTTGTGTGAGACAAGAAATAGATTCTAAATGACACTCAGATGATAGCTCAGTTTAGGTTTTACCATTTAGTCCAACTGCTAAATCTTTATGTAAATTAAAATATACTTTGCACTTTTATTTTAACTATAAATATTTTTAGCTTTAAAATGTTCTGAATAAAAATGATTGTCTTAAAATATTTTTAAAAATTCAAAAAAAGGAAAGGCTTGACTTCTTAAAGATTCAATATGAGAGCCAAGGGCAGAGTTATTCTAGGTTGACATCAAAGCATTATCTTTAATTTGTGTTCATTTTCAATATCTGTTATCTGGATAAAATACTAATTGCCTCAGGGCCTTTGAACTTCCTATTCCTTCTCCTTGAAATGTTCATCCCCAAGATATCTTACTGTGTTGCTTCGTTCAAGTCTTCACCTGCTTATCTTCCTTAGCCATCCTATCTAAAAAAGTTTTCTACCATTTATCCGCCATTTGTTCTCTATACCCTTACCCTGCCTTTTTTTTTTTTTTAAGAGCAACTACCCACCAGATTATATAGTTTGTTTTTTTCCTAATCTTTCTTGCCCTCCTCCCCTGCCACTGTATTGTATCTTTTGCTCAATGAGAAGAGGACCTCAGACATAATAGCTGTTCAGTAAATATGTATTCAATGAATGAATTTTAGCAAATGAGTGCGGGTAATTTCATGAATTTTTGTAGAGGTTCAGCTAGTCAACTTCCCAAGTCCAGGCCCCATGCATTTTCAATTTCAGTCTTTCACCGCATGGTGATGCTCTTACTCATTTTGCTGGCTTAGACCTTTATAAACCATCTGAAATTTCAAGACTTCTGAGATTTTGTAGGAAAGAAGTATAGATTTATGTTTGTGTAAAGCACAAACAATCGGTTTACATGTTAGATGAATAATTCTATTCTGAGAGAGAAATTCTCGATTTATACTTTAGAGTTTATCTTTGACAATCTATTTACAGGGTTTTATACATAATGATTGTATTTTCTCTGCCTTCACCGTTCAATGAATGCTCAGTTAACAGCTTAAGCCAAATGAGTATCCAATTGAAACCAAAAGAAAGTATTGCCCTACATTTCTAATGATTTCCATCTCAATTGTATTGTTTCACTTTTATAGTTCTGTTCACTGCTATCAACACTTTCATTTTTTTTTTCTGGCATAGTAAAACAGAATAAAATGTTCAGTAATTTTGCAGTAACTGACAAACAGAATTTAAACTGCTGCCTGGAAAGCAGCCCTAGTAGACATGGTATGCAAGTTGTGCTTATAGTTAACATGGTCATATACTAAGTTAGGTTAGCAGATCCACAAATTTCATTAACTAGTATAAGGAAACAATATTTAATAGTCTTATACAAATCTATCATATCAAGTCATTCTTAGGTAAATTGCAATAAAATACAATATTTTTATAAAAACATTGGACTTGGAACAAATATAAACCTGAAAATTTTGCCAAAGACTGAGTTTTTATCTTCCAAATTTGATCTTATTATTATACTTAAGATTTCTTAAAATTTTTAGTCTTAAACCCCTAAACTCTTCTCCCCCGAGACTGTGATTCAGATAACCTCCTGCAGCCACTAATAGTTCTGACAATATATGGATTTAGGCATAAGTGCTTCTGTTAGTGGGAGGTTTCTTTTGAAAAGACCCTGCCACTTACCCCCTACGTATATGCCTGTGTGCATATGTATATACACATAGGGCGAGAGAGAGCATAGCCAGTGGTGTAGAAGAAAAGCAAAAGAGTGTGGTATCCTGATCGCCAAGCAAGGGAAGGCTCGAGGTGGATGGAGTGATCAACAGTGGGAGATAATTACTCACAGATTGAGTATAATGCAAATTAAGAATTAGTATCACAACAAGAATATCCTGGAGCCTCTGACATAGTCATTTCAGTAGAGTGAAGACAAAAACTTAATAGATGGAGGAGAGAATGGAAAGTGAAGAAGAGGAAATAGCTTTTCACTTTGCGGCATGGAAGGAAAACCTTGAAGGAAAAAGTAAAAGACTTAGAATCTTAGCACCACAGTGAGCAGCGTTCCAGACAAAAATTGATGATTTCATCTTCTCAGACTTCAGTCTATTGAGAGATTAACATATAAAAAGAATATGCAAACATACTGTGGGCTATATCCCATGATAGAGCTACACAGGGAAGCACTTGGTGCTATTGGGAAACTATGAGACACTAAACACATAAGGGAGTCAGTGAGGGGTTAAAGAGGCAGCATCAACATTGAATGTCTGTGGTTGATAGGTGTCAGCTGCTTGCGAGGACATACCAAGTCACTGCATTAGATGAGTACGTTAGTTTAGTAGGCTGGACTGGGATGGGGCAATGGGGGTGGTGAAATATTGGGAAATTATGGGTACATGTAAGCTGGAGATGTAGTTAGAGGCTAATACAATTAAATCTATCTGTAGAGTTAAGGCAATGGGGAGAGTTTTGAAGGACTTCCAGCAGTGAAGTAACATGATCAAAGATTAAGTTTAAGAAAATCATTTTAGTGGAGAGAGTAGAGCTCAGTGGTAGAGTACATGATTAGCATGCACAAGGTCCTGGGTTAAATCCCCAGTACCTCCATTAAATTAAATAAATAAAACTAATTACCTCCAAAAAAAAAAAAACAACTGTAAAGAGAAAAAAAGATCATTTTAACAGTATTATGGAGACTGTATTACATGGAAAATACATCAACCATAAGGCGGTCCTATCATTTATTATGATTAATGTCAACCTAGAAAAAAAAATGAGTGAGATAGAGTAGTGACAGTCAAGATGGAGAGGAAGAGCATCTGTAAAATGTCTTCTTTCAGCTCAGGATCAGCACTTCATCAGTCACTTTTTTTGTCCTATTTTTGGAGTGAATCTCTGTTTTACAATTCTTCACTTCTGGTGTGGTATTCTCAAATCATACAAAACTGTTATTTTCTATTTAAGGGAACTAAATTATTTCTGATCAGTTTAGCCTGAATTTGTATATAAACCAATAACATAGATTTACAAGAAAATACAAGAAAATGACTTTCTTTAAAAATACATTATCATGCTATTTAAAAAGTTTGTAACACTCTTTTGAGTAACTATCCTAGGTTTCTACACTTGGTTTTAGAAGTGGCACAAAACTATATTATTACCTTTTTAAAAATTATTATTACAGAAAATATAAGCTGATATCTCACCATTATAGCCAGATTAGGACAAATGCCCAAGGATCACATGAAGGATCATTGGAACCTGAAATAACAATAGTTGTAGCAAAAGGAAATACAGTTTATTAACTTCTTATTGTGTTCTAAGCAATGTACTAGCTTCTTTATACACATTATCATATCTATTTATCTTTCATAAAAGCCATTTGGAAACAGTTGCATTACCATTTCACACATCTGAGTTTCAGAGAGTTTAGGGAACATGTCCAACATCATACAGTGCTTAAAATTGTAAGTTAGATCATGCCCAGAATCAAGCTGATACTACCAGTGCTGTGAGAATTTTGCTTTAGCTTCAGTACCTTTTAAAAGTAACAGAAGCCTTTACTGATGTCAGAGTGGGTCTACGTACTTATTCCATCTTGTAAGTAGTCATACTGGCAATAACCATACTGGCATCATATCGATTATGTTCCTTCACTGAAGAAAATGAATTCTGGAGCCGAACTACCACTGCTCAAATCTTCTCTCCTTCTCTGACTAGATGTAATTTCTTAGTAAGTCCATTTCCTCAGCTATAAAATGGGAAGAATACTTACTCATATCTCATTGGACTGTGGGAAGCTTTAGTGAGTTAAAACATGTAAAGTGATTAGAAGAGTGCTGATATATTACAGTCTCTATACAGATGTGATCATAACTTAACTGTTGCCATCATCATTATTATTCCTCAAAGGATGTTATTACTCCTCAAAAGATACATGGGGAGAAAAGTAACAAATATAAATTAAGTCTTCAAAAAATTCTATATCTAGAAATGAATAATTTTTAACATGTGTCAGTGTACTTTTTAGTAATATAATATAAATGATATGCTATCACTAAGTTAATTATAGTATGATTTTAGATATGCCATTGTAACATCCATTAATTATTTTTAAAAACTTTTTGTTGTATAGGAAGATAACTTTCATCATTCTTAGGAGTTTTAAAACATAGTATGATTTGGTTGTGTTTGCAAATCTAGTATCTGCCTAAAATGTTATCTCTGACCTTTCTCTTATTTTAATCTTTTGCATTAGAATTAACTTCCCCTCTTGGACTGCTTTACTTTTAGTGCCCTGTGGTGGAATTTTAACTAAGCGCAAAGGGACTGTTTTGTCTCCTGGATACCCTGAGCCTTATGACAACAATCTGAACTGTGTATGGAAGATCACAGTGCCAGAGGGAGCTGGCATTCAAGTAGGGATACTTAAATTTTTCTTCTTTTCATTGTATGTTTGAAGTTAATCTCAGAGATGACAGGATGCACGTAATTTCTGAAATTTTAGCCAGTGCTTTTGACTAACATGGCCGACTTTAAAAGAAAGATACTTACTTTTAGTTTTATCACCTGTGAGTAACAGAAAACCAGTTCAAGACAGCATAAGCAATAACAAAAATGTGTTGCTCCACATAACATGGAATCTTGGAGTAAGATGATTTTAGGGTTATTTATTTTGGAGATTTGGGTCTGTCATTCCTAACCCAGATTTGTTCCATCTCTCTATTCTGTAATTCTTAGCATGTTGACTTGGTTCTTGGACTTCCTTTCTCATGGTGTTGAGATGGCTGTAAAAACTATCTAGACGTAACAGTCTTCCACAGCAATAGCCAATAGTCAAAATGTGGTGTCTATTTTATGCATGTTTATAATAGTTAAGAGAACTTTTCAAAAAAGTTTCTAGCAGATTTTCCCTCCTGTCTATTGACCAAAATTGCAGTCATACCCATTCCTATGACATAACACTGGGCAATAGCAAAAGATTTACTATGATTTGGCTCAAACAAGTCAATATTAGGTACCTGGATCAAACAAGGGGCTTAACCTCCTTTAATAGCACAGGTCTCATTTAATTCAATAAAACTGTTTTTTGTTAGCAAGGAAGAGGGGTGCTTTTCTATAGACAGTCAACATCTACCATAGTCAATATCTACCATATTACTTCAGTTGTCACCATTTGGGGGGCAGCAATGTAACCAGCTACTCTGTCAAGGAGATTGCGTCTGGATAAATTGATGGCATTTTACTGCTGAGTCAGGATATACTCTGTGGAAGATAATTATGCTTCACAAAATTGCATAAAAATTACTTGACTATCTCTCCAACTGAGTCATAGGATTCCTTTAGAAACTTGAGATATATATCAGTCATGGAAAAAGCAGCCAAGGCATCATTCATTAAAATTGAAATTAGATAGAAATATAATTTTCGGTTAAAAAAAACTTTTTGAATCCATCTTTATAATTTTCCAGAAAACTCAAAAAATTATTTAATAGGTATCAGGAGTAAAATCAGTAAACCAGTGAGAAAACATGAATGTACTTCTCCAGTGTTTCAAGGACATTAGCAAAAGACTCCACATATTGTGGCTAGCAGTACTATTGTTTTATGACCAAATTATAAAATTTGGAGATATAAATCAACCCTATCTTATTATCAGTAGAATTAACAAAGATTTTAGGCTTGTCCATGTTCCAGATTGTACAAACAATCTAAATATAATTAAAACCTTCATAGAACATTTACTATATCATGTGGTTAAAAAATTTATCAAAATTATACTAGAGGATCCATATATTGACATCAGCTTTCCATTTCTATCTCATCTTAAAATAATAAAACCCCTAGCACTTCCCCTCTGGTTCCCATCCTCTTTTTCTGACTCCCTGCAGTGTAACTTTAGCATCCAGTGCTCTAATTGAGTCAGTCTTAGTGATCACTGAGGACCTGTGTCGTTAAATCCATTGTATTGCTCATCCTGCTTATTCTGTCAGCAACATTCTATCCTGCCCATGCTCCCTTCACTCTTAAAGATGCTTTTCCCCTCTATTTTACCAATACTTTCTTAGACTTTGTTTTCTTTTCCCCATCTGTGGCTTCTACTTTTACATCTAGGAATATGATCTCCTCTCTTCCTCTTCAACCCATCAAATATGGAATTTGTGAGTTTCTATGGCTTTTGTTCATCTCACATAACACCATTCTCTCTGTCACCTTGTCTGTTGTCATGCTTTAGCTATCAGTATGTGTTGATGATGTCCAGGACCTTAATCATAATAGACAACCAGAAAACCTTTTTTTTAAATGAAGGACTGAATAAATGATGATTTCTAAACCTAAATATCTAACCTACACCTTTCACCTAAGCTGCATGCCTTTTATCCAACTGCCCACTTGGACATTATGAGCTAAACTTCTTGTATCTCTTTTTTAACCAGTTCAACACTGACTTCAGGATTTCTTTCTTGAAGTTATGGATCTTCCCCATTGTGCTCTGTCTCAGAGTAAACCCCTCACCCAGTCTGTTGCATAAGCCAGAAATCTTGATTTCTTTTTTTCTGTCTCTGACTCTGGACAATGAATTGTGTCAGTTCTGTCTTTCACAAATTTATCAAATCAATCTGTTTTCTCCATCCACACTTTCACCACTCAGGATTAGGTGACCATTATCCCTGCCCCAGGTTCTTACTCTCCTCCAGTCTGTTCTTCATAGGGCAAAGAGAGTAACCTAAAAATAAAAATCCAATGCTGTCACTTTCCTGCTTTACAATACCTCAATTGCTCTCTCTATCCATAACTCCTGGACACAGCTGATTACACCTTTGTGCTTTGTCCTCATTTCTTGCCTCTTCTGTTCACTCTATCTTAGTTCTTTATAAAAAACCTGACTCTCTCCCTTGCCTCTGGGCCTTTGTGCATGTTGTTCCCTCTGCTGGCAATCCTCTCTATCATTGCTCTTTATTTGGCTTAGTCATACTCATCATTTCTGTCTCAATTTAAAAACAGCTCCTGTGGAAGACCTCCCAAACACTTGAAACAAGGTTAAGTCCCCTTGCTATCTGTTCTCAGAGACCCCTGTTATTTCCTTATCATAACACCCATCACATGTCACTGTTATTACTTAAATTATCTGTAAGCTCATGAGCGCAAGTAGACAAGTCTATTCTTGCAGCTAGCACAGTGCCTGGTAGTCTACGCTCAGTAAATATTTTCAGAATGAAGCAATGAATACCTCCAAAAGCAATGAAATTTTAAGATATTTTAAGGAGTTAACATAGCATGTTGGGCTAATACAGCATCTGCAGAAAAAGTACATTGAATATCACTGTCCTAGCCAAACACTGTGCAAAACTAGACAGTATTATCAATGACACTATGAAATCTTTCACTGAGGAAGCATTTTGTTTAATGATTGTGCTTTAGAGAACAAGATCTGTGTTTAGCAGAGCATTTATCAAACTTTCAAAGTGTGAGCATACTGGAATTTTTATTTTAAATACTCTAGACAACTACCAAGCTCTTTTTTCTAGTTAATCTCTTATATGTTTGCTAATTTTAGACATATTGCTAAATCACACACAGTTATAACACACACATAATATATGACATATTTGAAATTTTACTAATTTCACCTAAAAGCTACCTGGCTAGTACACCAAGTTTAAAGCAATGTTTATTTTATTTTATTATGTTGGGCTAAATATAGGTGTCAATAAAGAATTATATGAATATCCAATAAATGAAATGAAATGGGAAAGCCATTAGTGGAAAGAAGAGAAGAAGAAACATTTGGAGTGCTGAAAAAGTTACAAATAATATGGAATGATTGAGCATTTTTGAAAATAACATCAACAAATAGACCAATTTGTTGTTTACTATTACATGAGAAGTTTGTGGGGAGGAATATATTTGTTTGCCTGTTTATTTTAGGAAGGCATATTGGAGGGAGAATTCTAAAGGAGCTACATTCAACAGTAACAGAATTATCAAGCAAAGAACAATCTTTATGTGATTAATCATAGAAAAAATGTTGGTTACTTAATTGTGTCAATTTGTAGAATGATCATCATGAGTTAATGTAAGCCTCAAAACAAAGTAAAACGGGATTTAAATGTCTGTATGATAGATACCTGATTTTAATTATTGGAAATTCTTTACCTCATAAAGCTATCCTGTTATCATAATGGACAACTCCATCCACTTTCGTTCTTCTGAACACTGAATCAGCAGCTGTTTCTTTTTAAGTCCTTCACTTGACACTCATTTGGCTTTTTGTCATAGTGGGGCCTCAGTCATTTACTTGAGTCTTCTACACCGTCTGTGTGTTTAACATGCCATACTGCATTCACAATTTGCCCAGCATCCTAGTGGCAAATTGTATTAGTTTTCTGTGGCTTCTGTAACAAATCATCATGAGCTCGATAGCTTAAAATAACAGAAATTTATTCTCTCACACTACTGGAGGTGGGAAGTCCCAAATCAATTATACTGCACTGAAATTGAGCTGCTGACAGGGCTGCACTCCTACCATCCTCCACACTCCCCTCTGCCCAGGCTCCAGGGAAGAATCCTTTCCTTGCCTCTTCCAGCTTTGGGTACCTGCCAGCATGCGTTGGCTTGCAGCCACATTACTCCAATTTCTGCTTCTGTGGTCACATTGCATTCTCCTCTTTCATCTTTGGCAAATCTTTCTTGACATTTTTCTTATAAGAACACTTCTGATTGCATTTAGGGCTTATCTAAATAGTCTCTGATAACCTCCCTATGTCAATATCCTTAGTTTAATCACTTCTGAAAGACCTTTTTCCATATGTGGCAATAATACAGGCTCAAAGGACCAGGACCTGTATCTTTGGGAGCCATACTCAGCCAAATATATGTATATCTCAGGAATTAAACAGATTTTCTTCCTCTCACCAAAGTAATAGGTTTTCCTCCACAATATCTACCTTTTTGTGCTTGCCATTCCTCTGATCTCAATAACTTGGGGGAAAAAATAAATTATTTTTAAATCTTTCCTACCATTTCCTTTTCCTATTCATAAAATCCAGTAATTTTCCCTATAGCAACACATGTGAGATCTGGGCCCCCTTTGTGCTATTCTTGCCTCTAACCCGCTTTAGTCTTTCATTGTTACTCACCTGAGCTACTGCGATAGACAGTAAAATTGTCTTCTCACTTTTATTTTCTTCACCCATTGAAGTAGCACTGTACTTAAAGCGTAGTCCTAATTATTCTTCTCTAACCCACTTTCTAAAACCTTCAGTGAAATATTCCTCAATTGCATAGTTATTATGCTGGTGTTCAGCCTTTATACCCCCTCTCTCTCATTCTCTCCCTTAGATAAGTTACATTAAATCTTCAGTACACGCTGAGCACTATTCTAAGCTAAAATGACGTTAATTTTTACAACAAATCTATGAACTACATACCTCTATTACAGTGATTTATGTAAGAAATCTAAGGCATAAAGAGATTAACTCTTTTAGTGTTATGTACCTGTGAGTAAAGGGAGTTAGGAAGTTGCAAACCCAGACATTCTAACTCCAGTATCTCTTGTATTTATCCACTGAGTTTTACTCTTTCTAACTTTTCTTTACTTTTCCCATCTTTGCATGCATATTTCCTCTTATGTAAATCCCCGCTGTGGCTAAATTGGATTACTGATGGTTCACTAAGTCTACCTCATGGCTTGTCTCCTCTACATTTTTACTAACACAGTAATTTCTTTCAGTGGAATTCAACACATTTTGCTTATCTCAGATGTCAACTATTCCATGAGTCCCTATTTTTTTTTTTTTAGCTGAATGTGGTTTTTTTCTTTTCCTGAATTGAAAGAAGATAAAATTCTGATATGAAGAGAGAATTGACCATTTTTTAAGGAGGTGGTGGTTGTATTACAACCATAAAGCTTTAATTCTGGTCTTCCTGTCCTGGAACATTGCCATTGGGTCTAATGCCTGTCACACAGGCAGGGTATCTGTCGCCATGTGGCACTCACCCCTAGAAAATAGCACCAGCACTCACTTGAATGGAAGAATGACAATGGACTGTTTTGTGCATAAGAAATTTTTAATGAACAACGATTGTTACAACTATTTAGTGAATGAGTGTAGTACTTACATTTGTAACAGACTTTTAACTAAGTAAAAATAAGTTTGTTTTAATAAAACTATTCTTTTACCTTCTCCTGAACTATAAAATATATAATAAACAAAGAGAAAAATAGGTAACTTCCACAGTAGTTGTGAGAGTCCTATGGGTTCTTGCAAAAACTCAAGCTGGGCCAAGTGAAGTGCAACAAAGTAACACATGCCTCTTTCTTTAAATAAAATTTAATAGACATGAGAGAATTATACTCCAGCATTTCCCTTGTCACTCTGTGGACCTTCACAGTGATATAGTTATTACAACTTCATTTATAAAAATAAAATTTAAAAGACATGCCCAGATCAGTTACAAAGTATAATTTTTGGTCATACATATTGAAATCTATTAAACTTATACATACAGGATTATAATATTAATTTTTTTTAATAAAAGAAAGACAGAAAATTGAATAAAGGTATGCCAAGAAAGAGAAAATAAAATGTATCCAGAATACTAATTCGAATATATATATAAAATAAGGTGGACCTATATGTGGACCACAAATCTGGTTATTTCCTAGTAGGTAATGCAAATGAGTAAACTCAATCAGTGACAAGAATCTAACATTCCAAAATATAAAAGTTAACCAATTGTTTGGAACATGCCTTGATTAGGATTCCAGGCACTAAGACATTAGATTAACACTAAGGTGAGATGGAGACTCTGTTCTCAGTGTTATACCCGTGGTGTGCACTGCTAGGTGGCTCATAGGCTTTTACTATAAAAGTCAGCGCATGTAGGCCAGTGCCATAATGGCAAAAATCAATCCTGTTAAACTCCTTCTAAGAAGGGCTATGATGCTGTAGTCTAGGCTTTGAGCTCTCTCTTCCAGGGAAGATAAGTAGATTATAGTATATATATTTCATTAGAAATATGTGTTCTTATAAGTAATTATTATTTCACAGGTGCAAGTTGTCAGCTTTGCTACAGAACATAATTGGGATTCTCTGGATTTTTATGATGGGGGAGACAACAATGCTCCAAGACTTGGAAGTTATTCAGGTAACAAGGGAGCTCAGCTTAATTAAAATACATTAAATTGGGAAGGTAAAAATCTCTTTTTTTTAAAAGGCTCCCTAGAACTCTGGATTGGTGGTTTTAATTTGCTTTTTATAAACTATACACAATGAACTAAATTACAAAGTTAGAAATATGAAAGGCTTTAAAGGTAAAGAAATTGAAATTGCTGTTTAATACCTCACTATAGTCTTATTATATTTGTGTAATTATTTATTGATGCTTTTGTGTTAATGGTAGTATTTTTAGCTTAGCTATGGTTCAGTAATAGTGTGTATGCCCCATCTCTAAAAAAAAAGAAAAAAGAATGAGAAATAATAGTTAAAAATTAGTGCTTGGTAATTATGGTATATTCACTTAATAGTCATTTAAATAATTATAGAGACTGTAACAACATGGTAAATGCTGCAAGGTACTGTTGAGTGAGAATAATACAAAATTAATTCTATGAAATGAATTTAATTATATAAAATTAATACCATATACCAAGACTAGAAGGTTTTAAAATTTGTTAAGGTTTTTAAAGGTAGTTTATGCATTAATCTAACAGCTTCGTATACCATATAAAGGATGAAATGAAATTTTACTTAATTTTAACTATACTTCTTACTTAAATTTCACTATACTGTTTAACTCTAGAAATATGAACATAGCTAAATTATAAGCTTATATATTTCAGATATACTGAAAGAAGTTTGAATGTTATTAAGTTTTTAACAGATTTTAAAGTGGAATATGATAACCTATTTTTCAGCATCACCATTGAGGAAAGGAAAGAAGAAATATCTAAAGTAGGGGTGATTTGATTTAGGCATTAAAAATATTTTAGGTAAAGATTTAGATAAACATTTTTCTTGGAAAAAGCTTATAAAATTTTGAGTATGCATTTGTCTATAATAGACTAGGTGTAATACTTTCTGAATAATAAGTACAATACTGCAGATGATAAAAATGATAAAGAATAACAGCTACCAAGCTACCGAGTGCTAGCTCTGTGCGAAGCTTGTTTTCTCATTTGATCTTCCTAGCAGTCCTGGTAGGTGATTGACACTTAGAGAGATTAAGTTGCCTAAGGTTGCACAGCTAATATTAGAATGAGACGGACCCAGCTGGTGTGTCTCCAGAGTCAGAGTCTTAATCACTGAGATCCTCTAAGAGACCAAAGGCAGTTCAAGTGACCTTTGAGTTTCTGTTTACCTCTGTCTTCAGGGATTCACTTAGGACACTGTGGACAGAAAGCAAGTTCAGGGGGAAATAAAAGAAAACAATTATGTGTTCCGTAATGAATTTTTTCTGATTTCTCTTATAGAAGTCTCAGTGGTTAAGGTTTACAGAGTTGTGCAAAGTAAGTGTAAAATAGCTAGAAAATGACAAAAAATCATTTGCCGCACTATCCACTCATATGCTTATTGAACCTTATCTTGAAATAGAATTGAGAGTTATTTTGTGCTTATCATTTGAAACTGCTTGAGTTGTGACCTTAAGGAACTTGAATCATTGCTCATTATCAAAGAGTCAAGAAGTAATTGGTTCAAGCAGGTTATTTTATATTTTTAACTCAGTAAGGGAATAAATTACAGTTGATTTCCTTTAGAGGTTCAGAAGAACCTGATTGTAAAGAATTTGCTGAGAGACAAGGCTAATTTGTAATTGGCATTTTCTGGACTTTAACTACCAGCTCTGTTGTCAGGGTATAAGAAACATCAAGGTACTTGACCTGGTGTGGAATGAATATATATATGTATATGTGTATGTATATATATGTATATATATTCTAGAACTTATTCATTATGAGTAATTGAAACTTTATACCTATTGGATAGTAACTCCCCATTTCTCCCTACTCTCAGCCCCTGGAATCCTATGTTCTACCTTCTATTACTGTGAACTTGACTCTTCTAGATACTTCATATAAGTGGTATTATATAGCATTTGTCCTTCTGTGTCTGGCTTATTTTGCTTATCATAATGTCCAACAAGTTTGTTCATGTTGTCACATATGGCACAATTTTCTTCTCTTTTTAAAGACTAAATAATATTCTATATATATAATATAATATGTATATATATTATAATAAAGGAAAATAATGAATATATCTGTAACCCATATTAAGTTTTGTTATTATACCATAAAAATCACATACAAACTTTAAAATTAAGTTTGTTATTAGCTTATGCATTGAATATTGAAATCCACATGAAATTGAAAATATTTTTTAGGTGACCAGTAAAATTTACTGCCTTGACTTTCACTAGCTTTCTTTGCTCCTCCCTATTTTTCAGAAACAATCAAATGTGCTCTCAAAAGTCTGTCTCCTTAGAGATAGTCAGGAACAGTAAAATGAAAAAGAAATGTGGGAGAAATATTTATATTTAAAAATTCTTGTAAAACACATGACTGATACATAATTTCAGTGACAACCTATTGACTGATTATTAGTTATCTTACTTAGTTTTACTGTAGTACTCATTATGTGATTACTGACCTACCTTTTTAATTATTATTTCAGGAACAACAATACCCCATCTTTTGAATAGCACATCTAATAATCTATATCTAAATTTTCAATCAGACATCAGTGTTTCTGCTGCAGGATTTCACCTTGAATACACAGGTAAATATATCATGTGCTCTTCAAGAAAATTAAGAACAAATTTATATTAATTTTTAAAAATTACTTTTCTGAATATGGAAAGTAAATGGACTTTATCAAAAGAGACCATTGTCTTACTTTCTTAAAATTTTGAAGTGTTTCTTCATTTCAACTACAAAATTATATGTATAAAGTTCTAATGGTTTTCATCAGAATTCACAAGTATTTTTTTTTTTATTGTAAGAACACTTAACATGAGATTTATTCTCTTAACAAAATTTTTAAGTGCCCAATACAGTAGTATTAACTATAGGCACAATGATTGACAGCAGATCTCTAGAACTTAATCATCTTGCATAACTGAAACTTTATACCTGTTGGACAGCACCTCCCCATTTCTCCCTCCTCTCAGCCCCTGGAAACCAATGTTCTACTTTCTATTTCTATGAGTTTGACTTCTAGATATTTCATATAAGTGGCATCATATAGTATTTTTCCTCCTGTTTCTGACTTATTTCACATAGCATAATGTCCACCAAGTTCATCCATGTTGTCACATGTGGCAGAATGTCCTCTTTTGTAAGACTGAATAATTTTCTGCTGTATGTATATACCATATTTTCTTTATCTTGATGGACATTTGAATTGTTTCCATATCTTGGCTGTTGTGAATAATGCTTCAGTGAACATGGGAGTGCAGTTATCTCTTTGAGATTCTGCTTTCAATTCTTCTGGGAATATATCCAGAAGTTTGATTGCTAGGTCATATGGTAGATCTACTTTTAATTTTTTGGAGGATTCTCTATAGTGTTTTTCACAGTGTCTGTACTGGTTTACATTAGCATCAACATTGTATAAAGGTTCAAATTTGAACAGAGTCTCACCAACACTGATACTTTTTTTTTAGACAAATAAGAGTATTTTATAGTTGTCAGGAGGGGTACACATCATAACAAAACTCCAGTTTTGAGTATCTGTGCACCAAATGACACAGCACCAAGATTCTTAAAACAGATCAGCAAGAACCATAAGGAGATAAAAACAAAAATGCCTTATGAAATTTACCAAAATTGACACTGGTAGAGACAAATTCTAAATAGATCAATTATCATATGACTGATATAGAAAATAGTTATTGAAAAGCACCCTACATAAAATACCTGGTCCAAATAGGCTTCACACGGAAATACTACCAAAGCTTTATTTCACTTAGCATAATACTCTGAAAGTCCATCTACCTTATTGCAAATGGCAGGATTTCCTTCTTTTTCGTGGCTGAATAATATTTCCTTTTATATATGTACCATGTCTTCTTTATCCCATTCATCCATAGAAAGACAGTTAGGTTGTTTCCATATCTTGATTATTATATATAATGCTACAGTGAACATGGAGTGTAGATATCTCTTTGAGATCCTGATTTCAATTCCTTTGGTTATATACCCAGAAGTGGGATTGCTGGATTATATTGTAGTTCTATTTTTAATTTTTTGAAGAATCTCCATGTTATTATCTATTGTGACTGTACCAATTTACATTTACACCAACAGTGTGTAAAGGTTTCCTTTTTGTCACATCCACACAACACTTATCTCTTGTCTTGTGATAGCTTTTCTAACAAGTGTGAAGTGACATATCATTGCGCTTTTGATTTTCATTTCCCTTATGATTAGTGATGTTAAGCACTTTTTCATGTACCTGTTGGCCATGTGTATGTCTTCTTTGGAAAATAAGTCTATTCGGACATCATCTGCCCTTTTTTAAAACAGATTGTTTTTGTTTTTTGTTTTTTGCTATTTAGTTATATGAGTTCCTCATATATTTTGGATATCAACCCATTATCAGATAGATAGTTTGCAAATATTCTGTCTCATTCTGTAGTTTGCTTTTTCATCTTGTTGTTTCTTTTGCTGTGAAGCTTTTTTATTTTAGGTAGTCCCACTTACTTATTTTGCTTTTGTTCTTGTGCTTTTGGTGTCATATACAAAAAAATCAGTGCCAAGACCAACATCAAGGAACAATTTCCCTGTTTTCTTTTGGGACTTTTAAAGTATCAGGTTTGATGTTTAAATCTTTAATCCAATTCCAATTAATTTTTGTGAGACATGTAAGATAGAGGCCTAATTGCATAATTCTGCATGTGATTATTCAGTTTTTCTAACACCATTTATTAAAGAGACTGTTCTTTCCCTCTTGAGTATTCTTGGCTCACTCATCAAATATTAGTTGACTATATGACTAGATTTTTGTTTGTTTTTCCCTTGGGTGGAGGATCCAGATATCTAGTAATTCTCAAGAAGTATCTGGGGATCAGTTTGAACCCAAAGAATCATTTTGTGAATATCTGTTTTAGTTATGTGCATTCAGTGCTAACAGATTAAATGACAGTGCTAGGGAGTAGCCTCTCGATCATCAGGAGAGTTGGTGTCTTATTATCTAAAGCAACTGCTTACAAAACACATTGATACATCATTTGTTCTTATGTTCATTCATTACCAATGGTAAGTTCTCTTCCACATTCTTGAGTTTGATTCAGATAATTAATTTAGGAAATATTAGCATTCCTTGATTGCTCATTTTATAGAAATATAGTTGTAACATAGTTGTCACAAATATAAGGGAAAAAACACATTTCACATCAGAAAATTTACAGTACTTGGTGCTAGTAAATGATCCTTTTAATGTGCTGTTGAGTTCAATTTGCCAGTATTTTCTTAAGGTCTCCCATCCTTTAGGTTGCCTTTTAACTCTGCTGCTTGTTTCCTTTGCTCTGAAGAAGCATTTTAGTTTGATTTTGTGCACTTGTTGATTTTTTCTTTTCTTTCCCTGTGCTTTAGTGTCATATCCAAGAAATCACTGCCAAGACCAATGTCATGACACCCTTTCCCTGTTCTTTTCTAGGAATTTTACATTTTCAGGTTTTATGTTTAAGTCTTTAATTCATTTTGAGTTAATTTTTATATATGATGTAAGATAAGTGTCTTATTTCATTACTTGGCTTGAAGACCTGATAGAAAAGAAGTATCCTGTGGAAAAGATGTACTAAATAAATACTAATTAATTAATTTTTGATAGTTTTTTGGTTTTATATTGAGGTCCATTTTCCAGCTATTGCTAACTTCAGATACAGTAAAGGTACCATTGTAATGTAGACAGGTGACAAATAAGTACAAGGAGTTTCATCCATTCATATTTCATCCAACCAATAAACATTTTGAATGTGTACTGTATGCTAGGTGCTGTGTTCAATATGGGGTATGAAAGGGAAATATGTCACAGTATCTTTCTTTGAGGAGATCACAGTCTGGTAGAAGAGAAAGAGAGAGAAGCAGTAATGCTGTGCTATGAATACAGGAATAGAGATATTTATGGTAGATGCACAAAAGTGATAAGTAATCAGCTTCATTTAGGAAGTTGAGGAAATAATTCAAACAAGAGGTGACACTTTGGCTGAATCTTAACAAATAACCAGGAGTTTTACAGTTAGGCAAGAAAGAGTGGATCTTTTTAGCATGCAAACTTCATATTCAGACAGAGATATGACACATGGCATGTTATAAAAATTGCAACTGACTCAGTAGGGTTAGTGCATAGGTTTGAGGCAGCACCAGGAACTAAGGCTGCTTATACAGTCAGGGATATTCCTGAAAGTTATGAGATGTCATAATTAGAACTTTAACTTCATTATAGGTGATACAGTTTAAAAATGCCATATGTTTTGACAGCTATTTATAATACAGACCATTAAATTATCATAATCAGAAAGAAACTGAAGAAACTTTTTTGAAGTCTATTGTATACAACTTTTGCATTTCTAAAATAAAACATTTTAATGAATGCTAAAAAGGTCCTTTATTTGTATAAGATAAATAATACAAGAAAATTATAATTTAATGAAATTATGTATCCAATTATCTATAATATTTTTCAAACTATTCTTTTGGCTAGAACTTCTTAATTATGTCAATAAATGAGGGAAATTGAACCATATCCTAATCAACAAATAATAATTGTTAGTAATATATAGTAGCTTACCTCTTAGAAGAACGAAGCGATAGTTTGCTGCTCTTAAGGGAAAACAAGACTAGTGGATTTAGATCTCTCAGTTTCAGATCTTGGAAGCTAACATCTTTGACAGGATAGGCATACTAGAAATATATAATTTAAGCATCTTTAATCATGATCTTTAATTTAAAGCATAAAGTTGAGTACCTTACCACTTCAGGGAAAGTCTGATTAGAATTATAAAGGGATTGGAAGATGAATAAGATAAATCTCCATCCTAATCACTGTAAATTTTCTGATGTGAAATGTGTTTTTTCCCTTATATTTGTGACAACTATGTTACAACTATATTTCTATAAAATGAGCAATCAAGGAATGCTAATATTTCCTAAATTAATTATCTGAATCAAACTCAAGAATGTGGAAGAGAACTTACCACTGGTAATGAATGAACATAAGAACAAATGATGTATCAATGTGTTTTGTAAGCAGTTGCTTTAGATAATAAGACACCAACTCTCCTGATGATCGAGAGGCTACTCCCTAGCACTGTCATTTAATCTGTTAGCACTGAATGCACATAAACTAAAACAGATATTCACAAAATGATTCTTTGGGTTCAAACTGATCCCCAGATACTTCTTGAGAATTACTAGATATCTGGATCCTCCACCCAAGGGAAAAACAAACAAAAAACCAGGCACTGTATTTAGGTTACCTAAGGACAGTATTAACTGTATTTTTCAAAAGCCACAAAGTGGAATCCTGTTAGAAGATGTTAAGGTGATCAGTGAATTTTTAAAATATTGTGTTAGAGGACTTAACTAATCCATCAAAACATTTGCTGAATGCTCTCTTTTAATTGGTACAAAATTCTAAAATAAGTCCTGGATCAAAGTAAATATAATTTAAAAAAAAAAACAGTACTACAAAAAGCCTATAAAGTTACATTAAAACATTAAGTTTTACCAAATCATAACTTAACAGAAGTTAAAATATTTTCTGGGTAGAAAAAGGATTTTCTTTTTGGAGAAACTAAATAAATGTCTTGCTAGGTGGTTGCATGTGGTAATATTGTCACAGAAAAACATTCCAGTTGGTTCTTAAACAAAATTAGTGAATCTAGGTTAAAATAGGAACTATAAATAGAAAAATAAAGAAATATAGAAAATTACATGAGAAAAAGAAAATTAGAAACTGTGTAAAAAGCGAGCTTAAGTAGGACAAGAAGGACAGATAAAGGGAGGAGAGGAAAAGATAAATTTAGTGGACAGGAGAGAAGTCAGTGCCAAGGATGTCTACTGTTCTTTTAATTAATTAAAAAGATTTGGCATATTTAAATGCTTTCAAATCTATTGTCTAATCAATAAGGATCTTAACATAGTATTTGTAAAATATTAAGTGCAGAGGATGAGGAAAGATTGAACAAGGAAATTTCAGTACAATTTTACAGAATTAAAATGACTGATAACTTCTGCTCTAGTCTTTAAAAACTTAAAAACATGCTATGGGAGCTATTTTGGCTGTTTTGTCAATAACAGACTGAAAAGCAGTTACAATGGATTTGATGGGTCAAATGCTGGATAGAGCAGCTGTGGTTTTGGTAGTGTCTAGCAGGGCAGTCTCAAAGGCTATCTGATCACTCTTTGCAACTTGAGTATATCACTTACAGAAATTCAAGAGAATATACCCAAACAGTGACTTTTTTTGGCAAATATTCTTGATTTGTTTGTGGAAAGGGCACCTTAATATCTCTTCCAGAATGGTAATCTCCCCTTAGTGAAATAACATCTATTTTGTGGTAATGCAAGAATCTGTCTACTTTGGGAGGCAGGTTGTATTAACTAGACAAAAAAATTTTAAAGAACTTCCTTATGAATTCAGAAGTCCCCAAAATTCCTGGTTAAGATGTAAGTACACAATAACCTCTGTAAGAGAAAACTGTATTTTTAATGAGTATAAGCAAGGACTGTAAGGAAAACTGAAAAAAATGAAATGCTTTTATACTTGGAAAAGGCAAAATGCTTAAGCAGTTAGGTACTGGGAAAAACAATTGTGTGTATGTGTGTTATAAACAAGGTAGTTCTATAAACTTTTCTCTATTGAGAAGACGCCTATTTCACTGCACATCTTTGGTATTTCATTTCTGACAATCTCTGAAATAAAAGTTCTGCCCACAGGGTAACATAAGGAAGTAATCACATCAGGGAAATAACAGTCCCATAATCACACTATGAATACCAGCAACAGATGCAAAAGACACTAAGGTTTGCTATAAAAAGGACAGATTTCATGTTGTTTTTCTTTTAACCAAGAAAGTAGACTCTTTCTGTATTCCTAAAGGAATATTTTAAATAGTAAAGGTTTCAGGAAACATGACAGGTGTTCTTCTGGCTTGGGAAATGGAAATTTGGCTGAGTCTTTCCAGCAAATAAATATTTTCTCTGTCCAATTTTCCTACTCACCCATGAGATTTTCAGAAAAAAAAAATCTAGATTATCTGATGGCACAGTTACTAGACAGATATGTCTTGCTTTTTATTTACTTAAAAGATAAATGCTGACAAATGGCTGACCTTTATTATATGGTGCTATTTTTTCCCCTTGAACTTGAGATCATGGCCTTTTAACTTTGAAACGCATGATGATGATGGTAATTACACAGATCTCATGTTCCTTCTGCCCAATCCCGTGCCTTCGTCTTATTAATATTTGTAGAGGCCCATTTTGATAATTTCACATCGCTATTTTCCTATTACTTAGTGAAGAAAGGCAACAATTCATTCCCTCCCATAATTTTCTATTTCCATATCATTTCCCATGTATAAGAACACAGCCACTTGTTTACTTACCAAATTTTCATTGAGTACCTACTAAATGTTAGGTATATTCTCTGGGTGTAAGTGCTACATATTTGCATAGGATGTAGCCCTAAAAAAGCTTCAGACTGACTGGGAATAAGAACATGCAAACAGCAATAATTGCAAAATTACTGTGTAAACACTGTAAGTCTTGTTTATGTAAGTTGGTACTTCTCAGATAATTGTGCACTATAGTTATCTTGAAGTCTTGTTAAAAATACAGATGACAAGACTCCACCCAGAAGATCAAGTCAGTGTTTCTGAGTTTCAGCCAAGCATTTGCACTTTCACTAACCTTCCAAGATTACTCTCACAATGGCCAAGTTGTGAGGACATCTTGTATAATGTAGGTGATGACACAGAAAAGGTAGTGATCAAAACTATTAGGGGTTACTGGTGGTGGAGTCAGAGAAGACTTCACTAAAGGACAAATAGAAGTCCTTTTGGCAGATAAGAATTAAAGTATAGATATGGAATTAGCTTAGTACTTTGCAGGGATCTCCTAGAATGAAGGTAGACATGAGAGTTTATTCTGGTCTGGAATCAGACTTAGGTTTCTATTTTGGCATTGCCATTTGAGTGAGTAGGTAATTCCTAATGTGCCCTAAGAAGCCAGTTAACTCACCCAATATGGGATAATAATAGCATCTAACTTGAAAGATTGTTTCAGAGTTAAATGTAATCATCCATGTAAAGTGTTTCTCATAGTGCTGGGTACATAGTAAACCCTCAGTAAATATCATCCTTTACTGATAATGAGATGAACCCACGTGACTAGATTTGTCAAATGATATGTTAAATGCTGGAAGATTAGATTAAGGAGATGGCAGAAACTTTTATTTTGCAGAAAGAGGAGATTCACTGAAGGTTTCATTTCAGCAAGTATCATGATCAGTTTTGAATTTTCGAAAGGCCCTTTTATTTTGGAAAGTGACAAATACATTTCAGGAAGAGACTACACCCAGGGAGAGGAGTAACAATTGTTCATACGAGGAACGCTGAAGGTAGTTATTGTGGTTGTATAAATGAAACGGTAAAATATTCAGGCGATAACAAGATAAAATTGAAAGATTTATGGCCGGTTAGATGTTGGCAACAGAGAAAAGAGAAGAGGACAGTTTGTTTTGGTTTTTACTTTAGATCATATCACTTTATGATCACTGTTTTGCTTTATTCCATTGGAGAGCTGGCCTTTTAGTTCTTTAGACTTTTTCTTTGATTTTTAGATCTTAGATATTGAATTTAATAAAGTAACATAAGCACTTTTATTTATCTGTAATAATTAGACCTCACACCTTGCAGTGGTATCTAGGAATGAGAACTATTTCATAATTTAACTAATGATAATGCCACTGTAGGTATAAGCTTTCAAAAATGAAACTTATGTATGGAAGGTACATTTGGTGCTACTTGGAATGTAAGTAAAAATGGTAAAAATGTATTATGTGTATTTTAATCTCTCTGACCTCCACTTTCTGGCTCAATTTTCCTGCTGCTTCTTATACTACACCTCTTTGATTGACTCTGCTGCCTTCCTCTTCTGCTACTAGGGGTGCATGTGATGACACTGGGCCCACCTCAATTATGCAAGTTTCTTCCAATAATCATCCAGTAATCTTTATATTTTATAGTCAACTTACTAGCCTTCTTAATTCTATCTAAAAATTAATTTTGCCATGTGACATAACATATTTGCAAGTGTAACATCATGGTAACTAAAATCCTGCCTGCTACACTAGTATACTAAGTAAAGGCCTGGTCAGTAGGATGTTCTTTGGGAATTTTGGAGAGAATTCATAAGAGATCGATGAAGAGAAGTTCAGTTTGGGTAAAGATAATTTTTTCTGGCAGGAAAAATTGTTAAATATTAATATGGATTATTGACAGATTATGTAATCTTTTCTGGGAACTTCTGAAGTTAGGATTAGACACTTGTCTTTCAGGATGGCTCTGAAGGCAGTTTCACTGAAGATCAGAAATGGGTTGAATGCCCTGTCAAAGTATTTAGGAGGTTAATCAAACTATGATAATCAATAAAAAAAACAATTTTTTTTTCTTTTAAGCAGACTGTAAATTCCGTGTTCTCTCAACACTCACATATTCCACAGATAGATAATTCAGAAGAAATATTATGTAGTGGACAAAAATTACTCAGGATCCCATTTTATATCTATTTTAATTTTTAACTTTTATAATTAGAAAAACATTTGAAATTGAGTAATAAAATTCTAGGAAATAGCAATATTTTATGTCTTAGTCTTCCAAATGTTTTTTTATCTGTTCCAGTTTTATTGAGAAGTAATTGACATACATCACTGCTTAAGTTTAAGATGTACAGCATGATGGTTTGCTTTACATATATTGTGAAATAATTACCACAATAAGTTTAGTTAATATTCCATCATCTCATATAGTCACAATAAAAAGAAAAGAAAAAAGTTTTTCCTTGTGATGAGAACTCTTAGGATCAACTCTCTTAACAGCCTTCCTATATATCATACAGCAGTGTTAATTATAGCAATCATGTCATACATTACAACCTTAGTGCTTTTATCTTATAACTGGAAATTTGTACCTTTTGACCGCCTTCACACATATATTTTTTTAATATTTATGGTCATGGTGCTTAAGCTATGCTCTCTTGGAGGTTTTAGTTGTTCCACAAATACATTGAATTGGGGCAACTTTTCTAAATTACAGACACACAAATTGACATAATAAGTATAAATAGGTAAATTTACTCCAATTAGTTATTTCTGAAACTATGATGTCTTCTACTAATTTTATGCTAATAAATTATAACAAATTATCTAATATATAAATAGGTAGCCAATATTATTGGAAGGGTTAAGAAAGAAAGTCAATTTTACTTTCCGTTAATAACAAAAGGGATTGAATGTTGAAGGGAAAGAAGGCAGGCAAAATGGAAGAAGACGTATTTATCTAACAACCTTGGTAGACACAACTAAAACTAAAGCAGTTATACCAGAGTTCTAGAGTTTAGAGAATGCAGTTCTCTTTGCTTAATAAAGAGAAGCTGAAACGCTAGTTAAGAGAGCCTGATACGCTTTCTGTTTTCTGATACAACTTGTCATAAGCTGGCATGAAAGTACATCATTCTTTGTGTTGGGAATGTGTACTGGTTTAGTGCTGATGCAAATAGATGTAGGTGCTCTGAGTTAATAACATTTTCTCCAACATTTCTCTTGTGTAAAGGACTATATTTTTTTCTTGTAATCCACAAGAGCACAGAGAGGTGGGAATCTACTCTTGAACAGTTTGTGGGTGTGTGCTTTTTTAACATATATGATTCTGATTATAATTGCATGTCTTACATAAATATATCTGTTGCTAGGAAAATGTCCCCAGTGCATGGAAAGCCATTAATTACATCAATTGTTAGTAGACTTCCACAAAGGGAACTTGTAATTTTTAGTTGCTCTGCCAGTAGGACTCTGTTTAAGTCTCATCGTTAACATTTTGGAGTGACTATTTGATTGCAATACACATATGTAATTTTCCTCATATTTCTTAAATTTGTTGAGACACACATTTAAATTTGACTAATGGAAAATCTAAAAGGGACAGTGGAACATCTGTAAATTGATCAGCAATTTTAATTTTAAACTTAATATACTTATTTTAAAAGAGGAAACCACATGCATTAATGGTGTTTGCAAATTTAGGAGTCCTCAAAGATCTCAGGATACAGTCTCTGAGGAAGAGAAAGGTAATGTTACCATAATGAATAGATTTTCCTCTCCTGCTACACCTAAAAGCACTCATGCTATCTGCCTCTAGTAATTTTGCTGTAAATCTTGTGAAAACTCAAGAGCCCTGAAAACATTTTTCCATCCTGTGCAACATTTGGAGGGGGAGTCTGAATACCCAAAATCATAAAAATAGTCGTAAAATAGTAAATGTCCAGAAATGTATCCATTTAACTCTAGCTTATAAATAACAGAAGATTCAATTCAGCACAATAATAATTTTACTTCTTTATTTCCTTGAGCAATATGCTTAAGAAATAATGCATTAGGTCTTAATGAGTTTATTTTTGTAATTACTAAAAATAGTTTCCTCCCTTGGGCTAATTAAATAATTGATTATTTGTGAAAAATAATGATTTTAAGATTAATTATATTTTTTAGTTAAACTAATTTTCTTGTTCTAGTTTATGCACATCATCTCATAAACTAGTAATTGTAGAAACACGTTCTGCCCAAATTAAATTATTAATATTTGTCATTTCTTATTTAAATAGCCATTAACTCAGAATATATTACATGCAATAAGTGTAATTGATCTTTATAAACACATTTCTTTCCTTAAGTCTAGAAGGCCTTTGTAGTTTTATCATAGTTTGCTCTTTTCTTTTAACCAAATTTATTTCATTTTCATCTCATTCACTTTTCATATCTTCATGGTGGTGTCGACTTAGAGATTGTTTAAGCCTAAATTTCCGAATTTGGAAAACATTGTGTTTTTGTAGTCCTAAACTTTTCTCTAGTTGTGTCTTAAGTTAATAATACCACTGCTCGTCTCCTGGGTTTTCTTGCAGAAAAACCAATATGTTTAGATGTATATAAAAGCTTTTCATTGTGAGTCAGTCACAGAACTGAAGGTTAAGTTTTTCATCTTTTATGTCAATCTTTATATATTTTCTTTATATTCCTAGATTTATAGATTCCTATGTGACTTACTGATCTTAAACATACATAGACATGCTTTCATGACAACAGAAAAAAAATCCTTACTCTAGAATGCAAATTGACAATCTCACTTCTATGCTTAAAACCATTCACTAATGCTAGTTAACACTTGTTGAGAGCTTCCTCTGTCACTGGCACTATCCTAAGTATTACACATATATTGTTTTCTTTAAGCTTTTTCACAGTATTCATATGAAGTTGGTTGGTATTTTTGCATCCATTTTATAGGTGAGGGAACTGAGGCATACAAATCATCTCAGACTTTACAGAAGAAAAAAAGGCAAGAAACTTATGGAACCAGGATGCATACAGAGGTTGCGTTCTTAGTAACTCTGAATTTTCTCTCCATTACCCACAGAAGGAGAATACAACTCCATATATTGGTTAAGATTGTAAGACTGTTCACAATCTATAGCTTGCCTCCCTTTCAGGTCCATTTCTTGCTGTCTTTCCCAAAACACTACAATGTGTTTTGGAAAAAAAAAAAAAAAAAAAAAAACAGTCCCCTTCTTTTCAATAAAAGAAGGAAAAATAACTTAAAACATTGTTCATTTAACATGCCACTTTGTCTGCCAAGACAGCATACTCACTTTCCCCATCATTATTATGAATTGCTAAAATGTATTCTTTTTTAGTATTCACATAGGTTAATTCCTATGAGATAAGTATTTTAACAAAGGATAACCTTTATATATAGTGACTGTTCCACTACACTGTAATCATCTTTTAAACTAACCTTCTCTCTTGTTCCACCAAGAATTTTTTCAAGGCAGGGTTGCTCTGTGTTGCTAATTGATATTTGTATTTCCAACATGTAATACAATAAGAGTACACAACAGGTGCTCAGTAATTGCTTATGTAGTGAATGAATGCCAGAATCTTTTTATTTTATCATTTAGCTTAGCTTTATTCTGTAGGCTAAAGTTGGTAAGTAATATCTATTACTGAATATTCAATTAGTTACTTAGAGTAATGCTAAGTTAAACATTAAACATGGTAGATGTAAGTAAAATAAGTAAGTAAAAGTTAAGGATCAAGGTAAATGTGAGGGAAGCCTGTACCACATCATGTTCCTAAGCTTCTGCAGCTGTTCATCAATGACTGTTAAAAGTCAGAGTTGTTCCTTCAAAAAAAACTCATCAACAAATATTCAAATTACATTTACATAATAGTATTTAACAAATTTTTTAGTAGATTAATTAATTCTAAGGTACATTACAGTGAAAAAAGTCTACATGCTGATCATTGCCGATATCTACAAGTCCTGAAACTAGTAGCCCAGCTCATTAATTTCACCATTTGATTCTCATCAATTTCTACATTATTCTCATACCATTCTTATAATAATAAATGTGGAATATCAAATGATAATACCAGCATATTAAAAATACCCTCAAACGTGGCATAAACAGAAATAATAGTTATTTTGTATCCATTATTTGGTGAAAAATTTAAATTGAAGAAATTCAATATATTTAAAATACCAAGATCTTCACTATCACTGAAAACAACCTCTTGTCCAAAGACATGTGATTCAGTTCCTGTTTCTTTCTCCCATGAATGCAGATCCAGTGTTTTTGGTCTTCATTTTCAGTAAGTTTATACATGGGTTGTCATGTCAAATTCATGAAGGACTTTTTCTTTTTTACAAAATAATGTTACCAAGAGTCTTAGCAGTAATTAAGCTTTCTTCTCCTCACCCCTTGTCTCCCATTCTCGTTGCATTAAAGATTAATTAAAATCATTATGGAATACTAGAAGGTTATATATATAAGTGTTCAGAATGATCAGATATAAATGATACAATTAACAGCATTTTCTCCTCCAGATTGCCTTGTGAACAGAATCGGAAAGAATAATTTTTGTTCATAAATAAATATTGGAAATGTGAAGAACTGAGGTTTTTAATGTTTTCAGTCAGGGTAACTGCCTACAGTAATTGGACAGCAGACATAAATAACTGTGTAATTTTTGATATGGGTTTGGTCCTGGATTTATTTGTTTGTTTTTGGCTATAACAGCTAATTAATTGATCCAATTTCCATTAAAAAATTCACCCAGAGAGCATCTTTGATTGCCAAGTACATAATTTTACAGAATTTACACTCATGAAGATGAAAATGACTCAGTATGTTGATGCCTTGGTTAAGCAGGAGAGAATCCTTTATAACGTTTTTACAAATATTCACATATTCTTTGTTGATTCCTACAAATAACCTATTGGCTTTGTCACTTTTAAGAAGTGAAAAATGATTCTTAAAGAAGACATTTTCAAATTATTTAATCACTCAGTTTTATTTGTGTGAATTTTAAAAAGACTGTAAAATATGAACTGCAGTATTTTCAGATATTTCTGTTTTATTTTCTTTAGTGTACATAAAATAATTGACTTAGAAAAATTGAGAGAATTCATCAATGTATGACTTCTTCTTATCTAACTATATTGTCACCCTATCTTCTTCCCTGAGATGATCATATTCAATAGATTAGCTGGTCCAACTCAATCTCTGCTAGAAAATAGAAGGGAGTATGTTCTTGACCCCTAAATTCTCTGCTAGTATTAATTAATCTAATGGATAAGTGATTTTATTATTTACAAAAAAATTGTTTATTATAGAAATTTTGAAAATGCAGGGAAGTACAGAGAAGGGCATAGAAATCACCAATAATCTCATGTCAAGAATCATAACCACTGCTAATATTTGGCATGTTTCCTTTTGGTCATTTTTCTCTGTGATTATTTGCATACAAGAATTTTCAACCTACAATTTGTTATTACATAGTTTATAGAGTTTTATATCACATTTTAAAGTTAAAATTCTTTCATAAATATTTTGTTGTGCCTGTATATATGGAGAAATTTTGCTTAACGATGAATTCTCATATTCTGTGGTATCACTGTGCCAGTTTTATTTACCATCCTCCCAGAGGAAGAAATTACTACTTGAGGATGTTAGTAGTTTCTGTGTATATGTCCCTAGATGGAGTGCTTAATAGAAAGAAAGGAGAAATGAATGTGTACTAAATTTGACTTTCTCAGTAAGAATGACCACAAAAATGACCTTAATGTAAAGGGTAATAAATATACTTTTCAGGGTTCCCAGAAAACTAAGATTGTACCAAAGAAAAGTGAAATCATATTGACAGGACATTTATATCTATATCAAAACTCATGTTGTTTGGATTCAGTAATTCCTGAAAAGGGGTCTATGAAACCAGATGAATTTGATATGTAAAGCACCACTAATGGGTATTAAATGAGAAGAAAATAAATGTTAAGACTGTTCATCTCTTCTTGGATCTCAAAATCTAGTTGGGCAGTGAGGCATTAACCCTTAAAATTTTTAAAGTAAATCACAGTTTAATGGTAACTTATCTTTCTGTGTTCTATAAATTCAAGATTACAAAAAAAATCAAGAAATATGTAACCTGACGTATGTTTAAGGCCTAGCTAATTGCAGCACCAAGCATTGGAATTCTAGTCCATAAACTCCCCTAATCTCCTGCAGGACCACCTCAAATGCATTCCCAAATGACCAATTTACTCCTTCTCTTTACTGCCTTACTGTCTGATCTATTCCTCATTCTATTGTTTCTGCTTTTATGCAATTTTCTACCCTTTAACGTCACTTAATTTGGCATCATTTTAAGCTATTCTGACCATTGCTTTCTTTATTAGATAAAGAAAGGATTTTCCACTTGCAGAGACAGACATTTGTATTTATTATGAAATAATCAAAATAGGGATGCACTTTCTTTTTTATATTATTCATTCATCTACCATCATTTATTGAATGCTTCCTTACAATTCTGTGCGTCAAGCTGCCCTCATGGAACTTACTTTCTCAGAGGGGAGATGAATATTGAACAACTAATTGCATAATTATTCATTATTAGTTTATGCTAAATGCAGCCAAGGAGATGTAGAAGGTGGGTGCTATGTTATGAGTGTGTCCTTCGAGGGAAATATGTTAGTCAAGGATTAAGACAAGGAGGGGGAGGGTATAGCTCAAGTGGTAGAGTGCATGCTTAGCATACACAAGGTCTTGGGTTCAATTCCCAGTACCCCCTCTAAAAATAAATAAGAAAATGTAATTACCTCCCCCCACAAAAATAAATAAAATAATTTTTGAGGAGTGAGGCAATATATGACGTATTGTCATACTTAAGGATTTAGTTTTTAATATGTGTGTGTGTGTTTTTTTTTTTAATTGAGATAAAGTCAGTTTACAATATTGTGTCAATTTCTGGTGTACAGCACAATTCTTAAGTCATATATGAATATGCATATATTCATTTACATATTCTTTTCACCGTGAGCTACTACAAGATATTGAATATATTTCCCTGTGCTATTTTAATGTGCTTTTAAATGAATATATATATGTATCATTGTGTGTGTGTGTGTGTGTGTGTGTGTGTGTGTGTGTGTTTATGTTATGGTTAATGAATTTGGAGTGGTGACTGCTTCCTACCACTCATTTGAATATGCATTAGATTAGTTCAGAATGTGAACTGCAAAGACATGGATAATAAACACTGACTTTTATTAAAGATAAGAAGATTTTAATAGTGATACACTCACATGTTTGAAAAAATGTTTTGGAAAAAATATCAAGTAATTTTTTAAGCTTTTAAGTGAATCACTTTAGAAAAACCTTTTACTTTTATATGTTTTTATTCTTTTATGTTGAACAATAAATTGTCAATGTAAAAATAATGGAAGTGTTTTGAATTATATCATTATTTCCCTTTCATAAATAGCTAATTTTAATAGTACATAATACTTTAAGGTCTCAGTAAGCTACATGTTTTCTCCTTTCTATGTTTGGAGAACAAATCTTACTTACACTTTTTAAAATATTACATATAATTACTACATTAAAACATATCTCATGAATTTAAAAGCTTATTCTGTATGAAGGAAGAAGGAACCAGGTGATATGGACAAAATAGCAAATAATTTTTATTCATTTTACTAAGGATGTTTTATGAATATAATTTCATTTTATTATCATAATAAATGATTTTATTTAGAGATTTTCTTTCTAGGAATTTTAATTTTTGTTTTACAGAAGACATTTAGGCTGGGAGTTAAAGAATTTAGGTATAATTACACAGCTAATTAATTAGTGGTTGGTGTCATGAAAATTCAAAGAAATAGTTTTATGGTGGAGTTCCAAAGCACATTGCTCTAAACATATAGAGTTAAATCTTGTCACAGAACATTCTTAATGTCCCAATGTAAAATCTACTTTTAATGACACTAATATTCAATTTTGATAATTTAATGTGCATGATTTAAGCATTCATAATTTGAAAGTCACTTATATTATTATCATTAAATATTTTTAGCTATTGGTTTGGATTCTTGTCCTGAACCACAAACTCCTAGCAATGGAATTAAAATTGGAGACCGATATATGGTTGGTGATGTGGTATCCTTTCAGTGTGATCAAGGCTATTCTCTTCAGGTAAGTCTATTTTAAAATTTTAGTTTTGATTTTCATTACCCTTTCAGAATATTGTAACAGATCAGTGATTGATAATGCACAAGTTTTAAAACAATATTGATCTCAGGCTGCATAACTTAACCTTAAATCAAAAAGTATTCAATTTGTCAATGAAACATATGCATAAGAGACATAGCTGGAATAGACTAAATTTGTTTTGTCCCCAAGTATAGAAAAATGATTTTTGAATCAAAATTAATTTTTACTTCACTTTTCTCTTTGTTCACATAGGATGTGACAGCTGAGCTCCTGGATTTTTAGAATTTGAAAATAAAAATTAAGTGCTGCTTAAAGCATTAAATGAAACTTTCTGATAATAATTTTCCCAAATTAATAAAAATCAACTACAAATAAATTTTGCTAAAAAGTGGATGTGCAATGTATATTCTGATTTTATGTATTTATATTGATCCTTTTTTGTATATTTTTTGGAAGGACTCCAATCTGTGGTCTCATAAAAATCTCCCTAGAGGATAGATCTATTAATAAATTAAGAAAAACAAATGAGGCAGAAACTTTTTCACATGTAAAGTAAATAAATTCCTTTGAGGGGGCAAATTAAAAATGAATAATTTATAGTCTTTAAAGATAAATCACAAATTATTAGTCTCAGAAGTACAATCAGATTTTTCAGGACTTCATATTTCAATTTAAAATTTACTCTGCCTTAATTGACTTTGTATACTTTTATGAAAGAATTTTATAATTATTCTTTGTCTATCTCACCTTGAATATTACAGCAATTTATTATAAACCACTATGTATATGGCCATTTCACTTGCATGATTATTACAGTACCTTAGTATAACATGTTTTGGTAGAAGAATGTTAAAACCACAATTCTAATGTGATATGGAATCTTAATTTTTCTATCAAAGCCTTGTTATGTTTTACATTGTATCACAAGTGTATATAATTACCTTTCTTATTTTGTCACACTAAGATTTCTACTAAAGTTAAAGAATTAAAATGTAATACATTATTAAGCTTATTTTCATAGTAATCAGTAAATATCTCATGTTTTAATTTGGACTTTTTAAAATGTGAACTGAACTGCATTGTCATGTTTATATAGGGTCATTCTCACATTACATGTATGCCTGGACCCGTAAGAAGATGGAATTACCCAATCCCAATTTGTTTGGGTAAGTTAAAGAACTATAAATCATTTATAAGCTGCTCATATTTTAAAGATACACCTTGTATATGATGTTCTTTCATATTTGCCTTTTGTCAGGTTTTATGGAAATGATATTTTGAGGTAAATGCTTCATATCTTTTTTTTCATTTTCAATTTAATGACATGGATAAAATTTACAACATATGGTTAAGTATCAAAGAGCTTAAGGTGATTCACAGTATGATCCTATTTTCATCACATACATTCACATATAAATACACATAGATGCAACATCGCATACATAGTTCTCCGCAGAGGAAAAGAAATGTAAAGATAGAGGAAGAGGAGAAGATGGCGGAGTAGAAGGACGCTCGCAGGTCACCCTCTCCCACAAATACACCAAGACCCACATTTACAGACCCACTCAGCCAACCAGAGCACCTGTGGAACTCCGACAGAACATCGCCCTCTTCAAAAGATAAAGACGCCAAAAATCTGGTAGGAGAAAAGGAAAAAAGAAAGAACAAAAGGCAAAGCAGCGCGGGACGGGTCCCGTGGGGAGGGAGCGGCAAAGGAGGACTGGCGCTCGCTCGCTGGGTCTCCCCTCTCCAACTGAGAGGCCAGCGGGACGGAGGGGGAGCCTCCGAGGCTCGGATCTGTACAGAGCAGCCCTTGACTAACAGAACTAAGTTAAACGGGCACAGAGCGTCCCCCCGACACCCAGCCTGAGACGCGGGCCGGCAGCGGCGGGCAGGGCCAGGCTGCACAAGCTGGGCAGAGGACGGAAGTGGCTGCACGGAGGCAGCCCCGGGGGAACGCAAGGGTCTGCACGCCGTGGCTGTGGGTGCACAGGGCAGAACAACCTGGGCCCGCCATAAAACAGCAAGGTTGATGTGCTCTTGGGGGAAGGGTGCACACCCCCATCTCTGAAAACCCGCGGAAAGTTTTCGGGGGAAGAGAGGCGGGGCTCAGGCACAGCCGCCATATCCTCCGCGCTGAGCACCCAGGCGGGGGCGGGGCGAAACCTGCATCCGCACGGAAGGGCTTAGCAGCCTCAAAGGCCAGGCTGAGACTGGCCTGCAGCCCGGGTCAGATAGGATCCTTCCATCCTGGTCCCTCAGGGAGCTTGCTCCACAAAGACAAACAAGGAGCTGGGTTTTGGCTCGGAGCAGGGACAGGGCTGTCCCTCGGTCTTCCCGGAGCCCACCTGCGGAGCGCCGACCAGGGCGGAGCGCGCAGCCGCACAGAGGAGCGGAGCTACCTGCGGCGCAGGTAGAGCGAGAGCGGCCCCCCCGCCTTTCGGGCAGGAACACAGCCCCTGACCGAGGTGCTGGGAGGGGGCACGACCCGCCCTCCTACCTGGCCAGTCTGCAACATCTGACTGCGGCATCCGGAGGGGCAGCGACCCGCTCGCCCACAGCAGAGAGCTGCACCTGACCCAGTGTTAGGAGGAGGCGCGATCTGCTTGCCGACAGGTGCTGGGAGCAGCACAGAAGAGGGCGCCAACGGAGGGCCTCTGAAAACAGCAAGCTGAGCTTCCAAAACAGGACGAAGACAGAAAGACTTCACATTAAAAGCACACAGACTCCAGGAGAACACCGACAAACCCCCCCCCCCCTTTTTTTTTAAATCTGTTTTTACCTGTTCTATTTTCTGTTACTCTCTTAATCTTTACTTCTTAATTCATTTCTATTTCTCTTGGGTTTTGATGTCCTGCTATTGATTAGACACAGGTTTCAAATACATCTATTCATCTCCCCCCCCCCTTTTTTTGTAAAGGTTTTATTTTATTTTATTTTTTTGTAAAGGTTTCAAAAGGACGTCTCAACCCGATTAATACCCTGCTTCAACTCACTCTTCTATTATTCATTATACACTGTTTTCAAACCCTCTTTCTCCCTTCTTTTAAAATTCCTTCTCTCTCTCTCTCATTTTTTTTTCTTTTTTTCCTAAGTTCTATTCCTAAATAGGCATCAGATAGATAAAATCCTTAAGGACCAAAATAAACAACTGATACTCCATAAACCACAGTGCCAAAGAGGTATGAGCAAGATGAAGAAGCAGAAAAACCTTTCCCAATTAAAAGAACAAGAGAAATCCCCTAAAAGAAAGATCAACGAAATAGACATCGATAGCCTACTAGATCAAGATTTCAAAAAAGGAGTGATCGAATTGCTGAAGGAATTAAAAGAGATAGTGTTTAGAGATATAAAATATGTCAAAAATGAAATTGAAGCTATAAAGAAGAGCCAAGTAGAATGGGTAAACTCATTGACAGAGATGAGGAATGATCTAATAGCTGTGCAAAGCCAACTAGATAATACAGAGGAACGAATTAGTGATCTAGAAGACAGGGCAATAGAAAGCACCCATTCAGAAGAACTACAAGAGAAGCAAATAAAAAATAATGAAAATAGCATAAGGGACCTATGGGATAATATAAAGCGTCCCAATCTTCGCATAATAGGGGTCCCAGAAGGAGAAGAAGGATCAAAGGGGATTGAAAAGGTTTTTGAAGAAATCATGACTGAAAACTTCCCAAACTTAAAGAAGGAATCAGATATCCAAGTACAGGAAGCTCAGAGGGTCCCAAACAAGAAGAACCCAAATAGACCCACACCAAGACATATCATAATCAAGATGGCCAGAGTCAAGGATAAAGAAATGATTCTAAAGGCAGCAAGAGAAAAGCAAAGAGTAAGTTACAAGGGAACCCCCATAAGGCTCTCAGCTGATTTCTCTACACAAACACTACAGGCCAGAAGGGAGTGGCAAGATATATTCAAAGCCCTGAATGAAAAAAAGATGCAGCCTAGGATCCTTTATCCAGCAAGGCTATCCTTGAGGATAGAAGGAGAAATAAAGAGTTTCACAGACAAAAAAAAAAAAGCTGCAGGAGTTTAGCAACACTAAACCCATGCTAAAAGAAATATTGAAAGGGCTATTCTAAATAGAAAAACAGCAGGATGCTACAGAAATGAGAAACACACAACTGGAAGGGTGATAACTCATGAATTACAAATAAAGTAAACATGAAATTATAAAAGAAGACATACAAATCACTGAGAGTGGGAGAGGGAGGCAGGGAAATATAGAATATTTTTTTCTTTCTTTTTTAAATTTTTTTAACAGTAGGATGGGTTTGAGATCATGTTACTATCAGTTTAATAAAAACAGTTATAGTAATGGGTTGACAGATTTACAGAAAAGGGTAACCACAAGCCAAAAATTTACAAAGGACTCACAAAAATTAAATAAAATCCATGATAATACAAAGGAAAATTACCAAACCACAAAAGGAAGAAGAAAGGAACAAAGAGGATATACCAATTCAACTGCAAAGACAAGTTCAAAATGGCAATAAACACACATCTATCATTAATTACTGTAAATGTTAATGGACTAAATGCTCCAGTCAAAAGACACAGAGTGGCAGACTGGATAATAAAGAACCTTCAATATGCTGCATACAAGAGACCCACTTTAGGGAGAAGGACACATATAGATTGAGAGCGAAAGGATGGAAAAGGATATTCCATGCAAATGGAAAAGCCAAAAAAGCAGGTGTTGCAGTACTGATTTCAGACAAAATAGACTTTAAAACAAAGGCCATAAAGAAAGATAAAGAAGGACATTTTATAATGATTAAAGGAGTGATACAAGATGAGGATATTACACTCGTTAATATATATGCACCCAATATAGGAGCACCTAAGTACATACAAGAATTACTAACAGAGATAAAGGGGGATATTGATGGGAATACAATCATAGTTGGAGATTTTAACACTGCATTAACATCACTAGACAGATCTTCCAGACAGAAAATAAACAAGGCAACAGAGAAATTAAATACTACAATAGAAAAGCTAGATTTGGTGGATATTTTCAGAGCATTACACCCCCCAAAAATAGGATATACATTCTTTTCAAGTGCACATGGAACATTTTCCAGGATCGATCATGTACTTGGGCACAAAAGAAACCTCAACAATTTTAAGAAGATAGAAATTATCTCAAGCATCTTTACTGACCACAATGCCATGAAACTGGAAATCAACAACAGAGAAACAAAGGAGAAAAAAAGGAAAGCATGGAGATTAAACAATATGGTATTGAAAAAACAATGGATCAATGAGGAAATCAAAGCTGAAATTAAAAAATACCTTGAGACAAATGATAATGAAAGCACAACCACTCAAAACCTATGGGACACAGCAAAGGCAGTGCTAAGAGGGAAGTTTATAGCGATACAGGCCTTCCTCAAAAAAGAAGAACAATCTCAAATAAACAATTTAACCCACCACCTGAATGAATTAGAAAAAGAAGAACAAAAAGCCCCAAAAAGCAGCAGAAGGAAGGAAATAATAAAGATCAGAGAGGAATTAAATACAATAGAGATTAACAAGACCATAGAAAAAATCAACCAAACCAAAAGCTGGTTTTTTGAAAAAGTAAATAAAATCGACAAACCTCTGGCCAAACTCACAAAGAAGAAAAAAGAGAGAGCACAAATTAGCAAAATAAGAAAGGAAAATGGAGAAATTACAACAAACAAAATAGAAATACAGAATATCCTATGAGAATATTATGAAAAACTAAATGGAACCAAACTGGATAACCTAGAGGAGATGGACAAGTTTCTGGAAACATACCATCCACCAAAACTGAATCAAGAAGAATCTGAACACTTGAACAATCCGATCACTAGAAAGGAAATAGAAATAGCAATTAAAAACCTCCCTACAAATAAAAGTCCAGGACCGGACGGCTTCACCGGGGAATTCTACCAAACATACAAAGAAGAACTCATACCAGTCCTTCTCAAACTCTTCCAGACGATCGAAAAGGAGGGAATACTCCCAAACTCATTCTATGAAGCCACCATCACCCTGATACCAAAACCAGGCAAAGACACTACAAAAAAAGAGAATTATAGGCCAATATCACTGATGAACATAGACGCCAAAATCCTCACCAAAATTTTAGCAAATAGAATCCAACAACACATAAAAAAGATTATACATCATGACCAAGTGGGGTTCATCCCAGGGACACAAGGCTGGTTCAACATACGCAAATCAATCAGTGTAATACATCACATCAACAAGAGAAAGGACAAAAACCACATGATCATCTCAATCGATGCAGAAAAAGCATTTGATAAAATTCAACACCCATTTATGATAAAAACTCTCGCCAAAGTGGGTATAGAGGGAACATATCTCAACATAATAAAAGCTATATATGACAAACCTACAGCCAGCATAGTACTCAACGGTGAAAAACTCAAAAGCTTCCCACTAAAATCTGGGACAAGACAAGGATGCCCACTATCACCACTCCTATTCAACATAGTCCTGGAAGTCCTAGCCACAGCAGTCAGGCAAGAGAAAGAAATAAAAGGGATCCAAATTGGAAAAGAAGAGGTAAAAGTGTCATTATATGCTGATGACATGTTACTATATGTAGAAAACCCTAAAAGGTCTACACAAAAGCTACTAGAGCTGATTGAAGAATTCAGCAAGGTAGCAGGTTACAAAATTAACGTTCAAAAATCAGTTGCATTTCTTTACACTAACGATAAATCAACAGAAGAAGAAAGTAAAGAAACAATCCCCTTTCAAATAGCACCCAAAGTCATAAAATATCTGGGAATAAATCTAACCAAGGAGGTGAAAGAATTATACACAGAAAACTATAAACCATTGATGAAGGAAATTAAAGAAGACTTTAAAAAATGGAAAGATATTCCATGCTCTTGGATTGGAAGAATCAATATTGTTAAAATGGTCACACTGCCCAAGGCAATCTACAGATTTAATGCAATCCCTATCCAATTACCCAGGACATATTTCACAGAACTAGAAAAAATCATAATAAAATTCATATGGAACCATCAAAGACCTAGAATTGCCAAAGCATTACTGAAGAGAAAGAAAGAGGCTGGAGGAATAACTCTCCCAGACTTCAGACAATACTATAGAGCTACAGTCATCAAGACAGCATGTTATTGGTACCAAAACAGACATATAGACCAATGGAAAAGAATAGAGAGCCCAGAAATGAACTCACAAACTTTTGGTCAACTCATCTTTAACAAAGGAGGCAAGAATATACATTGGAATAAAGACAGTCTCTTCAGCAAATGGTGTTGGGAAAACTGGACAGCAGCATGTAAAACAATGAAGCTAGAACACTCCCTTACAGCATATACAAAAATCAACTCAAAATGGATTAAAGACTTAAACATAAGACAAGATACAATAAACCTCCTAGAGGAAAACATAGGCAAAACATTATCTGACATACATTTCAAAAATTTTCTCCTAGAAGAAATAAAAGCAAGAATAAACAAATGGGACCTAATGAAACTTACAAGCTTCTGCACAGCAAAGGAAACCAGAAATAAAACAAGAAGAAAACCTACGGAATGGGAGAAAATTTTTGCAAGTGAAACCGACAAAGGCTTGATCTCCAGAATATATAAGCAGCTCATACGACTCAATAAGAAAAAAATAAACAACCCAATCCAAAAATGGGCAGAAGACCTAAACAAGCAATTCTCCAAAGAAGACATACAAATGATCAAAAAGCACATGAAAAAATGCTCAATATCACTAATTATCAGAGAAATGCAAATCAAAACTACAATGAGGTATCACCTCACACCAGTCAGAATGGCCGTCATTCAAAAATCCACAAATGACAAATGCTGGAGAGGCTGTGGCGAAAGGGGAACCCTCCTACACTGCTGGTGGGAATGCAGTTTGGTGCAGCCACTATGGAAAACAGTGTGGAGATTCCTCAAAAGACTAGGAATAGACTTACCATATGACCCAGGAATCCCACTCCTGGGCTTGTATCCAGAAGGAAATCTACTTCAGGATGACACCTGCACCCCAATGTTCATAGCAGCACTATTTACAGTAGCCAAAACATGGAAACAGCCTAAATGTCCATCAACAGGTGACTGGATAAAGAAGAAGTGGTATATTTATACAATGGAATACTACTCAGCCATAAAAACTGACAACATAATGCCATTTGCAGCAACATGGATGCTCCTGGAGAATGTCATTCTAAGTGAAGTAAGCCAGAAAGAGAAAGAAAAATACCATATGAGTTCGCTTATATGTGGAATCTAAAAAACAAAAACAAAAACAAACAAACAAACAAAAACAAAGCGTAAATAAAGGACAGAAATAGACTCACAGACAGAGAATACAGACTTGTGGTTACCAGGGGGGTGGAGGGTGTGAAGGGATAGACTGGGATTTCAAAATTGTAGAATAGACTACACTGTATAGCACAGGGAAATATACACAAAATGTTATGATAACTCACAGAGAAAAAAATGTGACAATGAGTGTGTATATGTCTATGAATAACTGAAAAATTGTGCTGAACACTGGAATTTGACACAACATTGTAAAATGATTATAAATCAATAAAAAATGTTAAATTTAAAGAAAAAAAGAATTTGCCAAAAAATAATAAAAATCTACAGTAAGCATAAAAAAAAAAGAAATGTAAAGATAGGTCATCTGTGGGTAGTGGAATAACAGGATACTTTCTTTTCTACTCTCTCTTTGTATTTTATAAAGTTTAGACAATTAGCTTGTAATGTATTTGATAGACAAAGTATTTGAATTGACATCATGGCTGTACTATAAGGAGAAACTGAAGGCAGGAGGCTGATTCAGAGAATGTCTTAAAACTCTAGTCATCAGGTAACAGAGTTACAGCCTCATGAACTGGAAAATAAAAGGTCTGCCAGATATTTTGATAGAAGAAAGGAAAAGTCACTTGAGATATATAGATAATAGGGACAAATCTGAAGGAAGAATCAAAGATGATTTCATCTTGGAAGACTAAGCTATGATTGTGTCCTTAAGAAAAAGAGTGTAATGGGGCTTAAAAGAATTTAGGAGGAAACCACTGGTAAAACACAGCATTGTCATTCAAGGACTAGGGCTCTGTGCAATTGCAGAGCCCCTGAGGAAGCAGACATGCTTGCAAAGCTGAAGGCAGATGCATTTTTTGGATTCTTCTTTATGTGTCTTTCATGGTTTGTCATGCTTTTTCTTTCTCCTTCATTATCTGTTTACTTTTTATTCTCTATTTCTTTCTCCTCTGATTTTGGGATTTACATGCTAGAAAGCTGGGCAGTGCAGAGGACAGGATTTTCAGATCATATTTAAAGAGATGGAAAGAATTAGAAGGCCAATGAGCAGTTCAAACACTTGAAACTGTGAAGGCAAGAAAGCCAAGGAGAGTCCTTGGATTCTTTCACTCAAAGTTCAGAATAAAGCAAAACAATCCTATGATTGCATTTTTGCCAGACATTTTAAAAACACTTTAGATTGGACAAAATATTTTCTCTAGTACTCCTTAGTTATCAGATTATATGATGATATAATCAAATTTTAGGAGAATGAATTGGTGAATATTAATGGTATATATATAATTGCTGTGGTTTAAGGATGTATGAACTGAGATTTAAGAATGGGAAAGTATACGGATGTATCTAGACCTCAGTGGAAATCACAAGTTTAAAGGAAAGATTTATATGTAGATAGACTACAAGTGTATATTTATCTTCCTAGCAAAATCTGCTTGATAGATACTTTATTCGATTCATATAATTAAAGATAGCTGTCAAACTGATTATTGATATCGTATTGTTCTACTGAATTTTCCTTTATGATATATAACCTGAAGTTTGAGTATCTGTCTGTTGCTGTTCATAACAAGAAATAAATGAGTGAAACTGCAGGAAAGTGTGCAGGTAACTTTCCAACTTGATGTGCAGTTGTAAAATTTGATTCTTCAACCTACAATTAACAGATGTGTATTTTAGTCCTTCCATGGTGGAATGATAAAAAATGTACATTTAGAGGAAAGAATTGGCTTCCAAGATGCAATTATTTTGCTAATATATGTTAAATAGTTCTATTTAATCATGTAGAAATTAAAACTTGAGTAATGATTGGTTCTTATAATTTTAGCTTAGCTTATCAATAGCGAATCAGTATAGTAAGGATTCTAAAACAAGCATACTTTTAAATTATGACTAGATTCTCAAACTTCAGGTGCATATTTTACTTGTTTCGTACTTCCCTATTTTTTGTCTAGATTCTGTCAGGATAAATTAAGGCCATATCATATAGAATGTGAATCCCTCACATAGTACCAGTGGAAACCATTATTTTTCTTAAAAATCTTTAGTTAGCCTCCTCAGAAAAAGGAAACAAAGGAAAGGTTGTGAAAATGAATCCTTCACAGACAATACTTAGAATGGATGTTGCTGGCTTGATTTGATTCTAAATTACATGCCTCGTGTGGAAATGGACCTGTATTCCTTGTTTGATCATATTCACTGCTCATGAGCTCCTTCTTGCTATGCAATAATTGATTTAGCTTGTATGTATTACTGAGGAAGGAAACGTTACTTTTTTACACTATTTTACAAAATACATCGTCAGTTGATTATATTTGATATCTGGTGTGTGGTGAATGAGAGTTGACAACATTCAAATTTATATCAAACAGTTTTAATTTAGAGACTTGATTAAGACTTGAAATGATATAAATCTGTTTTTAAAACAGTAACATATTCTACTCCTTTGGCTTAAGTGGGACTTCTGTTCTCTTGCAGCCCAGTGTGGTGGTGCTATGTCAGATTTCAGTGGTGTGATCCTCAGCCCTGGGTTTCCTGGAAACTACCCCAGCAGTTTAGATTGCACGTGGACAATAAAGCTGCCCGTTGGTTTTGGTATGTATATTAAAAACACATGAAAGAATTTTCAACATCATTAATATATCCTTAAAAAGAAATATCAAAGTCTAATAAGAACTTATGAAATATTCACAAATAGACGAACATGATATTTTGCAGTTGATATGTATGGATATAGCCTGAGTTAGAGGTATGTGGCAGTGGTAATTCAACATGATTTTCATGTAAATTGTTTTTGTAACTCTTTTCTTCTTCTTGTAACAAGAGTACACAGATAAATTATTTTCTGGTAGTCTGTTAAATTCATCCAAAATTCATTGTAAATAATAAGGTTTTACATTTGAAAAGTAGTACAATTTTTCTAATGTTAGGTTCAAGTACCCATGTGGATGTAATGCCTTTCTAATTCTAATAATACAGTTCCCAGTGTTTTGGACATATTGCATTTAATAAATTAAATTCTCTTTGTATCACTAACATATTCTTCATTCATTTTCCCTTAGTCTGTAAGTGCATAAATAGGAGTGCTAGACTGAGCACAGACTTATTAAATTACAAAAGATTAGGACAAGTAGACACTCCTTCAAGTACAAACCTGAGGGATTTAGAGCAATTAAGAAGTTCTGTACTATCTCAATTATTGAGGACAGCTTTTCAATACCTCTTTTACCCAAAATTTTATTCAGAATAAAAAATTCATGTTTAAATGTTTTACTTAAATTCAAAGAAACTCATGTTTTGACAGTTCTGCGTGGAGTATTTACATATACTCCAGTACTGTGCTACATGCTGGGGGTAAAATGTGTAGTAAAACGGGCTTTGTTCCTGTCTCCAGATAAGTTACAGTCACAATGAGGAGACAGATAGTCAAATACGCTATCACAGTGAAGTATAATAAAGGGTACAGGATTATATTTAGTACCAACATCTGGCTTAGTCTAGGAAATGCAGAAAAGTTTTGCCAGAGGAAGTAATGCCTGAATTGTGACTTTAAAGACAAGGAAGAGTCAGCCCAATAAAGAGGGACATCCTGTGGGGAACGGGAAATTCTGGGTAAACAGAGTGACACATGGAACGCTGCAGATGAAAAAGCTAAAGAAATGCAATAAGCCTGGACACTATGTGACTGGCCTGAGGTTTAGGGGGAATAGAAGGCCACTGAGAGAGGGGTGCTGACAGGCTTTCTAATGAGGATTATTCTGGCTGCAACATGGAAACACCCTAGTTTGAAGTTCTGGTCAAATTCTATGCCTATTGATTGAAAAAGAATACTGATGTAAATGAATAACAGATTTGAAACAGTATGGTTATTCTTATGTCTCTTACTAGCCACTTAAGAGGGCTCATCTCGTGTGGCTTATGGAACTAAGTGAATTCTTTTAAAATAAATTATGCAACATATTTTCAATAGTATCATTATATCATCTTCAACTTACCTCTTGCTAATGCTTCCTTGATTTTAAAAACCAAGTTTATTAAAAATTAAAAAGAATTTTTGTCTCTATTTTAGAAAGGAAAATATGAGACTTTCTGATTTGGTTACATTTAAATAATCCCACTGTTTTGAGTTTTGATTAAATCGTATATTGATCTTAATATATTTGAACAAGTAATTTATACATTTTTAAAAGAAAATTGAGCACATATCAATGATGAAAGAAGTATTTTCTCATGTTCATGAAACAATTATTGACAAGATAATTTCTGAAAAGGGGACTTGGGAAAATTTAAGAACATATGTACATGTTGGAGCTTCACATATTAAGGCAGTGTGTTCAGAGTTCTAAGAAGTTTGTCTGATTGTACAGAAATGTGTTGAATATTTTGAAGCATATATGTTCAGTATTTCTCAGATTTATTTGTTCATGGAACGGAAAGAGAGTTTCCACATAACTCTTTTTCTAGTAACGAAATGTGACTTTACTTGAGAACCCCGGTGTAAGAGCTCAAGAGCCAGGAAGTCTGAGTTTGGATTGATTTTGCCTCTTTCAGAATGTCGTGAACACTTACTGTTTAGCCTCTCTGTGCCTCAGTTTCTTCATTCTCATGAGTAACTATGAGTATGAAATAAGTCAGCATGTATAAGAACTTAAAACAGTGCCTAGCAAAAAGAAAACACAATTAATGTCAGATTTTATTATCAACAATTTGGAAAATGGTAGTTATTAAAAAAGAAAACATCAAATTCAGTGAAATTGAATATTAATTGAATTAGGGAAACATACCTCAATGAGGCTTTCATTTTATTGTTTCCATCCCAGAGACAATTCACTATCTCCTATTTTAGTTATGTTTGTAATGATATTGAGACTATTTTATAGTATGATATCGTATAATAATGGTCTGTATACTTGATTACAAATATTATATAAAATTTAGCATTATCCTCTGACAAGCAAAATACTAAACAAGCACACTGAAAATTACATGCCTAAAAATAATACTTTGGAGAATTTAATTTATCCCCTATATATGAATGAACAATTTCTTACAGTCATGAAATCTGATTATATTAACATAAAAATTTACAATCATATTTTGGCCTCAAATTGGCCTTCACAAAATACAAATTATCAAGTGGCTTTTTATCTTTAAAAATTGGTTGATATAACTTTAAATGGTATGAAAAAGCAAGAAAGCCACTTTCTTGATTAATTTTACTATAGTGACATTGTAGTAAAATGAAAGAGATTTTCCCCTGTGACAAACAGTGGGCATTTGAGAGCAGTATTCTGTTACTTTGAACTGTAGCAAAACTAGTAGTCCTGGGCAGACAGCAAACCCAAGGCCCAGATTCTGAGATCATACCTCTCAGCCTAAATGGGAACATATCTTAAGTACATTAATGCGAGCATGTGTGTTTGTGTATGGGCATGCATTTAATTTGGTAAAAGAGTAAAGTAGTTTTATGTTTGTTTTTCTTCTTTAGGTGTACATCTCCAGTTTGTAAATTTTTCTACAGAAACCATACATGATTATTTGGAAGTAAGAAGTGGGTCCTCAGAAACTAGTACTGTCATTGGCAGACTCAGTGGTCCTCAAATACCATCTTCCCTATTTAGCACGACCCATGAAACCAGCTTGTATTTTCATAGTGACTATTCACAAAACAAACAAGGATTCCACATTGTATACCAAGGTGAGAGGAATAATAAAAAATGAAAGCTTATTTAGCCTCCAAATAGCTATTACCAATCTAACTAACTCTAAGTGTCTTCTATATTGTGTTTTAGAAAGAGAAAGGAACCTAAAACAAGGCCAGCTATAATTAGGAAGATTTTTTAATAATGAAGTTTTCAGGCAATTATATAAAGGGAAGTGATGTCTTTCTGAGGCCTTAAAAATTCTAAACATGAAAAAAGGACTGATTTAATACACGCTCAAATTAAACAAGTCAAGGAAAGGCAGTCAAAAAAAGCAGGCTGGTTATCCAAGACTTATCCTTGCTTTTATATCAAAATGAGTGTATTGAAAAGATATTTTGTGGTGCTCATCTATTACATGTAAAGTTGTTTCCTTTTACTCTATAATGATAGAATAATGGAACATTCCTTGATTCCATTCTATTCCTATGAGACTCAAAGATGTATTTGTGGTCCTTCTCTAGCAAGTACACGGGGCTTCATGCCAGGCACTTTGCTGTTTACCTTAAACCCTGCTTTGTCTTCTTCACCTTGCACTCACTGTCCTCTGCCTCTCAAAACATTGTTCTTATTTGAATGAGGTAAAACTAGAATTTATTAATTTATTGAGCTTTATTAACTACATTTTTCAGTCAATGTGTCACTGATAAAAGATTCATTATTCCCATAATAAACTCATTAACTATTATTTATGCAATACTAGTATTATTGCCATGAGTCATAATGTATTACAATGATCACTAGATATTATTTGTGAAAAACATTGAATTTTGAAACTATCTCCTCTTTTACTGAATTTGTCATTGAACTAATGACTTTTTTTTAAGAAATAGGTTAATTGGTACAGATTCACAGAATCAATGTTATTTTTAGATAATTTTCAAAAACATTCTGAATTTTGGAAAAATGAATAGTATACAATTAAGTGTACCCTCTACTAAAGGACTTGGTTCCAAAGTTAACATTACTAGCAACAGTATTGGGTTTGTTAAGCCCTGTATTGTATATGATATTAGGATGGAAATTGTTTTCCTGAACATTTAAAATCTATTTCCTATACTTCCCTATTAAACTCAAAAGCATAGATAGGTAAAACATTGTGTAATTTATCACAGGATCACATATTTGTCTACGAGTCATATCCTATTCAAAAGTATCTACCTAACTAAATTTTTCATAGTCAGCATTTCATAATACATCTAAGTAAAATCATTATACTGTAAACTTCAAACTCATACAGTACTGTATGTAAGTTATATCCCAGTAAAATTGGGAAAAATTATCTTTTAAATGTGAGTGAAAATTGAAAGGGTTTATTTAATATAATAATATCCCAACTCCTAATGATCAAATGATATATACTTGTCTTAAATTGAAATGACTCTCTTCATTTTGATATTTTTTGTGTGCGTAGAATATTAATTCAAATGAAAAAGACAGACTAGGAATAAAAGCACTTAACATCTTAAAAGGATTGTTCATTAATTCTGAAACCTTTAAGAATTACAGTAATATTTGAATAAATAATTTAGGGTAGCTTATTCAACTTCAAATGTAAATTTCTTTATTTGGGGAATTTAGAATTTAATGGTCAGTAACAAAGTACTCTCTGATTGCTGGTAATTTTATTAATTATAATATAATTTTGAACTGAAAACTAAAGTCTCTAATAAAAATATGTGAGTATATACATTGTTTTTAGGTTCAGAATTTATTCAGCAGTGTTTATTAAGTACCTTCTATTTAAAAGGCAATCAGCAAGGCCTTTAGAATACAATGATAAAACAAAAAGAAACTTTGATCTCATGTAGAATGTAGAACAAGAGCAGTATTAACAAATAAACACACAGGTACACTACAGTGCCAAAAATATAAGTGAAGTACAAAATTTATATTAGAAGGAAATTTGTTTCTCGGTACTTTGTATTATTAAACAACTTCCTTAGAGAAACTCAATAGAGAGATATTGTGGTTTGTTTCTTTTAGAAAAAAATAGTTTAAAAAATTTAGAAAGGCTCAGAATTAAGCTTACACTTATATTTATTTTATTCTATGTGCATGCAGTATAACCAGGAAGCAATTGCATTCTATGTAAAGGAATAAGAAAATATATTTGATTAAAATTGTGGCTGTAAGGGTAATTTATATTTTCATTAAAACTTCTAATTTAGATAGATTTCTTAAGTGGGTGAAAACACTGAATGTATTTTTATGAATTGTAATAATATTTTAAATATGAAAAGCCTAGACATAAGAAAAAACTCATACCATACAGTTGACATCATTTATCATAAACTTAAGTTACTATTTATAACCAACTGAAAGCAGTACTACATCTATTTTCCAAGTTGCAAATAGTACCCATCTGTGGTCTTTTGAAATTCAGAAAGGAAAAACATTTTTCTTCTTCCCTTTTTCAGCCTACCAGTTGCAAAGCTGTCCTGATCCACGCCCATTTCGAAACGGTTTTGTAATTGGCAGTGATTTTACTGTGGGTCAAACCATTTCGTTTGAATGTTTCCCTGGATACACTCTGATTGGAAATTCAGCTCTCACATGCCTTCATGGAGTGAGTCGTAATTGGAATCATCCACTCCCAAGGTGTGAAGGTACGCGTCTGACTTGAAGCTATCTTTTCAGAGATATCATCTGTGTTTAATAATTCTTGTTTTGGCCCTCAATTTTGTCTTCGTCTTCAAATAGGATGCTAAGTATACAGTCTTTCTTTCAGTTGAAGAATTACAGTTAGTACCCATATCAAAGCCCTTAAGGCTCCATAGTGAATAACTGATTTTGTCATTATTGGCAGGAGTCCTAACCTTTCCGATTGGAAATAAAAATAAAATTGGTTAACACTTTGGAGCTTCTCCTGTGTGGTGTCTGTGTGGGTGCATGTATGTAGATTTAATAGTCATGCTTACATAAACCTATAACCTAGATACTGCTACTGAACTTGTTCTCATTTTTTCTAAAAAATAAAAAATAAATATTTTGAAAAATTAAATATAAATTTAAATAAAAATGACCTGAATCTCTTATAAGGCCTTATATTTATACATGACATAAGATGAAAGTTGAACAGTGGATAAAGTATTTGGAAAAAGGGAATACAATGTAATTTACTAATCTAGTGATAGTAACTGTGTAGCATACTTCATATTGAACGATAAATAAAAGCTCACCAAGTTTGGTTCATGGTTGCCAGCTTCATTTTATAACCTTAACTGTGGTAAACATAATATAGGTATATTTTTATGTGTTTCAGAGGTATGAAATGGTTGCCTTTTCTCTATAATCAGTTTATTGTGATTCTTTTTAAGCATTTTGTTTTGTATCTTGTCTGTAGCTCTTTGTGGAGGGAATATAACTGCAATGAATGGTACCATTTACTCTCCTGGGTATCCCGATGAATATCCAAACTTTCAAGACTGTTTTTGGCTTGTAAGAGTACCCCCTGGGAATGGAATCTACATCAATTTTACTGTCCTTCAAACAGAACCAATCTATGATTTCATTACAGTATGGTAAGCCGGGACCATTGTCATTGATTGATTCAACTATATATAACAGTGAAACAAGGTAGGAATGAAAATATATCACAGTCTTCTGTGCAAATTGCTGTCTGATGTTTGAATTGGGGTGAGTAACTGAGGGTGACAGTATGCATTTTGCAGAATGAGACAAACAAGAATACGTTTTAGCTTATTTGCCCATGAAGTAGCTAAACATGTAGAACAAAAACTTTATGGGTGAAAAAAAGATTTAAATTTATTATTAAAGTAATGTATAAAAACAAAGAATTAAATCAGAGTGAGTTTAAGGTAAGAAAGTTCTCTATTTACATAACCAGTGAAATTTAACAGTCTATATTCTAATAATGATTATTTAATACAACTGAATTTCTGTCATAATTTCTGTCATAATAATTCATCATAAGATACTATATTTGCATTATTAGCATCCTGTTAATTGAAATATTTCTATTTAAAATATGAAGAAAATATCTGAATTAATTGTTGACAAATGGTTAATGGAACTATCATATGAGTTTTAAAATTCTTTCTAAATTTAATCTATGAGTCTCAAGATTATTTTGAAGAAAATAAGAGGGCAGATCTCAACTATTTGAGAGGATCTGGGTTGTGGTCAAAAACCAAAGACAATTTAATTACAATTAATCTAGGTACATTTTATTTAGGTAAAAATATGATTTATATTTTATATTTTTTAGTATGTCATCACTTAAATAAAAATAAAATATATCAATATGATTTGGCACTCAAAGGTTATTTCATTTACTGCATCTTTATTATCTCATATGTAATACTTTCATTAAACTTTGTGTAAAATTTAGGAAAAAATCAAACTCAGTCTCTATCTTTTTTCCCCTCCCTGCTCTGTCTCCCTCTGATAGGGATGGACCAGACCAAAACTCACCTCAGATCGGGCAATTCAGTGGCAATACTGCTTTGGAATCAGTCTACAGCACTTCAAATCAGATTCTAATCAAATTCCACAGTGATTTTACAACAAGTGGCTTTTTTGTGCTCAGTTATCACGGTTAGTATTATCTAAGAGTTTCTGTTTTGTTTGGCCACTGTTTGAAATTGTCCTGCAAAACTGAGTTTAACATATGATTGAAAAGGTATTAAAACATGACACTTTTTTGTCATTTCAAATACATTTACTTGCAAAGAATGACCTCTTCTAAGCATTTAGAGACATTAAAATGCAAGTAAATGGGAATAGGAAATAAATCAGTCAGTAATTACTCTGGTAAAATATAATCATTTTTTGCACAAAACCCATAAAGGAAAACCAGCTGTTCATATTTTATTGCATGTAATTTTGAAACATCAATAGATTTTTCAATATAAAATGTTTAATCTAGTCAACCTGCTGTGAGACTTTCTAAAATTAGCATCCAATATCTTTCTGCTTTGAATCATATTACTCATTCAGTTCCACTCTTGTTTCACAACTGTATCTATTCTAGAATCTTACAGTTTTAACTGGCTGTCCCACATCATTAAGTTCATAGCATTTACTCCTCTGAAGTAATTTACGAAGAATTTCAGTTTCAATTCTTTGTATAGAATTATCCAGGTCCTCTCATCATAACATTAACTTTTTGAAAAAACATTCAGATGGTTTCAGAGTTTTTAAAAAACTTCCTTTTATATGAAGTTTGTTGTATTCCATTATAAATTAAAAAATGTTTATTTGTTTCTAATGATTATATCTTTTATCTGCTATGATCATAGTTCCATAAAACCATATTCTGCTTCATAAGACTTTATCAGACCAACTCCCTGAGAATTTCGCAGGATCAATAAGCTACTAAATGAAATTTGTGAAACATATAAAATTTCCAAGGTGAACATGAACCCTGTTTATTACATTAACATCCAATTTAATATTTCTTCTTTATTTTTTAACACAAAATAGGAAAATCTTTGATACCTTAAGCTTATATTACATGAAAAATATAAGTCAAACATGGTTATGCACAAAGACGTTTAAAGCACATTGGGTTTAGAAATACTTAGAGAACAGACCAGAAAATATTTGATTTGCTTTATCTTAGCACTTATCAGCCAGTAGATGCCACCCAACTTGTGCTTCTGTAGTGATGTACCACTGCCAGAGCTTTATTACACTTCAGCACAGCCACTTAGAAAGTGAGGTGTTCAGTTAGATAACTTTTATTCAGATGGATTAAAATGCTGAATATTGACAGTTTTGTGTAGCTCAACCATGAAAGTGCTGCCATTATTACTGTCATCAACATTACATGGCAGAGGTGAAGTGAAAATTGGAGGCAGTGAATAATATACAATTAGCACTATGCCCGGCAGAGTAAATGGTCCTTTTCTTACCATATTTTATCTCATATTTTAGGTTTTCTAATAGTGTATTTATTTTTATTTACATTTATACTTTCAATTTATAATAAGACACAATTTCCAGAGCTTAGAGAAGCCAAACATTTGTATATTTGAATCATATACACATTTTACCTAAACCTTAAAACAAAATTGGAGATATAGCCAGGGTTCATGTTAAAAATGGACAGATGCCTTACATTCTACCTGTCCTAGTTGGATAATTTTCCTAAAGCACTGCTTTCATTGCAGCTCTTCAAGAACACATGACGCCTACAGTAAATCAAATTTAAAACCACCCTATGTTCTGGTTCATGGACTCTTACTCCCCAGTGCCTACTCTGATTGCCATCACATTCTTTCTCTCACTGTCTCCTGAACTTCCATTCTTAAATGGTTTTTACTCATCTTCAGTTCTTTAAGTCTCATCTTAAGTACCATTTCTCCATTTCTTGATAATTTATTCTCATAGGGATCACTACCATCTTTTCTATGGTTGCACTTACTCTTTTTACGAGACTTTTCAGAACGTATAATATGCTGTATTGTTTTATTTGCCTTGCGAGTTTATAATAGTGAGTGCTTTTTTGAGGACACAGATCACATTTATGCCTCTTAATCCCTTTGTATTTTTATTGCTGACTGATTGAATAATGCTATTTTAGTTTTATGTTTGTAAGTGTGTGTTCAGATTCTTTTTAAAAAGTAGTTTGAGTTGATTTGAGCTGTATTAGTGACAACTTTTAAAAATATTATTTTATAATTATGTAGATGTGTGCTCATCCCGACTCACAAAAACAAAAAAGATGCCTGCTTTCAAATAAGTATTAATACAATTAGTACAGTTTAATACAACCTGTAATATAATAGTCATATCCTGGGCTCATATTCAGTAGCTATAGCTTAGTGCCAAAATGAGCTCTCATAATGGTAAAAATGTGGTCATTTGGTACTTTTTGATTAGTTAACCAGGGATATAATTCACTATTTAACATTTAGTTTAAGCTGATTTAGTATACCTAAGCTTAGAATGGTTTACTCCCTCACTCAGTTTTCTTTATATTCTTGATTTAATAGCTCCTTCTGTTATGCCCTACCCTGTAAGTCAGAAGTGATTTTCTTAGGACTGTGTATTTACTTTATAAATTTAACAGATCAATGTTTTCATATTATTTTTAAGGTCACATTGATTATTTAGGTATTATTTATTAATATATTTTCAATACGTTTAAAAGGAGAATAAAATGTGTTTTTTTCCTCTTAACCAGATTTCCTTTATGAGATCCAGACAGCCATCTGTCTTTTATAAAACATCACCTTCATAAATCCTTTCGTGATCAAAAATAACATTCATAAAAAGCTTTGGAAAAGCTTTGGAAAATGGAAGTTCTGTGCAATGAAAAAACAGGACAGGCATAAATGTTGAGGCACTTTCTCTCAGATATCGTATTTCTTCTTCATCTGAGGAAATGTGTTTGTATCTCTCTGTATTGCCATAATTGTAATTCCCTAAAGTAAAAGCTGAATTTTCTTGATATCAATAGAGTCAAGATGGGTTTGCCTTATAATAAATAATAATATTCAGTCCTCATCAATGACTTTCCGAGAGTAAATTACACAAAACCTATTTTAACGGCATGTTTTTGCAGACACTGACTTTGTATAATAGATACTCTGATCGCAACAGCTACCATTTACTGAAAACTTAAAATGCCAGGCACTATGCTAGGTGCTTTCCATGCTAATTTTTGTAATAATTCTGCAAGATAAGTCTTATTATCCCCATTTTAATAATTAAAGAGCTGAAAGAAAGAAATTTGTAACATATATAAAGCCAGAGAACTAATAAATAGAAGGGCTGCTGGGAATTCAAAATAGATCTGACTTTAAGGAATAATCTCTTTTTAAATAATGACAATAATAATAGATAAAGTATACTGAGTCCTTACTGAGTACTGGGCAGTGTCCTAAGCTGGTGTTATCTCATGCATAGATTATATGTAATAGTATAAAAACAAGAGTTTTCTTTAAAAATTTAGCACTAATTACTTTTTATTTTTAGCAAGATGTCATCTCATTTTCTAGAAAATACCCTTCCTAATTATAAATTGGAGCTTTGAACTTCCTAGTGCTTCTCTTCCCCAGACTAACAGGTTAACAACAATATATTGATAAATTTATCACAACTTAGTGTGTTCTTTATAATTGCCAAATGTGCTATGGTCACTGTGTGAAGAGGAAAATAACTAAGTTTTATTGGAAATCTGACTTAAGCCAACCACTGTTGTATTGCCAGAATATATATTATTAATTTAAAATAAAAAGTATCATTTTAATGTTTAAATCTATTATCCAAGGCACCTCTTTTTCTAATATCAGGTATTAGGGAACCTTAACTATTACAGAAGAATTTTTTAGTGGGCATAATATGATTTAATAATATATATTATCCATTGTTTTCTGTTACTGGCACATTTTCTGTGAAAGAAGAGGTTGATTATATTTTGACTTTCAGATTATTTTTAAGAAATGTATTTAAAAGGCCTATAATCTCTTTTAGGTTATCTTTTAAGGTTATATTGCCTTTATAATAAATGCTGTATTTGAAGACAAGTATATTTAACTCCAAAAGTCTCATCCTAAAAGAGACTGCTGCAGATATAAGGACACATTTTATATAAAACATAAATCACCATCTCTTTGAACTGTGTGACCCCATTGCCTTACACAACCTAAAGACCTGACCTCCTTTCATAATTCAATAGACAGAGCATTGAACTTATAAAGTGTTTCATTGTTTGATGTCCAGAAAGCATAGGGGGTATGAACATCATACAATTTTATATATATATATAGAGAGAGAGAGAGAGAGAGAGAGAGAGAGAAAGAGAGAGAGAGAGAGAGAGAGGGAGGGAGGGAACTAAAAAACCAAACTGGTTAAACTGTTATAAGGAAAAGATGATGCCATTTACTGTTACTTAAATGACTACTTAGTGATTACTTAAATGACTAAAAGTCATGTCAAAATTGCTTACTATATTTTGATATTCTGGTGCATGTGCAACCCATTGATAAGATGGCATTTATTTTCTCCAGGATCTTACTGTCAGTCCCCTCCAGACAAAGTCCATCAGGAACATCCCTTTAGTTAAACAAAGTTAGGTTTATAGGTACATTGTAATGAACAGAATAACACACCGTGAGGAATCCTGTGGCATCTCAGTGAGAGGCTTGTTATAGGATTTGGGCTGTGCAAGATGGTTCTGGAAAGGTTCAAGGAAGTATGTTTTTCCTCTGGATTGAGTGCTGTCAGAACATTGGAGCAGTTCTATTATTGGGTATCAATATTTTTTTCTAGAAGGTGGAAGGAATGGAACACACTTAAACCTATGATTGGCAGGGGGAAGCAAAATTCTCTCATACTATCAGAGATGGAGGAATCTTGGTCATTTTGGTGGTTTGGACAGTGTTTTTGGTTTTTTTATTTGTTTTATTTTGTTTTATTTTTCCAAGCTTAGATATGATTATAGAAAGGTCTTATTTTTGTCTTGTTTCAACAAGGTCAAAGAGTTATCATGTCTGATGTTAATTGTTAGTGAAATTGTTCATGATCAACAGTAGAAAACCATGGCCTATCAGTTAGAGCCAGGCCAGCTCCAGGCTGACAGCATCCAGGGGTTTTCTTTTTCCTTTCCTTCCCTTCCCTTCCCTTCCCTTCCCTTCCCTTCCCTTCCCTTCCCTTCCCTTCCCTTCCCTTCCCTTCCCTTCCCTTCCCTTTCCTTTCCTTTCCTTTCCCTTCCCTTCCTCAATATTCAGAATGGTTTAAAGTGATAGTTAAAGTGCTAAAACATGTTCTTTCATAGCCAAACCCAACCAAAGTATGGTATTGAACAGAGAAAGGAAAATAGAGACTGGCGAAGTACAATTTGTCACCCCTGAGATGCTCTATTATTTACTAATGTGCCAGGCAACTCAACCATGTAGAGAAGAATCTTTGGCACATTACTTTTAGATCCTAACGGGCTCAGTACTAAGTAGGATACTTTTAATTAGATACCAGAATATGGAGAAGTCATTTTGTGCAAAAGATACTGAAATTTTCTTACGGATAATTCAAGAGATTTCTCAGTAACTTGTTTACTATACTTGTGTTTTTTTCATCTCTAGGAAAATACTGAGTAGCTTCTTGTTGATCCAGCCCTGATGTCTCACCTCTAAATCTAGGGTTGAACATTTTCTTTTGATTTATAAGATTCTCCCTTATACAGGCAGGGAAACAAATTGATTATAAAGTACTAATAAATAAAAAGTAATGTTTGTAAGTAATTTAAGCACCACTGAAACTTAACCTGTATGGTTCATGTCAACTCACTAGCAGATTTTCTCCAAAAAGGAAAAAAAAATTTATTTTTCCATCTTAGTTAGGACTTGGAGAATATTTATTTAATCACTCCCAACTCTACTTTCAAGAGGAGCTGTTTAAAATTATTCTACATAACTTTTGAAATAACACTGCCAAAATTACATAACTGAATATGCAATTAACAGTGCTTTACATCCTCCAAGTCTTCCCCAAATCATGAAATTATCATTCTTGAACTAATCTGGGTCACCACTGAAGTACAACAGTGGTTATAGAGAGCTTCGAGCTTATGAGGGAACGCAGGACTTTTTTTTTCCTGTGTAAGAAATACCGAATCCTTATTCAGCAGAAAAATTGTTCACTGGTGCTTTTTGGTTTAGAGAAGGAATAGCAATTTGCTGACATCCTTGTTTGTCTTTTTTTGAGGAAGCCTTTAATAGCTCAGTTGAAACAACGTAAATAAATGCAGCATTCTTTTTTTGGAATTGGGTTGGATATTTCATTACAAAGAAAATAGGAAATTAAAAATAACCAAAAAATATTATCAGGATCAAGCCCTAAAGCGATTTTAGGTAGCAAATTTATTGGATCAGGAAGCATACATTGATACACATTTGAATGGAAACAGAGCATAATTCAAACAATAGTCATCCTCAAAAGACACTGACATGTAGGATATCATGCCCTCATGTAGTTATTCAATAGTCAATGGTATTTTAAAGCTGAATGGTCAAATAAAATGATGCATCTAAAGAAAACAGCACTGTGCTAACAGTTCTGAGACCACAGCACACCTTTATAGAGTGCTTGCTATTTGCCAGGCACTGCTTCTACTGCTTGGCATGTATAAACATTTTGCTCCTTATAACTTCCTGTTGAAGTGGCATAAAATTAGTACCATTATCATTACTATTGTGTAAGTGAAGAAACGTGAGGTAGAGGACAAGTAACTTGCCCAGGATTTCCTAACTTGTCAGCATTAGAAACAGAATTTAAACCAAGAGAGTCTGAACGAGTCCATACTGAGTATCACAAGAGGGTATTTCAGGTGTATTTTGTACTCACTCACTGTTCCTTCTTTCATTTGTCTAGCATTCAGTCACTCAGCAAATATTTATTGAGTACTGCTATATCAGGTACTGTATTACGCCCTGAGGAGTTAGCAGTTAATAAGGTAAACAACTAAACAACGGTCCCTGCTCCCGGGCAGCTTACATTCTTGACTATAAGAATGCAAAAAAATGGGCAATTAACAAACAATACAGATTGTGAAAATCGCCAGAGGGAAAATGGAAGGAGGTGAAATAGAGTAACTGCAAGAGGTTAACTGTAGGCAGCCTGATCTCAGAGGATGTCTCTTCTAGTCGTGTGAGGGCAAACTTACAAAAGAGATAGGAAGAGAGGTTTCAAGAAAGCAGGGTAAGTAAAAGTAGAATTATACACCATAAAGTTTAGGCATGTTATCAAACATTATGCTATCAACCATTCAAGAGCTGTGTTGATTAGGGAATAGAAGAGACTGCAAGTAAGGAGTAGGTTGTAGAGAGGTTTGATTCTGTTCAAGGTTTTTTATGAAAAAGTGAAAAGACGTGGTTTAATATTTTTTTATGAGGTGAGAATGGCATCGTAGGTGGGTGATACAACAAATCAGGGGTGCTTGAATGAAGGTACTCTTTAGGTGGGGGAGAGAAACTACCTTTGTTTCTTTGCAGCTAAAAATATAAACAGCTTAATAGGTGGAGCTGAAGTTAAATGAAGTTAGAAACTCTTGAAGATCACAATATTGAGACTTCTAATTTACTGTCAAGTCATTTGGGGACAGTTGTGAGTTTTTTAAGCATCAATTAACAATTATTTATTTAACACCCACTGCAATATAGACTCTTGCCTAGTCTCTGGGTATCCACGTTTGTCCCCTTCCAATTGTCTTGATTTCCTACTGTCGCGAGAGTTACTTTTTTATTTAAAGGAGAAACCTGGTCACTTTTACTCCCAGACTTAAAATTCTTCATAGGCTTCCTATTAGCATCTGCTTAAAGTAAATCCTGAGCATGACCTGTAGATTCCTGTTGAATTTTACCCAAGCACACCTCGCTTTCTCATCCCTTCTCACTTTCTCCAGGGCCTTCTCACCCTAGCTCCTCTGGTCTTCCTCTTTGCTGGTGTTTTCCTTGCTGATTCCTCTGCCTGAGTTATTCTTCTCTTTGACAGCCCTCTTCCCAACACACTCACACACTCCTAGTTTCAATTAGTTAAATTCTACTCATTAATGAGATTATTTGATTAAACGCTCACCAACAATTAGTGCCTATAAGGGCAAGATGTGTCTGCTCTGTCCACTCTTGCATTCCCAAAACATATGATATGGTGTCTGGCACATCATAGTCCCTCAATAATATTTATTTAATTAATAAAAAACTGTGCTAGACATTACAGAAAATGTTAACTATGTGCGCAATGGTCCCACACAAGCTAAACATGGAACAAAGGACTAACACATTAATGAATAAGGTTGAAACTACTCAAGACAGTAGAACACTAAATGCTAAGGATTATGGTGACAACTTGAAGACCTGCCAAGCTTGTAAAAATGATGGTGTGGAGTAGGGCATTAACATGACAAATACAAGGGGCCTGAGAAGACTGGTGTGAAATACAACAGGTACCACAAAGGAGGGTTTGGCGAAAATTAAGATAAAATAAACTTGCTTGATCTAAGATTATCAATGTAATCTGTAGGCTATGAAAAGCCACTCTAAATTGATCATAGGGAAATGACAGAACCAAAATAATTTTCTAATACAGGTCTCTTTATCTGTGAATGTGGGAGAAAATGTGGCTTAGTTTTAAAACAGAATGTGGTTCAAATTCTGGCTCATGAACTGGACAGATAATTCAACCCTTCTTAATTTAGTATTCTGTCTTGCAACATGGGTATATTTACACACGTCTTGATGCAGCAATATAGTAATTAAATAAAATAACTTATGTAAGCACCTTACAGAGTTCTTTGCACATAGTGGATTCCACGCAAATACTATCTCAGTTCCCTTCCACCACTTCACTTGTGTATAGAAAGGACTGTACCAGAGAGCACAGAAGACAAGGAATATTCTATATGCCAATTTATTAACACAGTGTGTTAATTTCTTAAGGCTGCAGGAAAAAAGCGTCCCAAGCTGTGTTGCTTAACCAGGAAGAATTGTTTTCTCTCATAGTTCTGGAGTGTAGACTTACGAAATCAAAGTACAGAGAAGGCCATGCTCTCTCTGAAGGCTATTTGTAAGGATCCTTCCTTGCCTCATCCTGGCTTCTAGTGGTGGCCAGAAATCTTCTGCATTCCTTTCCTTATAGCTAAGTCATTTCAGTCTGTCCTTTTCGTCACATGTTTTTCCTGTGTATTCCTGTCTCTTTTTATAAGGACACCAATCATACAGGTTTAAGGGTCCACCTTAATTTAATATGACCTCACTTTAACTCATTAATCTACAACAATCATATTTCCAAATGATATCCTCAGGGTCCAGAAGAGACATAAATCTGGGGAGGGAGACACTATGCAACCAAATAAAACATAGATGAAATGATGGGTATCTACTGAGATGGTGGCCTTAAGAATAGAAAGACCCTGGGCACATTTTAGATTTATTTTAATGAGCTAACTGGTAGAAATTGGTGAAGATTGAAAACAGAATTGTCGGCAGCTGTTTATGATTTAAGTTTTTGCAGTACTTTGTCATCAAGGGTCAAAAGAAAAACAAATGCAAAAAGGTCCCTTTTATCATTCCCTTCTCCTTTACAATGTAATCAAAATTACATGGTTCAGTCCTAAAAGTGTCTCAGGCAGGTTCTGTTTAGATCTCATTCTCCAGTGTCCTGACCCACAATTGCCTCTGTTTCATCCTCATTTGCAATTTTAGGCTTCAGAGTTGTCTTAGGGAAGACTAGTTGTTTAGAGATGATTTCCCTCCTGAGGAAACCTATGTTTTCTGTGTCATTTAGCAAAATTATTGGATTATAAACAAAGTGATAGGAGCTAATTACTCAATTGTGAAAAAGACCATCTCCTTCCTCATATTACTTAAAACCCAGATGGAGTCACAAACAAGGCAAAAGTAAGCTAATAAATAGAAAAATGATACATTTTCAAATTTATTTTCTAATCACAGATTAGATTACATGTGCCACAAAACGGAGTTCTGTGATTAGAAAACAACACTAAGAGGTAAGGAGAAGTAGGCAGTGAAGAGCTCAGAAGAGATGTTCATCCTGGTGATAGAAAATTGAGAATTGACACACAAAGTCAGACCTGAGTCAGAAGAATCAGTGAAATCACTTAAATGGAGACTGTAGAAAATTTGTTCAAAGGAAAGTTTATTCAAAATTCAAATCTATAAAATTGATGAAAGGAGTATTACTCTTATTGCTCTTATTGAGGTAGAGGCAGGAGGTAAGAATATTATACCTCCTCACACACTCCCTGAGCCCAAAGTGGTCCCTTGACTCTAGGGACACAGTTTATAAAACTGCTGGTGATAGTAAAGAACAGAGAGTAAGAAGGAATTTAGCTCACAGCACTATGGTCTTGCAAAAATAACATGGTATCTCTGAGCATCATCTTCCTCATTAACAATCTAGTCTTTTAAGCTCTTTTAGTCCAACATCTAGTCTTTTAAACTCTCCAAGTGAGTTTTCTATGTCATCCTAAGCATGTTCTACAAATGGCAGGAGTCACGGATTCCTCCTTGATAAAAATGTGCTTCTTCTTTAAAATAATTTGTGATTAACATGAAGATTAAAAGTAACTTTACAGGTAAGCAGAAGTAAAATAATACACATGTGGGCATCTCTACACTTCTCTGACTTCTGAGTTGAACTCCAGTCTACATTAGGATCAGATAAAACCTTCTCCTCTAAAGCATATTCTCATAAGGATTTCTCCGTGCAGAGCTCTCTGTATCTTTCTATCCCCTTGCCCTTGCCTCTTTAGAATTTCTTACAGCTACCTTTTACCTCAATAATTGTAATTTTTGTTTATGTTGCCTCCTCCGTCTGAAATGCTCTTATCCCATAATTACCCTTCAGAACTGGAAAAAGTGTTATTCATCCTTTAAAATTTATCTCATTCATCTCTTTTTATCAGAGTTTTCCTTAACTTGTCTGGTTGATGTTCTCAGTACTCTCAGTAGGACCCATACTGAAGATACGGGCTGAGGTCAGAGGACATAGCCTGGAGTCCTGGCAAGTTACTGTGTCTTTTAAGCCTCACTCTTTATTTCCGCATTGAGGGACATAAAGAACTTAACTCCAAAGTTTAAGTAGTAAAATTAAGCATATAAAACACATTTTTATTCAAATGTTATAATAGCGTAAAATATGTTTCTTGAATTAATGAATATGTTAACTTTTTTGAAGACAACTAGTGAAAACAAGGTTTAATCAAACAAATGATTGTGATATAGATATTATATGGGGCCAGTAGTCATGATGCTTAGATTCGTAAAGACCATTTTCAGTGCCCTTTAACTCATGCCAAACAGGAATCTCTGATCTAATGGAATGACCTATTCAAGTGATGTAGATAATTAGAAACATAAAATTTAGCAGATGCTTTTTAAACATACTAACCTAGCATGATGAAAGAAGGCTCTGGAGCCAGACTACCTATGTTCAAGTCCCAGCTCTGCCTATTATAGTTGTATGAGTTGTACAAATTCTGTAATAGTTTTTTTTTTTTTTTTATAAAACCGGGTAAGTATAGAACTAGTTACATAAATTAAGTAGTAAAATAAATGATAATTTTGTGAAGACTAATAGAGTTAATACAATTAAAGTGTATATAGTATTTCCTGGAGTAGAGTAAACATTGAGTACTTGTTTGCAGATTATGACTGTATGCTAGGTACTTTGCTAAGTATAGGGGAAGCTGTGATGGGCCTTGGGAAGACAGGCATTGAGCACATAAACAAATATGAGTATATAATTCCAAATGGTGATCATGCCAAGATGGAAGCACGTAATAAGAAGGACTAAAATGAGGGTAAGAAATAAGGAGTTAAAAGTTAAGAATTCTTACCATGGGAAAATATTTAAGGAATCATTAATTTTCTCTCAATGTTGCAGCATTTCTTTAAAATAAAAAAAACAGTTAAAACTTGATAAATTCTACTATTTATTTTTATTCTTATAAATAAACCTTATATAATTGTCTTTTTTTCACATATGTGAGTGTATATATAGCTGCTCAGTAAGCATATTATCTATTTTTATAGCCTATCAACTAAGAGTGTGTCAGCCTCCACCACCTGTACCCAATGCTGAAATTTTGACAGAAGATGATGAATTTGAAATAGGTAAAGTCTGTTAAATTATTCAAAGAAAACTTACTGTTAACAGAGATATTTGTTATAAAAGAAATAAAAATAAAGAATAGTAACAGCCTGTTTTAGATCTTCTTTCTTTGAATTGATAGGGATTATTTAGAACTCGTAAGAATGGATAGAAGTGAAAAGAGGAAAGGAAATAATAGGCAAGAAGAAAGAATTCTGTATTTCTAGAATGTACAATTAGAAAACAGTACAGGAATTTGAACCGTGTAACTATTCTGGTGGTTCCTTCCAAATTATTGTTTTGCTGCCTTCCAACATTGTAGTCTTAACTACTGTTCTTTGAATTTAGGTATAAGCCTGATACATACAATGAAGGATATGTAGGTTGAATTGGAAGTCATGTTTTATTTCCATATCCTTGAAAATGGTTGATTATGCTCAGCTTAATCATAAATAAAGTCCTTTTAAAACTGGGTTGGAAATTTAATCCCAATAATGTCTCATAGTTTGAAAAATATATGTAAGAAAAGAAGATATCTAGATATCTTAATGTTGCCATAATAAACTTTTATCACTATTATCCTATTAATTTTGGTTGAGAAATGTAAGAAAATATCAATGCCTAATGTAAATCTAATCTTAACATAAAGCAATAACTAGCAATAACTGCTTGATATATTTTTAATGAATATCTTACCTGTACCAACCAGATTATTTCGTTATTACTATTGCTTATTTCCAACCAGATTGCCCGAGTACAGTCTTCCTGGTAGTTTATTCTTGGCTTCCATTCTTATTGGTCAGTGCTTATGACATACTAGTAGTCCAGTATTTTGAATGTCATCCCCACTTATAACTAATAGAATTTTTAATACTCATTGAAAATGACTGAAAGGAAAAAATTCTGATTTTACAGTTGAAACATCTATTCATTTTAACCATTACCTTTTTGCTTGTCTGAAGCCCTCTCTTCTTTTTTTTAAATAGGTGATATTATTAGGTATCAGTGTCTTCCAGGATTTACTTTGGTTGGTAATGCAATTCTGACATGCAGATTAGGAGAAAGACTCCAGATGGATGGAGCACCTCCAGTTTGTCAAGGTACCAGTTCTTATGATGATTTATTTCTAAATGTTTGTTTTATGTTTAATTTAATACTAGCAAAATTGAGAAAAAAACTGTTTTACATAATTATTATATATTTTACTTACAATAATATTAAAAATTATACAACTTATATGTGGTATTTTTTTATTCCATTATTTCTCAGAGTTAACACTGAACATTTTTTATTCATCCAAGATTTAATTTTTCTAGTTTATCCCAAAGTCAGTTCAACATATTTAAATTATTTTTGCTGTGAGGGGTGGGAATGGAGGTAGAAAGCAAGAGAAATCACTTTAAACAAATGTTCCAATGTTCATCGCAAATAGTTTCTATTCTAATCACTAGAATCATTAAACTTTATTGAGCACCTGTTAAGAATGAAAATGTGAGGAAAAAATAAACAAAAAAGTTATAAATGGTCCCTACTGTGGAGGCAACATGATATAGAGGGTATGACAGCCATACAGATTGTGGCAATACAGTATTTAGGAATTAGGCCAGGGGACAGTAGAAGCATATAATTTTAAACTGTTTATGGAACAGGGAATCTTGTCGAAGGCATTGCTCCCTGAGATATGGGTTCCAAATGACAAGTGAGACCTACCTTTGGTACAATTAAGGTAGAAAAAGGGTGGTCCAAGTGACAGATGAATATGCAAAGATACAGAAATGAAAGTGAAGTCTGAATTTCAAGGAATTCACTATGTTACAAGGGCCATGATGGACCTTGATGGACCTTGAATGATGTGCTGGGATTTTGATGTTCAGGAATCATGTATTATTCATTTATGTAGCTCCTAGGGCCCATAACAGTGCCTAACACATAGTAACTAATTATAGATATTGGTTAATTTGAATAAAGTTAAATTGAACTTAATTATCCCTCCCCAGATTTTCTTGGATTATTTCCTTCATTGGAGTTTATTCCTGAGAAATAGCCATCTATTTTCTGTGCAGTATCTTAATTGTTATAATGAGCCCAAAACAACAATTCTCTATTATTACAAACATGCTGTAAGTAGGAATTAACATTTGGTTTTTCTACCTCATTTGAATCCTTTCAAGAAGATGAAAGGATTTTCATAATGGGCTTTTACAATATCAAAAAGAAAGATGTGTCTGGAGGTATAAACCAGCCAAATGTGAGAATTTCTGTTGCTCTAAGAGGCATTTTATAGGTCATTTTAAAGTTGTTGGGTATTCTGAAGTCTATTACCTATATTCTTGATATTAAAATGTCATTCATTCAGCTTTCTCCTTCATACAAGGCTACTCTTTAGACTTTTTAGGATTATTTAGCATTTACATTTAGATCTTTAGATATGTAAATGGAGACGATAGAGTCTGAGTCTTTGGGGAAATCAAGCATGGGAAAATAACTTGGGCAGACACGGGAAGGTATGAACAAGCAATTACATATCAGGATTTCTTCCTTGACCCAATACACGCATTACGTTGTGAGCTCTTGGAGGGCAGCTCTTCTTTTCTTATATCTGGATCCCAATTCAATATTATTTTAATTAAACCAAACCAAACAAAGCAATCCTGCTAACCTAGTTATTTCAGAGTCCCTCATCTGTCAAACTTTCAATATCTTATTCCTAAAAGCATAATTCCCTATAGATTTAGTAAACGTGTCTCTTCTTATTCTGTCTGCTGTAGAGAATACAAAAAAGATAAATTTTTGTTTCATGATAACACTTCAGGCAGTAGCTAAAAGTTAATAACTCATCCCTCAGAATGAGTCTATGCAGAGTTACTATATTAATTAATTGACTAGGCATTTGAGCTAAAAAGCTGACTTATAATTTTTGGGTTAATTCACAAGCTTGCTAAAAATTAGTCATTTATTTGGAATCTGTTGGAACTGAATTTGTTGGAATTCACTGTTTTTAGTCTATTTTAAATTATTTGATTTTTTTTTTAATTTCCTAATAGGGGCTACATTATTTTTGTTATTCTTTCCTGGATCCTCTTTAGTTATTTACATCATACTTTAAACATGTAAAGCAGTACTAAATATGGTGCCTTCAAAGGGTTTGATATAAATTAAATGTAATGGGTGATTACATTTGATGGTTAAAAACATGGGATCCATCCAGCTGAATCTGTGACACTTCAAAGTTTTGTATGTATCATGGGGATACAAATTTTACACACTTCTTAAAGTTGTAGTGGCAAGTAATATAATGCATGAAAGGTGCTTACTAGTGTCTAACGTATAGTGACAATGAATATTTACTCTCATTCTTGATGATTGTCTTATTGTTGGTTAGTTTGAGAATAGGTTAATTTGTGTATTTACAGTAAATTATATTGAATCATACCAATTTTTCAAAAGTAATATGGGATATTTGTTCAGTTAAAAACATCAAGGCCAATAAGATATGGCACTTTTGTTGTTGTTGTTAACAATAGCCTAAGAAGAAACACAAAAAACGAGGAAATAATAGCCATAAAATTGCTAACTGCAATCATATAGGCATACAATACAGAGGCACCAAGAAAGAAAACTACAATTCTGCTTGGGTTGAGGAAGGAGAGGTTCAGGAAGTGTTTCACAGAGGATGAGACACTTGATCTGGGCCTTGAAATGCACTAACATTTCAAATGCAGCAGACAAGAGAAGGACGTTTGAAACAGAAGCACTAACAGGTGTGCTGAGTTCAGAAAGTTATAGGTCATCCAGTATATTTGGAGCATTCTGTTTCAGAGGAGGAACAGCAGAAAACGAAGCAGGAGAGGTAGGCAAGGGCTGAACTTGGAGGGCTTGTGTCAAGCTGGGAAGGTGCTGGGTGGTTTTTGGTGAGGGAGAAACGTGCTCAGGAACCCAGTTACTTCTTAGCTAAGTATTTCAGAAGTATTAAAGAGCTGGGCTCACATTAAATAAGCCCTTTCTTAAAGCTTACTTCAACTTGTCATAAGATTATATGTGTCTTTTGTTTCAATATGCCATAGCTATCTATTTACTAATGTTCTTCATCTCTGATTCAAGTTTTCCATTCCATTTCTAATCTCCAAGTTTGTTTGTTTGTTTTACATACTTTTCATTTTGTGAAAAACAAACATCAGGTTTCCCTTTTTAGACTGAGAATGACCTAACAAATTTACTCAATTATTTTTTTCAAATCTTAAAATTACATCTGAGAAGCAAACATCTCAGATTGAAATAGAGAAATAGATGTAAAGGGAAAAAAATCGAGCTTTTAATTTAGCTACAGTATATTCTATAGTCCAAATTCAAATATCTGTATGTTAAGTCATGGCAGATTTTATTTTGAAGTTATTTCAAGTTATTAACTTGATTGAAGAGCAGTCATATGTTGCCATAATTCACCATTTCATTTAGTCTTTTCCATCCCTACACTTCTTGAAGACTTTATAACTCAAAATATTTCATGTCCTTGCACCCAGAAAGTAACAAATATATAAATCCTTCATCTATTCATCTGTATTCCAGCAACTGTATTTGGTGTTTCCAAGCCTAGTTTAGTCGAGCAAACATTGAAAAACAAAGATTCTATTTAAGATAGTGATCTAATTATTCTGAGAGACAACACTCTGACTCCAAGGTAAAATTCGATGCATAGTAATTGGATTAGGAAATGGCATGAGATGTATTTCCAATTCACCAAACCTTCAAAAGGTATCTTGTCTACCCTTCACTTCAGGTGCTTAGATATCCCCCATAATAACACTCAAAAATTGGTCCATGCTGTTTTAAAAGCTACGATGTGCATAGGACATTTTTCTGTAGTGGCTACAGTGGCTATATTGAGCAATTCCAATACTCTTCCCAAATCATAGAAGCTCAAATTCTTAAGAAAAAAAAAAAAAAAAGCAAAAAAAGGCATCATTTGAGTGATAAGGATTTCATCATCTTGATTACATTCTCATTTCAAATGCAAATTTAAGTAGATGTTTGTGTTATTTGGTCCAATGCATAATGCTATTGAGGACAATTAAAGTAGTTTACTATGCTTTGGTGACACACACACACACACACATACTCAGGATATATAGCAGAGATGTTGTTATTAAGTAAGAAGAAGAACTTGTGCTTTGTCTCACATTTATGGTCTGGCAACAGCATGAAGAACTGAAAGGTAACTGGTGACCCCAAATTGTGTTAAATCTTCATGGCTTAAGCATATTCCTGAGATAAGAAGTGGCTTTGCCTGGAATGAATACTCTGAGACAGGGAAGTTCCTGTCTGTCCTCACATACCTCAGTGAGTTTGAAGATGGAAGGAAAATTAAGGAAGGAAAAGGACAGGGTATTGACAGAGACAACAGAGGCAGATGGAAGAGGATTTAAGAAGATGAAAGAAGGTAGGGAAATACTATAAGGAAATAGAAGAATAGGAGAGCCTTATCTTTTAATTATAAACTTATTGTCCAGAAAATTAATGTATCTTCCATGTAATAATACAAGGAAATTAATACTATATAATTTTAGGTCATTCCTTCATTTTTGGAACTGCAGAATTATTATACAACTTGTCTTCTTATACACATAGTCCAAGGTCTTGTCTCCTTGATTGTTATTCAACAGAAAGCAGAATTCACAGAATTTAAAATGCAGTTTTCACTTAGGTATAAAACACTAACATTATCTAATGATATTTTCTTGGCAGTACTGTGTCCTGCCAATGAATTACGCCTGGATTCTACGGGAGTCATACTGAGCCCTGGATATCCTGACAGTTACCCAAATCTTCAAATGTGTGCCTGGAGCATTTCAGTGGAAAAAGGATATAATATCAGCATGTTTGTAGAATTCTTCCAGACAGAAAAAGAATTTGATGTTCTTCAGGTGTATGATGGTAACCATGGGTTATATTTACTAGATATTCATCAAATTCAATTCAGATTCTGTAATTATACATTAAGATCTTCATTATAAACAACTGTTTAAATGATTTTATTTTATCTTATGAGTATTTTTAGAAATATCAACATCAAATTTACCTATATATCATATGAAAATTGTAGTTAGTTTGATTGTTACTTTATAAATTGTAGCTGTTTTAGCTATGAAATTAAAATGTTTAAAACAAACATTTTACATTATGTTTTAAGTTATTGTTGAAGCAGATTGTTTCTGGATCTGTTTCACCATATTCAGTACTATGCTAAAAATATAAAATACTAAAGATAAATTGTTCAGTTATATCTAAATTGTATTATTTTCTTTCTAAAGGACCAAATATTCAAAGTCCAGTGCTCATTTCCCTCAGTGGGGATTATTCATCTGCTTTCAATATAACAAGCAACGGTCATGAAGTATTTCTTCAGTGGTCAGCAGATCATGGCAATAACAAAAAAGGCTTCCGGATAAGATATATAGGTATGTGATACTTACAACTTGAGTACAGATCTCACCTGCATCCTCGTACGACTGTGATTAAAGGGCACAAACACAGACACTATTTGGTTAGACATGAATTTAAATTCCTTCGCTGATGTTTCTTGCACAATTTATGTAGCATCTCTTTGCCTCAGTTTCCTCATTGTAATGATAATATTTTATCATTCATATGATTTTTGAAATGATTAAAAGCACTGAAGATATTTATGACTTATGTAAGTTAATTACAAATTAAACTATGATATTTTAATGCTTTTTCCCCAATAGGTGTTTCCCTTGAACTCTCACAAAATGTAAATAGCTTTGCTCAGTTGTGTATGTACATATAATCTACTTATTATAACTCCTTTAAATGATAAGTATAAACAAAAGATAAACATACAATGGTAAAATTTGTTTTCATTCTTGCCCACCTATTATGATAGTTGCTAAAATATATTAAATATTGAAAGAGCAAATGATGAAAATCTCATTTAAAAACTTTTCATTTTGAAAAAAAATAGTTGCTTTGTCATCATTGCTTTTCACTGAGTAATGTTCAGAAACATGTGGGCTGAAAATCCTTTTTAACATCAAGATGAAATAGCTTTTTCTGTATGACTTCCTGTTTATAAGGTCTGCTGATACTGAGTGAATAATTTTCTTGTTGAGTAAGTGTACATGGTTTTCCATGATGTGACAGTTATATTTTTTTTTTCTTCATTGCCTTCTTAAATCACGTCAGAAGCCATGGGTATATGCTCAGTAACAGAATACTTCAGAACCAATCAGCCATCTCTTTCTGTACAGTGTTCAGACCATGACTCCTGAAACCATGGGTCATTGCTAGTTAGTTCTACTAAAATTACTTCCTTAAATATTTTATAAATAATTCTGACACAATTGTAGACATAAACGTAAATAAATTTTGAATTCCAGGTGTAAAAATACTCTCAAATTTTGCTCCTTGATATAAATTTGCATGTGTATGTAATATACAAATAAAACAATTTTGTCTGTTTTGATTTTAAAATTATAAGATGATAGTTTGACTTTATCAACAGTTTGTCCTTTACATATTAGAAGTAACTTGTCACTGACACTATATTATAACATGTATACAAGTTTTATCCTATAATAAGTATTCTATTAAATTTAAAAATGTTATTAGGCATGCATAGGAGAAATGCTTAAAAATTGAAATATATGCCCAAGTCATTCTTAAGATTTTTCATATTTGAATCTGTTTCTATTCCATGAACAATATAAATGTTTTATTAAAGTTGTGCCTAAAGACTATATTAATAAGCTGAATTGTATTTTTGATGATGATAATATTAACTTAAAGGGGAACCATTCAAATCCAGTAATTATTAGCATTAGATTTTCTATATTAAAGATTAATCCTTATTTATGTTGATATTCATGACAGAGTTGGATATAAATATAATGAAAACATCATTTTTAGCCCCAAGAGCAACTTGACATATCGAATATACATTTTTCCTTTAGAAAATGACAAGTTATGACATATACATTCTAAGTCCAATCTATTTCTTACTATTTACCCCTAAAGTCTCACTTTTCTCACATGAATACATTGAAGTTTCAAAGGGTAAATGGAGCCTGCCAGGCTGAATAGGCTCAAAAGTATATATATATGAAAAAGCCATTTGACATTATCTTTTGACATTTCAGACTTCAGGAGATGAAAAAAGTTTTATTTTATCGGCATTTTTTATCACCATATGTAAGCACTCTCGACAGCATGGAAACTCTTTAATAAACTAGAAGAGAGGATTGTGGAATGTGGAGGGTCTATTTTAGACATCCACCAAAATGAAATGCATGGCCTGACATGACATAGGTGTCTGGAGATAATTTCAAAGTGACGTGTAAACAACATACTCTAAAATATTGCTACCAAAGCTGTGGCATTTAGGCCCTTTAAATGACAGAAAATATCATTTCCAAATTTCAATGAAGTATTTGGAGGGCTTTTGTACCTCCAGGGTTTTAAGAAAGTGTGATGTATTTCAATTCAGGGGATATCTTCAGTGACAACAAGAATTAGAAGAAAGCCTAGAAATAGTTATGTCTCCTAAAAGTTATCTCAATTGGTTGTCAGGAGGATGGAAAATAATGTGATGTCCATATGAAGTAAAATTCACATAGATGGCAATTGACATATTTTTAAGAACTAGTATTTACTTTTAGGTTTTTATAACTCTAGATTGTAAAGAGTTTCTGATTCATTAACTATACAGTAATTTTTTTTTCTTTTAAAAAGCTTTCTACTGTAGTACACCAGAATCCCCACCTCATGGATACATCATCAGTCAGACAGGTGGACAGCTTAATAGTGTGGTCCGCTGGGCCTGTGATCGAGGATTCCGACTCGTTGGGAAAAGCAGTGCTGTGTGCAGAAAGTCTTCCTACGGGTATCATGCATGGGATGCACCAGTCCCAGCTTGTCAAGGTGAAGTATATTAACCAAAAGTAGATAAGCACATTAATCACAGATTAAGCCTATTTAACTTTTTCATTTGGATTGCTGAAACTTCCAAAAATACAAATATTCAGAAGCGTATTATGGACCCCTATAAGGAAAATAAGGCTTAAAAACACAGAATGATAAATTTGAGGAGAATGAGACACATTGTCTTATAATTGTTCATTTGGTTATGTGATTTATGCCTTTACTCTATCCACTTATGTATGTACTTTACTCATACATTTACCGTTTGCTGTCAGAAAATGAATGACCCAGAACTGGAGTTGGTGTTAGTGTGAAGTCTGCAAAGAGAAAAGAGGACAAGAGTGAACAAGTTCACTGAAGGCTTTCACTCCATGTATGCAAACATGTGCTCGCAGAGCAACAAATTCAAAAGAGGAAAATATAGCCAATTACATTATTTTTGCTTCACTGTTCAGCTAACTCTATAATAGAGATGTCTTTTAGTTTCATTTTATTTTGTTAAAAATCAAGCACTATCTGAGCTTTATATCCTGCTATAGCAAAAGAATGACAAATCAACTAATGGCATATTTCAGAGCTTTGGACAAATTATTGTTTTTAAAAAGTACTAGAGTTTCTCGGCTAGGAATAGTATAGAAACGGTCACGCTGTATTCCTTTCCTTACTTTTAATTTGTGCTTGTTTGAAAATTCTGCAGAGAAGCCTCTGACATCCACCCAGTGATGGGGGTTCTTCTGAACTCTGTTTTCCTTTTTTTTGGCTGAGAAGTTAAATTGTAAGCTATGTAGAGGCAACTTTGTCCTATCACTTTATTATGTTTCCTTTTTTAGTTCTCAAATATAGTCATACTAACCACATCTATGAACTCTATACTATTTAGACTAAATTTTATTTTTACTTTGCTCCAAGTTTAACCTATACTATCCCAAGAAGGTATAGTTAATTTTTAAGAAGTGAGTAAATACATGATCTTTGGTAGAGCTTCATTGGGAAGAAAGTTTATTACAAATTAAAATTCCCAGAAGCCCTAGGTGGAAATACAAACATTGTTTTAACAGATATCAGGGGACCATTTATATCTGCTTTTTAGAGGTCTATAATTAGATAGCATGGATGATAACATAATTATATGAGATTGCTTATATAATTTATTAAGTCTATATTACTGCTTTTCTGTTTATAATTTGCAAGTTATCAAATTACAAAAGATCAAACTACTCACCAGTAAGGAGTCTGCCATTCAGTTTTGAGAATTTCATATGGCTTTCACTAAGATTTTTTTCACTTTATAGTCAATTTGCATGGATTAATTAAAATTAAATACCTAAATGGTAGGTTTTATAAGAGAAGTAGAAACGATTTTAGGTTAAATTAGGAGAAAAGTAAATAGAATACAGCTTTTGTAAATACTCAGACTAAATTTACGGCTTCCTGTTACTTCTTTTTATATGAGAAAAATATAGCTACAAATCCAGAATCTCTTACATGAAACCAATAAAACTAGATATTTCAGAATTTAGAACTTTTCTGATTTTTTTGAGGTACATATATATACAGTACATATACCAAATGTTACATAATAACTCCAACTGGTTCTAAGGATGCACCCACATTCAAATATATTATCTTTCTGCAGAGATATGTATAAATATTTACACTGAATATGATATAAAAGATACAAATAATCTCAATTTAATTAGGGTTTTGCTGCCAACCACATGTATTCTTTAAAAGAGTATTTTTTTTTTCTTTTTGGGGTACAAAAGTTTGTCCTTGTAGAGCAAAGATTGGAAACAGTTGATCTTATGAGATTTCCTTATAGACATTTTAACTCATAAGATGTGAAAATATATATAATAAATTATGTAAATATATATTTTTACTGTAATTATCACATTATGGTAAAACTAATTTTTATGTAAATCAGATTTATTGTAGATAAAACCCAAAATATCTAAGACATGTCAATGAAATGCAGGAAGATCCAAACTAGGTTTTAAGACAATAAGTCCTGGCCCAAAATTTATTAAATATATCCATACACATGATATTCATGGTTGGTGCCCAAGCTCATAGAGTTTGGCTGGGCCTAAGACAAAGTAATATCCAGCTTTCAGGTAAAATAAATCTGTTCGTTTCATTCCTGGCCAAAGTCCTGATGAGTATTGGTTACCACCAACTTCATAATCTTTAATAACTATCAAATTCAGTTGACTGAATTTGCTGGATGGTGGTTCAGACATGAGTTAGCACTAATCCACTCTGTATTTACCTAACTTGCATTCTTTATATCATCTGTATGCATTCTGATTAACCATGCACATGCCAATAAGAAACTAAGTAAGAAACCAAGAAATATAGTGCTAATAATGTATGGATTCAATGGATTCACCAATTTAAAAATACGTTCAATGAGAGTTCGAAATAAATGATTCAGGAAGTTGTAGTTCAGAAAAGCTTTTTGGAGAGGTGTTCTGAAATTGTTTCAGAGAAATTAATAAAATTCCAAATAGTTTTATATGCTTTACAATTTAAGAGACTTATCTAATAAATTATTTTTCTCTTTCCTTGTTTTTTTGTGTATATTATTATTTCAGCAATTTCCTGTGGGATTCCTAAAGCTCCAACAAATGGAGGAATACTCACAACAGACTATTTGGTAGGAACTCGAGTTACCTATTTTTGTAATGATGGATATCGATTGTCATCTAAGGAACTTACCACTGCTGTATGTCAATCAGATGGAACTTGGAGCAATCATAACAAGACCCCTCGCTGTGTTGGTATGTATGTTAAGGAAATTTTACCACTTGTGTTTCTACTGGCATCTTATATGGTTTGAAATTGTATGTATATTCAAATTTTATAGCTAATCTCTGAAATGAAGTGTGATGTCTAAGAAGGAATTTAAAGTAGGTTAGGTTGTCTTGTTCTATAAAGAACTGGAAGACAGTATAAGGACTTTTGATTCATTTTCAGAAGCTCCAGAATATTTATGTCAAATATATAAAGTGACATTTCATTTTACATAACAAAGCTTTATTTATTTTGGAAAAAGTCATTCATCAATCAACATGTGTTTTCAAGACACAGGCCTTTGGGAAAAAAATTAAAGGTTGCATTAATAAAATAGTATTTCAATATGTTCAGCTCTGGTTTTTATAAACAGAAATGATGCTGCTGAGATGATCCATAATACTAACTTTTGTCAGAATTCTTCATGTTACTTACATTTAGACTATTTCTTTAATAGTCATTAAATGCCTGTCATTAATACCTTAATAGGTAAATGAATACTATATAATGGTTATAGAAAATAATTCTGATTTTTTTGAGGAACCTCCATACTGCTGAATGTGTACATTCCATAATGGCTCTACCAGTTTACATTCACAACTTGTGCAAGGATTCCCTCTTTTCCACATCCTGTCAATCATCACTCAATAAAGCTGGGTAAAAAGAGGAAAGAATACTTTTAAATCAGCTTCAAGCAAATGAAACAATTTAAAAAAACTAATATTACTGGAATGATTCATCACTGAAATATACCTCATGTAGTAAAGAATAAACTTAGATATGATAATCTAAAAAAAAGCAAGGAAATAAGGGAGTAGAGGTAATTCAGTAATATGGATTCTAGGTAGATGGAATAATATGTACAGACTTCCAAGTGTGAAATAACATGACGTGTTCAAGGAGCAACCAACAGTATCATAGAGCTGAGGGAATGGAAAAGATTAGCATGAAAAAAAAATTTGCACAATAGTGAAGGAACTAAGGAAGTGGTGAACTAAGGATGCAGTAGACATGAGAAATAGTTGAGAGGTATAACAGATATGACTGACCTATTATCATTTATTTTCTTGGTTTGTGTATAGTTGCTACATGCCCAAGCATCAACTCCTTTACTTTGGAACACGGAAGATGGAGAATTGTGAATGGCTCCCATTATGAATACAAAACCAAGGTTGTTTTCAGCTGTGACCCTGGTTACCATGGACTAGGTCCTGCTTCCATTGAATGTCTTCCTAATGGTACCTGGAGTTGGAGGAATGAAAGACCATACTGCCAAAGTAGGTATATGCTCTGCTAAGCTTATTTCATAATCCTTGGTGACTGAATAACTTGATCACTTTTCCCAAACACACTAGAGCAATAATGAAGTAATATTATTTAAAAGATCATTATTAAAGTCATGTTAAAATTTTATAACTGTTTTTTTGTATTTGTAAATGCTTGTTAAAATAAAGAAGCATGGGCTTTGGAGTCAGAAATCCTATGCTTAGATTCTAGGTCCATCATTTACTAAAACAACTAGGCACTGCTTTTAGCCCTTGCCATGTATTATTTCATTTATTCTTTAGTTCCCATGCTATAAATCAGTGAATGTTATTACATTCATTTTATCAAAAGGGAAACTGAGCCCAAGATCTAATCATATTACGTAAGTCACAGAGCCTACAGTGACTTATGGTGGAGAATTGAGTTTCAAACCAAGGAATCTAATTACGGCCTCTGTCTTTTGATGTTATATGGTGTTTATTCTCTCTGATCCCATTTCTTAAGCTAGAAAATTACAATAATACCTATCTCATAGTTATTATGAAGATTTAATGGTGTGACATGTTGAAAATATCAGCTGGAACCTGATTCACAGCAGCAGCTCAATAACTACTTACTGAATCAAATTGAACATTTTAATCATTGCAATCTCTTTTTTTTTTCTTTCTTCTTCTTCTTTTTTTTTTTTGGTGGAGATACTGGAGATTGAACCCAGGACCTCACGCATGCTAAGCATGCGCTCTACCACTGTTCTGTTTTCCTCCCCCACCCCCAGGCATTATTATATTATAAATGGCCAGTGTCTAATATAGATAAGCTAATTGAACGTAAGACAATCAGGTAAAATATCTTGAATTCCCTTTGAACTTCCTTTACTGCTTTATTGAGGGTTTACTTTGTGCCTGGAAATAAGATAGGCTGAAAATACATCCTTTTATTTCATGTTAAACACAACTCTATGGCATTTATGGTATAGATACTTATAATTTATAAGTAAACTAATAAAAAATCAGAAGTATAAATAAGATTATGATAATTAAAAAGTTTAACATAGCAGACAACTGCCTATATGTAACAAGTACACAAGTACCTAGTAGTATTTTACTTATGAATGCTCTGTTTTGCAATTTATTTTCTTAATCTCTAAGCATAGGTTTTGGAGTTGCCATTTTTATAAGATAATCATATTGATGAATTAAAATCTCAAAATATATATCTAAATTACATTACGTATTCTAAAAATATGGCATATATACTTCAAATTTTTGCCTTATTCTTTCACTTTTTCACCCAGGATCTTTTCTTTCCTCAAGCTTTGTTGTTCTTCCATTATAATTTTGTTAAAAAGGCAGATGAGATAAAGGTATTTCAAGGAGCTAGGAAAAACTTATATACAACAGAAATATTAATTTAATCAGACATGGAAAAATATTTGTCTGGTTGCTTAGTGCTCAATTCTTTACTGTGTAGAAGGGTTTATGTAAAACGTAAGATCAGATTCCTTGCACAGCAAAGGAAACCATAAATGAAACAAAGTAACAACCTACAGAATGGGAGAAAATATTTGCAAATGACATGACTGACAAGGGACTAATTTCCAAATTTACAAACAGCTCATACAGCTTAATATCAAAAAATAAACAACCCAATCAAAAAATGAGCAGAAGACCTAAACAGACATTTCTCCAAAGATGACATACAGATGGCCAACAGGTACATGAAAAGATGCTCAATATCGCTAATTATTAGAGAAAATCAAATCAAAACTACAGTGAGGTATCACCTCACACCAGTCAGAATGGCCATCATTAAAGGATCTACAAATAATAAATGCTGGAGAGGGTGTGGAGAAAAAGGAACCCTCCTGCACTGTTGGTGGGAATGTAAATTGGTGCAGCCACTATGGAGGTTCCTTAAAAACTAAAAATTGACTGACCACATGATTCAGCAACCTCACTCCTGAGCATATATCCAGATAAAACTGTAAGTTGAAAACACATATCCCCCAGTGTTCATAGCAGCACTATTGACAATAGCCAAGACATGGAAACAACCCAAATGTCCATCAACAGATGCATGGAAAAAGAAGATATGGTATATATACAATGGAATATTACTCAGCCATAAAAAGAACGAAATAGTGTTATTTGCAACAACATAGATGGAGATTATCATATTAAGTGAAGTAAATCAGACTGAGAAAGACAAATATAATATGATATCACTTATATGTGAATCTAAAAAAAAAATGATACAAATTCTAACTACAAATCAAAAACAGACTCACGGACATAGAAAACAAACTATGGTTACCAAAGGGGAAAGAGTGCTGAGGGATAAACTAGGGATTGGTGATTAACAGACACAGGTTACTACATATAAAATAATAAACAAGGATCAACTGTGTAGCACAGCAAATTATATTCAATTTCTTATAATAATATATAATGGAAAAGAATCTGAAAAGAAAAAAATATATGTATATATATGTATAACTGAGTCACTTTGCTGTACACCTGAAGCTAATATTGTAAATCAATTGCACCTCAATAAAAAAATTTTAAATAAGTAAATAAAAATAAAAGTAATCTGAAAAGAAAAAAAAAGATCAGTTTCCTGCTCACAGTTCAAAATGGAGGGAAGACAAATACCTAAGAATCACAATTCATTGAAAAAAATGGAAAGAATTGTATTTCTTCTGGTTCTCTACTTAGTCATCTTTAAAATAATATACATTTATTTTTATTAATAAATGAATATCATAACTACCTATGGATGATTTGGGGGGGATTTGTTCAAAACAATCAGTACAATTACTATTTTATGTTAATTTTTTAAAGTCTGCAAATTTTCTACTTGTATATCTAATAGCCTCCTAAAGCAGAGCTGAAAACCTGAGCTGGAGCCAGAATAAAGCCTGGTGGTTAAATATTCAATTCTGGAGTTAGACAGCTAGGTTCAAATTTTAATTTAGCTATTAACAGGCTATGGAATCTTATTAAAGTTACTTACCTTTTATGTGCTCATAACCTAGTGCACACTATTCAGATAATGACTGCCCCTACCTCATAGAATTGTTTCGAGAATTACAGAAGTTAAAGCACTAGTAATAATGTCTGGTACAAAGTAAGCACTCAATAAACACTATCTATTACTGTTTTTATTCTAGAAAGAAACTTCATTTGTGAACTTTAAATATGGAGTCATAAGACCTGGATTCTGAATGACCTACAGAATCAGTTAACCTCTGTTTTTCAACTTTTTGAAATCTAAAAACAAATGTGAAATATAATTATATCTAATGGTTCTTGTAAGAATCAAATGATGTTTCGAATATAAAGAGCTTTCTAAACTGTAGAGTTCTCAACAAAAATTAATTATAATTACAATCTTAGCTAATGAGGAAACTTTGGCTCAGATGAATCGAAGAACTTGCCCAGCGTCACCTGATAAGTCACAGAAAGATTCTGAACTAATGAATTAACCTTTGTTTAATTTTGTGATTTTTTTTCCCACTACAACCTGCTGAGTGACCATATTGGCTAAGCAAAAAATGCAGGCAAAATATCTTCATCACATGTCACTGCCACTTAGAAGGTTTTAAATTTTAAATTATGTCATCTATTTTCTCTACACTGTCACACTCATTCAAACATGTTTTACAAATGTCAGTTTCAATTGTAAGTATGTCACATCATAGAAATTCAAAATGTTTAAAGCATGGTTTTGTTCCAAGTTCATATTGACTGTGCCTTTAAATATTTTTACTTTTTATTGTTTTCAAGTTATTTCCTGTGGAGAACTACCTACACCTCCAAATGGAAATAAGATTGGAACTCAAAATACATATGGCTCAACAGCCATCTTTACCTGTGATTCAGGATTCATGCTTGTGGGCTCTGCTGTACGGGAATGCCTTTCCTCAGGTCTTTGGAGTGGATCTGAAACCAGATGCCTAGGTACAGATTTTTAAGTCATTTTAACCAAACACTTCTTCCCTTCTCTGTAAAGGAGGCAGCCCTTTTCCCATAATATGAGATGATAACTTATATTCATTCAGTAAGGATACAAAAAACCAGAAAATATTTAATTTTTAAAATGTCTCACGGTAGAAAAGCTATTAAGCAGAAAATTCTTAAAGTTAATCAACTAGTATTCCAAATGAGAATCTTATGTCATTAAGGAGAGACACATTTTCTTCCAGGCATGGTGAAAATAAAAGGTGAAAACTAATTGCTGAAAATTATATGTCTGCACAGTCAGCTGGATTAATTGCTGTAGCAGTTAATTCATTTTCTAAATCATAGGCAATTCTCCTTTCACCTATTTGCTTAAGGTAATGACTGAAGAAGAAAAACAATTTCCACATTTAATATCTTTCTCCCTTAAGATTTCAACATGTGTAATAATACTTCCTATTTAAACTTTTTAAATATCTATTTTTCAAACCTGATTTTAGGCAAAAAGGATTTTTTTTTCTCCTTGATGTTTTCAAATTCATTATAAAAAGCTTCAGTAAAAGAAACTGAATAGCTACTTCTTCTTGCCCCCTTCATTTCATTATTGAAAGCATATTATGATTTATGCTTTACATCTTTTTTCAGAGGCTTCAATAATTTCTTTAATATTAAGAGGATTTATGCTTTATTTTTCTCTAAAATGATTTCAAGATTTGATAGCAAGAATAAAATTAGGTAATAATAAAAATTGTTCTAATAATTATTCACTTGTCTATTGGGAACAAATCTTTGGGCATAATCTTTGTTTGCTAATTTTAAAAGTACTGAACGTTATAAATAGTATCACTAAATTTTTAATTTTTTGTCTCAAATTTTACCATTTAAAAATATGATGTTTAGCAGAAAAGTCTACATCTTAACCATTTAAAACATATTGCTTTGATAATAAGCTTGAAAATATTTATGGTGATACAATCATTATGTGAAACTTAAAAGGGTGTACCTAGAGATTTTGGTTAAAACTCCTTTTTTTCCGCTTTTCAGGAATATTTGTTGATAAGTGTACTTGGAAACCCAGTAACAATAGTTTTTTTAAAGAACACGTATTTATTGGAATATGCTATGAATATTATCTAAAAAAGAAAATGTTAAATAAATTAATCGTTGTGTATTAATATAGGATTAAATAATAAAGTAAAATATTTCTTATTGGTTTCTAATCTGGGTTTGGTTATGCTGATTTCAATGACAGATTACTTAGTTACTTATACATATATGTAAACTAAATTTGAAATACCATATTTTATGACTCTATGCCCTGATGAACTGTTCTTGTATACTATATGTATTACTTATTGATTATTGTATATAGAGGGTGGTTTTAGTCACCTGCTTAGAATCCTGTTTCTGTCCTCTGGAAAGATGGGGCATTGCCTCTCGGTCTATGAAAACAGCAACATTCATTGCATGGGACATAGTACTGACATCTAATATAAACTTAAAAATATGTTGGTAGGAGGAAAGAGCAGTTTTCAAACAAGCAAATCCTAGAATCTTATGCTTTGAATTGACCTTAAGAATTCACGTAGTCCAGTCATTCTTCTCATGATTGCAAACAATTCATTCTTATAATTCCAGATGCTTTGGCTTCAAATGGTCACTAGGATGTGCTTATGATTGTCCCTTTAAGTATAGTACATTTATTCTCAAACTCCCAGCATTGTGTTATGAATTTTTCAATAGGAAGACTTAACAGTAAACACCCATATGCCTACCAGCAGGATTGTACAATTGTCATATTTGTCTATCACATATATATTTATTGTTCCATGCCTCTAATAATCCATCAATTCATCTTATTTTTTGGTGCATTTTGAAGTAAGTTGCAGAATTCAGTACACCTTGCTAAACATTTCAATATACATGTCAGCTAGAGTTCAATATTTGCTCATGGTTCTTGTTTCTTTTTTATAGTGACAAATGACTATATATAGTGAAATGCACATATCATAAGTACACCATTAGATAAGTTTTGACAAATGTGTACACCTGAGTATCTCAAATAAGTTGATAGCTGAAGAACACTACCATTACCTCAGAACGTTTCCTCATGACCCTTTATGGTCAGTCTGCAGCTCTCCTCCTCCTACACACTAAGACAATAATTGTTCTAATTTTTTTACCATATGGCAGTTCTCCCTGTTTTAGAAAATCATATGACTAGAATCCTAAATTATCTACTCTTTCCTTGTAAAACTTCTTTCATTCTCTTTTATCCATGTTCTTGTGTGTATCTGTAAATTTTTTGTAATCTCTGAGTAGAATGCTATTGTATGAATATGAAAAACTTTAGCCATTCCCCTATTGATGGACACATGGACTCTGTCCAGTTTTGGGCTACTGCTGTAGACATTTGTGTAAAAGTCTTTTTGTGGATGTATGCTTTCATTTGTCTTGGATACTCTGGAGTACAATTTCTGGAACAGTTCTGGTTGTCTCACATTTTCTCCAGCATGTGGCATACCCAATCTTTAATTTTAGTCATTCCATCGGGTGCATAAAGGTATCCTAGAGGATTTTAATATGGATTGTCTTGATGACTACAGGTCTAGTACAGATTCTTGAGCTTATTGGCCATATGTAAATTTTCCTTCATGAAGTGCTGACATATCTTTTATATTGAATTGCCTTTTTTATAGGTGTTATTTATATATTCTTTTTTTTTTAATATTTTCTCCCAGGCTATGACTTGCCTATTCATTTTTTAATGATGTCTTAATGAGCTGAAGTTTTCAGTTTTTGTAAAGTCTGTCTTTTTTATTCCCCTTTCTGTTTATTGCTTTCTGTGTTCGTTTAAGAAACCTTTGCTCAATCATAAGTCACAAAGATTTTCTTTCCTATTTTCTTCTATAAGTTTTATAGTTTTAGGTCTTACTTTATGTCTATTGTTTATTTTTAATGTGTTGTATATATTATAAAGTAAGGTTGAGGTTTATTTTTGTTTTCCAGAGAGGTGTTTGTTTCCAGATAGGGACTTTTTATTGAGTAGATTTTATTAAAATGTCTTAAAATTTTGTATGTAAGTCCTCCAAATCCATTTTTTCAAGATGACTTTGGATACTCTATGTCCTTTGTAGTTTCATGTTTTAAAATTAGCTTGTTAATTTTTCTTTTTAAATCCTGATAGATTTATGATCAGAATCATTTGGGGGAGAATTCACATCTAAGAATGTTGTCTTCCAATTCCGAAACATAGTAATGTTAATATATTTATTCATTTATTAAGGCCATGTTGTTAATGCGGTGTATCACATTGATTGATTTGCATATGTTGTGCCATCCTTGCACCCCTGGAAAAAAGTTCTACTTTATCATGCTGTATGATCCTTTTAATGTATTGTTTAATTCAGTTTGCTAATATTTTGTTGATGAGTTTTGCATCTATATTCATAAGGGATATTGGCCTTTAGTTTTCTTTTTGTGTGTGTGGTACCCTTCTACGGTTTTGGTATCAGGGTAATGCTGGCTCATAAAGTAAGTTTGGAAGCTTTCTCTGGTCTTCAATTTTTTTGAAAGAATTTGACAGTAACTATTAAACCTTCTTTGAATGTTTGACAAAATTCACCAGTAAAGTCACATGGTCCTAGACTCTTGTTTATTGAGAGGTTTTTAATTACTGTTTCTATCAGTGTACTAGTGATTGACCTGTTTAGATTTTCTATTTCTTTATGATTCAATCTTGGAAGATTGTATATTTCTAGGAATTCATCCATTTCTTCTAGTTTTTCCAATTTGTTGGTATATAATCGTTCCTAGTAGTTTCTTACAATTTTTTGTATTACTGTGCTATCAGTTGTAATTTCTCCTCTCTAATTTTTGATTGTATTTATTTGAACTCTCCTATTTTTGCAGAAAAAAATTTAGCTTAAGTAATGTTCTCTATTTTTTTCTATTTTCTATTTCCTTGATTTCTGTAAATGTCTTTAACATATTCTTCCAACTACTTATTTTGGCTTTTTTCTCTTCATTATTTTGCTCCTCTCTTTCCTTTTTCTTATGGTGGAATATTGCTTACATCATTGAATATCTTTCCTCTTTTCTAACCAAAGTATTTAACATTGTAAAATTCCTCACTAAACACTACGTTACATGTGTTCCTCAAATTTTGATATGATGTATTTTCATTTTTATACAGATTGAAATATTTTCTAATTTCTCCTAGACTCAAGCATAACTGAAGCGTTTTCTTTTAATTCCTAAATATTTGGGATTTTGCTAAGTATCTTACAGTTATATTTATTTTACATAATTATGTTTACATTATTTGTGGCATGCTTCTAAGTAAATATTTAAAGATTAGTAATGCTATATAGGCATATAAATACACAAATAAAACTTAAATCATAATATTGAAAAAAAATTTTTGACCCATTTCAGCGGGTCACTGTGGAATTCCGGAACTTATTGTGAATGGTCAAGTCATTGGAGAAAATTATGGATATAGAGACACAGTTGTTTATCAGTGTAATCCTGGTTTTCGACTGATTGGTTCTTCAGTGAGAATATGTCAACAGGATCACAATTGGTCTGGTCAACTCCCATCCTGTGTGCGTAAGTAAGCATAGCAAAAGTAATCAGAGACCTCTGTTCACATGAAATTACCAATTATTTGCTTAGGTAAGGTAGAAGATTATATAGACAAACTCACACATATGTATATATGGGTATGTATGTGTGTCTGTGTGTGTATGTATTTAAAGAACTAAGTTCTCACTGCATTTTTTCAGTACTGTGACATACTACTCTTTAAGGTGGGGTGTGTTCAGAGGCATGTAAAACCACCTAATAAGAAAGTGGGAGAAAATACTAGAATGTTTTATCATAAAGAAAAGAAATAAACACTAAAATTCAGCTGTTTTAGTATTTAATATAGGTATATACAGAAGGTACGTTCTTAAATTTTTAGTTATAAGAATTTAAATTTCTTGAGACCACTGTACAGTAGGATCAACAGTGTTGTGATGTGATAACACAAAGTTTTTATAGTAGAAAATTCTTTAGATTTTTTTTGCTAATAATTATGTTGCTACAGCTGTTGCATCAAAAGCAGAGCCTGATGGAGTAGTAGGGAAAAATCATCAGACATGACATGGAAAACAATTGTTCTCACTTTATTTCCATTTCTAATTATGTAAGCTAATGCAAATTATTTAATATCTCTGGGCCCTAATTCCCTTATGTATCAAGTGAATGGTTAACAGTGTTTATTATTTTGATCCTTTTTAGCTTGAAAATTCATCATACCTATTGTATTCTTAAATACATCAAGATTATTATATACACAGTGAATATTTTATTTTATATTTTATTACAGATGACTGTATTAAATGCTTAAAATTATTTAAAAGTTTATTTTGAAACACTATTTCCACTATTTTCAAATTCATACAAAGTTATGTTACTATACATAATTTTGGAATTGTTTTAATGAAAGATCTCACTAGTTTAACAAATAGCCATCTGATTTTTAAGTTAATTTAGATATGAATTCAAACATGAAAGATAAAATGAATTTTAAAATAATGCCTTTTTATTATTATTCTTTAAATATACCTGCTCTGCACATTTGTGGTTTTAAGGCATCTCTTCTTATATGTATGATATGGATTTGCCTATTGTGCTTTTATTGTGACAGTTATACTATAAAAACAAGGTTACAATTGAATAATAACTCTAGTTTTTTTTTTCATACTCCAGCAAATCCCCAGCAGTACACAGTGTTTCACATCACAATCTCCTATTTTGCACCAGAAAGTAAATTATCCATATATTTCTTTTTTCTCCTAATAATTTCAATCACCAATTACTGATGTTTATATTAAAATTTGTGTTAGAAAATGAGAATGGGCATTGTAAATATGTTGCAATTGTAAGATTATAGGATCAAAAGATATAGATTTTGGAGGCTTCAGAGAAATAATGCATAGGGCTTTTAGTGTGGCTTCACAGGAAATATTTAATTTGTGGCTAATTATATCCGTATTTATAAATTCCGTTATTGTCAGTTTCTTATCCAATCAACAGAAATTTATTGGAGTTCTAGTTTCATGGAAGATACATTAGAATGATGAGATTTATTAGGATCATATAGAACATATAGTCAACAAAATTGCTTTTATAAGATGTGTGTGCACACACACAGACCATCCAGTTATTTTAAGACAGCAATATGATGCTTGAGTCTATCCTAGATTTTTTTGCCTTTCGTTTTTATAAAAGCATAGCCAACTAATATCACTATTTTTCTTGCTTAATAACTGAGACTGTAAATGGAAATTGGCTCTTGGAGTAAAACTGGTTTCTTTATTGACAATTTTAAACAAGAATAAGATGCAGTTAAATTTCCAAATGAGTAGGTTGTCATTAACCTACAGCTGCAAATTAATTGCTGTTGGGTCATTCTGAAAATACTAACAGTGACTATGGTCATTCACTGTGCCCAATTATGAAGCAGTATTACTGGAGTTGTTATGATTAATAAAATGAGATAATGCAATAAAACAGCTTATAGAAATAATGTTTGGAAAAAGCCAATACTGCATAAAATCTAGAGAAGAACTATAACATTAGAAGGACTTAGATAATTAATCTTATTGATACCATTATTTCTAAACAAAACTGTGCTAAATTAGCAAATATCAATATTGAAGAAAATATACCAGTAAGGTTGATTGATTTAGGAAATGTTAATATTGGTATTTCAAAATATTAAGGAGAATTCTAATACAGCATTATGCATTATTTTATAATTATCCACATTATGTAGTCACATTAAACTATTCTTCAAGCACACTTTTGCTTATCTATTGTTCATAAAAATGATTGTATAAACAATACTAAAAGAAACTTTTAAAATTAAATACAAAAAACTACTTTCATGAATCTTTAGTTCTTAAATTTAACTAGAAAAGGAAAATTGGGTCAGTTTCATTCCTTTCTGCTATTAACTAGTGACATGAACTTCGATCATTCCCAGATTTCTTTGAATTTCAGTATTCTTCCTTAAAAAGAAACAGAGTGAAAGGGTACCTTGGAACTTAAAATATCTATGTACCACTTGCATAAAATCATCACAATTATAAGTAATTATCTACTTACTAATATAATGCTTGTACTATATTAGAGTATTTTGGCATTTTAAATTGCTCTTTTGTATTAGTAAAATTATTTTAAGAATATTTTCATATAAAAGTGGCCTTCTTTTCACATTGTTTGAAATGATTAAGTATAATTTTATGTGATAATTGATAACCAAATATTCTGTTTTGTGTCCCCCACCTCACCCCATTGCTATTAGCTGTGAGCTGTGGTCACCCTGGTAGTCCAATTTATGGAAGAACAAGTGGAAATGGGTTCAACTTTAATGATGTGGTGACATTCTCTTGCAATATTGGGTATCTTATGCAAGGGCCAACAAAGGCTCAGTGCCAGGCCAACAGACAGTGGAGCCATCCTCCACCAGTATGCAAAGGTAAAAGTCTAACTATATTCCAGCTTATAGCACAGTAATAATGTGTCTGCATAAACACAGATGATGACATTTGAAACAACTTGAGTAGAGCAGTAGACAGTTTTCAGCTAATAAAACAAAAAGATTTCATACTGATGTCATCTCATTAGTAGTGTTTTCTTTTTACTTAATTTTTAAATTTTTTAAAGTTAAAACTGGTAGACTTTATTTCAGCTGCTTAATTGTATTGTACCTATTTTATTGCTGCATATAAAGTCATAGAGATCATTTGTACTTGCAGTTTGCTTCATTATTAATGGAACTTATTTTTTTAATATTTTTCTTCATATTTTTGGAAAAAAATTTTGGTGGCCTGAATTACCATGATACCTGCCTTGAAGGATTATTTATTGTTTTCTCCATAGAAACAGATTAAAGAGAATTGTTTTATGTTTTTTCCACTTGCAGAGGTATAATATACTTCATGTTGTCAATAAAATACAACCAAATTATCATTTAGCTCCATTATTTAATGGTTTAACTACAGCTTGAAAGCTATCATTCATAGTATTTATGGAGTTGCTATTGTTCAAAACAATTTTGCAGGAAAGTTTTCCTATTTCCAGTATTTTCAGCCACACAAATTTCATTCCGTTATCTACATAGTTCATATGTTAATTTTATTCTTTGAATCCTTGGTTGGTTTGATTAAATTTACCCTTGAAACTAAGTTTTTAATGGAAATTATATAGGTATATGTATATTATTCCAAATATAATTTCAAAATTTGTCATTTGTTTAGTGGTCAACTGTTCTGATCCTGGAATTCCAGCCAACTCCAAAAGAGAAAGTAAAATAGAACATGGCAATTTCACCTATGGTACAGTGGTATTCTATGACTGCAATCCTGGATATTTCTTATTTGGATCTTCAGTTTTGATATGCCAACCTAATGGACAATGGGACAAACCTTTACCAGAATGTATCAGTAAGTAGATAATGTGAACTCTTCCTCGAGAAAATGCCACGGGAGCAACATGGACAATTATTGTCTTTATAAAGTATCTAGAACTATGTATCAGAAGGAATTATATTGATTGTATCATTTTATTGTTCCAAAACTGCACTTTTCTATACTCTGCCAATTCAATGCCCTAATTTATAAATATTAATGTGATTTGTATTTCTTCATCATCCTTTGATTTTGAACCGTCATAGTGCAGATAGAATATTAAAAGCAGATATATTTCATACTCTATGATAATTCTATCCCATGAGAGGCAACTACATTTTTTTTTGCACTGGTATTTCAAATTTCACTTAAGGCAAAATTGTCTTAATATAAACAGCTACTAAGCCTTCAGAATACTTAAGAATTTAGACAAAAGTGTTTCTTAAAATTTATTGATTTTAAGTACTTATAATTTACAGACACATTCATATATACAGTGTTAATACATATCATCTTTCAAGTCAGTTAGCATTTGAGTGCATTTTGTTATATATTGTGTTGAAGTTGTAGAATATAAATAAAAATAAACTACCGCAGAAATGCATATAATTATGATGTAAAGTGAGAAAATAATTTAACAGAAATAAATGGAAATTATGAGGACATAGAGAAGTGAACATGTGTAATTCAGTCAATTTTTAGGTCTCAGATATAGTTACATCTCAGAGTTGATGAATCCTGGACATGGTAGGAAAGAGAAGAATTTTATAGATTGAAGGAGTAGTATATCAAGAAATCATTGTGCAAGTAATTTCTGATTATACTAAATTGCTATATTATAAATGTGTTTTATGATTATGTTTTATTTAGAGGCACTTTATTTACATGGGGTAAGATTTTTTGAAAAATTTATGACATCATTCATTTACTCTATGAACTAACAAAAGAAACAAAACTTTGTACAGTGTCTGTACAATTTTAGAGTCTATGCAGATTATCAAGTCAATTGTTGATCCTCTGCTTAAAATGTATTTGGTTCCTTTTTGTGGACTGAGTAGTCTAGTGGTTTAAGTAATTCATTTACTTAGGCTTGTGTGACCACAACATTAATCTTTTGTAGGACATGTAAGCATAAACTTCTTCAGGTTTCCTTAGCTCTACTTTTTGCCTTTCCTTTATTTCCTCTGGCACTCCCTGGTAGTGTGCTAAGTATTCAGGGGTTTTATTAAGTTTATGTCCCCTTGTGGCTATTTAATACTCTAGAGTCATATTGCACTCATTATTTTTTCAAGTTACAACTAAAAGGGGATACAGAGTAAATTCCTAAGCTACCTCTAGTTTATAAAGAGAAATCTTGATGTATGAACATCTGATTCTGCTATGCTTAGCTGTGTTTTGATTGACAAGCTACTGCGTATTTTCTTTATAGAGCATAATTTATTCATTAATGGCCTGGAATAGAACATTATGTGTAGTCTAGATTGTGTGTCACAAATCCATCTTCATTTCATCTCTTTTACCATCAAAGTTTTTTCTCTTTTAATTTCTGTATGTCCTTATTTAGCGAATTCACATCACTACTCTCCCTAACTTGCACATCCTGGCCCAGACACATTCCTGCTTCAAACCCATGAACATATGCCTGTGCCACATACTCCCCACCCCCACACATACAGACTTATACTGACTCAGTCATTGAAGCTTACTGACAGTGTTCCTTTAAACTCATGCTCAGGGTGAGTGGGCTAACAGAATAACGCCTAGAGCTAAAACTTACACTTTATTTTTAAAAAGTCAGCTTTCACATAGATGTTTGATTTCTGGAGATTGTGTGTATTAGAGCAGATAATTTACTTCTGATTTATTTCATAAAATGTTTGTGCAGGTTGTTCGATAGGAGATATAAAAAAATTTTATATTCAATAATTATGTATTGTAGTGATTGACTGTGGACACCCTGGAGTTCCTCCCAATGCAGTCCTGTCTGGTGAGAAGTATACCTTTGGGTCCACTGTTCACTATTCCTGCACAGGAAAGCGTACCCTTCTAGGCCAATCATCAAGAACTTGCCAGTTAAATGGCCATTGGAGTGGATCACAGCCTCATTGTTCAGGTACCACTTGGAAAGTTGGACAGTGTGTGTTGGAAATTACATTATTATTATTATTAGGGATATATAGATAAAGCAATCTGAAGAGATACAATACATTTCTCTTTTAAAAATTTCATGAGAGAAGCTGTAACATTGCACGTTATTGCAATTATTCCTAAGGTAATATAAATTTAGAGCACAAATTAATACTGATCATGTAGATGTTTTAAACTGTGTTGTATCTAATGTAAGTGGTTTTAGGATGCTACTTGTGAAGTGTTATTATTCATTAAAATAGCTAATCACTCAAGCTTAAGTAGCTATTCCATTTTTGCAGATACCAAATACAACTTTCCCCAGAAGGCAGTGTTATTTCAGTGATTTCCTGTTAGAGTTCAGTTCTTTGTAAACTGAACTTTGTAAGCAATCAATTATTTAATGGCATAATTTTAAAATAAAGTCCTAAATATTTTAAATTAAACTAAGCCAACAAATTTTATGAATGCTATTTATCTATCCTAACTTTCTTTGTTACTAACAGGCAACATGTAACTCTTGAGTCTCTATATCCCCAATAGAGTTATCTTAGAATAAGTGAATTTTGTCTGTTTTTAACTAATAATTTGTTCACAGAGTATTTGATAAATCTTTTCTGAGCTGGTTTTCTTTAAAAATGATATTTTAGTTTAAGATCTGTGATGTTTCCCTATTTGATACTATTTATTCTGTTTATTTTTACCCACTGACCAGATATTGGTGCTGATTTTTCTGCCTGTATCGTCCATTATCTTTATATTATCTTATCTCTGTGGGGATCTTACTGATGACTTATTAGAAGTTGTTTCATGTCGTTTTTCCTTTAGGGGAAAAGTTGCTAAGTGGTTACTTAGTTTCAGGTTTTCTTTGTCATTGCGGTTAATCCTTATGAAGTAATGCCTAGGACTTCAAATTTAATCTATAGATTTTGAAAGCTATTTTTAATGTAACTATAAAACTGACTTTAATGAATTAAAACTCTTATCTTGGTGTAACTTACAGTTAACTCACTCAGATAGCTGGTAATATGTATAAATACAGAAGCTCAATCTCTGTCTCTCTCTTTCACACACACACACAGAAACACAAATGGATTAGGAAACTACTACTGAGTTGTAAAACAACAAAATGTATACACATATATTTAAAAGTGAAACACTGACCTTAAGTTTTTATATGGTCGTTAATGTTACATCACATGCAGATGAGGTATAGAGGATTCCAAATACACAGGGCATGTCAAAAAAGGCATCTAGATAGACAGAAAGCACTTTCAATGCTCATGTATTCAACTTTCTCTTTCTTTTTTTCCTATGTTTTTCTGTTTCTCTGTATCTCCCTATCTCTGTCTCTTTCAGTCTCTGTCTCTCTTAATGTATACTAATACTGTGGCAACTTTTATTAGAATTATTTAAGAAATGATAAAGGGACTGAGTAAACCCTTAACACTATAATCAAAACATAAACACTTAGCCATGAACAAAATCCTTATTAAGAACTTAAGTCAGAATTTATAGTCTTTGTTTACAATTTATTTTTATATTCTAATGTATGAGAAGTATGCAATTCATTCATCTTTGGTCTGTGGTCATTGGCAGAGAAGATTAGGGGGGTGAAAATTTAGACTAGAAATACAATTATTTTAACATTTACAATTTCCTGCACATCATAGTTCTAATTTAACAGAAACTGATTTTAATTCAGAAAGAAAGATGAAAATTACCAAATCCACTTCTTCAGTTTTAGTTTTCTAAATCCATTCTCATTTGAGCTCATAGTACTGTCAATTTTAAATTTTCCATTAGCTTGCTTGTGAACTAGGTTTTGGAAGTACTAATGAAATATTTTTAACTTATTTAATGTCTTCAGATATCACTGATACAGAAAATTACACTATACTCTTCAACTATTTTCTTTTTCCTTTAGGCTTTTTCTTATGACTGGAGTCAGATGGACGTATAAATTATGATTTTACCCAGTCAATTTGTTGTGTTAAAACACAACATGCACCAAAAAATATGCCTACAAGAGTGATGGACTAAGCCATAAACTTAGTAAATGTTTTTTGAAATAAGTTAACCTGAACTGTACTGAATTGCAGGTGATGCTACTGGTACATGTGGGGACCCAGGTACTCCCGGGCATGGCTCTAGACAGGAAAGCGATTTCAGAACCAAAAGTTCTGTACGTTTTGCCTGTGATATTGGTTATATTCTTCATGGCTCAGAAGAAAGAACATGTTTAGTCAATGGCAGCTGGACTGGAAGGCAGCCAGAATGCAAAGGTAATCTCAAATGGAAACTAATTGTACTGAGAGTGTATCAAGTTCAGTTGGGTGCTGCTAGTGAAGTTGCTCCCCCTAGTTCTCCATGTCCTCAACCATGGCTGACCCTATCCTGTAAGAGAAATATGGTAGGTAATAATTATTAAATGATTTAAAATATCTTTCATGAGTCATTTATACACTAGACATTGTTCACATTACAGCAGATATCTAGATTGGAAAAGTTAAAAGTATTCATTAAAAATATTTATCCCCCCCCTTTATCACAGTGCTCTGTATTGTAGACACCATTAGGAAAACATTAGGTTGTTCTTACATCAACGTTACCTCACGACCTGTTTTAGTTTTCACATTTGTAGAAATGGAAAAAATATAGACAGATGCCTAAGTATAAATGAGATTTTTATTTATAGATATTGGTAGTGACTAGAATTCTTAAAATTTGAGATGTTAAATAAAATTGTTAATTGTCCTCACTCGGTTAACATAATTACATCTTTACAAGATGGCTAGAAAATGAAATATTGCAGGAAAATTAACCTTTTAATTTAAATCATTCTTTCTGAGATTATTTTAGTGCAAAAACTAAACTTGCAAAGGTATGTATGAAACTTACTTGATGTTACACTAAATGTATTAGTTTTATAAACAGAAAACAATTCCCAGTAAAATCTTCTTGACTGTTTTTTGATTAACTATATTTCAGAAACTTTCTATTTTGTTTAAAATTAGTATCCATATTCTAGGAAAGATAGCTTTTGTTTTTTAACTGGACCAAATTTAATAATCTTAATTAAGAGGGAATTGCCACTTAATTTCTAAGGAGAAAGGGAAAGGAGTTGGGGAACAAAACTGCTGAGCAAAAGACAGGAAGTAATACTAAACTGTTCACTTTATTTCTCAAATGTTTTTTTCAAAGGCCAAGTCTTTGTAATGATGTTGTACATTATATGGGTGATAGCTCAGCTAATCCGTTGTTCAGCTAAACTGCAAAATATTTTTAGATGAAATGCAACCTGATGCTGTGTTTATTTTGTTAGTATACACATTACAGATAAAACAGAACTGGGAGTTGTAGCAAATATAATAGAATTTATATTTTCTCATAAAATGGAGCTCATAAAAATCACTTAGAAAAACTAGATTCTAGTAGTTGTATGGAAAGAATAAATGAACAGAAAATGCAGAAGAGCAAAAAAATTATAAACTATAGAAAGAAGTCTGCATAACTAAACATCAAAGCATCATTTTTCACCTGTTTCATCATTTTTCAATTTAATATGAAATTGTAGTGTACGTACAACAAAGTAGAACTTTAAAACATTTCTAGAGTTATTTTGTTACATTTTAGATTAATTTGTTTAAAACGCATATATATTCATAGAATATATATAGCTAATTTATTAACTTCACTTTTGAGGATTTATTTCCTAAAGAAAATAAGAATATTAAGGGAAACACAATAGCATAAAAATGCAGTATTTTTATTTCTAATTGACTATAACTAGCAACAATGGGAACCAATCTGACAACACTAGGAAACATATTACATAAGCAGTTGTACATTTACATAATGTAATAGTGTATAATCAATAAAAATACTAGAATAAAGGGAATGAAGCAATATGAGAAAATGTAAATCATATAAAACTTAGCTAAAAAATAAGATTTAAAATTATGTACTCTATTAAAATCATGGGGAATGATACTCACATGAGAGAAAGAATAAAAGTCACTACACTAAAAATGATAATAGGGACAGAATGGTGAAATTTGTAGTTTTTTATTCTTTTTATTCCAAATGTTTTGTTATGTTATATTTCTTTAGTAATTAACAATAAAATATAAAACTTTCCTAGAATGCAATGGGTAAAACACATGTGAAAATTAAAATAGCAAATGAATGTGTTAAAATATCTTAATATCATAAATGCGAAAATACAGATTTAAAGAGTGGAGCATGTTTTTACAAACTGACAAGGTTTTTAAAATGATGGCATGTGGTATTAGAGAGGATGTGTGAAAATAAGCAGACTTTTATGCTATTGATACAAGTGTGTATTCTGTTATCTTGGGTAACTAAAAGATTTTTTTTCAGAAATTAAAATTATCCAGAAATTCCACTTTCAGAAATTTATCTTAAAAACAGAACTAATGTACATAGTTGTATATGTAACCTAGAGTATATTACAACCAAAAATGATAGAGAAAGTAAACTAACCTAAATTTCATGTTTATCAGCAGGAGGTTGGTTAGGTAAATTATGAATATATATATATAAATGGAAAAGTATCCAGTTACTAACCTTTGTGAAAGAAAGAGGCCCTAATTGTAATGTGTGAAATGTATACACACATGTACAAATATAAAGCATCACTACAAAGGATAGGCAAAATTAAATGTTTAAGATGCAGCAAGGGATACATGTAGTATTTTCTGAAACTATAATTACAACTCATATTCATACAGGTGGCCTTATATTCTGTAAAGTATTAAAAATTTTTTTGTATTACAACAAAATTAGGTATTACATTTGACATAGGCGTGCTTTTAAGATATTTTAAAAATGCACTTATGCCATTGACGGCAAAAAGTTAAACATAATGCAGAATGATTATATAAGGTATTTTGGTTCATAACCCCTATTTAGGATGTGTTGAAAATTTACAGAATATCATCCCTAGAATTAAGCTACTTTGTTTTTACTCAGTTTATTTTTTGTAAATATTGGTCCAGAAATAGAGATTATAAGGTTTTAATGCAAATCAGTTATATACTTTTATAAATAAAAACATACATAGATGCTTATATTTAAATTGTGTGTTTTATATCTGCTCTCTTACAAGTATAATGACAATAAGCCTTTGATTCTTATTACATATCTTCCAATTTTTCATGATTTGCTTTTTAGGCAGAGACTCTTAAAATCGTTTGAAAGATTTTGTGGTACCCAAAGGCAATGCACAGCAATTACTTATCTGTGCAAAGTTTTTACCAAAACAACTAACAAATTTTTTTTTTTAAATCTATTATATGACTTGCATCCCAGTAAGTAAACTAATTAAATTAATATAAATTCATCTTGAATTTCAACTACTTATAAAAGATAATTCAATGCTTTTTTTAAGAGGGGTTTTGTAGCTCCTTTGGATAATCTGAAACAATCATTTAGTCCTTAACTTTTTTGTGAAAGGACTCTTTCTATATATGCTCTTAATCATTTTGTTTCATAGCTGTTCAGTGTGGTAACCCAGGGACAACAGCCAACGGAAAAGTCTTTCGGATTGATGGCACAACATTTTCTAGTTCAGTCATTTATTCCTGCATGGAGGGATATATCCTTTCTGGACCTTCAGTTAGGCAATGCACAGCCAATGGAACATGGTCTGGAACTTTGCCTAACTGTACAAGTAAGTTTCTTCTCAATATTTTGAAACATCACTAGTTATGTGATAAATATTTATGACTATATAAACATGTATGTGTGTGTTTTTGTAATTAATCAAGCCATGCAAGGTTTTGAATATTTGTGTTGTCTTTCAGATTAAAAGATGATAGTAGTGTTATGGTTCTAGTATATACCAGTGAGTTTAAGAATCAGTTGGCTTGCCAAGGCATTAAATGTAATTTTACAGTATGTTAAGAATAGAAGTGTATTAGCAGCTGTAATCGCAGGTAAAAACACAAAAAAAAAATCGATTTTGTTTTGCCAATCTTACACATATTGATAGCTGACTTGGTTTTTAAAAAAGAAGGCTGATTATTTATGGATTCTTTCTCTATTATAAGAAGTCCTGGTGGCTGATTTGCCCTCTTGAGATGTTAAAAAAATATGCCGTTTTAGAAATTCAATATCATAATGAAACCACCTACTTGAGGGATTTTTTTTTTAATTTATTTTAATTTCTCTACACAAACTAATACATATATACAATAAAATAAAATTTAACCAGCAATAATATATCCATTGGAAAATCATGGTTGCTTATATTTATTAAGAAGAACTGTAGTGGCATTATGTAAGTCATGAAATGTTTTAAAAGAAGAGCTGTTTTAAGATGTGTTCAGAGACTCGAGGAGTCATGAGAAGGTGCTTTAGCCTCTGTAGTGAAATAGGCTCTTGAGAGACTAATGGGAGTGCCTTGTATATTGCAATTTGGACAGAGTATACTTTTGCTATAGGGGCCCTCATTAAAAGTAGGCCCATTTGTAAATATAAACATAAATGGGCTTAAGTAAAATTGGTAAGTGAAGAACATGTTGCTTTCAGGACCCAAAAAGGTGTTCAGCTTATTTTAATGCTGCTGAGAAACAACAGTTCTTGACAGTATCTTTGGTGGAGTAGCTCTTGGCTGACCTAAGAATTCCCAGAAATTTGCTGAGAAGACAGGCCTTATACTATGTGTGCGCCAATGATCCATCCCCTTCCTTTTTTCCCTTAGCTCCTTTGTGAGTATTTGTATTTCCTGAATGAATGGCTGAAATGAATCAACTCAGAGGAGGATGTCATCAAAGGAATGCCATGTCATATTTGTGATTCTGGAGAAAGACGGTTGTAGTTAATATCTTGCCTGCAAACATTGAGTGTGATGACAGGGCTGTTGAGATACCCTTTGTGTATTATGTCTCTTCGAAGCTGAAGTCAAACTATGGCTGAAAGGTTGTTGAAATAAGCACTGAATAGAACATATCAGCAAAACCTGTAATAGCAAAATATTTCCCAGTTGTTGGTTTGAGTCAGTAATAAGTTAATATTCCTGGCCCTATGTCAGTGCCAGATATTGTTACCTCTGATCTTTGGGGTAGTTATTTACTCCACCTTGAGCAGTCATCCTATGGCTGTGTAAGTACTTGGTGAATACCCAAGGAGTTTTCTCCCTAGGTCTCCAGAGATCTCTCCCTGGGCATGTTCTCTTTTTTACTTTGTCTCACAAAGTCTATCCACTTTCTTCTCTCTAGTCCGATCCATCTTTTCAACACAGGGAGTCAGCTGGACTCTGCATGAAGTCCTTCTCTCTGTTCCCTAGCCTGAAAACTCTCTTAAGGCAGTAAGACAGGGCAATCATAGGACTCATAGGAGTGTTTCCTGTCACTCAAGGATCACTGTGCTTTGCTTCCTGAAGACACCTGGTTTTCTGTTTGTTTGCTTGTTTTTGTTGTTTCAAATTGAGAGCCAATTCTTCCTTTTTTCTTCACCTTGAAGAAGTTCTCCCACTTGTTTTGAAAATGCCTCAATGTTGTAATAGTGAGTAAGCTAACAATTAAGAAATATACTGTAATGTTTCCATACTGCACCACCTCATCTGACCCTTTAAAACTCTTACCCAGTACCCTGTAAATATTAGCTCTAATGACACATTTGGCAACAGCCTTCTCAGGACAGTTCATCCTCAAGTCCCTTTTTGGCTAAAACTGATCTCTCTATACTATAAAACCCTTTTATGGTAATTCCTTATACCACTAAACTGTAAACTTCATAGGACAGTAGTAACCGGGGCTGTTTTATCTCGTCGATCCTCTTGGGTGGAACCCAGCACCCGAAACTTAAGTGTGACTGAGTAAATAGTTATTGACTGACTTAAATATCTCATATGAATTTTATTTTAGCTACTAGTATGCATGATTACCATTCCACTCCGTTTTAAAATACTTGCAGAGAGGGCTTGTAATTTTATAAATAGCACTTGGTTACGATATATAGTATGTTTTCAATATACAGTTATGTAAAAGACTTAAATAATGAATATATTCAGCATAAAGGAAATCTGCTGAGTGGCACTTTTGTCCACATTGAATAGCAATTTCATTTATTCATGGATAAATACCTAACTCTTTTATTCAAGATGTTTTCCAGTTTTAACAAAGTAAAGATAAACAAGTAAACATACCCTAATTCTAGAGATTGAAAATTACATCTTTTGTTGTTGTTGTTGTTTTTACTGAATTGTCTTTGTTTTTCCTTCGGAATTTTTAACTAAGTAATAAAACATTCAATTCAAGACAGACAAGTAGCAAATAACATATCAAAATTATAATGAAAGTCTCTTTTTTATGTCAATTCTTCAAGGAGAAATATTGTGTTAAGATATTTCAAGCGTTAACTTTTAGATGATGAATTGCTTAAACTAAAAACTGAGAATTTAGCAGTTGATTTACTTTATAGGCAAAAAAATTGCTAACACCTCAGTAGCAAACCAAACCAAAAGCAAAAATAAAAGTATTCTCAAAAAAGGAATACAGAGAGAAGTTTCAGTGGAAATTAAAACAGATTAAACTTCTGTAATTAAAGAATCTAACATACTGAAAACTTTTGTATGTAGTGATCAGTTAACTAGAACCAGTGTTTCAGAGTCCTTCTCATTAATATTCAGTGAAAGTTAATTTAAATATATGATTGATAGAATCATGTAATTTATGGAACTGGAAGATTTGTGTCATAGATTTACATGCATGGGTCAGGATACTGAGGTACCATATCATTTAACTGACTTATTGACTGCTCATCACTAAACAGTTATTCCTACCATCTAAATGGATGAAATTTCCCATTTGCTGAATTTATTTCTTATACATACCAGAGATGTTAAATTCAAATAAAATGTATTTCTAGTGAATTTTTATTTAATACCTTTTCTAGGCACTATTTTTCTAGTTACCTATATCCAAGGACCTAAATATGAATTCAGAATGAATTAAATTAGGTGTGAAAAAAAATTAAAATATTGGAGTAAATTTCCAAACCAAATTCCTGATTCCAATTTTTGGAAAACCCATCTTAATAATATAAAACATGCCCTTTTTTTCTCTCCATTCAAAGTGTTATTAGTTTTGTTCATTATGAATAATATTTGTCATTGAGTATTTACCATTTGTGGAGTTGTGTTAAGTGCTTTACACAAATTCTCTCACTTAGTTCTCGTAAGAAATCTATAAACTATATACTATTATGCTTTTATTTCATATTTGAAGAAATAATACCTTACAGAGAAAAATACAACTTTCTTTCCCATGATAACACAGCTAGTAAATGTAGGATCTAAGATTTAAACCCAAGTCTGTTTGACTCAGGAAGCAATGTTCTCAGGTTCACTTCATTCTCTCTTTTTGTATTTTGTCTCCTTTCTGTTTTCTTTGCTTCCTGTTTACACTACAATGGTCAAATATATTTGACATGAAAGAAATATAGGACATTGCTTATAAGACATATAGAAATGTTCTTTTAATGTATAGCCTATTCCTCTCCAACTTTTCCAATTTTTCTGCACTTACCAATTTCAGTTCTTCAGTTATATCATTTTTTAATGAGATGACCACTTGTAAAATTTGTTTTTGCTCAACAATATTTTCCACTTAAAATTGCAGTTTTCTCTATATATCTTATCAATAATTTTTTGTTTATCTTACGATCAAGCGTTCAAACATACAGTACAAATATAAGTCAACAATAAATCTGCAAATCTTGAAAGATGAAATATTTCAGTGTGATGAGTCCAAATAAATGAGGGGGAGTACTGCTGAATTACTTATGTAATAATAGAAGAGGGGATCTGCTAGATTCAGGACAATATCAATTTAAAGAGATAAAACCAACAAGACTGATGATATAACAGATGTTTCAATATAGGATGATTTGAATAGGGAAGAATTAATAAAAGCCCTTTAGAAAAAATAGAAGCATTAAAATATAGTTGAATAAATTATCCATTTGCAATGCTTGGATAAAAGTAAGATATAAAGAATTGAATTCTATTTGGATTTTTCCTACTTCTTTAAAACAAAATTTTGGTCACTTTAAGTGTTTCAGCACTCCCCCTGGACTAGCCATCCTTAGGCCACCAGTTCCTCCTGCATAGTGATAATCAGAGGAGTGATCCAATTTTTAGAATATTATTTAATTTTTAACTTATTATAGTATAGAGCTATATCTCAAATATAGTATAAATGAAAAAGTAAGAGAACTCTGGGTATTTACTATAGTTGGATGACTTATGGATCCAGTTAGTAAAATATAATTTATTCAGGACCTACTATAATTGGGCACTTTGCCAGGAACTGAGAATAAAGTGTTCAGTAAGGTAAATCCCTGGTCTCTAATATTTCACAGGTGGTGAAGTAGCTTTGGCATTTCAAGCACTTTTGCCCTTTGAGAATTTCCCACCGGGGTGATTTGCAAATATACCTTTTATTTGCTTGATTGCCCAGCAGCAAAACACACACACACACACACACACACACACAGTTTTTCTGTTCTTTAAAAACTTCTGTCTGATCACATGTAGATATGTCTGCTGTGATTTACCTTGTCCATTTTCATGACTTCAGGAAACATTTTTGGAATAAACATAAGTTAATAATAATGGTGATGCCCCTACTTTTCTTCCTCATATCTAATCTGAGTACAGATACTGGGGAAAGGGAAAAATATTCCTCACATAAATTCTAACTGCTGATATTCACCAGCTTCAGATTATAGATGAGCTGAGAAATTGCACATTTAATAAATCTTTCTCTGGAAGTATGCCTCAAAAGCAGAAACTCTTCACTCTTCTCTACATCTATCCTTCTGCATCTCCAGACAGGTCCTTATCAGACCCACAGCCAGTGCTGAGTGTTAAGTTACCCCAAAATAACTAGTTTTCTTGTGGGTGAGTAAAACCATATATGATAAGATAGATATCATGGATTCAAGTCTCTTGAACACTTTGGCAGAGGAGTTATAGATGTTAAGAAAAACCCACAGAACTAAACCAAGCTGGAAAGGAAAGATAACTAGCCACAATACTAGGAAGCTTATAACAGTATCCTGATCTTAAAATTTGACTGGGAGTTTGAGATTTGCAGATACTGACTGCTATATATAAAATAGATAAACAAGTTTATACTGTATAGCACAAGGAAATATATTCAATATCTAGTTGTAGCTTATGGTGAAAAAGAATATGAAAAATGAATATCTGTATATTCACGTATGACTGAAGCATTGTGCTGTACACCAGAAACTGACACAACATTGTAAACAGACTATCCTCAGTAAAAAATAAACAAAATTTGGTGAAGTTCCCATCTGTAATGTTCAGACTGAGAGAGAAGATCTAAAAACTAAGCACAAGTAAATACTCACTATAAACATTTTTTTTTTTTTGGTCAGCACAGAAATCCTTCAAGATATTAACTGTATGGATCCCCATGCCTTTCACAAGGTCTAACCGGCAGACCACCTCTGGTACCGAGAGCACATAGGGTTTTTGGAAGAAGATGCAGTCTGTTCCAGGACAGGGCTTGTCAAGGAAGGAATGGTTGTCAGGTCTAAAAAGAAATATATGTTCATTTATTTCTTGGAATTTTTCGTAACCTACCAGGACTTCTGCTTCCAGCATGATCAGTGCCCTACATCAGGCAAGTCTTGACATTTGGGCCAAGGACAGTGTAGTTAATCATATCCAGGGATAAATGAAACTAAGACTTTGTTCCAAATAACCAGCCATTGGTCCTTACCCAGTCTTTTTTTTTTTTTACCAACCTGCAAATTCTCGAAGATTTTTTTTTCTTGTAGAAGATAGGTCAAGGAGATGGGCTAGTCTCACACAAGATAAAGAGGGGAACTATTCCAGCATGAAACTGGGGCAAGTGAAGCTAAAAAGTCATCTAAGTCTTCTTAAGGAGGAAGAGCTATCCTTCAGTGCAGTGGTTTTCAAACAGGGGTGATTTTGCCAAATGTCTGGAGATGTATTTGGTTTTGATGGTGCAGGTGAGTGGAGTGTGCTCTTGGTATCTAGCAGATAGAGGTCAGTGTTAAACATCCTTACTGCATAAAGCAGCCAAGAATTAATTGTTCCCAAAAGTCAATAGTGTCAGGGTTAAGGTTGAGAAAACTTACCTTACTGTGATACAAGAAGGAAACTAACTTTGGCATTGGGAAATTGTGTAGAATCAGAAGTGCTACCAGGGAAATGATTTGACTTTCTGGAACTTCATTCTGCTACAGTAGAACTCTGTTCTGGACTTGAAACCCAGCAAAGCACATGTGTAATAATGCCAAGCAAGGATGTCCATTGCTGCATTGTGTCTAGTAGGAAAACAGTGGAATAATTCAAATGTCAGTCACAGGTTACATAAATCATATTCTATGTATATCCACGTAAGGGAATATTGTGTCATTAAAAACAAGTTACATGGATTGGTATGTATTAACATGTAAAAATATTCATTAGATATTGAGTAAAAAATAAATTCTGTTGTATAAGTGTGGGTAATGTGATTCTATTTTATTTAAAATGCATGCTTGTTTAAGAAGTTAAAAGAGAAAGTTTTGAAATGCATAAATTGACTAGAATTACCATAGTTGTTCTTTATATTTAGTACAGAAGTTACATACTTAGATTTATCATAAATTATGCCAAGTGGGCATCAAATGATAGGAGCTACCGAGAAACCAGATTCAAACCTTTGAAACAATTTATGTGATTTTAAGAATTTGAGCTATTTAACCATTCCATACACAATTGTTCACTCATTTATTCTTTAAACAAATATTTACTTAATCTCTTACAGTGACTCATGCACTAGAATAGGCTCAGAGCATACAACTGTGTAGAAAAGAGAGTCTTTTTAATCTTTTTAAAAATAACAGTCTTCATGGAGGTTATTGGTGTGTGCGTGTGTTGTGCCCGCGCACAGTGTGTGCATTTGTGCTGTGTATTAAGGATTCTGGTGACCTTAAGAAAGATTTTCTTGAATTAAGCAACAGCACCCTATTATTACGCACTGATGTCACTGAATTTTAGGGTAAAGCCCTAAAGAGCTACTATTTTAAGGATTTGCTAGGAAAAAAAAAAAACGAAAGCCTCTTTTTGTTGCTAAGAACAAGCTGGTGGTGAATGAACTGACTTGTGAAGCAGGTGCTCTTTACAAAGACTGTTGCTATTGGAAACTGCCTCTTTGACTGGCCCTTGCTTCATTAGAAGCCACCAGACAAATCCTTCTGAAGCTGTTGTTATCAGGCATTTCATTCATGATGCTGCCAAGATATGCAGAACTCTTCCTCAGTGCTGTGCTAAAATAAACCCTCTGTCCTCTCTTTTGGTGGTTACATCTCAACTCATGTGCCTTACCACTGGGTTAGTTGTTCTTTCTTGCCAGAATTCTAATTCAATCTATAAAGCACTGTCCAGAAAACAACAATGTATAGCTGTTCTCTTTAACTCTCCTCATTCTTAATTTTTAATCTATAGATTAAAAATATAAAATAACTTAAAGTAAAATAAAACAAAATAAATTGAAGGCTTAAACTCATTGCTATATGATTACGAATTTTAAAACTGCAAAAAGGAATGACATCTTCTTGATAAATAAGCAGGATTTGTAAAACTCAGTTGTATAACTTAAAAATATTTTCCTCATCAATAATTAAAAGAACAAAAATTATCCTGTATACAAAACTTATTAGGAGTTAGATGGAAACACTCAGTGAGTGTGATTTCAGAAAACTATTGAGAGCTCTGAGGATTAGCTGGTGGAGTGTCATGAATATTGTTCTTTAAATGTCATTATTCGTGGTCTTAAAACTTCTTAGGCTCAACACATTAGAATAATATGGAAGAAAACTTGACATTCATAATGTTTAATATAATTTAATAAATATAATGTAATTTAATAGCCATTAGGGTCTTCCATGTCTTAAACTATTTTTAGTCTTTAACCCTAGACTTCCCCCAAACTGGGAAATATTAATTAAAAATAAAAATGAGACACTATAGCCCAGATTTACCTGGTAAAATTATTTGTCTTTTTATGAAAAAAACTTCAAAAGGCAAAAAAAGATACTAAGCAGCAAGTATGTCACATTTTTTGTCTCCAAAAAAGGAAAAGAAACCTTTTGTGTTTTCTTTTTTCCTTTTTTCCTTAGCCTCCACAATGTGTTTAGCCAACATGCTTATTAAATCATGTTCCTCAAAACTAGTGGTTTATTGGTTTATATATGATCTCTGCTATGCCCTGTTCTCAAATGCCATATTTAAATTTAATTCTGTTTTCTGTGCTGTGTCAAGTCTTGAAAGTTTTTGTGTGGCATCATAAATGACAATATTATGTGTATATATATATAATTTGAGCCAGCTTTATGAACCAATACAATTGACAGAAACTTGTGCCCAAAAGAGTCCTGATATTGGGGCTTAAAGCTCTGTGATCGCTATCTCAAAATTCTTAATGATTTAATCTTTGAATTTGTGTTTTGTAATTGAAGTACACCAGGACAGTGGAGCATGTGCTAAGGGTTTGGAGGCTCTGCTCATGTGCAGTCTGCCTCCCTCTCTCTCTGTCTTTCTGGATGGGTTATAAGCCTTTAGCTCCCCACCACCTGGTGCCCCTGGCCCTGTCTGACCTTCTCATTCCCACCCCTGTCCTGGGCCACTGATGCCCTCTGCCCAGCTTGCCCATCATGTCATCAGCAGAAGGAGGCTTGCATTGCACCCTTGTCCTCTCCACTCCTTTGTGGGGTCCTGGGTGCAAGCATGGGTGGATGTATTTATGGAGTCTTGGGGCATAGCAGGGCAGCAGCTAATCCTGTCCTGGACTGGCAGTAACAGGGCATATTAAGCAAGCACTTGACAAGAGGCCTCTCACTCACCCCCAATCCAGGAAACAAACACATTCCTGAATGGAGGTTGAAATTTATTGGGGGTTGTCCTTTCACTTGGGCTGGCAATGAGAGAATGGAAATAGGAAACTGATTTCTCTATCCCTAGCTATGGCGTTTTAACATTTCACTGGGCCCACAAGTTATGTATCTTGCCTTGTAGGTGAAAAATTCACATTTTTAATGTACTCATTCTTTAATTTGTTTAATAAAAATTATTTTTGTACCTAGCATTGTTTGAATTAAAAACTATTGTAATATCCATTTGAATGACACTGTGCAGAAAATATGCTCTCAGTCCAGCAAACCTGATTAATTAGAGATTTCAGTAGCCATATATAGGAATATAGATTGTAAATATTTTGTTAGAAATACTGATTCTATAGGATGGCTTCTCCATGATCATTTGATTCAGGTTAAAAGAGATTATTACCACATCAGAATTCCTTACAACATCATAGCATATTAACCCCACCTTTCCAGAGTTTAAATGACAGGTTCTGAACCATATGTATAGAATCTGTAATAAGTAACTAACCGATTATAATCAGGAATTGCCAGTGTGTGGTTTAAATACGCTTATGTTTTATCATTAAAATGAACATGATAACTAATTTTCCCTACTTATATATTGAGTATGCCATATGCTTACTATTCCTCTCCATTAAATACATGCCACATTAACCATCTGCTCTTCTAATCCAATATTGCTAGTAATCAGTTGTGGAGACCCAGGTATACCAGCCAATGGACTGAGATACGGAGATGATTATGTGGTTGGACAAAATGTTTCTTACATGTGCCAGCCAGGCTATACAATGGAATTGAATGGTTCCAGAATCAGGACTTGTACAACTAATGGCACATGGAGTGGAGTAATGCCAACTTGTAGAGGTATGATAATCGTTTCTTCAATATATCCTTTATTAATATGCAAATTTAATATATAAATTTAAATAGTTTTTTGGGTAGTGTTTCACATTTTTCTTCTGATACCAAAATGAGTACTGTATTTTATATTTTTAAACCATGTAGATAATAATATATAGGATTTTAAAATATTTCAACAAAACATTATATCTACTTTATGCTGTTTGTTTTTCCATTGGAAATATTTTCTATTTTTTGCTAATTTTTGATTACTTGTAGAATACTGTAGATGCAATATCAGACAATTTATATTATTTTATAATAATACTGATTTTAATTATCAAAATTTCTCATTCAGGTTCCTCTCTAAATGCCTATGAATTGCCCCTGTAATACTCCCTGATATAATCTAAAACAAAGAATAATTCCAATGTGTGTCCTTTTCTTCCTGATTACATAGTTTCCTAATTGGATCACTATGTTTATACAGCTAGTATATGAAAATACATGAACAGACATTTTATATTTTAGAAATTATTTCATACATTATTGATTCTGATAATGACAATGTTATAAAACTCCAAAAAGTTATTTATATATGTTACTCATCATCAAAATAAAATCATTCCTCATTTTTAGATTTTGTAATTGGTACCACCCCCCTTTTTCCCTCCATCTCTGTCACCTTATCCAACCCATCCTTACTTGAGGACAACTTAAAATATTTCTAAAAAGAATGTTTATAATTTTTATAATGCCTTTAAAAACCCTACAATAAGTTTTAGTGTATGAATCTAAGTGGTTAGTAGAACCAGTTTTTATATTTTAATGAGCTACATGATCTGTATTTTCAAAAATGTCACAGAATTACTCCCAAATGCCTTGCTACAATGCTGACACTGTATATAACCAAACACCCTGCTCTTCAGACTGTCTAAAGGTCACAGGAAAATAATTTTAAATGCAACCAATAATTTATCAGTAGAAGGTCACCCTCTATTTGCCTTCCCTTCAATGTCAGGCAGCTTGTTATTTTCTAAGAGAATCTCTGACAACCAGTAGCCATCATGTTGCCAAGAAGTAGTAGCATCCTAGAGGGATTAATTCCAGGGATGTTTCAGGAATACTACCAGGAGAATAAAACATGCCACACCATATTGTCCTCCAAAAGGTTAAATTAGCACATATGCTGCTTCTAATGATATTTATTTTTTTTAACGCTCAGGATATTTCAACAGCTGTGTCTAATTGCTTTTAATATAATTGCAGCTGTTACCTGCCCAACTCCTCCCCAGATCTCTAATGGAAGGTTGGAAGGAACAAATTTCGACTGGGGCTTTAGTATTAGCTACATCTGTTCTCCAGGCTATGAACTATCCTTTCCTGCTGTTTTGACCTGTGTAGGGAATGGTACCTGGAGTGGAGAAGTACCACAGTGCTTACGTAAGTATAATTTTCATAGTTAAATTATATTTTCCCATTTTCACTCTTTTAGAGCTACTTTATTGGCAATACACCTTGGCAATACATTTTGCTTGAACAAATATGAGATTGTTAAGCTCTTTCCCATGCATAATAGAAATTCAACTAGAAATCAGTATTTACTATATGTAGCTATTTTTAATGCAATCCAACCATTATATTCCTTCTGCTCTGACTAATTTTAGGCTAAACCACTTTGTTTGCAAGTACACTGTACATTTTACTTATCTTGTTGTTTTCGTTTTTGTTTTAGTTTGGGGACAATGTCCTCTGTGCAAGTTTATGTTCCTTGAAGTTTTTTGTTTTTGTTCACTACCTGTCTCTGGCATGTAGTACAGTCCTTGGCAGATACGAAACTTAGAATGCTATAGTAATTAAGACAGCATTCTGTAGGTGCAGGGATAGCAAGTAAACCAGTGTTAAAAAATAGAGAGCATGGAACGATTTATTGACCCTTGATATATTACAGAACAAATCAGTGGGGGAAAAAATAGACATTTCAATTAATTCAACAAGGCAGTTAATTCACACACAGACACACAGACACACAGACATAATCTTTGTCTTGCACCAAATAATAAATCAATGTCAAATTCATTAGGAACTTAAATATAAAAGTTTTAAAGATTAAAAGACTAAGTGTTCTTGGCATAAGAAAGGATATCTTAAAACAAGATGCAAAAGCTCCACCCATAACTGAAAAAGTGGAAAAAATAAGCTACATTATAAATTTTATTTTTTTATTATCAAAAGGCCAATCACAAACTTAGATAATATAATCTAATGCATGAAAAATAATAATAATATAGAGACTATATAAAGATTTCCTAAAACAAAAAAGATGAAACAACAAAAAATGGACAGAAGTCATGGATAGCTAATTCTTAATCACAGAACTGAAATAAAACAGTTTGACAATATCCTGTTGTCGAGGATGTAGAGCAGTGTAACCTTTTATACACATAGTGGATGTGTAAATTGACACAACCATTTATAAAACCCGTTGCTATTATATAGTAAAGTTAAAGCTGTGCAGAGGCTGTGGCCTAGAAATCATATTCCTGGGGATATGCCCTACACAGATTTTTAATACATGTGCATAAGGTGACATGTACGAGAATATTAATATCAGCATTGTTTTAGTGGTGAAACTAAACAATTCAGTGCTTAGGTCTGTGTATGACTGCTGTAACATTCTCAAGAAATGTATGGAAATGAGAAATGTAGAATTCAGGTTTAGAGAAGGTCTGTCATCCAGGCCTGAGAAAAGGGCTGTTATCTGGGAAAAGGCTCACAAGGACTTTCAACAGTATTGGAAATTTTCAGTTTCTTGAGAGGATGTTGCATTCACGAATAGTCGTTTTATAATATAGTGGTATTTGCGTGTGTGTATATATATATTCTTTTGAATGAATCACATATTTTAGTATAAAATAAATATATATTTAATATACATAGTACAGAATTATGATGAATAACTGAAGACGGTTATTAGGGATACTTTGGCATTGTTTATTTGAAGAGCTTCCTATTAAGTGATTGGAAATACTTGGCATGAATACCACCATTTTTCTGGCTCATCAAATCATTCATATCATACTCGCTACAGAGACATATTACTAAGCAATTATATTGAGCATGCAAGATAAAACTAATGTACTTCTGTAGTTTTGGTCTCTTAGAATGAAATTTATGCAACATTTAAAGAAGCTCCCTCTTGGTAATATGATTTATTAGAATAAGTGTGTTCCAGTGCCTCAAGGTTGATGTCATAAAAATTGGCCTTAAAATTCTGATTCATGCTGAGGATCATCTTAGAAAAGATCAATGTGTTTTCTAAGTGAGATTAGATACTCTATGGCTACTTCAGAATAGATAGAGACAAAGAGATATCACAGAGATGAGTTTATGATAAAGTTTGATATGAATGAAAAAATCTCAATTAAGAAGTTTCTTGATATAATGTTTTATTTTTGGTTCTTTTAAATGCAAATATAATAAAACACTTACTATTGACATTTAAATTATAACAAATATCCAAATATAATAAGGCTAACTTTGTCCCAATTGCTTTACATATATTATTTTTACTACACATAACAGAACTCCTGGGTAAGTATGTTTAGTCATGACATTTTAATAGATAATGACAATTGAGCTCAGAGAGAGAGGTCAAATTGTATGGACACTGTGTAAGTCTGCCATTGTTTAGGGGACCATCTACATTATTGTATGGCCTAAGGTCATGTTACCAGAGAAGTCTGACTTAAGAGACACTTCTTTTATTCACTGAATAGCCAAAGTCATTCGTTTTAGGTATTTAATAAAGAGAACAACTTTTCTCTTCAATTCTGTTCAAACTATGCCTTTTTATCGTAAAGTCATGTCATTGTGTACTAAAGCCTTTTGAAAATAAGCCCTGTGTCCTAAGCCTTTAAACCTGACACCAATAGATTGGTTTAGTACATGAAAATCTAAAGATAGAAAATGGGTGGAATGATGGGGGACTTGGAGGGAGAACTGAGGAGTTCATGCGGTTGCATCTCTCCTCCTTTTTTGTTGTTGAATTAAGATAAGATTCTGAGATGAATGACTCAGCAGAAATTTGAAAGAGAAACACGTTAGAAGTAGACTATGAAATAACTTAGTGATAGAAATGATTACTAAAGCTGAAATACCCACTAACAATTTTCACTGAGGAAATATCCATTGAGTATAAAATGTGTTTCAGGTACAAAGACTAGTAAGCCAAGGACCCTGGCCTGTGGGGTTTGACGTTACATTGCTAGAAGTGCTCGGATACCAAGTAGCACTGAGGCTTAATTATATCTAAGAAAAATTAAAACAAAACACAATAAATAAATGTTTATTTTACATGTGTTACTTTACTCTGAAAATTTCCCCAGTTTATTTTGTTTAAATATTTACTTTATGATTACTTTTAATTTTAATAAAAGCAAAAAAAGGGGGGAGGGCATAGCTCAAGTGGTAGGGTGCATGCTTAGCATGCACAAGGTCCTGGGTTCAATCCCCAGTACCTCCTCTGAAAAATAAATATATACATAAGTAAACCTAATTACCTCCCTGTAAAAATAAACAAATAAAATTTTTAAAAAATGTTTCCAAAAAGAGGTTTAAAAATCCAAATTTCTCCTAGAGTCTTGAATTTCAGGGAAGGTCTTTCTTTGAACATTGAGTTTGAGACAAAGGTATTCTATAATTAAGGTATTCATTTATTCCAGGTTGCCTGGAGCATTTCTTGTTTATTCTTGTTATCCTAGTGGATGTCCTATCCAGTTAATCCCCCTTTTACTCTCAAAAACATCTTGGTTTAGATGATGCATTTTAAGTTCATTCAACCTATAACCCTCTTAAGGCTGCAGTTATACTGAAAAATGTTTGGTTGTCTCTGTTTGCTTTATAGGGAAATAAGCTTTCAGGTGCTGAATCTTCAAATTTAAAAATCGAGTATACTTAAGCATAGTTAAAATGGTGAATTACATGTTTTGTATTTTTTACTACAATGAAAAATTGAAAGCAAATGCTGTATGTACTTTGCTTCACTTATCTACTAGATTTAAAACCATCTACTTTCATCCCCTGTTACATTTCTGCGTGCTCACTCTGTGTCAGCCTCACTGGCCGCCTTCTTCTTCCAGAATGCTAGATCAGACTCAGCACAGGGCTTTGGTAATGCTGTTTCTTCTTCTGGAATGATCTTCCTTCGGATATCAGCATGGCTGAATGCTTCTTGTCCTACAAATCTTTTCTCAGTGATAGACAACCTTGCCACATTGTTAAAATCCACTACCACTCCTCACCATCTATCATATCCATACCCACACACTCCTTATCTCCTCCTCCCACAGTGTTTTTCCCCCATAAGACTTACTACTTTCCCACATACTACTTTACTTATTATGTTTATTGTTTGTTTGCTTTCCTCACATAAGCATGAACTCCACAAGTGCAGGAACCTTAGTTTGTTTACCATAAGTCTAAGTACCTAAAATTACCTAGAATAGTATCTGATTTTTAGTAGTTAAATATATATGTTGAATAAAATCATGTAATCAACTTGTGTAGAAATACAGTCAAATTGATCTCTTCAGTATGGATTTGGATTCTGATGGCCTTCTTAAAAAAAAAAGAAAGCACTCAAAAACCCCCTACAATATTTTGAAGAGGAAGACAACAAAATACTGGGATAGGTGGCCTGAGTATCAACAAAACGGACAACTTGATCTTTTATATACATAAAAAAATACAGAGCAATCTGGAGAGTATATCCTAGAACCATTATGGGTTGTTTCTTTCTGAGAGCACTATCTGTGAATCACATGCCTTTTCAAGAATACACTCCAAATTTGCACCCTGTATATACAAATATATAATTTGTTTCTGGTTAATATCAAACAAAAGAAATACAAGAAATCTACAATTGTTAAGGTGGTCTACTGGGTGAAAAATGTTTAATCAGACTAATTTTTTTAATATTATGCTGAGTTGAGCAGTCAGCATTTATTCATGCAGACAAAAGCTAAAAAATTTTTCATTGGGATAGATTAACATAAAAAATTAATTGGGGTAGATTAACATAGATGGCATGTCACTTTAGTGCAATAGTCCAGTTATTTTCATCATTTTTCTAAACTGTTTACTCTGATGAATCTAAATCATTGTATTATTGTCTTTCTTTCCACTTCCAGCAAAGTTCTGTGGCGACTCCTGGTATACCCGCCCAAGGAAAAAGAGAAGGCAAAAGCTTTATATACCAGTCAGAGGTTTCATTCAGCTGCAACCCTCCATTCATATTAGTAGGATCAATCACCAGAATATGTCAGGCAGATGGCACTTGGAGTGGTTCATCACCTCACTGTATAGGTAATACTAGTTAAATATTGATAATGCTTAGTAATTTTGGAATTAATAGATAGTAGTGACATTTAATGGCTTTCTTTATCCTATAAGCTTTAGTTGGCTAAATATGAAAAATAAATGTACAATATAGAAGCAATTGGAAGGTGCTGAATATTAATATTGTTAAAACTTAACAAATTTTTAGTACTTAAAACTTCTAGAATTAACACTTCAAATAATACTCCTATTTATCAGTAAAATGAGGAAGAAAAAAGCTTCCAGATCAATAGCATCAAGTACTAACATTTGTGTAGATCTTTATAGTTAAGAAAGCATATTCAAATGAAATTAAACTTGCTTCAAAACTATAAAAAAAGTACAACTGATTTCAAAATGGCTGTAGGTATATTTCTGTAATCCTAAAATTATTTTATTTGTTGTTGTCTTTTATAATTAAAGTATAATTAATGTACAGAATCATTTAAGTTATAGGTATACAGTATAGTGATTCACAATTTTTAAAGATTATCCTCCATCTATAGTTACTATAAAATATTAGCTATTTTCTCTATGTTGTACAATATATTCTTGTAGCCTATTTAATATATAAAAAATAACTTGTACTTAATCCCTAAGCCTATTTGTCCCTCCTTCCTTCCCTCTCTCTACTGGTAACCACTAGTTTGTTCTCTATATCTGTTCATTTTCTTCTTTCTTGTTATATTCACTGGGTTTGTTGTATTTTTTAGATTTCACATATAAGTGATGTGATACAGTATTTGTCTTTCTCTGTCTGAATTACTTCACTTAGCATAATACTCTCCAAGTCCATCCATGTTGCTGCAAATGGCAAAATTTTATTCTTTTTTGTGGCTGAGTAGTTTTCCATTGTATATATACCACATCTTCTCTATTCAATCATCTATTGATGGACATATAAGTTGCATCCATATCTTGGCAACTATAAATGCTGTTATGAACATTGGGGTGCATGTATCATTTCAAATTAGTGTTTTTTGTTTTTGTTTTTGTTTTTGTTTTTAGATGTATACCCAGGAGTGGAATTACTGGGTCATATGACAGTTCTGTTTTTAGTTTTGTGAGACACTTTCATACTGTTTTCCACAGTGACTGCACCAATTTACATTCCCACCAACACTGTATGAGGGTTCCCTTTTCTCCTAAAATTAAATTCCATATCGAGTAACTAACCAACTAACCTGTCATATAAGCTAGCCAACTATGAGACCAGTAGCCTACTATTTTTATGCCTGAATCTGTTACAGGTGTCAGTGAAAAATGCTAATAACTGAGTCCTACTTCTGGGAAAAAAAATTTACTTCTTGAAGGGAATATTACCCTACTTGAGATTATAATTCGGCAAAGTCCTTGAGCAAATGTTTTATGCATGTGTTCCTCTTTCACATCCTTCATTTTTCCTTAACTTTTTATTCACAGAGTTAGTTGGATGTCAAGTACCTTTATATTAAAAGGGTTCAAAATTCAAGAATTGCATAATTCATATAAACTGCAGTAATTTCTTGCTTTAAGATTAGCAGACTTCTGCCCATGGAAAGATGCTATTAGGTCATACTCTTTATTATTACCCAGGGCCCTTTTACTAAACCCCAGATCTTTAAAAATTATTTTATATGAGAGAAATATACATTTAAATAAAATTGTAAATTTTAAAGGGATATTACATTTTAAAACTTTATTTTAGAACCCACCCGTACTTCATGTGAAAACCCAGGAGTGCCTCGTCATGGATCTCAGAACAATACATTCGGATTTCAAGTGAGTATTTTTTCCAGCTTTACTGAGATACAATTGACATACATCCTGTATAAGTTTAAAGTATATAACACTATGGTTTGACTTACATATATTGTGAAATGATTACTGCAATAATTTTAATTAGCATCCATTATCTCATATAGATACAGTAAAAAGAAAAAGTAAAATAAGTTTTTGTGTGAAAAGAATTATTAGGACCTATTTTTTAACACCTTTCCTACATACAACACAGCAATGTTAACTGTAGTCATCATTACTGTATATTACATCCCTAGTACTTATTAGTCTTATAACTAGAAGTTTGTACATTTGACTACCTTTCTCCAATCCTGCCCCTCAACCCCACGCAGTAACCACAGATCCGATCATTTTTGATATGAGTTTGGAGGTTTTTATTTTGTTTTGCTTTGTTTTAGATTCCCTGTATAAGTGAGATCATATGGTATTTGTATTTCTCTTTTCTGAGTTATTTTATCAAATGGGTACTTTAAATAAATATTTCCATTTAATATAAAACTAGATCAAAAGGCTTCTTTGGTTCATGTGCACAAATCCTACTAATGCAAACAAAAAAGTTCATGCTTATACTGCATTCATTCATTAAAAAAGGTAACAGGCAACAAAAAAGTGGAAATAAAAGGAAATTAAGAGAAGGAAAAATATGTTTCAAGATATAGGGGCCAAACTGACCATGAGGATAAAACAATTAAAAAATTGGAGATAGCAGTGAGCATAGGAAGCTCTATAAGCAGCAGCTAGTGTGTAAGAGAAGAATTAAGCAAGGGAGTAAATGAGTAAACTCTGCAGGAAAATGTGGAAACAGTGAGGAAAAGTGTAGATGAAAGAGGATAAAGGAGAGACTTTTGAGACAGTCACCGAAAATATATAAATGTAGTTATTCAATAAGGCAATAAAACTGAAAGATTTTTGTCTTTTTTTTAACATTTTTTTATTGAGTTATAGTCATTTTACAATGTTGTGTCAAATTCCAGTGTAGAGCACAATTTTTCAGTTATACGTGAACATACATACATTCATTGTCACATTCTCTTTCGCTGTGAGCCACCACAAGATCCTGTACATATTTCCCTGTGCTACACAGTATAATCTTGTTTATCTATTCTACATTTTGAAATCCTAGTCTGTCCCTTCCCACCTGCCGTCCCCCTGGCATCCACAAGTTTGTATTCTATGTCTATGAGTCTGCTGATTTTTGTCTTATAATAGGTATATATTACTAAAATAATTGTTAAATATTGTTATTGATGTAATTTCTGAAAAAATAATTTAACCATAACCTATAATTCCACAACACATAGTTGGATTGTTATATGAGAATTCTTTAGCATGTCCAGTCATGTCTAGCTGACTTCTTTTCTCTCTTATTCCAATTTAGATCTTATGTAGAGATTCAGCAAGCTTTTCATTACAGGGGCCTAAGGGAAGCCAAAGTGCACACTGATTCCAAAAGGAAATAGCCAATTTACACTTTACCCAGTTGCCTTGTGTTGCAGGGTTTTTAAATGGTGCTATTTTGTGTGAAATGCAGTGTCAACCTGAAGAACACCCATTTCTAAAGGAAGTGCTCATCAAAGGTGCCATATTTTTGTTACTAAAAATAGTTTCCATTTATCTACAGTTCAGGCATAGTGTGAACATTGATTTGATAGTGTTTCCAATTCTTCCTGTTTGCCTCAGGCCTGTCTAGGTAATACAGAAGTGTAAAAAAAAAGAGTCTATGTCTCTATTATATTGGTGTTTTCAGAAATGCTTTAGATTCATGTCTTCATAAAGTTTTCATCAATTGATCTAAATCTTTAAAAATGGACAGTTAGCTAAACAGCATTAGCCCTCATCATACAGACCAAGAAACTGAAACAGAACATGACTTGGCTTTGATCACAGAGCAAGTCAGTGACAGTGTTCTTATAGAATGCAGAGTACTGATGATAGTAGCCATATAGTAAATCAGATGATTTCTGAAGATTCTGAGTCCTATCTAGTAAATATCCTTTGAGATAATGGAAATGGAAATGAGTAAGATTGACTTTAGAATAGTCATCCACTGAAATGAATAAAATCATTGACTTTGCATTTTATAGATTCTATTATAATAATTGAATAGTATTATCACAAAGTTAACCTGACCCTGAATTCATATTATTCAACTAATAAACATATATTAGATCATTATGTTCTATCTAGATAAATGTGAATAAACTAGATTTCAGATGTGGTAAAATCTAATATAATTATGTTAACTCTATTAAAATTACAAATAATCTATTGAGTATATTAACCTAGGGACATCAACTTTCTTATGTGTATATGGCAGTTATGTGTATATGTATGTATATGTACTATATATATTCATATATAAATTATACTTACTGAATCTATATAGAGCCAACAGAATGAAAAAGTTATATAATTCTAATTAATATCTGTTTGTTGGTGGATTCCAAATACATGGGGTCTTATATAACTAGAAAATTCATCTCTACTGGTTGAGCAAACCTCTTACTACAAGTAAGGGAAACTATTTTGAGCTAACTTAAACCTAAAGGCATTTCAAGTCGTGTGCAGGTATGGCCCAGGCCACAAGAGAAGGGATATAGGTAAAACTAATCAAGCCTAGAATCTAGGAACTGAACAACAGTAGTCAGTCTTTTCTACTACTCTGTGTTTATCTACTTCATTTTCTCTCTCTGCAGACTGGCCATACGGCCAGGGCCAATGGTGCATTGTTTCTATTTACATCTCAGTGACATACAGCAAGTGATTGTCTCAATCTCAGTTTCAAATTTCCAGAGAGAGAATCAAAATGTTCCAACATTTGTATCTACCTCTGGTTTGGTCAAGTGGCCAGTGGTGAGTTAAGTAAAATTATAGCTATAGAAGCCCACTTCTGGGAAGGACAAGAGAAGAAGGAAAGCTATAAATTGCAGAGGCACGCTGCTTTTCTTAATTTTCTCTTTAATGTGTTTATTTGTTCACTCTCCTTTTCTGTAAAGATTTATAGAATAGATTCTTGGACATCGATATAATTATTAACATATAAAAATACAGCACCTGTTGATAGAGATGACAAAAACTCTAGTGTTGAAAAAAGTACTCAACATAATTTCTCTTTTTATCTAAAATATTACAAAATGGAATAGTTTTTGGCTAAAAACATATTAATAGTAAAGAGAGTAGTTGTAAAAATGATTGATACAACATCTAGATTAATTATGGAGTAAATGCCAAACACGCATATTTCACTTACTGCTGTATGACTCTTTAAACTGAGCTCTGGGCTTTGGAAGACACATTATATTGATTTAGAGCTTGTTACATAAAGTTATTATAAATATGAAATGTTTTTAATCTGACTGTTAGGTATTTAATTCCAAGATATTTTACACTAAGATATTTAACCCTACCAAAATAACCATGGTGAAAAAAACAAGGTGAAAAAGAAACTACAAAAGCATCCATGATTGAGGGGTAGGAAGACAGAAATAATTGACTAAAGATAACATGATCAACTGTACCTGACTATCTGTTAGCACCTTCTGTCCTCTGGCTTCTATTTCCAAAAGCAAGTCTGGGCCGTCCAGTTTTATAGATACAGGACGCCTGGGTACAACAGTAGCCATCTTGGCACCCGTAGTTCACTCTAATATTGAATGTTTTATTAGCAATTGTATTACCCAGATAGGTAGCCAACACTGAAGAAACCAAACAGCCTCTTCACTACCTGACTTTAGAGGAATGACCTAGGTATTCTGTCTGGGGAGTTAAATTCATAATTTAGGCTACCTTTGAGTATATTATAAACTTAAAGTTTGTAACTGAAATCAGTACAGAAGTACATTGAATGAGGCAGACACATTACATAGTGTTTTATTGCCTTTAAATGGTGACTATACTAACATGAACTTTAAAACAAAAAAAGTAAAAATCAATATTTAAAATTAAAATCTTTTTTTAATACAAACTCATAAAACATTTTAATTCATTTTTTTTTATTCATGAAGGTCAGAGCCAAAATTGATGTTCAGTCCAGTCAAAACTCCTTGCACCTCATCTTAAGCATATATGATATACTTCCATTTTTTTCAACTTTATTATTTATGATGTTACTTATTTTCTATAAATATTCAAATTACATTATTTATATTAGAAATTACTTATAGTCAGAAGGTAATTTACCATGGCAAGTTGGAAAAGAATGGAGAGATATGTAAAATATACTATTAAATAAATTTGTCACTGACAAAATTATTACTTAATGCACTAATATTTAGAGGATATTTTGGTGATTGATTTGAGTATAACAAATTCTGAATAAAAATCAGTTACCAAATTTGTATAAGTGTAGCTATATTAAGTATTTGGTGTAAATGTGAATTTGTTAAAAAATTTTGTTATTAAGTGTGTTAACAATATATAGAAAAACTTTAAATACATTTTAGTTCTATAGTATCTGGTTAAGTGAAGTGTTATTTATTGTGACTTCAGAAAAGATTACAAGAATGAAGAAAATGTCTTAGAATTAAAAAAAAAATCTATGTAATCCATCATGTCTCTTATACCTTACTAATATAAAGTCGATGAAATAACCCAAAGGTACTCTTCAGAGAACAAATAATTTAACTTCATGTTAATTAAACTCTGGAAGGGCTATAACTGCACTTTAAGAAACTGATAAATATGTTAAATCTTTTAAAGTAATCAAATAATTTGATATTAAGTTATTAATCCCCATTCCTTCAGTGGATCCAACATTCCCAAGACACTTTTCTAAGCTCCCGGTCTGTTATGGTGAATAGCATACATTCCCTGGCCTAGAGGATCTACCATTTAGGTATGTGGGTCAGATGGAATAGATTATTTTATAGGATAGGTCGATAACATTGATAATATTGAAAGATGCTAAGGGAGCACATAAAAGAGACAGTTTTCCTAATGTGTTTGCTGCAGGGAAAGCTTTCTAGAAGTTTTGACTGAGCTAAATCTTTTAGTGTAAGGTCTAGGAAAAAATAGTTGAGAAAGGCATTCCATGAGGGAAGAATAGCATGAAAATGTGCATGTATTAAGGGAACTACAAAAATTCAATATTATGTGAGCACAAGTTGAGTAAGAGTAAGTGGTCAATGATGATGCTAGAGAGATGATTAGTAATCACACTGTGGAGGCTTTTATCTGCCAAGCTAACACGAAGTAACTATCCTATGGGTGACAAGCCAGTAAAGATTTTAAGAAGGATAATGATTAAGTCAAACATTCATATTGAATAGGTCACTCTGACTTTAGCATGGAAAATAAATTCAGCGGGGTCAAGACTGGAGAACTGGAGACAAGTTAGATGATTATTGCAGTTGTCTATGACAATAGTTCTCAAAGTGTGGTCCCTGACCAGCAGCAGCAATATTTCTTGGGAACTTAGTGGAAATCCTTATTTTGGGGGATTCCCCCAGACCTACCTAGTCAGAAATTCCTAAGGGGGCTTAGCTATCTGTGTTTTGACAAGTCCTACTGGTGATTAAGATATCTGCTAGAATTTGAGAGCCAAAGCCTGTAGAAACAATGTTGAGGACTAAAATAAGATGTGTATGTGGGAAAAGAGATAAGGGAACAGCTTGAGAACAATTTAGGAGGTAGAATTGTCACTATTTGATAGTTGATTAAATGAAAGGAGATTTATGGGTGAATGGTGGCCATTAACTGAGATCTAGTCTAAAGTCAGATTGCTGGATTGATAGAGGTGATCGGTTTTGTAGGGCCGGTTCGACCAAAGGACAGAATTGCAAAGTCTAAAGTCTACCTTATCAGTAATGTAGACTATTTAAGAAAGTAAAAATCTGTAGCACCATATTGTACAACTTCAGGGAGAATGTGAATGCATGCCCTGGAACACAATTTGAAGGACTTTGTTTATATTGAATACAGCATGATAAGTGCTCCCAGGAGTTGAGCAATGTAGTAACTCTGGACAAATGGGGCATTAAAAGGATAAGAGATTTCCTGGATGTAAAGGTGAGGCTGTCATAGAGGAGATAATGAGATAACCGGAAGGAATTGAATGACTACTGGAACTGAATGTTTCTGGTATAGCATAGTTCTGGATAATAATTAGAAAATGAGAGATGGTGGGATTTTGCTAGTCTCAAGGTCCAAATGGAATTTTGAATCAAATTATGTCACATTAAGCTTAGCCTCATGCTGCTTTGGCAGATGGGAATAGGAAGGAAACACAGTGTATATGAGAAGTCCTAAGACAGCAATTGAACATTCTCAGACTCAGAATGCTGGGGTAGTGGCAGACACAAAATATGTCTTATCTTCTCCTCCACCTCTAGTCTTTTAATAACTCCTCATGATTTTTCCTTCTAATATGTTTTGAGTAAATGACTTCCTTCCCAGGTCCACTGCCAACAACTTAGTCAAGCTTCTATCCACTCAAACCTAAACTGGCAATGCAAGTCTCATGATTAGAATTACTGTCCATCATTCTTTTTGTTTAGTGGATTCTCCATACAATGGCTAGTTTAATTTCTCAAAGATACTATTTTCTACACAAATTTTAGTTGCTCTGATGGCTTTAGCAACTTTATATTTTTATTAAAAAATTAACATGTCATAGCTTGCTATTTGAGTCTTCAGAGACTGATTATTATTTATGTCTCTGACCTAATAATTATAGCTAGAATTTATTTAAAACTTATATTCTATCCCCAGATGGAGTGAATTATTTATCCTATTTTATTTAATCCTTAACAAATCTCAAGACAATATTATCATCTTTATTTATATACAAAAAACTAAGTCTCAAAGAGGAGATATCCCTACTCAAGTAAGATCATATTAAAAGTTAAAGCTTCTGGGATCTGTTTTCTTTTTACTATATATCTCACTGCTTCCTACTTTACCTCCAACTTCCCAGCCCACACTAACCAATCAAATGTACTCTTTTTTCCCAAATTGTATGATGTATGTTTTAACCACTATACATTTTATCATAATGTTCTTATCTTTTTATCAGTTATTTTCAAACTTAGTGTTCATTAAAATCACTGGAGTGCTTGTTAAAACACAAGATTGCTAGTCCCTACCTTGAGAGTTCTGATTCAGTAAGCCTGGGCTAAGGTTCCAGAATTGGCATTTCTAACAAGTTCCTAGGTACGGCTGAGGTTACTGGTCTAGGAACTTCACTTTGAGAACCATTATTCTATACAGCTATCTAAATTCCAGATCCCTTAAAAGCTTAGTGGTAACTGCATGTCTTCCATTGTATTTCTCCATTATCACTACAACCTTCCATAAACACTTTAGTGTCCAGTCTCATACTGCATTTTACTCTCTTCCATATTCATTTGCCTCTTATATTGTTAGTTGTCTTTATTTCCATATCTGTTTTTATCCATCTTCGTTTACCTATCTTTATCTAACTCTTTGTCTGTCTATTTCATATTCATATGTAGCTCACTGGCCTTTTGGTGGCTTAATGTATTTTCTTCAAATTACCATGGCAGGAAATTTGGCCCTTATGTACACACTGATTACTCACAAATTTGATGATAATATGTATACAAAGAGATCTAACTTTTTCTTTAGTCTTTTTTCCCAAATTTTACTTTAAATCAGATTTTAGTTTCTTTTCCTTCCAACCTCTACCATGTAGAATCTCTTTAGAGAGCATTTTCACATCCATGTTCTTGTTTTCTTTGTTGCCTTATTTGAAGTTGCATTGAGACATTTATTTTTCTGTAATTTGCTATAGGTAGGAAGTATTGTACAGTTCCATTGCAAAAAAGGACACCTTCTCCAAGGGTCTACAACACGAACTTGCCTTCCTGACCTCACATGGAGTGGAATTCAGCCTGAATGCATTCGTAAGTATTGTAGCTAAGAAATTATACTTATCAAGGATAAGAATTTATATGCATTTTTTCTTCCAAGTGTAAAAATAAATTTATACCCATATACAAGATGTGTCACTTTTTTAGGTTATTTTAAAATATAATTCATGTATATGATGTTATTACTATATCATAACCCCATGCCCATTGGGAAGCATTATTTTTCAAAAAGTCAGGCCTGAGGCATGATTTTGTTATTTTTCAAAAGCTCTTATGATTGTGCTCAGTTTGGTCACTTGGTAGTTTTAAATGATGATTATTTTTTAGATTCATAGATCTGCACCTGTGTGTCTGAAGTACTTTGAGATATAGGAGGCTCCAACATAGTAGTGACTCAATCTTTTACCACTTCTCTGAGAACCTGAGTAAAGCTAGAAACATCCATGAAAGACAATATGCATGAAAGCCTGGCCAAAAATTTGAATACTACTTGGAATTTCCTGGAGCTTTTAAATGTGCACTGACCCTAAGTTGAAAGCACTTGCTGAACACATTAAATAAGAACAAAGATCACTAAACAGTATTTTCTGACTTACAATTAGAAATCAATTAGTATCTAGCTTTTAGGATTTGCTGAAGTCCAAGTAAGCCCTGTGAATTTATTCTATTCCTGTTCAGAACCATCCAAGTAATCACGGGGGCCCCTGTGGACCCACAGCTTACTGAAAAGTGGCGGAACACTCCACTCTCTGAGAAGTCGTATCACACGCCTTGCTGGCTTGTATTTAAATAGGGCAAAATTCCTGAAAAGAGAATTCCTTGGAGTGTATGTGTACTTTCGAACAGCTGTGTGGGATGTAACTAGGTATTTCATAGTAAACAAAGACTCTTTGATGACCTACGTTTGGGATATGATGATTTATAAATAAAGTTAAACAGCTTCTGCTACTGCAAAGCATCTCAGAATTTCTCCTATGTGCATAATAGGGGTTAAGAATCTAGCACAGACTACTTGTGTTTATTCTAGCAATATTTCCCCCACGAGAATTAAACTTCATTAACTGAATTATATTAAATTTAAACCATATAATAAAATGTTTATCACATACTATTAAAAAATATTAGCTACTATTTGTAACTTTGTAAATCTCTATTAAGAAACACATGGAAAAATTTTTTCCAAACACATTTGTCCACAGAACACTTTTTTCAGAGATTCCCTTTAAGGATCCGTATCTATGAACAGATGATCAAAATTGTTGTCTTGTTTAGGGGGACAATTCCTTGTAGCATATATTCTGAATGAGAAAAGAATGGTCATCAGAAGACACAAAACAGATAAACCAGGGGGCAGGGTCAGGTAGTGTCATAAATAAAGGTATAGTGAAATCAAGGTAGAGATTTATGAATGGGAGGAAACATGGAGAAGAGAAGACAAAAAATTAAATGAATGAAAGCTATTGCTAGCATATGGACCCAAAATATGGCTGGAAAATTCCATATGTAAGAAGCTATTAATTTGTACTTTCTATTAGGAAATATTAGTATCAGAGCAACATATTGAGCTGTGATTAGATTTAACTTTAGAAAACATATTTTTAAATTTAAAATTAATATGACAAAGAAAAAATTATAAATTAATAATTCCTAAGCTGGTGTAGAAAATATGAGTTTGATCAATTTTAAAAGTTATCTGCAGGACTTACTAGATCCTTTAAAATGCTAATATATACTGTGACTTTCCAAAATGGTAATGTAATAGACATTCATTAGCTTAATTATCCAAAATAAGTTTTTTTTTCCTCTCTCAATTTATTTATTAATGTCCACTAGCATTGCACAGATGAGTATTAAGGAAATGCTAATCTATTATATCAATATGTATATTTACATTGATGTGCTTTCCTTGATTCATTAGAATAACCAAAGGTATATTTATATTAAGGCCTTAACATACTTATAAAATGTATTGTGACTCTGGTCTCAAAATTTTCTTAACATGCCTGTAGAAAATGACCATTTTTCTCTTTTCTTAATATAGCCCATAGCTGTAAACAGCCAGAAACTCCTGCTCATGCAAATGTAGTAGGAATGGACCTTCCATCCCACGGGTATACATTAATTTATACCTGCCAGCCTGGCTTCTTCTTAGCAGGTGGAACAGAACACAGAGTATGTAGATCTGATAACACCTGGACTGGAAAAGTTCCAGTTTGTGAAGGTAAATTTTCTCTGTAAAAATTTTTAACGGAAGATTTTGTACTGTTTCAGCTTTCCTCAGATACAAGAGACCAAAAAAAAAATTGATTTCAATTATCTTTATGAACAAGGGAAATCTGTTGGCCAACTCAAGTGTGGAAGTGATGTAGACACTTCTGGACCCAGAGGCACAGAAATATTATTCAAGTTTTTTTATAGCTTCTTTTCCAGGCTCTGTTTTTCCTTCTTGTTGTTATTACTTCTGCTTCTCTAGTCATGGGAGATGTATTAGTTTTCTAGGGCTGCCATAACCAAGTGCACAAGCTGGGTAGCTTTAAAGAATGGAAATTTATTCTTTCGTAGTTCTGGTGGCCAGAAGGCCCAAATCAAGGTGTCATCAGGGCCAAGTGTTCTCCAAAGGCTCTAGAGAAGAAGAATTCCTTACCTCTGCCTGTCTGCTGATGGCTTGCAGCTATCCCTGGCATTCCTTGGCTCATAAATGCTGCGCTTTCAGTTTCCCTCTTCACATGGCCTTCTTTCCTATGTACCTATGTGTGTCCTCTTCTCTTCTTCTAAAAACATCAGTCATTGGACTTGGGGATTATTTCAGGAATATTTCACCTCAAGATTCCCAACTAATTATCTCTTCAGAGACCCTGTTTCCAAATGAGGTCGCATTCAACCCACTACAGTATGAATTTGGGGCATATAATATTCAACCCACTACAGTGGGGAAAATTACTGCCAGCATTCCTGGGTTCATATCCTTCTGGCAGAATAACCCTGGGAGAAAGTCTTTCCCAAAGCTTGGTCAGGAAAGCAGTATACAGAAGTCTGATTGTCAAACTTTTGAATGGAATCCATCTCCAAATTCATTTCTCAATCAGGGTGATATGGTAATTTGATCAGATCCAGGTGAATAATCCAGCCCTGTTGCTGCTTGATCAGGACAGTCTCCATCTGGATAAGATGTAATGAGTTTGGCAGAGGAAAAAGTATTAAATTACCAGAAGAAGCAAAGGAAGTTTTTCTAGAATTCCTGATAAAATCATTAATACACTCTTTTCTTTGTTTTTAGGCCTTCTAACTTTTGATCTCATGCAGAATTCACAAATGTTAGTGACTTTATCCTCTTGAAATGTTTTCACTCTCCTAGCTAGAACATCACAGGCTTTTTTTGTCTTTTTTAAAATTTTCCACAATAGAAATTCCTACTATGTGAGATCTTACTCTTTAATTCATTTACTTGTCATTGTCTGTCTCTGCTCTTCTGTCTTTCCCCACCTAGAATGTAATCTCAAAAAAAAAAAAAACAGACTTTTTTCAAAGTGTTTATAACTGTAATTTTAACAACTAGATCAGTGCCATATATGTGAAAAGTGTTCAATAAATATTTGTTGAATAAATATTTTATTGCCTCAAAATTCTTGTTTTCTTTATCAGCTTAATGTTTTCTATCCATTCTTTTCTAAAATTCAGTTCTTAGTCAAAAATTCAGTTCTTAGTCATCTCTTCCTTTCACTCTGTGTTCTCTCCTTAGGTGATCTCATTTAAGCTTACGGCTTAAACAGTCTCCTCTATGAAGGTTATTTACAAATTAATATTTCTAGCTCATTTATCCTCTGTTAGCTCCAAATTTACTTAACTCCTGACCTGATATTTCTCATACTGATAGTTTGAATTTCTCAAAGACATTTGAATACTCAATATATGCAAATCTAAACTCATAAATTGCCATTCCCCATTAAGTCTTCTTTGATGTTCCCTTTCACTGATACCATCATCATATAATAAATAGAAATCTAGTAGTCACCTTTAGACATCTTTCTGTCCCTTTAAATCCACGTGAATTTCAGTAGCTTTTAAAAAAAAAATCCATTCACTTTTCAGTTTATCATCACTACTATAGTAGCCCAACTTGGCATTATCTCTACTGCAACTACTGATATGGCTTTCTAACTTCTCTGCTCAAATCAGTACCCACTCCTTTCCAAATTGTTTTCCATCTTGCATCCAGGGTGGTGTTAACCCAAATCACTTCACCTTAAATCCTTTAAAGATATTACATTGCTCTTAGGAGAACAGTGTATAAGTCTTTATAGGTTTGCAGGCACTGTACATCATAGCTCCCTCAACTTTACAGGCACATCCAGCATATTCCACATGGTTTTGAGTTAGCTTTGAATTGGCTTAAAACTTTAAGTCTTCACCTTTGAGTCCAGCCAATTTCTTGTAATACTAAGAAATTTTGACTCCTAAACATGAACTCTACCCAAATTATTTACCTTTTAATGACAGGAACGTACCCTCAGCCCTCAATATCCATGCTGGAATCAACTATTTCCATGTTGGTTTATGCCTTTAAAATAAGAAACAGGACCCCCAAATGATAAGGCAGCACTGATATTCCTCCTGCCCCACTGGGATATAATGGAAATAATTATTGAACTTGTTAGCTGTACAGCAGCAGTGTTCAGTGAGGACTGAGCTTCTATAGTGAACAGAACATTTTGGAGAAAATTGTATGATATGTCAGAGAATAAAATTGACAGTGCATCACATTGTGTGCGTGTGTGTGTGTTATTAATTATATTAAATTTTGTAAACATTTTTATTTCTTTTCATAGCTGGTTCCAAAATATTGGCGAAAGATCCTAGACCTGCACTAGGAACACCCAGCCCAAAGTTAAGCGGTTAGTCATTTCAGTTGTTTTTCTAGTAGTCATGATTTCTAAAAGTGATCTACTGTTTCCTTGGCAAAGTGACCATTTGTTTAGAAAAATGTATTTCAGTATGAGAAAACTATGCATTTGACTGTTTGGAATTTTAAAATCTGTGTTATAAAATGTTCAACTTCAAGCAATACTGTGACATGTTAATATTCCAAAAATATTATTTATAGTTCTGTTTATAAAATTTCCCTTCAAGAGTATCTATGAGTGACTATGAAATAATGTAATATTTAAAACATTACAATACAGATGAGATGTTATATATGATTTTTAAATGTAGATTTTTAAAAAGGAACCAAATACATTGGGGTGAGAGTAAAAGTTCAACAAATCCTAAAGCTTGTCCAGTTTATTTTCAATGATTTGATTTTTAAAATAAAGTTATTTAGTCATTAAGAATACGGGCTTTGAAGTCCTACAACCTTGATGTAATTTCCATGTTATACACTCCCTACCGTATAACTTTGGGAAAGTTACTTTCTACATCTGAGCCTCCATTTCTTCATCTATACAAAAGGATAATTAGATTAACATAAATGAACTTCATGAAAATAAAGTGCAGTGCTTAGCTCCTATAAGGGTTCAGTATATGAGAGGTGATTTTTATGTGTTAATAAAAAACAAATAAATAAGTATTTTATTTACATGGTAGAAATGAAAAGCCACACATAGAGGCTCAGCATCTAATCTTTACCTTGGAGATAGATTTGGTCCAGCTGTGTTAAGCCAGGTACAGGGCTAGTGTCTAATTTTAGTTGGTTTCATAAGTTCTCAGTGTATATGCTATAAAAATGTAGTGCCTATAAAAACAAAATATCAGTCTGAGAAACTGATTTTTTTCAACAGTCAGTGAAATAGACTGAATTTCACTAAGGCAAGCAAAGAATATGTCAACATAAGAGTGAAAGTTTAGCAGTGGAGTCAGAAAACCACAATGGTCAATCAGTACCCAGAACTTTCTAAGAAAGATACTTTATCTGGGAGCAGGTGGGTCCTCTGAATAACAGCTCTCACACATCAAGTGTAAACCTGGATTGCCCTGGGCAAAACATGGCCAATGGCCACCAATAAATAAACCAGGAAGACAAAAGAATTTTAAAGAATATAGAAGAACTGAACAAAACTAATATGTTTGACACAATATACATATATAAAGATTTCTCACCAAACAATTAAAGAATATATGTTTTCTTTAAAGGCACATGGGAAAGCTCTAAGAATTGATGATATATTAAGTAATAAAAGAAATCTACACAAATTTCAAAATGAAGTTAGTCTTACCTGACCATAATGCAGTTAGAAGTTAATAGGAATGGATAAATTTTTTAAATTCCTTAATGTTTGAAAATTAAGAACAAAATTAATACTGATGAATAACTCATGAATTGAAGAAATTTAAATGGAAAATATAACAATAGAGTTTAGTTATGCTGAAAAATCTAAATATCAAAACTTGAGGATTGAAACAAAAGCAGTTGTGAGGCAAATTTATAGCCTTAACCCTTATATTAGAAGAAATAAATCTCGGATTAATGCATTAAGTATCCCTGTGAAGAAGATACAAAAAATATAATGGAATAACCAAAAGAAAGCAGAAATCAATATAATAAAAGTGAATGAACAAACAAAAAAGCCCCAAAGATGCAATACAAAAATCTCAACAGTCAAAAGTAGTTCTTAAAAAAAAATGTACAAAGTGAATTTTTTCAGATGAGATTAAGAAAGGAGCAAAAAATTAATAACATTTCAAAAGGAAATGTGAATATAACTAGAGAGTAGATTAAATAAATTAGAAATACTAGAATTATAAAACAAAAACTCTCCAAAACTGTCAATTTTTTAAAAAATTTAAATATTCACAAATTATTAGAAAAATATATCTTCACAGAACTAATAAAAGAAAACCCAAATAATCCCATAACAAATACAGTAGTAGTTAAAGCTATTTCCGCCAGGAAAAACCAGGTCCGTATGCCTCTACTGAAAAATTCCACCAAATTTTAAAAGAACAGAACAGATTATCACAGTTTTGTAAAAATGGTCAATAAAACTCTTTTTATGAGTCAAACATTACTCTAATAACTCAAATCAAGACATTATAAGAATGGAAATTACAAGCGCATTTGACTGAAGATTGTAAATGAAAAAATCCTGCATAAAATCTTAGCCAATCAAATACAGTTGACCGTTGAACAGAAAGTGGGGTGCTGGCCCTCTCTGCAGTCAAAAATCCACATATAACTGATAGTCGACCCTCAGCATGTGGTTTCTTCTTACCCACGTTTCCTCTGTATCTGTGATTCTGCATCCATGAATTCAACCAACCATGGATCAGTACAGTAGTACTACAGTATTTACTAATGAAAAAAATCTGCATAGAAGTCAACCCTCACAGTTCAAATCCATGTTACTCAAGGGTCAGCTGTACAATATTAAAGATGACACATCATTACCAAATTAGGTTCATGATAGATACGAAAGGATACTATTATGTTAAATAATCCTTAAAAGTAATCTATCACTTTAAAAGATTAACAGGCAAAAAATTATGATCATCACAACACTTGCACAGAAACTGTTTTATAATTTAACATCTGTTTATAATTTTTAAAAAACTTTTAATAAGTTAGAAAGGAAAGGAATTTCTTTAACCCGAGTGAAGGTATCTATAAAACTCTAGAACAATGTCATCTTCAATGGGAAAACATTAGCACCATTTCATTTAAAGTCATGAATGAGACATAGTGATTAGATTATTTCACAGTAACAAAAATGAAATTTGACAGTCATGTAGAAGTCAGGAATATATTCTCCACATGGCAATGCTGTGAAGCCTATAAAGCAAAGTTTAAATTCAAAAATGTCTTTAAAAAAAGGATCACAGTCATCATTGTCTTCCTTTTCATTGCTCTCCACATCAATGATAGTTGGATGATATTTTAGAGTTTACAAAGAACTACCAAATACACAATCACATTCAAATCTCAAATTAGACTTAACAATAGAAAGTATTATCATTCCCATTGTACACAGGGATATAAATGACAAATAGTGTCTGTGTTTCCCATCCTATATGAGTTACCTTTCTCAGTTACGTGTAAGAAAGGTGGAGGGTGGTGGTGGCATGCTGGAGCCGCCAGGCAGAGCCTCATCACAGCCAGTTGTGTGCATTCTTCCAAACTCTACATCCAGTGACGTCATGCTCGTAGTTTCAAATCTGCCATTATGGCAATATTTATTATTTTCTATAGAATCAGAAAATACTACAAATCAGTTTGTTTGTTTGTTTTCTGGAGAGCCAGTTATTAAACATTTACTACCACATCAGTGATTAATCTTGATACAGTGTTAGTTGGTGCTGCTGCTACCACTTCCTTCCAGTGCTGTTTTCTCCTGCCACTGAGGTTCTCTTTAACCTTACTTCAGCCAACACTCTTTAATTCTCCTAAGCACCATGGGAAAGATCACCAGATTGTCGATGGGGCAATTTGCATTAAATATTGAGATAGCAAAGTGTAATTACAGTACAAGACAGGGAAAAATAACCAATCAGAAAGATGAGAATGACATTTATTGAGTACCTACTATTTGCCAGGCACTGCTATTAGAACATTTTTCTCCCTTGCTCTTCCACTTATCTCTATGACTAAGAGCCTATTAACCTCCAAATTCCTGATCTTTCTAATGCAAGGTAATTTAGCTTGTCACTCCCTCCTCCAAACTTGTTTTAGGTATAATTTTTAAGTTAACTACTCTTTAAGTTGCTTACCAAATCAAGGGCTTTTTACCCATATACTGTATCAAATTTCAGGTAAAATTTCCTATACATACAGAGCACACCTGTGTAGTTCAAGGTTTGGGGAGGGAGTACCCCTATAAGGAATGACTTGGCAAAGATCCCAGAGCCAGAACTATGGATTTTTTCCATTTTACTAACTGCATGTCTGCTAAATATGTATTTTATTAGCAAGTATGTAATGAGCTCTAAGACCCACAATTTCTCTATTTTACCTGTATAATAATAGTAATGGTAACAACTAACATGTAGCAAAACTCTTCACATTTACTATCTCATTTAATCTTCCTGGTAACTCTGTCATAATCCCACATTAATGATGGGGAAATTTGGGTTTAGAGAGTTAAGTAACATAGGGGAAACCACACACTTTGTAAATTGTAGAGAAGGGTCTTAAAATCCAAGCAGTCTAACTCCAGTGCCTGCGCTTCTAATCTTTCTGCTATATTCCTTTTGAATTCTCATAGAAAAAATAATCATGTTGATTGAAATAGTAAAAACTCAACTCTTCAGCACATTTTATGTTCATCTTTTACCACAGTATTGCTTTATTGGTTTGCTGAGCAGAATTCAGGGAATGTACAGTTTGTAACCCCAGTCTCTATGATCTGAGCAGTAAGAAGTGTGATGTGTGTAGAGAAAATCAGGTGAGAAATATCAGTAACTTGTTAGGGGAAAAAAAGCCTTTTCCCCTAGACCCATGCCATTTATTCATTCACATAAATAGGCATGGCTCTTTTGAACAGCCAATTTCTGGGCATGTGCTTTATTGTGATGTACAAGATTGATGGAAGCTTCTCTTAGCCTCAGTTTCTCTCAGCCTCTTAGCTGGGTATATCTCTTATCTCTTATCTTATTTGACATACCTAATTTATATTAACTATAAATTATGTAACTAATTTATGTAAATATAATGTCGTATTTGTCTGCATCTAATATAGTGTTTGTTTTTTAGATGAAAGTTTTACATTAGAATATTCTTTGATTCTACCACAACTCATCTCTTTCCCATGAGAGTTAATCAATTCAAGTGACAGATTCTTTTATTTCTATAAATACCTGAAAACCTCAAAGCTGTCAGAAGCAAAACAGATGGAGCCCTGTTCTTCAGGAGCACCTATTACTGAAATAACTGAACTCAGTATCCTGTAAAGGGGACAGAGGGGCATCCCTCCAGATCGTCTTCCAAGGCTGTTCTGCAACAGGGGTTTTAACTCTATGCTCTTCCTCCTATGAATCTATTCCTGCTGCTAGGAGAAAAGCAGACCTCTTGGAACTTGTATATACACTGACTTGTCTCAGCAGAATCATTTTATTTTCCTTCTGAAAGAAAGATATTATTATAGGAAACCAAATATAAGTAAACTTGATATTTAGCTGAATTCTAAGTTTGTCTTATGTCTTTAATTGGTGCTTTTTATTTATCTCTGATTGATATTTGTACAAATCTAGGTTATTATTTTGGCTTATTCTAAAAAAGTTAAAACAGTTTTATGTGAGGAATTCATTTTATAATGCACATTCTACATTATTGTGTATTTAGGAAAATATCATTATTCAATAAACTAATATTCATCAATCTATATTAATGCTTATATTTACAGGGCATTGCAAAATTAATGTGTATGTTTATTTAATCTATTTACAGTTCCTGATGATGTGTTTGCCCAGAATTATATATGGAAAGGCTCTTACAATTTCAAAGGAAGGAAACAACCGATGACCTTAACAGTTACTAGTTTCAATGCTTCCACTGGGAGAGTCAACGCAACACTCAGTAATAGCAACATGGAACTGCTGCTTTCAGGTAGCACATTAAAGGACAGCAAGCAATGCCTTCATGCCTGTATTTCCATCATTTTGTCATTTTTAGTAGTGATGTTTATACCGTGAAATATTTGCTACATTTTTTGATGATATTCATAATTCACTCAGAAAGAAGGCTTTCTGATTTTTGATTGATGCATGAATATTACTACACAAATATAAAACTCTGATTCTGAAATAAGCTTCCTCAAGAATATTTTTATGTTGCTGGAATGACACGTCATGAAATAGAGTAGAACTTTTAATTTGAATAAAGCTAACTCTTCCTTTATTGTCATAACACTGAAGGGACTGGATCAGTGATTTGCAAGCTATATTATGGTCACAAAATCATGTCGTCATATGAAAATATTTAGGAAGATATTACTATTTAAGACAGATAAGGTAGAGCTACACTACCTTAAACAGGCAAAAGGGACCCAGAGCCCATTCCACCTGCTGAACCTTCTCAAGTTTCTGTTTGCTTTATGTAGTGCACACTTTTCCCTCATTATCTTTGATTACTCTGATTTTTCTGACATTCAAATGTTTTCTCAGATGTTGTCTTGTCAGCAGTACTCCCAATGACCCTATCTAAAGTGGCTCACATTACAGTCAGACACACTCTTAGTCTTAGGCAGTCTTATCTTGTTTCACTTTCTTCTTTTCACTATTTAAAATTAGAATATCGTATAGTATGGCATGACATTACATGACCTGACGTAAGTTGTCTATACTCCAACAATACAAGCCCTAAGAGGGCAGGGGTGAGCCTCCCAGTTTGTTACTATACCTCAAAGGTTAGAAATGGAACAAAATAAGCCCCAGTGAATTTGAATTATTGCTCTCATTTAAAAATATATTTTTAAAATATTGATGTTAAAATATGGAATATATGTTAAAACATCTTGGCTATGTATATATCCCATGTAATTTTTAATAATGGAGTAATTCATGGTATAAACAAAATGGAAAGTAAAATTATATCTACTGATTTTATAAATTTTACAAGAACTACAAAGCATCATTTTGTATTATTTAATGATCCTACATTAAACCTAAGGTAAAAGTATTAGAAGTTAATATGTATTTTAATTTTTAAAATATACACAATTACATGATATAAATTGAAAGAAGCTTTATATGAAGGAAAGGAATGCATTTAAACTGACTACTATTTATCTTTGAAATAAAGTTTTACTTTCCTTCTGTAAGAGTTAGCACAAAATAAATGTATATGTATTCTAATGTAGACAAATTTCAAAACAGATTTCTACAAATATGGAGAAACAAACATAAATTGACCAGTTTAATTTGCTGTCAATGTCTACATAAAAACAATTATAACATTTTCCCAGCAATTTTTATTTCGTCTTTTCCCTGCTAATCGTAATTCACTTTAAATCAATATCTGTGTATCATTATATTTGTATTCCCAGCATACTCTTATGATACCTTATTATATAGGTGAAAGATGAAGTGAATGAATTAAGAGTCAAATTTCAACCATCAGTTAATAAAAAAAATATTTACTTAGACCCTTATTATCTATCATTCTCCTGAACACATTTACATTTCAGTTTATTCCTACTCTCAAATACTCCCTGTTGAGGAAAATAAATGGAGACCTTTTTGCTTCTCTTCTCATGCCTTTTCCTATGTTTACCTTCTTGAATTAAAAATCCTACTTGATTTTTGAGATCCAGCTCAAATGTTCTTGTTCTTGAGAGTATTTCCTGAGCACTTCACTGTGAAATAATCCCTCTTCTGGCATATAATTCATTGTACTCTTTCATGTATTTTAGTTAGTTGTTACCTAATTTATATCTCCTATTTCACTGGAAATGCTTCTCAGCATCCTATCTTCAGATAGGAACAACATATTCATCTTTGTGGCTCCCGTAACACCTAAAATACTCTTTCTTAGGGTTGGTGCCTAATTCATAATTAATTTCATTAATTAACAATATTAATGAAAATATCAGGAATTTTAACATTTGATTCATATCCTTGAAGATTTTAAATCTGATTAGGGAAGAAATCATTTTGTTTGCAATAATCATGGAATGATGTTATTACGAATAATAGTACTTAATTTTAATAGGTAATTTAAATTTAATAAGTAATTTAAACCCCACAATTAAGATTTAAGTTGAGAATTTCAACTGTGAGAGTGATCAATATGTATTGCAAGATTTGTGAAAAACATTATGGGTGAAGCTGGCCTTGACTTGGCCCTGTTTTATTTCTTTTCCTATAACATGTATTTATGATCTATTTAGAGTTATAGATAATGAAGGTGAGCATAACTACTTGAAAAATTAATGGACTAAAATGTCCTTACATTTTGCAGGAGTATATAAAAGCCAAGAAGCTCGCCTAATGTTACACATCTATCTTATTAAAGTACCAGCTCATGCTTCTGTGAAGAAAATGAAGGAGGAAAATTGGGCCATGGATGGCTTTGTAAGTATAGTTCTTTAAAGGCCTGCTGCTGATTTTAATAACAAATTTGTGCTTTGGTTTGTTACTAAAATTCCACAAAAATGTAATTTTCTAAATCAAGCTAATTAAACACACACTCATAAATTATCAAAATTACTATTATGGGTAAGTTATTTTTAAAAAGAAACAATTCAGTATAAATATTTAGTAATCTAATGTGTCAAACCTACTGAAGCCTATGACCTACTCTCTTCTTTCCCAAAAGATCCTCCTCATAAAAGAAGGCTTGTTAGTTGAGAGGATGTAGTCAGGGTTCTCATGCGCATTTCAGCAGACTCCTGGGCAGATTGTGAATAAGGCTGGTTGCTTCCAACTGCCAGTTCAGAAACTCCATCCACATAAGTGGCTGAATAGGACAGGGTAACTCCGTGGTGAAGCTATGGTCCTATCCAGAGGAAGCAGCTTGCATAACTTCCTTTTCATAGACAACTTTATAAAATATTCTAAATCTGTTTATGAAGAGTAAGTTTGGTTCCTGAGGGAAAAAAATGTCCATCCTGTCTCCGTATATGTGCCATTATTTATGAAGTTGGGATCTAACTCATTTTCAGTGCTTTTAGATTGTTGAATTGTATAGTTTTATCTAGGAAACAAATACAATGAATTCACTTATTTAAATACTAGAGTTTAAACTCTTCGTTTTAGAAGCATTTTGTTTCTAAAAATGGCCATGCCCAGGTTATGTCTGATAATGAGGAATAAACCACTTGTTTATTCAAATGTTGAACTTCTCTGAATAGTTTGGTATAATGTTTTGCTTTTGAGGATGAGGGTTCAAGTTTTCTCTTTTTGGGTTTTTTTTTTTTTAAATAACTTCCACAAAAACATACATGACTTAGGTAACTAATTGCAACTAATCAAAACAAACTTAAGAGTAAATTCATATCACTAGTTATCAGGAACACTGAAATGTACCAATTCCTATTTTATTTGTGAGATCAAATGACACTATGCATACAAAGTATTTTTAATATACAATTTTACACACATGCAAGGTGTAGGTAATAGTCAGCATTCATAGCATTAGACAGAGCCACAGAATCTCAAGGTCAAACCACAAATATTTAGTTCTTTCTCCTGTGTGAGGTTAGTTGTGGGGGCTCCACCTGAGGCTGTGGTGGCAAATTCAGGGATGCTCCAGGTGGGCCCAGGCTGGAGGGACAGCAACTATTGGGAGCATAGTCTTCTCTTGTCAAAGTTCTGAAACTCAGAGGGACAAAGTGGAAACATGCCCCTCCTTTTTTTCACAGCCCTACTGACATGTAATTCATATACCCTGCAATTTACTCATTTAAAGTGAACAATCCAATGGTTTTTCATGTATTTACAGATGTATAAACATTGCCATAGTTGATTTTAGAATATTTCCATCACCTCAAAAATAAAGTCTGTATCCTTTAGATATTACCCAATCCATCCACCCCTCATCCCCACTCCAACCCCAAGCAAGCACAACTCCATTTTCTGTCTCTTTAGATTACCCGGTTCTCGACTTTCATATTTATGGAATCATAAAATACATGGTCTTTTGTGACTGGCTTCTCTCACATATTATAATAGGAAACATGCCTCTTAAGGCCTAGGCATGGAACTGACCTGTTGTCAATTCCATCCACTCCATCAGCCAAAGCAAGTCACAGGGACAAACCCAACTCAGTGAGATGGAAAGTATATTCTTTGCATGAAACTTAAAGGGAAGGGAGAGAAGGACTGCATCTATGCTGAATAGTAATCTAATCTATGAAATACAGTATTATTATATTTTTATTTTAATTGCCCATTTGCCTCATTCTATTTCATCATAATCATTGTCATTTTTCTTGACAGCAGGTTTCTTAACCTAAAAGAAATCTATAAACCTAAATTATAATGTTAATAATAACAATCCCTTTTTCCAGTATCATAATTGTTTAAAATGAAGTTTTTGATTTCACTCTTGATGGCAGATTTTTACAGTGTGCTGTGTTTTGCATAGTACAAGATATGGAGGAAGAAACTGCATAGTAAAACTGAGTATTTACTAAGGCTGGGAAAAATATAGCTGTGGCCAGTCTTCAGATTTAATCATACTTATAAATATTTTTAGGTTTCTGCTGAGCCTGATGGAGCTACTTATGTATTTCAAGGATTTATTCAGGGCAAAGATTATGGGCAATTTGGACTACAAAGACTGGGTAATGTATTCATTTTTATTTTCATGTAGTTCCTTTATTAATCCAGATATCATAAGAAAACACAGTAGATTCTGGACATTAAGCACACTTACCACACTTTGAATTTTGCATTGTCAGGACTATACATTGATGCATCTGATGGCCTTTTGAATAACTGCATTCTTCAAAATATTGGTTCTCTATGTGCCAACTCTGTACAATGTTTAGTTTTTATCATATTTCTAATAAACATGACAAACTGCCATGCCCTTAAGCAAGTACAAAGGAGAAAAAGTGGTATAGATATAAAAAGAAATATTAAACTAAATAATTTCATTTTATCTCATGAGAATTATAATACTTCTCTTCAGTAGGAATATTGTTGCAATTTTCTTACTCCTCCAAAAATACAGTGGCACTTTGAGAAACTTACAGGGTCTGGAAGGGGAAAATAACTTTGAGGAATGAGCCCCTTTTCAGGGTTTTGTGCTATTCAGATATGTAAATTTTCTGTGGTAGGAGGCACGGGGTTTTGTCATTTTCATTTCCTAACTCTTCTAAAATATGTATACACATATAATGATCTTGTTCGAATGTATTTATTAACATAGCTTTTGGTGTATAATTTTCCTAAGGTATACTGTCTCCCATTATTACATTGTGATATTAATGCATAAAGAGTAAATTCAAGCTCTAAAAACTATTGCTTGACATTTATCTTACAAATTCCATTGGTCTGAACTTTTACATAAGTATTCTGAGCCCCAGGAAAAAAAAAAGTATAGAATAAGGTACTAACATTTTTTTTTTAATTTGGACTACAGTATGGCTTAGGTGAACATAGCTATTTATCAAAAAAGCAAATTAGCCTTCTCCAAATGAACAACGATAATAGGATGTCATTTCAGATAATGTCTTGCCAAAATTCTTAGTTTTAAAAACAGGATAAAACATTCATTAGCACAGTACATTAACACAGTCATATAATTGAATGCAGGATGTTTTCACATAACATTCCCCAAAGCATCTCATGCATTACATGTCTAAAACAGAACCTATATAAAAGAAGCAATTTTCTTTCTGAAATTCTTTGAAAAAGAGCTGCTTGTTTATTTTCTCTTCCCCATTCTGTGCCAGCATTCTGGCAAACCTGATTTTTCTCATTTCCTAACTGTGCTAATGTCATAACCATTTCCTCAGCCCCAAGTAGAACATACCTAGTCCTATGCCTTCCTATCTCTTTCATCCACATAAAAGAGTTCTGTTGATTTTAACTACGAAGTGTTCCCCTAAATCCTAGTGCCCTAGTTCACATTTTAATTTCCATTTTTATCTGGGTTGTTGTTATGGTCTTTAAAATACTCCAGCTTTCAGACTGGACTCCGTAGTCATTGTTCAAAATTCTGTATCTTATCACTGAGCCTTTTATTTACAGATGACTTCAGTTATTCCTCACTGCAGGTGGGTGAAAAGTTTGAGCTCTTTAGAATAATATTTATGCGTTCTCAGAAAGCTTATCACTTTAGCCTCCTACTCCTACCACACATCCTTTCCACACAGACATGCCTAATGCTTATCACATCCCCTAAATATGCCATTCACTTTCCCATTCCTCAGATTCTGATGGTCCTGCCTCCTCCTCCATTTGTTATTCTACAGATTTTCTTCAAGGTCAACCTCACATTGTATGTCCTCCAGAAAGCGTTCTTACATTCCACCAGATGGAATTCCTCCTTCCTTTCCTAAAGCATACTGATCATTTATGCTTGAGATATACACATATTTGTGTCTTTGTATTCTTCCCACAATTGTATGAACTCCTCAGTTCAGAGACTCTGCTTATTTATTATTCTGTATCCTTTCCTGGAAAAATATCTTATATATAATAGGCATTGTGCAAAATTGTGTGGAAATGAGTTTCATGAATTATTTTTTGTTTACTATGTATATTTTCAAGTACATGTCTTGTAGACATTTCCAAGTAGATTAATCTTGAGAAAGGAAGAAATTAATTGGTTCATAAAAATAAAAAATCAATTGCGATAAAACAGAGTTGATGTTTTATTCATAATTTTTTTATAGGGCTGAATATGTCAGAAGGTTCGAATTCTTCAAATCAACCTCATGGTACAAATAGTAGTTCTGTGGCCATTGCTATTCTTGTGCCTTTTTTTGCACTTATATTTGCAGGATTTGGATTTTATCTTTATAAACAAAGGTAAGTTTGTTGATTTTAACTACAAAACGTTTCCCAAGCCTACATTTCATGTTCTTTTCACTCTCTAGTTCAAATTTAACTTCCATTTTTTTCTGGGTTGTTGAAATCTCAATGTGCTAGGTATCACCACAGTTGTTGAAACCTTTATTTCCCGTGCCTGTCCCTCCACCACCCCAATATACACACAACAAAAATTGCTCTAAGTTGCACACGGCTTCTGTTTAACCCTTCCTCCTTTTTCCCTGCCAATTTCCTGGTACATAATTAATTTTATAAATTATTTCTGCATTATTCATAGTGAGACTTTAGAGATACAAGATCTAGGTTTAAACTGATGCCAGATTTGTTTAGAAAACTAGGAAGAAGCTTATGTACAAACCTCTTAGTTCATGTGACAATACTGACAGATTTTATCCAGGCAGCTAGATGATACAATCTTCTAATCCTCTCATTTATCTTCTGTTGCTTTTAGAAGAGGATGCAATTAACATGTTACATTTGTGATATATCTCATACATGACTATACAGATCATTAGTTGGTCCCTGTTCACTACATCCATCGCAACATCCTAGTGAGGGGCTTTACTATGCAATTGTCCACCATTTGGGACCATCCTTTATCAAGAAAAAAGTATGCAGGTAACCAGAGAGTTAAATAAATACCTAAATTCACTTTTCTCAAAACTGATTTTTTTATTATAAATATCAGTTGACATTATCTAAGAATGATTTATTTAATGTTATGTAAATTTGTAATTATTGTGTATTAACAGCTATTTAGGCTTTGTCAGTAGCAGATATTATTAATGATAAAAATCATCACTAAATTTATAAAGCATATTATGCTAATCATTTTTATTATTGTGGTAAAATACACATAACATTAAACCATTTAAACATTCTAGGGGTACAATTCAGTGGTGTTTAGCACATTCACAATGTCAGAACCATCGCTCTAAAGGAAACTCTGTACTCATTAAACAGTCACTCCCTATTCCTCCCACCCCTGCCTAGGCAACCACTATTCTGCTTTCTGCCTGTCTTGGTTTGCCTATTCTGGATATTTTATATAAATGGAATCATATAATATTTGACATCTTGCCTGTGGCTTCTTGAACATAACGTTTTCAGATTTCATCCATGTTATGACATAGATCTATACATAATTCCTTTGAATGGCTGAATGATATTCCATTGTATGTTTGAATGTGTTATGTTTGAATATGTCCATTCATCAGTTGACGGACATTTGGATTTTTCCTATGTTTTGGCTATTGTGAATAGTGTTGCTATTTGTATATTTGTATACAATTTTTTGTATGGATACCTGTTTCAGTTTTTTTGAGTATGTACCCAAGAATGGAATTGCTGGGTTACATGGTAATTCTACATTTAACTTACTGAGCAACCACCAAACCATTTAGCTCAGCAACTGTACCATTTTATATTCACACCAACAATATGTGAGGGTCTGATTTCTCCACATCCTCACCAATACTTTTTTTTTGTTTTTTTCCTTCTTCTTCTTCTTTTTTTTTTTTTATTGTAGCCATCCTAGTGAAATAGTGTCTCATTATGGTTTTGATTTGCATTTCCCTAGTGACATTGAATATCTTTTTATGTGCTTCTTGGCCATTTGTCTATATCCTTTGAAGAAACGCCTATTGAAGTATTTTGCCCATTTTTAAAATTGGGTCATTTATGTTGCTGTTGTTGAGGTATGAGGGTTCTTCATATAGTCTGGATACTAGACCCCTTTCAGATACACAGTTTGCAAATATTCTTCTTTATGTCAGTTGTAGTTCCACTCTCTTGATACTATCTTTTGATGTTCAAAAGTTTTTCACTTTGATAAAGTCCAGTTTATTTCTATTTTCTTTTGTTACTTGTGCTTTTAGTGTTACACCTAAGAAACCATTGACAAATTCAAGTTCACGAAGATTTACCTTTATGTTTTCAAAACTAAGAGTGTTTTAGATTTAGCTCTTATATTTAGAGCTTTAATTTATTTCAAGTTAATTTTTGTTGATAGTATGAACTTTTCTAAAGCTTCATTTTCCTTAAAGCTATTGCTCAATATCAGAAAAATAAAATTATTTTATGTCTTTGTGATTTTTATCTAATTAGAAGGAAATGATGTTGCTTCTGTTTTTATTGTGACTCTAGTTTGAAAAAAGAGAGACAAATATGATCCACTAGAATTATGCACCTGGCAAGAGCAAGTTGTAAACAATATAACATATCACAATATATAGATGATACTATTGAAAGAAACTTAAGGTATATTTATTTTTTAATTATCATCATACAAATCACTTAATTTTTAGTAGGAAGAAAATTCAAAACATGCATTAAGAATAGTAAAGTCATAAAATGCCAAGTACAAATTACAATAAAATAGTTGAAATGTATACTATTTGGTGTAAATAAAGTAGTTGAGAAACAGATTTATATTAAGATATATCCTTTTTAGGAATTAGATTTGAGAAATAGCTAGTCAAGTAAGCCTTCGTTCCATTACAAATGTCAGCAAATGATGCAGTGGGATGTCAGAAAGAGAGACTAGAAACAAACACTGGTCAAAGGCGAGAGAAATTAAGAAATAAAGCAGGAATTCAAGACAAGCAACTTACACCATTCAGCCTAGATTCCATGTGTTTTGTTAACTAACAGCAAATGTTCAGTTATCAGTAACTCTTTGGAAACTATTTTCATGACTTGAATATCAGCATAGTTAATAATTTCTTTGAGATTTTGAATTTACTTGGTCTAATGTATATCATTTTAAGCCATTGAATGTTTATGCTTCTGGGATACTGCAAGCACCTTCCCAAGTTAGGCGTAGGCATTAGATGTCTACGCTTCCTGGGACCCTCTTCTTACTACTGTATAACCAGCTCCTTATTGTCCTTCAAGTCTCAGATTAAATTTTACCTCTTGAGCAAGGCTATCTCTTATTACCTCTCCTAAAGTGGCTCCTAGCTGCTCTCTGTCGTACCAACTATTTTCCTTTTCATCAAAACAATTCTCATTATTTAATATTTCTCTTGTTTTATTTATTTTGAATTTATTCATTGCTTTCTATCATTGCAATATGAGTTCTATTGAGAGTGATGATTTTGTATGCTTTTTTTGTAAAAAAAAAAAAAAAAGTATATATCCAGTACCTAGGCTCATGCCTGGAATAATAGGTGCTCAGTAAATATCTGCGGAATGACTAGTAATGAGATTTAAATTCATCATCATCATCATTTATTCATAGTATACATGTTAATTCATAATGATGACATTATTTCATAATATAATTTATGAGAATAGCCATAATATCATTTATTTACACTTGTATTACTCATATTGGTGTTGTACTTACAAATGTGAATGGATCACTATAATAAATATATATTATATGTAAATAATAAAAGTCACTGAGGATTTAAAATGACAGGTAAATTGTTCAAATTCAGTGTATTGAATTTATGATTTCTCAATTAACACTTTCAAGTTACATTATCCATTAGCAATGATAACTCAAGCATGTTGTATTTGAGCCCTACTCTGCTATTTCTAGAAGAAAGTTAACACATAACTAATCAATGTTCTCATCAACAGGACTGCACCCAAAACACAGTATACAGGATGTTCAGTTCATGAAAATAACAATGGCCAAGCAGCTTTTGAAAATCCCATGTATGACACCAATGCAAAATCAGTGGAAGGGAAGGCAGTACGATTTGATCCCAACTTGAACACAGTCTGCACAATGGTATAACGCGGCAACTCTTTGCCTTCTTCGGAAGTTTGGAAATCGACACACAAAACAGTGCGCATTTAGTTCACTGATAAACAAATTAAAGCACACTTTTCAGGACTTGCTGGGTCACCTTTTTCCTGAGGAATGATAGAAAAGAGTGTTTTTTTCATAAACTGGACTATAATTCTTCATGTGTACCATGGAGAGTTTTACAGAAATTTGGCTGCACTCTGAGAGTGCTTACTCACAGTTTATTTGCTTTTTTTAAAAAGGAGATTATTCTAAAACATAAACTTATTTGCATATATTGGAGGAGCATCCACTATCAGTATTTCTGTGCTTTATAAACTATATTAGAGGGACTGGGTTTAAAAACAAAAAAGATATAAGGTAGAAAATAAGAGCTATACTTACAAGAGTCAATAGATCACTGACTTCTCTTTAACTGTCATGAGCTACATCACACCTGTAAGTCTGAATTTCACACCACTCTATCTGCTGTTCGTTCTTATTAATTGGGTCATTGTTTTCTTATTTCTCTGGTTATTTCAGTTTGAGTCATGCTCTGAAATGTTTATCAGCTAATTTATGGCACAGAAGAGATAAGATTGCCCACTCTCATTTGACTCTTTCTGGTTTTTGTTCTTCAGCATCACGTTGCTGTCTTTTTTTAGACTAGTTGTCACAGTGCCTGCAAATAGCAAGGTCATCATGCTCTCCTCCTGATTTCCCACATTGTTTTGTAACCAATATTATTCAGTGAGCCATGGGGCAGTGCTTATCTCATTGTTTTAGTCTGTTTTGTCAGTCAGAAACCAGTTTAGGTGGCAAAAATTATCTGTAATAATGAAGATTTTGCAGTTATCTGAGACACCAAACTTAACATTCTTTACCAAACTTTACAATGTTTTTGAAAGACCAAATAGAACCTATTAATCTATTGTTTATTTAGTTTACAATGTATCAACTTTTCCTCAGTTGAGCCTTCAAATTTAATTAACTTTGTTTTGAACTTTTATCTAACAATGAATTAGAAATACAAGCTTTTTAAGCTTTTAGCTATTATCTAACAATGAGTTAAACATATATTTTCAACCAACCCTTAATCATAATTCCTAAAAAAAATTTTACTTTCAAATCACCAATATAAAGTTGTTTCCTAAAGTGGTGGATTTACCAAATTTTCATATATTTTAAAATTTCTATACTCTTACTCCTAAGAAGTAGATTTCGGATGCGACAGGTTTCTGTCATTGTCACATTAAGATACGTATTTGCAAGTTATTGGTGGCTCATTTACAACCGTATCACAGTAATGCCAGCATTTTGGTTTAATAGGTCATTGTCTTTCTTTTATAGCATGTTTTATTTCGTTGAATAAATTATGTACCCAGTGTGAACTCTTTGTTGTTGTCCCTTTCAAGTACGGATAATCCTGTAAACAGTCTCCACTTTTTGGATCATGAGACAGAGTGCCTACGAGCAATTACTGCACCCGGGAGCGTTGCTTGGATCTATCTCTACAACGTATAGTGAATTTCTTGTAAACCACTTTGAGATACATTGTTTTGAAAATTCATATAATTTTCTCAACATTGTATTCTACTGACAGGATGCTGTTTTAAATTTTATTCCATCAGTTATTTATTCTTGTTTATTCAAATGACTGCAATAACAATGATTCATTCATTAATGTTAAGGTTAATACATTTAAGATCTTGTTTAAAACAATGTTTCTTCTGCAACTGGCTACTCCTCTTATATTAATGCATACACTTTTGTAAAGAAGTATATTTTTATGAAAAAAAACTTTGTAAAAGTATGATGTAAATTTTCAGTGCAATGTAAACAAAATAAAAATGGATAATTGCTTTTGTAAAATGTGTATTTTTTTCAAAATTGTCTGCCAGTGTACTGATTAGTAAAAGGAATGAATAGTCCATATTTATTTGGTGTTGTGAAGTTCCAAAACTGCATATTATATATCCTTAGTTCAAAATATAATAATGAAATATAGATGCTTTTCTTCTTTATATTCTGTTGTTCCCCAAGTGTGCCACTCTTTTAGAAGTAAGTAGATTCCCAGTAAATGCAATAGTATCATAAGAACCTCATCATAGAATTCTCCTTAAATCTAAATATTTTAATAATACATACTATCTAAATGTAGGTATACTTGATGATTTCTAGCATTTCTGTAGCATAGTTTCTTAGAGATACTTATGTTAAGCATGTCTCATAGATATGAGCTCAATAACCTTTTGAGCTGCAACATTAAACTAATACCCCAAAATAAATCTATCCTGCCAGGATAGAACATGTAAAGTTTTGTACTCAAGAAAGTTATCAAGTTTCTATAAAGTTCAAATCATAAGTTATTTAAGTTTAATTTTTTTAGATAACTCTTTTTCACAAAATATATTGTCTTTATATTTCAAAACTTCAAACTCCAGCCTTTATAGTCTATCTCTGTCTATTACACCTTCATTTTAGAAATAAATGCTTCTTGATATAATTGTAGATTCAGTTTTAACTTTGTTAACTATATTACCTTCACCTATCACTCACTTCATTTCTTCTATATTTTCTCTTGTTGTTCTTTGTCTTTATTTTTATTCCCCTGTGTTTTTTTTCTTCTTGCTTTTTCTTTATATATTTTTTAATTTGCTTTCTTTCTTCTGATGCTTTTCTTAAAACATCCTGTTTTACAAGTCTTATTCTTTTTGGCCTTTTATTATTTATCATTTTTCCTATTCTCTTTGTCTTTTTAACCCTCTCAAAAGTTAGCAGCAATTTTAGTGGGAGTAATTTTATTTTTATATTTTCCCAGCTTTCTTGAAGTATAATTAACAAAATTATAAGATATTTAAACTATAATGTGATAATTTGATAAACGTATTTTGGAGAATGAGAACATTTGAGCTCTACTCTCTTAGAAAATTTCAATTAAGGAAATAATTTGAAAAAGGGTTCTTGTACTTCCCTTATATTTAAGAACATTAAAGCCATAGATTCCACTCAGGATCACTTGATAATAGAACATAATGATAACAATTGTGGAAATAAACCAAAGGTCAGATTTACTTTACTTGTTCTTTTTACTTACAAGTGAGGGGGGGGGGAAGTCAAAACTGGCTAAAAGATCAATAAAAATAACTAAATGATACTCTGTTAAAGAGAATACATTGACTGTCAAAGTACTAATCTGTAAATATCTATAAATTTAAAGTAGGCATAGTTAAAATAAGGCAAAAAAAAGAACTTCTAAAAATGAGTCTAGGAAGTAATTTAGAATGGGCAGTTTGAAATTTGGCTGAAAGAAATATTGATTTGCTTTTCCTTTTTTTTTTTTTTTTTTTTTTTAGGATGACTTTGGAGAAAAGGGAATATTGATCTGAGAAGATACACATGTTGTAAAAATCTGAGAAATATCTTTCTGTCATCACTTTCATGAGCTTGGTATTCTAAAGTAATTTAAAAACAGATTTAAAAGTTATCAAGGAGTGGAAATGGCCACTGGACATTAGATTTCTTTCTTCAGTAAACAAAGCAACAAAACTAGTGAATGCCTGCCAGATACTTTCTCAACTTTTAATAAGTTCCCCTGTGTAAGAATTTTATTAGTTTTGAAAAAGAAGTATATTCTACACATTCAAATTCACAGCTAAAAATTGTATTGCAAACACGAAACAAGAACCCTGTGCTTAAATTCTCATAAGGTCCAAATCTTGCTTGTAACTATTAGCATACCTGTGAAAATAAGGATGAACCCATACGCTTCGGCAGGACCAATGAGATGCATAACTGTAGAGGAAAACATAGATCCATCTAGGTGGAAGGAATTAAAATAAACTGAAAAGCCTTCCTTCTCAGTATGTATCTTCTTCATATCCTTCAGTTAAGATGTTGTATCTCCTAAAGGAACCTATTAGAAAGAAGTATGTTATCGGAGAATATCTTACGATAGCATTGTAATCCCAATGAGCAAATTAACACAGCGATTACAGGGCAAGTCAGTAGAGCAGGTGCTCCTAGTCTTTTTATTTTTAAACCAGGACTTTTCCAGTCTATGGCACCCTTTTTACAATGAAGGTTTTAAATGCATAAAATGAAACATAAAGGAAACTAATGATAATAAAATAGTATAAAAATATTTTCAAATATTCTAGTATATGTATACTAATATACATATATATGAATATATACTTACATATAGATACTAAAACATACATACATAGGTACTTCTTTACTGATATATTAAATAAGCAGTGGGGCTAATAATTTCTGTAATTTTAAAGAGTATCATAAGCAATATTTTAAGATATTCATAACATTTAACATGACATAAAATACCTGCGATTTTTATTAGTGACAAAAATCAGAGATTATTTTTGCCCAGCTTTTTACAGCAAGAAATACTGTATTTTAATTAGAAGAACAATGAAGATAAAGGTGTAGCTTTTCCCCACCCATGTTCACAAAATTTTTGAATTCTATCTGCTTCCCAGGTAACCCTGCTTTAGAGGTTGGGATTTATAGCAAATGATGGGACAGGGAAGAAAATATTTCTTGTTCTCTTGAGCTGTTGGCAATGAAAATTGAGTGCTTAATTTGCACTTTGACATAACAACACAAAGTCGATGGCTCTGAGAAGAAATCCCCAATGGAAAGGAGTGAGTATAAATAGCAAAATGTCATTAATTTATTAACACAATGAATATTTTCTAACATTAAATGTGTTACTACTCTACCATAAGGCATAATGGCTACTGGATAAATAAAAGTATAAGAAACATAAATCTTATCTTTAACAAAGTCTTGTCAAGCTATTAAAATTCTTAAAATATATCTGGAAGATATTACATAATAATTCTATGTGGTAACTGTGTTCATCTCTGTATATTTTTACTCTCACTACTTTCTGTTATTTAAAATTGACTTTTATGGAATTATAAATGAATCTTTGACAAATTTTAGTCTACTGAATAAGATACTACTTTCTTTTTTAGTCTAATGATTAAGAAGTATAGAAGTAATTTGCATAATGTGACATCAATGTGTACTCTTCAGAATATTCAGAATTTGATGGACTTAATTTGAAAACTGCATATTAGTTTAATATGCATATTAGTTAAATTAATATTATGGAAAACTTGGACATTTCTTCACAAAATGATCATAGGCTATTGATTATATCAAAGAGGAATTTATGACTTACTTTTTAATTTCATCTGTATGTGTTTTCTTAGGAATCTTTATTGAAGATTTATCTATAAAGTGTCTTTGCAATTTAACTGAAGGAAAAAGCACTGACAATTTCAACAGAAGTCAGTTAGACTAGATAAGACAAAGGTCAAATTTATATCTAAAGATATGCTACTTATTGGGTAAGGTAAATCAGTATTTTTTTTTTTTTTTTTTTTGCCTAGTAATTCTATTCAATAGGTTATCCAAAAGAAATAATCAAAGAGGTGTTTGACATGGCTTTTCATGCAAAATTTGTATATGGTAAAAAAGGTATCACTAGTTACCAATATGTAAGCAGTGTAAATATTCATTGATCATGGATTGTATTAGAAATGACCATACATTTATAACTAAGTATTAAAAATCATATTCAAGGTTAATAACATGAAGAAGACTTCAAATTTTAAAACAAAAACCACTCTTACTCTCTCTGCCACTCCCTTTTTCTCTTTCCACTTTTCTTTTTCTTCCATATACAAACACAAATGTCCTGAAGCAAAGAAATAAAATATAAATAGTTATGATTATCAGGACTATGAATAATTACAATCTTGTTGTTTGACTTTTTTCCAGGAGTGCATATATGTTAATTACATTACAAAAGTAATAGTTAAGAAAAATTGTTTGAAAGTTGAAAATCAGATTTTACTTTGATGATAACTTTTCGTAGAAGATTCAGACCCAAGAAGTAATAGTTGAAGAGTCTAAGCTTAGGAGACTCACTCACATCAACTGTATCATATAAAAAAAATCCTAAGAATTAAAGGGATAATGTCTTACATATAGCAAATTAGTTTAAATGAGTTAAAGAAGTGAGAAAAATTTAAACATCCATTGAATAATAGATGATTTTTGTCAAATATCTATGTATTTTCACTTTCTTTTTGCTATTTGAATTCCATCAAAAGTTCCCAGAATAAGAAGATTGAACAAACAGGTAATTTTTTCCCTTGAAAGCTAAACTTCTTCTAGAAAATGTAACTAAAGTACTGAAAAGAACCTAAGCTAATGTTTTTATGTTTATTCTCTATATTTTAGGAAATAAATACTTCTCCAAATAACTGTAACAGTATACGTTTTACTTTATAGAACATTTTAAGAAATGTTAAAAACCTTAAAAAGTACCTGACCAGAAATTATTTTTTGTATTATTATTATTCCTTTGAGCCTATGAGGTTAATAAATCTCTTTTTCCTTAAAGCAATTACATTATCTAACCTAACTTTTTTTACATTTCATTTTCTGTTACTAAGATGTATTTAAAGTAATTTTACTTTGAATAGTGCCATGTAACTAAGTGCAAGGCATCATTATTAAGTGACACTTTAAAATATTCCTTAGCACTGTAAAGAAGCAGAAACCGTTATTATTTGCCTGGTAATTTAATAAGTGGTTTCTTTATTTAAAGGACATTTTAGTTGTTCATATGTCCCTCCACCCCTATAGTAACAGGCTTCAGCAATACCTTATTGTTTAAAATTACAATTTCACTTCTAACTCTTAGGATATGATTGACATTGTACAGACGACAAAGATGTATGAAAGTATTTCGAGAACAAAAATAAAAGTTATGTGTCATCTGTACAAAGTGTGGAAAAGTTAATGTTAACTAAGCCGCTTTAAGAAGCAACAAAGTAAATAAGGACCAATAAACTTATTTACAGAACAGAGACAGACTCACAGACATAGAAAACAAACTTATGGTTACCAAAGGGGAAAAGAAGTTGTGGACGGATAAACTGGGAGTTCAGGATTTGCAAATACTAACTACTATATATAAAATAGATAAACAACAAGGTCCTATTGGATAGCACAGGAACTATGTTCAATACCTTGTAATGGCCTATAATGAAAAAGAAACTGAAAAAGAATATATATGTATAAATGAATCACTATGCTGTACACCAGAAATTAATGCAACATTGTAAGTCAACTATACTTCAGTTAAAATTTTTTTAAGGAGTGCATATAATAATTAAATAATTATTAAATAATAATATTTAAAAAGAAACAGTAAACTAAATTTATTCATAATGAAAGTTTAATATATAAAACAATTTACCGGAAAAATTAATAGTTCTTCTATAACATTGTTTTGAAAATGCAAATCTGTTCCAACATGATTGTTATATCAGGAAACAATTTGAGTGTTGCAAAATTTCACATTTGCTTACTCAGGACTCCTCCCAACCACAGACAAGCCTGAGCACAGTTAACCTCAGCACCCTGAACCTGTACTGCATGGGAATACACCACACACACCTGCAAACACCCTGCCGCATACCTTGGGTCACTCTGTGTCACGAGGCACTTCCATCTACATCTGTTATCACAGCTGTTCATCAGATTTCACATAATTCTCCTTCCTCCCCCGCACAATAACACATAAACTACAATCTTTCCAATATACACTTCTGAAAACACACTTCCAGTCTTGTTTAAGGTAAATACTATATTTATTGTAGTACATGTGCATTTTTAACCATGTATATAACTCCACTATCATTTTTGTTAGATTTATGTTATGTTTCACTAACAAAATGTGTGTGTTTTGCCCCAACCCTATTTTCCTTACAGATATTTTGGCTTTTTATTACATGATTTTGCCCTACAGGTTAATTTTTAGTAATACATGTGGTCATATTAGAGCAGAACTGATTGTAATTATTTGTTTTTCCATTTTAATGCATTTTTATGTTTCAAACATTAGAAAGAATAAAATAATATAAAGAAAAAAATTCCCCTTTGACCCTGTTCTCATCCATACTTGTAAGTCCTGTGAATCAGTCCTATTCATATGTTTACCCTTTTTCATAATTTCATAATTGAACTATTTTAAAAAAATTTCTTACTCAAATTTGATCAACTAAGAGAATAATCCTTTAAGATCGTATACAAAAGTTTTGATGTGAGAAAATAAAAATTTCTAGGTAGTTTGGGACACTAGATGAAACTGATGTGTTATACATCAGGTATACATGAGTATCAACCTTAAGAGAGAAGCTTTTTAGAAATCTCACAACAATGAGATGACACTGACCCTGAAATGAGTACTTCATCAGTGCTCTCCATGTACCTCCCTTGATTTTAGCAATTTCTATATCTAGTCTATAAAATGTATCAGTAACTAACCAACATCAATTCTTTGGTGAAATAAAATTTAGTAATTTTTTCTATCTTTGTAGTGAAATATGTTTTAATATTGATTATATTCATCTCATCTGATACAACACAACTGTTTTGCCTTTATTTGATTTTAAATGTGTTAGATTCAGTGTCCTTTAGCAGAAGACCACTAGGAACACACGTATGTTCGAACAAATTTGGCTTTATTTCTTGTCCCAGTGAAGGAGAGTGAGAAGGCTCCCCATGGTTCCCATGGTGTGTCTCAGTAAGAAAGTGTTAGAGTATTTGCACTTGTGTTGGATGATATTGGTGAAATTACAGAAGTGAGGTTTTTCTCCGGTTTGGAAGCAGGAGTAATTCTATGATTGAACATTTTAATCTTAAGGAGGAGGAAATGCTACACTGGAGTTTAGCCATAGTTGGTAAAGAAGTTGAGTTACTCATATTGGTCAGAAAAGGGGGATGTTTGATTATTTTTGTGGATTAGAAATGTTCATGTTTTGTCTTTGTTTATATGTGAGTAAGGAGTGGTCTTATTTTTCTCTTGAACAATCAGAGGCCTCTACTACTGATGGTCTATGAAACTGTCCATGTTTAATAGGAGAACATCAGGGTATAGCTGTAGTTCCAGGCTAGCTCGTAGCTACACCAAGTCATAGCTGGTTGTACCAGGCCAGCTCATGGATGTCAGGGACTGTTTTTCTCTATCTCAGATGTATTCTTTTTTAGACTCAATGCTAATATGAGTGGCAACTACATTTAGGCTCAGAAAAAAATGCAGTTCTTTTATTTTTTCCTTTAGCTTTGATTGGGGGAATATTTTAATTCAGTTGCAGGATATTTTAGTAATGTTATCAATTGAAATATTTTGTTAAAAGATTATTGTCATAGGGGATTATTTGTTATCTTACCATATAGATTTTTATTACTATATTTATTATAAATTATAATAATAGACTTTTAGTAAACTATGGATGTATCTTCATAAATCCCAAATAAATATTTAGAAAAGACTTAAATAGCATATGTAGGTACTGGTTTCATTACATGAGAACTAGATGCCCATTAAAAATGTGCCAGTAAACAAATACGTGTATAGTGGTTGAGATTTCTAGGTAATGCATATGTGATAATTTAGTAGATTTAAGTGAATTTTTGTTTACATTATTAGCATTTCTGAAGGAACAACTTTTTGCCTACTTAAAAACCTGTTTTAAAACTTTCAATTATTTGTATTCACCTATAACTCAGCATATCAAACTAGACAGTTTTCAAACTTTGTGGCACCTGTCTCAATGGTTTGCACCCCAGCTGATAGGTTATTCATGCCATTAATGTGGTTGTCATCCCTAACAATTCTTTCACCTTCATTTCCCATAGGCCAGTGTATGACAATATCATGTTAATTTTACCTACTAAATATTTCCTGGATTCAATCATTCTTCCCCCATCCCATTGCTAACATCTTAGTCCAAAGTAACACCATCTTTCTTTTGGCCTAATCAGTGCAGTAGGCTGCTAAGTGCACTTTCCACATCTGGTCATTTTTTCTAATCTGTTCTTTATAAAGCAGCCAGAGTGATGTTTCAAATCACAAATCTTGTTTTGTGATAAATGAAATAATAAAGTCTGTCCAGAGTGCTAACGAAGCATGGAAGAAGAAGTTGGAGGAGGCTGATTCTAAGATAAAAAAATTTTAATTGATTCTTGAAGGATGAATGAGTCCAAAAGGTAGACAGTGATGGAAAAGGACAGTAAAGGGACAATTTCAGGCAGACCAGTAGCACATAGACATAATATGGACAAAAACAGGTATGCTAGATTAAATAGAGTTGTTTAGAAACCATGAAGCCCAAGGTACATTTGGAGGAAAGATTAAAGAAATGAAACTGAAAACTTGAGAAGTACATGATCAGGGAAATCCATGTATGCTATGCTATGGAGGGTCAACTCTTCTCCGCATTAAATTGGGATCCAATGAAGATTTTTAACACTTAGTACTAAATTTTTGTGAAGAAGGGGAAAAATCACTCTGGAAGCAGAAAAAGACAATATTAAGGGAGATGAATTTAGAGTAAAACTTTTGGTGGAAAATCATTACAAAATTCTAATGAGGTCTCTCAGGAACCTGATGTAAAGCAGTTCTATTTGGCTTGAGAGGACATGTGTACTGAGTTGATATAGCAGAGATGGACTTAGAAAAATGTGATAAAGATTGAATGTGCAGAGAGATAGAGAATGACAGTGGGTTAAAGAGGAAGTGTCAATGTACTCTCCAATATTCTGGTTTGAAGAGTGTGGATGGAGAAAGGTAATGCTGATCAAAATAAAGTACAAGAGAAATAGTACACAAGTTGATCAACATAAGAGAGGAGCTCTTAAGCCCAATTTTAAATATATTGGGTCTCTGGGATTCATTCCTTTCTCAAATAGATAGCTACAAGGATGCATCATCCTAGAGCACAAGCAGTGGGAGAGCAATTTTGTTTGAAATTATAGAAGCTAAATGTGGGGGCAGGGTTGTCCACGAGAATATAGAGGATATATATGCTTCCAGAGTGATTTTTTTGCACTATACAAAAATTTAATACTGTTCCTAAGTCTTAAAACTTCATTGGATCCCAATTCAATACAGAGAAGAGTTGAACCTTCATAACAGAGCAGAGAGGACTTCCCTGATCTTGTACTTCTAAAGTTTCTAGTTTCATTTTTGTTTCCTCCAAATATACAGAATATGAAGAAGATGGTTAAGACAGAACACTACAGACAAATTCTCTTTAGGAGCAACTGGTCTGGAATGATCTCACACTGTTTTATATTTGTACATTTTAATCTTCTATTTTCCCTTAGTACTTTTGAATATTTGATTTTTATTTTTGAGGGGTATTTTTGTGTGTGTGTTATTTTAACGCCAACCTATTTCAACTATGTTCAAGGAAAAAGAGAAACATAGCATTAGACGCCACATGAAACTGAAACCCCAGGAGCCTGAAACTTTGTGGAAACTTGAATTAAAGTTGGGAGAATTATAAGGAGCAAATTTTAAATTTGGTCATGGGAGTTAAAGACATTTCATCGTCTTTTTTTTTTTTTCCTATGTCAGGTAAATTCTCTTACCAGGACACATTCACAAATAAGCAGATTCATTTTAAATTATTGCTCTACTTTTGTCAGGTAAGTTCTTAAAGGCGAATGATGACTTTTATCCTTAAATATGATAGCTGCAATACAATGGGCCAGTTACAAACAAGCTTACAAATTCTTTTCCAGTTAGTCTTGTTTGCACATACAGATTTTAAAATCCCTCCAAGACAGAGATTATATTTCTCATATGTGTGTGTTTTTACTGTACATTTCCTGATGATCCAAGTATAGCGGAAAGCATGGAGTAACCACCAAATAAATACTGCACAGTTGCTTGTTTGGTTATTAATTTGTTTTAGCCCATCAACCTCACATTTAAGGACAGAGAACTTACATTATTGTTCATGAACATATAAAAATCGACTTAAGCACATTCCAAGAATGTGCTTAAAAGTACAGTTAGGAAATGGCAGATGAGTCTATACTCATTAAAGGAAAGTCAATTTATTCAGTAGGAAGAAAGAGGAGATACGTTGAATGAAAGAGAAATAATGATTAATATGGAAGAAAATTAAATGAAATCAAATATAAAAATGTAAAGTAAAAAAATTATTTAATTTTAAATATAGTTCAATGGAATTTTCATTCATTACCAGTCTCCTAAGTTGTGAACAAAAGCAAATGAATGAATAAGATAATTTCTTTAAAAAATTTGCTTTGAAAATATGTGTGGGAGTAGTTTATTCTAAAGTGGAAAATGAAACTTACCTCCTATGTCATTATTCGATTAGTAGGCTGTCTCCTGCATCATGGTTTCTGTTGCATTTCAAAATATTTTTAAATGTTAACGACTGTAAGCTTCAAATTATAAGTTGCTACCATCTACTGACTATAGAAAATAAGTACAAACGACCCTGACTTCTTCCTCTTTTCCTTGAACATTCTCCCCAGTCCCCGAAAGAGTATAGTAGATTCGGTTAATTTGAATTATACATAAATTGTTGGCCATTATATTTACAGCTATAAATTATGTTGCTTAGGTTTTTTTTGTAAATAAATGAATTTTCTTTGATATAATAGTGCCTTTCAATTTTTTTGATTGCAAATATAGAGAAAGATGGACTCTTGGAATTGCAATTTCCTGTAAGTAAGATATATAAAGACACATTTTTATTGTGATTTTGACTTTGATGTAATGGCAATTTAATCTTAAAGAATATATGGAAATTTTCAAGCCATACTTGTCTTTTTCAGAATCATGAGAAAATTTACTATCAACATTGGTTCTGTATATGACTATATACACAACATATACAGGCAATATTTTATATTTTTTGGATGCAAGGTTTTTTTTTCAGAAGTAGGAATTATAAGGATAAAGAAATAGCTCAAGTAAATTTTTAGTTTCTGTTTAACTGATAATTCTAATTTTTCTTTTTCAAGCCATAACTAATATTTAAGCTACTATGTAGTGTTAGGATGATGGTGTTTGTTCTATTAACTTTAAATTTTATAGTTTGTTGAAAACACATGAAGATTCTCCATTACAATGATCTAAAGATAGTATTGAAGCTATAGGCAGAAATGGGAAAACTATAGCTGTAAGTAACTATAAAATCTCATTTCAATTCCAGTCAATATTTGAGATTTAAAAAAAAGGAATGGGATAAAAGCACAAGAACCAACAGTTAGCTTTAAAAAATGTTAATTGTGGCATTCCAAACTAAGTATCTGCTAGTGAAAGATTTATGGTTATATATAGAAAGGCAGAATTGTGTTAGAAGGAAATTCTTTTGCCTAGTCGACCACAATTCCTAAATACATCTGCTAAGTCAGTATTTTGTATGTTGGGAATCTATAAGGAGAAGCAGGCTGGAAAGCTTTAGTTGGGGATATTTCATAATTTTGTACAGCTTCTCATCTTCGCTTGGCTCAGTTATAAAAATCTAATACCGCTGCATTGTCTCAGTAGTGTTATCACAAGTGCCTCCCAGCTCTTCAGTCTGCTTTCACTCTTGTCTGCTTCCAGCTTATTCTCTAAACTGGAAATACTGATCTTTCTAAAGTGCTGATTTTATCACTCCCACTTATTACTGCTTTCAGGATAAATGTTAGATTTTCTTCCAGTCATAACTTTACTCATGTTTATCTCTCTACCAGCATTTTAATGTGCATTTCCCTGAACCATTCTAAATGTAAACCATACTAAACAATTCTTTGTTTCTTTACCTTAAGCCTCTTATTTCTTAGCCTCGAGCATAATCTTCCCTCTATTTGAAACATTCCTCTCCCGTTTCCCCACCTCTCACCCCCAAAGCTATTTCATCTAATTTTTATACTTTAAGTGTCAGCTTAAGCACCACATTTTCTAAGAAGCCTTCCCAAGTTTGTAACCTTCCTATGTGCTTTTAAAATACCGTTTCTTATCCCTACCATGGTGTTTATACCATTGTAATTTAATTTACTGTTTTCTTGAATGTCTTCATGCTATGTAAGGACTATATGCTATGTAAGGACTACATGCTATGTAAGGGCGGAGCTGTTTCTGCTTTCTTCACCACTGTCTCCCCAGAGTGTAGGGAAAGAACTAATGTGTAGCTTTTACTAGTAAAGAACATATGCTGCTTGTTGTAATTGTGGTATCTTCAAGAGTTGTGATTCCTGGAGTAGCTAGGAGAAGTTAATTATTTGAATTCTGACTTACAACATCTCGAGAGACATTATTCTTCCCAAGAAGCCCAAGTACACACCAGAGGCAAGCCATGGGGTATATAATCCAGCCTGTAATTAAAGAGAAATTTAAAATAAGACTTGAATCTCAGAAATCCCTTTACTCATTGGCCTAAACCTATCTCAGTGTTATTGCCCTCCAAACCCAAATTGGAACTTGTCACCTTCACTAACCACCCATAAGCACTGAAGAACTTGGACTTTCTAAACACCTCCACACCAGGACAAGGGTTGTTTCATCCTTAACGTTCAGCACCCATCCTGCAGATTCACAGAACTTTTAGCTGCTCAGAATATATAACTACGTTTTCAGGCTTCCTTTTGACAAAAGATATTTTAATTCATATGTAATTTATAATAGTTCATACCATTTCCCTCATTCAATAAATGTGTCTCTCCTCTCATTCAGGGAACATCAATCATGCCTGTGAGAGAAGCTAAATTTATTCATTGAAAAGCTTCCATTCCCTTTATTCTGTATTTGTTACACTGATTCATACACACTGTCCCCATTGTGGGAAAGCACTACATTCGGTAGTCCAGTGTTTTCACACCAGAGAAGGGCTAATACTGCCCTTGGGCATCAGGTAGGGTCCTGGCAGGAAAAGATGGGACACCCAAACTGGAGAATTTAAGGTGAGTTTATTACAGGCTTATTTACAAAGCCACAGGCTGACTTTAGGGAAACCAACGAAGGATAATGGGCTCCGGGCTTAGGCACAGCACTAAGTGTGAAGGGATGAGGTGGGGGTGTGGTCACCAGAGACATGAGAAGGCCACCTCTGAGAGTTCGGATTTTGGCTGAGGGATCCAGCACCTATGATCATCCAATAGGAGGGAACCAGGGAAACACAGTCCCTGACCTCACCCCTCTCTTGTCTTCTGATCTCTAATGCTTCCTATTTGTAAAGCCAACCAGCCTCCTTTACTAGTCCCCAGCCCTGAAGCAACCAAATAAACTCTCCAGAAGAAGTTAAGATTCCATGGGAAAAGTATCTCATGTAAAAGTTTTCAGCTGAGAAGTTTTATGCCGAAAGGAATTAGAATTATTTCTATAGGGATCTATATCTGCACCAATATCTAGCTATCAACCTGTCTGTCTATACACACACAAGTTTCTGTAAGGTCATATACATACATATGTATATATGTAATTGTGCTAAATATATATAATAATTATATTTATAATTTATACAATATATTATATATAACAATACATAACATATAATTATATATATGACCAATGTAATTTTGGCTTACCTAACAAAAAAATCATACAGAAAAAGTATAGTTATTTCTACAATACATTTATAATATCTTCATTTCCATTTTATATATTACATTACCACTAAATATCTTTTTTATGAAAATCTTTTAAAAATGGTTCTTAAATATTTCAGATTAAATGTAAACTGTAAAAAAAAAAAAAAAGTGCCCTTTAGTCTTTTATTCTGATTCCCAAATTGGCTGCACTGGCTGCCATTTAGTTTAATGTGTTGTGAATGTGATAATCCATAGAGTTATGAATCACTGCTTCTCTGATAATCTGCTCAGTAAAGAAAGAAAAATGAAGCTTGCTTTCTTAAGGCCTCGGAGTTGAATGTCAGTTTGCTCATATATTGACACACAAGGTACTGAGAGAGTGCCTTTTCATCTTCCTGACGTGGATCTCATCATAAAACCAGAGAATTGGCAGCCTGACACCCAGGCAATTTAGGCTGTATCTACACTGTTTCAAGAGAAGCTTTTGGAAAACAAATATTTCTTGCAAACTGTCTGACTTGTCTACATAGATTACATGCTTGTGAAAAGAAGTTGACTGTTTTCCCTATATTAAATTCAACTATTATTGTTACAACATGTCAGCACTGCTGTAGTCCATTTTCTTGCCTTTGGAAAAAAACCTTTCCTGCCTGTGTTACAACCAGGTGAGAACGTAAGGGCTAGTCCCCAAAACTGGGGTGGTGGATCAATACTAATCTCTTTCCTTTTCTTATCTTTCTCTATGATTCTCTATTTTCCTCTGGAAAAATAAATGACATGCAGAAGAAGGCATTTCCATATAAACTTCTACTTCCAAAAGCCAGAGAAAATACATGAAGTTTGTTTAGTTTCCTGCATATGCAATAGTTGCTACCATCTTATATTTAAATTTCAATTCAGTTGAACCAATAAATATTGATCACATGATATGAAAAATATACTGTAATTAAAATATTTCACTAAAATAAGAAAACAAATGCTGATTCTGTGTGGAAATCCAATTGAAAGGATTAACTTAGTATCTTCTATTACTTCTTAGGTACCATGTTTATCCTTTCAGTTGGATTTCCCCACATATTCAGTACTAGCTACCATGTGTGTATATGTGCTGAGGTCAGCTCTATTTGTTTACTCAACAAATATTTATCGAGTGGTTTCTATATGTCAGATATTGTTGCATGTGCTATAAAAGTTAATAATAACCTTACTGAGTTATTAGTCCAGAAAAATAATCCTTTGACTCTTCAGTGACTTTCTATTATCATTTCCCGAGTGAAATAACCTTAATTTAAAATAGCTACTCAGTAAATACATAGTGCAGTAATAATTTGGCATTTACCTTCCAATCAATAAATATCTACATGTCTCCAAAGGACACACATGTGGTTAAGAACTTGGCCTGGCATTGGTGTTGGAGGTGGAGATTTTTCACAAGTGTTTATTTCTTAAATGTATGTCCCCAGCCTTTCTTTCTGCTTTTTTCGAGAGATATTTTCTCTCACAGCACAGCTGGTCTCTTTACCTTTTGTCCATTTTATCCACTGTGTTGCCTTCTTGTCTGGTTGATGTCCTCCACCAGTCCCACGATGAGGGAAAAAACATTTCTGCAATGCTGGCACCAGAAGAATGAGCTCCTGAATGCAGGCTCTGGCCTCACAAGGCAGGCTGGAAATTAACAGACAGTGACTCCTAATGGGGCTGAAACTTCTGACCAGGGTTCCTACAGTCATTTTCCTGAACAACTTGCCAGACCAGCCTAAACAGAAACGATGAAAGGAACTACTGAATTGGAGAAAATGAGGCTATATTCTCGCTCTTTGCAATGTTAGCAACATACAATCAACTTCCAGTAAGTGTCACATTCAGTTTAATATCTAATTCCCTCCCTGTCTTTCTCACTAAGTAGCCATGTGACTTTCACTACTCTGCCGAAGTTTGTTGGAAAATAAATTATGGATGGTACTTTCTTACCTCATGCAGCTGATTTGAGGAAGGAATGAAACAATACATGTGAAAACTTCCAATCACTTCAACTAGACTGAAGCGCCGATAAATGAAGAATCACTTCTGCTTTGTTCACCGGAGAGTGAACAGCAATTCCACTATGCCTGGCACCTGGTAGGAGATCATTAAATATTTGCTGTGTGAATGAAATCTCTCTGGGAACGCTAATCTTTTCATCTCTCAAAATTGTACAGTGCTACAAAGAACTACTTTTGTGCTACTATTTCATAAATATACCCGAAAAGTAAAATTTAAATGGCCAAAATCACTATCAATTTTCTTATTGATCTTCCTTTTTTCTCTAAATTAGGCAATTAAAGTCATAAAAATACTTTTTCACAATACATTCAATGCAGATTTTTTATATTAAATGGAAAAGAATTGCTCCCTTATGTGTTTGTTTTGGTTGATTTGCGTTTAAGTAAAAATGCTTCTCATTATTCTAAAATTCTTTCTTCACTTTATAGAAGTTACCCATTTTTCTTCTTCACATACTTGGGTGGAAATACCATCATATTTTTTTAAACATTTTATATTAATACAGTTTTGGATATCTATGTGTCAGATTATACCCAGAAAATCTAGAAGTCTTTACTTTTTTTCCAAATTCATCCATATCTACACAAGTATCTCAGTTCAAGGGGAGATCTACCTTCCAAACTCTTATTGCACCTTGTACCTTCCAAACACATCATTTCTGGGGAGAGAATTGCAGAATATGGTCACTTAGTAGAATCTGCTTTGTTTTGTTTGTTTTTGACTTTCCCTGTTTTGCAGCTCTTGAAACTGGCCCCACATTTTAAGTAAATCTCTGCTGATCCTCACAGGTCCAAAGCACAGATGTCCCTGCTGCCCCATTCACGGTCTCCCGAAGTGTCAACTTTGCACTTCCACATTCAGACGGTTTCCTGAAAGAATTCCAGACATGCCAGGTAATCTTTACTGAGAGAGCGGGCCATTTCACACTGTCAGAAAACAAGTGGTTGATGTTTAACTTAAATATCTTTTATGTTAAGAGAATACTTTAGCACTGTATACAGTTGTTTTGTAGTTCCAGTGGCTTTGTAATCTGAACTTGATTCACTAAAACTTGGCCAATAGGCTCAATAGGAACATGCCTGAAAATGAACCCATTCCACTTTCGAAAGGGGGTATCTTTGACTTTCCTCTTATTGACATTCCAGTTGCCCAAAAAATAAACATAGTTTTTGTTATGCTTCATCTTCTTCTAGCTTCTTATAGCTATTTGATCACTAAGTCAAGTTCACTGATACTTAGAATGAGCATTTGATGTCACTCTTTCCCCCCTTTCTTACCGCCAAAGATTTAGCTCAGATCTTTATGATTCTGTGCCTGGTAAAATTTTATAATTGTCCTCTTTTTTCTTCCTTTCTCTCTTCTAACTGATCTTATGTATTCTCACTTTACTCCTTCACTTCACTTGACAGTACTGAATCTAGGGAATGCTCAAGGCAGGCGCCATGCTGGATCCTAGGAACAATGCAAACCGATCTCTGTCTTTAGAGCTGGGAGCAATGAGAAGAGTGACTTGAGTTTAGTGTCTCAGATGTTACACTTAAGTGAGTAAGAGGAGCCAGAAGAAGCTGTAGTCAGGGACAAGTAACACACATGACAAGTGAAAAATAGGCAGAAGAGGCATTTTGGAGGAAGTGATGTTTAACCAAGCTGGGAAAAATTTAAATGAGCATTTGTAACTCCACAGTTAATTTTAAAGAGCATGTTTTTCCAGGTGTGGACAAATGGATAGTTATTTTCACCTGCATCATGCAAGGAAATTAATAGTAACAGCAGAATTGACTGAAGTAGCTATTAGTTAATAGTGCAACATTATTATTACTTTGGTTAGTAACAGATTGAAATTTGTTTTGTGTCCCTGAAATGATCAAAGAAATTAATGATATTCTTATTTTGAAGGGAGACAAGGGTCAAATATGTGAAAGGCTATCTTAGGACTGATTAAAAAAATAATCACTAGAAATATTAGTCCCTGCTTTCTCTGTCCGGTCTAGTTGTAGATTTTCCAGATTTGTTTCTGACATTCAGGTCAGTTCAGTCTTTGAAGTAATAACTAATGTCCAAGCCCTGCTGACTATTAGAAACCCTTCCCTACCACCAAACATGTTTTGAGACTTTTTCACTAACCAGTAAAAGGCAAAAGCTCCAAGGTACCAACGTGAGACAGAGTAAGGTGACGGTTAAGACATCTGGCTGAGAACAAAGCTAGATCAGGCTTGGCATCTGGCAAGCCTTTGACTATTTGTGTGACTTTAATTAATTTGAATAGTCCCATTAAGACTTTGCCTCTCTACTTGTACAATGGGCACATATTTAATATGCATATCAGGAAACGGTGATAAAAGTTAAAATAAAAATTATATGTAAAACACTTAGCCTGGTGCCTGGAATAAAGCACTCAATCGATGTTTGCTGTGACCACTCTCACTACCACCCCTGTTATCACTGTTCCCACTGTTAGTACAGTAACTCCTACTATTTCCTTCCTAATGCTACTAATGTTACCACTCTTATGTTTAATACTAGAACTTATTACTAACATCAGTTGTCATTTTTGTATTTCAATTTTCCAACAATTTTAAATTCTACTGAGTTAGTGTGTCCTAGGAAGTACATATGGTGTTAGCACAGTACATTTATTATGTATAAATAAATATACCAAATTGCAGACTGCATGTTCAAAATCTTTTTATCACAGGAGTGCATAGTCAAATATGTTTGCAAAACACTAGTCTAGTAAGAATACAAGCAAGTAAGCAACACATTGTAAATATTACAGTAAGTCCTATGGCAGAGGTATGGCTATGAAAGTCTTTTAAAGGGGAAATAACCCACACCTTCATGCTATATTTGACCCATGGGGTCATGGCTGGTGAGTACCATAAAATCTGTTCAGTCAGGTATAATGGTGATTAATCAAGCCAATTGGATTGTTTTTACTGTAAATTTGAATTGGAAATGTAGAAATAAAATCAGTTTATAGTGGGAGCAGAAGCTGCAAAGACAAAGGGAACTCATTAGAAGCAGGAGGCTAAACCTGTCAACTAAAGATACAAGTAAGTAAAAGTGATGGAGACACGATAGTGTAAGGTGGAGAACAGTAGAAGCAATAGAAACAGATACAGAGAAGCTGAGTCACCACAAAAAGAGCAATACATTCTTACTCTTAGGGGTACGTAGGGATAACCCACTCCTCAGAGTTCCTGGGTAACTTCCAGTTTCTAAATTATATTTTATGCTTTTTAAGGCCCTGGTATATTGCAGGGCCCAGAATCCTGTGAGATTTCATTGTCTTTATTTCCATGGGTATTTTCTTCAGGGGACCCACCAATTATGTGAAGTAACTTGACTGATTCCTAAACCTTTGTTTAGCAGGTTCAAATGTCAGGCCACTAAATCAAGTGTGAAAGAAAGAGAAATTTCATAACTTTTATATAACAACTTAACTTCTATTCTGTGCCACAATTCTATTATACAGCAGAAACCAAAGCGTGGTCAATTCTGTGTAATTCTAGACACTTCAGGTTTCCCTACCATGGCTCCCAGTACCCTGGTCTGCACTTCCCAGGTGTTGCCAGGGGTAGTTCATCTGCTGTCTGTTGTCTTTTTCTTTTTCTTTTTTTAAATTTTTTATTGAAGTGTAGTTGAGTTACAGTATTAGTTTTGACCTACTGTATAGCACAGGGAACTATATTCAATTTCTTATAATAACCTAATGGAAAAGAATCTGAAAAGAAAATATACATATGCATGTATATGTGTAACTGAATCACTTTGCTGTGCACCTGGTTGTCTCGTTTCTGGCACTCATTACATCGAGGGCAGGAAATGCCTTTGATTCTTTTTTTAAATGGAAACACAGTTGATTTACAATTTATATTTAGTTTCAGGTGTACAGCATAGTGATTTGGTGTTTTTACAGATTATAGTCCATTAAAAGTTATTACAAGATAATGGCTTCCCTATGCTATACAGTGTCTCCTCGTTGTTTATCTATTTTGTACATAATAGTTTGTGTCTGTTAATCCCATTTCCCAATCCCTCCCCTTTCCCTCTCCCTTTTGGTAACCACCCATTTGTTGCCTACGTCTGTGAGTCTGTTTCTGTTTTGCATATACATTCACTTGTATTATTTTTTAGATTCCACAAATAAGTGATATTGAAAATGTCTTTGATTCTTGATTCAAAGGTTGTTACTATATTGTTCCTCACTCCCAATTACAAGAATAGGAGCTGCGGAAAATGTAGTGGTGCTGTTGAATTCCTTTCCCCATACCTCTGCCTTTTTCAGGACCAATATCTAAGACACTTTGAGCTTTGGGAACCTCTGGGAGACTTCCTCAGACCTAGCCAACCTGCCATCTTGGAGTGGCATTTTCTATTCATGAAACTGGTCAGTTCTCTGTCTTTAATGCAGAGGCAAAGGCACATTTTTTCTAAGACCTCAAATTCTAGGAGTTTATTGTATCTGTCCCTCCACTCTGGAACTTATTCCAAACTTTGTTGGGGAGAGAGGTTGAACACACACCTTGTTCAATTGAATTTAAAGGAAGCTATCTGTAAGTGAAAAAGTTTTTGCTTATAATTCAAATCAATTAAATAACATCTTGAATGTGGCAGAATGGAGCAAGCAAATGTTGCACACTTAGACTTGCGTTTTTAGAAAATGATTTCTCTTTATGTCAAACTTTCAGGCCATTTTCCACTTGCTAAATACAATTTATTTTGAGTTAATATCAGAAAATTTGAACCTGAGTTATTTGGTTTTATATTAGTCTAACATTCTGAACCAAGATTTTTTTTTTAATTTAACAATAGTGATTTACAATATTGTGTTAGTTTCAGTCAGATTCTTTTCCATTGTAGATTATTACAAGATATTAAATATAGTTCCCTGTGCTATACAATAAATCCTTGTGATTATCTATTTTATATAAAATGTGTGTATCTATTAATCTCATACTTCTAATTTATCCCTCCCCTACCCTTTTCCCTTTGGTAACCATAAATTTGTTTTCTTTCTTTGTGAGTCTGTTTCTGTTTTGTAAATAAGTTGATTTTGTATATTTTTTTAGATTCCACATATAAGTGGTATTATATAATATTTGTCTTTTTCTGCCTGACTCACTTCACTTAGTATGACAATCTCTAGGTTCACCTATGATGCTGCAAATGGCAATATTTCATTCTTTTTATGGCTGAGTGATATTCTATTATGCATGTGTGTGTGTGTGTGTGTGTGTGTGTGTGTGTGTGTGTGTGTATACACCACATCTCCTTTATTCATTCATCTGTTGATGGACATTTAGGTTGCTTCCATCTGACCAAGATTTTTAATAAAGTAAACCTGGTAAGCCTTCATGTAAATGTAAAACCACAATGATAAATCTGCAAAAGTTATTTATTTGCCCACAAATATTTTAAGGTCTTTTCAGCACTGTATTCTCAATCAAGCCATTGATAGACATCGCTATTTTGTGAGATAGTAGGCTTGGTTTTGCAAAGGTATTTTTTAAATTATTTATATATATATATATATATATATATATATAGAGAGAGAGAGAGAGAGAGAGAGAGAGAGAGAGAGAGAGAGAGAGAGAGAGAGGGAGAGAGAGAAAGAGAGAGAAGTACATTTGCAGCAATATGGATGGACCTGGAGATTGTCTTTCTAAGTGAAGTTAAGCCAGAAAGATGCTTTTAGGAAAATCAACATGGTAAGGCTGTTCCTTAAAGGTGAATACCTAACCACAATTTAATAATGCCAGTTATCTCTACATCATTGCAGTAGTATATGAAATGTGCAGTTAGATATGTATTGCATATCTCTAACCCCATGACAAACTTCCTTAGTTACTTATTGTCTATTTCCATTTCAGAGGCAGACATTTATTTAGCGAAAATGATCATTTAACTTTCACAGTTTTTAACAATTTAATGTTTCAAATATAACACGTTCTTCAAAATTAGACCAGCAAAGTTATAAACATTATGAGAATAGAGGTTTTAATGAGTTCTCCACTCTTTTCTGAGGGAGACATTTCATTTAACTATATATGAGTTTTTAACAGTGATACTAATTTTGACTGCCCCTTACCAAAGAAACAGGTGATTTGTTTTATATTACTCTGAAGATTGCTAAAAAAGTGTAGAGAAGAAAATGTCTTTCATCAGGCATCGTCAAACATGAATATTTGAGAATGCGACAAAGATTTGATATCTAACAAGTTTAAAACAGGGGCCTCGGCCACACACTCCCCACTGACTCTCTCCCTTGGGTTCTGTATCCTATTGCCTGTGTTAGAGTGTAGTATTCCCAGCTACCTTCTATTGTTATAAAATAGTATAGTATTAAATCTGGTGTTTACTTTTTTGTATTGTTTTCAGTTTATTTTATAGGTCCTCCTTCCTATTTCCCCTTCCATCCTCTCTCTGCGGTCTTACCCTCCCTTTTGAAAAATGAACTAGTGCCCAGAACACATGAAAGCAGAGTGGTGACCATTCAAAGGTAGGCAAGAGCCAGGAGAAACCTGGCTGGGCCATGATAGTGATTTGGTTCCAGCTTTTGGGCACTAACTTCCTCCTGTGTGCAGGGCATGATGGAAGGAAACACCAGCCACTCGATATCCCTTATAACTGACGTGCAGAATCATCCCATGCATGTTTAAATGACTGAGGGGTTTTCTTTGGTCTCTGGGGGGCTGTGTATCACTTGAAGAGGAAGCACATATTCTGTGAGCTGGTCAGGTGAATGCTGGAATGTCATTTGCTAGTGTATCCCCACTGTTTGCTTTCAGTAATACAATGTTATCTTTCGCCCCAACTGCCTTGAGGGTGGCAGGGCACCAGCATATTAAAGACATGTGCTGCAGCATTCTGGTGATGGCCTGGATGAATGAGACATGGGGCAGTTGACCTAGGTCTTATTGGAGTCCAGAGTGGCAAAGAAAAGAGGGAAAACAGGTGCTGAAATGAAGGATTCTGGGCACATCATGGGGACCTGACCAGCAGGCACGGCAGAAAGGATGGAATCCAAGGAGACATCCTCCCTTTGGTGAATGGAGACTTCTTCAGTGGGCACTTGGTACCAGCTCAGAGAGCCCTTTAGCCCTGTTTCCTGCCATGATGTGGGCCAGACGCTTATTCCTTATCACATCAGGAGGCCAGTGCTAATGTATGGCGCTTGTGTGCACCCTAATAAAGAAGTATATTCATAAAACAGATATACTATTTTACCACATTTCCATTTTCTCTGTCTCTTGGTAGTGTGAGTTTCTCAAGGACGGGGACCAGCCTATTGCTCACTGACTGCCCTCTTCACCCTTCCCCCGTGCCGTGCCCCGTACCTCATATGTAGTACGTATTTAATGTATGTGTCTTTAACAAAAATACATTTAGAACAGTATAGACGCTAAGTCCGTAAAAGATGACTGAAAGTGGACCTCAACAGCGGGTCTGGATTTCAGCTGTACATGAAATAATCTTTGCAGATGGTAGTGAATTCAGATTCTGAAACATTTTGGCTCACCAGATAGTTTCCACCAAAGGAAGCATTGAAAGATGATAGGTTTTCTTATCCAGGGAAATTTGTAAAAGGGTGGATAACTCCAACCATTGCCAATTTTTCTTTGCATTACTGTACTACTTTGTTCATATCATAATAGAATACAAACTGTTAATTGTATCCTAGTCTTTTTTTTTTTTCCTGCTAGCTGGTGAGTTTTTTTTTTTAACTGGAGGAACTCTTAGGTTTTACTGAGTGCTTAGCAAATAAGTTGTCCTGACAAACAGGAGGTCACTCAACAAATGTGGTGAATTAAAATGTATTCGAAGAATGCCTTACTGTTGTCAGTGTTGTTGTTAATACTTTCAGAACTGTGCTATCAGAATCATTCAGAGTCGCTTCTGGAACTTTAGCCCTAATGCTTGTCATATCACAAAATGTACAGATCTTTCATATTGTTAGGCATAGAGACAGTGTGCTACAAAACACAAATACGTGTACAGTATTTGTTCAAGCAAGTATATCTTGCAATGTAAATAGGCAGGTTTCTGGCACAACATTCGACTATGGATGGAACGTGTGTCCAATGCTGAGCTCTTCTCCTCAGACGCACCCCAATGCCTCTATTTCCTCTTACAGATTAGAACCAGGATCTGCCGAAAGGTAGGAATTTATGCCCCCTATGTAAAAATCACTAAATCCTGTTGTTTCAACATACATAAAATTTCTAAAAATCTGTTGTCCTGTTACCATCTCTCATCCATTTGGTCTCCTGCCTATAATCTGGTACAAGGAAAAAGAAAAAGGCATGGACAGAAATAGAAGAAAAGTATTATTTGGGTTAAGATATAAATGTTTAGATATTAGTTTAGCCAAGCCAAAGAAGAGTGGTGAGTTTTAAAAGAAAGGGACAAAATGAAAGAATGTGAGATAAACCCAGCTAGAATGAAAGGCAGGATCAGACCAGAGATGACATCCTTTGGGGGCAGACAGTAGTAAAATCCCCACATGGTTTGTACTGCTCTTATTAACAATGCACATTTATGTGGTTTTCAGTTCATAGCTTCTTTACTGAAGTCTACCTTTTATCTGTTGACAAGGTTTTATTTGCTCTGGTATTAAGGAGTAAGTAGGATTATTATTTAGTTATCGCCACAAGGAAAATCTCATCAGTAATTTCATCAGACTAAAATACTTTGTCAGTATTTGCCAACATTCAAGTAGCTAAAGTAGAAGGTGGACTGACGGCCCTGCTGAGATACCTATGTATTAATCCCTGGACTTGTAAATATATTCAGTTACCTGGCAGAGGCCAATGGAGGTTGCAGATGAAATCAATGTTGTTAATGAGCAGACTTTAATGAGAGGGTGCTGGATCATCCAGGTGGGTCCCATGTCATGACAAGGCTATTTAAGAGTGGAAGAAGAACTCAAAAGAAATAGATGATAGCATGAGAAGGAATCAATCCACTGTCACTGAGAACTGAAGATTCTCAAGGAAACATGAGCCAAAGAGAGCAGATGGCCTCTAGCAGCCAGAAAAGACAAGGAAATAAATTCTCCCCGACACCATCCAGAAAAGAATGCAAGCCTGCCTACATCTTGATTTTAGGCTTTTGAGACCCATGTCAGATTTCTGAGCTACAGAACTATAAAATAATAAATGTGTTGCTTTAAGCCTCCATATTTGACATACTTTGTTACAGCAGCCACTGAAAACTAACACAGCTGTCTTCAATAACCTCCTCATTTGGGAACTTAAAGTATATTTTTTGTTAATTTATCCTGGCTCCCAACCCCTATAATAAAGTAAATGTTACAGGTCTATCTGGTTCAAATCTAGCCTTGATTTAATCAACAGCTACGTCTGGGGTGTTTGCTCTGGACTGACTTACAGTCCTTTCTCTCATGGGCCTCACAGTCTGATGAGAGACTAGGGTAAAAAAATAAACCAATGGCTTTTTTATTAAGTGCCACCCAAGAAAAAGCCCCATGTGCAATAAACAATTAAAAACAGAGGATCTAAACCAGTTAGAAGTTAGAAAAGTTTCCATGAAAAAGTAATATTTAAGTAGTAACCTCAATGATGAATAGAAATTATCCATAAATATGGGGGGAGCTGGGGGGATGGGGGTGGAGAGGGCATAGCTCAAGTGGTAGAGCACACGCCTAGCATGCACAAGGTCCTGGGTTCCTTCCCCAGTACCTGCTCTAAAAATAAATAAGCCCAATTACCTCCTCCCCCATCCCCCCAAAAAGGCAGAGAGAATTACATTGCCAAAAATAAACAAATAAATAAAATAAAAAAGAAATTATCTGTAAGTAGGGCTTGGGTTGAGAATTCTAGAGACCGTGGGAAGGAGGTGACATTTCATTTCAGGGAGGTGAAAGGAACCACAGTCTCTTCTCTAACATAACTCCTTGATGAGATAGCACTCATAGCCTCCACTGACCCGTGTTCCGACCTCGGTCTGCATAGAAAACCTCTTTCCCTCTGGTTGTACATCCCTACCTTCTCTGCTTTTCAAGGTCTGTGTAAAAAACCATCTCCTCTCATATCTCACGGCTGGAAACAACCTCTTTGCCTACTGCTTTAGCACTGTATCTGTTCCTCTCCTCCAGCATTTATCACTCTCTCCTTTGTGGTACAGTTATTTTTGAGCATTTCTTACTTCCCAGTCTAAACTATAGATTTTAGCTTTTCAAGTGTTCTTGGAAAGTGTGAAAGGGCAGAAAGCAGCATATGGTGTGACAGCGCGGGGTGCAATAGAGAGATTCAGTCGGAAGGAAAAAAAAAAAAAATTGGAAAGCTGAAAAACAGGAACATGCTGCCAAAGGATTAGGAGCTGAATAGAGGCACTGGTAGCATTTTAGCCTTTTCAATTTCTCACAAGCCCTGTAGCCACATATGGATAATCGTTTCTCAGTTAAACAATTGTTATGACTGCTATTCCCAGCTCCCTGCCAACGACTTCAATCTGGAGATAGACTACTCTGATCTATTTAAGTAAAATGTATCCAAAGGATTTTCAACCCTCTGCCACCAAGTGAGCTGGCACATTCTAAGTCACAAGCACATACCTAACGTGAAAGCATATGGAAGAAAGTATAAAATATAAAGAGTTAACTGAGTTTTCAGTGCTTAGCACAGAATATCTGAGTATTTGAAAACACTCCCAGATTGCATTTGGCTATTTTAGTGGTGGGCAAATTCTGAAGTCATAATTTTAAAACTCTTCTGTAAGATATTGTACAGTATCTTACTATAAATGTCAGGATATGTTGGAATAAAACTTTTTAAAAAATCAACGTTTTAAAGCAATAAAAAAGAGTTCTCACTCTTACTACATATAATTCGAAAGTTGCATAGGGTCTAATCCTCACAGTCCCCAGCCGGGGACCAGGAGATGAAGTTCCACCAGCTACAGGGCGAGCTGCTCTGGCGGTAGGAAGAAAGCACGAGGAACCGCGTTTGCGGGACGTCTCAGCTGCATCTTGTTAATAACTTTACGGTCTCGCGGGATCCCGCCGCTCCGCTCTCCGGGGCGCCGAGGAGACGCGAACCGCTCACCGACGCGGAGGCCGAGGGACAGGGGAAGCGTCGGTGAGTAGCGATGTCTGCTATGTTTATTTAGTGATAAACACTGTTTAAAAACAGTCTTTTAAAATCAATGTGTTAAGAGCCAGAAAGTAAAACAGAAAAATGCAAAGAAAAATCTTGCCCACTACCAGCGTGACTGTTAAACAAGTAACTTCTACTGAAAACTGGTATTTAAAGGTAAGAATTAAGCAGATATCCTAACTTTTCAGTGGGAACCATATTGGATAATCGAAAAGGCCACAGTTGGTGGAGTCACCTATTTGCAGAAGAACAGTAACTAACCATTATAGAACGAATATCACTAAGCATTTGGGAGTTTGCAACACTGAGGAAGTGACTGACCCAAGAAAGGAAGGCAGTGGTACTAAAATCACTACATGACAGTTGATTGGACCTAGATGTTCCCATAAAACCAGATTTTCCTCACACCGTGACTTGCTGCTCACAGGCAGGAAACTGTGGCTCCACAGTGGAGAGAGTTAGGTGCCTCTGCTTAACCCTGTCAGAAATCCCGTCATTACCGACAGTGGGGAAAAACACGTGTCGTCATTACATGGTATCACCTGTGAAGTCTTCTGGCCAAATACAGTTAAGCTGCGTCTAATACCTTTTAATCTAGTTTTGTTTGTGTGACGTTCAGAAAATAGAGACAGGAGCTAAATCATGAAAATCAGTAATAAATGTGTTTATTCAGATAAAATCAGAAGATGAAATAGTCTACAAGATAACTAACCCAGCCTCAACAAATTCATATCCTAGAAAAACAAAAGCTGGGGGAGGGGAGATGTTCTAGATGGAAAGAGAGTTGAGAGACATAGTATCCAAATGCAAACTACGCGGTCTTTGGTTAAATCCTGATCTCAACAAAATGATTTTGGGAAGCGCATAAAAATGTTAATATACTATGCTTTTAGGTAATTGTGGCCAATTTTTATGTATGATAACGGTTGATGTGGTATGTAACATAAGTAGAACCTAGTTTTATAGAAGTGCTAATATCTTTAGGGAAAAAAATGCAATGGTACAATTTATCTATCTAAAAATATTTCAGCAAAAATTAAGCATATATGGCAAAATGTTAACAATTGTTCACTGTAAGAAGAGGCTTTGTGGGTCTTTTGACTAGAAAGATCGAGAAGATTGGCCAGGTCTGAGTCTTGTTTTGTCCATCCTTGAGGATGGAAGTGGGTGACCAGTCCAATTCAACGTCATGGACCAAGAGTAAAAGGGGGATTGTTTCTTAAAAGAAAGGGTGTGATTACTTGAAGAAATACAAATGGTTTCTGAGTTGGGATAATAGTCTAAATTAGTAAGGGTAAGATCCATGATTCAAATTTAGGTCTGTCTGACTCTACCATCTTCTTCCAACCACACTACACTAAGGAATTAATCACCCCCTCTTTGTTCTTCCATAGACCTTTGGACGTGATAGAATTTGACGTTATCTTTTGTTGTACATGTTTATTCCTCTTTGAGATTTTATGTGAGTTGAAATTAGCCTTACTCATTGCTGTATATTTAGCATCCAGTATGCTAGTAGCATCCAGTGGTATCTGGTTATGTGTGTTAGAGTGAATTAGTTGGTACTAGTGCTCAACGAATACTTGTTTGATTATGAGTAAATGAGGTAATTCAAACGAATTACCTTTTAAAAAACTTTTACAGTGAGTTTGCTTTGTAATAACAAACTCATATACTCATATAAATGTTTCAGAGTTTCTTGGTAGGTTTAGCAACTTTGTTTTTACCACAGTGAAAAAAAAAATGGAATTGGATAATGTCTGGTGAAAGTTGCAAGATGTCCTTGTACTAAATCATTTAAACACACGCATCAAAGTTTACAACTGAGTAAACTTTACATGCTTGACATTTTTAATACTTTTAATCACATACTGGCTTGTCTCCCAAACTGGAATTAATAGCCTCTGTTACCACTCAATGTTTATGAAATCGTCTGAAGAAATATTGTTTTTTTAATTTCACGTTTTGGGGAGTAAGCAAAGCACTACAATAATTATTCCCATGAATAAACTATAACTGTTTTTATCTGTATGTTTATCTTAATATTCTCCTAAGATGTTTACTTCTGTCTACCAAGTCTGCACTATTTAGCATGTTAATTCATCAGTTAATCTCTGAATTTTATTTGTTCTGTCATGCCAGAACAACTTTGATTTTGAATATAAGGCATACCTCTGCATTTACATTACTGTAATGTTTGATCTGAAGTTTTTAAGTGAAAGTGTACATCTATGGTGATATCAGCATCAGATAAGCTGGCTTAAACTGGATGAAATTTGTATTGCTGGAAATAAATCGTATCTCTTGGCTAGCTTCCTATTAAGTTCTTTTCTACTGCAGCAAGTGCACTAAATATTACTTATAAAAGTAACATTTATTGCTTGTTTAGTTTGTGTCTTAAATAACCTCATTCAATACTCCAAAAACCCTGATGGAGATACATGTAGTACCCCATTTTACAGACAAATTTCTATAACTTCACACACAGTCACTCAGCCGCAAAGTGGCAGGTAGATGAATGCTTTCATGCTCAGCCTCTATAAATTTGGATTTTCCTAAAAGGCAAGCATGCACTCACTGCTCCTTCTAGTGACCATGTTGGTTGGTGGAGGAGCCTGGCAGAGTTGGCAAGGAGCCTTGGACGAGATGGTGAAGCTGGGTGGATGGTGACGGCGGCTGAGCTGACCTGCCTTCCTCTATCAGCTGCAGCAGGGCAAGTGCAAGAGCAGCAGATCCCCCAGCATCCAGTTTGCTTATAAGCACAGGTGGGGCACTCTTTAGTCTCTGGGTAAAATTAGCAGACCTTTACAGGTACACGTGGTTCTGGATGAGCAGGTAGAGTAAGAGCCATCAAAATCCCACTATTCTGTTAACTGTTGTCTCACCTGATAGCATAGGGACAGGTCTACCATTAACTTGGTTTATTTCTACCTGGATATGCTGTAGGTTAGTCGGATAGTCAGTAGTAAGTATATCCTAATTTCTGTTCTAGTCAGTAAAATTCATTCATCTCTAGAATTCTCCTAAAATATAAGGATCCCACACTTTCCTTTTGATGTTTATATTATGGAAAAGCTATTAGGAAGAAATGAATGGAAGAAGGCAGGAAAGTGTTGGAAACCATTTAAAATAGAACATTCAGCAAACAACAAAAATATTATTGAAATTAACTAGTTCCCTTACCACGTTAGGTAATTTAACTTTTTCCAAACATCCTAAATATTATATGGGATGGTGTTAAATCCAGGAATTGCTCTTAATTTTTATTTTTATTTAATTACTCCTACTGACCTACCAAATTATTCTCTTCTCTGAGTAAAAAGACTGTGTTTTGTGTATTTAAATTAACAAGTGATCTAGAATTATGAATTCCCACATTATTTATATAAAATAAACAATTCTATCCTTCTAATAAGAGATCCTTATTTCATATTAGGACTTAGGTCTAAGTCTAGATCTGGGTCTCTAGTTAGATTTTAGCCCTGCTAATATGAAATAAAAACTTACTGATTACTATGCCTTCCAGGTTCATAAGCAATTTTATTCCTTACTTATTTTGATAATATTAAGAATCTTGTTTTTCAACTCATACAAAATTATTGAGCAAAGGGAAAATATGAAAATCTTCATGCTATAAATAAGAAACCATTTTAATGATTATTTTTAAAATGTACAATTATATATTCAGTATAAAAGACAATAATATTATATTGCTAATATTTGTGTAATGAAGTTTGACCTATAAAATAAAAATTGTGTCGAGATTAACTCAAATATATAGAACAGAGGAAAATAAAAGTAAGAAAATCCTCAGAAATACTTCATATCAGTGAAAAGTAACTTTTAGGATTTTTTTTCCATCCTCATGAGGATTTTTTCATGAGTATTTTTCACAAGGATTTCATCATGAGGATTTTTTTTAGGAGAGAGAAGGCTAAGATCACTGGAGATTCTGGGGCTGAGCATAGTATTATGTAGCTGCCATAAACTGAGTTTGGGGGGAAGTCAGGTAGTTGGTATTGACTAGCCAATTCTGTTTTGGACATGGTAAATCTAAAATAGCAGTCCAAGAGGGGATATTAAATAAGCCATTGGATATATGTGCCTTGTATTCAGATAGGTGGGCAGAATTAGATATATGCATTTCAGTAATCAGCATATATGTGGGTTTCAGTTTAGCTCTTTTAGAAGACTAATTTACATTTCCTTCATATATGTTTTTTTGAGTTTCAGCATTTTCTTGATATCTTAATGGCTTGCAGGATCAGATAATATCCCTTCTTTTCAGCAACTCAAATCCTGCATAACTCCCAACAATTGGAAAATTCTAAGCCCTCTGCCTCATAAATCTTTCCTATCCTTTTTCTGGAGAATAGGATTTGAATACAGCTGAAGGAAAGACAGATATAAAAACAATTTGAAAGATAGTTGAGAAATAATTGAATAGTCCACTGCTGAAATTAATAAAAAACATTCCAAAATATGAAGTATTAATGTTCTTTTTTCTTTTTAAAATGCCTCTGTAAAAATATAGCCAATTCTGTTGTTTGAGCTATTCTCAACTTTTAAATTCACATGTGTAAGCTACACTAAATAATTTATATTTAAGGATGTTCTTTTTCAGATTAATGAAAACTAATTATTTTTAATTATCCAGATTCTTTCCCAAAACTCCTCTTGTGACCATTGGCATTGATACTGATAAATTGATGCCTATGGTTAGGAATGCAAACTTTTGTTAACAAACAGAATAAAGTGTTTGTTTATTAAGGGTTTAGTTTTTAACTCCTTAATTACATTTATTTATAATAGGTATAACTGAACAAAAAGTTCCACAGATGTTGTGTCATCTGTTATCACCCAAGTTCACATCATCACCTCTAGGAGTGGACAGGAGACTATATTGTCTTTAGTACTTTCTATGTGAAAGTCAAGGTTCATTCATTCAGTAGTCAACAGATGTTTCTTGAACACCTACTCTGGGTTGAACACTGGTTTTGGTGTTAGAAATACATCAGGAAGAAGTCAGATCTAAAAGCAGTTTATTTTTCAGGTAGTGGTGCTCGTAGTCCTTCTAGCAGTTCAGTATGAAGTATGTTAGGCATTTTAATAAAAATTCTAAGTAACAGACCAACCTAAACCCCTGTGATTTAAATATTTTTCAAGCTCATATGTCTGCATGTCGGTTGTGGATGTGTTGATGTGGACTGGTCTCAGCTGGGTGGAGGCCTTCATGTCATGGGTTGATAGGAAAAGGCTCTTGGCTGTGATTCGGTCTCAAGGCTTTGTATGTGTTTTTGTTCTTGAGCCCAAGCTGAAAAGACATTGATACACCAAAGTCATGCTCTTCGCAGAGTTGATTACAAGAGTGCAAAGCTCATTTCGTGATGCTTCTATGTCACATCTACAACATCCCACTGGCCAAAGCAAACCATAAGGACAAGTCTAAAGTGAATGAGCACAAAGCACAGCAAGAATCTGGGTATATTATAGGGAAGGGAAGAATTTGGAATGAGAATTAATTATATCAGAGTAATAGAAATTTCATTACCATTTTAAGGTAAGCTATAGAGAGACTACTGGCTGTTCCAAGGGCACAGTTCTAATAAATGGATGAGGACTGTCTGGCTCCACAGACTGTGACCTTAACCACTGTACTGTACTGCCTGAGAATTTATGTTTTGGTTAGTTATCTACAGAATGACATTTGTTATATATTTATCATTAAATCAATTGCTGAGATATTATCTTGTGCTCTTAAGTTTAGTTTAGTAGACTGATTTTTTTGTCTCTCTCTTCCTGTCTCTGTGTGTATATATATAAAATTTTCTGAAATAGATTATAGAATCTAAGAACATTATTAACGATAAGCAAGTAAGCCTACTGTAAAAGAAAGAATGGAAATTTGGAATCAAAGATGGTTTTGTATCCTGGCTTGGCTGCTGCACAGCCATATGATCTTCAGCAGTTTGTCCCTCTGAATCTTGATATTATTTATTAGCTTAAGCAATTTTATTTATCTGAAATATTTGTTATTAAGACTAAATAGAAAATATATTCAATGTTCCAGGTTCACAGTTCATAATTTACAGTTCCTGATTCTTGGTTTCCACCCTTTCCCCTCTTCCTGGTAGTAAATTAAGTTGGTCTGCTAGACATGTATCATCTGAGAAGGAAACATTATTACAGTTTAGAGAAAGTATATTAGAGCTATATAGAGATATATTAAATATAAGATCTTGTGATACCAACAAATGGCTTCTGTAGATCAAACATAATTTATGTATCTTAGAGGTTTTGTTATTCTCATTTTATGGTACTGTTCAAACTGTAAGAATGTTGTGTTTATATTTTTTCCCATAAATATACCTATAAGTGTAACAAAATATTACCTAATTTTGGAATTTATTAAATAAAATTTCCATGCTTATGGCCAGAGAATTTGAATTCACATTAGTGGATAGAAGAAAATTTGTTTTCCATACACATTCTATTTATGGACTATCTCCTGAATTTCATAAATTATCAGGGTTTAAAAGAATTTGTGAAAATTAATGTGTACAAACCTAAGACACACTCCTGAATGCTATAGTCCGTATCTTATTGCCATGAGGATAACCCCCCATTTATTTTTCCTATTTGTGTAAAAAAATAACTTGTAAGATTCATGATTTTAAAAGAAAAGACAAAAACATGGAATTTTCAGGACTAAAGTTACTAATGAGTTGGTACATTGTTTTATTAATTTAAGTAAATTTTCATAAGAGTTTCTATATCAGAAAGCCCCCTTGCCTATTAAGATGATTTCTACATGATATGGAAGATTTTGAGGAGACAATATTATGACAATATTTGACACTGAGAATATCTGACATGAGAATATTTGACAGTGTCAATGGTAAGGCACCCTGGTCTCTCCAAAATTGGGGACTCTCAGGAGATGAATTCCTTGGGTGGCTACTGAACATCTGATTTTTAAAAAGTGAAATAATTTTATAGAATAGCTTGAAAAGTATTGTTAATCAATTTTAAATCTTAGATGAAATGAATCATTCTTTATAAAAATCAAATTTTCACATTGATTTAAATAGAAAAAAATGGGATAGACAATAAACATTAAAGGTATTTAATTGTTATCCAAAACCTACTTATACACAAAAGGTGACAAGGCCCCATGGTTTTACAGACACATTTTACCAGACTTTAGAAAATATAAAAACAAAATAGTTTATAAGCTCAACTTTGAGGCCTGAATAACAATTATAGTAAAACCAGATATAGTATGAGAAGGGAAAATTATTTGCCTATCTCATTTAAAAACATAAATGCCGTATTATATAAACAAATGTTACCAGAAAATATATAGCAAATAAAAGCCAATAGTGTGTGTATTTATAGGATTTATTCTAAATAGGATGTATCTAAATAGGATTTATTTTTGAAATACAAAGATGATTTAACATTAAAAAATCTAAAAATCTATTGATAGAATTCATTATATAGTTGAATTATATATATATAATTAATAAATTTAAAAATCCATATAATATGTATAGAAAACTTTGACAAAAAGTATTTTAAAAAGTCCTTAATCTAATAAAGAGTGCTATAAAACCATGAACATAAGATGTCTTTAGTTTATGTCTTTTGTTTCTTTGATCTAAGTTTTGTAGTTTTCAGTAGACAAGTCTTTCACTTCCTCGGTTAGCTTTGTTTCCAAATATTTTATTATTTTTGATGCTGTTGGAAACAGGATTGCTTTCTTAATTTTCTTTATGGGTACTTCAAAGTTAGTGAAAAGAAACACAAGAGATTTTTGTATGTTGATTTTGTATCCTGCAACTTTACTGAATTCATTTATTTTAACAGTTTTTTTTTTTCTTTTGGTGGTGTCGTTAGGGTTATCTACATATAACATCATAAGGGTTATCTACATATAACATCATACCATCTGTAAACAGAAATAACTTTACTCCTTCCTTTCCACTTTAGATGCCCTTTATTTATTTGTCTTCCCCAATTTCTCTAGCTAAGACTTCTAGTAATATGTTCAATAGATGTGGTGAGAGTGGAAATTCTTGTCTTATTTCTGATCTTAGAGGAAAAGTGTTCAGTTTTTCACCATTGAGTATGTTAACTGTGAGCTTCTCATATATGGCCTTTATTACGTTGAGGTAAATTCTTTTTATGCCTTATTGTTGAAAGTTGTTGTCATGAACGTTGTTGAATTTCCTCTACTTTTTTGTTTTTATTGAGATGATTATGTGATTTTTTTATCCTTCGGTTAATGCAGTGTATTATATTAATTGATTTTGATATGTTGAAACATCTTTTCATCCCAGGAATAAATTCCACTTGATTATGGAATATGATCTTTTTAACATGCTGATGAATTCGGTTTGCTAGCATTTTGTTGAGGATTTTTGCATGTATATTCATCAGGAATATTGGTCTGTAGTTCTCTTTCCATGTCTTTTCCTTCCTTTGTTATCAGGGTAATGCTGGCCTCATAAATGAGTTTTGAAGTGTTCCGTCTTCTTCAATTTTTTAGGAAAGTTAAAGAAATATTGGTGTTAACTCTTCTTTAATGTTTGGCAGAATGAATCAGTGAAGCCATTTAGTCCTGGGCATTTCTTTGTTGGGAGATTTTTAATTACTGACTGAATGTCATTACACATTACTGGTCTGTTCAGATTTCTCAATTTTTCATGATTTTATCTGGATAGGCTGTATGTTTCTAGGAAGACAATATTGTTAAAACCAATAGCAAATATTAGTGGCAAATAACTGTATGCTATCCCTTTAAAATCAGATACGTACTGGGCAGACTACCATTGTTATTTCTACATGCTACATTCTATGATTACAATGTATATAACGGCTGAGCAGGCTACCTCAGGCTGCTGGGTAGTAGTGTAGCTTTGTAAAGCCTCAAACTTGTCACTTATCTTCTTTTTACCTCATTTTTGTCACCTGTAAAATTTAAATAATTATCCATGTCTTCTAGGATGTTGTGAATTTTAAATAAGTTATTACATGAACTTTGGATGAAACCTAGGACATAGCCCTCAGTAAATGTTACCCATTGGTATTTAGCATTGTGTTGGAGGTCCTACTCAAGTGCAATTTAAAAAAAAATCAAATGAAAGAAGTAAAGTTTTGAAAAATAAAACTGTGTTACTATGATAAAAAATTCAAGAATATCTACAGAAAACTCTATAAGAAAAGCTCATTTGCACTATGGCAGCAAACATATACAGTACCTAAGAATACATATAACAAATTATGCATAAGACTTTTAGAAATATTATGAAACTCAATGGCATAAGATAAAATAAAAACTAAATACATGCAGAGATATACCATGTTAGTGGATCTGATGACTTAATTTGTTTAAAAAAAAATCCCATGTTTGTATCTTGAAAAGCTTGTTTTGACATGCACACAGAGGTATATAAAAAATTAAGTCAGTTTAAAATACTGTATATCTTGATATGACTTACTCTACCAGATACCAAAATATATAATAATTCTGTAGTTTTAAAATGTGGTGGTTTTTATGTGAGATTAATCAAGTAGACCAATGAAAGAGAGCAGAACACCTGAATAAAAGTCATTGCCATATGCAAATCACTCAGGAAGAAGAAAGAATGGGCTATTTATTGAATCATGTTGAAAATAACTAGCTCTGTTTCTGAAAGTACAATGAATTTAGTGCTCTGTCTCATATTATAAACAAAGACATATTCCATATTGATTAATGACCTAAATGAAAAGCACTTCTTTGAAACATTTCTCCATGAAGCATAAAATGCATTAATCACAAAGAAAATTAGTCTTATTTAAAATTAAAACTGTAGCACAAAAAGCAGTAACAGTGTTTTAAAAAAAATCAAAACAAAGCAATAGCAAAAACAAAAACAAGTCATCTATTGGTAGAAGGTATTTGTAATGTCTTTATGAAGGACAATGGACTCAGAATTCATCCCGCAAATCAGTAAAAATAAAAGACACATGACTACCTCAAAAATTGCAAATATAAGAATAGGTAATTCACATAAGAGGAAAGAGGAATGGCTGAAAATAAATGTGACAGTCTTGCTATTATGTGTGGAGGGTGAATTTAAATAATGATACAGCATTTTGCATTCAACAGATTGATGCCATTTGGTAGTGTTCAAATCAAACGCCGTTGGGGACGAAGGGAAATAAGAATGCAAATCTGGTTCTTGGGCATTACTCTTCCACTGAGGGGCTCCCTCCTGAGAGGGCTTATTTCAGGCCTTCCTCAGGAAATAGAAAAAACTCCATCTAAATGATTTTGCAACTCTCAATTAAGTGAATAGCATCCTTCGATTTAAAAAATGTTCAAAAACAAAGCTATAATTTGTCTCTTGGAAGCATCTTCTGTCATATACATTTTAAAGTAAAGATTTGCCTCACTGGAATCATAATACATCCTGAATCAGAAAAAAATAAGCAAAGCATTTTGAAGTGAACAGCCAATTAGGAGCTGAAACCACTGTTGTGGTTTAGACCACATATACAACATAATCTCTTCACGTTTGGTATCCTGTGGTTCTCGCCTTTTAATACACAATTCCTTATTTCAAGATTAAAATTGCAGATCTGTTTTGTAATCATAACATCAGCCAGCAGATGAGCAGAATATTAAAGTCCCACAGCAGCTATATGATCAGATAATAATTAGACTATATAGGGACGTTTTCAAGAACCTAAACTAGAATTTATGTATATATATCCATATCAGGCTTTAACCCAAAGAAAATAAAAATCAAGTAGATCAGACATTTCCACAAGACTAATCAGCTGTGTGAACTCTTACAAGGTCTCACCAAAGCATGTGGAAACTTTCATTTAAGGATCATTCAGTGCCTTCAGGATCACTTCAAGGTCCTCAACACTTCAGTTAAAAATGCCAAATAAAACAATAAATAAATAACTCTGGAAAAAAAAAAAAACTGGAAAAAAAAAATCCCAACTGATGACTTCAGTGGTAACTGAACTTGTAATTGCCTATGTTGCTTATCATTTCTCACAGTAATTAAATGTTTATGAATATAAAATCCTACTTTATCCCTTTTTACATGAAATTAGTGGACATGGCTGAAATATTGTTGCTCTTTTTATATTTGAATTATATATTAAAGCTTAAGGCAAACACTCCTAACACAGGAAGAAAGAGATTTTGGCTTTCTGAAAAAGAGCTGGAAATCATAAGAGCAAGTAATACAAGTTCTGGAGTAAATAAAAAAAAGTGCAGAGATTGAATTCTGGCTTGACTACCTCACGCCAATACCCTGCTTGAGTTACTTGTGTTTGCTTATGCTTTGTTACGTTATATCCGATACGAGGATCTTATTCTCTGTCTCGCAGTGATGTCTGGGTCCAGTGGAAGGTACATAGTGCTGCCCTGGTGCATAAAAAGTGTTTGTTTCTGTAGTCCTTTCCCACATTGAACCTGGACTGGCCTGTGTCTTGAATTAACCAGCTGAAGGTGGTAGAAGATATGTCCCAGGACTGAAGATTCTAGGTATCAGGGAAGGTTTGGCAGCTTCTGCTTTTGACCTTTGGGAATTCCTGAGCCACTACAAAGAAATCCAGTTACCCTACTGGAAAGACCAATTGGAGAGACAAGGAGAAGGCATATGAAGAAGGAGAGTCTCTGAGAATACATGAGAGGCAAAGGAGCCTGGCCACCCCAACGTTGCATGGGAGTCCCCGGATCACCCCAGCCCCAGCCCCCATCTGTCCGGACCTTGCAGAGAACTAAGTGAGGGGAGCGGAACTGCCCAGCTAAACCCAGTGGCTGCTGTCTTAAGCCATTAAATTTGGGATGATCTGTTAAGCAATGCAAAACACAAACAAACAAAAACCTAAAACCATTATATCAGCGTCTCTGGTAGAGCCTTCACTCATTCGTTAAAATAGAGTTTGTTGAGTCTCTATTATGAGCCAGGCCCTATGATGAGGATACCATGGTGAACTCAAGCAGTAAAAGTTTCTGCCCACGTAAAAATGTTCGAGTCCCGTAGAATACACACACGAAGGCAAGGGGTTAAAATAAGGTGCTGTGAAGGAACATTACAAAGGCTGTGAGGAAATAGATGGTCCAAACTGTCCTGCAGGATCCAGAAGAAGTAAATTTGATGACAAAAGGATGAACAGGGGTCAACTAAGTGAAGTGACAGCAGGAGAGGCATGTGCAGGTGGAAAGGAATGTGTGCAAATGTTTTTAACAAGAAGGAAACCCTCAAGGGGCTCAAAGGGAGCGACTGGGGCTGAGCGCTGCTGAGAACAAAGGGGAGCAGAGGACAAGATGGGTTTGATTAAGGCCAGATTAGGATGAGCCTTGCAGACAGTGATGTTGGAGAACTAGTTTAGGAGCAAAGTGCATACCCTCCATCTCTTCTTTGTTACATACAGAATGATCTAACTCTCACCTTAAGAGGGTTATTTTTTGGGATGTGGGAGGTTTTTCTGGCAGAGAGGGAAAGCTGTCTTTACATAGACATAGATTTGCAAGTCACACTTGAATTGTACCAAATGCAAATTTTCAGAAGCTGGACATCAGGATTCAGTATATATATATATATATATATTTTTTTTTTTTAAAGTTCCTCTTCACTTCTGAAGCAGAGAATCCACAGACTGGTATTAGGGAAACAAGGTCTAAAGGAGCAAGAGCTAAGTGTATGTATTCTTGTTACTTTATCCACTTTATCTTATTTAATCCTCACAGCTCTGGGAAAGAATTGCAATCATCTTTCCCCATATTTTATAAGCAAAAAATCAGAAGTAAATGAGGTTCAGCAAGATGACTACAGTTGCACAGTTAGCAAGTAGCGTAGCTGACATTCTAACTTGGGCAGCTTGACTCCAGAACCTGTCCTTTTGAGCCAGACTGGAAAGGATATCTCTGATCCTGCTGACCTGAACAAGTGGTTTAAATGTCTTTGTTTTAAGTTTCCTTGTATTTAAACACAGAAACTGGACTTAAGATTCCTGCAATTTCTCTAAGCAATTAAGACTTTTTGTCTACCTTGCTTCCCAAATTTGGGGAAGGAGCATCAGTATACAATACAAGAGCATGAAGGAAACTCATGGAAGCTCACAAGTGCTGACTTACTTCCACACACAGCAGAGGCACCATCAGTTCACATTTGCAGGTTCTAGGACCCCGGAACAAAACTGGCCTCCAAGCAGCTTTCAGAGAAGCTAAGATCCTGTCAAAACAGAAATAAAGGAGCAGGATACCTGGATTATTTTCTCAGAAAATAGATCCAGAGCTGGGTTTCTGGTTATTGGTCTGGGTGGGAGGAGCCCATGGGTGCGTGGGAGCATGGGAGCCGAAACACAAGTGTTAGTGTGAAGGCTGAATCAGTTCAAGCACATGTCAAAATAAAGCACCAACTGAAAGAAGATGCTGAGTTTTGAAAACACTGGAAAGGAAAGAAACAACTGATAGGAGACCGTGAAATCCAATCTGGAGAGAGGCATTGATCTTAGAAAAATTGGTTGAGCTTAAGGAATGATGAAGTCATACAAAGGCTGAAGTGCTGCAAGGGTTTTTTATCAATTCCCTGTGGCATCTTCCCTGGGCCGATGGGACCACACTAAGAGGAATCAAAATTCTTCTCTCTGTACCTATATCATGAGCCAGTCCATTTTATCTGCCATGTCTTTAGGGCTGAATAAATTAAAAAAGGAAGTTTTGAATACACCACAATATTTTCACCTGGAAAATCTCTACCAGTGTCTTAGCTTATTTGTTTCAACAACTCAGTTCATTGTGGCAGAAAAGAGAATAGGTACACTGCTTACTTGAAGGATCTTTAAATAATATTTAGGTAATAATTAAAACTTGAATTTTTAAAATTTCTTTGTAAATGCTGTTTAATTCCAAGGGATTATTTAGACACAGGAAATTCCAAGCCATTTTTCATTAAAATAATAATTACCCTTCCTTCTTATATAGACAATTTAAAAAGTTGTTCTTGAATGTCACTGAGCCAAAGTCTAAGACATGAGTAATTATAAGAGAAGATAAAGACAGAGGATTTTTCTATAGTTTATTGTCTAGTGAACAATTTCGAATCTTCTTGTTCCCTCCCCACCCCATAGAATAAATATCTGACAAGAGATAAATAATTTTTTAGAACAGACTTTTAGAAGACTAAATTATAGCGAAAATTTTCCATCTCAAAATTAATCTGTGATGTCAGTTTTGTTTTTCTAAAGAAGCATTGCTTTCATGGTGGAATGGTATTTTAATGTCTCCATAGATAAATTCAGTTATCAAAGTAAAGGAGAAATAATCGATATTTTTCAATGGTCAAAGAGACACAGTTGTTTGAGGTCTGCAGTTGGTTTTAACAGTTTTCAATAACTTTGATCATATGCCATCAGAATATTCTGAAGTGATATGTCTGTTAATTTGGAAGTAGTCTGAGTTTATTTTTATATATGCTATCTTTCAGCGTGTCATGTAAGTAAAAATTGAGTATTCCATGTGCCAGTTTTCTCCTTTGGAATATTTTGTCATTAAAATTATATAGTGAAATATTTCCATATTTAAGAGCTATAAACCTGGGGAGACAGATGGCTAAATGCTGGGCAGATAAATAAAAATGATGAATAATTCAAGAAAGGTTAATAGCAGTACATTTGTCCACCACATTAGTTCGGTTTACTTCTGTCTAGACTACAGCTTGAATATTGAGGAAATTTTTAATGAGGGAAATAATTTTTATACTTCATTTCCCTGATGAAACTCTTCTTTATGTGTTAGTTCAAACCATATAACTACTTACTTACATATCGTTTTATTTTTAGATACAGTGTTGCCTATATTTTGTATCCATCCCTGAGTGAGAGCATATATTAGTATTATATGTGTTAGGCAACATCTGTTATTGAAATTAATAGCTTGTTTTTTCAAAAATTCTCAGATTTTTATCAAGTTTGTATCTTTTTTTGTCATTTAACAAGAAAGTTTAATTTGCTTTAAAAAATTGAAGTATAATTGATTTACAGTGTGTTAGTTTCTGGTGTACAGCATAATGATTCAGTTATACATATACTTTTTCAGATTATTTTTCATTATGGGTTATTATAAAGTATTAAATATAGTTACCTGTGCTATACAGTAGGACCTTGTGGCTTATCTATTTTGTATAGGGTTGTATCATTTTAATGTTTCATGTGTGGAGAATTTAATTTAAAAATTTAAACTATCTGCATGAATGAATGCTAAATATATTGAACAAAAATTACCAGAATAGAATTTAGAATTTGAGCTTAAGGTATATTTCAGTAAGTTGAAAGATTATTTCAATTCTGTTTTTCCTGCTTTGTCTGACAGAAAATAATAAATGAATAACTGAGGAAACAATCACCCAGAATTAAAAAAAAAAAAAACTTTAAAACATACTTAAAAAATAAATATTTGAAGACATATAATTAAATTTGATAGCTTAAACACAAGAGCTTTTAACTAGTACTTCCTGGAATCCCACTAAAGTTTAATGAGTACATGAAAACCTTATAAACTTCCGGGTAAAGATGTGATAAAGAAGGTAACACCAAAGAATTGATGTCAAAAAGTATCATTAAAAAAAAAAACAGTGGATTGATGGATCCAAAATGAATTAGCAAGATGCAGAAGGCTGAAAACTTACAAACTTCACAGGGAAGGGTATAGCTCAGTGGTATATGAGGTTCTGGGTCCAATGCCCAGTACTGCCACTTAAAAAATAAATAAACAAACCTAGTTTACCCCCCCCCCCAAATAAAAAAACCTTACAGACTTCAGAGGAAAGGCCAAAGCAAGTTAAAAAAAAAAATTGGCACTAGTTAACTGTGAAAATAGGTAGGGGGTTGTTTGATAAAAGAGTATGTAGTGAGATGCTCAGAGCATCACTAAACCAGGTGAGTACCACTCTCTGTTCTGTCAAGAGAAAGGAGGCATGTTCGTGGGACAGCTGGAACCAGACAGACTCTGGTCTCCTGTCCCCAGGCACTGCAGAAAGAAGGGGTTTGCTCGTCTACTGGAGACTGAAAAGTGACAGTGAGAGTCCATCTAGGAATGCTAGGAGTCCCCACCTTCCTCCTTTAATTGGCTACGAGGACCCTGGCCGCCGTGTTTATTATCACTGCCTCTCCCTCAAGCCCCACTATTAACCCATGCACACACACCGCCCCCTGCGAGCTCCATCACACCAGCAGAACCGTGATGAGACCAAGAAAGAAGACCTGTGCAGTGGCTTGGTGCTCACCTGATTATCCTACTCGAGGATCTACATAACCAATCACACCTCATAGAAGGTTCTGTAGTCCTTTGCTAGGGCTGCCAGAGCAAATTATCACAAACTGAGGCACGAGTCAGTGGGGGTGAAGACAACAGTAATTTATTCTCTTTCAGTTTTAGAGCCTAGAAATTTGAGATGTAGGTGTATGCCAGGCTGTGCTCCCTCTGAAGGATCTTGCTTCTTCCTGGCTTCTGGCAGTTGCTGGCAATCTTTAATTTCTTTGCTTTGTAGCTGTTATCACTCTGATCTCTGCCACCATCTTCCTTCTGTGTGTCTCTGTGTCTGAATCACCCTTACCTTATAAAGACACAGTCGTTGAATACAGGGCCCACCCTAACCCGGTAGGACCTCATCTTGACTTAATTAATTACATCTGCAAAGACTTTATTTCCAAATGAATTCAAATTCTGAGGTTTCAAGTGGATGTGGATTTTGGAGGACATCATTCAACCCAGTGCAAGTTTCTTGCATTTTTAATGTGAATAGACATTAAAAAAGAAAAATTACAATGCATTTGAGAAAAGCGTAGGAGAAACAGACCTGGATGATCAAACAAAAAGAGGAACTTGAGAAATGCATAAGAATAAGAAGATAAGGAACCCAAAATCAATATTTTTAAAAAGCCAAGAGAAATGAGTATACTTATGAAATAAGAATAAAATGCTATTTTATAAATATAGAACAAGATATCTTAAAATTATAAATATGATAAAAATTTTTAAAAAACTGTTAGCATTTGGAAAATAAAGTTGAGAGAGTCTAAAATTTTAAAACAATAAGGAAAAAAGTGGTGGTAGAAAGATAAGAAATTTAGAGGCTCAATCCAGGCACTTTAGTATCTAATAGAGTTTCCAAAAAAGAAAGAATAGAGAAAATAAATGGTAGAAAAATTGTTTCTTCAGAAAAAATGAAAAAAAAAAATCCCAGTATGTGTCCAACAGTATTAAGATAAAGAGGCATATCAAGGTGTATCATCAGAAAACTTCAGAAAACCAAAAAAAAAAGTGGGATGATTTTTAAATCTTTAAGTAGAGGTACAGGGGATAGAATATGTAGTGTGGATTGATCATCAGAATTAGTAGCAAACTCATTCAGAGCTATACTGGAAATTAAAAGACATTAAATGAATGCTTTCAAAATTTTGAGTCAAAGTAATTTCAAATCTATGGTTCTAGACCACTAAGCCAGTGTGAGGGCTGGACTGATAGATATAGATGTATACCGGTAGCTATTCTAACATGTATAATCTCAAAAATATGCATCTCTGGGTGTGCTTTCTCAAGAAGGTGCTAAAGCTATCTTCCACAAAATTATAGTACACATATCTTTCATAACCCATTTGATTGAATGTGAAAGAAAACTGATTTCATTATTGCTTAAACAAAATGAACGAAGTGACGTTTTCAGGTAGACGTTCTGGCAGAGCTGGATCCAACTTATAGCTTTTAATAGAACCCTGTCTCTAAGTGTCTGTTAACTCTGCTTTCCTTCATTTGGCTTCATTCTAGGCTGACTCTCTCCCTCCCTCAGAAGGACCTTCCTTCAGTGTCCTCCTGAAAGAACCATTGCTGATTCCCTTGGGGGTCACATGTCTCCCTGCATTTTCCTCCCCTACTGAAAAAATAATCGCTGGTATAACCACTAGTTTCTCTGTTTGTCCAACCTGTATCTTCTTTTCTTCTGCGAATAGAGGAGCAAGGTCATGTGACTGACAGATAGAGGCAGAGCCACCAGAAGGAAGAGAAGGATATCTCAGCAGGAAGAACAAAAAAGATCCATTCAAACAGATAAAGATGTCTGTTAGAATAACTTTCACTTCTGTAACATTTTAAATCTAAAACATATTTTACTCAGCTGCTAATAGAGATTATATGCATTACAGGCACTTGGGACAAATGTGATCAGTATTTACAGGGATCCTCTACTTTTTGCAAGTTTGCTTAGGCCACTTCACTTTTAGGGAAGACCTACATGAGGACCTGTTTTTGCTAACCAGAAGACATCTGAAGAGGAGTTTCACTTTTATGAAAAAAGGCAAAAGTCAACAACAGCATTCATCAGTTGTTTTGCAGTCAGCCATTGTAGAGAGCAGTGCACTCCATCATCGTGGCTCCCCAAGCTCCTTTCCCAGGAACTACACTGGGTGTCTCAGCATCAAATCCCCATAGCTTTGAACTGTGTCTGTGAGCATCTGTGCTTTATCTTGCTTTATTTTGTGCATCCCTTCGCAAGATGTGTCCTAAGGTAATTACTTCTTTGCTTTCTACCATTTTGGCTTACAAGAAGTTTCACAGGAACATTCTCCTTTCAGAAAGTGGGGAAACTTGTACTGAGATTTATACCTATTAAAAAAAATTATACCATTTTCCCCTTCTACATGAGAAACACAGTCTAATGGAAATGTTAACTTAAGAGTGATTGAAACACTCTGGAACACAATTGGAACACATGACTTCAGTCACTTAGAAAATACTTTCCCTCAGCTGGGGTATAAAGATATGTTTTAATTTATGTATATATTGTAGATATAAGAATTAAATTATTTAATTAAGAATCATTCAGTTTTTTTTCTAAGATCATGATTAAAAATAGCTTCAATTTAACATTTAATTTTTTTCACAAGAATCCTATTTCCTCAGGAAAATACCAAACAAACAAAAAAGCAAATGCAAAGCCATGCATCTGTAGGTAGCTTTGCATGATTTATTTTTGAAAAGAATAAAACAACTATATAGATTTATCTTTCCTTTCCAAATCTCCTAGAAGTACTAAGCTTAAATACACAATTCAAATTTCTGACAACATCTTTCTCTCCAATATAATTTCTCTTTTATATTTCAAGGTATTTACTTGTTCTGCTAAAATGAATTTATGATGGTAGAATGGTTAAGAAAATAGTTTTCCTATAACTCCGGTGCCTAATACTTATATAATCCAGCAGGCTACTTAACCCTAAGCTTCAGTGTTTTCATTTGAAAAGAGGGATAAAAATGTCTACCTTACCGAACAGTATGAGAATTAAATGAGACAATGTAGTTACAGCACTTGGCACCAGGACAGACAAGTCCATTCATTCATCTATTCATACTAATTCTCTAAGCACTTATTAAGCATATATTATGTACCATTTACTATTTTTAGATATAATTTTTAGGAAATCGATGTAAAAAAAAAGACCATGAATTTTAGGTCTTTGAATGTCTAATAAATGGGGACTACAATTACTAACACTGTAACTAACTATGAAGACAAATGCTACTATAAAAGGACCTACATAGCATGCTATAGTTATAAAATCATAAAAGTAAATTTTATTTGCCTCAGATGCATCTGATTATTTTTATTAAGCCAGGTGTACTCTGTAGGTCATACCTCCAACTATTACTTGACCCTCATTGATGTTTCTACACGCGATTCATCTTTGAAATCTTTACACAAGCCAAACGTTTACGCTATATCATGACGAAATAGTACAACAGATGAACATCCTTCCTGCTATGACTGTACTGTGGTGTAGCTAGACTGAGACATCCCTCTCTCACCCTCACACACAGACACTGCTGCAACCTTGTTGTGAGTCAGCAGAGACAAGATTTCATGTCTTTTTATCTTTCATCACTCAACAGAGTGATAAGTCCAATGCTTCATATTCCAGAAAAGTAATTCTGGAATTGAAGTGAAGTCTGTAGATTTGGTGTTTAGTCACCACCATGAATTGAGCAAGTTCCTCAGTTTCTTGCCGCAAAATGAAAGGGTTAAACAAGATTGACCCCTCCTTTCCCTGTCCTGCTCACAACTATACCTTGTGTCTACCGTTATCACTGTCCTCATTATAGGCAGTTAGGATTTTCCTGTTATATAGTAAAAACTACAATATATCATTTCATTTATAGTGCCTACTTGATACATTCAGATACTCAGTAAATATTTGTTGAATAAATAAGTGACCTGTAGACTTAAAGAATGCATCCTTATTATGTTTATAATACACATTATAGTAATTTAATGCATTACTTACATCATGCCTTATTTTAATTATTGAATTGTACTTATTTTCTCCTAAAATATTTGAGAATGCATAATGAGCAATTAGGGAAATGTAATATTTTTATGAGGGTTGTTAGATAAAATATTGAGTAAGGATTTTCCGCCCACCTGCAACAAACTCATTTGAAAGCAGAAGATATAAAGTTGTTTGCCTAGCAGAAGAGTGCCATGGTGATAAAACAGAAAATATATGCTTTGTATTTTATTTCCAGATGGCACAATGTTACAGAAGTTCAGTCCAACTAAATTATTGTGGAAATGTGTATTCTTTAAAAATATATCTGCATAAATTACTTCTAAAATTCAAGGAACTAAGTTTGCACTATTCATACAATGTATATTGCATAGCTAACAGTGAAATTCCAATTAAATATCAGTGATTTCTTTTTTCCTTTGGCCATCAAAAAAATCAGAAGAGCTTCATTGAAAAGAGCGGCTTGTCCAATATATCATAAGCTCTAATTTACAAGTCAAAATGATTGAACTGTTTAACAAAAGGAAGTGTCTTTGAGAACGCAGAAAGGTTTGTGTAGTAAAACAAAATCAGTCACTTTAAAGAATTATTGAAAAATACATTTATGTGAAAACCCAATAAAGCAAGGAAGGAAAAAGCTGCTTTTTGAAGTATAGTTGATATACAATATTATATTAGTTTCAGATATACAACATAAAATGATTCAAAATTTTTATAGATTATACTCCACTTAAAGTTATTATAATATATTGGCTATCTTCTTGTGCTGCACAATATATCTTTGTAGCTTGTTCATCTTATACACAGTAGTTTTACATCTTAAACACCTTCCACCATCTTGCCCCACCATTTCCTTCTCCCCGCTGATAACCACTAGTTTGTTCTCTACATCTATGAGTGTTTCTGTTCTGTTATATTCATTTATTGGTTTTATTTTTTTGATTCCACATATAAGTGATAACATACAGTATTTGTCTTTCTCTGCCTTATTTCACTAGGCATAATGCCCGCCAGGTCTGTCCATGTTGTTGCAAGTGACAAAATTTCATTCTTTTTTATAACTAGGGTAGTAGCCCAGACATTGTCTTTATCCATTCGTCTGTTGAAGAACACTTAGATCCCTTCCATCTATTGGCTGTTGTAAATAATGCTGCTATGAACATTCAAAAGCTACTTTTTTAAGGGAAAAAAGTACAGCTTTTCTTTCTTTGCTATAATACTCTCTTCACCATTGGGCAGCACATAAACATCCTAACTGCTGACAAAAATAAACCCTAAAATTTCACTGACTAGCCAACAGAAGTTTACTTCTTGATCACATAACAGTTAAATATGGACACTCCTAATTCATGAGTAGCTTACCACTGCAGGGCTGGTCAGGGACTCAGACTCCTTTCTACTCTGTAGTTTTTCCATTCCTAGGGTTTCAGAGTCATCTGCGATTAGCTGGCGGTTGAGGGAGTAGAGGGAAGATAATATATACAAATGGTACCATATAGGTGTAAGCCAATTGGACATGTAGTCCCTGGAAAGACAGCTACCTTTCAATGATATCATTATACTATGGAAAGGGGAGTGCAGATTTATGTTGGAAAGTTGATCATTCTACTTTATGCATTCAGGGTCCCTCTCACATAGGAATTTGTCAGAGTCTTACCTATTTTTTTTTATCATTCTGGATTGAAACTCCCTTGTCATTTGCAAATATGTTTCTCCCATTCCATAGATTGTCTTTTTGTTTTGCTTATGGTTTCCTTTGCTGTGCAGAAGCTACTAAGTTTAATTAGTTCCCATTTGTTTATTTTTGCTTTTATTTCTATTGCCTGGATAGACTGTCCTAAGAGAACATTGCTAAGGTTTATGTCAAAAAATGTTTTGCCTATTTTTTTTTTCTAGGAGGTTTATAGTGTCTTGTCTTATGTCTAAATCTTTAAGCCATTTTGAGTTTATTTTTCTGTATGGCGTGAGTGAGCGTTCTAACTTCATTGATTTACATATGGCTGTCCAGGTTTCCCAACACTGCTTTACCCCATTTAAAAAAATTCTTTCAATCTACCTTTTATATTTAATTTATCTATTATACACAACATATAGTAAGTAGGGTCTTATTTTTTAATGTCTGAAAATAACTGTCACTTATTTGTATTATTCAACTTATTTACATTTAATGCAATTATTAGTATATTTCCATTCAGAACTCTCATCTTGCTATTTGTCCCACTTGGTTTTTGTGTTTCTCTGTTTCTTGTTTTGGCCATAATCTAGGCTAATTAAATTTTACTTCATATTGGCTTTTATTGATATTAAATATGTTAAACTTTTCTTTTTATCTATTTTTAATTGAAATATACTGACATACAACACTGTGTAAGTTTAAGATATATAATCTTTATTTCCTGATAATTTGTATGAAATGTTTAGTTTTGTATGCAGAAAGAATGTTCCGAATAACAACTGGTATGAAAATACTGTATTCTTTTTTCTTTTTAGATGTTTTAAAGTGTATATATTTTAAAACTTCTTATCAAGTGATAAAAATTGGTAAGCAAGTGATTCTATAGATTTCCAAATCTTTTTGTTTTTATAAGTATTTTGTGTAATCATTTATCAGATGCAGATTGTACTAGCTAAATGAGGCCACTGTCTGAGCCAGGAACTAAACCAAAGTCTTCTATTAGATGATGAACTGTTTAATTTGGAGATAGTTTTTCTTAATACAAATAATAGTGTTTGTGACACTTAAATAGATCTCCAATTCTGCTGAAGAAATGCCATTTACATTCAAAATTTTCCTAGCCATTACACTGTTATCTGAATGACTTATATATTAATTATTCACTGAGATTACTTTATTGAACTCTCATATTTAAAATTAGGTGAAGCCTAATACTTTTGGTAAGATGCAAGATGCCATAGCATGGTGCATATTCCTTTGTTGGGCCACCTGCGTTTGAATCCTAGCTTGAGACACTTAAGTTTTCTAAAATAAATAAATAAATAAGATAAACTCTCTCTTTCTCTTTGTTTAACTCTAAAATTATAGTCATACTTACAGTATATAATAAATTCGTATTCAATGTTTAGAATGCTGCTGGGCTCAGAGAAAGATTAAAAAACGTTTTAGTTTTCATACTTAGTAATATCATTAGTGTTAGTATTTGTCATGGACAGATATTGGTGGGTTTTAAGAAACTCATCTCCTTAAAAGCAGGTGCTACTCAACAGGGATGGTAAAGAGGAGGATCCACAGTGCAGGCATCCTCTGTCCCACTACCTTTCTCCTGGGAACTCGTCTACCGCCAACTATCTTCTGTTGTGGGAATGCCTGTCATATTGTTGGACTTCATAGTGGTCCACCAGTAGCTTCCTATTGAAGAGACTGCAGTAACTATAAGCAGTCATAGTAGGGCATCTCCCAGGGAATAGTAGCTGGGAAGCAGGTGGCCATAGTCCCATGGATCAAAGTCACCTTTGATTTCTATGGTACTCACATTGTTACTTTGAGTCCTGAATCTCCAAAGGTGTTTACTGTTTGAATAATATATAATTTTTTCCATTTTGAAAATTTTCATTCTTCAATCTATTTCTTTCATATTTAATTTGCCTTTAATACACAACACATACTAAGTAATGTCTTGGGTTGGGGAACATGTGAGTATGAGTTTGGCAGTGGTGACCTGGTAAGCAGCCACCAAGCATTATCCAGGTTGTTTCTGTGATCTTTCAGGGAGCCAGTAGTGGTACCAGGCAATCAAGATTTTTGTAGGCTGTCTGCCTTTAATACTCACTAGTTAAACAAATTGTATCAAATCTGGGGATAGAAAGGAATTTGGAAGTTAGAAGAGATAGCTTTTTACCAGCAGTTCAATATATTATTAGCTGATGCAGTTCTACAGTTGTGCTGGACTAAATGTCAGCCATGTTTATATGCAGACTCTCATCTTCAAATAATAATTTTCTTTAAATCTTAGCAATCTTTACTTTATTTGCTTTTATATTTCTGCGATACCTATTCTAGTCCATTTAGTTATTATTTATTTTTGCAATAATATAATACTATTTTTATTTCCATGCAGTTGTAAAATGTCTTATGTCTAGTAGGCCATTCTTTTCCTTTGTTTTTTTTTAATGATTGGACAGTTTTCCTTCCTTATAAATATTTAGATGAATTTCTTGCCCTCTTACAAAAGTTCAAGTAGTTACTATTACTTGAACTATTACTATTTCTTTAAATATATAGATTGTTATACATATTTGTTATATTCAGTGCTATATTGTCCTATGCATGAACATGATATATTTCTTCCATTATTAAGAATTGTTTTTCCTATAGTGATTTTAAATTTTATTCATAAAATTTTACAGTATATTTTAAGCTATTTTCTAATAACCTCATGATTTTTATATTTTTAATTTGTATTATATTTTAGTATATTAAACCTGGTAGGAGATAACTGAGTTGCTCAATAAACATTTCATTGCATAGTAACATACAGATGGGAAAGTGTATAAATCATAAAGTTATACCTTAGTAATCATCACAAGATCAAACGCAATTGTTTAAACCTCACCTAGATCAAGAAATAATACTAAACTTTTCAGTGCTCCCTACTAAACACTGTTGTCCTCTCTCCACTACTCAAATTTAAATATCCAGATTTTTAATGCCAAAGATTTGTTTTATTTTTATTAACTTTATATAAATGAATTCCTGTAATAAATAGTAAGCCGTCTGGTTTCTTTTGTTCAAAATTATGCTTGCAAAATTTATTCATGTTTTCTGTGTCTCATGACTTCATCTATTTTTATGGTTTTGTGGTATTCCATTATATGAATGCATCACTATTTTTAAATCTATCTATATTTGATGTGCTTTTTTAGATGTTTCTAGTTTTTGGCTTCTATTAATAATACTGTTTAAGTGATTTTTACATCTATTTTGGAACACATACGTCTGCATTTCTGTTGGGTCAGTACCCAGGAATAGAATTGCTGGGTCTTAGAGGATGTGTCTTGACACTCCCATCAGCTGTGTATGTTAGTTCCAGTTGCTCCATATGTTCATCAAAACTCGTGCCATTAGGCAAAGCACATGCTTCTTTCAGTTTCTTCATAACCTTTTCCTGTGCCATTAGGCAAAACAAATATAATTTCTAACAGCTCTCATCCTCAAATCTAGAATTCTCTTTCCTATATTTAAATCCTTGCAAGTGTTTGGCACTGGTTTATGTTTTGCTTCATCTTTGGCTGATCTTTGTGTCGGCCTTTTTAAAAATATGTCTTAGTAGACATGTGAATGGGAAGTCATGAGCATGTCTATAAGGAGCTTCTGACCGCCATGATTTAAAATTGGAATTTCATTTCATTTTCTTGAAACTCATTTTTATTGTCATCTGAAAAACTTTATTCTATTTATATTTCTACTAATCTTCCTTTTTTGCCATCTGAGTCAGTCTGGATCAAATCAGGGAAAAGAAACCATAGAGTAATTTCAAGCCGGAAAGTATAACATAAGGCAGTATTGACTACAATAGGGAAATGAGGTAGTGAGGGATCGGCTAGTGAGCAGTACAGAAAACTTCAAAGAATATAGGAGTAATAATATAAATAATATGATAGCCGCTGCTCATAGGGCTGATATAGAGCTCCCAGGGAAGATTTCCCTTCACCCCAGAAATGTGATCCAGACCTTGTTGGATAGAGTATAACTGTGACTCACTGAATGGCAGAGAAATTGCTGTAGTGATAGTAGAACTTGCATGAAAGCCACTCTAAGATGCCAGAGAAAGACTTTCACAGGGAGATGTCTCATCAGAGATCTGCACTACAAAATTGTCTAGTGAGGTTGCTGGCAGAAGGTGCTGGCTTCGGGTGATGAGAGGTACTGTCAATTGAAGGAGCCAGGCTCTGGGGAAGCCGTGTGCATGGCAGGAAATTGATGCTGGAGAAGCTGCTAGCAGGTGCTGGGGAAGGCTGCCAAGGGAGCACACCCAAACCAGGAGGCCAGAACTGTTTTCTCCTGCAGTGTCTCTCCATTACCCTTGACTAACAAAACTTAACATCATGGCAGCTGGCAAAGAAAAAAAATAGTTAAAGGGCCAAGATTCATTTTCACTGAGCAGACAAAAAGGGTGAATTTGGTGCTGAAAGGCAATCTATTAATAACTTGATAAAGCCCTTTTCTGGCTCTTCTTCCTTTGTCCAGGCATAGAATGAGCTTCCTCCCCATATTTTGAATTTTAGGCTATCATTTCTTACCCCTATACAAGGAAAATGACTGTTTTTGTTCTATTGTGTGCTCCTTAACTTCCAAAGCACCTGGAATATAGAAAGAATTCCATGAGTATATCTGACTTAATGAGTGAATGCTGAATAAGGTAATACCCAAATGTAAATCTCAGCATGACGCTTTTCCCTGAACTACTGAGCACATTCACCTGAATGTCCGTAGTGCACTGCAAGCTGCACTTGCTGCTTCCAGATCTGCACCTCTCTTGGTAAATGGCATCGCTTCTTGCCCAGTGAACTCAACACAGAAACCTAAAATCTCCCTTCTATTTTCCCCTCATTCTGCAAATTCGATCAACTAATCAGGTTTTAGCAACCCTATTTCTCACTTGTTGATTATATTCCCAGTTTTATTTTCTTGATTTGGGGCCTTGTCAAAGCTCTCCTGGCTTGTTGTGATGCTCTCCCTGCTGGCCTTCTTGCCTTCACTTTGCAAGCCTCTGATTTATCCTTCTTGCCCCAGCGATCTAATAAAGTTCAAATCTCATCATGTAACTGCTTTGCTTAAATTCTTCTGAGGTTTTCTGTTGTTTAAAATACTGCTTTTCAACCTCTGGTCTTAGGAATCCCGAGGTGAAATACTGTGACCTCCAGGTTATGTGAATAGGAAAAGAAACAAGAGGGAGGGCACAATTCTGGGACTTCTTATTCTTTTCAACCTTTCTAGTTGCAAATGACTGACATTTTCCTTTAAAGAACTGTATGCAGGACACTTACTGATAAACCTAAGTTTAAATGGATAGCCGCAACTACCTTGGTCTGATCTGGTGTGGGTAGGAGAGATGTTTAATACTGGATGTACTATGGCCTGGTTGTGCCTGAAAGTTGCACAAAATCCCAGGCCTGTGGTGAATCAAGTTAGTGAAAACCCTAGACAAACATAAGCGAGGTGTTCATGCAAGGTGCACAGGTAATAGCTGAGAAGTCCTGCCAGAGAGTACAGAGACAGTAGTCTGAAGATCCTTATGTAGCAGTTTTATCATTGAATTTACAGGGTAGGTGTAAAAACTGTTTTTTTCATTTTATTGTTTGGTAATGCAGTAAGCAGTTTGACAGCAGTGAGGTCAAATAAATAAGAGTGTTTACTGAACATTTTAATACTGAATTTTTGTTTTTCAAGAAAGTTGATAATGAACATGTACTTACAGAATATGTGGGGCCTTGTCTCATCTGCTATCTGGGTGCGATAGAATGAGCTGTGTCCCCCCAAAATTCATATGTTGAAATTCTAATCCCCCAATATGACTGTTGGGAGATAGAGTCATTAGAGAGGTAAATGAAGTTAAATTAGGTCATAATAGTGAGGTCCTAATCTGATAGGATTGGTGACTTTATAAGAAGAGGAATTTAGAGAGAGATCTCTCCTTCTCTGTGTGGACACAAAGGCAAAGCAAGAAGGGGCCATCTGAAATTCGAAAGAATCTTCACCAGAAATCAGCCATGCTGGCACTCTGATGTTGGACTTCCTAGCTTCCAGAATTGTGAGAAATAAATTTCTCTTGTCCGGGTCACTCAGTCTGTGGTATTCTGTTATGACAGCCTGAATTGACTAAGACAGTGGACCAAAGTAAATCAGAAGGCAGAAATCAAGTTCAAACATTTATAGTTATTTGAAATCATTCTGCTTAATGATAATGATTTAATGCATACAACTGCAGAAGGTGTGTTTAATCACTTTCTGATGTTTGACTTTTCATTTAGATGAGGGTTTTTTTGGGATGAAATTTCTCTTCTTCTAAATAATTTTGCTCTTTTAGGACTTTGAGTTTTCTTGTGCACATATGAAATGTGAAGTGATAAGATGCATTAACAGAAGTACTTCACAGTTAGATGACACCAGTTTTCTACCAAAGCCTTTAAATATTTCAGATAGGAAAAAAAAACCCCACTAATTCCAATAATGGTTTGATTTTTATTCATTCATATGCATAAGGTAAAAGTAAAAATGTTGAACATTTATAGTGATCAGGTGGAATATCTGAGAAAACTGAGGTTATCGTCCATTATGAACTCAACTAAATGGTTCAACATTTAAAATAGAATGAAGTGATGTTAGGAAGACAGATTTTGCTGTAGAAAATTGGTAAGGTAACAATTGTAAAAGTTACTAAATTAAAAAATGTGGAATCAAGTGCATTTACCTATACATATACATGCTGTATCACATAGTAGATTGGCTGTAGCCCGAGCATTTGAACACAAAAACGTCTCCAAGTATAGCAGGGCTTTTTCTCTTTGATGTTTCTGTAGAAGTATTTGAGCCTTCAAAGAATTACTTTGTAAATGAACATAAATGCCCTTTAATAGTATTGAATGATTTTGCAAAGGAGTCCTCTAAATTTTATGTGTATTTTATTCTCTTACTTTTAGCACTATTTTTATTTTCTGAAGCCCCAGTTAAGATAAATTATATGGGCACTAACTTTAGACGTTCAGTTGTACGTTTCAAGAAAGCACTTGGGTACGTAGGAAATGTGGGAGAGTCTAGGCTAGATACGCAGTTTGAAAGTCAGCAGTATGTCGATGGGAATTTAAGCCATAAAACAGGACTTTTTCTCTTACTCTGAAAGGATGGACGGATCACTAATCTTTTATATGTAAAATTACAATCCCCCTTTAAGTGTGTATTGTGAAACTACCCTTCAGCCTGAACGCCTTAACACTAGCTGCTTTCCAGACTGTCGGGCGTTAGAGAGTGTTGTTCTTCCACAGCAGCATGTTGCCTCGCTTAGGTTAGTAGAGCTGTGAACACGAACACAAATACCTGGTACAATAAAATCATGGGACTCGCTCGTTCCATATTTGTCAATACTTAACGGGAATTCCTTCAGAAGTAGCAGTTGCGTGTATTATTTTTATGATTGCATTCTCTAAGTAGTTTAGAGTAGCCACTGAGAGTTTTAACCAAAATTCTGTACTTCATTGCAAGAAAAATGCTGAACATAAAAGAGGTTTATACCTACGTTTCCAACTGCTTTGTGAAAAACAAAAACTAAAACTCTTATCTGCTTGTTCTGCCAGAGACTCAGAATTCAACGTATGAAATGCTAACAACAGTTTCCCACTTCTAACTATTCCCAAATCTTTCTCCTCTGATTTTCTGTTTCTACCTTGGAATCTTCAGTTTTTCATTTTCTTAGCTTTAACGTATTAAAATCACTTTAGGTTCTCTTTATTTTTTTCTCTATGAGTCCAGGTGTCCAGCCTCACTGACTGTTCCTCTGCAATAACTGTAACAGCCAAGCGTCCTCTCTGCTCTTTCTGTCCTTCGCATATTCTGACATCCATTTGATTTACTGAATGATTAAAATACGTTTCTAAGTAGTATCTCTGTTTCTGGTCTCTCCTATCCCCAAACCTTCTTCCTGCTGTCAGTTTAATCTTTCCGTAAGCGTGTCACTCCTTCACCTTAACAACATTTACTGTCTTTTTATGGTTATTAAAAAAATTTATATCCCTTAACTTAACTCTTGAATCCCATTCTGCTTTCTAATACTACCTCTCACTTCTATTGTACACACTGGGGTCTAACCAAGCCACTCCTTCCCACGTATACACTTCCTCTCCTCAATTCCATTCCTGAAACGATTTCTTCTGCCCAGTTCTTCCTTCTCCCACTTCAGCATATCAAAACATACGTCGTGCAAATGTCACCTGGTCTCATCAGCTCTTGTATAAAATTGAGCTGCTAACTATTTTTGTACTTAGTACTAATTGTTTATCCCTATAAAAGCTACACACACACACACACACACACACATAGTTATAAAAATTCAAATATTTGTTCCATTTTCCCTAAAAACCATCTTCCCTGTATGTGTTTATTTGGTGGTTACTTCTATAACTCCAAAGACAATGTTGGATTTTATACCAATTTTTAAAAATCTAGATTAAAATGGAAAATTGAAGGCTTCAGGAGTTTTCCCTTCCAAAATCTACATATTAGATAAATCGTTCTTGATTGTCACTTGCTTGATGAAAAAGTGGTCTCTAGACAGTGGCTTCCCAGTCTGTCCAGAGGCTATTGAATGCTCCATGTCAGATCAGCTTCAGTACTGCCTGGCCACCTGTCGTGAGCGCTCTGTTTCTTTTCCTTCTGTATTTTACTTCAAATTTGAGGAAAGGCACTTTCCTAGACTCCTCCCAGTAATAGTTAATAAAAGTGAAAATTTAAATAAGATCAGAGATAACAAATTGCCTTTGAAAGCAGAGGACAAGATTTGGCTATTTCTAATTATAGTTACTCTCAGATCCAGTCCCGCATTTCAAAATGCTTGGGAAACATCCCTCCCAGCCCAGCTCTTGGTCTGCCTCCTGTGGTTACTGTCAGCACACCTCTCCCTAGTGGGCATGCACCTAGACATGTCTACACTGCTCACTGTAGCTGCAGAAACCTCCCAGGGCAGAGAAAGGCATGCTGTGCCCCTCCTCTAAGATGAGTGTTTCTTCCTGAGGCCTTGTTCTCTATCTTCAGATCTACTCTCTTAAGACAAATGAAAAATCAGAATATTTTCTTCCTTTAAGAGAGACCTACACGGTGGTCTTGCCTTATAGCCTGTAAAGTTGTAATCTCCGGAATATATATTATTCCTGTTTTCCAAAATTAGATTGTTCAGCTGTATTAATACCATTTGTAGGATAACAATGCTATATTCTAGACAGAGTTTTTGTTTCATTTACTAACCTTAAGTGAGAATTGAGTATTTTGTTAACTTTTTCTGAAGTCTTCCCGATCCCTACTCTTACAGGATGCTATGGACACACACATACACACACACACACAGACATACAGCCACAGGTGTCACATAATCAGATCATAATAAACAAGTATAGTAGAGATTAAATCCATGATTAAAAAGGAAGATTTTTCTAAGGGAAATATTATCTGTATAAATGCAACTTTTCTTGTAACAAAGGTGGCCTCTTTAATTATCATCATATATAGAAAATTCAGGTCTCTTGATTTCATAGCACTTCAAGTAATTACAAAACTCAGTCAGGTTGTTTCTGCACTCTGTATATTTTACTAAAGAGAAAGCTATTTAACCACTTAAATCATTAAATTACACTATTTATTTCTCTATTTTGTAATTTTCTTACTACGATTGTAAGGTCGTTAGGACTAAAACATGAAAGTACCAGCTCAAAGAATGAAGTTCTTCCTCAATTCCTTGGAAACTGCAAGAAGGAAAATCTCCTGTTCTTGTGGCTGAGAAAGGCAGCTTTATTTTGAGTATCTGGAGATTTTACTCACATGTGTAGAGAAGTTGGTGCCAGATGGTTGTTCCCAGGTGACAGAAGACAGTGGAAGAGGTACTTTTTATACTTTTCTGTAATAAGATGTTAAAATTTTATTTAAAAAAGCCATGGAATATCAAAGTTAGCTGATACTTAAAAATGCATAATTTACCAAGGAAATGCATAATATAATTAATAATACTTGAACCTCTCATTCATCTCACGGTTATTAAAAAAAAAAAAAGCCAAGATGTGTATTTTGAAGAAAGGATTTTGTTAGTAGAATTACTTTAAGAGAAAATATAGTATAAGGTATTTTCAAAGTTGGCCACAATAATCTTTCTCTTCTCAAAAACCCTTTTATTTAGAACATCAATACTCGTTGTCTAGAGGCAAAGTCTAATTCTCTCTCCTTGAATCTGAGCAGTGCTGTGTGTGACTCACTTGTAACCAATAGAAAGGGGTGGAAATGATGCTGTATGTTTTCTGAGGCTATGCCCTAAAAGCTAATGAAACTTCCACCTTTTTACTGGAAACAAGACAAGAAATTTCTTGCTTTCTCTTCCCTTGCCTCTCCTCCAAAATTGCAGTTATATTTAGAGGAAAACTAAAAAGTGAAAAAACAAAAGCAAGCACACAAAAACCCCCGATCTTTTATAGAAAAGGAGCATGTGGTCCAGTACGCCTGCACACTTACCCCACAGTAACCGGATAGAAGGCAGAGTATCTGGTCCCAGCGCAGGTGGGTAGACGTGGTTGTCAGAGTCAGCGGAAGTCCCCTTTTGATTTCTCCCCCATTTTCTCAATTAAACATTTAGTAGGATCACATCAAGACTGAGGGTGGAGGAGAATGTGCATGTTTGAGGAGAAAGAGAAGCTATAAAATAGTCATCAAGAAGAGTGAGTAAACTAGTGAAACTCTTTGATTAGTGACTGGTATTAATAGTTCCTTTGAGGTTGGTAATCAAGAATTTAAAGTGATTAAGACTCACTATGGTTATCGTTACTGTCCAGCCATTTGGCTGTTGAATGGACACAGCACTTAAGTAAACAGTTGGATCTGACAAACTAGAAAGTTTTACTGGATGAGGGTACTGAGCAGGAATGTAAAAAGGGGTGATTTTAATCAAGACCTCATTTAAACTGAGTAAGGAAAAGAGTGAGGCAGTGAAGCATGGTAAAGGAAAGTAGGCGGCTAGTAGGATCCAAGCTGGAGATTCTGAGCAGTTGGAGTGAGGACAGGAGAGGAAGTGAGTTAGAAAGACAGGTGGTTATCTTAATTGAATAAATCAATGATAAGCTTGAAGCCTAGAATATGCTGACCCATTATTAGAAGTCTGTATTGCATAGAATTATATAATATATAATATTTTGTATTATATATATAAATAATAATTAGGTTAATCAGAAAATTATAAGTTACCAAGAATATATTGCTGAGTTCTTTATGTCCCATATGTCACATGCCTCAGTTTTGCTGGTTCTGGAGACATTCAGAGGATGCCTTTCTACTACAATATTTTACAAATTTTCACTCCTCTCAAAATATACTTTTATTAAACTTTATGTCTGTTTTTAATGGAAAAGTTTGTTTTATTCAATCTGCCTGTATTAAACTTTTTTTTAATGATCAAATGCATCTGTTTTACATGGCAAACTTATGACAGGCATTGGGAGGGCTGATGATTATAAGTCTTTTGGAATTTTTGAAAAATGTATTTTGTTATTTAATTGAAATGAGTTCACAGACTTCTCTTTGTCACACATACATATTCTGACACACTCATCAGCATTTAAGAAAGATGAAAGACAATCAGGGAATTAATACAGAGAATTGCATTCCCCCCTCAATATAAATTACCATCTAATTATTAAACTATATATATATATATGGATTAGTATTCTGTATTCTTTTCCAATTTTCCTTTTTAAATGACTTAATTTATTTACCAAAGCCTGTAATTTTCAGATTATTTATAGATACAGAGGCCATTAAGCCTTACTACATAAATGATAAATAATGAGACCATAAAAATAATCCTTTAATATTACTTTATGAATATATATGATGTAATTGTGAGTAATAGTCATTTCTCAAAACTTCCTTATAAAGAGCTAAAGTATAAATAAAACAAACAGTAGGTACTCCAATCAGATTGGTTCTGTACATACTTTCTATATGAATAATTTATATAAAAGTCCTTTGAAATTTTGAAATTTTAAAATTTAGTTAGTTCTCTAGTACTTTTTTAAAGTTTTATAAAGTTTTCTTTGCTACTAAGTAATAGAAAAGGAGAAAAAGCATATTGTAGTATAGGTGAGTGACGCCAGCTGGAAGTTCCACTTCTTTGTTTGTAGTGTTCAGAAACAAGGTTGAAATTAATTTAACAATATTTTAACAATAGCAAGCCCAAATCTACCACCTGCTGAATTTTATACTTCAAATTTGAGTGCAGTTAAGTAAGAATTTTATTTTCAGCATTGTTTACATTATTGGCTTTGAATCCCAACTATATTGAGAGATTTTAAAGTATTGTTATTGTCAAGGTATTAACCTTGAAAAAACTGGATGCATCATGAAAGCTGAATTGTTACAATTTTCATTTATGAACATTTTTTTTCTCAAAAATAGTTTATAAGTATAATTATTAGATACCTATTGTAAGTGCCATACATACCAATATGACTTTAAATTTGATCCAAAGCATGGTTAGACGGGAACTCTTCAATGGGACACAGTTTCCACTCAGTGATGTCTGGTGGTTTCTCAAGTGATTATCTAAAGTACATGTAGTTTGGTGGAAATACACAGTTAAATCTTATTAACAACTAATGGGATATCCTCCATGAATGAGTCTTGTACTCCACTTTAGATAAATAATATAAATAGCTATTGCAACAAATGGTGGGGTAGATTTTAAAATTATGACTTATATAAAGAAAATCTCTTTGGGAAGCAATTTACTATTCAGGAGTTGTACAACCATCATGACAATTAATTTGAGAATATTTTTATTCCCCACAAGAAACCAAGTACCGATTAGCAGTCACTTCCAATCGCCTCTCTCCTCATCTCCTGGCAACCATTAATCTACCCTCTCCCTGTATAGAGTTTTTTCTATTCTGGACATTACATATAAACAAAATCATACAGTATATGGCCTTTTGTGACTAGCGCCTTATAGCATATAGCATGTTACAGCATATATGTTATAGCATATATCACTACTCCATTCCTTTTAAATAATTACTAATACCCCATTGTATGGGCATACCGCATTGTATTTACCAACTCATTGGTTGGTGGACATGTGGGTTGTTTCCACATTTTAGTTTATGCTGAACATTGTGTGTGTGGACATACGGTGTTTTTTATTCTTGGGTGTATACCAAGGAATAGAAATTGCTGGGTCATCTGAAAACTTGATGCTTAGCCTTTTCAGAAACTGCCAGACTGTTTTCCATAGCAGCTGCCCATTTTCTGTTACCAACAGCAGTATGTGAGGGACTCAAGTTCTCCACATGATCACTAACTTATGTTTTTGTCCATCTTTTTGAAGGTAGCTCTCCTGGTGATTGTAAAGTGATATCACGTTGCCATTTTGGTTTTCATTTCCCTAATGACAAATGATGTTGAGCAATTTTCTATGTGTGCATGCTCATTTCTACATTTTATTTAGTGAAAAAACATTCCAACCACTTCCTTATTTTAATTTAATTGCCTTTTAATTGTTGATTGTAGGTTTTTAAAATATATTCTACTAGATCCTTATCAGATATGTAGTTTGAAAATATTTTTTCCTGTTTGTGGTTTTCTTTTTATTTCTTATCCTTTGATGCACAAAATTATTTAATTTTATGATGACCAAGGTAGTTAACTTTTCTTTGCTGCTAGTATTTTGGTGTCACATCTAAGAAAGTATTGCCGAATCCAAGGTCACAAAGATGGGTTCCTATGTGTTCTTCTAGGATATTTATAAAGTCGTATCTTATATTTAGGTCTTTGATCTATTTTGAGTTAATTTTTGTATTTGGTGTGATGTCGGGGGTCCAGCTTCGTTCTTTCACATGTGGAAATCCAGTTGTCACAGCATCATTTGTTGAAGAGACTGTTCTCGCCCTATTAAATGGTCTTGGCACACTTGTCAAAAATCAGTTGACCATAGATGTATAGGTTTATTTACTGGACTTACAATTAATTCTGCCCTGTTGATCTGCATGTCTATCCTTATGCTGTCTGGGTTACTGTGGCTTTCTGTGGTGTTAAGTTTGAAATTGGGACATCTGAGTCAGGCAACTTTGCTCCTCTTTACGAGACTATTTTGGCTATTCTGACACCCTGGCATGCCCATATGAATTTCAGTATCAGCCATTCCAAATTTGTAAAAGTAGTCATTGAGATTTTGATAAGAATTGCATTAAATTTGTAGATAAATTTTAAAAGTGTTACCATTTTAATAATATTAAGTCTTATGCATGGAATTACTTTCCATTTATTTAGTTCTTTAATTTCTTCTGATAATATTTTGTAGTTTTTACTATGAAAGTCTTGCATTCCTTTTGTTATATTATTTCCTAAGTATTTTATCATTTTAATGCTGTTGGAGATAAAATTGTGTTCATTATCAGATGGTTTAGTGCTAGTGAGTAGAAATACAGTTGCTTTTTGTATTGATCTTCTGTTTATTGTCACCTCCACCTGAATAACTGATAAGCATCTCATATCATGGCATAAATAGAACATAATTCTCAAGTATCCCACCTCTACACAAATAGGCCCTTCCTCCTTTTTCTCCATGTTAGTAAATGATACTTGCAGCACGGGTTTTAAGCCCCAAACTAGGAAGCCATCCTAGATTTCCTTCTTTCTCTCTTTCCAAGTTCCTCTTTCCTTCATTAGCAAATCATCTTAGTTCTACCTTCAAAATTTATCTCAAATATATATATATGTAAAACATAGATCTGTCTCATATATTCATCTTAAATATATATAAATATATTTATCAAATATATGTGAGTATATTTATACTATAACTACAATTAATACAGTTCAGGACTCTAATGTTTCTGCCTAGAAAGTTATAAAATCTACAGCAGTGTCCTAGTTGGTCACTCAGGCCACTTTCATCTCCTGTAATACATTCATCAATTATTATCCTGAATAATCTTTTAAGAGTCTCATGTTCTACAGACTGAGGCCTGAGGGTCCTTTTAAAACATAAGCTAAACCAACCCACATCCCTACTTAAAACCACCCAAGGTCTTTACACTGGCACTTAGAGTAAAATTGGTACTCCTTACACATACACACCTTTTTGACTTTGTGTCTTTGTGGCTTCCTGTGTTCCAGTCACATTCTTATTCTTCCTTAAGCACATCCACATGTGTTATTTATGCATGTTGTTCCCTCAAGCTGGAGCATTCTGTCCTCATGCCTTGCATGACAGTCTCCTTCCTGTCACTGAGGTCTCAGGTCAGCTGTCACTCTCTCAGAGACTTCTTCCCTGATCATCCTGTGTAACTAAGTGGCCTATCCCCATACTCTCCATCATGTCAATTGGTTTTATGTTATTTGTAGCATCTATTAATAACTAAACTAATTCTAATTTGTTAATGTGACTAATTATAGTCTACCTTCACCCTTTGTTATGTTTGGTTCAGGAACCTTGGCTTTCTTACTCAGGACTCTGTTACCTGTACTTGAAACTGTTGCGTGAACAAAGTCTTAGCATTACCATGACAGATTTGACACTTAGAAATCACTGTAACCACTTGTCAGTATGAAAATCCCCTGCAGGTTGGATTATAATTAGTATAGAATTCAAGAGAGGTGCTTGTCTTAAGTATTGCCTTAGAGATGAACTTTTCTGTTTTCTTCAAGCAGTGTTTTCTGTTTAAGTCAAGATCCTCTGCACTGTACGCCAGCAATAGAAGGGAAGGTAAACTTATGCTGATGCCTGGAGCGTCCTGGAGTATTGCTTCAGAAGGTAGAGGATTAAAACAAAAATTTACTTAAGCATTTGGGGTACCGCATTTTCCTTTCATTTTAAAAAATACTTAAATAGCCTCTATTTTAAGCTCCCTCAATATCCATTGAATTGATTCACATTAAATCAGTTAATTGTGGTGGAAAAACAGTAAAATGAAATCTTTACTCCATTCACAGAATGAATTCCAGAATAATTAAAAGCTTAAGTGTAAAAAAACACTAAGCTTTAATGTTTCAAACAAACATAGGGATTGCTTTCACAAAACACCAAAAAACAAACAAACAAACAAACAAACAAACAAAAACCCCAATCCCGTAAACCACAAGAAAGATAAATTTGTCTTCATTAAAATAAAAAAACAAGCAAACAACTTACATATGAGAAAAGACCTGATAAAAAAGCAAAGCGTAGGCAACAAATTGATAGAAGACACTTTAAGCATAAAACTAAAAAAAACTATTACTCATAATATAAAAATAGTAATATGCACAACTTGTCCTCTTCCACCCCCAACGCACACACACAGCATCAAATGATATTTATTGGAAAATTCAAAAATCCAAAGCAAGAACAATAAGATCTGTGAAGATCCACTATAATTTGTAATTAGGGAAATGCAAATATTTTTTAAACTATGAGGTACCATTTCCCACAGAATGTGGAAATAGGAACAGTCATGTACTCATAGTGAATTATATAATGGTTTAAGTCATTTTGTATAGCAATTTGTCAATAGCCAACAGAGCTGAATACATGTTCTTCCAACAGCTCAGCAAAACCACTTCTAAGACTATTTGCTAGAAGAGATCTCAAATAATGCACAAGAAGACCTGCTCAGAGATGTTAATTGCATGGTTTACAATTACAACAAGGTAGAAACCACACAAATACTCATCAGAAGAAAATAGAGAAATGGCTGCTCAATCATATGATACAAAATGATCTTATATTTAAAATGAGTGAACTAGAGCTATAGGCATTTAGATGAAAAATTTTGGAAACATAATGTTTAGTGACTAAACTGCAGAATCACATAGGTGACATGATACTATTTATGTAAAGTTAACAGTTATTTAAAATTTAACACGGCACAGTACTGCATGTTGTTTAGGTACATGAATGTGTAGTAAAATATGAAAACATGCATGGGAAGGATTCAGACCCACTTCAGGGCAGTGCCTGTCCTTGGGGAGCTTGGTGGTGTGGGAGGAGGTACTTCTGTATCTTTATTGTTTCGTGTCTTTAAAGACATCTGAAACATATAGGATAAATACGAATATTTGTTACATTTGGGTAGGAATAATAGGAATTGAATTATTATTTTAATTTTTTCCATGTTTTAAATGATAGGTTTTTTCCCTGTGGCTGCTATAATAATTACCACAAAATGGTAGTTTAAAACCACAGATACTTGTTATTTCACATGCTAGAGGCCAGAAGTCCAAAATCAGCTTTGTTAGACCAAAATGTAGATGTTGACAGGACCACACTTCCTCAGCAGGTTCTAGGGGAGAATCCAGTCCTTGCTTCTTCAGCTTATGTCAGCTGCTGGCATTCCTTGGCTAGTAGCCTCATCAATTCCTTCTCTACCTCTTGTTTTCATATCACCTTCTCTGTATATCTAAGCTCCCTCTGCCTCTCTTAGTAAGACACTTGTTATGGCATTTAGGGCCCACATAGATAATATAGAGTCATTCTGAAAAAAAAAAAAATATATATATATATATATATTAAGTGAGGTAACATGCACAGGTGTTAGGGAATTTCAGGGATTAGAACCTGAAATCTTTGGGGCCACCATTTAGTCCACTACCTCTTATTAAGAAAAAAAAAATAGAGGAAAGAAATCAAACTGAAAAACAGTATTTTCTTCTTTCCTTCTTTTTCCCCACAGATATTTGTAGAGGACCAATATACAATAGGTACACTTCAAGCTGTGAGGACACAGTGGTGAATGAGATAACTAGGTAGTAGACTTAAGGAAACTTATGTTGGAGGGTGAGAGACACAGCAGGTAATTATGTAAATGAAACCATTATAAAGCATGATAAATACTCCAAAGAAAATACTAATGTATGGTCAAAGATACAAGAGAGCTACTTTGTGTTATTTTCCTTGTGAAGGTCTTTCCAACTGGGTGCCATTTTAAGTTGCTACCAAGGTTGAGACGAGCTGATGATACAAAGAACCAAGGAAGGAGCCAAAGTAGTACTTGTAAAATCTCCAAAGTCATATGTTCAGCATTCTGTGTCCAAATCTCTAACACTTACAGCTGAATTACTTTGTTGTCTTTGAAAATAGGAACAATCAAAAACCATGATTCAAACTAGATATTTTGTAGAATGAATTTTTTTATTTGTATGCAACAGAAAAAAAACAACTTATGTTTCTCCTTCTACTAAGTCCCATTGACTAATATAATGTATTTAACTGTGATGTGGTAGCATATGGCTAAAATGCATAGATAGAGTAAGAGATGCATTTTTATGTATGCTAAAAGGGGTCACAATATTTACTGCTAATGGAAAGAAGAAAAAATTTCTACTGCAAAACATTGACAATTTTTAGGAATAAAAATTCATGAGAGTCCTATCCTTTCATATATATAAAAATAAATAAATAAATCCATGGAGATGATGAAAATCATCATACCTGCAAGAAATAATAGCAAGGTCACTTATTGAACAAAACTAATTTGGGGGTGAGGAAAGGTGGATTTAGCCGGAGGATACTGAAGAGAGAGAAAAATAAATCAGGAAATATAATCAATAGAAGAAGGACAGGAGGTCACTAACCATGGGCAATGCTGATTTTTTTGTCTGAACTTAAAATGAATACTATGTAAAAGATTCTTTTTTGAAGTGTATGTTTTCTAAATCTCATACTCCAGAAGATAAAACATTGCAGAGAAACTGTTCAGAAACAATGAACTTCCAATTTGCAACTAGTCCCTTTGACTAGAAATATTTTAAGAAATTACTCTGAAGGTCAGAATTTAACAGCTTTGATGATCTCGCTGGGCATATGAGAGGGTGGCAGCATCAAGAGAACTCATGTTCCAAAAAAAGGACTAAATAAGCAATTCGAGTGGCCTGAACTCCTAGTGTTTCTATTTGCATTTGATCTCAGAACAGCAAGGTACCATCTGACTCAAGGAAGCAAATTCCTGAGTCAGCCAGTCCTACATTTACCACAGTACACCAGGAGAGGGTTTTAGCGTTTAACATGGAAAGAGATTCTATCAGTCTACCCAACAAAGTATATTTTATGAAGTTTGTGTGTACAAAGCAATTGAGTATACCTAACTGAAAACAAAAGGAGAGTTGTATCAGTTCTCATTTGGAGAAACACTACCTTTATTATTTTTTTCCTTATGAGATTTTACTTTTAAAGCAATTTGAGTTTTACAGCAAAAATGAGTGGGAAGTACAGAGATTTCTCATGTAACCCTTACCCCACACATACATAGCTTTCCATGTTATTAACATTGCCCCACCAGAGTGGGGGTACATTAAATTGGGGAACCAATATTAACATCACATCACATGAAAGTCCGTAGTTTACATTAGGATTTATTCTTGGTGGTGTATGTTCCATGGGACTGGACAAATGTGTAATGACACACATCCACTGTATAGTATCGTACAGAGTAGTTTCACTGCCCTAAAAATCTCCTTCCATCCAACAACCCCCGAAAACACTGATTTCGTTACTGTCTCTGTAGTTTTGCCTTTTTTAGAATGTCATATAGTGGGAATCATATGCCATGTAACCTTTTCAGACTGGCTTATTTCACTAGGCAATGCAGTTAAGTTTCCTCCATGTCTTTTCATGGCTTGATAGCTCATTTGTTTTTAGTGCTATGTAGTATTTCATCGTTTGGGTGTGCACAGTTTATTTACCTACTGAAAGACATCTTGGTTACTTCTAGGTTTTTGAAATTATATCAAAAAATTGCTATAAACATCTGGCTACAGGTTTTTGTGTGGACATAAATACTCTGCTCCTTTGGGTAAATACCAAGGAGCATGATTGCTGTATCATATGGCAAGAGTATGTTCAGTTTGTAAGAAATCAGACTATCTTCCAAAGTGGCTATAGCATTTTGGATTCCCACCAGGACTGAATGTGAGTTCCTATTATTCCACATCCTCGTCAGCATTCTGTGTTGTGAGTGTTCTGGATTTGGGGCATTCTAACAGATGTGTCATGATATCTCATTGTTGTATTAATTTGCATTTCATGATGATATATGATGCAGAGTATCTTCTTATGTGCTTATTTGCTATCTAAATATCTTTTTTGGTGAGGTGTCTGTTAAAGTCTGACCCGTTTTTTAACCAGCTGGTTTTTTTGTTGAGTTCCAAGATGATTTGTGTGTTTCAGATAACAATCCTTTTAAAAATATGTCTTTTGCAAATGTTTTCTGCCAGTTTGTGGCTTCTCCTTTTTTTTTTTTTTTTTGTTTATTCTTTTGACAGTGTCTTCTACAGAGCAAAAATATTTAATTTTAATAAAGTCCAACTTATAATGATTTCTCTCATGGATTGTGTCTTAGACTGTACACCAAAAAACTATTTCTATATTCAAGATCATTTAGATTTTTATCCTGTTATTTTTTAGAAGTTTTATAGTTTTATGTTTTACATTTACATTTAGGTCTGTGATCCATTATGAGTTAATTTTTGTTGCATGTGAATGTTCAGTTGTTCCAGCAACATTTATTGAAAAAGCTACTGTTGCTCCATTATGTTGTCTGCTCCTTTGTCAAAGATCAGTTGATTGCATCAGTGGGAGTCTACTTCTGGGTTTTCTGTTCTCTTCTGTTGATCTTTTTTATTTTTCCATCAGTACCACAGTCTCTTGATTATTGTAGCTTTATAAAAAGTCTTAAAGTTGAGTAATGGCAGCCCTCCAATTTTGTTCTTCTTCTTCAGTACCATGTTGGCTATGCTGGATCATTTGCTTCTCCCTATAAACTTCAGAATCAGTTTGTTGATATCCAAAAATAACTTACTGGAGTTTTGAGTGGGATTGAGTCTATACATCAAGTTGTGAAGAACTGATAGGTTAACAATCTTGAGTCTTCCTTTCCATGAACATAGAATATTTATCCATTTGTTTAGTTTTTTGATACTTTTCATCAGAGTTTTGTCATTTCCCTTGTACGGGTCTTATACATATTTTGTTAGATCTAAGCCTAAGCATTTTATTTTCTTGGGTGCTAATGTAAATGGGTATTGTGTTTTTAATTTCAAATTCATCTTATTCATTGCTGGTATATAGCAAAACAATAGTGTTTTATATAAACACTGTACAACATATATACATAACATGTATATATGCATATATATACATGTACATATTTATATACGTGTATATATATACATATGTATAATAATCACTCAATATTTCCAGTTTTTTTCAATTCTTTTAGATTTTCTACATATACAATCATGGCAACTACAAACAAGGACAGTTGTTTTTTTTTTCCTTCACAATCTGTGTGCCTCTTACTTACTTTCCTTATTTTATTCCATTAGCTAGGACTTCCAGTACAATGTTGAAAAGCAGTCGTGAGAGAGGACATCCTTGCCTTGTACTCTGATCTTAGTAATAAAGTGTTGAGCTCCTCACAGTTAGCTATAGTGTTATCCGTAGGGTTGTTTTATAGAATATACCTAATCAAGTTGAGAAAGTTCCCTCTATTCCAAGTTTACTGAGAGTTTTTAATACGGATGGGTGTTGGACTTTGTCAAATGTTTTTTCTGCATATATTAATTAAATCACGATTTTTCTTTAGCCTATTGATGTGATGGATTGCATTCATTGATTTTGTAATGTTGAAACATTCTTGCATAACTGGGATAAATAGCATTTGCTTATGGCATTATAATTCATTTTATACATTGTTGGATTCAATGTGCTGATATTTTGTTGAAGATATTTGCATCTGTGTCCATGAGAGATATTGATCTGTAGGGATTTTGTTTTCTACTGTAATATTTTGGTTTGATTTTGGAGGTGGGGAAATGCTGGTCTGATAAAATGAGCTAAGAAGTCATCTCTGCACTTCTATCTTTGTAAGATGTTATAGAGAATTGGTATAATTTCTTCTTTAAGTGTTTAGTAGAATTCATTAGTGAAGCCAATCGGGACTGCTTCTTTCTGTTTTGGTACATTATTAATTGTTAATTCAATTTCTTTAATAGATAGAAGCCTATTCAAATTATCTATTTCTTCTTGTGTGAAATTTGGCAGATTGTACCTTTTAAGGAATTTGTCCGTTTCACTTAGGTTATCATCTAGGTGGTCACAGAGTTGTTCATATTCTTCCTTTATTGTGCTTTTAATCATAGTGTCTATAGTGATGCCTCAACTTTCAGTTTTCATATTAGTAATCTGTGTGGTCTTTTAAATTGTCCTGGCTAGAGGCTTTTGATTTTGTTGATCGTGTCAAAGAACTAGCTTTTGGTTTCATTGATTTTTTTTTCTATAGATTTCCTGTTTTCAATTTCATTGATTCCTGTTCTTTTACTTCTTCTAATTACTTTGGGTTAAATTTGATCTTTATTTCTAGTTTCTGAAGATGGAAGTTTAGACTGTTGATTTTAGATCTTTCTTCTTTTCTAACAAATGCATTAACTGCTACAGATTTCCCTGCTTTTTTTCCATCCCACAGATACTGTTAGGGTGTGAATACTATCTTTTGAATATAGTTTAAAAACATAAACATAGTTTGAATGAAGGAGTCAGTTTTTCACTTTTAAAGATGTGTGTGTAAATGTGTGTGAATGTGCGTGTATTTTTGATTATTATTTTTATTATTTTGTGAGGAAATTAATTTTAAAAATATAAAGTAGTAAATGCATGGGTAACAATGAACTCGGGAATTCGTGTCACGTTTTAATCTTGGTATTTTTCCTCTTCTGGCATCAGAATCATATCTCATAAATGGTTTAGGAATTTCTTTTTCCTACTTTTAAATTTCTTTAGATTTACTGTCATTTGACTACTGTTTCAGCCAATTCTCAGTTTTATTTACATCAGTTTAAAGAAAAATCAACAGTTCACTGTTGGAGCATCTCCACCTTTTATAGGTATCTCTAAAAATTACTGTCAGTCATGTCCCAGACACACTGATGACTGGATCTTCCAGAACCAGGTAGCATGAGATTTCCTCCCTTTATTCAAAGTATACTATTACAATATTGAAAATAATTTTTAAATTTTTTTTCCAGAAGTCAAATAAGGAGAGTATTTACTAAAATCTACAAACATTGTATTGACATAAGCAGCTGCTGCTCCCTAACAGACAGAAGTGCTGGTATGAAGCCAGAGAAAGGTTAATGTCTAGTTATCTATATATTTTTCAGGACAGCACTTGATGTTGAACATCGTACAAACGTTTTGCCGTTTATAAAGCAAAGTGGGATTTGATGAATAGCTAAGTCTCACTGCTGTGTGACTACATAGGAAAATAATAGGTTTCTTGAAGGGAGCATATAAGTTGGAGAGTTTGAATAGTATCTCCATTTTTGTTTACCAATCAGAGTACACTTTTTACAAAAGAAGCTACAAGTGCCAGAACTGCCCATGTTTCTGCTTCCTTCATCATAGGACATAGGTATGAATTTTGATCATAGACAGCAGGACCTTAAAGGGAGTATGCACAGGAGCTACTAGAAAATCTTTTTCATTAACAGAGAAGCAAAAAAAGAAAGAGATGATTCCTTCTTCCAATTTCTGTCATTTATATGTAAGACATAGGCACCTATATCAGCTGTCTGTGATCATGAAAGAACAAGCTTCAGAATCAAGCCAGTAATTGTGACAGTAGCAGACATAAAGGGACAGAATGAGCCTGGGTGCTTGATTGAATAACTAAATCTGGAAATATCTCCCTCTGTATTTCTTGTTATATGAGATTCTTTAAGCTTCTTTCAGTCAGACATTGTATTTCTTTCATTTGAAAGTATCTTAACTGATACACACACCTCATCCATCCCATCTATGTGCCCTTTCAAGTATCCTTGAAAAGCACATTTTGAATTGATGTCTCTTCACCTCTCTTAATTCACTAGGCTACATGACCGTCACCTCTGACTTGGAATACTACCACAGTCCCCTGAATGCTTTCCCTGCTTCCACTTTTGTTCCCGTTCAAATCACCCACCGCCTAACAGCTAGAATTGTCTTTTTTAAAACATGCATTATTATGTCATCTTCTGGCTTAAAATTCTCCAGAGCTTTCCTGTTGCTCTTAGGAAAAGAATCTAAACTGCTTATTTTGGCCATGACCTTATGTCATCTGCTCTTGCCCAAATTTCCATCCTTAAACCATGCCATGCTCTACCTCATTCACTCTGCTTTATCCACGCTGGAAAATTTTGGCTTCAGAAATATATCAAGATGTTTCCGTTTTAGGATTTTTCCATGAACATTGCCTGCTGCCTACAATGCTTGTCCTGTTGACTTTATAACAGAATCCTTTTTGATCTTCATATCTCAAATTAACATGGCACCTCCTCCAGGAAAGTTCCCATGACAGTATAGTTTAAATTAGCTACCTGATGACCCCTTTCAGAGCTCCCATTTTAGTTATTTGGATAGTATTTAGTGCTATATGCTTTCTTTTGTCCATATATTAATTACACTTTTTATTTGACTCCCTTTAGTAAAACGTAAGCTTCCTAAGAGGAGAAATCTTGAGTTATCCTAATCTCATGTTATATACATCTGTGTTACTGAGCTCAGAATAGGCCTTCAATTTATATTTTTTAAATATGAAAAAATGTTCAGTCTCTCATCATCTCTCCAATCTCAGTTATATTTTATTTATATATCAATCAACTGGCATTTTCATGTTTTCTCCCTACCTTTTAGTGCTTAGTTAAAGTCTAAAGAACTTCCACACTTGGATATATTGGCAAAGTAAAATTTTCAAGCCTAGAAAATTAAATACAGAATTTCTAGGATATGGTAAAACATCTTGTGGCTTTTATAGTATTCCTTTTAATTATCCACCCCATTTTTATTCAAAGGAAAATCCTTTACTTTTGTCCTGAATAACCTTAAATTTCATCTTAGAGTTTCTCCTATATGCATCCTTTGCTCCCCAATTCCCTCTCCTTCAAAGCAGTGTGATAGAATTCTTGATATAAAAGATTATTTTTTTTCCCTTTCTGAATTTTTTAGAGGAATTACTGAATTTGAAGTAAGTAATTTTTTAAAAGGAAATTTTGCAATGTTTCATTTCCCCATTGTAAACCCTGGTTTAATAAAGACATTAAATCACAGTCAACATATTACAAAGTGCTTAGTTCATTTGTAAGTAGAATATGGTTCCAATAAGTTCCATGGACTTTGATTTCATAAGGAAAAGTCTCAAAAATCATAATGTGATTTCAGTATTACTAATTAAATGTTAGTGTAGGTTCTTCTATGACACCATTTAGAGATTGGGACATGGCTTTAGTTCTCAATGTGTTACCACTTAATTCAAGACTTCTTTAGAATGCAGTTCATTTTAATAACTCCAGTTCTTTGCAAAGTGTCTGACATTGAAGAATTCTGCAACGATTTTGATTAAACTAGTCTGCAGTGCTCATGATGTCTGCAGTGGCAGATTGAGGGGGAAAAACAGAAAATCAAAAATCTTCTAAGCCATTGTTCCGTGAAAAAAAAGTAATGACAAGGCTTTATGTAGTTCTATAACCTTTAGAAACTACTATTTTAATATATTTTAATACAAACCTTTATCCTACTAAACACAGCTAATGCTGTGGAATTCATAGAATCTGTGTGTGTCATTCCATTCTCATATCTACCTATTTTCATATCAACTTTTCTGTGCTCGTATTTCCAAGTCCCCTTGTCTTCGAACTCATTTTTTTCTTGGCCTTAAACTTCACTTCTCGATTTCTCAGTATGATGATTCTCTGCTCAACTGAGACTGACCCGGTAGATTGGCTGAGTCACACCAACCACGTTAACCCTTCTCCTTACTGCCTTTCACTCTAGAGGCTCTAGACAAGCTCATCTCATATCCCCTTTCAGCTCAACATGGCCACATGGCAAAATCCTCACCAGTGGGACATAAAAACTGTTTCATAGTAGAAAAATACTAGTTTCTCTATTAAAGAGGCATGTTTTGCCAGAGCCTTCCATCTAGTTCTTTCCTGAATCTGGACATTTTATCTGGAGATGCAGTGTCCATTTTTGTAAGTGTAGAGAGTTCAGTTGAATCAAAGAGATGCTGGGCTTGACTTTATTGCTCAACAGTTGTTGCTCACTGACTCCTCTTTTCATCATTAAGAAAAATACATCTCTACTTAAATATTCTAGTGTAGGCCAAGTTTTGTTTTACCAAGTAATAGACATCAACTGTCCAGAACTAGCCAAGCTATTACCACTTCAGTGATGAATTTGCAACCCTCCTGCGCAGAACTGGTGGTGCCCTTACCTGACATCCCACCAGTCTTTGTTTATGGTGCCTCTTGAACATCAGAGTCCTTATTCTTCAGTGCTATACCTGCTATGGCATTTTTCTTACTTGCTACTAGACTGTAATCTTCATGAGGGCACAGGCTGTATTTTATTTATTTTTGAAACCGCAAAATCTAGAATGTGTCTTGGGGAGTGTAGCCATACAGCAAATGTATATTAGATTGAAAATATTTTTATGGAGTTGGTATGGGGGTAAAACAATTACTCAACCTCAGAAAAAGTTATTTTTAACCATTGTGATGGTCTTTTGTACAACAGCTGGTGTAATGAAGAAGCAAACTCTTTCACACAAGAGTGAAATGGGGCCAAAGAAGGATGTTGCAGGCTATGAAGTCTTCAGTAAAAGACAATAAAATAAGCTATCTTACTGAGGCAGCTTGATTTATTCATCCTTGAGAAAATCACTGCTTTCTTTATGACAGAGATATGGAACCAGAATTAGTGCTTTAGTTGTCTGTCCAAAACCTAGAGGCCAGAGTTAATCTTTGTTCCACTTAAGTCAGACATACCTGAGCATTCACATCCAACCAAACCCTCAGGGCTCCAGAACGTACTTGACAAGAGGTGGAAGGACAGCTGAGACTTCTTTCTTGCAGAAGACATGGAGTTCCTGATCAAACAGTTGGAAATGAATGTTTAGATGTGAGGCTTGAGAAAAACTCGGTGGCCAAATAATAAAAAAATCTTTTATGCTTGTAAGTACACTTGAACTTATACTTTAAATATAATAAGACATTGGGAAAACAATTCAAACAGAGTGGAGGTATAGGTGGGAACTTACGGTTACCACTAAAATGACGAACTTCCAAAAGAAGAGTGAATAAATAGGCCACTAATTCCTTCTGCCAACACGACTGTACTGGCGAGACTGTGAGCAGGAGCACAGCCTGCTTGTATCCGGCCCTCTGAGGACACAGAACAGGCCACAGGCCAGAAACCACAATGGCAAGATAGTATGTGATAAAACCCAGAGTGGCCTCTCAGCTCAATTGTTGCTCAGTACTTCTCAAAACAACGGGCCTCATTTGTAACAGCGCACTGGAGCCTTCCATTGATAAAACCCAGCCAGGACTTTGGACCATGTTTCCTCCCTCATGTTTCTTTTCTTTGGTTCACTCATGGAAATTAAACTTTCTTTTCAGGGAAAATAGGAGAATCAGACTTTAAATAGGAATCTTCAGGTACTCCAAATTCTGGTTCTTTTCAGTTTTCTGTATCCTTTTCTGTCAAGTAAACCACATCTGACAGAGACCTTTTAAATTGCATTAACAACCTGTGCCAGAAAAAGTCACAATAGTAAGACTTCTCATTTGTGTGTCAAAACTCATCTCAGGGAAGTGGACCAGGTATCACATAGGAGAAATAAGTTAGAAGAGAGCTTTCTACCCATGTCCATTTCTCCTGTTCTGTCCTCAGCCCTTGTCTGTATTCCTTATGCCACCACCAGGTGGGAAACAGCAGCACCCACCCAGTGTGGGCCAGGGCAGCTCTGAAACAGGGTCTGGGTCCGGAAAAGATGGTAACAGGTGAGCATGGTCTTACCAGCCTTTGAGAATCCCATCATCCCTTAGCTCTTCTGTACACCAGAGGTAGCTGGCTCTTGCTGAGGAAAAAGCTATAGTCTTGAAAAAGAGCAATGCCAAGACAGAGATACAGATGATAAAACCAGAGGCTTTTCAATCTAAGACTCTCTACACCAAGTTTATTGGAAAGGGCATAGGAGACCACTGAATTGAGTCTTGCCTCTAGGTACTCATCACTTTTGCCAGCCAAGGCAATATATGGTCCAAAATGTCACATTAAAAAAATTAGAAAAAGATTAAAAATAAAGAGATGGGCATAGATACAGTAGGGAAGTATAAATCTAAAAAAATTTGGTGTATGTATTTTGATTTTAAGGCAAAAACATCTGGTAAAGAAGAAATACTGTATGCAGTAAAAGGAATAAAATACCAAGAAAATATGAAAATTATGAATACATATATACCTAACATAATAGCTGTAAAATGTATCAAGTGACAAAGAACTGCAAGAAAAATGAAAATACAGAGAGATCAACAGTTATAGTTGGAGATTGTGATACACTCCTCTCAGAAGTGGATGTATAAAAAATATATATAAACAAAACAAATATGAACAAATACTATATTTATATGTAAATATGTATAAATATTATATATTTATACTTACATAAATTTATTTATATTATATTTCATTATATTAATTATATTTATATTAAATATATCTCATAGCATTAGGCTAACTTCTATAATTTATTTCCAATCAAGAATTCAATTGAAACTTTCCAGGATGTTCAAAATTATAACTTTAATCTTAAGGCTATCTTATTAAGAAATAACTTACATGTGAAAAAAAAAACAAGTACTTCTAAGTACATGTTGTAATTTATTTATTTCCACTAGTACAGATCTCATTTTAAAAGTAATTGAAATTCACATAAGATGCTACTATTGAGCTGTCTTTTATTTTGCAACCAAGTTGCTATTTTTATATTAGAATACAAAAAGCTTTTTCATAATATGAAAATGAATTAAATCATTATTGACTCCTAACTCTTATTAACATAGGATTAGCTTTCAAAGAATAGGATTGAGTCAGCAAACATCTATTCATTTTAACTCAGAACAAAATTACCCTGTAAGTGGTGCATCAAATGATAAATAAATGCATACCGAAAATTAACATTTTTTTATTCAATGCACATGAAATACGTAAAATTAAATCTAAGAAAAGGAGTAATTTAAATGTAATCAAAGAGGAGTCTGAGTGGTTTAGATAGAAAACGTGCTTTTAGTCGGTTCTTCCATTTGTCTTCTTACCCTTAGAAAAATAAAACTTTTTTCCCCATTTACTTACATGAATCTTTACATTTCCAGATTTCACGAAACAGAAGTTTAAATGGCAGAAAACATTGGTTTCCCTCAACCCTTAGATAACATAGAGGTCTCAGGGGCATTCTTCTTCCTTAAACACACGTGTTAATTGACCTAGAAGTGCACACTACGGCCAAGGGCTGTTCAGAGGCCCTCCTGTGATTTCTGCTCTTCCCTTCCTTGCTGCCCTAAGTTATCCTGGCTTCTCTGTCTGATAACCCCAACTTACTTCATTAAACCGAGGTGACCTCCTCATATTTCTGTGTACTTTCCAATGGCACACAAGATCACAGATTGTATCCATGATTATATTGAATATGTGGGGGGAGGGGATAGAAAAATTACATCACACACCTAAAGACTTCTGTCTACAGGAATCATCCTCATTTTTACTACTTGGGGCTGCCTGAGTTCCATTCTGCAGACTTATGTAGCGGAGAAAAAAATAATTTTCTTTTTATCCTCTGTGTTCTTAGCTGAGACCCCTGTAATAAAAGACAGATTAACAGAAGAAAAACAAACAGAAATTTATTAACATGTGCATCTCATGTGTGTGTGTGAGATACCCAGGGAAAAATGAGTAACTCCCTGAGGTAGCTTAGAATTCAAGACTAAGTACCATCTTAATAGGGAAAAGGAAGAAGAGATGTAGGCCTCTTAGGGCTGAGTAAACAACTTTTAGGAAAGATGAATGGGTCCTTAGAAAGAAAGATGGTGTTGTCAAACCCATGTTTAAATTCCCGATGCACAGTGAAGCCAAAGGAACTGAAATGTTGGAGTTTGGAGTGGGGAAAGCTTTATTGCCAAGGGCAAAGCAAGAAGAACAGGGTGACTCAAGCTCAGAAGACCTCAACTCTCTGATGGTTTTTGTGGAAGTGTTTTTATAGACAAAATTTCGGGGGAGGTCTGCAGGTGTGTGACCTTCCTCTGATTGGTTGATGATAAGGTAACAAGGTGGTGTTCCAGGAATCTGCCTTCTGGTTGCAACGAGTCTGAGGTTCATGTGTTTATGCTCAGCCTGAAGTTACCATTCTGCACCTGGGTGGGGGCTTTAGTTCCCACAGAAGAACTCAGAGATATGTTATGTATGTTGATTGTATATACACACCGATTGTTACTTCCTGAGGAGGAACCAGGACCCTGGCCCACCCCTGCACCATTGTTTCTTTCTGCATCCCCTCACCCCCCTAATTAGTAACACTTTGGATCTGCCCTTTGGAACTCAGGGAAGGTCTAGGAAGCTGAAAGCCTTTTTCCTACAAACAAAAAAACAAGGGACACGGCAGGGCCCCAAAGCGTCCTGCCCAGTTTCAGTCCCCCCTTATTTGATACTCCTCAATCTTGAAGGAAGAAAGTGTTGCACAAGAAAGGGAGTACCATTTTGGGTAGAGAGGTTAATCATCATCTCGGCAGAGGAGCTCGGCTTTAGGGGGACTCGTTTTCAGTGGGAGGTGTGATGCTCTGCGACAACGTTTGTCTGGGTGAGGTGTTGACTTCCAGTCTCCTCTCTGCTGGTGCAGAGTCAGTCTTCCCTGGTTGATGACATTCTTGGGGAGAGCATTTATGACAACTGAGTTCCTGTTTGAGGATCTGTCTTTAGGCAGATAAGGGGAATTTGGAGAGAGCCTCTCCCTGCATTTGTGTTCAGGTGCCTACCTCTCAGAATTATATACCGAAGTATATATTTTGAGGTAGTATGTCCTGAGCTCCTATAGTCACGTGCTGGGGTATCATATCCTGCTGATCTTCGTTATAAAGCCTATCATCTCAGCATTTGTCTTCTTTGCTGGAAATATAGTTCTGTCTTCTGCACTTGCTACTCTTCTTTCAGGAAAGTGTGATGTTCTGTAGTCCTGGTAAATACTACTGTGTATTTATGTGCATGTGTGTTTTGTTTTGCATGGCAGGGGCAGACAAGAGGCTTGAATTTTACTCTCCAGATCTTAGCACAGTATTGTCATCAGTGTGTGGAAGACCCTGCTCTAGTTAATTTTTGCTGTGCTGTGGCACAGTATGTTGGTTTTGTTTGGTTTATCAAACACTATTTTCCCCTCTGCTTTCTGTTTTCCTTTTCGATGTCCTCTAAGGAACCTCCTCTAATGTGCTTGGGCTCTGCCCTTGGACGTGAGATATCTTTGAAAAAATATTGGGTATAGTGAATGTATGTGTCTTATTTAAGTAACTTTTATAATGTTAAAAATATTCTCCTGTTTCCTGCTTTAAAAAAAAATAAACCAGAGCTGTTTTTTTATGATCTATCCACATTGTTGTGTGCTTATCACAGTTAATCTAATTGCTGCATTGTATGTCAAAGGATGCCTTGCTACATTTTATTTAATCGTTTCTCTCTGATGGAAACTAACTAACTACATTCCCTCTAGCCCAAATGTAGTTCCATAAGAGATTCCTCTGGGCTATATATACAGGAGTCAGAATATTTGTCCCTAGAGTTGATGCTTACTGATTTTCCAAGTGCTGTCAGATTGCCCCCAAATGGCAGAAACTGGTCACACTCCCACCTGTTACCATGTCCTGGACAGTTTCTCATCTTTTTCTACTGATTTTGGTCAATTTGAATTATTGCACTTTTGTTGAATTTTACATTTTTCTGATTACTAAAATAGTTGCATTTATCTTCATAAATTTATAACCATTCTGTGAATTGCCTTTGCAAATTTTTTTTGAATTTTTTGGTTGAATTTCTTCTCTTGTTAATTTGGGAGTTAAACACACATTAAAATATTAATTTTTGGCAGGTTTAGCTGCTGAAACCTTTCTTCCTGGTGTGCTAACATCTACTTGCTAAATGTGTCTATGGTTTCTATTGCTGAGAAGAAATACCTACTGTTTAATTTCTGATGTTTATTTTAACTTTTAAATGTGTGAAAAAGAGTATAAGGCTGAATAATCGCTTCATAATGAAAGAGATGATTTGTCTGTTTCCTGGGAGAGAGAAAAACCTCCCAAATGAAACAGAGGGCAAAAAAAAATTTATATTAAACCCAATTCTTACACCACTCAAATGCGTAATTCATGACTTTGTCCTACAGGATGAAGTTGGCAAATCACCTTTTTATGAATTTGCAGTAAACTCTTTCAGCAGCAATGAACTCCATTAAATAAAGGTGCATGGTTAATGAAAAATTAGGTGCTGAATTTAGATTTCTCAAAGAAGGTGACGATAAGTGTGTAGCCTACCCCAAATACCTGTTGGCATTTACTGTCCACTCTGAAGACTGCAGTGATATCACTGGGCAGCAGCGAAAATGGGAAGATACACATTTACTTGTAAAGCATCAGATCTACTCCACAAATTAATAAGTATTTAAAACACTGTGTCTGTAAGTGGAAATTTAACAGGGGCAATTGCAGAAGGTTCATTTACATAGTACTGTGTAAAATAGGGCTTTTTAATTGTATCAGATGACTATTCTGCTAAATTAATTGGGCTCATTTTTGATATCAAGTTTATTTGTGTGTGTTTGCACTTCTGAGAAATGTGAGGATTGCAACTGATGTGTTAGATCCATTAACAGGAGAGCTTTGCAAACAGTTACACGGTACCAGTAGACCAGAGCCAACAGATGCCTCAAACAGAAAGTCAATTAATTCTAATAATGGGTCATTTGTTCATCCAATTTGTGGAATCAGAGAAAGATTTTAGAAGTTTGTTCTGTCAGAAACATCTGACATTTTTGTGAATGATATTTTAAAATTCAAATTAGAGGCTCAGTGTTAAATATGAAATGTTTTTTGTTGTGATAACATAAATAAAATTAAAAACTTGGGAGGAGCAAAATGTCATGGTATAAGCATTTTTATTATGAATTTAAGAAACTTCTGAGCAAAAATGTCCTTGGCACTTTGGGAGTTATATATATTTTTTTGTAATTTTTGGAATTTATAATCACATCTGAAGAAGTGGAAATGATCTACCAATCAAAATAGAAGTGGTAATAGTAAAAGATAGCTACTTTTATTTTTACGCAGAGTATTTTTAAGAGGACTATGTGTGTGTGTATGTGTGTGTGTGTGTATATATATATATATGCACTGTAGGACATTTCTTCACTTTCTGCTTTAAAAGGAGCTTTTCATAATATCTGAACTTTAAAAAAATTTGTAAATTAACATTTCTAGAATAATGTAAACTTTTTTGTGAATACATTCTCTAAAATTTTGGATACATTTTGTTCAGACCCAGCTGGGAGGAAATCTTTAATCAAAGTATTCACAACCAAAGACTGAGGAAAATTCAACTTTTAAAGTTTTTCATAAGTTTTAATTACTGAAATTAAGCTTAAAAAAGGAAAACATTGAACTGTATTCCTTCAAAATTAAGGTAGTAAATAAATTGTATGATAAAAACTCAAATAGTGTGTAATATTTAATTTTAAAATTTGATCTTTGTTCTTTAGATTATAAATATCTGTGGGATGAATTTTTCAGTGCTTCTTTTATTTTTTAAATAGATTTATATTCTACTTGAATATAATGGAATTAAGGTTTATATTTCACAAAATATCTAAACTTGGTGAAACATTGAAATAAAATTATAGGAAATTATTCAGTTAATTTTATCTCATAAAAATCCTTTTTGAAGAGAAATACTCTAAGGGCAGGCAAAAGTATGGTAACTGTGTAAATATTTCAGCTGAAATTTCAATACAAAAAGAAAATAATGTCAAACCATATTTTTTCTTTGAGCCTACCAGCTACCTCAGCATCTGTGCATAAATTATTTTTCAATTTACAGAATATGGTCTATTGTGAAAACATAATTAAAGTTTTCAACAATTCCAAATTTATTAATATAAAAGGCATTTTTGGAGGAAATTTCAGGGAATATTATTAAAAATTAAGAATAATAACACACTAGACACCTGGACCCCAATGTTCATAGCAGCAGTATATACAATAGCCAAGACATGGAAACAGCCTGAATGTCCATCAACAGATGACTGGATAAAGAAGATATGGTATATTTATACAAGTGGAATATTATTCAGCCATAAAAACTGACAACATCACACCATTTGCAGTAACATGGATGTCACTGGAGAATGGAGAATGTCATTCTAAGTGAAGTAAGCTAGAAAAAGAAAGAAAAATACCATATGAGATCACTCATATGTGGAATCTTAAAAAAAAAAAAAAAAGAACATAAATGCAAAACAGAAACAGACTCATAGACATAGCATACAAACTTGTGGTCGCCAAGGGGGTGGAGGGTGGGAAGGGACAAACTGGGATTTCAAAATTTGTAGATACTGACAGGCATATGCAGAATAGGATAAACAAATCATACTGTATAGAACAGGGAAATATATACAAATCTTATAGTAGCTGACAGTGAAAAAAAAAAGTGACAATGAATATATGTATGTTCACATATAACTGAAAAATTGTGCTCTACACTGGAATTTGACACAACATTTAAAATGACTATAACTCAGTAAAAAAGTTAAAAAAAGGTATACTATACATATGGTAAGAATTAGACATAATTAATAAAAGTGGTTTAGAAAAATAAAGAATAGTAACACACTGCTGGAACCCCTGATTTACGCACACGGTTTTTAGTTAGTGTCCTTTCTTCAAGTTCAGCCCCATGATCCTTTGACTAGTCCTCTACTCAGCTTTTCTCTTGATAATCTGTCTGCCCTTAGCATCATCATATTTAATTTCTAAATTTATATTTTTTAACATTTATAATCAGAAATGGATGAATTTGTGTCAGCCTGACATTAAACACAGGTAGTCTGTCTCTGTTCCTCTGTCAAAACCCTGATACATGACATTGATATCTGCAAATATTTGTATATAAGTCAAAGGCTTAATTATACCTTTATTAATGCATTTTTTAGCTTGTTATGCTATTTAAAAATTGTATATGCATAATATTTCTTCGGAGTCATCTCAGAAATGAAGAACACTCATATCCATTATAACCCTAAGCAGCACATCTTCTAAAATTAATGCAGGCTGTGTTTCTCTCAGGTTTGGTATCATAATTCAGATGGGCTCTGCTAGCAGGATAAGGGACTATTGCCACATGTTCCTACACTCCAGTCTGCAGCTCAAAATAAATAACTATCTATTATGTTCTCCACTTGGGTCTTTACAGTGAAGAGGGCTCTCTGACTAGTGGACCCAACTCTGCTATGAGATTGATTTGCTTCTTTAGGTGGGTATTTTTTCTGGATTTCTGCTTCTGGTAGTTTTTGATAATAATAGTTTACTCATTTGAGTCCCAGTGTATTAGATCACTCTGGTTTAACAATGCCATATGCTTAGGAGATCAAGAAACTTATACCAAGCTTGAGACAGTTTCTTCCCAAGAACATATAGATATTGAAATGTTCTAATGAAGTTTAGGGTTTTTTTGTAACGGCAAAGCAATGAAGTAGTCACATAAATAGCAAGTAAGTAATTTTTTTTTAATTCAATAAAATAAGTTAAGAGCTACTTAAAGACAAAAACTTAGGAACGTTATCTCAAAAGTTGTAACAGGGAAGAGTAAGAATGACAAATTAACAGTTTCCTGGGTCAAGATGACAACCTAACCCTCTTTGGACTTAGCTACAAAACACAAATACAAGTGAGGGCTCAGGAGAACAGAAGCTTATCACTTAAGGTACCAGCTATTATAGTATTGAGCTGGAAATATGGAGGGAAAAGTCAGCATCCTGAAAATCATGAAGACGTGACTACTAAATATAAATTACAGATTGCACACAAACATGATTGACAGCTAAACTATACACATGTGAGAGACTCCTGTTGGTACAGAAAAAAAAAGCAGAGAAAAGAAAAACAATCTTTTTGAAAGATAAATCAATGAACTTGAAGCTAAATCAATAGAAATTATCCAATTTGAAAAACAGAAAATAGTTTCAATAATAAGCAGAACCTCAGAGGCCTGAGGGACAGTGTAAACCAGTCCAATATATGGTCAAATAGATTTGCAGAAAGGTAGGAGAGAGAGGTGGGAAAATACTTGAAGAAATAATGGCTGAAAACTTCCCAAATTTGTGGAAAACATTCATTTACAGATCCAAGAATCTCAACAAACCCCAAGTAAGAAAAACACAAAGACTTTACTTCCAGACGCGTCAGAGTCAAATTGTTGAAAGGCAAAGAGAAGGAAAAAATTTTGAAAGTTAAAAAGGAAAATGAAACAATACAAACAGGAACAATCAAATAAATGGATGACTTTTCATCAGAAACTATTAAAGCAAGAAATATTAGAATGACTTATTTCAAAGGATGAAAGGAAAACAAAAAATCTGTACTAAGAGAATTCTGTATCCCGCTAGGCTATGCTTCAAAAATAAAGGCAAACAAATCTATCTTTAGAACCAAAAGTCAGGAGTTTTTTGTTTTGTTTTGTTATGTTTTTGTCTTTTTGCCAATAGATTGGCACTACAATAAATGCTAAAGAAAGTTCTTCAGTCTGAACGGCAGTATCATTAGATGGCAATTTAGATCTGTAAGTTGTGGATGGACTTTGGGGGAGGAAATATTTTTAGGGTATTGGATATGTTTTATGTTCAGATTGTGGTAATTAAGTAAATGTATTTATTTGTCAAAATTTATCAAACTGCATACTTAATATATTATTATCTATGAATTATATCTCAACAAAATAAATATTCCAATAAATATTGTACTCAGATGAGTACAATAGAGTGGAGTTCATGATTTGGTTCTTACTGTGAAGTAAGAAAATAATTTCACATCACTAGCTATACCATCATACTTCTAATACTCTCGACAGAACCTGGAATAAAATTTTTATTCGAGCTTGGATCATAGTAAAAAATGCCAATAATGAGAGTCCAGCATAATTAGAAACAGAATAGTTACAAGTGCTTAGATAATTGACATCTCTCTAGTGTAAGATACTTCCAATTTAAAATGCTTTAACTGGATAATTTGACTTAGATAAATTAGTTAATCTTCTAAAGGCACTGGAAGTACAATTTATCAGTTTATTCCATAACTGAACAGATTGAACACACAAAGTGTAATGAACAGAAATCTCCTCATTTTGGCTTTAAAACAGAATGCCCCAACTTTTACCTCTAAAACTTATTTAGAAAATTAATGAGTCCTAATAAGATAAGAGAAATTGAGCAAATTAAATCCTGAGGCTTATATATGGGATAGAGTGAAAGAAAGTGAAGACTTGCTCTAGTTTTAATGAACCCAAATTTCTCAGTAAGTGGAAAAAATATTATAAAGAAAAAATATGGAAATAAATTTAAAAGTTGATATTAACATCTTTGTATCCTATTATAATTATTTTGTTGCCTATGTTTAATCAAAAATGAAGCATTTAAAAGGATCTTATATATTAGACATTAACATTTTTGAAACATTAATTTATAATAAGTATTTATGTATTTGGGAAAATATAATTTGTTGAAATTCTACTTTTTATGTATTAGCTCTATTCATGTATCTATTTATAAAAAATTATTTTTTAAGTTTAATAAAATTTAGTCAGTGGATAAAACTAATCATAGTGATAGAATAGTGATAGTGAAAGAACTAATAACAATTGCTCTCCACGCATCTGTGTATTTTGGGGAGGAGAACAACAATATATAGAAGAGAGAAAAAGATGTCTTACCTTGCCAAAAAAAAAAAAAAATCACCACTGCAGAAAACCTTGGCCATTTCCTTCCGTCAGCTCTCCTGAGCTATGGCAATTTTTCTGTTTTATCCTATTTCAGGAAATAAGAGGGGCCCACAAAAAATGAATGATAGTCTAGAAGCGTGGGGATATTAACACAGCATGATAAATTTGACTCCTTATGAATCTCACTCTTAGATGCAGAACCCTTTCCCAATATGCTGTGATGGACTCTCTTAACAAGCTTGAGGATCCTTCCCTGGAATAGCAGAGGGGAAATGTTTGATAAAAACATTTAAAATTCACCCTTGGCTTTAATCGATTGGTAAAGGCAAAATTATACTATCCATAATAATAAAATCACATTTTCACAAAAATCAGCAAGCTGGGGAACAGCCACCAGCAGCAGGGAAAACAGTGTGCAAACAATGTGCGAGGGCGAAACATTAAACACAGAATTATAATTGAGTAGTTCTGATGTGAAACTTTAAAAAAAAATTCACACACTCAAGTGAAAAATATTTTAGATAAAGGTGGACATGTGGACTCTCACAATACTAGTAATAACAGTAATTCTTTTGGGGTTTTCTTCTGTGTCTGGCACTGTTCTAGGTCATCTGCATATAGTAACTTCTTTAAACTTTGAGTCTGGCCTGTGGCTGACCATTTCTATGAATGTAGAACTAGGGCACACAGAGTTTAGGTGGCATACTCCAGTGACATAGTCATTAGACCAAATTGTATTATAGTAAAGGTTGAGATAAATGGCCTAAAGATCATAGATTGTTAATTAAAAAAGGCATTTAAATACTACTACTGCTAATAGATATGTCCTGTGCACCAGCCATGTTGATAAAAAATACTAGTAAAATAATCCAGTCTCTCTACATTGTACGTTAAAGACTTAATGCATAATTTGAATGTAAAGATGCTAAAAGAATTAATTATGAGAAAAATTAAAATGTAATGGCCACATTAGTTCCTTTTACTCACATTTACTGTGAAACTCTGTTTTAGAATCTGTTCTAATCTTTCTCCTTTATTGAACTCTGGCAATGAAAATCTGTGTTCAAAGAAGAAAATAATTGGGTTCAAAGCAAAAAACATGTTGAAAGACACCAACTAAGAATGATCATTTACTTGGACTGGATGCCCTCCAAGTTCAAAATCAAAAGTACTTAATTAAGACTTGAAACATCTGTTGGTATGGTGTGAAAAAGCAATTTCTCTTGTTTTTCAGATAAAAATATGTTTTGTAAGTTTCCCGTCCTAGAAACAAAACTAGCACAGGTGAATATTTTGATTAAATGTATATAAAAATTTATCGACTCTCAGTTAAAATATATGGGAACATGCAATTCAAATGTTTAGTAACTAATTTTTCTCTCTCAGGCCTGAGTGTTTTGGCATGGGACTCCTAGCTGCAGTAAGAGGAAAATGTGAGTATACTTGGTCTTTGCCAAGGTGGCACGTCATGGAACAGGGAGAAAATGTCTGAGCTGGGAAAGAAGGTAAGTTGGTCAAACTAATTTCTATTCCTCCTTCAGTGAAAGATGTATTTATTTGTGGGAGAAGGGGAATCAGGGCCATTTTAAACAATGGAAAAGTCTATTAGTAAAATTATTTACCCAAATATCTAGCAAAATATGCTGAATCAGAAGCCTGGGAAAGAAAGAAATGTTGGTGCTTTTGCAGGTTAGGATCTGGTGGGCAGAACCAGCAATTTGCCCAAACCTCCACCAGGCTGACGTCCTGCAGCATCTCTGTGCAGAGCCACGACTCAGCCAAGTTAAAATAGACAAATTGAGTGATAGGTGCAAAGTCAGTTCTGGTGAAGTAGAAGTTGAACTTCCCTGCTTCTTATCGAATCTGGGAAACTATGAGGAAGGAGGGGCTCAGGTAAGACACTGCTCAAAGTGAAGAGCCTCAGAGGAAGCAACTAGCTCTTCCCAGAGGCACCATGAAGGGGAATCTAGGCATCTTGGCCTCTTTCCTTGAGGAAACCAGTGACTTTTCCTGAGCATGGCAGGAGAAAGGCCCAAGAGTGGGACTACAAAGTGGATGCAGGTAGAGGAGCCTCCTTCCTCTGCTTGAGTGCAGGTACTAATTGGACATGAACAATTACATCATTTTTTTATCATCAGCAACAATTTAAAGTGGTTAAATATCTGAGGGTTTCATGGGCAAGGGTCACCTCTACAAAACCCAGTCTGTTAAAAATAGATTACTGAACACACTCAGGTAAGTGCCAAAACCAAAGCCAAATGTTTGGATAGCCACTAAATAAAAGATAACTGCATTAACTTAAGTATCTTTAAAAATTTTTGGCATTCATCACTTTGTCACATAAGATTAAAGAATTAAGTAAGAACTCTAAGCAAAATTTCAAAGACGTTATTTCTTTCATTGCCATTTTGTATTCACTATATGAGGTTCTGGTTTTATATTAGGTCTTTTACATTTTTATTTTCTCTAATATACCTTTGGGGAGATATTAAAATTTCTTCTCTCTTTTAAGAAGCTATATTGTATTGATATGCCATTAGGAGGCTACATGTAGATTTGTGAACTATAAACCTAATTTGAGATAATTTGACAATATTTTCAAAGAAAATTATTAGTAAGTTCTTCCAAAAAGATACGTTAGATGACTCTGATTCTGCATCTTCTTTTATCTTCTCGGTGGCTCTTTTCTTACTAAAACTAAATATACTATTTCCCAAACCTTCCCTATAAGCCATGAAATAGTTTTAGGATCACATTCTGAATTCAAACACATTTAAATGAAAGAGAAAATTTAATTTTACATGCAGAATATTTCTGACAAGCTCTGAAGGGTTGCTTGGTGGTGCCTTGGATTATTTTTTCCTTGTCATGCTTGCATGGTCATGGGAAAAGAGATAACATGGCACATTTGATTTAATGCAAGGGAAAATTGACATGCATGCTCTCTACCAATTATTTGCTTATTTTCACATTAATCCAGTCTATCAGAAAAATGGACTCAATTAGATCATAATGACAAGTTCTAATGATTCCATTCCTCATTATGGATTGTCTGTTTTAACTGCCAGTGACTGGCAGACCCATTTCCCAGATTGAGTAAAATTCAATTTACAGCAAGTTCTGCACTGCTCATCTACTTGTGAGAAGTAGTTGAGAGTGTAAGCAGATTTTAAATATCAAATTAGCTAAACTGTGGCAACATATACTTAAAACCAATCTAAAACCCATAAAATCATAAGCACTTATGAGTATGAAATCTATGCCGAACAAAGCGCTAGGAGTAGCCCTTCTAAAATCATTACAGGGAAGCGTATATAGACGCTCACATCTGCACCACAACCATATCCAACTTACAGTTGTAGATGCCCAGAGAGAAAATAACCTCATGTTATCAGGATCTTCTAAGTCATTTCCGAAGGTCAAGTTCAGCTTCTTAGATCTTTTTACCTGTCTGTTTCCTGATCAGGTCCTGGCCATAAAAAACCATGTCAGAGCCCTGTTGGATTAAACATTATCAGATATTGTCAACGTTTCATGATACCATAAAGTGCCAGTAATGAAAATTTAGACACCTCTGTCCCACTGAAAGTCAGTTGTTTGCTCAGTGGAATATTCATCTTGTACTGATTGTCAAATAAACACAATTACCAACACCACCACAAAAGCATGGTGCACAGAGGCAACTCTTCAGCCTGCACTCACCACTTAAGTCTGCATGATGAAAGTCTGCTTGTCTAGATATAGATCCCATCTCTTGGAAAAGCAAAGTTTTGAAAAACACACTGTAACTTGTGCTCCTGGTTGGCAATAAGCATCTTTTGAGACTGAAGTAGCTCTCTGAGGTCTAGGCATTAAATTAAGCAGAGAATTGATGATGAAACCCTAAAAAAAGCTGAATCATGAAACAGACCAAATATATGCCATTTGGGATTGCATGAGAGAGATTTGAGGCAATGTTATTAGAACTTTTGATCACCTTCATTATATTTATCCTCTGCATAATCTTTGGCTTTCTTAGTATTTGGTTCCCTGATTGATTGATTTCATCTACCCTATAAGCTCCCTCTGAGACTCCAGGTCAGGAATATGGTCCTGATTCCAGGAAGCTTTGGTTTCTAGATAGCACTTATCCAGAATAAGTATAATTACATTCATCCTGTTCATGGGCCTCTTCTGGAGCATTTTCTTGTTCACTCTACTAGAAACCTTATATTTTATGTATTCTCACTTAAGAGGATTCTCCAGAAATCACAAGGTAGGTCTTTAATAAAGCCAGCAGTTCTGAGGCCACTCTTCTTGGGGTAAAGAATTTACCAGACTTGTTTGATTTAATCCCACATTGATCAACCAGGGGAAGAAAAAGGAGACAAAGATTTCAGAGTAAATCAGGGAGTCTCTAGGAGTCTACGTGTTTTCCTTACTCCTGCAGAAAGTTTAAGGATGAGAACATAATCTGTTTTTTCACTGTGGCATAAACCATTTCTACTTTAGGAAACTAATCCAGTTGCTGGACTTGTTCTCATTTGATCCCTTAAGGATCATAGCTTATCTCTTATTATCATTCCTTCTGGAGCAAAAATCATTTTAGTTGTTATCTAAATATGTTGTTTTGAACTAACTACATCAGCCATGTAAATAGAACAGCGTGACTGACCATCAACAGATGAAAAGTTCATCATTGTGTCGATGCCCCATACTTTGTGCATAGTCACAGGGAGGATTGCAGATTCCAAACCCATTGTTGCTGGATGTGTTTTGCATTTCTCAAGGACACGTGTTTAAGCTGTTTGTTTTGGGTAAAATGCCCTGTTAATTTCTCATTCTCTTTGCTCATTAATTGAATATCAGCACTTACTAGAACAGACACTGTTCTAGGTGCTGGGGTCTCATAGGGAGCGAAAGAGACTGTGTCCTCATCATCTTGAAGATTACCTTCTAGGGGAAGGGAGACAGTGCTGGAGCTGGCGAAGAGTGCAACAATGAAAAATAGAGTGAAAAGGGATAGAGGATGGGGATACTATTTTTATAAGGAAATAAGAGACGAGGTAAAAACATTTGACTTTAGGTAGTGAGATTTACAGAGTCTAGCAACAGATTTCTGAGAGCCACTTATGAAGTTAACCTATCAACAGCCTTTTAGTGACAACAAAATCATAGACCTTTTTAGTAACCATTTTCTCTTTCCTTTCTGTGAAGTGTTCTTACTCAGTTGTTCAGATTGAAACACACCATGGTAGTTTTTTAAGCTGAGCACCTCATAATAATAGAACAATTAAAATAGGTGTGTATAGAATATTTTTCTATTGTAAAAAGAACAAAGAGAGGAAACCATGGTGGTGTTTTGGGTGAATTTTAATCACTTATAGACATGGAAATTGCAGATTTTCAGATGAGTTTGTGTCCTAAAGTCTGTCTGTCATATTGATGTACGACGTTCTTAACTCTGACATCTGGCGCTGATAGTGGTGAATGTTTGTGGAAACTTTTGACCCATATGGCCCTATGCTTGTGGACCACATCTCTTTGCACATGTCTTTTGCTTATGAAGTGGGGTAGGTTTCTAGACTCTGCTCAGTGTGGAGCATTTCTTGGCCATTCTAAATAAACTCAGAACAACTGTTAACAAATCTGAATGTACTTTACACATGACAGGTGAAACACTTCAAAATTGGCAGGCTACTTTTTGGATGTCTTCTGTCTTGTGCTAATTTCAACTGGTAGCAGATACAACTTGCTGACTTAGCATTGTGAGAATATAGAGAAAAAAAGAGTATAGAAAATATTTCCATGTATTATTTCATTGTGAACTGGTAGACAAATCAGATCAAAATAAGCATAAGAATCTGGCAAGGAAAACTTATCATAAATTCAGGCCATGAATATGTATGTAATATATGTAATATATAAATATATGTATATATATGTATGTGCATATGTACATATAGGTATATAATATATAACTATATGTAACCTCTGGAGTAATGAAAATTAGTATGTATACTTCCAGTTAAACACGGTTGTTGTGGGAAGAAAGGGGCAAGCTGGTGACACGTGGGTTGGTAGAAGAATTACCAGAGACTAACAAGAGTTTAGGAAAGGGTTATAGTTACACTGCTATAGGCAACAGTGGGCCTCACAGGCAAGAGATACCTGTGTGAGCACCGAGGGTAAACAGCAGGGTCTTTTACTGGGGGAAGGGGGCTGTGCCCACAAGGAATAGGGGCTGCATGGTCATTTCCTACACAGATACCTGATTGGTTGTAAGATCTGTCCGGGACTCTCTGAACAATAGGATTTACAACTTTGTTAAGGGCAGGATGTGAGACCTGACCAACTAGGGTATTGTGAGATGGGCTAGCTCCTGGGGCTATGAGTCTTGTTAGGATAAACACACATCAAGAGATGATTCTTTATCCTGCAGAAATGCAGGCTGTGGAATGGTCTGAGGGGTTAAGGTGTTAATGGCTCCAGGCACACTGAGAGCCCAGGAGTGGGGAGTTTTATGACTCCAGAGAGTGCCAGCCGGCTCCACAATGGTGGGTTGATTAAATGTTTGCTTTCTGTTTCCTTCTAAAAGTGTGCTTAAACAATCTTGAATGTTAGCAATGGTCTTACATGCACAGCAAAAAGAGAATGGGAGGGATGACAACACCAGGTGAGAGGTTTTAGCATAATGTTGGAGGATAAAAGTAGATGGCAAGGTGGTCACTGAAAGCTGAGAATGCTAAAACCTAAATGTGGCAAAGGGGGAAGGAAGTCAACAAGAAGGTTATTTGCTTCTCCCATCCACACTGATCAGGATTCCAGGGCCTGGATACTTCTAGGGAGTGGATGCTAGTAAGAAGTGGTGCTGAAAAGACAGCAGAATTTATTGAAAAATATAGGTGGCCTCTTCCATCACAAATCACCAAGTGACTACAAGTCTCTCACCATGAAAAGAGAAGGGAGGTTTATATTCTGGGGAAATTGAAAAAGATATTCTACACTTAAAAACTCCACCCATGGCAAAGGGCAATGGACTGAGGCACCTTACTGAAAACAGAGGAATTAATAAATGTCTACATTCATGGTAAGTAAGAAGACTATGTACTCCCCCTTCTACTCATCATTCCAGAGGCTGCCAGTCCAACTTAAGCCTTTACATGAGAGAGTGGAAGATTCCTTTTAAATCCGAAAATTGCCTGAAATTGAACACTCCACAGAATTTAGATAAGGGAATTAGTGGTCTCCCAAAGGAACGGCCAAGGCACATTGTTCTTTCACAGGATAGTGAAGCACCTCCTCTACCACTACCACCTCCAGGTTAGCAAAAGCATATCACTGACTTAAGATTTTCAGTCCTAAATATAAATGAATAGCCGTGGATCTGCAGATATTTCAGGCATTTTCTTATATCAAAGAAGAAAGAATGAAGCAAGCTAAATTAAATAAAATTAAAAGATAATAAAACTTTCAAAAAATATAATATCCTCAGAGATAGAAGATATTGCACTTATACAGTAAAAATTACATAGAAAGGAACACTCAGAAAACAAGAAAGGGTTCTCAGAGTGAAAAATATGAAAGCAGAAGAAAAAAGTAGAAAAAGGATGAGAAAAAGATGAAAAATTCAAAGAGCAGGCTTAATAATACAAAGGAATAAAAAAGGTAGTGAAAAACAAGAATTCAGAGAATTAATCCAGGCAGTATATCTGGCAAATTATCCAGAAAAAAAAATATGAAGAGAGAAAATGGATAGAAGGAAATAATCAAAGACATATTGAAATCTCCCATTTCCAACAATATGTAAGATTAAATGTCCTGTAAGTATTTCTGCTACAAAAACAATTGAAAATGCTAAATAATATGTGATTTATATCTCAAGCTATTATAATTTTTTAATGTTTGAGAACATCTTTTAAAAATACAGAGCTGAATTAAGAAAGGAAGCGAACTCCTCAAAGGACAACAAGGAGCCAGGAGCATGAATCTGGTTTAGTTTGTGTGTTGGGTTCCCAGCTGCCCTGAGGGCACCACCCTCAAGAACTTGACTTTTAATGGTTGCAGTGAGGAAAAGAAGGAAGGCCTGCTGTCTGTGCAAGATTGAGAAGCAGAATAACAACCTTACACAAAGGCATAGGAAGATGTACAATCTCAGTGTCAGGGAAACAGGAAATAATCCATTCTGTAAGACGTTCAGCCCATTTGCCATAAATTTGGCACTTGTTTGTAGAGTGAAAAGTCACTCCAGAGAATTCCTAACTATAAGCTGCCCTCATTCAAGACTGGTTTAAATTCCCACTATGTTGGTGGTATTAAAAAGATCCAACCTCAGAAATTAATTTGAAGAGATCTCACATTAGGAACACCTTGAGCAGCCACAGATACTCTCTGGAGAACTGCTCTGCACCAAGGCTCACAGAATTCGTTCAGATAAATCCCTGCACAGGTGCTCACAAATAAAATAAAAAATTACAAAATACTATACTAAAACAACAGTCTACCTTCCCTCTCCCCAGAGATAATCACTTTCCAGCCTTCAGTTGTTTCTCCTGTTATTTCACTTCCATCTTTATAAAGAATATAAATAATAGACTTACCCTGCGGTTTATGTTTTGTAGACAAGATTTTATCATCTTATGACTATGCAGGAAGAATACTGTAGTTTTTTGTCTGCCTCCCTCCTCATGAGTATGTGTTCACACACATGAAAACAAATGCACATTCTCTAGCCTCAGCCACACAATAGGGTACAAAATTCTTTTAATCAATTTTAGAGTTCTAGAATTTTGATAATTGTGAACAGTGCTGTTTACATTTGAGCTGTATGGACTATATTTGTAATCAGAATATAGCTTCCCCCACCCCTAAAGAAAATTTTTATCATCTTTTTTATCTCTTTTCTTCCCCTATGAATTTATCATTCATTCACTGCCACAGGTAGAAAACTCCTTCAGTGATGAAGTACCTCAGGTCATGTAAGCACTTTTGTTTCTGGAAAGACTCTCCCCTTAATGCCCTCAGTCCCCTGTCTGGATCACATGCTTTCCAGCTCTGCTGCCACTTACAAGCCTGGTTTTCATGTCAGTAACACGCTGAGCACCTCCTTCGCCACCCTCCTGAGTAAGATTCCATGATCCTTGGGTCCCCTGTGTTTCTGTTATGATTTTACTTATTTATTCATTCATTTATTTTTTGGGTGAGTCAGTCATTCAGAAGCATACTAAGGAAAATGTGCATTGGATTCAATTTCTGTAATGCCTGCCTGCCTAAAAATGTCTTTAATTCTGGGCAGTTAATCAAAGGGAAGGCTAGAATGCTTTATATGCATAGAAGGAGGTTTTCAGCTTCATCAGCAATTCAGAGAACTGTGTCACAGGGTGGGATGTGAGGAATATTGTGGCTTGGGAATAGGGGTATTTCAGGTGGTGGATGGCTTGGGGGATGTTTAGAAATGTGCCTCAGTTGTCTATCTAGGTTGATTAATACTCAGATCCATCGGGCACTGGTATTATTTACAATGGTTTAAACCTTTAAAATACTTTCCTTTGAGCATTGGCAGGTACAGAGTGTCATACTACCCACTGTGGTGTAACTGCCCATGTGTTAAGTAAAAAGGAATAATCTCTTCCTCCTTAACACCACCCAAACATGAGAAGTTTAGGCTCTTCATATTAGTGAAAAGAAATGTAATGTTTTTATAAAGAAGAATTTTAATTAGGAAAAAATAACAAATAAATAACACAACTGGGACCCCGCCTTATTACAGATAAGGTTCAGGGTGGTATGCCAAATTAAAACAACATACTTGAAGTATTTAATGTATTAAAAATATTCAGCTGTCAAAAATGCATGTATTTAACATGTGTATGTGTAAAGATGCAAGAGGAAATATTCCTACCATCAAGGACTTTATAAATTGTAAGGAAGGAAAGACTTATTGACAAATAGTTATGTTAAAAGGCGAAAGGTGATGAGGACCATAATAAAGAAACATATTGGTGTTTAATAATGGGGATTACTTCTAGCTGAAAAGTTTCACATTAGGACTTTGATGAATGAGTAAGATACTAACATGCCCAGGCTGAGGCATGGATTTGTGAAGTATAGTTAATAGTTTATAAAGATTGTGTTTCGGAACCATAGAGAACACTTTGACAGCTTGAAATAGCTGAAATACAAGAGGAAGTGTCCAACTTACACTTCTGGGTTATTTTTATGATTTCTAATATTGACTGGCTTTGCTAACCATCTTCTGAATAACAAACACTTGATAAGATTCACCTCTCCGTATACATGTCATGTTCGGAGTAGGTGAACTGACATAGCTCAATAGAATGATAAGGAAATTTTATACTAATTGTACTTGTGTAGAATTATGCACTAATAAGCTGCAGATTATGACTTTAACCATACCTTTGTAATTTTCTTTTGAAAATGAAATTATTTTCTCGAAGTTGTTTTATCAGGAAATATAAATGTTACATGGACATTTATTTGATCCACTGCATATTTACAAAAAAGAATAGTTTAATTTTAATCCCTACTAGTGTTTCATTAAATCAGTTTTTAATACCACAATGCAAATTATACCAGTGCTTTATGAGTGACTTTGGAAATATTTCATAAGGTTAGAAATGTGCTGCTTTTTACAATCTTTTTCTTCTTTTGCCATCTTGAGAAGTTTGTAAGTGAAGCAGCAATAGTAATTTTGAGATGAAACTTGCCTTTCAAAAGCCACAGTCATGTGTGTCAGATGTAAAATGATTTGTAAAGATGCCACTTGAGGATTTGAGCTGATTGCATTCCAAATGAGAAAAGGAGGAGGATTATAAGAGTGCTTCTTGGTGCTTGTACTTTCAACTCAACTTTCGTTTTCTAATGGTATTTTACAGGTCATTGAGTTCTCATTTAGAATAATTTTATAGTTGTGGGAATTTCAAGGTTCTGATTATGGGGAAAAACACGCTTACACCATCCATGCAAATATTCTCCCTGGTCCAATGACAGACTTGACAGACTTGCAGTGGTGTAATCCATTTGCTCTGCCTTAAGATTTAAAAAAAAAAAAATCACTTTCTGCTCTTTTTTACCTTGGATTTCTTCTATGTGATTATATTTCATTCTTGTTGAATTGATTTGGATTCAATTGAGAAATGACAAAAAGGTTAGTGAGATGTGAGTTCAAATCCCAGGTATTTCTCAGCTCTGTCTCTGTAAGCAATTTATTGTGCTTCATTTTTCTTTTCTGAAAAATTGGGACAAGATATCATTGTGTTTATTAACAATTAAATGGAATGCCTCATACCAAATGTCTAGCACAGGGTCTGAGTTTCTAAGAGGCATTCAATGGTCTCTCCCTCTTCCTTGAAGAAAGATACTGTTGCAACATTTCAGCATATATGCTAAGACCTTATATTAAGCTGCACCTCCTTCAGTGACATTTTAGATCCCTGTTAATTAGCTAAGTCCGTTTTTAATGTGTGTGAGGTTAAACCTGATTGGTTATGAGTAATAATAAAATGTCTTGGTTTTTCTATCTGGACTTACAGCAACCTCCACTATCTTCCTTCCTTGTCACTTTCTACCTCTATTAGATACGTAGATTATTGCCAGCATTGATTAGCTCACTGCTGCATTTTACATAGATTAAACTACATTGGTTCTTAAGTACATAACCTAATTCTTATGCCAAAATGAACATGACCTATTAGGTTGAACTATTAGAAATTTCCATTATTAGTCTGTATTTGATCTCAAAAATGGCAACTTCATATAGTTCAAACTAATACATTCTAAAACTAGTAACACTGGAAAAATGTTTAATAAGTACTGATTTTCCATTATGATGCATTTTTCATTAGCTGTTTATTCCTATGTACAACAGGAACATATGTATGAAAGAAACTGAGAGGTAATGGATGAAACTGAGTTTCTTGAGAGAAAATGGGTACTGCAGAAAGGCATTATGTAAGTCGTCATTTCGGGAGTGGGGGAAGGGAAGTATATTGTTAGATTAAGAGATAAATTTTGATTTGTAACCAGTTTCTCTAATTAAAATAATTAATTTGAGATGCTTCTTCTCGAATAAATGTCAGCTACTAATGGATTTTTAAGGCAGTTTTATGAAATAAAGATCAACTTTAATAGCATGCTTTTCCTTTCCTCCTTAACAGCCACGGCATTTAACAGAGAACTTGAAATTCGTATATAACTCTGAACAAACCTGAACAATTTGCAGGTCCATAAATAGAGGTGTTGAGGGAGTTCATCAGTGCATTGTGCATCTTCACTTCAGCTAAGAAAGTTATCATTCCAGATAAAAATAATTCTTCCCCTAAAACGTCTCTACACATTTCCAACAGTCACTCAGCAAATTACCATTTCAGTTCTTTATATAAGATGATAATGCCACCGGCTAAGATAATGACAGTCAATTTCCCAGTTAAATTTTTTTAATTGTATTCATTTTTCTTATAATGTCTAATCCTGCTCAGTGTGAAATATGCAAGAAAATCCCTGGATTAATGTCTTAATTACAGTGTTGGTTAATGTTGCTAGGTAGATGATTCTTCCGGGTTGAATATTTTAAAAAGGAAGCCTATGTTTTTCAACTCCCTAAGAAGGCAAGCAACCTTTAAATGGGTGGTCTAGTTTTCTGCACCCCTGATTTTAGCAGATGAGCTGTTTCGGTGGCAGGGATGGATAGAAGTTATGCATGACCTGAGCAATTTGGACTTCTCACCAGAGTTACTGCAGTGAGAATCTTAACTGACCTCCCTTCTTGCCAACAATAAAGCCCAGTGCTAAGACTCTTGTGTAGCACCATTTCCTGGGGACTCAGATTGATTCCATTACAGTATCATCATTAGTGGACTTTTGGAATGCCTTAGCATTGTTGTGTAGTCAGTATTTAACACATTTTTTTTCTCAGAATATTTTTTTCTAAGAATTTTTTCCAATATTCTGAGAAAAAAATTATACATATGTATTCATATAGATACTTGTAAATTATATCAATATAGGGTGTATATGGTACATTGTATAAATAATAATATAATGTATGAAACTGTATTGTAAATTCCATGGAACCAACTGATTCTTACAAAATGAGTTTGATTTATTCTGAATTCTTTTGTCCATAACCAGCTATGGTTGCATCTAACAAACGAATGGCATTCAAACATGAAGGATGAGTCTTATTTTCCTTCACGTTGATAAGATACATACTAGTGAAATAACAAAGATATGGGTAGGGGTTTCATTCATTGGTTCTGATGTACATGACTTTTTTGTTAAATTGGATAATAGTTCTTGAATACTGGAAGGAAATTCTCTCTCTTTCTCTCTCTGACCTTCTGTTGTTGGATTATTGTCCTATAGGATACCATTTGTTCCTTAAAACAGGTTAATTTGTTGGGTTACTCCCTCTGCTGACAAAATATGAGTCTAGGAACTAAGGGATCTAAGTGAATGAGACCTCTTTAATATTATACTTAATAATCCACTTGTGAGATTTTTTTCTTCTCTTGCCCATACCTTTAGACTCTATAGATTCGGAGGTCATGGTGCCCAAGACAATATTAAGCTAAGACTATATTTTGACACAGTTTTTGATTCCTCACACTAATAAGTCAATAGGCAGAAAAGAGTTTTGCTCTACTGTCAGGGATATTTGATTCAAATTACCAAGAAAACGTTGGAAGGATGCTATACAACAAAAAATAAGAGGATTGTGGTAGGTTAAAAAATGGTCCCCCAAAGATGTCTCTAATCCCTGGAATGTGTTAACTGTTACCTTATATCATCACAAAAGGAACTTTGCAAGTGTGATTGAATTAATGATATTGCAATAGGGGGATTATCCTTAATTATCTACTTGGGTCCAATGATATGATCACAAGGATCTTTAAAAGACAGAAGGCAGAAACAGAGGGGCAGAGTGAAACAGATTTGAGGGTGCTACACTGCTAGCTCTGAAGAGGAAGAAAGGGGTAATGAGCCAATGATGTAGGTAGCTTTTGGAAGCTGGAAAGGGCAAGGGAACAGAATCTCCCCTGGAGCTTATAGGAGGAATGACACCCTGTGAGTCCATTTTAGACTTCTGAAATGTGTGTTTGACGTCAGTAAGTTTGTTCACAAATTATCTTTGGCTACAACAGCAATTGGAAACTAACACAAATGCTATGTCTAGAAATCTGAGGAGTCACTGGGGCAAGTCCTTAGTATCCTGTGACTAATAATGGAAGTCAATGGGAAACTGAGACCTCAATACATACGAGGTATCTTAGAACCAGTGAGTATTATAATTAGGGTTACCCAGCAGTTAAAAATGTTCAAGTGACTGAGTCCACCAGTGGGTAATGGGAGGACTGTGAAATAAGGGATGGAAGCAGGGAACAATGATTTTCAATTTAGTCCTATGGTCAGCAACAAAAATGGAGATTATAGCAGAAATGTTACATAGAATATAGGGTACATACAGTATTATGAGGCCAACAAGTCGTGACTCTGTCATATCCTTAATTTCTGAACAACAAAATGACATCCAGGAGGGAAAAGATATGGAAAGAATTCAAATTTCCTGCTGCACAGGATAAATAGAAGCAGACTGATTCACTCATTTCAGTGTAAATCAGAGAAATACTTACTATATCAGAAGACATCCATTTCCATTTTTAGTTATAAGATTCTGCTTTGGTTCCAAACCTTTTAGATGCTAGGAAAAAATGTACTCATTTCCTCTGCCAAACTATGACCTTTTAAAGTAGAATATCCCATGAGGATGCTTGTTTTCAAAATGTTCACTTTGGCTTCTTTACCATGGAGCTATAATATAGACATGCTGAAGTCTGCCCCTGAACCTATGCATGCACACATAAACCAAGTTAGTGGCCTGGATATTTAAAGTGTCTTTCAGTAGGACAAGTAAATAGACTTCTCTCATTTATCAAGTATGACACCTAGATTAGTACCTTAAGTGGGTTTGGGAATAGAAGGAATTTCCACCTTAGAGGGAATGAGATGTAATTATGGATTATTGTGGAATAAGTCATCTACTGCGTGACTGTAATCAAGCTGATAATGCACTCAATTAGATTTTCTTGGGGATGTTTAGCCAAGAAAATAGTCCTTGTGACAAGCCCTTGCCCTAGTTCTGAAGCACTGAGTCCACCACTTCATCCATCTACTCCAGGACATGCCATCCACACTGTAATTCACACAGATGGTACCCTGGAGATGTATACTCCATCTCTGACCCATGGGCTACTGGCTTTCTTTCAGCTGGACCTAAGTTCCCACATCTCTAGCCTCTTCCTAGCATTAAGCATGGCTTTCATGGACTTAACTCTATAAATTGGAAAAGTTCATTTTAACTTATTCCAAAAAGGAACAAAATTACATATTAGAAATATCTAGGCTTTTAATATTCTCTCTTTAGCTTTAATTTTTGTCATTTTGACTACATTGTGACCTCGTGTGTTCCACTTTGGGTCAATCCTTTGTCAGACTCTCTGTGCTTCCTGAACTTGAGTGACTATTTTCTTTCACAGGTTAGGGAAGTTTTCAGCTATTATCTCTTCAAATATTTACTCAGGATATTTCTTTCTCTTTTTTCCTTCTGGGACCTCTATAATGCGAATATTAGCATGCTTAATGTTGTCCCAGAGGTCACTTAAACTATCCTTATTTCTTTTCATTCTTTTTTCTGTTCAGCACAGTGGTTTCCACTATTCTTTCTTCTAGCTCACTGATCCATTCTTCTGTATCATTTAGTCTACTGTTATTTCCTTCTACTGTCGTTTTCATTTCAGTTGTTGTATTCTTCAATTCCATTTGGTGGTTCTTTATATTTTTAATTCTTTGTTAAAAACTTCTGATTTCTCACTCTGTACATCCATTCTCTTCCAGAGATCTTTGATCATCTTTGCCATCATTATTCTGAAGTCTTTCTCGGGTAGATTGCCTAGCTCCACACCCCTTAGTTCTTCCTCTGGGGTTTTATCTTGCTGCTTCTTCTAAAATACATTCCTCTGTCATGTCATTTTGTCTAAATTGCTATTTGTATTTTTATGTGTGTAGTAGGTTAGTTACATTTCTCAAACTTGAAGAAGTGGCTCTCTGTAGAAGATGTCCTACATGTCCCAGAAGTACACTCCCCCTCGTCATGCAAGGTACAGGGACTGGCTGGTCCCAGAGCAGTATCTGGCCTTCTTTTGCAGACTCATGCTGCAGGCTGCAGGGCTGTGGTTTTCTCACTTCTGGTCTCTGCCCCTGGTAGGGGAGGCTGATCTAGAGACTTCCTTGTGGGAGAGGCCAGTGCTTGCACACTGGTGGGTAGAGCTGGGTCTTGGCCCTCTGGTGGGCAGGGAGATGTCTAGGGGTGTGTATAGAGGTGGCTGTTGACTCAGGAAGTCTTTAGGCAGCCCTTCTGCTGATGGTTGGGGCTGTCTCCCTGCCCAGTTTGTTGTTTGGCCTGAGGTATCCCAGCACTAGAGCATACAGGCTGTTGGGTAGGGCCAGGACTTAGTGCCAAAATGTCAGCCTTCAGGAGAGCTCACAGAGACGAGTACTCCCCAATACGTCCGCCGCCAGTGGCTTTGTCCCTCGAGGGAACCAAAGCCACCCCTTGCCTTTCCAGGAGACCTTCTAAGGTCAGCAGGTATCTGATCCAGCCTCCTATCAAATTACTGCTTTTGCTCTTGGTCCCAATGTGTGTGAAATTTTGTGTGCACCCTTTAAGAGTGAAGTCTCTATTTCCCCCAATCCTGCAGAGCTCCTATAATCAAGCCTTGCTGGCCTTAAAAGCCAGATGCTCTGGAGGCTCCTCTTCCCAGCGCCAGACCCCTGGATTGGGGGCGGGGAATGACAGCGAACTCAGAACTCTCACTGCTGTGAAAGAACCTCTGTAATATAATTAATCTCCAGTTTGTGGAGATTAATATATCTGATTATATCATGTATCTGCCCCTCCTGCTTGTCTCATTGTCATTTCTTCTTTATGTCTTTAGTTCCTTGTAGGTTCCAGTCTTTCTCATCAATCGCTGTTCTGTAGGTAGTTGTGATTTGGGAGTGCTTGTGAGAAGAGGTGAGCTTAGGGCCCTTTCTACTCCACCGTCTTGGCTGCTGTCTGGAGGTCAGAAGTTCAAAATAGGTCTTGCTGAGGTAAAATCCGGTTGTTGTCAGGGCTGTGTTCCTCTAGGGGAGAATCTGTTTTCATGCTTTTTTCGGCTTCTAGAGGCTCATGGGACCCTCCTCCAGTATGCAAGCCAGTCACTGCAGGTCAGGTCTTTCTCACGCTGCCTCACTCTCTTCCATTCACTTCTTGATTGAATGTTTTATCTGTAGCTGGTGTGTGGATTTGCTCCTCTCCCATTCTCTCCTCAACCCTCCAAACTCTGGATTCTTTATCAATCAGTTAACTAAGAATAACTGCCAAGGTCATCAAGGACTTACTTTTTACCAGTTAAAATGGTAAATGCTCTTTTTTTTAATCAAGCTCTCAGCAGCATCTGATACTGCTGTCCACTTACTTCCTGAAACTTTTTCTTCTCGTAGCTTTGAGATGCAACACTTTCGTGTTTTTCCTCCTACCTCCTTGATCATTGTGCCTCCTCAGTTTCCTTTTTGCTCTTTTCCTTTGTTTAAACGCCAAATGTTATTGTCACATTTTTTCTAACTTGACCCTCCTTCTCTTTCCTTTATATTCATTTTTCCTATGTGACTTGTTTTAAACTGAGGATTTTAAATACTGTGTACTGAGTCTCCAAAATCTACCTATCCATTCCTGCCTTCCCTCTACAACTCCAGACTCCTACCACCAACTCCAAATATTACATCTGAAATGGATGACTGTTTGGCACCTTAAATTCAATATGGCCAAGAAAGAACTGTGAATTGCTCTCCTTAACTGTCCTCTGCTGCTTGTACAGTCTGCTGCATCTCTGTAAATGTTAGTGCTCAGTTGCTAGAGCCTAAATTCTAGCATTTACCCTTTATTTCTTTTTACTCTTTACTCCTACATCATCCAGTTGTATTGAATCTACCTTAAAAACACATCTCAGGACTATTCCTTTCTCTCCATCTCCACTAATAACCACTTTAGCTCAAGTCGTCATCATCTTTTGTCTGGACTACATTTATTTATATATTTATATTTTTATTTTTTTATATTTATAATTTGTCATGTATTTATAATTTGTCCCCTTGCTTTCTCTTGTCCTCTCCTAAAATCTCCCACACAAGCCAGTAATGTACCCTGTTCAGTCTGTTAATTAGAAAATGTTCTTTCCTGACTAAAAGCCTTCAAAAGCTTTCTGTCAGTAACACACGTATGACTCACTACTTATGAAAGGAGCTGGACTCAGGATGAATAAAGAAATATCTCTGTACTATTTTGCCATGCCATTCAAAAATCACTTTTTTGGAATTTTCCTCTCCATTTCTGGATGTTTTCATGAGCTAATTCTATATATTTTTCTTGTTACATTCGTAGCAGCCTTATTTTCTGGTATTAAAAATAACCAGACCAGTGAAATATCAAAATTCTTCAATCTGTCGTACAATTTAAAGTATCTGCTTCTACAGCCAGGTTTTTAAGACTACAGCAGGAAAGAGAAACATGCTTTGTATCTTCTCTTTTCCTCTCCCTATCAACTCCCTGACTTGATAGTTTCTGTTCCTGGGTCCTCCAGAAACTGGTATGGAGGAAAGAAGAATTTAGGAGAAATGGCAAAGTCTTACATGACTCATGCTTTTGTATCTGTTGCTATATCCTTTTATAAAATAGAGGCCTAAAAGCACGTTTGTGTGCTTGGGTTTTTGTTTGTTCGTTTGTTTTGTTTTGAGATCCAAAATTCTTTTGAGACCTCCAACTATGTCTTTTTCTGGTATGGATCCCATTCCAATATTTGGGCACTTATAACTCACCTCTCAGCTCTTCCTTCTGACACTATTTTCCATGTAAATTATTTCTGGTAGCGTCACTTCACCCTTACAGCAGACCTCCTTGGTGAGGTCCTATCATCCACCTCCAGTACCATGTTGAAGCCAAAAGACACAGTAAGGGAGGTGGCTGAAGGGATACAAGGAAGCAGATACTGTGATAAACAACCAGCCTTTCATCAGTTTCTCAATGAATCCTTCCACTGCTTCGGTATCACCTAAGGGTTGATGATGGGTGATGAGGTAAGGGTTATAAAGTGGGTTTTGATCCACCCCTTTGGCAACTTAATTGTTGGTCAAGCACTTCATTTGGGATCTCATGGTGCTTGCCTCCTGTCGTTCCCAGTTTTTAGGTAACATATAAAACCAAACACACACACACACACACACACACACACATACACACCCAGAAATCTTCTCCTTCATGGGTGACTACATGTATTATAAATCTAGTCATTTTTCCTTGTTTACATAGCTTTACAGGATCTGGCTCTTGCCTAATTTTCCTACCGTATCTTTTGGCACCCGTCCCCTCCCATCCATGCTCAAACAGGACTGGCTTTATTTCAAAGCCTTAAACAGAATCTCGTTCTTACCTTAAGGTATCGTGTTTGCTATTCCTTCTTCCTAGAATAATCTTTCTCCTGATATTTTTTGTTTAGTGCTTTGGTTAAACATCCCTTCTCGAAGGAACATAACCTGACCTTCCTGTGTGTCATAGTGACAAAGCCACTGTTAGACCAAACCAACCACATTTCTGTAGAAAATTTCCTCCCCCACTCTCTCAGACAGCAATATCACTCCTTCCCTTCTATTCACAAACATCTAACATTTCTCTCCTTTTCCCTTATTTTATGACCTTGCTTCTGATTTCTCTGAGAATGGTAAGGAAGCTACAGCATCTTCCTGCCATGAAATCTTTCAGCTTACTTGTTTTTGTACTTGGACTCTACCATCTTCTTATGATGAATGGACTCTCTCTCATATCCAAGTCCAACCCTGTCGCTGTGAGAGGGAACTCATCCTTCAGGAGCACTGTTTAACGGCCCTTGTGCCCTGCCTTCGCTCTCTTGCACCATCCCAATCAGTAAGCAAACAGGCGGTAATACCTTCTACCACAAATAAAACCAGTCATAGAAGCTCTCATTCCTCTCTAGATACCATTCCACTTCTCTCTCATTTATGCCAAGAATCCTTGAGAAATCTGTTTAATTTGACTATCTCCATTTTTTTAACCATGATTTTTTTTTCAATTTCATCAAGTTTCATACCTCTTATCCAGCTGAAACCATGTTTGTAACTGTCACCAATGATGTTAACTGCAACAAAAGCAATTTTTAATTCTCATTTCTCCTATTGTGTTCAGTGTTTCTCAGCACCATTTACAAGCTTAGAACTGCAAAATCTAGATATTAATCCATGGCCTCATCCCAGAACTCCAGACTTCATTACCTATTCCCAAGGCAATATTTCTTAATCAACGTCTAGTTGACTTTCAAACTTTGTGGATTCTAGCAGCTGGTCCCAGATTTGGAAATGACAAAAAGGTCCACAGGTACAATATATCCACACCACCAGTTGACTTAGCTGTCAAGGATACAAGGCAGAAAATATATCAAGAGTCAAATAACAGTCTCATGGTCAGGGGTGCTTCCTGCCTCCTCCATCCTTTGGTCCTTGGTAGCAGGGGATGAGGAATGAGAGAAGCTACTCACTTCATTCATTACCTATCTTTTATATTGTGTCTTTCACCTTTGGGTGCATAGCAGTTCTCATCTCTTTCAGGACTGTTGCAACTCATCAGTCAGGAGTTTCATAATAATAATGCACACACATACACACACCCATAATTAATAACCAGTCTTAATTTTCTCATCTATTTCTCTCCAGTACCTTCATTAATTAGGTTAGCGGGTCTTATTGACTCTTATATGAAATGCATCTTAAATCATCTTAAATCTGTAAATCTAACCCTTTTTTCCCACTTCCAATGCCATCACTAAAAATCTGTATTACTAACCACATATCATTACCTGATAATCCTTCTGCCATTCCTTCATTCTTTCCCCCTTTCTTTCTTCCCTACTTGCCTCTCATCACTAATGTATAAACCCCAGGGAGGCACAGACCTCGCCTGACTTGTTCACTGCTAAATCCCCAATTCCTATAATACTGCCTATCATGCAATAGGTACTTTGAAACTACATATTAAATAAATAATTATCATCTCCTTGTTCAGAATGACTGCTGGAAATTCAGTTTTTACTGTCAATGAGTTTCATTGTTAAATCTCATTAAAATTTATAGACATTTTGAGAAATCCTTGGTTCTTTTTGTAGGTTTAGTAGAGACCCTTATTATTCCTCAAGCTTATTCTCAAGATAGCTTTTTTACACAAGACCTTGTCAACCTGTAATTTTGCTGAGCACAATGTCTTTACAATGCCTTTGTTCTTGTTATACCATTCGCCTAATAAAGATCCCTGAGCTTTTATTATATTTTTCTAACTCAAGACCTTTAAACATATTGCACTGACGAAAGTCATTCCATGGAGTGAAGATATATTGAATAATGCTTTACTGATACTTTTTTTTTGAGACAAAGTAATAATAATGGTCAATCAAAAGACATCAAGAAAAGAACAAAAATAATTCTGGGAAAAGTATTTTATGACTAATTTATACCATGAATCGTCTTGTCTATTAAAACAATGATTTATATTTCATACACTCCCAGCCAGTTGAATTCCCATATCCAGGGCTTTATGACTTACCTTAAGTGCTCCTGGAAACAATTATAAAAACAAATGTGCATATTAAGTTTAGTTATCCATTGAGAATCTGAATTATTTCACAAGAAATTGTGATCATACCTATGCATTTTAAAGTCCCCTTTGAGGGAAGATGGATGGTTCGTAAACACTCCCTATCAAGTGGGCGTCTACCCACATGGCCCAGGAATAGAAAACTGAAAACTTGTAAGGGCCACAGTTAGGAGAGGACTTGAAGCAGTACACCATGAGATTGAGTTAGGTTTGAAGAGGTCTTAATGAGGCTATTGCAAACTGCAACTATGAAGGAATAGGAACAGTGGGTAAATTGTTCTTTTATACTGCTCCATAACTGGAGAGTGTTGTCTAAAGAGATTTGTTCATCTTGTTAACTCTCTATTTTTGTAATCAAATATAGACTTGGATCTGTATTTCCCACTGTTGTGTTCTATCCATCTTACAAGAACTTCTTCCCTTGATGGTTCTCTGTAATCTTACTACAAATGCTACGTAATTCAAATTATGCTTTTTCAAGGCAAAGCCTATGAGTTATTTGCCAATTGTCAATTTCTTCTTAGCTCCAGATTCACCCTTCAATGTATACTCTCTGATAATAAGTGGAATACCATTAAGTGTTTCTGCTTTAACATGGGCATTATGTTAGATTTTCTCATTAGAGAGCCCTAGAGGTACGTTACAGCGGGAAGAACTTTTTCTGCAGTGTCTGGCTGTTATGCTTGGGTCAGGATGACGGGCAAAAGGACATCTTGGGGAGCTATGGCCCCGTCATGCTCACAGAACACATGGCCCCTCAGTGACACTGCAACCTCAGCCCTGGCACCACCCAGTCTGCAGGAGAGTTCTCAGCCCCTCTGCATGCAGCCTGCTGTCACTGATCACCTGTTCCCCATGTGCACTCTAGAGAGTTGCTGCCTGCTAATCTAGCAAGTTTGGGCAAACTATCACATTTCTTTGCTCTCTGGTGGGCTGAACTACACCTTCTTCAAGGAGATCCGAATTCCAGCCTTGAGCAGGGTCCCCACTTAACAATTTGTCCTTCCTTAGATATTCTCCACCATATCTAGGATACCATGCAGAGTTCCCTTGTATCTTATAGTTACTCTCTTTTCACAGTTGAATAATTGTTTACATTAAACTGTGTGGTTGCTGTCTCCTGACTGGACCCTAGCACCTAATACTTAATGTACCAAATTGTATTCATCAAGTAAATAATACCATGCCCAACTTGGACAATATTCCAACTTGATTTTCTTCCCATCATCCACTACTTATTCTCATGAGCTTATTTCTGATGAATAAGAACTTTAACTTTCTGGGTTTCCAAAGCATTTTGACCTGTTTCCCAATTAATCGAGTTTATATTTCTACTAAGCCTCCTTAACAACTTATTTTTCTATTATATTTAAATTAATGAAATTTAGGAATATCTTGCCTTTTATTTGATCTTTAGATGCTTAATAGCTATTTGATTGCAGTATTTCTTGACTAGACATGAGTATTAAGACATATATCCCTTTTCTGATTCCTACTGAACCTAACAGACATTTAGATTATGCAGTAAGTGGATTTTACCCTTTGGCATTAAGCTTATTTGATAAGGAACTTTAAAGGTCATTGAGCAGAAATCAGTTCTGTTGATACATAAGTGATTTTATACATATGGCCAAATTTGTGAAATTGCTTGGCAAACAATGATACTTAACATCTGTCATTTTTTTCATCAAATAAATGATCCAGTTTTATATGTTGGATGAGACTGCAGAATATAAATATTTTGAGAATCATTCTGTGGGGGTGGAGAGTTTTACTGAAAAATGGGAATGGCTTTTATCTTTCATATTTCAAGAAATACTATTAAAAATATTTTGAGTTCAAGGCATTTTGAGTAAAAGAAAATAATACAAGTATGCTGCTTTGCAACTATTTTTAAAATAAAATTATATTCATTATCTGAAATCAGGAAAATTTTTAGAATAAAGTCATGATTTCAAATGCCACCTACATATTGATTTTTCAAACATTTTAGAAAGCACTTACCTAAAACACCATCCATGGTGTTCCAGGCATTAAGATAAATAAGATACAATTCTGCCTTCAACAAAAGTTATACTCTAGTGGGAGAGAATAAAGTGATGCAAAATGTATTACTAAGTAGTAGATCATGAGGATGTGGAAAATGTTGGGTATGAGCTAAGTATAAAATTAAACAAACAAAAACTCCTGAAACTGTTGAGAGATTATAGCAAGGTTGCAAGATACAATTTTAATATGCAAAAGTTAATTGATTTTCTATGTACTAGCAATGAACGTGATTTTTTTTTACATGTCTTTTTGGCTTTATTCAACAATTCATGAGTAGGACAGAATTCCATCTAGCAAACAGAAAGGAGCTTAGAAGAATTGCACCAAATGAAAGAGACAAAAGGGGTGGGACAACGAAGTTACTAGCAAAGAGTGAACTGTTTGTGGCAAGGTTGCCTGCTTTTAGGGATGGCAGGGATCTGTCAGGCAGAGTACCTCACTAATGTTGGCCAGGTAGTTCCAGATTGCCTGACTGAAGATTCTACTCCTTGGAGAGGTTAAAACTGTAGTTAAGTTAGGTATAAAGTCTTGGTTTGGTAACATGGGCTTAGCATAAGTAACTTTTTTGAGTCTGTTTTCTCTTTTTATAACAATTTTCTCCTTTAATCAGACTCTCAGCTTACCTGAGAGATGTGATCGAAATGTAAGGCATTAGCACCACTCCCCACTACTGTTCTGAGTTCTTGCAGTTTTTGCTAATCCTTTGTGTGATAGTCACAGATCATGGAATTTTTTGCTAGATCTCTGTGGTAATTCACAGGATTTTAGGTTCACATTTTTTAAGTCAGACATTCTCTTTGTTCCTTTTCTGAGATTCTAGTCTTAGGGAGATCATTTACTTGGTCGTTAGAGGCTATGAACATGCATTTGAAGCTTTTGAGAAAATACAGCACACCAGGGAAACTACTATAATTATTAAAAGGAGGATAATTTCCAATGTCTGGAGTGCACTTCAGAGCCATTGTCCCCAAGACCCAAACCAATTAAAATCAAATAAGTCAAAGATCCTCTTGAAGAAGTCACTTCTTAAGCCAAGTGGCTTCTTCAGTTATCTGATGTAGCTGAGTTTCAGCTTCACCAGAAGTGCTAATCCACGTGCAGCAAGCGGTGTTGGCCGTAGCTCAGACACCTCCTTGTGCAGCTAAGAGATAGATCAAGTGCTATCCCATTATCAAGAACAGCTTTGGCCAGAGAGTCTAGGGGTTTTTGTTGGGCAGCCATAGCTTTAGCAACAGCTTCTGTAATATCTTCAAGAATTAAGTAGAAGCTCCTAATCAGAGCCTCATTTGCACTTACTCCTAGCCAGAGGAGCAGTAATCTAGCAAAGAAAGATAATATTTTTGAAGTATAGTTGACATACATTATTATATTAGCTACATGTGTACAATATAATGATTCAACATTTATACATTATGAACTGGTCAGCATGATAAGACTAGTAACCATCTGTCACCATTAAATATTATTGATTTTATTTCTTATAATCAATAATACATTATTACTGTTATACTTATTGTACTGTACAGTATATTCTCATGACTTATTTATTTTATAACTGGAATATAATCCCCATCACCTATTTTGCTTAATCCCCACTCTCTTCCCTTTTGAAGACTAACTACCAGTTTTTTCTCTGTATCTGTGAGTGTGTTTCCATTGTTTTGGTTTGTTCATTTGTTTTGTTTTTTTAGACTCCACATATGCATGGAATAATCTGGTATTTGCTTTTCTCTGTCTGACTTATTTAATTTATCATAATAAACTCTAGATCTAATCATTTGTCCAAATGGCAAGATTTTGCTTTTTATGGCTGTGTAAGTTTCCACTATATATATATATTTTTTCTTTATCCATTCATCTATTCATGAACACTTAGGTTGCTTCCATATGTTGACTATTGAAATAATATTGCAGTGAACATAAGGATGCATGTATCTTTTCAAATTAGTGTTTCTGTTTTCTTCAGATAAATACTCAAAAGTGGAATTGCTGGATTGTATGGTAATTGTACTTTTTATTTTTTGAGGAACTTCCATACTGTTTTCCATAATGGTCCTACTAGTTTACATTCTCACCAGCAATGCACAAGGGTTATCTTTTCCTCATTTCCTTGCCAGTACTTTTTTTCTTTATTTTCTTTCTGATAATAGCCATCTGACAGGCATGAGGTGATATGTTATTGTGGTTTTGATTTGTGCTTTTCTGATGATCAGTGATATTGAGCATCTTCTCATGTGTCTCTTGGCCATCTGAATGTCTTCCTTGAAAAAACGTGTTTCATGGCTTCTGCCCATTTTTTAACTGGATGATTTGTGTTTTAGATATTGAGTTAGTGTGAATACTTTATGTATTTTAGATATTAACCCCTTATTAGATATATGATTTGCAAATATCTTTGCCCATTCAGTAGGTTGTTTTATCATTTTCTTGATAGTTTCCTTAACTATGCAAAAGTTGTTTAGTCAGATATAGTCCCATTTATTTATTTTTGCTTTTGTTGCCCTTGCCTGAGGACACAAAGTCAAAAAAAAAAAAAAAAAAAGTACTGCTAAGAACAATGTCAAAGAGCATACTGCCTATATTCCCTTTTTGGAGTTTTATGGTTTCAGGTCTTAGATTTAAGTGTTTAATCCATTCCACATTATTATTATTATTATTTTTATGGTGTAAGTGGTCCATTTCCATTCTTTTGCATGTAGCTTTCCAGTTTTCCTAGCACTCATTAGCTCATTGAAGAGACTGTCTTTTCGCACTGTATATTCTTGGCTCCTTTGTTGTAAATTAATTGACCATATAAGCATGGGTTTATTTCTGGGCTTTCTATTCAATTACATTCATCTATATGTCTGTTTTTGTGCCAATAGCATACTGTTTGATTAGTATAGCTTTTTAACATGGTTTGAAATCAGGGAACATGGTACCTCTGGCTTTGTTCTTTATTAAGATTACTTTGGCTATTCAGGGTCTTTTGTGTTTCCATACAAATTTTAGGATTATTTGTTCCAGTTCTGTGAAAAATGCCACTGCTCTTTTGATAGGGGTTGCACTGAATCTGTCGATTGCTTTGGGTAGTATGGACATTTTAATAATATAAATTCTTCCAATCCATGTACACGGTTTATCTTTCCAGTTATTTTTGTTTACTTCAATTTCTTTTATCAATATTTTGTAGTTTTTAGAATATAGGCCTTTCACCTCCTTGGTTAAAGGAAGCTGATTTTGAATCATGAATGGCTCTTGGTAATTTCTGTTTGAGTTTGCAGCCCAGAATTGGAAAGTTGACAGCCATAGAGGCCAGTAAAATTAAGGGTCTGTAGATCACACAGGTGGTGTGTGATCTGATTTATTCTGATTATTCTTGTATTATCTCCTTTTCTTTGTGCAGAGTCTGAACACAATGTTCCCTGAGTTCGGGGTTTGTTAGCTAGAGACAGGGAAATGGATACTCAGATTTAGGGAGTCTGACACTGTAGAGAAGGGGCTTAGTTTGTTCTAGAGAAACTGAGGCATTGGAAATCAGGAAAAAGTTTGTGATGGGCAAAAGTATACGACTTGCAGCGTTGAAGCAAGACTAACAGTTTTGAGGTTGGATTACCCACCTTGTAATGGCCTGAGATGCCATTATCTGTCCAGGCCAGATCAAAGTAAAAGGTAAACAGAAGAATTATAACAAACTTTGCGGTATAAGAATTAAGAAAAGGACTGTCAGAGAGGGAAGGAGGAATGGAAAGGAACATTCTCTATCTGACATCTTGAGAGGAAGCTGTCTACCTTGATGTCAGCTACCTGTCTTCCAAGTCAATTTGATTTGAGGTCTCCAGCTGATATGCAGTTCCTAGAGTCTAAAGGAACCCTTTTTAAGTGGGAGGCGTGGACCCAAGACTAAAGTCTCTGAAGTTTGGCTGCCGTCTGGGTACTGAGGAGGACCTGGTGCAGTCCTTTCAAAGAAAATGCAAGGAAAGTCTTTGTTCTTAATGATTCCAAATCAGAAAGATGGGAGAAAATTAGAAATGTTAGTGTGAAGAGTGGTAGCCAGATATTTGAGGAAACTTGGAAAATTCACTATGCAGTGCAGTTTAGAGGTGTTAAAACCTCAAAGACAATTAACAAAACTAGAACCCTATATCTACAAAGGTGCAAACATAATTTTTCTCTCTACAGTCACCCCCATATTTTAACCTAAGATAATCATTGTAAAAATAAGTTGTTTTCATTAATCTTGGCCTGATTATTTATAGCAAGAATAGTGATTGACCATATAAGCTGATTTTAAGACTGCTTTGCTTGAATTTTTTTATACAGAATTTCAGATTGAATTCTTAAAATCCTCTGAGGCCAGGAAAACGAGCCAAGAACTCACAGTCAAATTTTGCCTTCAATACCTATAGTTTGGGTAAATTTCTCTTTTCTCAAGATCTCCTGAAAGGTCCTGAGTTTCCTGGGCCTGCCAGGAAGTGACCCTCCTTACTCACCTGATAATGTTGCCGGGAACCATGTAACTAAGGTTCCAGGCCAATTTTTCCAAGCAGTTCCTTAAAGCTTTCTGGTATCTGAGTCTATGCACATCTCTCTCAAATATGCCATTCCAGTCAAAGCCTTGGTTATTTAGCCAGAGTTTCCAATTGTGTCTTGTTATAAGGAGAACAGATTCTTCTTGACCTTATGCAAATAACTAGTTATATTGCCACAAAAAGAATACTCAAGGCTTTCTGAATTCTGGAGGAATCAGGGAGAAAAAGTAAACGTTTCATCTTTGTTTTTCAAAGGTATACTCTACCAAATTGCCGTAAATTATAGATAGCTTAAGAGAAAAGTTTTCCTTGAATCTGGAAAAACATAAAACATTAAGAAGCCAGTAATGTTTCAAACAAACAAACAAAAATTGTTAAAGAATCAGACTTCAAATAAAGGAGGATGGAAAGCAGAAGTAGGAGTTACATCAGTCTTAGAGAATTTTGTTTTAGTTACCTCTCATATCTTTATTTTTTATTAGCTTTTTGCAATGAATCTTTCAATGAAGATATTTGGGAAATTTAAAGCCCTTTGGAGGCTTCTGCATGCCAAGTAAAATATGTATCCAATTCAGTTTGATTTGGGAGCACTTGCTTTTAAATGTACTTCTTAAATGATCTTGTCTAATTGGAATGTTTCTCATAATGATTACAGGAATTCTAGGTTGTGATTCGTCTCAGGGCTGGCAGCAGTTTGGTAGTGCTTCAGCCTCAAATGGAGTTTAACCCACATTTCTGTCCACCCACATGTAGCTGTAAATGGAATGCAACCCACATTTCTGTCTGTCTATATTTTGGGACCTCCAACCTGACAGTTACCAAGCCAAGTTCTCAGGACACAGATTTTAGTAACATTTTCCCGTTTTTCTCGATATCTACAACTTCTGAGATGATAGTTCTTAAGCATAAAATAGGTAGGTATGATGGAAGGTGGTGTGGTGATTCTTTGGAACTTAAGGATTCCTTTTTTTTTTTTTTTTTTTAAGCAAAGCCTTGTGTCACTCAGAGCCAAATGAATACTTAAGAGCATTGTGCCACTTGGTGGGGGATTCAGTGATGTTTTACAGTATATCTCATTGGCCGGAAATTTTCTTGAGGTTACCAGGTAACCTAGTGTTAATGTAACATGTTCTGTGATCAACTTCTCTTACCATGGGAATTTTAGAGTTAGATGGCAAGTGTTCTAACAGCTTTTAAGTTTTTGAACCACATGCCCATCAATTTTCCAGCTTTTGGCTTCTGAGATTATCATTAGCCATAGCCTCATGTTTACGTTAATATTACCGAACCAAACTTGAGTCCACTTGCCCATGTGCAGTAAAGCCAACCTACTGACACTGGGTTGTGGTGAAGGAAAGTGCAGGGTTTATTGCAGGGCACCAAGCAAGGAGTCCAGGGCAGCTAGTGATCAAAACACTTGAACTGCCAGATGGGTTTCAGCAAAGAATTTTTAAAGGCAGGATGAGGGAAAGACATCTCAGGGTATGTGATCAGCTTGTGCACAATTCTCTGATTGGTTGATGGTGAAGTAACAGGGCAGTGTCACAGGGTTTAACCTTATCAATCCTTAGGCTCCAGCAGGTCTGGGGGCTACATGCTCATGATCATCAAGTAGTTAATTTCTTCCATTTGGTGGGGGTTTTAGCATCGGTAAAACAACTCAAGAAATATGCATCAGATACTATTATCTAAGTCCTTCAGAGAGGAGCTAAAACAGAGGATATGGGGGAGGGGTCTATCCCAGGAAGGCCCCATAGGGTTCTGCTTGGTTACATTAACACACGGCAGTAACCAAAGAGATGTTACAGCAGACTGGCCAAGAGAAGGCCTTGTATGAACCATCAGTAATTCCCAGTGTGGAACTGGGGACTAAGGAAAGGACTGAACTGGCAGACCCTAACAAATGGGGACTGTGGACCTGATTTTCAGTGAAATAGAGAACTATGAACTGAATCACCAGCAGTTCCCGATGTGAAATCTGGGGACTGAACCAAAGGCTAGGGTTTCCAATCTAATTGGGAACGGTGGACCAAACCAAGGGCTAGGGACTCATGTTCTGGATAGAACCATCTACCAGTTCAAGCTGACCTGCTAAGCCCTGGTTTGGATGGCCCATTAGATCAGGAGCTAATTACAAAAAGAGTGGATCTCAGAACTGAGAGAAACTTACCTTCTGTCCTCAGAAACAGCACCTTTGTGTCTTGTTGTCCCCAGAGTAGTCAGAAATTTCCTTCACTTCCTGTCACTGCCACCAAATCTGTTAAAAAAAAAAAAACAAAAATAACAAAATTTGACTGAGTAAATTTTAAAGATCTTATTGGCTTTATTCAGTGGTTTCATGAATCACACAGCATCCCATCTAGCAAATAGAAAGGAGCTCCTGGACCAGTAGATTTTGAAATTAAAAACATACCTTTACACATTATCACCCCCTAAAATGAAATACTTTCCCCCCAAAATGAAAGATGTTTCACCTCATATGTCATCAGGGAAATACAAATTAAAACAACAGTGAGATACCTCTACAAGCCTACGAGAATAGCACAAATCCAGAACACTGACAACACCAAATCCTGGCAAGGATGTGGAGCAGCGGGAACTTGCAGGAATGCAAAAAGATGCAACCATTTTGAAACAGTTTCATGGTTTCTTGAAAAACTGAACATATTCTTGCATACAATCCAGCAGTTGTGCTCTTTGGTATTTACTCATGCGAGTCAAGAACTTAACGTCCAAATGAAAACCTGCAGGTGAATGTTTACAGCAACTTTCTTCGTAATTGCCAAAACCTGTAGTAACAAATATGTCCTTCAGGAGTTGAATGGATAAACAAACTGTGGTACATCCAGACAACCGAGTATTATTCAGCGCTAAAAAGAAATGAGCTATCAAGCCATGAAAAGGCACAGAGGAAACTTAAATTCATATTACTAAGTGAGAGAAGGCAGTCTGAAAAGGCTACATAGTGTTTGATTTCAAATATATGACATTCTGAAGAAGGCAAAACTATGGAGACAGTAAAAATTCAGTGGTTGCCAAGGGTTGGGGGTAGAGAGGGATGAATGGGTGAAGCACGGAGGACGTTCAGGGTGTGAAACTTCTCTGTGTGGTACTGTCTGGTGGATAACACATCACTGTACATTTGTCCAAACCCATAGCAAGTACAACTCCAAGAGTGAATTCTAATATAAACTATGGACTTTGGGTAATGATGACATGTCAACATAGGTTCATCAGTTGTACAAAGGCGCCACTCTGGTAATGGGTACTCATACTGGGAGAGGCTCTGTATGTGTGGGACAGGGAGCAGAGGGAAATCTCTGGACCTTCTGCTCAATTTTGCTGTAAACCTAGAACTGCTCTAAAAAAATAATCTGTTTTTAAAAAGATAAGAGAAAAATTTAAGTTCCAAATAGAAATTCTTACGTTATGATGTGAGATAATTTAGAAAACTTTTAGGGGAATTAAAATGTGCTGGGCTAGCTGAAGTTTTCAAGTAAAAATTTTAATTGTTTTTTTTCCAATACAAAATGAATGCATGCTGATTGTTAGCAAATTTAAACACTTTATACAAAAATATAAAGGGCAGTTGATAAAAGCTCTTCTTACCTTTTTCTCAATTACCTTACTCAGTCTTAAAAATTAAGTCTGCATTATTAAATCTTTGGTGTGCCTTCTTCCAGACTATCTCATATTCACTTATAAACATTGCATTTTTTTTATTAGAATGTAAAATAAAAAAACAAGGACCATGTTTATCTTATTTGCCACTTTATACACCCTGCACAGAGCACTACTTAGCACATAGTAATTCCTCAAGAAATGCTTATTGAATTATAAGTGAATGTATATATGCACATATATATTTACATAAAAGAAAAATACAATTACAGTCTATTGGACTTCAATGTGCTTGCTATCATCAAACAATATGTTTGGAATCTTTCATTTTAATATATTAAACCGTCTTCATTGATCAAAATAGCCCTTTGGTATCTAACTGTACAATAATGTATTGAGCCAGTCTCCAAATCATGGAGTTTTGGGTTTGTCTATAATTATTCACTAACATGCACGCTTAAATATTCTTGTATATGTATTTTTTGCATAGTTTTAGAATTGCTAGATCAAAGTGTACATGAGTTTTGCATTTTGATAAGTTTTGGACAGGTTCTGCTTCAAGAGTTTGAAGCACATGGTGTGGAAGAATTAGGGGCTATATTAAACTTAGATTTATAAAACTGAGTCTCTGTCAGAAAGTTGAGACAATCTTTAAAATTCAGCAGTTGAATTTTTATTACTCCGTGTAAAGTTTATTTTCTTTAATGGTGATTTAGCAAATGGGAGAACTAATTCCAAATTGCGCTAATTGGGGGCTGTCACATCTGCTTGCAAGGTGTAAAAATGACAGAATCTTACACCTCTTGTCTGCAAAGCTAAGAACACATGCGTTCAATCCCAGTGTCCTTTCTATTCATACACTCCCTCATTCATTCACTTACTTGACAGGACAGCAATAGTCATTGAGTTCCTCTTATTTGCTGATCACTTATGTAGGCTTGGTGATCAGGACAGACACAGCCCCTAAATTTAGGGAGTTAATGGTCTTGTGGGAAGGTAGTATAAATGGAATTTTAATACTGTGAGAATTGGTATATTTTGATAATGTAAGTGAAGCATATAATAAGAACAAACATTCGCCACCTAATTATATCTCCAGTGACACGGTAGCCGTCACACATGACCTTGAAGAGAAGGTGACATGCAAATTGACATCTGAAGGAAAAGTGGGACCTGGCCAGCTAGAGATCAGAAAGAATAGTGCTCCAAGCAAAAGAACAGTGCATAAAGTTCTTGAAATCTATGTCCAAGGACCTAAATAAAACTTACTGTGTCTAGAGCATTGAACAAAACAGTTTTTTTTTTGTTTCTTCATTTTTTTCTTTTAAAGCATGTTGCAAGTTTAAGCTTATTTTTTTTTAAAGTAAGATATTCTCCTGCTACATTCTTAGTATATTTCAGTTTTTACTGTGAAGCGAATTATTTATAGCTTTTTTGTTTTCTTCCAGTAAAGGTTTTTATGGAAAATTTTCCCGAGTGGTACTTGAATTTCAAAGAAAATTATTTTCAGATGCTTAGGACTCTTCTGGCAACTGTGCCTTCAATACATTTTGTCCAGCTGCATTGCTAGATTTGAAGTAAATTAACACTTGTTTATAATTTATAAGTTATGAATATATAATCTTACCTTTTAGTAAGATCCACAAGGTTCATAAAATAGCTGATAAAAATGTAGGAAACACATAATGGATGTTATCTGAATTTATAGGCTGTCGAACACGTAGGGCTTGCAAAAATGTCATTAGCTCTCATAAATTATACTTGAAGTAAAATGTCATTCTGTATTTGGAAACCCTCCATTTAATAAATCATTATATGCCAGAGATGAATTCATACTATAAGGATATCAAGTATTAATGTGATAGAATTTAAATTTCTCTCTTATTCCAAGGGAATTCTTTTTGCAAGAGATCCGAATTAGCCAATAAAGAATAGACAAAGGAATTTGCATTTTTTCCTTAGTGTCGAACAGAATTAGAGCCTCTGAAATTTGCAGCTAGACTTTAATCTTCTAACACATAATCCTGGCAGCCTTCTGTAACTCTCATTTTAGTTAGACTCACAAGAGTCGTTTCTATTTGACACATGTACAAGTTTTTGTTCCTAAGTTAGTGATCTTCTCATAGAACACATAGCAGTTATAGTTTTAAAGCCTTCCATAATTAAACTTGGAGGCTTTAGTGAATAAACTAGTACCTGACCATGCCAATTATATCAGGTGAAAATGTGATGTGATTTTATGCAAAATGATAGGTATTCTTGGACTCTCATTATTCCTCAAGAGGTATATGCATGAAAAGACAAAATGACAAACAAAAATGAAAGTTATAGCAGCTTTCATTGCTTTTCAAAAGTCTGAATGTGATGAAATCACCAGAAAAAGAAATTCTGTATACAGTAATTTGTACTTATGTGGAATTTTCCGGTGTACAGTGTTCACATACTGACAGACTGCATCCTATAATTTTCCTTAGTTTTCCTTTTGCATAATTCCTTGTAATTTATTTTCTGAAGTCCTTTCTATGCAAGAAGGTAGTTGTACTATCTCATGTCTGAAAGATACTTCATTTTATTTTGATTTTTATAGATTTTTTTTCATAGTAATCATTCAGTGAGTGTAAATCACATGCAAGACAAAATTTGTGTCCAAATCATTTAAAGGAGATTGTCCTTCAAGGATCATACTTTCTGAGGTAGTTATTTTGTCAAAAATCATTCATGACCATATAAAGAAAAATTATAACATTCATGGAATATTTTGTATAATATGAAAATAATTTTAAACGAAGCAAAATGATTGAAAATCATTTGAAATACCTCACAGTTGAAACTGAGAAGGTCACATACAAGCTGTAAATTTCAGCCTAATCCTTATTCTTTAAACAAATAAAACTTTCTTTTCACTGTGAGCAGTGGCTTATCTCTATGAGGATTTATAGGATCATGCCCCCTAAATTGTAATTTTTACCTCTCCTGTCAATCAGAATTGAAATGAAGTTTGTAAATAGATAGGTCATTGCCAGGATAAACCTATTTCCATATGGATGGTATGTGCATATTTATAACCTCCCTGCTACAAAATATTTGCCCTTTAAAAGTAAGAAAATTTGTGTGCACATAAAAATCACAGCAAAAAAGTAATCTTATGAATACCTAATGGAATATATTTACCTAAGTTGTACATGAAGGGTAAGATAATTAGAGTGAAGGTAATCCTGGAAACAAAATCAAATTTATAATTTAATTTGCAAATTACTTTTGGTACTTGAATATGAGGATGGGAAGTGGAACATCCATCACCACTCTAGGTGGGCAACTCCTAGGTTTTCCAAGTTTAGAATACCTAAAGACTGATTGACACAGAGAGTTACCTTTTTCTAAAAAGTAGGTGTAAATATAGTGAAGTATATGAATTTACATATAAATTTGTAAAAGAATTCAGGCTGCATTTCTTTATTACAGATATATTGTAGTATTAATTTCCTGTGGCTGCTGTAACAAATTTCTACAGACTTGATGACTTAAAACAACAGATACTCATTTCCTCACAGTTCTGGAAGCCAGAAGTCCAAAAGTCAAAAACCAGTATTGCACAGTCTGCAATCAGGATATCAATAGGGCTATGCTCCCCCAGGGGAGGATCTCTTCCTGGCCCACTCCAGCTCTGGTGGCTGCCAGCATTCCTTGGCTTGTGGCCACATCATTCCAATCTCTTCCTCTGTGGTCACATTGCCTTTTGGCTGTGTCATATCTCCTTCTGTGTCCTCTCATAAAGATACCCTTATTACCAGGGCCCACCCTGATAATCCAGAAGATTCTCCTAGTTTCAAGGTTCTTAACTTTATGATATTGGCAAAGAGCCTGTGTTCTTGTAAGATTACATTTACAGGGTCTAGAGATTTTCGGGTGGCCATTATTCAGCCAACTACAGTCCTGAATAATGAAAGATCCTCATGATTATGGTTCAGAAATGTTTGTTGAACTAGTTTTTCATGGATTTTAAAGTGTGCTAATTGTTAATCTTTCAATTTCTTGAGGAGACCTTGGCATCCTTGCCATTTAAAGACCAGGGAGATCTAGAAGGAGAAGGCTGCCCAAATACTCATGACCCCTGACCTTGTCACCCAGAAAAACTGGCCCCGCCTGCTTCCAGGACAGAGTCACTCTCAGGTAGCAATACCAGCTAAGAGAGCAGGAGGGACTGAAGTCTGTGAAATACAACGTTTATTCATTTTGAATCCAGGAAAAGCCTGTGGGAGAAATGCAGTAGTCAAAGGTCCCAGCCTGCAGCCTCAAAACCCTTTTTCTTATTTACAAGCCAAATTCGTTAGATTTTTCTGCTAACATTCCCCCCACACACAATTTTCTACTCTCTTTATTAAGGTAATGTAATAAATATATTTTTATGTCCTATGACAGACTTTGATAGTAAACAAAAAATAGAATATTAGCAAAACAGAGGGAAAATTAGTAGACTGATCCAGTAAATAAACTATTAAAAATAACTGAACCCTGATCCCCAAATTTTACTACCAACGTTTAGATGTAAAGGAACACATTCGCAATATACGAAGGCAGTTGTTTAAATTACAGCAGGAAAATATGATAAAAGCAGTGGATTTGGAGAAAATGCTTAGTTAAATGATTTTGTCATCATGCCTTACATGTTACTTCCAAATGGTTAAAAAGAAACAACAAACCAAAAAAGCCTCATCATTATATTCATTATCTGCAAAAGCCTCTGCTTTTAAATATACCAAAGCTTTATTTAAGAATGATGATAAGGGAAATAATGGAAAGGATGCTATGAAGAAGAGATGATTGTTTTGCCTTGGAGCAAGTTTAAAAATTTGTAACATATGCTTCACTGAACCACTTGTGAAGCTCTAAAAGCAAACTATTTTCCCTTTTCTTTTTCTTTTTTTCTTTTTTACAAATAAACCTTACTTTCCAAGAAAAACTACACTAAAGACCAATTAATTGGTTTGTTTTAAAATTTAAAGTTAATGACAAAACCGTTGTTCGGTATTTGAGGCATTGTGTATCTTTGCAACAAATCACAAAGTGTCCATAAGAAAACTTCTTTGTACAGTTGGGATTGTAATCCAGACTCAATGAGTTATACTTTTAATTGCATTAAGAATCATTCCATACAAATTAAGATACCAATTTTATCAGCTGCTTTTAAATAGTCTGAGGAGGCTGTACTTTAATGTATGTCTATTTTCTTAGAATTGAACTTTCCAGGATGTAATGGGTAGGGGTTGTTGAAATTTCAATGTACCTTAGTAACATCCACTATGGCACTATGTGATCTGGTTTCCCTGGTGTTTTGGAATGAGGCTAGGCTTTAGATAGAGGCATATTTAGGTTTATATGTTGGATATATCCTGAGTAACTGGGGGAATATTCCTTAGTTCCTTATTCCTTAAGGTTCATTGCTTTCTCATTTCTTTAGTAAGATGAAGGAATTAGCATATATTTGCAGTTAGTGGAAAATCCAGCTCAAAATTATTTAAACAATAAAAAAATTAATAATTTCACATTAAAAAAAATCCAAATTGTGATGGCTCCAGCATTAGTGAATTCAGTGACTCAAAGACATATTCAACTACCCATACTCTTTAAATCTTTCTGCTTTGCTCTCTCTGAAGGTTTGACTTTGTTTTTAAAACAATTCTTGGTTCACGTTGGCTATAGTTATTTCAGAGCATATGACCAGACGATATCCAAATGTAAAAGAGACTATCACTTTCAATATCTATCTATCTACCTACCTACCTCTCCCTTCTTCATCCATTTTGAAAAGCATCCTAACAGATCCTGATTTAAGTTTCATTGCTCGGTATTTGGTAACATAGCTTTTGGTAAACTGATTGCTGGCAATTGATTTCAGTTTATTACTCATGTGGTTTGGATATTAGGACTGAACAAAACTGTTTCCAAAAAATGGCCATTGCATTGATTAGTCATTCTTGTAAAATATCTAAGAAAACAAAGTACATAATAGATGCTAACTATTGTTAAAATTTCAGTTGTATGTAAGAACTGCCAGGAAATTTGAATTATTTATTATCAATTTCCATGGCAAAAAAAATTAACTGGTGGTCTTTTGAAAAACTGTCTTATTGCTATTTTACCTCACATTTCTCCCCAAATATGGAATTCTTGTCAGCAGCAGTCTTTCCGAGTAGGAAGACAAAATAAACATCCCTTGTTCATAGTGTTTTCCTGCCCCAGCAACTAGAAAACCAGTGTAACTGGCTGTGAATTTATAGAAATTTAGGTTTGGAACATTCTATCACAAATTACACAAAAAGTTATTTTGCATTATGCCAAGTCATGCCCAGTTTTTCATTTGGGGTTACCAGGATAAAATAATTAGGAAATATTTATCAGATATTGAGAATAAAGTATTTTTTTCATTTATACTTTTCATCATGTATCACTGTTGTGCATATTTATAAACATTTATATTGTTTGGTTTACATGAAAAATTAGCTTCTGCCTACAATTCCAGTAAGTAGAGAATTCTAATTTGATCAAGAAGGTGTCAGTCCTACCTACCTGTGGGACTAAAGACAAAGGGCATACCTTGCCAATTGCTTGACAAGTGCTTTTTGGGTTAATGTCTCCTCATAGCTGATGTCAATATTGCTTTTTTTTTTAAGTGTAGTGCATTTTAAGTTATTTATATTAGTATGGCTTTTTTGCTGCTGTACTCTGCTGAAAACAATCCAGATATAAATAAAAATAAGCAAGTGACTAGAAGCAAACTCTAAAAAGTTATTGCTATCTGATATTTTATATACCTTGCTTTTTTATTTTGGTAAAATGACTTCTTAAATTGAATGGAGATGAAGAGAGGAGAAAATCTTGGACTGAAGTATGAGAAAATGAAAAGCTAATTCTACAGCATTGCTGTTTTCTCAGCAAATTATAGCTTTATTATACTCATTCTGCATTTATATGAATAAACTCATAAAATGTATAAAAATACCCAAGGGGAGAAATAAATTACTTTTAATGTACAGTAACAACTCTCATATTGGTTCATATTTTATTTGACCAGTATAGCATTGAAAAGCCCTGTGGAAAAAACTATATATATTAGATTACCTCCCAAATAAAAGATGTGCAACTTTTTCCATCCCTTGCCTCAGACAAATCCTTTCTTCCTGTATGATGTGAAATAAAGTGAACTCTGTGCATAAATTCCTTAGACTGGTCTGTGAGTAAAATCCAAAAATTGTATTATTTTGTGAATCATATTTACTGGCATATTTTCATATGTATTTGTTTCAAGGGAGCAAACAGGTAGACGGACAACATGCCTTTCAACATTAACAATGGAAGCCAGGAAACAGTTGAATGCTATTTTTAATGTGCTCAAAGAAAATAACAAAAAGTGAATAATTCTATCCCTTTTGAAAGAACCTCTCAAAAAGTAGGGTGAAACAAAACTATTTTTCAGAATGAAATCATTTGCCACAAGCAGAATCTCACTAAAGAAATTCTAAAGTACATGCTTATGATATAAAGAGACATCCATTAAGTGGTGAGATTCAAGAAGGAATGAAGGGCAGAGAAATTTGTGCATATGAGATGCATATAAATAAATACTAATGTGTAAAATATTAATCGTGATAATAATGTATAATTGGGTGAAAATAATTGAGGCAAAATTTAAATCAGAATAATACATAAGCCTGACAATTCATAAATGTATATACAGTGTTAAATATTCTCAATCACTTGTGTTATCTAGGGGGAAGACAAAGCTATTTCATAACTTTAGACTCAGATAAATTAAACATGCAAATTATAATTTCTTGGGTAACTGCAGAAACATTTTTGAAAAAGCATTGGTGAATGACTTCTCTTCTGATGTTGTTTGATCTCAAATCTCTTTCTTGCCCATAACTTGCTCTGCTCAGTACTTCTGGGCCAGTGACATCTGTAGACTCTATTTTCATTTTCCAGGTACCCTTATCAGCCACCTTTCCACTGGATTCAGCCAGTGGAAGGTACCAGCAGGAACTTAAGGACAAGAGGATGAGAGAAGCCTTGGTATTTCTCTTCCTCTCTCTCTGACCCAGGCAATGTATTGGAAACAGTTGAGTCTCTCTGTGCGGTCAAATCTTGCCAGAGTGGTCCAACATAGTTCCTGCTGCTTCTGGGTCCCCTAGCACGCTGGCTCCAGTAACACTGCCGTCTGTGTTTGCATCCCTAGCCTATGTATGCTAAATTCTGGTTTGCCATACTTTCCACTCTTCGGCCATCACTTGGATAAACAATTTTCTAAATTAATTTTACCTTTTAAAAAGTACAAAGATTGTTTTTTATATCCAAGTTGAATTCAAACTTGCAGAAAAGACAAATAGAATAATAAAAAAAATTGGCACTTTACCTCAATAATAAAGAAATAGTTTTATCTAATAATATGATTTATACATTTGTAAATTATATATAATTCTAGATAAATATTTAACAGGAAAACCGTATAATAGTATGGCTGAGAGTCCAAAAACAGGCAGAAGCAGAAGGGCATTTTACCTTTGAAAGAAAGAAAGCACACTAGGTAAGATTCGCTTCTACATGGCTTTTTCCTGAGAGCACTCCTGAGTCTGAACAACCTGGGTCAGCCAGTGCTCAAGTAGAGAGCCACAGTGCTTTGGCTTGAAGTGTCAGAGTTTAGGGCTGCCAAATCAGCTGGAAATTAAGGAAGAAAATCCTGAAAAGGATTTCTAGCAGGGGGAACCCCCAAATCCTTGTCTAAACTCTTTTCAAATCCTTGGTTGAACACTGAATTGCATGTACGTCAGGGAGTCACTAATGCACGCAGAAGAAATGGGACAGGTGGAAAACTGAAGGGACAGAGCAGAGATTTCAGCTGTTGAACATGAAGGTGACATAGAGCTTGGCGTTTGAGCCAAATAAGGTACCTGGACTTGGTAAACACTCCAGCAACACACAGACACAACACACTCTAACAAAGCATAAAATCAAACTCCCACAAGATCTAAGTGATCAGCTAGTAATTTGTTTGCTATGTCAAGAGTCGGCCCAAGTAAGTGAATACTGTACTCTAAAATCTCTATCATGTGCAGTCTACAATATTAGACATATTTTTAAAAAATTACTAGATTTGTAGGCAACAGCTTTAGATTAATTGAATGGGACTTTTGCTGCATCCCCTGGTGAAAGTGTTCCTCCTTTGGCGATCAGGACATGGAACTCTGAAGAGCTCAGGTTTGTAGGGTCACCTTTACTTCTACCCCTTGGTTTGCAATATTTTTCCTACTGGAATATAATACCATGGAAAGTTCTTTGGCTCATTGTGTACATTGCCTCCTGAAGGAGGATATCGCATCTGAGCTGGTTCTTCAATAGGCTGTTCCAGTGCTCTATCAGGACAGCAGATTTTGGGTGAAATGATGGAGTATCCTGTGCTCATTGGCTCATTTCATTCCTCCTCCATACCCCTATTACGGGTCCCCTGGTTGGATGTGAGGTATGTGATATTATATGAGAGCCCGTATCACTGAGCAGACACTTACTAGGTTTGCAGAGAGTGGTGCTGGCTGAGGCTCGGTGGACAAAAAAGGCAAACTCATACTATTTTTGAGAACAAATTTCTGGTGTTTCCTTATGTCCAATGTCATGTCTTTACTCCAAACCTCTTCCCTTTAATCTTGTGATCTTTTCTTTCTAGATCCCTGATCCCATGCCACTCCATTCACTACTGCACAGGATTCCATGTATAAGCTAAACTCAGGATACTTTCCTTTCCACACCTAGTAGATAGCCATTAGAAGGGTTTATCTGACAGTTTGTTTAGTTGATTATTTAGAGCCGTATGATTAATGTATTGATAGGTTTGTCTGTTTTCCATTTTTATCCTAAGTGTTATGAATTCGCAGACAATTTAGAAATTGATTTAACATGAAGGAAAATGCCAGCAGATACATTTGGTAGTTCTTTTCTGTAGGTAAGAATTATGAGTTCTCTTCCCAAAGAAAGAATTGATTTGATCATTATTACTACATAAAAATCATATAAATTACATTCCTTGTTAGTTTGGGAACGGGTTGGTGGTGGGAAAACACTTTCCACACTGAGATTTAAATAAGTACTCTTATCTCAAAATAAATTGAGATGAAAGGTCAATGTAGATTTCATTTAGTCCATGGATGGTTTTTCATGTGTGCAAGAACTAAATGATGTTTGCCTAATCAATAAATTAGTAAAATTTAAAAATCTGTGGAAACATATCAGTCTCAGGGACAAGTTAAGCAGAAGGACACAGGAGCCCTGAGCAGCTGTCAGCAGTGTAATGACACGTGAGACCTACAGACAATATTAAAGGGGTCAGTGTAGCCACTTAACGAGGCAGCCAAGGAACCAGCTGCTGCTGTGGGGAGCTGTGGTTCACAGTTGGCATCTGGGTTAGTGTTTGCCATGTGAAGGGGGAAATGAGGATTTTAATGTGGTAGGGCAAATGATACCTTTCCATCACTGCATGGTCAATCTTAAAAGATAATTTTTTTAAAAGGCTGCTTAACATCCCTGTGAGAAAAGGTACTATAAAATGTCAGTGCTTCAGAATATTTCTCTAGATTAAAAACTGAGAAGGAATGAAAATATTTTTATTGATGATATTTTAAAGGCCCTCGGTATTGGTTTTAGTCCATAACGTATGGGTAGAGGAGGAGGTGAGAAGTTAAAATCCTTTCGTAACACCAAAGCAAACTTCTAAATACTATGATGTTAGCTATCTTCATTGTCACTATTAAATATAATCTAATTGTAATGCTTGTGGTGCTCTGTTGAGAAGCCAGATGTATTTCCTCCTTTTTGCACAAGGAAATCTAAAATATAGTAGAAATCCAAAATCTTGGGGTCTTGTTCTGATTCAGTATCTCATTTGAATTATTCAACTGCCTGAAGTTTTAATTTCTTATTTCTTAAAAGTGGGATAAAAAGTTATGTTCTTCCTACTTAATAAACATCCATCAGGTGTTTAAGAGATAATTCTTTTTTTTTTTTGTAAACTTCATTTTCTTCAAATTTTTAATACAATTTTTAAAGGTTATATTTCATCTACAATTATTACAAAATATTGGCCCTATTCCCCATGTTGTACAATACATCCTTGTAACGTATCTTACACCTAATTCTTTGTACCGCCCACTATTCTTATTTAATCCTCACAGTTAGGTTAGGATGTAGGTAGATCAGCATGTGTTCACCATTTGACAGGCCTGAGCCTAGAAATCTTATTTGTCTTGCTTAATATTATACAGTTTTTATGATGTGGAGGACAAACTGGAACCTAGGATTTGTCACTCTTAGTCCAATACTTCTCCCATTGGTCCACGGTGTCTCTATAAACTTAGAAACGACTAGCTAGGAAATACTATCATTTTTGTTAATTAACAAAAAATCAATATGCTGTGTTTATTCTAGAAGGTGGTTTAAAAAATTCTACTAAGACTGATGATTAGCAGGACCAGTCACTCTAGGGGGATGGAATAGACAATGTCCTCGACTAGAGAACTGACCAGATAGAAGGACAGCCAATTCTGAAAGTGAGTCGTGTTGTCAAGTTTAGGAGGTCACTAAAAACAAGGGAAACAAGCGTGCAAGACAAATATGAGTAGTCACAGGGACACATCCACGGATCGAGCATCTGGAGTCAGGATCCCAGGTGGGGCAGTACATACAACATTTATCAGCATTCCAGGCAGGTCAACTGGACAAACAGCGTATTAAACTACACACATATTTGAAATAAAGATCTACATTCAACCCTAGAACAATTTCAGCAATATATTTGAATAAAAAGTGTTTCCTTTTTCTCTTTTTATGAAAACCAACAAAAAATTGACCAGGCCTGTTGTGAAACACTTTTTTGAAATCTATATGAGAAGCTCTAGCATGTTTTTCACTTCTGACAAGCCACCTGCATGTCTGTAGTTCTGTATAGAAATAGTGCCACAACGCATGAACCACTCATTTGAGTGCTAAACAAGTCCTATCCAGTGTGTGTTTCCTGGAAACAAAAATCCAAACTGTTTTCATTTGAAATGTGTTAAAAAATATGAAATATCACAATGCAGAACTTGTATATTCTAGGTAGTGAAAATAGATCAAGGGATTTTTGTCAGAGATTATCCTCCAGATTAGAAAATGAATGTAATGCGCCCATTTCTAAATAAGTGGAATAAACATATTAAATAAGAAGCACACATGTTAGAAAGGAAAAGTAAACTGGATTAAGCTGTGCTTCATATTCAGCCGTTCCATAGTTCCATTGCTGGAGATCAGTTATACAGACACGCAAGTGCGTACATGCAAAGATATGCATTCAAAGTGTATTACTGCAACACTATAAGTAGTAGAAGAAGAGAGAAAGCAAGCAGTGTTTAAAATAAATAATGTGTGTGTAGTACATTTAAATATATGCTTACTGCTGTGGGCTGTGTATCTCACTGTTATACTTCATAACGGTCACTCATAAGCGCTGCTACTATATGTAAATCAAGCACATGTGATAGGGAGATCACATGTTTTTTGACTTAGTCAAATGTTGAACCCCACAAAGTAGAGGTCCACAACTCTTCAGGGCCCAGTTGTGAACGCAGGTATGTGATTTCCCTCCTCACATAGACATAAGTGTCTCTTCTTGCTCACTGATCTCGGCTCAGGCATTATAATAAGTGTTCTAAGAACGGTAGGAAAGGAGTTATCAGTCTCAATCTAGTTCTCTCTCGGGCATCTGCCTGATTCCAAATTTTGTAATTTAAAATGAATACAAATTTTCCTTACTCTTTCATAGCAGAAGGTATCTGGAAGGCTAGCCATGGTTGTGCTTTGCTAAAATCAAACATTAAACATTAAACATAAAACATTATTGGCAAGTATATTGACTAACATTATGATCCCAAAATTTATTAGGAATATACTTTTATCTTTTTTGAGCTTAAAGAATAATAACTCATCAGAAATAGAAGACATACTTGTAGCACAGAAAAGAATGTCCTGCTTTTTTATAGCAAGTTCCCAATAAACATGCTGAAACTCCTGTTTGATGGAAAATATGATTTATATTAGTTAAAACTATGGTGAGATAAGTCAGTATAATTCAGTTTTCCTTCTAAGTGATACTGATAGTGATGCTTTAGAATGATGAACAAAAGAGGTACTCAAAAAAGAGAAGGTGGAACTAATATGTATTCTATAGATATAAAGGAAGTTAATATTTTAATCTCAGCTTAATCATACATTATAGCTTAATTAATATAAAATTTTTGTATTCACTCTGCATTTTATATTATTGAGCCACTTTAAAGTATTAATAGACTCTGGACTAGAAGAGATATCATTCAAAACCAATTATCCCATATACTGTTAAACATACATTATTTCCAAATGACATACGGTCACTTTAAAGGAAGAAAAAAAATCCATTTTGATTAGGTCATCATTTAATATTAGACCTTTGCATTGCTCAGAAAAAATGAATGTCATAGACCCTGACCATCAATAAAATGTGAAGAAGCAAAGATTTATTTTAAAAATTATTGTCTATCATTGATACACACAAGTTTTTGAGGAAGACTCTATTCAGTGATATAGTCATTTTTATTAGAACTTGACATAGATATCTTTTTAGAAAATTGTTTCTTAACAGGAGGCATTTTTACAGCAGATGAAAAGTAAGTTTTATTCATTAAAATTAATAATGATAAATATCCTCATTTGCTTATTGCAAGTGCATAATCAGATTGATTAATGATATGAATTACTCTACAAAATTAGGAGTTTGGGATGATGTCAAATAGATGTAAGTAAATAGATGAATGAATGGATAGAACTAATCAATTTCAATGCGGGATGTTGCCTGAGAAACATGGAACAATTTCAGTTCTACAGAGAATACTTCAGATTAGTGCCAAGCAATATATTCTGTCTTTGATCATATTATACGTAAAAGATAATCACACATATTTGCCTTTTTTTACATATTTGAATTTTTGGAATCGTACATTTTTCAGGTAAATTAGTTTAAAACTGTTCATTTTCCCTGCAAAATGGGATATTTGGGATAGGGAAAATACCAAAAAGTAAAAGAAGAAAAAGAGAAAACATAAGGTAAAATTCCCACAGGTTAAAAGGTGTGGTTAAGCTAACAGGAGACTAAGACAAACCCTTACATACTAGAAACAATGAAAAAGCATAAATCCAGAGAGCTAGGACGCCTCTGGGTGTGGCCAGAGGGCATCTGTCAGTCCCTGGTGCTTTGCAATTTGTGATCCTATGAATGTGTTTTGCAAGAAGCTATTTCATGAAGCTTGAATTTATGAGAGGCAACACATTCACTGGAGAAAAACCTAGAATAAAACACAGAGAGAGAGGGTATTTAGATTCTTACCAGCTACAACCTTGAACCCCAAGTGTGTGTAGGTGGGGGAAGGATGAAAACTCTCCCTGAGACTTCTTACCACACACTGCCTTCCACAGAGGAGAGGCTGGATTACCATCCTGTACGGTTTAAAAAGACTCAATTTAACAATTTAAGCTAATGTTTTCCAGGATTTTTAGCACCTCCCCCCGCCATCCAGGACCTGGCAAAAGAACAGGAAAAAGCTCTTGGGTAAATTATTTTAAAATATGACATCAAATAATTCCCATAATGTACTTACAAGGGATATCGACTCTAACTTTTAAAAAATGGAGGCATAGATCAATGTGAGTAAGAATTAAAAAAAAAAAAAGCTAGAGTGAAGAATCTTGAATTTGTATGTATTACATAGAGAGTATAAAATGAATATATTTAATAAATTTATATAAACAAAAGAAGGAATTGAAAATTCGGATCAGAGGCAAGGCACTATAAAACAACTGAGCACAGCTGACAATTTATAAAAATACTTACTGAAGCAAACTATGAATTCAAAAATTTAATAAAATTATTAATGACCTGATAGAAGAGCACATCACTATTTGAAAGGTAGTCTCAACAATGATAAGTGTGTCTGATTCAACCACCAAATGACCGTTAGTACAGAAGACAGAGGGACGCATCAAACTTTAACAGTGATACAATGGGAAAAAAACGGATAAAATTGAAACTATATGCTTTCATTAACACAGTTTGACTTTTACTGAAATTATAGTAATGTAGAATAAATTTTAATGATAGATTTCCTAATGTGTAAAGGTAAAATTTGAAGACCATATGTAGGCATAACTTATTTTATTACTCTTTGCTTTACTATGCTTCACAGATACTGAGTTTTTTAAAAATTGAAGGTTTGTGGCAACTCTGCATCGAGCAAATCTACTGACGTCATTTTTTCCAGCAGCGTTATTTTAAAATTAAAGTAGGTACATTGTTTTTTTAGACATAATGCTATTGCACACTTAATAGACCAGAGTATAGGGTAAACAGAACTTTTATATGCAGTAGGAAGCCAAAAAATTCACGTTGACTTGCTTTATTGCAAGAATCACTCTATTGTGATGATCTGAAACCAAATCTGCACTAACTTCAAGGTATGCTTGTACTCAGAATAAGATTTAAGACAATAAATTAATTATTAATAATAGTTATTGATTACCTATATTAAGCATAAATATGCAAAACACTGGGTTTAAAAACATCAATAAATCAAAAGAAAAAAAAACATGAATAAGTCATGGACATTTTACACAGGGCTTTCACAGCCTGGTAGGAGATACAGATAACTGAAACCGACTGCGAGAAATTCTGTTAAGGAGTAGTGTTGATACAAATGAGTGAGCAATCAATTCTCCATAGAGATTTTAGTTTTTGTAAGGGAATGAAATCAGGACAGTCTTCTTGGATCTAAATTCCAACAGATAATTATAAATCTTTCCAGCAAATGACTAGGGGTAGTGCATGCCAGGCGGAGGGATTAAAACATGTTCAAGCACAAGGAGTGAAATTCAGCTGGAGCGTATTGGGGTCTGTTTGGTGGGTGGCTTTACATTCATAAAGTAAACATTCAGGAGTACACGCAAGCAGTGAAATAGTGTAGTCAGGCATATTTAGATAGTATTTTTAGACTATAGAAGGGTTTGAACTTTGATTACTTCGGTTTGTTACCAATGATGCAAAACTAGATTCACCTCTGAGTTTTATAATCCTAAGTCTTGTATCACTTCCCAGAATTGAAAGTCATTCCTCACTCACGACTTCAGAGTGAGCGTTCCTCCACATCAGTGGGGTCAAGTGTCCCAAGTCTCTCTTCTGCTAACAAGACTGGTGCTCTGGAAGGCTCTTTCTGTACTTATGAGCAGAAAGACGGATTCTAACTCCTCAGTGTCTCTCTCCCTTACTTCTGGGGACTTTCTTAATTTAAAAGTTTCAGCTTTGTTACAGAGCAGACAATGCTGTTACAAGATTCTAAAATATCCCATAACATTATGGACCCCTCATACCTGCTCACTGCCGTGGCTGTCTGCTTTTTCTGTTGAGCACCTACCCTCTTTATCTTACTCCGCAGACCATTGAAAATTGCTTCTCCCTCACCATCATCTCTGCTAGTTCCTTTTCCCCCCTACTTTTGAATTCTCAAAACAGGCCAAAATTTCAGCAAACTGAACTATCCCAATATGTCAAACAACTTTTAAGCATTCTTGTAAGTCATTTTCTCTACCTGTGACCTTCGTCCTATTGCTTTTGCCTGGTTTTGTAACTGAGATGAGTTTTAGTGACTGGGTTCTTAGTCACATAAAAGGATCTACAACCTGTGTTTCATATTCCCTCCCTAGCTTCTATTTTACTGTATGTCTCAAGCTATAGAAAATTATTTCTAACTGGAAAAACTGGAGTATCATTGATTACTTTTATCAGTTATTGACTTAATTAAACCACTTCATTTCCTATTTCTTTTTCAGGGGAAAATTGCTTTTGAGTAGAACATTATCAGATGTGGAAATATATCACATTGCCATCAACACTTCAGTTTAACTTGATAACATTGAAATTTGATGAGAGTTCCAAGTTACATTGCATTGTTCCCATTACTATTACCCATATTTCACTTGTGACTTGTGGAAAAGCAAATGACTAATAGTAGACTGGTGTGTGCACTGTAACAGCTGTTGTCAGATATAAGTGCTAAAACATTTTCAGCCTAGAAATTAAAATTCATGGCAGATTGCAAAGCTTTCTTTTCTAAGCATTAGCACTTCCTTTCCACTTCAAATAAGGGAAATGACTTTGACCTCATTCTAACACTTATTACCAAGAACATTTCAAAAGATGGATTAGTCAAAATATTCTTTGTCTTCATTAGTATTTCCTGCATCATGGAATAACTAATAATTTCTGTAACTAATCGTCACTACTAAATAGGTCTTATTTGGAAGCTTCATGACAATTTTTAGGTGTTCTTTTGCTTTAATTGCTGTGAAGAAAAGAAAATTTTACTGTATAATGATATCATCTCTCAGTCAGCAAAATAAATTGGTTACCCACTGTGTGAGTAATACAGTGGTGGACACATTTGGGAGGCTACAAAGGAAGGGAATGACACTTTCCTTCTTTTTCTGATGTTCATAAGATAGTTGGAAAGGCAGAGTAAACTCAAGTGAGAAGGACTTCTAAGTCCCTGTGGAGATCTCAAAGTCCACAGCATATACAGTTTCTAATGAAAATAGATTCCTGGTAAATTATTAAGATCAGTAGTTTTGTTTAAATGATGCAATGATTGGATTAAATGACATCAACAAATCATAAACCTAATTAGATTTCTTTGGAAATACATGTAACCCCAGATTTGTGTCCAAAGTTTCCAATGTTTGTGATCAAATTTTAGAGGAATGAATTTTAATAAAAGAATGTAGCTGAAATTGCAAAAAAGGAAAATTCAAAGAAAATTGATATTGGAATCAGATAAGGTTGGATTTAAGGACTGGCTGTAGCTCCCAGTTGCCATGTGGTCTTGGAGACAGTTTGTTGTCCATTCCAGCTTTTTGTTTCATTCTCTGAAAAGTGAGTTTGGTAACACAGAACTTCCAAGACTATAATGAGTCTTACAGGTGATGCTTATATTGAAATCATAGCACAGTGCAGAAGTTAAAGACATCATAGCTCTTATTACTTGATGATGAAGTAGAAGGTATGCAGTCATTGAGGTCATTACTTCGAAGTGGTTTTGTAGTTGGATGCTTTGCTTCTCACTTCTGTTCTCATCTTTTCATCAGTGGATCACTTTGCTCCCAGATACAGGTTCAGTCCTATTGCCAACAGTGAAGCATTTTCTGTCCTTCAGGCAAATTTTAGAATATTTGGGAACACCATCAAACCAAACCTCTGCTCTCTTCTGAATTTATATTCTAGTTCTCAGAACTTAACCTCTTGCTCCTAAGGGCAATTTAACCTGGTGGTTAAGAGCAGGATCTCTGGAGGTAATGTTGAGACACAGAGAAGAGTGCAGGAGAGTCGAGAATAGACCTGGAGAGACAATTAGAGAATAGCTATCGTAATTCTGCTGTTCTCCCCCATTTCTTGATAAGAGAATAAGACTCGTAGATCTGAAACATAGACATGATATATCTATATTTCAACAAGGCTTTTCAAAATACTTCTCATTAGTGGAAGGATATGCTGTCAGAAAAGACATGCAAATAGGTTTTATAAGAAGTTTTCTAAACTTGTTATGATTTATTTCCCGAAGCCAATATATTCTTGTGCAGAACAAAGAAAATGACACAGTATTTTCTACATCTATTGATTTTAATAAATAAATTGAGACAATCAACCACTTTAGTATGCCTGAAGTGAAATAGAATAGAATTCTGCTTGTTTCTTTCTATATATTTGATATGTTTATCAATGATCTTGAATGAGAAAATAGGTGTATGCTTCAGACGTTTTTAGGACACATTAACCTTAAGAGAGAATTAATATGTTTACTAACAAAATTGGTATTACAAAATTACAAGAATCCAATATGGTGAAAGTAATCAAATGGAGATTTTTATTTGTATGTTTATTTTTATTATTATTTATTTATGTGACTAGAATATATTTTCAGCACACACACACATGCATACTTACACCACACCTACCTCCCCCTGAAGAGTATTGAAAAATAAACTGCGAAAGCAAGAAAGGGTTGATCCATTTACTGATGATTATATGTTGTCATAGACTTGGGAACTTTAGTATGTTCTGTTATTCTGAAAGTGTGGTATAGTTGTCAGGAAAATAATGTGATCTTATCCTGCCTAAAACAATGGGTTGATTAAATAGAATCATACTTAAAAATTAAAAATATATATATTATTCAAACTTCAGTAACATAAATTCATCCTCTTTCCCTTGTGTCAGATGTTCCGAATTGCACTGAAATATTTGAAATATTGCATGGTTAAGTCTGAAATTTGTGGTTACTTTTTACAGTATCAGATTATCTCCATCCTTGGAAATTTTAAAATTTCTTTAATGCATTGTTCATTAGCATATTTTTGTTTTCATGCTATTCACAGTAAATCAGATGAAATTAATGTCCTTTTATGCCTAGAAAACTGATGTATATTAAGACTGAGTGACTTGCCCAAGGTCATAGTAACTCAATACAGAAATGCAACTAGAATTTATTTTTCAACATTCACCCTGAGAATTCTCTCTATATCACACTGCCTGGCATTTTGTTTCCCAAGATGTTAATATGGATTTCCTGTTTACTTATCATGAAATAAAGTTTCTGCCTGCATTTTTCTAACAATTTTTAGTTTATAGAAATAAATCCCATGTGAAAAAAAGCAGGTTATATTAGAAATCATTTTAATATTGTTCTGCCTATCTTAATACTCAGTTTTTAAGGGAGTTATATATAGTAGCTAAAATCATGTCCTGAATATTTTAGATTAGCTTAATCTACCATTTAGGGTAAATATTTTAAGATTTCACACCTAAATAATTTTTCAGTTATTTATGAAGTGATAAAAAAAATTAACAGTGTGAATTAAATAAACTTTGGTATTATATAAACCAATAAAATGTTATGATCGCACCATCTGCCTAGTAAATAGCCTTTTCTTATATTTTATGACAAAATGGTGGTTGTTTTATTAACAAGCGTATATTGCATTCACAAAAAGATGCCCTGTCAAGACAATTGTATGATTTTATAAAGAAAAATGAATGAATCACATGGTCCTACCTAGACTTATAATATCACATGACAGACATTTCTCAATAGTATACTTATCATCCATGTTATGCATAGGTTTTAAATTGAATGTGGCATATTTATTAGTGAAATTAAAACAGTCTACTAGCCTTCATTTCATACTGCACATAGAAAAGATCAGACAACAGTTACAATTTAACTCTTAGCAACTTGATCTGAGCTAGTAACAGTAAAGTTTACTGCTTAAGATCATACAATATTTCTCATATAATTTTCATTCATTTACAGTAACCATGACTCATTTTTAAAAATAATGCAAGAAAATAGAGTTTAATTAAAAAAAAAAAAGGTCAGTCACAGAAAAGAAGGAGCTTGGAAAAGTTGCCTTGGTCATCTATTGTGTTGCCTGCCTGGTCCTTAAATTTTCTGAGATTTATCACCATCTCCATCCATAGGATTGTCATGGAAAGAATAATTTTAAAAATATGACCCTCCCTTTATAATAAAGTTGGCTGGTCACATGTCAAGAATCTGATCCAAGTTCTATAAGTTAGTCTCTTGGAATTTTAGAACTTGAAATATTGATCAATCGTTGAGCATTTGGATACAACATGCTATAGTGTCAGTTAGTGTTAAGTTAGATATTAATAAAAGAATGACTATGGTGACTTGAGTGAGTAGAAGATTATTTATCTCTCATATTAAAGAAATCTTGAGGTAAGTACTCCTCTGTTGGTGTAGTGACACCATGATCACCAGGGAACTGGGTTCCCTCTGTATTTCTACTCTACCATCCTGAACACTCGTTTCCATCTTCTTGTTGATGCCATCACCCAAAAAGGCTGCTAGCACTCCAGCTGTCACATCTGCATTTCAGCCAATAGGTGGGAGGGACAAAGGAAAAACATCAAATGCCTAACTTAGGGTTTCTTCCTGAACAAATTTTGCTTTTACCTCTTTGGCTACCACTGGAAGAAAAGAGGCTAGGAAATGTGGTCTGTATTCTCCGAGGCAGGGTAACCGTCTATCAATCATAGTTCTATTACAAATGAAGTTAGAAAAAAATGGTAGTATGTCAGGAAGTAGTAATTTCTGTCAAAAATTGAGGCTTAGAGGCTGCTGGTGGTTGTGCTCTGTCAACGCGAGTGCACCAGTTTACATTCCCACCAGCTGTATAGCAGGGCTCCTTTCCCTCCACACCCTCTCTAGCATTTATTGTTTGTAGACTTTTTAACGATGGGCATTCTGACCATTGTGGGGTGATAGCTCATTGAAGTTTTGATTTGTATTTCTCTAGTAATTAGTAATATTGAACATCATCTCATGTGACTGTTGGACATCTGGATGTCTTCTTCAGAGAAATGTCTATTTAGGTCATCTGCCCATTTTTTGATTGTGTTGTTTGTGTTTTTGATAGTAAGCTGTATGAGCTGTTTGTATATTTTGGAAATTAATTCCTTGTCGGTCACTACATTTGCAAATATGTTCTCCCATTCTGTCTCTTGTCTTTTCATTTTGCTTATGGTTTCCTTTGTGGTGCAAAATCTTGAAAAAAAAAACAAACAGATAAAACTTAACTATGTGGTCAGCAATGCAAGTTTAAGGAGTAAAATTTAAAAGAAAAAGGAGGAGTGATTGGTGCAAAAATCATGTTAGTGTGGGAGAGAGGAAATAGCAAGTAAAAAGAAAGAATTTGGGAGGCTACTGGAACTATTTTATTTCTTATCCTTCAGGGATGTAATCTGGGTATTTGCTTTGAGATAAACCATTTTGTGTATTTTTCTTTAGGTGTGTTATGATTTTCAGTAGAGAATTATTTTTCAGAGCTCTAATATCTAGAGGTAAATTCTGCATTTAAATTTTCTTTCCAAAGTATAAAAGTAAAAGATGATGCAGAGAAGGAGAGCTCATCAAGGCAGTGACAAAGTTTTAAGGATATTTGGATAACATGAGCGTCGACGTTCAATCTATTGTGTTCAATCTGTCATATTGCTCTGGTTTTGCTTACAAGAGTACATGCTGACCCATATTGAAGTAAAATAATATGAAAAGTGCTTATCTAAAATGTCAAAGTCAAAACTTCCTTATTTTCCTGTGAGCAAGGGCTCTTTCTAACAGGAACTAGGAGAGGACACAATCAGGAATTCTCATACTTTGAAACTTAACACCAGTTTTAAAAGTTATTGAGAAAATTATTTATTACTAAAGAAAAATGAATGCTTAAACAGTTATCATTTTTAAAATGAAAGTCACATAAAAAGGGAGAGAAATGTGAAGAGATATATTGTCAGGTAATAGGCTGCAGAGTAAGTCTAAAAAGAGAAGGAAATGCAGTAAGCTGTACTTCAGAATTTCTACTTCATTAATCTTCTGTTCTACATCTATATAAATCTCTAGTTCTGAAGCAGGTTCTGAAATTTTCTTTATTAAGGTTAGATTTCATGGTTTCATATCCATAAAACTCAACTTTAGATTCCATTTTATAGGAAGTCTGTGTGGAATGAAATCCATTTAATGCAAACCTACCAGTAGTAAGAAGAATGCTTTGTCTATAATAGTGATTTCAAATTCCAAACCATACAGCTCACAGTCAGCATCTCTGAGGTCAGTGCCTGTGCCAGTGTACGTTAGGATATAATCAATATCCACAGGTCATGGTTGACACCTCGTTAAGTGTGGCAGCTACAATAGTAAACATTTTGTAAGTTGGTGACCAACACCACTGAAAGTGGGTCATGTGTTTATCTTACCAAATACACATAGCAAAAGTTTCAGATAGTTGGTCAATAAGGTTATAAATGTTTCCATTTCTTACGTTATACTGTAAGGATCCACTTGGCCTGGCAAATAATACATTAATTTTCTTTCCTTCTCCTCAATATGTAACTATGTAACTATCAGTCCCCCTTAATATATTAATATTTACTGTATGTAACTATCAGTCCCCCTTAATATTTACTGCCTCCCTCTTCCCTCCTCAGTGGACAGTCTGTTCCTAATTACTTTCAACTATTTCTTGCTTAAGAATATTTAATTTTTTCTTAAGATTTTTTTTGTTGTCTCTTGTCTGATCCAAAATCCCAGGAGGAAACAGATGGCATACTCAAAAATGGAGTAATTAAGAACAGTTTAATAAAGCAGCGAATTATAAAGTTGTAGGTGAACTTAGAGAACCATGAAAGAGAGGTGCAGTAGCCCAAGGCTAGTGAACTTGAATGAGCAAGGGATAGGAGAGTTTCCCACAAGTCAAAGAGAACTACGCACAGGAGTTGTGATGCTCCCTAGAGGCAGTGAATGAACTTAGGCAAACGAGGCCCTGGCCCACCCTGTCTTCTGCCAGTGCCTCCCACCAGCTGAAACTAACTGTAACCAGAGGGCAAATGAACTTGTGTGCCTAGTTCATAAAGATGAGCCTCCAGAAATACATTGCAAAGCAGAGAAAGATGAAGCAAGCAGAATCTGTCTATCACATAGCCACGAGAAAGAGCTTTATAGGCCCGTTGTATCATTTCTTTTGAAGATTTTTTTTTCTGATGAATTGTCCTATAATCTTAACTTTTATGCATTATTAATGCTATAACCTATACAATTTATTTTTAAATCAAAAAGCACCATGAGTTCAGGAAACCTATTAGCTCACTAGTTTAGGTCTTTCTACCCCATAGAAAGAACATGTGTTTGGAGTCAGACAAAAATGACTTCAATTCTCTTTTATCTTTGTAAGATATATTAATTAGGTGAGCCTCATTTTCTTCTTTTGAAAAATGGAGACTGTGTAATGATACCTAACAATAAGTTTCCAAAGGAATAGACTAAAAGTGTTTAAAAATGTTTCACATAGTTCCAGACTTGGGCTTCCTCAGAGGAAGAAACTGAAATGCACTCTTGCAGGCATGCAGTAGAAATGTAAGACAAGGGTGTGAAACAAGGAAGACCAACAATTACAGAGTCCTCTTCTGAGTCTATGCTGCTGTGGGTCACTGATGTCTCATCACACCAGTACATTAGGAAAAGCCTTTTTAAATGCATTTTGGAACTGCTTACTCAGAGAACAAAAGAATGAAACCTATATCCATCAGACCTAATTCCCTGCTGCTCATAGGCTGTCCCTCCCGTGTTTACTCTCTCACATCATAAGGTTGTACATTCATGAACGAACATGATTTACTGAGGGCACCCCACGCCAAACCAGTTCCTGTGCCTGGAACTGGTTGCTGCAGCCATGGCTGGAGTGAAAGTTTGGGATGAGAAGGTTTTGAAGGAGGGTGCATAAGAAATGTGTAATACGGTTCCTGACACATGGTAGATATGCTATGGGCTGTGAAAAGAAACATAGTCATATTATTATCAATTAACCACCAAACATTGAAATAATACCATAAACCCCTCAGAGTGTGGAATTACCAATGTGTGAGAAAAATGTTCTAAGAATTAGAATGTATCACTATGTAGGTAAAACTGAATTCTGATAATGAATGCCAGTCAGTTGAAAACTTCCTTTTGGCTTTCTCAGAACTTTCACATACACATCTCTTATTTTTTCTATCACTCCACAATTATTAATAAAATATTTACCCTGAACAAAAATATTTCAAATTCAGCAGCACTTCATTCTTTTTTGTTTAGTATCTTCTGTGTGTCAGGCACTGTTCCAGGTACCAAGGATACAACAATGAACAAGAGTTTCAAAGTTTTATATGCATTCTAGTGGTGGAGACGAATATTTGAGGGGGAAATGACCTATAGATTGTATTGGGGTAGTCAGTGTATTGGAGAAGAATTAGACAGTGAAGAGGACAGTGAGAAGAACTGAGAATGGGAGAAAGTGCTCGTTTACGTAATGTGGTCAAGGAAGCCACCTGGAGATGAAGTGGGTAGGGATGTAAGGCCCATGAAATTTGATGGAGGAGATTTTTATGGAGGAGGAACAGCCAGAGCAAAGGTCTCAATCATGACTCATGCATTCGAGAAAAATCTGGAATATACATGATTTATGTGTTCAAGTAAAAGCTAACAGTGTGGCTAGAACGTAGTAGGTATAGAAAGAGAAGTAAAAGAGGTTAGCTAACTGTCCAGATCTTGTAGCCTTCCATGCAGTAGGATGAGTTTGGCATTTACTAAGTGAAGGAGAAAGCCACTGGGTCATCTTGAAAAGAACAGTGCCAAGATTTGAATTACATCATGAAAGGGTCACTCTGGCTGCTGTGATGTGAGAAGCTTTTAGGAATGCAGGGAAATTATTGCAGTGATTCAGGTTATTTGGCGGTACTTTAGAACAATGTGGTGGCAGGATGGATAGTAAAAAATGATGGGATACCAAATGTGCCTTTAAAAAAATATACTCATGGAGTCTTGTCTGATGGATTTGATAAAGAGTGTGAGGAAGAGAGGAGTCAGGAATGACAGAGGCAAGTACCTGGGAGGATATGGCTGTTACTGACTAAACTGAGGAAGACTGAGGGGGAAAAACACAAAACAAAACTTGGAAGGAGGAGTAAGTGTTTGAGTTTTGTCATGTTAAGTTTGAAATGCATAACCAAGTGGAGATATTGAATATATGAGACTGCAGGTGAGATAAGCCTAGGAAGCAGATAAAAACTGGGGAGTGGTCAGTAAATAGATGTTATTTGAGGCCAAGCAACTGGATAAATACAAGGGAATGAATGTAGAGAAAGAACAGAAAAGGTCAAAGGACTGAGTTCTGGGGAATTCCAACGTTTATTTGTTGGATATAAGAACTCACCAGCAAAAGAGACTAAGACAGAGTAACCAGTGAGAGAACCAGAGCTATGTGATGTCTCAGAAGCCAGCGGGAGACACTATTTTAGGGGAGCAGGAGTAATCAGTGGTGTCAAATGTTGCTGATAGTTCCAACAAGATAAGGACTGAGAACTGACATCAAGCTCCAGAAGGCAGAGATCATTGTTGACTTCAATAAGAGCAGCCTGAGCTGAATTCTGGAGAGAATAAGAGTGATTGGATGTGGAAAGAAAGAAAATAGAAGGAGAGGAAAGGGAAAGATTGTACATGCAGATTGTTTTCCAGGACTTTTGCTGTAAAAAGAGAAATGAGATGGTAGCTAGAAGCGGACGTGGACAAAAAATGACTTTTCATAAATGGAAAATATGTTGCATGTATGTATTTTTGTGGACTCACTATACCCAGAGAGAGCAATTGATAATATAAGAGAGAAAGAAGAAAATTGTGTAAGTGATCATTTACATTGTAAAATACTGAGACATTGTGTTAACAACATCTTGTGTCTGACAAAGGTCTAGCTGAGGTGTCTGTGGAACCACTGATTTCAGTGGTAGACTCTGCTAATAATGGGTAGATTGCTGAGTACTTTCTGTCAAATTCTCATGGTTGTGTATCCCGAAGCCATACACTTCACTGAAGGAGGCACCATATTTACCTGCCTTATTTACCATATATACCTTTTCACTTGAAGTATGCAGTCTGTATATTTTATTATTAGATGCTGGTCTGGTCAAAAACTGTACCCTGAATTTTTTATTTAGACCCATAATTTATCCGTTAGGCATTTTAGTATTATGTCTATATTTTGAAACTCTCTTGAGAGTAAAAATGAGCAGATTTTCTGTTTCCTTTTTGGAAAAAAAAAAAAAAGAAAAACCTCAGTAGTTTTAAAATTTCATAAAATCTGGTGGCTTTTACGAAAGGTGTTTTAGGAGGCTGGGTAGATATGACATTGACAGGAAATGCATGTGGGGAAAATAGATTGTTTGAATTTAATAAACCTTCCAAATAGGACCTATTAATTTTCACTTCATTGGCATATGTTTTCTTGATTATCCGTATTTATTACTAGCTACAAAAAAAAAAAAGACATATTCAGAATTCACCTTCTGTCTCTTCTCTCTCTCTCTTTTCTCTCCTACATTTTGCTCCAGTTTCACAAATGCTCAATGTGGAAAATGTAGCTACATTATTGTGCCGGTCATCTTCCCTGTCCCAAATCATCCCTCTTCTTTTAAATGATCCAGTCTTCATATCTGTTATTCACTTATTGTGCTTTTATAAAATACCAGGCTGCTGTTAGTTTCTACGCTGTAGATTGCTTTGTCAAAGCAAACAAGTAGGGTCATAGTTATCTTTATAATCTTTAGACTCCAGGGACTGAGGACTGAATGACCTCTAGGATCAAACGTTGACCGGTATTTTCACAAGTGAAAACATTTTTTAAAACATGATATCCTTTCCGGATTTTTATTTCAAATCATATATATATATTTTTTTCTTTTACCATCTTAAGGTCTATGTGAGATACTTCACAATGCCTAGTGGCTTGATAAAATTACAATATCACTCCATGAAAACTCCTTTATAGAGGCTTTTATTTTCAACAATACCATATATCATCCTCTGGATCCCACTGGCAGTAATCACAAGCATTTATTTATTCTTGACTTCTGAAAGTAAATGGCCCCGGCTCTTGGGGAAGGTATTGAAACGATTGTTCACTTTCCTCTGTTTAGAGCCAAAACCTTTATTTTTTTCTTTGAAATGGTTGTTGTGTAAAGATGAATTGTGTGAAAGTTTTCACTTTTAAGCTGAGGATTTTTTCTTCCACTTAGTGTGTCTGCCAACCAAGTATAGCCTCAGAGTTGAAGGTTTTATATATAAATTTCTTCATGGAGAACATTATACATGTTATCTATGTGAGTTTAACTCAGTGAAATAAGTTGAAAAAAGTCTCCCTTAAGGATGACGTTTTACTTGACTTTATTTGTTTAAAAAAAAATTGCTCCTACTGGTTGGTCATATGCAGTAAGCAATATGGACCCAAACAAGACAGTAAGGAACAGGCTCATTTGCACAGATGTGTAACACAGACTCCAAAACCATGATATGATAGAGAATCTTACAAAATATAACTTTTTGGAAATAACTGTCATTACTCTAGGGAAAAATTACCTATCGTCGGAACAGCATGTTAAGAACTCTGTTAAAAAAAAAAATCATAGAAAATGTTCTGAAAATATGATTTTTAACACAGTGATTTTTTACATTATCTAGTTAACATAATAACTCATTATAAAAAAAAGATGTTCATTCCTTTTCAATAGCTCCCATGGTTCCTTATTTGTTTGGTTATTTGTGGAGTCTTCATATCTCTCTTACTCTTATCTTGGATTCCTATACTTTTAGAGGAAGGGATCATTATGAACCTGTGTTTGAACTGACTGAGGCAGCACCATGTGCAAATTGGCAACCTGTGAAGGATTTTAATGCTGAAGGTCTTATTTCACTATAGCAACAAATGTAGATAAGACTAGATAAGACCCTTGTGTTTTACTTGAAGCCATTCTGACAGATTCTTTTATTTCCATTTAATCCAATCCTCAAGCTCTCCCAATGAATTGGGAAATTGGAGTTATCAAATAATAGGACAAAGCAGGACTCAGAGTGAGCAGTCTTATTCATCTAAAGTATCAGGGAATGGCTTTTGGTCTGTTTCTCTTTGGCTGTGGATAACCGAGGAGAGTCATTACCACACCTGTCAAGAGGAAGTAGCAAAAGACATAGCTTCAGCAGCAACGTACATCAATTCAGAGCTTCTATGGATACTCAGGGAGTTCGAAGTCCCATAGAGATGGATCAGGGAAGCATGAAACATATGTCAAACTCAAAGATTTTTTTTCCCTGTGAAGCTAAGTAAAGGAGTAAGCAGTGTTACTATTCATGTCATAAAGCTCCCCATGCTTCTGTAGGTCTTTCAAAAAATTTGACAATATTTAAAAACTAAAAGCTCAAATTAGAGATTATTGTCATAAATTATGGTGCATTACATTCTTGCAAGAGTCCATGCAGCTCCAATTCTGATTTGAAAGCTATAAAACTTGATATTAAAGTGAATATAACATTGAATCTGATTAAAAATTATTGAACAAGTCAAATTTGGTTAAATGAAGAACCAAGAACTGAACCTGTGTCTGTACACAGAGGAACACACTAGAGGTGCCTACTAAATCCAAGAAATTACTGTTTTTTTTCAAATTGAAGCTGTTGAATGAACAAAAAAATATAGCAACTATGGAATTATCATTTGGATCATGTATTTTATATAATAAAGTCACAACTAGTATATGTATTTCTTAAAATATAAAATCAGTATTCAGTCATGACTGCTGGGTGATGTAAACAATTAGAGAGCAAAGTAAAGTAAAAATGTGGAAAGACTTAGATACAGGTAGTTTTGGAGAAGAAATATAAAAAAGGAATTTTTCTAGTGGTTACAAAGGAAAGTGACTTAATGGAGACTTTTCCAGGGAGATCCAAGATTTAGGAAAGGGAATTTAGTATGTGATTGTGGTTATGTGTGTTTGGCGCTAAATGTGGGAGGAGAAGCATGGGACTCATTCAGGTCAGTACATTTATTCAGTGATAGGCACTGTGGTGCGTAGCAGATAAATGCAGTATTATTGAGTTAGAATCAATTTCATTGATATTATAATATTATATAAGTTCTGTAATACTGCATCAATTGAATATTTTAGGGCACAAGTTGCAACATAACAAACAAATAATTAAAATATATATGTGCATTTATTAATTTGAAAAAGTTTGGAGGGCAGAGGGTTCCAAGGCTGGTTAAAACAGATCAGTGATATTAGGGTTCTGGTTGCCGTCTCTGGAATTCTTTTGTCTTTTCCCTCAGGTGCCTGTCACTGTATGATATTTCACATTAGGTGACAATGTCTGAGATAATAAATGATTGAGGAGTGTTGTGGGTGAATGGTATTCCCCTCCCCCACCGAATTCATTTGTTGAAGCCCTGAGCCTCGTACTTCAGAATGTGACTATTTGGAGACAGGGCCTTTAAAAAGATACTTAAGTTAAAATGAGGCCGTTAGAGTGAGCTCTGCTCCAGTCTGACTGGTCTTATTAGAAGATGAGATTTGGACATACAAAGAGACACCAGGGCACACATATACCTCAGAGGCACTTACGTGAAAAGGCAGTTAAGAGAGTGACCATCTGAAGGCAAGCAGAGAGGCCTCAGAGGAAACCAACTGTGCCAGCACCTTGATCTTTGACTTCCAGGCTCCTGAAAAATAAGAAAATTAATTTCTGTTGTTTAAGCCACGCAGTCTGTGGTATTTTATTCTGGCGGTTCTAGCAAACTAATACGGGGGTGTTCGGAGAGAGTGGGCGTCCTTATGTTTCTCTCTCATTTTACTGCGGGGTAAAATCTTTCTCAGTTAGTCTCAGCAGACCTTCTTTCAGTTCCTGATGGCTAAAACTGGGCCGCAAGCACATTGCCGAGCTGTGGAATAAACGGCTCCTTATGTAAATGTTTGGAATTTAAGCACATGGAGAGTGATGTAAGGCTTTTTTGGTAGAAAGGGTAAAAGAGGCTAGAAATTACGGTTGGGTAAGCAACAAACAATTTATGTAAGCTAGAAGACTCAGAGAGTACAAGAGAGGCGTTGAGTCAATCTTAGAGTTTAGGTAGTCCAGTCTGTAAGAATTTGTGCAAACTAGGAAAAAAATCATCTTTCATAATTATACTTAATTATGTTTTATGAACATCTGCTACCAGTTTGTTGTAATAACTAAAAACTACTCAAACTCCAAGTGAATGGTAGCTCTTGGAGTTGTGGTGGCTTTGATTCCAAGAAACCATGTATGAGTATGGAATGCTTGGACCGAGTCGTAGGGATAGGTGGGAATTAGATGAACAAGGGTGGCAGAGGACACAAAATGAGTAAGATCACAAAGAAATAAAATACCATGGCAACACTGACAGAATACAAGCTGTTCCTTATTATTACAGCTTGAAACACATGTTAGGGAGCAGTGGGAGTTAAAATGGAGGAGATTGACAGAGACTGGTCATTGTAGACCTGGAAGAATGACAAGTTTTATAGCTTGAGTAGATACAAATGCCATAAATATGAACATATACAGGAAGAGACAATACAGGAACAGAAGGAAGAAATGGTTTGGACACGGTGAATATGAGATACTTGTAGAAGCAACCACTGAATGGAGACTAGAACAGTGGCTTGCATTTTATACAGACATGAATTCCAGTTCTCTTCTCTGTTCTTCGTTGGCTGAAGGATGGTGGGGATATTATTTAACCTCTTTAAGACTTAGTTTTCTCATACGCAAGATTTAATATAATAAAATTTGTAATTGAATTTAGTGTTTTGTGATGATTAAATATGGTAATGCAGGCTAGATGAAACATTAAGTGTCTGTGGGTATCTGCTGCAAAGATACATATAAAAGCTTCTGACTTGTCTCGGTTTGCTACGTATCATAGAGTTCACAATAAAATAACGGGGGTTTAATAATGGTCTCAGCTCCAGCTCTAGCTTCCATGTGGTACTCACTTTGTCTATTTCTCAATTCTGTGTTTCACACAAAAATATTATCTTCTGATTAATTTTAATAAATTATTTCTGATTAATATTCAAGAAGAATGAAGTTTCTGAGGAAGAAAAAAAATTGAGAGATGGAGAGAGAGTGGAATCTTGTTGAGAATCAATTTGACAAATTTTGGACAGAATTCATCAACCCAACTTGTTCCTTTGCTTTGTGACCTTACAGAACATTCTTTGTGACCTTACAGAACATTCTTTCTGAACGGTCAGTTGCTGAAACCATACCCGTTCATTGTCTTTATTTTGTGTATTTTTAAGAGACAATCATTACAATGACTTTCAAGCTCTATCAGATCTGAGAGCTACTTTCTTTCTGACTTTGCTTCCTACCATTCTTACTCCCGCTAACCTCACTTCTGTCACTGGCCTTCTTGAAGGTTCTGGACCTGTGAAGCTCACTTCCAACACAGGGAGTTTGCATTGGCAGTTTTCCCTGCGTCCAGGGTCCCTTCTCCAGGTATCCTCATGCTGATTTCCTCAGTTCTTTCAGTCCCTGCTCTTGTGTCACTTTATTGGCAAGACCTTCCCTTAGGGTGTTCCACACCCCTCCCCACACCTAGCACCACTGGTCATATATACCTTGATTTCTTTTTCTTCATAGTGTTATGTAGTTAGGTGAGTGGGGACACCAGGCAGGCAGGTGGAGGAGAGGGAGTATGGTCCGGAAGATGGTGTTATACCCGCCTCCAGCATGAAGGGATTTTACTTCTTCTAAATGAGTGCCAGCAAGAAACTGGTTAGAATCCTACTACCATGACTGCGCAGTAGCAGAAAGGACTTAACTGGACATGACCCAGTGTTCATTGTATTATAATGAACATTGCGGTTTAGGCACCCCCATGGGTTTTCCTGTGTACACCATTGGTAAGGACATGTGCAAAAGGGGCCAAACATGACTGAGTATTCCAGAGACAAGAGCCGTCAATCAATCAAAAGACCACCTCTAAGCAAGGGTATAAGAAAAAGGGGAGACAAAAACCCATTGCTTTTCCTCCCTTGGATCAGCCAGCCTCCCATTCTTGGGGTTGTACTTTTCCTTTTCCTAAATAAATCTTTTAAAACATTTTGCTACACAACACACTGTCTCCCGACTGTAAACTTATTTTTCCAGTATGACAAGAGTTGGAGTCTTTTCCTTTTCCCTTTTTTGTAACAATAGCACGTAATAATTTTTGATACATGATTTTTTTAAATTGTTCACTTTTCTTTCACCTTGATAATGAAAATTCTAAAGTCCATGAGGGCAAACTTTTGTTTTCTGTTTTGTTTAGCATTATTTCCTAGCATTTAGTACAGGGTCTGAGATGGTACATTTTTGTTGAATGATGAAAGTAAGGACCAATAAATAAAATTATGAATTGTCATATAAATAAAAATTAGTTTATATATAAATTACTGTTGCTATTATTATCATTAGTATTTGTGCTTTTATATGAGTAAAATGAAAGAGAGGCAATGACATTGTTTTTCACCAAACCACAGATTATGAACATCCCTCTACTAGCCCAAAAGAATCTGTGCATATATGGATTAAATCACCCTTTTCCCAAAACTTTGCTGTCATCTGCAGGACGATTGCCATGTAATTGTATGAATCTATGACAACTACAATAGGGAAAGTGTACCCTGGATTTGAACAAAGCACCACTGTGTGTGTGTGTGTGTGTGTGTGTGTGTGTGTGTATGTGTGTTTGTGTGCGTGTGTGCATGTGCGTATGCGCGTGCATAGGCTCTAAAAACTTTCAGCTAGTTCTGAGTTAGAGAGATCAAGAATGGCATATACTATCATCTCCAAATTAAGATTCTTGAATTTTAAAACAAGTTTTGCTAGGCAAAACAATGGCCACTAGAAACAAATACTTTTTTAATTCATATTTTTGGTGTGTCTGTGGGAGGGTATGTTTAAAAGAATAATCCAAATTCTGGGGGATGATCCATCCCTCTATTTGGGAGTAAAGAATATATTTGTTTCCAAAATATAAAATTAGATGTATGCCAAAAATCAAAGTAATATATAATCAATGCATGTATTAAAGTATTGTATTAAATAGTCAAGTATTCTGAACCATTTATACCTTAAGATCTTAATACTTTTAAGTTGGGTTAAATTGTGCTTATTGTAGGAGAGCTATCTTGTATTATCAGTTATGTGAAATCTCTACATGTTCCACAATATGACACCTGATGCTCTTATAAAATTTGTATTAACTCCTTTTGGAAGGAAATAAATACGTATATTTTCAAGTGGAATATTGGCATGGTAGGGCAGGTCCAAAAGTAATGAATCAGTAATTTTAGAACTTGCCTCTATTTCTCACATACTGAGAGTGACAAAATCCTAAATTTGAAAGAAGTCTCCAGAGGCACACATGTCCTGCACAGTAACTTGAACTGAGAGTCTCTTAGATCAGAGGAAATTGCAGTATCAATTTGGAGATCAAATGCGATATCAAATTGAGAAACATTCTAGGAGTGTGCATCAATTGAAAACTTCAGTTCCTAATTCTCCAGTAAATGCAGATTGCTTTGTTTATCACTGAACTTATTGTTTAGTGTCTTGCAATCTATAGGAATGCATGCACTTCTATATTGCTTACAAAAGTAGTTGTTAAAGAATTGCTTTGTAAGCTCTGAAATCCCATTTCACCTAAGCAATAGTGTTCAGAGTGTGTAGGTGGCTAGAGAAGGAGATATGAGGGGTTCCCAGTGCCATATTAAATTATGAAGTGGGACATGACTCCTGCCACTTAGGTTAGAAATTAAAAAATCATCCAAACTTTTCTAAGAGAGTAAGAGAGTTTGACATAAGGTAAGATATAGACACTGTCCCTTCTGCCTCAGAAATAAGGGTAGATTCAGAGAGGTTGTAACACCTATTCCCATTCTGACCTGTTTTCTTTAGGGTTTTCAACCCAAATGATATTGACTATGTATGTGAGGAAACACATTAACCAAGTATCATAAGGATATGTTTTGCAAACTTCCTAAATCTAAATAGACTGGATAATAGCCTAACATTTTAAACAGAATGTCAACAAGTTTTTTAAAAGCTCTATGTCTTACAATTTTACTTGAGACTCTTATTTTTTCATAACACTTTAAATTTGCACTATGCCTTCATGAATATTACTATTACAAAATACAATCTCATAAAAGCTTATAATTTTATAGATATTTACTTTGCTTATATGTACATGTTTTTGCCAGTTTAGTAAATATAAGACTTGCAGGGGAATATAAAATTATCTAATAACAAGTATATCTAGGCAAGTTGCAAAAAGGACCTTCTATTTACCCAACACTTCACTGCAACTATTAAAGCTATAATACTTATTTATTTATGTACTCTAAGTTGTTGTCTAAAGGCATTGTTTCCAAAGAAGTTGGGAACAGAGCCCAAGGAGAAGAGCCAAGGCTAAAATAAGTGAGTAGAAATCAAGCTTCCACACACTCCAGAGGACAGTTTGTACTTTGAGTCAGTCTTGTTCCTGCTAAATCAACAAAAACTAAAAAGAATCTATACTCTTCAAAGTGTATAACAAAACTCAGTCTCTTAAACTTATCACTCACAATGTCCAGGACACAATTCAAAGTTACTTGTTATGTAAAGAAACATGAAAGTTACTCATTCATAAGAGAAAATAAAATCAACAGGTATATATCTACAATGAATGACTCAGATGCTGGGGTTAGCAGACCAGAATTTAAGAGATATAATCAAAACAATGTTCCAAAACATAAATGAAAATACGCTTATAATGAATGAACAAATAGAAAACGTTCAGCTAAGAAATAAAACTATAAAATGAACCCTTCAAAGTTCAGGAATTGTAGAGGGAGAGGGTACAGCTCAGTGGTAGAGCACATGCTTAGCTTGCACAAGGTCTTGGGTTCAATCCCCAGTACTTGCATTAAAATAAATAAAACTAATTACCACATCCTCCCAAAAATAAAAATTCAGGAATTGTTAAGCAATAAGAGACATACAAAATTCACTTGATGAGCTTAAGAGGAGAATGTTGACAAATGATGAAAGAAAAGTGAATGTGATTATAAACCAATAAAAATTACCCATTTAAAAAAAAGAATCAATTTTTTAAATGAACAGCCTCAGATATCTGTGCAACAATAACGGAAGTTTTAATATACAAGTATTTGAAATATCATAACAGCCACTTCACAAATGCAGATAAACAAATGACCCATAAGGACATGAAAAAGAGACTAACATCATAAGTCATCATGGAAATACAAATTATTATCTCAAGGAGATTACTTTCATAGCTTTATAGAGATCAGAATAAAGAAATAAGAAGTTTATATCCTGCATAATAGAGAGTATTTCCTTTTTATATTAAGAGGGGGTAACTGGTCAGTTACTTATTCAATTTATGCAAATAACATTTTTCATTCCTCTGATATGATTTTACATTTCAGATTCTTCTGCATCATGTCAGTATCACATAAAGTTAACTCAGTATTTTTCTTCTGCCCCATAATTTAACGTGGATACAGCCACAAAATTTTATGCTTTTCTCACCTACTATTTACTATTTCATCTCATTTCCAAAGGACACACTTCTTATATGAAAGACAATATGCAGTATAAAAATATTGGCCTAGATAAGGCCACTACAGATACTGTCAGAGTTTCGCGTGAAGTATTTCAGAATGCAGATTTTTGTTTCTAGGGTCTTGTAGGTGGTCTGAAGTGTTCTGCATTCTAAATTGCTTCCATTAAGTTATTAAGAGGTCATGTGATAAAAACTAAGAGAAATTATGCTTTTACTTGAAATAAATAGAGATTAATTACTGTTAGAGTAATACTGAAACCCCTAAACTTAGGCATAGGAAAAAAATATATATATATTGCCCATTATAGTTAAAAACATATCTATATGTAGTTTATATATACACATGTCTAAATACTGTAAAAAAAATAGCTAAATAGTTACATGTATAATTGAATTTAATCTTTAAAACAAATCCAGGTAATATTTTTGGATTTTAGAGATGGGGAAGAAGTTAAAGTGTTGAAAGTACCAAGAAGATAAGCAAGCTTAAGGCCACTTAGCTAGTAAGCGTCAGAGCCAGAATTTGAAATTTGTTCTATTGATTTTAATGTCCATGATCTTTTAATCTCTATGCTTTATTACTATTTTGGTTTAAAAAAAACCTTTAAAAAACTAAATTCCCATTTTAAATCATAGTCTGAATATATGGATTTAAGTAGAGGACATCTATTTTCCCCCTGATAAAAAAAAATCACCACCTACTGTGTGTGTTTTATGAAGAACAGGTAAAAAATGTTATCTAATAATTATGCAGGACTTGTCATGTGCTGAGTTATTTATATGCATTATCTCAGTCAATCTCCAGGGTAGACTTAGGGAGTAAATACTACTGTTTTCCACACTTTAAATGAATCCAAGGATCATGTGGAGACTTGTTGCTGCAGAGCAATCCGGATTTAATGCTGAGTTGGAGAAGCCGTTGAAAGTTTGATCAGGGTAGTGACACAGTCTGTTTTAAGTTCAAAAAATGTCACTTGGGTGGAGAACTACCTAGAGGGAACAATCAGCCCAAGGAGACTAGATAGGGGGTGATGGCTGCAGTCCAGGTAAGAGATGATTTGGACTGGAAGTAAGCATCAAATTCAGGATGTATTTCAAAGCCAATTCTATCAGAATTTGCTGATGGTTTAGATAAGAATTGTAAAAGAAATATAATTTAAGAATGCACAAGATTTTTTGCCTCAGTAATTAGACAAATGGAAATGCTGAGAGGATGAACATTGATGATGAGAAACTTTGAGGAAAAATACAAGAGGTTAGTTGTAGACACACTTATATTCAGATAAATATCCAAGAAAGCTGAGCATTTCTTTTATGCTAAATAATCTGCTACACAGACTGCTTATAAAACAGAATCTGTTAGTTAAAACATGTAAAAAATGTTTTGCTACTGAAGGTCAAAAATTATTTTCTCTATAGGAAACTGATTCTTATCACCTTTATTTTTTAGTGTTATGACAAAAATGGGAGAAAGGAAATTATGCTTGGGGATAATTAAAATTATGATATAATGTGTCTTTATTAAAAAATAAACACAGGCAACTCATCCTCTCCCTTGCAAAACACTAAAAATCTTTATAGTTTAAAAGCTGCAGAAAATTTTCTAAAAACATCAAAAGTTCATTCATTTGCTCTTACATTAAGGAAACAGTTGCCTAAACTTATATTTCTCAGGATAATCTCTTGAGCAGAGGAGTAAAGTCAGGGAGAATTACTTTGACTATGCCAAAAATAAAATGAAATGGAAAACAGTGGTATTTTTTATTCTATTGTGTGCATGTTGCTTTCTAGGAAAAAAGAAAAAAACACCCAGAATTTATCTATTAAGAAAAGTTTAAAGTTAAAATAGTTTAATCAAACTGTAGGAAAAGTTTTTAAAAGATACTTTTATAATTGCTCTTTCTCAAGTGTAATTTAAAGAATAAGCCTTAAAAACAGCTGTCCCCATGTATTTATCAGTAAACTCTTTCTTAAAGAATTTGTGGTTGGTAGTTACAAGGATATTTACCATAGCACTGCTTTAAAAAATTTTTGAAAGCATTCTGGGACTTTGAAAGTGCTTTTTACATATTATAGATTGCTATGCATGTAATAAAATGGATTTTGCAGGAATGTATCTAATAAATCATGAAATGGCATATGTTAAACATATATATATATATATAACAATGTTGAGACGGTAAGCCATTTAATTTCATAGAGTTTTATTTTTTAAAAGTAAGTATACAAAGGATTTTCAAGGATGTATATCAAATATTTTATATGTAGTCTCTGGACATGTGGGTTGAGGGCAAATGGGATTTTTGTAAGGTTTTCTGTACATACAAATATTTCTATATTATAAATCAGTTTTGCCAAAAAATGTTACCACTTGAGATATATCACCATGGTGATACAATAGCAAAGAAATTATATTTGAGGTCGAAGGTCTAGGCTCCATCCCAGCTCCACAACTATAATCAGTCCATGTGAACCTTAGTTCCCTCATTGTAAATAATGTGTCACATAAATCCGTGCCAAAGTGAAAGATACATAAGGAACACTCTACTAAGAACTGTTTCTTTTTCTTTTCAGCCTTCTAGCAATGTTGGAGGTAGATATTTATTTCTGCCTTTTCCTAAAGTGGAAACTAAATTTAATCAAGGTTAATGACTTTGTTCACTTTGAATTCAAGTTAGCGTGATTTCAGTGGCTTTACTCTGCAGTTGGAAGAGGTAAAATGCGATAAAACAGTAGCTGTACTCATTCTAGACGAATAGAAGTAAAGGATCAGTTAGAAGGGTAGGCACAGGTGAAGAGATCTAAAACACACCAAAGGAGGAGAATAAAGAGCTCAAACAGAATAAGAGATTAAGGGTTGGTCAAAAAATTATACTGCAAGGATTTTTGACTCAGTTTCATTATAGAGAATGTAAGATAGTAAAGTCATTTGAAAGACTAAGATAACCTAATAGTGAGTTACTAAAATAATTAATTAAAATATATAGGTATGAAAATTTTTTAAAAGTTCATGGGTTTGGGTTGCATTTATCATTGCATTAAATTTACTTAGGTTGCAAATAAATATAGTGCAAGTGGCATAAGCCAGAACTAGCCAGGAAGTTCTTTCCATAAATCTGTACTTCATCCTCACCCTTACCTCAAAGACTTTGTGCTGATTCTCCCCTTAGCCTGGACTCTCTTCATCCAAGAGAGTTCCTTCATTTTTTTTTTCATGTGTTTCCAAATAATGAAAAACTTTTTTTAAACTAAATTAAGCGCTGAGATTATTTAGGAAAAAATCGATCTTACAATACTACAACTTAATCCATCACATGCATGAAAAACAACTTGCTTATGGAAGTAGTAGTAAAATGTATGTCTAGGATTTGCAAAGAGTTGCAATGAAAATCATAGGAAATTAAATTTGAGACAATCCATTACAATGAGTGGTCAAGCCTCTATACCAAATCTGAGGAATCATGAATCTAAAAAAATTATATATTCTTTTTCTCTGTGCTCACTTTTAACCTCTTGAGAGGGCCTCACCTCACATTCACTGATTAAAAGACATGCAGTAAAACATCTCCTTGGTGTTGCTTATGAAACAGAATGAGTAATGCCCTTTTAAATTAGTGATAGGTGAATCACAAAGCTTTGGGAGGTTGACTTCCTTTTCCTCATCTGAACTTTCTTTGATGAGGAAATAAGGCTGGGAAACATGTAAGAATGCATTATCTCATGAGAGATCTGGTACTTCTTTTTCAGCCTCTAGCTTTAAAATGTTTAAAAAGCATGAAAAATTTTCACTCCTGTAGTTCTAATCAATGTTTTCTCTTTAAATTAGAAAAATAGAAACTTAAACTTAAAAGAATATTTTGTTTTCTTCTCTCATAAATTGCCTATTATTCATAAATTTTAAGATGTATAGAAAAAGTCATATTCTGACTTTTCATAGGACAATAAAAACATCTGATTCTCTGCTAAATAAGCTCTGAATAGATGTATGAACAAAGAATGAGATTAAAAGAAAAAGAAAAGGCATAAGAAAAGAAGAAAGGAAAGAAAGAATGACGGAAGGAAGGAAAGAAGTTTCTTTCACTACACTTGGTTTTTTTAGTTGATTAGAATGTATTTGAAGATGAGACGTTGAACACAGTAATTGGAATAAGAACACAGCAGTGTAATCACTGACAAAAGTGACAGTTCTGATCTTCTCAAAGTTGGCACAGACTCTTGGCTGTTTCCCTCATATTTCCTTCATCAACAGTGTTCTACCCGGTTTCCCTTGTGACTCATGAACTGCATTCAGAGTCACTACTATTTGTTTGAGTTACGAATCTCCTACCTCGATTTTCTCTGCTTACCCTTGGAGAAACATGGGCTCACTTTCTGAGCCCAATTTCTAACTACATAGAGACTGTTAAAAAGCAAAACAAAACAAAAACAAACAACAAAACTTTCCTGGTATAATATAAATCTTTCTATAACATTTATTAGTCAATCAATTTATATGCAAAATATTCAGCTTGTAATGCTGAGAGTTTTGTTTGTTTTCATCAAACACTTGGTGTCAGACTATAAAATTTGTAAATCATGGGGCAAGGGAAACATCACAGGTAAGAAAACATTGTAAAAGAGTTTATAGACAACAGACTCTTAGTAGCACTGGGCAGAAAGTTTTGATAGGATATAAATAAAGGAAAGGAAGTTTTATGAGGTTAAAGACACTTCACATTTGGGATACTATGAAGAAAAGAAGAGCATATTAATGAAAACATCAACTCTGTACCCAATTGCTTTTTTTTATATTTCTTAGTTATTTATTATCTGGAAAGTTACAGAGTAAACCCCAAACCCCATTTAACTCAAATCCTCTTATTCTTATGATCTGAAGTGTATGAGTCCTTCTGGGAAGTCCCAGTAGGTCTGTGGTTTGTATACAGAACTTATGATTCCTTTGCATTTCCTACTTTATCTCCTAAAATAAAGTACTAATAAGTGTCTAGTAAGAGAAAGACTTCTTTATTAGAACCTCCCCATTACAGGCCAAGCCCATATATAATTTTATTGGAATAGTACTTTATTCATTTCTTCAAATATGCAATTCTACTAGCCTGTAATTCTCTTGGCATCAAGAACCATGAGTTAATACTTTTATATCTTCCAGTTAGATTAAAAATTAGTGTGGAAAAAATTATCGGTAGGTTAGAGTTCAAGACTCAGAGTTTTACTTTTACCTCTCCTTTCCCGAGTTCAAGCTGTACTGAGTTATTCCACTACATTCAGGTATGAGTTCATGTCAGGGGTGAATTGTGGCAAGGCTTCAAACACTGCTCTTGCTTCCCTCAAGGTGAAAATATATGAAGGGAGACATGTATTAAGAATAGTAAGAGGTAACCCCAGCCTGAAAGGAGAGAAAGAGAAAGAAGTCTGCTGGTTCAGAAGGCACAAGGCACTGGTAGCCTGTTTTCTAGAAAGATTCTTATATATTTTCTCAAAAAATTCCTGCATCAATTAATTAGATGTCAAGGAAGCAGAAGAAACCCAGAAGACTCAAAGAGGTGATATGTATAGTGGTAATAAAAGCCACAGGGCCATTTTTCACCCGAAAGATTGACTGGGGACCTTATTAGAACTCTGCCATCCCCTCACTGCCATCTCCCAGCAATGCCTATATTTACGGCATGACTCGAAAAGGTAGTGGATAGGAATATCTAGAAAATGCTTGAAAGTTACTTGTTGTGAATATTTTCATTATTATTCTGCTTGTCCAGAAGAATGAAAGCTCAGAAGCATTCATTTTGTGTTATATTCAAGTGAAAAATTCCATTTGTTCACAGGTGACTTAGCTGAGTATCATGCCCTCTGCACTTGTTTACTAGACTGGTTCAGACTGTGGAGTACGAGGCACACTGAAAATGCCAACAATGAAATTCTATATTGTGTATAAAAGTGGCGATGGTAGACTGTCTCAAAATAATAGTGTAGTGAAATTTGTATCTTCCAGCATCTAAATAAAGAGCAGCAATCCCAACCAAGACATCTTAAATGTTTTTTTTCTGCCCATTATCATCTTGTTCTCACTGTGCATGGGTTGTATAACACTTTATCATAAGTGACCTTTTTTTTTCTCATCCAAAAATTATATCCATACCACCTACCATGCCCTCTACTTTAATCACTGGTGTTCCAGATTGCTAATCCATCCACCACTGACCTAATGGAAAAGAAATCTTCCCATCCTTTGAATCATTTTCTCTCTGACCATTCACGATTTAAGATATCTCAAATGCTTATTCTATAAAGTACCAGCTCTCTGGCTGATAGGAGCAGAGAAAGAAGAAACTATAGGTCATGTAAGGAGACTGAATAGTTTGAAAGGAGACTAAGCTAAACCAAAAGAACATTAATAAAATGAATGTAAAACAAATTCTATGTAAAGAAGTAAAAAGGCACCAGTCAGATCTCAATCTTTGGAAATCAGACTAGCATTTATCAGTTGGTTATGATAAAGACAATCTGTTGTTAACATTTCTTTGCGAAAATTTTAATATTCAAACTCAATATCACATAGTATAATAAAATTCACTAAAAATGTAGACTAGCATTTTTATAACATGTTCTAATCTATGCTTTCTTTTGAAAAACACAAGCTGGGTACTAAAATAGCAATAAAGTCTATTAACCAATCAAGCATTTTATCTCATACCCTGATTTTGAATAATTATGAAAGTGATCTCAACCAGTTCAGAAAATGGCTACAGTTATGCTAGTAAGATAGAATAAGAAAAAAAAAAAATAGATACTAAGTGAAAGTATAACAGCATGGAACTCAAGCATTTTATTTTACAATTGAGACAAAAATTTTTTATTTTAATTATTTTTAAATAATAGCTTTAAGCTCAGAGGAAGAAGGATGTCATCATAAAACTATATATGATAAACTCCCCAGAATAATCAGTGGTCTTTGGGAAAGGATTTACTTGTACATTTTAAAATTCAATTTCAGGGACAAAATAAGACAGAATTACAATATTTTATTTAATCTTTATTGCACTTATGCCCCTGGATGTCTTTTCATGCATTTCACAGATCATCTCTCTTCCCACTTCAGGACCTAGGGATATAAAATCACCTGGTTTTTAGGGAGATTTTAGATGTTCTCCAACAAGAACCTTTTGATGAAGTTCATTCTTTACTTTCTAAGAAAGCTTAAAAGCTGTCTCTTTATAGACACTTTCCCTGACTTCCCTAACTATGATACAATTGTTATATGTCCTCTTAGTTCTCAGTACCTGCTTTTCACAGGAGGTGATCAAATGACTAAAGTATAGTTCATTGCATAATGTCTCCTTCCCCAACAAAAGTAAATCCTCAAGAACACTGCTATAGCTCCTACACCTAGTAGCTTCTCAATCAATGATCTTAGAATGTGTGAATGAGTGAAGCTGAGATTCAGGAAAGTTAAGTCATTTTCCAGAATAATACGACTATCATATGACAGAGTCAGGATACAGAGCTCATGTTTACATGTTTTTTCTTCTGAGCCATTACTGCTTTTGATTACCTCGGGAAGGAAGAGCAATTACTGATGTTAAGCTCATCTGCTGGCTCTACAAAGAAGGCGGGGGTTTTGTGCACAGTGAGTTGTAAATTCTAGGCGTCAACGTAGGTAGATTAAGACTTTTCAACAAATAAATAAACGAATCTTCATAAATGGCTTGTGTTCCATTCCCTGCATGTATTTCTCTTATATTAAAAAAAAAAATTGATGCCTTTCTCTCTTCACAAAGACCAGGGAAGAGTTCAGGCACCTTGTCTAAATACTTTAAGTACAAAGAAATTATTTCAAAAAATTTAGACAATTCTGACTGTTCAAAAGCAGTCATTAAAAAAAGCACATTTAAATATTTTGCCTGAAATTTACAAGATATTTTTTTCTCTAAAACCTATCTTTCTTAACTCCAAAACATACTGTAATAGAAAAAAAGGGAAGGTTTAGTACATAAAGCACAGTACATAATATGGGATGTGAGATGTAACAAGAAACAAATGTGTTTGAAAAATATGTATGTAATAAATAACTTATGTTAAATAGAAATATGCATGTTCTACAAATCAACTGAAGTCTGTATTAAATATTGCAGTATTTCCCTTGAAGTAAAAAAATCATTTCCAAAAATGTTAAAATAAAAACTTCACATGTTATATAAAATATTTAGTGACCTAGACATAATTATTTTACTTTTTATTTCTTACTCGAGCAGTTTGAATTTTAATATAAACATACATTATTAAACTGATATATAATAACCCTCAATAATAGCAAATATATATCAGTTACACATATGGAAAATTCTTACTGATCATAAGAATTTGATTCATAAGGACTGTTGATTCATAAGAATGTGGTAACATATAATTTGTACAACTGTAATATATCCTGATTAGTACTTTATTACTTATGACTGTCATGCCATATTTTCAATTTGACTGCAAATTAACCATTTTCATCCATCTATATAGCCTATAATTCTCAGCTCCCAAAGTATATATTAAAAAAAAAAATTGGGGTCACTGATATTCCTAAGTGGTCATTCATAGCTGAGCAGAAGATGGCATTACCATACACTGTGCTGTACAGCATATAATTCTTCAATTATTTTGACTTTGTTTTGTTGTTGTTATTTATTGTTTTAAATGAATGATCAGAGAAAGTCATTCTTGATTATGTTATTTGGATGATTCTGGTGTTCTGACTCCTAGGTAATCAATCTTCTGCTGTATCTGGTTCAATAATGGGTGTATTTCTCATTCTCTCTAGGCCCAAGAGGGCAAGATTTGAATATAGAGGGCAGTTGGAGATAAACAAAAGAAATAACATGGCTCTGAATGGTCTTGTAAAGTAATAATCCCATTGTGAGAGAGCTGACTTTGATAATTATAGGGTCTGAATATGTCTCAGCTGGGAAAGTGCTTATCTTTCTCCTTGCGGGTTAGACTGTACTGTCTTAGAGAATAATGATTTTTCTTGTGTTTGTGTGTGTGTGTATGATTGTGGGTGAGTGTACATTCCTGCCTTATGTGCGTGTGATGTATGCTCCAGCTAGCTATGGACAAGTGGGTGAATATGGCTGCGTATCTGGTGGGAAGACCTCCAGGTGGTCTCTGCTTGAGTGCCCTGCATGCCCCGTGTGCATTTCTGATGCAGCCTCCTGTGTGTGTTGTGTCAGGGATATTAATTCTGGCTTTGAGAGCTATACACGTGGTAACAGTGAATGAATCTTGTGATGAGAACAAATCCTGTCTATTCAAGAAGTGTGGTTTGTACAAGCTATATTCTTGGGTATAAGAGTGAAACTATGTATAGATATACAATTTTTTAAAAAGTTGAGGACATTGACAAAGGGGAACCCTTGTGAAGGAGTTTATCTAAGACTTTCACAGAGGACTTGGAACCAATCATTTACATATAATTCAATTTTCTATTTTGTATTATAATACTGTAATTGCTAGAACCCATCAATAAGAACCAATATCTATTGTATTATTACCTCTAAACATCTAAAGAATAGCTTCCATTTATCTCTTTGGATCCAGTCTCTATGCTTCTTCACCATGTTCTAGGTCCCCATGGGGCTGACCAGTGGGAGCTAAAACAAGAAATTCCCATGTCCTCTGCCTTCAGGTTTGATTTGCTGATGGCGAAGCCAGCAAGACAATGGTGAGACAGGGAAGAGTAAGTTAGAGTGTTCACTGTTTTTGACTTTGTTTTCTACTTTATTTTCTTTCCTTTTTTTTTTTTTTTAATTGAAGCACTGTCAGTTCAGTGTGTCAATTTCTGGTGTACAACACAATGTCCTAGTCATGCATATACATACATATATTTGTTTTCATATTCTTTTTCATTAAACATTATTACAAGATATTGAACATAGTTTCCTGTGCTATACAGAAGAAACTTGTTTTTAATCTATTTTTACATATAGTGGCTAACATTTGTAAATCTCAAACTCCCAAATATATCCCTTCCCACCCTCTGTCCTCAGTAACTGTTAAGATTGTTTACCATATGAGTCTTTTTCTGTTTTGTAGATGAGTTCATAGCATCCTTTTATCCTCTTCTCCTTTTCTTTTTTTTTTTTTTTTTTTTAGATTCCACAAATTAGTGATGTCATATGGTATTTTTCTTCCTCTTTCTGGCAGTAAGTTAGAGTGTTTTTTCTCCTCCTTCCTTTTCTGTGGTGCTGCCTTGGGTTCGCTAAATCCCTTAGTCGAAGCTCCTTCCCAGATAGCCTTCTGCACGTGACTCTCTTCTTTGGGGTCTGGAAACTGCTCTCTTCCTTTGCCTCTTCAGATGTAGGGGTGATTATTCCTGTAACCACTTGCTGCTAGGGTTGGAACCACACTGTAATACCCTGCCTGTCGTTTTGTAAATATTCCACTATTAAGCTATTCTCATGTTACCCCAAATATGCTGTATCTGTTTCTTGCCAGGACTCTGACTGATATAGACAGTAAAGGAAAATATGTCCTTGCTAGGGACCATGAAGTAGTGACATTATATTAAAAAGATTGAATCCCAGAGTCCCTTTCAGTCACACATGTAAGGTGAGAAGGGGTTTTTAATAGAATTGAATGAAGCATGTAAGAAGAGACAGACTGGGAAACAAATTGTAAGTGGAAAATTTTTTTTAAAAAGTGTATCAAACTCCATCCTTTGAAACTAAATACCAAGAGCAGTTGAGTCTTTGAAAGTTGGGAGTAGGGGGTGATATTTGAATCATAATTTAGGATCTTGAATCATGGCTCTTGGGATCCCAGAAATACTATTTTAGTATTATGACTTTTCAAAATACAACAATATTCATTTCTTCCTTTGTTCTTCTATATTCTTTTCTTCTGTATCTTCAAAAATGAGTTTCTTTTCTTGTTTTCTACAGACAGTACATGTGGACTTTGAGACCTCTGTTATGAGTAGTGAATGTCTTCCCTGCTTAATGTGTTGATTTTTTTTTTTTTTTGTTATACATTTATTTTGCTTGGTGTGGACGGAGCATCCCAATTCAATTGAGAAATAAGGGCTGATGTAAGCGTCCTTTGTTTAGCATTATTTACCAGGAGTTCATTTGGAAAAGCCTCTGGGCAAATTTTGTTTTAGCTACATTTGGTCTTTCTTTATAAATTGTCAACAGAATGCTCAGGCAGCTGGCCATTACATTTTAATCAAATAAGTGCTCTTCACTGTTATTGAAACTCAAGAGAAAATCCATAATATAGTAAGAATCTCTGTACTCTCCTTGAAATAATAAAAGTAAAATTTGGCTTTGAGCTAGAGATAATAAGTCCTTACTTACTACTTTAACTGAATAAACATGAGCAGGACTTGACCAGCTTGTAGTCTCCTGTGAAATTAGAGACTATGATTTCAAAATCAATGTAACCAAACCTTTGAAGTAGCTGTCATTTATAATAGAGTTTTTCTCTATCTTGTTTCCCTACAGTGGAAAAAAATCTGTATGGTTTACACTGCATCATGTATGCGTACAGTATTAGAATGAAATAAAGAAACCCTTATAATTGGAAGGAGTCATCTAGTTTAACCTCTCAGCAATTGCAAGACATTTCATTATTATATCTATATGATTATCATCCATTCCCTGCTAGAGATTTTCAGTTGATAGAATGATCCATGTACTTTTAGTTAGGTAGAAAGTTATTCCTTACTTTGAGTAAAAATCTAGCTCATCACTGAGGCAAATTCTGCCTTCAGGGTCATTTTAATACTTTACAAATCTATCATTTCTTTTCTAAAGTCTCCTTTATTTATAGCAAGGTTTCATTATTTCTTCTTCATAATGTTATTCACTCTTCTGCTTTCTATGAATGAACCTGACATCTTTCTTGTTTCTCTTCCAAATATTACTCATACATATGAGGTTTTGTGTGTGTATATATATATCAAAATACTACAGTGAAATTAACTAGTTTATTCATCTGTTAATATTTCTAATACTTCTTCAAATTATAATGTGTTAAAAACAAGTTTTATATTTTCTTTAACAAGTTGATTTATTATTCAAGAAAAAAAGCATTATTTAGGGGTTTGTCAGATTCCTTAATTACAAGACCATTAAAATTAAATTTTTGGATTGAAAGTAAAAGAAAAAATTAAATGTATTAAAATATATACTCTGTTTTTTGACATGACTTAAATTATACAATATTGGACAATATTTTAAATAAACGTCAATCCTTTTTATCACCATCTCTCAAAAAGAGAACATTTAGTTATATTTTTTAATTCTCATCTAAATTTTTAGATGTATTCATTCTAATTTTAAATTATCTTTTCTCATGAGTTCAATAATACTTTTTATACTTATCTCATTTTTATATGAGTCAAGGTAATGCAGTTATGTTAATTATTTTTGATAATATTGAGTCAGACAAAAGAATACTCTATTATCATTCTCTTTTTTCTTTGTAAAGAAACTGGAAAAAATGAACTGTCAGTTTTACATCACATGGTCACTCTACACAGCTTTAATAGTAAGCTTTAGGATGCAGTTTTGTGTGTAATAATGTGAGTAGAATATTTAGATTGCATTGACTTAATAATTTAAGTAAATACCTATTAACTTTAAATACATTTTCCTTCTTTTTTATGGTCAGATTTATTGAGTTATAATTTACACATAGTAAAACTCACTGGTATTATGTATATAGTTTTAAGAGTTTTACAAACATGTATTACCATATAACCACCAAGACAGTTAAGATAAAATATTTCTATCATGCCCAAAAGTTTCTGAGTATCCCTTTAGATGCAATCTGCTCTTCCCTCCCTTCCAGGCAAATACTGGTCTGATTTCTGTCCCTCTGATTTGCCTTTTCTAGAACATCATATAAATGAAAGCACAGAGTAGGAAGTATTTGACATCTGACTTCCTTCCTTTAGGCCAATGCTTATACAATTCATACCTGTTTTTGCATTTATCAGCAGTTTGTTTCTTTTTGTTGCTCAATAACATCTATTGTATGAATATACCACAATTTGTTAATTTATTCACCAGATGATGGACATTTGGGATCTTTATAGTTTTGAGTGATCATGAATAAGGCTGCTATACACATTCACATAACAGTTCTTTGTGTGACCATTTCTCTTGGATGAGTATTTAAGAGTGGGATTGCTGGGTCACGTGGTAAATCTATGTTTGATTCAACTAGACACTGGCTGAATAGTTTTCCAAAGCGCCTGTATTGTTTTGCATTATTCCCACTAGCACTGAATTGACTTTTCTGTGTTCTACATCCCCATCTATTTAACTTTTTATATGAAAATACGTGCATTCTGTATACATCCTATGCAACTTGATTACAGAATGGGAGAATGCATTTGCAAACTATATATCTGATAAGGGATTAATACCCAAAATATATAAGAAATTCCCACAACTCAGTAGACAAAACAACCTGATTAAAAAGTGGGCAAAGGTTCTGAAAAGGTATTTCTCAAAAAAGAAAACAAAAGAAAAAAACAACTATACAGTGGTCAAGTTCAGGAAAAGGTGCTCAACATCACTAATCCTCAGAGAAGTACAAATCAAACCCACAATGAAATACCGCCCCATCTCTATCAGGGTGGCTATTATCAAAAGACAAAAGATAATACATGCTGGCAAGGATATGGAGAAAAAAGAACCCTTATATACTGCTGGTAGAAATGAAAACCACTACAGCCATTATGGGAAACAGTATGGCAGTGCCACAAGGAATTAAAAATATAACTGCCATATGATCTGCCATATATACCCTACTTCTGGGTATATAGCTAAAGGAAATAAAATTTGAATCTCAAAGATTGATATATGCATTTCCATGTTCATTACAGTCTTATTCACAATAACCAAGATATGGAAACAACCTCAGTATCTATTGCTAGATAAATGGATAAAGAAAATATATATACATACATATACATATGTATAATGGAATATTATTCAGACTTAAAGAGAAGGAAATCCTGTCACTTTCAACAACACTGATGAACCAGGAGGACATTATGTTAAGTAAAATAAACCAGACACAGAAAGACAACTACTGCATGATTTCAGTTATATGTGGAATCTAAAATAGTCCAACTTATAGAATCAGAGAGTAGAATGGTGACTGCCAGGGACATGGGGAAGAGGGAAGTGAAGAGGTGTTGGCCAAAGGGTACAAAGTTTCAGTTATGCAAGATGGCTGAGTTCTGGAAAACTATGCACTATGCATTATGCACTATGCACTCACTAATACGCACTATAGTGATGATAGTTAACAATGGTTTATTGTATTGCATAGTTGAAATTTGCAAAGATAAATTTTGAATTAAATCTTTCAACGTGTACACAAACACACAATGGTAATGATGTCGAGGTGATGTATAAGTTATTTATCTTAATTGTGGTGCTTTTCACAGTGTACACATACCAAAATATCAAGTTGTACACCTTAAATATATGTAACTTTTAGATGTCAAAGTTATCTGAAAGTTGTTTTTTAAAAAGCTGGCTCCAAGCAATATGTATTACTTTAAAAATTTACTGAAGTTTATGCATAAAAGAGAAATGAGAGTTATTTATATAAGAATAAAATAAGAACTGAAAGATGCTTAAAATATCAACATCTTCAAAGTTTCAAAGTACCTAAATATAGAACTCTACCTGATATCTCTAGTATTATCAGATAAACAATATACAATAATTTGAACATGTAAATAGAATAGTAGTGCACTGATAATTGAAGAATTGGAAATAGCTTATGTCTAAAGATGAATTTTTAAAATATTGATGCTATGATGTGATGGACTTGAATCCACTAGAAAAAAATGAATTTGCAAGCTTTGATACATAATGTAATTCCAATTATATGATAAATATAGCATAACATTAGAAAGAATAGACTAGTGTATTAGAAAGAATATTAGAACGAATTAGTGTATTAGAAAGGATAGACTAAAATGTTAATGACGTTTATCAATGTCTGGTGTAATTTATGCAAATCAAAAGAAAGGCTAGGTCCTGCATCTTGCACTATGACTGAGGTGCAATCCTGAAGACACTTAAGTGAAGAGATAGAGTCTGAGTCCTCTGGGCAACAACTATGTTGTTGCTAAGCCAATCTTGGCTCTGTCCTCTGTTAGACAACTTGTTATGTGAAATAAGCTATATATAGATCACTTTTATTTGGATTTTTTATCACTTGCTCAAATGCAGAACAGACTACAAATGAAGAGAGCAGACAATGGAAATGAAACAATAGAATCTTTTTTTTGAGGTAGTGGGAAAAGAAGTAAATAAAATTTCTAAGTAGAGCAGTATTTTTTTAAGCAAAGCAACTGTTTACTTAGCAATTTTGTTTATTTCCTTTTCCCACTATCTCATCCTCTCAATCCTCTGGACGCTGCATGGAATCACAAGAATTTTACTGCCCTGGTTGAAATATCAGTAGTAGCACGGTCTTCTTGGATAGGTATCCTAGAAGTATCCTCAGTGGTCTCTCTGCATAGTCTTTGTTGTTGTGAGGAATAATTTGTGCAGTGCTGCTCAGGAAAGATCATGCCAAACTAATTTCATGGAAGTTCTGATGAAAGTTTTAGATACAGGGAAAACCTGAGAAATATATATTCATCCAACAAATCATTTGACAATATTTGTCATGTTATACTTAAGAAGAGGTAGTAAAATACGTTTTCAGTTTGTGGTATAAGAACAACGTGCAGTGTTACGATTGCTTGTCTACATAGGGGGACGCTTCTAAGGGCTTAACATAGTACGGTTCCTCAGTCATTTCTTATGTAACCTTTTTACATTGCCTTTACAGAATAAATTGCTTTAAAGAGTTAGAATACAGACAAAAAATATACACAAAGAGGTTTTTTAGCAAATGATGAAATTTCTTACATGTAGTTTCCAAATACCAATTACTCAAATACGCTGTGAAAATCTAGCTTGAGGAAGTTTTTGGGAAAGGGATTCAAGGATTTAGTTTATCCTAAACTTATATTATGACATAATTTCTAAAAATATAAAATTTGGCTTTATACATAGAAATGTTTGGCTTTATACATAGAAATGAATTTCTTTTTTTATTGTGGTGAGGGATTAACCACAAAGATGAAGGGATTTTAGAGATATAATTAGGTTCCTAATCAGTTGACTTTAAGTTAATCAAAGGGGAGATTGGATAGGTCTGGCTTAATAAGATGAACCCTTGTTATGAATTTGTCAAATTAACACTTATTCAGTAGTGCACAGGGTGCCAGATGGTGAGCTTTGATTCTAAAACAGACCATGAGAGGAATTGAAATTGAGAAGTTTGATACTCACAGGTCCTGAATGAAGTACCAGGTATGGAAGCCACACGGAGAAGTCAAGGCAGAGTGCACACAGAGGAACAGGATCTGCGGCACATGCCTTTATCAGGGCCTTTATTAGGGCCCATGGGTGGATGGCTCTGGGGTTTCCAAGCTAGGGCCAGATTAATTAATTCAAACCAAAGAGTCAGGCTTTTGTAAGTCACACAAGGGTCTTACTGAGGAGCATAGAAGAGGAAGGCAGTGGGAGGCAGAAGAGACTGCTGGTCACAAGGACTGTCGGGGAAGTTCCTCAGGAAACTTATGCTTGTTGGTCAATCTGCAGGCTGCTATCTAGGGCGTGTGCTGGCAGTCAGTTTGGGGTCACTGCATGCTACTTGGCCAAAATAAAGTGGATGCCAAAGCAGCAATACTGTAGAATAGCTTGGTTGAACTCTCAACAACCCTTTAAAAGGGAGTCTGGAAGTAACACTTTTCCTTTGGCCTTGAAGAAGCTAACCGCCAGGCAGCAGCGGAAGTCAGATGGCAGGGCATGGTAGGCAGGCTCTGGAAGCCACAAAATACAAGCTACTGCCAAAACCAGTGAGCTTAGAAGAGGAAACCGAGCCTCAGATGAGATCTGACACCCGGTTGACACCTTGACTGCAGCCAGGTTACAAGGTAATTGTACCTAAATAAGCAATGCCTGGAGTCCTGATCCGTGGAAACTGTAATTTTATGATGTTTTAAACCTCTCATTGTGTGATCATTTGTTTTGTAGTAATAGATAACTAATACAGCGACAGTGTGGTGAGAAAGTCGGACCAATACTAAAACTTCTGATTCATTCTTTAATTCACTTATTCAGTCATTTAGTGGTTACTATTAAGTGCCAGGTATTGTTTTAGAAACAAGATGTGCAAAACAGCATACAGTCCAGTCCCTCCTCTCAGGAGGCTTAGAGCATAACAGAGGAGAGTGGTGAGTTACATAGTCACAGTGATAAAAACTGAGATATGAGCTCGAAAGTAATAGAGTGTGATTTTTTCACTGCACATAGCAAAGGCCCCCTCCTAGGTTCAAGGGTCATATGGTGATGTTCAGTGAGATATTGAAAGGATTAGCTGGAAAGAACCACAAAGAGAGGTTACACAACTGCCTCATTAGAACAAGGCATTCCATCGTAGTGTTTCCTCATTAGACTACAAATTGCCTTCAAGGCAGATATTGTATCTTTTTTTGTTTTATTCAGAGTCTAGAACATAACAAGGTGTTTGCGACACACTGGATGAATAAATGAATGAATCATTGGTATCATAAGGAAGCAGGCTTTGTGCATAAGAAAGATGTTCCTCATGTTAAAACTGCCCCTCATGGGGTAGTTGTATTGCCATTACTTGACATCCAAGCAGACACAGCATGGTCATCACTCAAGAGCATTGCAAATGTAGTGAGAAGTCAGTTGAAGCAATTCTGGTTTTCAGCTTCTGCTCAGTCCTAGGAATGGTACACTGCAATCATGATAAGGTGGAGTGTCTTTATGCAAACAGAAAACAGCACCCGGAGAAAGGAACTATTAGAAGATGAGAGACTTGGGCCTGAATGAGATCCATTACCAAGTAGGGCTAGTATAAATATAAAAGAGCACTTTTGACAAAGAAAAAATAATAATCAGGACATTTGACCTCAGAGCTCAAATGAAACAATGCATGTAAATAAATGAGGAATCCCATAGGAAATTCTGTTTCAAAGGATTATCAGACTTTCTGAGCTTCTTTTTCTGCTGGGAAATATGTAAGAAAAGGGGCGCTCAAGATTTGTAAACAAGTGTGTATGTGCACACCCCTTAAGGTGAGGGGATAGTCTTCAGATTTCAAAGAATCTTCAGCACCTCAGGTTGAAGACCTGTCTCCTCTCTCGGTACAAACTGGAAGTGGAATTTAGGCCCAAGTCATGCAGCCATAAGCAATCTTGGGTCAGTCTTTGAGGCTGAAACGCTGACAGACTCTTGTTTTGGCTTAATCCCTGATGCAGATTGTTACATTTGGGTGTTAAAAAATTCAGCCAGACCGAGATGACTTGTCTGACTACAGTATATGATCAAAGTCAGTCATCACTTACTGTTTAACAGTCTTATTTTGGATTTGTTCTGAAGGTTTGGTTGAGCTAGTGGACTATATTGATAAACTAAACACATGTTTTGACTATTGTTTATGTTTTATTGGGGATAGTTCACATTAAAATTTGGGATAATAATCATGTTAAGTATTTATAAAGGAGACCATGAATACCAAAATAGAAAAATATATTTGACTTACATAAAATTTAATCATGAATCCTCCTGATGAGAGATCTATCTTTGGTAATGGAAGGAGCTGTTAGCTCCTTGAGAGAGGGCGTTTGACTCACAGTCATCCAGGGTATTGGAGTCTAGCATAATGCCTGACAAATAGAATTTAACGTATTTGTTGAATACATTGGTGAAAGCATGAAAGAATGCTTGGTAACTAAACTATTCAAAATAGTCACCTTTCATTAGAATTTTATATTTTAAAACATTTAGCTAGACTATTTTTATTATTGAAAATGCTTTGAATACAATTTCCACACCACTGTAATAAATAAAAATTGTTGATTTTATTTCAGTGTAACTCCTGAAAAACCTTAAGATGCTATTTAAAAATGATTCTTATTGTTTATACAGCTTTCTCCTTTGCTGTTTTAGATAAACATCAACATTTTTTCTTAATTAGGATAAAATAAAAACAAAAACAAAAATTAAAGAATTAAAGGAATAAAATGGACTTAAAATGTTCACAGCAATTGGTTTAGAAAATCATTATGTGAAGATGATGCCACGCTCAATATAGCTCTCACGTGGTGTAGTTACAACCTAAGATAGAAGAGAAACTGCCATCAGGGGAAAGGTTCATGGTGCTTAGTCAATGATAATAATTCTATATGGTCACTCTAAGTCCCTCAAGGATAATATACTGGTTGAGTTGGGGCTCGTTTCTGTAAGTTCCCATATGTACTTGATTTGTTCAGTATCCCCCGTGCTGAGTAGTCTGAGAGTATTTATAGACACTCTACAAACTCAAAAGATACTAAGTAAAAGAACAAATGATTGCAAATAATTTGCAGAGAATTGCAACTACAAAAAACAAAACTTAGGAATCAGGTATTTATATTTCCTGTTTATTCATTCTTTCCATATAGCAATATGTACATCAGAAGCCAAAGAAAACAAAATTGTTAATAATAATGTTTATGACGGCTTCTTTTTTTTTCTTTTGAGTTCCAGATACATGCAGTTACCTGTATACAGACAGATGGAAGCCTATGTGTTTCCGAAGGCCAGCACATTTTTCACCAAACTCCTCATCAATTTCAGATGGGTTAAAATCAAATACATAATGTGGAATAAGTTCATGTACAGAAAAACAAACATTTCCTGTAGAAAGTCACAAATCCTGTGGAGTAATGGTTCTGGTAATGCATACACCTAATTTACACAACTAGTTACACTCAATGTCTTCATGGAAATATTACATTCAGGATTTTTCATTTTGTTCAGTTTTCTCTAAGAATTATGTTTTCTTGAATTATGTTTCCATTACATATGTATATAGATATATAGATATACACTTGTAATTGTCCCCCCAAAACTGACAATAATTTCAAGGATACATTTGTATGAAGAACAAAACAATTAGCAACTTTAAAAGTTTTAAATATGTCCAGAAACATCTTAATGTCTACTGTTAGTTTGGGCCACTTTTTACATAGATACACTGTTTTTCTGTTTTGTTTTGTTTTGTTTTAAGTAGGCTTTAGGTGTGAAACAGGAATAAAAATGTCTATATTTGACTTGCTATGAATGAGATTCTTAAGAGAGTCCTATGTAAGTGTTAGCCAGAGGGAGTTAGATATATTCTGAAGTTCAGAAAAGACTGAATAGAAAATACTGAAATGGGACTCAACATAACAGTGGTGCCAACTGAAGCCACCTTCCTGATAGTGTCATGAATAAATTCTGAAGAGACAGAATAATAATTGGGGAAAATGTTCTAATTCTTTCTGCTCACTAGTGGCCATAAAGATGAAACTCATTCCTCTCTCTTTAATACAGATTAAAAGGCAAAACAAACAGGAAACAAGGAAAAATAAATGATTGGTATGTTGGTAGTCCAACAGATTGATACGCAAGGTTGAGGATGAGGCCACGGGAATACATGGCAAGGAGAGAGAACGTTTATTGTGAATGACTAAGCCTAATCAGAGAGACAAAATTACAAAGTGGGGTAGAGAATTTTATGTCTGGGTGGTAAAAAACTCATGAGAAAGTCATTTTGGTTGATACTTTGAAATAATGGTTGGGAACTGCAGTAAGATAACGCAGGTCTCACTTCTAGGCCTTTGGAAGCTTGGGGAGTGGAAGAAGGTCTGCTCTTACTTGTGACAGTGTGATGGGGAGAACCTTTGTTTTCTGTTACAAGTTCGTCACTAAAGGGATGTTGCCTTTAAGCTTAAATTATACGTAATGGCCCATCTCTGGGAACCCTGCCTCCCAGGTAAGGACCATTAAGCTAAAATACCTTTGTTTAGCTCACGGGAAACATCCTGACCAGGCCCACCTGTGAATGGCTGCAGGAAGGAAGAAATTAACATAATCCCTCCAGAGTCTGGCCAGAACCAGGACTTTTCCCTTCTAGTTTCAAAGAAGCCTGAATTCTAACTCAGAGAAGATGGTTCTTTGGAACCCAAGTTCATCATCTTCTCAATGTGCTGGCTTTCCAAAGGCACCATTCCTTGCCCCAACAACCCATCTCTCAATTTATTGACCTGTCATGTGGCAATCAGTACGAGCTTGGACTCGCAACGAAGGTAGTGAGAAAAGTAATACCTTCAGAAAGAAGCTAGATTTCAGTTTAGCCAAAAGCATAAGCAGATGGTCATTGAAACATTGATGATGTAGGTGAGGCAGGCAGAATAATGGCCCTGGAAAGATGTCCATGTCTTCATCCTCAGAACCTGTAAATATGTTACCTTACAAAGCAAAAGAGATTTTGAAGATGTGATTAAGTTTAAAGCCTAAAGATGGAGAGAGTCTCCCGGATCATCCAGGTGGGACCAATATAATTACACGAGTCCTTAAAAGCAGAAAACCCTTCACAGTTGTGGTCAGAGGGAGGCGGACTATAAAAGAAGGGTCAGAGAGTGGCTTAGCTTTGCTGGTTTTTAAGATGGGGAGGACGCTCTGAGTCAGGAGACGTGGGTGACCTCTAAAGACAGAAACCATGAAGACTCTCCTCCGGAGGCACGGACCCTCCCCTAGAGTTTCCAGGAAGGAGTGGGGCCTGCTAGCAACTTGAATTTACAGCTTCTGACCTTCAGAACTGTAAGGTAATAAATTTATGTTGTGTTAAGCCACTAAGTTTGAGGTACTTGGTCACAGCAGCTATAGAAAACTAACACATAGGGGAACTTGTTTATCATAGAACAGACGGGTACGTGGAGCAGAAACAAACCTGGAAGTAGTGGTGCCCATTTCACAAAGCTGTTGTGAGAATTAAGACATTCTCACAGTTTACGGCTTTTGGAACATAGACTTTCGGAAATGGTAGTTACTATTTATTTTCTGTTTATTTCAAGTGTTAGAAATTAAGCAATGTGGCAAGTACTGTTGATAAACTGCTCGAAAAACTTCTGCGTGGAGCTACTCCCATGTAGCTTATCCTTAGATTTCTGAAAGCAAAGTAAATTAATTCTAGGTAATTTAAACAGTTTTGTGTTGAAATTAAAGTGGAATTGTGGAAACCCTTCAATATGTACATTTTTATATATATACTTTTTTTTTTTTACTTGCTAAGCCTTTGTTTTCTTATCTGTAAAATGAAACTCTCATCTATTTTATAAACTGCTTATGAGGTCCAAATCCTTCATGTCAAAAGCAATTCAACAAGGGAAAAAACATTTTTTAAAACATGTTTTTAGTATGTGTGTTGATAAAGGATTGAGTGTAGTTTGTGGTGAAAAGTATAGCGACTCTTCTTGTCTTTTATAAGTCTACTTTTGGTTACATCCAGAGTGGTAAAAAAGACGTAAGCAGCATTGGGTGATTAAGCTTTTCACATTATTAGCAGTGGCGTCTTTTAAGCAACCCATTTATTTGCAGAGCTGCCATGGCTTCACAATTAAGGGGAAACACTAAAATCAAGGAAGTGTTTCTTAGTAATTTATTGAAGATCAATTTAATTGTCCTTTGGCACTCGGCACTACCGAAACTCGATAAATAGTTCACTTGGAGGAAATGTGATGATGAGTAAAACTGATAGAAAAACAAGATAGTCACTATTCAGCTTTTGTCCCAAGGATAATGCTATTATGTTGTGCCTAAATTAAATGTTGCAGCTTGGAAAAACCCAAACATAAAAATGAGAATCTTAATCATCTATTCATCTATATTCAACACATACTTATATGCAGCAAAAATCACAGTGTATGCACTGCTAGTTTCCCTACAAGGATGAGTTAGGAACTATTCCTACATAAAGGTTAATGAATAATAGTAACTGTCATTTCTATCATATTTTGTAAACTGCAAGACATTTGTTTGAAAAGACTAAAATCTAGTGAGAGAACAAGGAATGTGTGTGTAACTGACTTTGAGTGTGAGGGAACTGTAAGATTTACAAGCAAAGGATCAGTGACTTTTGGCCGTTATTAGATGGCTTAAGTAAAGATGAAAACTCTGCCTTAAGCTATGAATTAGGACTAGAAATTAAATAATAAATTCTGTTACTCTGTAAAGGAATTGGGTGCTGTCTTTTCAAATAACCAAGTTGTAGTGGGCTTATTTTTTTAATCAGCATTTTCAATACATAATTTGTGTATTAAAAAAAAGATTTTTTTGAAGAAACAAAACATGATATAAAATATTTCCACCACTGCACAGTGTTCCCTCGTGCCCTTCTGCAGTCAGCTCACTCTGTGGCCCACCAGCAGCTTCTGGGCAGGCGTTGCTCTGCGTTCTGCAATTTTACCTTTTCCAGAATATCACATAAATTAGGCATGGAGTTTAGAATCTTGTGTCTGGGTGCATTCACTTTGCACATTCCATTTGAGTTTCACTCATGTTGTTGGTTGTATCAGTGGTTAATTGCTTTGTTGCTATGTAGATTTCCAGTGTAAGGATATGCCACAATTTCCTCATCAATTCGTAAGTTGTTCGTTTCCAGCGTCTGGGTGTTATGACTAAATCTGTTGTAAATATCTAGATATAAGTGTTTGTGTGAATATATCTTTTCATTTACCTTTGGAAAAGATTTTCTGGATTTTATAAGAAACTATGCTAAATTGTTCTGCAGTGTCTAAGCCATTTTACATTCTCACTAGTAAAATGTGAGACTTCTACTTGAACTATACCGTCACCAGTGATTGATGGTTTTCACCATTCTGGTCGATATTTAGTGGTATCTTATTGTGGTTTTACTTTGCATTATTTCCCTAATGACTAAAGACCATCCTTTAATCTGATTATTTATCAATAGGTCTTTGTGGAAGTGTGCAATTTTTTCCAGATTTTTCTTTTTAATTGAGGTTTTGTTCTCAGCCTTGCTGAGTTGAAAAGTATGTTACACTCGGGATGGGAGTCCCTGTCAAGCATGTTTGTGAATATTCTCGGCAAATCTGGCTTGCTTTTTGTTTTTTACAGTAATTTAATATTTAAAAAAATACTCTCTTGGTCTAGTATCAAGGCCCTTTCTAGAAGCAGTTCAGCTTCCCTATTTGAGCAGCTGAGTGGGTACATATGGCAAATATTTTCCTTATTGGGCTCTCCTATGCTGTTGTGAGACTATAAACCCACTCTAATCTCTCCAATACCAGGTGCCAGATAAGTAGGGACAGCCCCTAGCCCCTGAGCCTGTGAAATTATTCAAATTGAACAATCCACAGGAAGCTTGCAAAACATAGCTAATCTCACCCTGTTGACATACGTAAGTGGTCCCCTATAGATCCAGTTTGCTGCTACCCTGTCCCAGGGTGCAAACCTCTGTTGGCCCTGCACGGGCACCATATTCTGGTCTGAAGTTGTAATAAAGAGTTCTGCTTTCCAGGTATCCAATTGTTGTTGGCAGTGTCCCACCATCAAAAGAATCTTTAAATCTTAGAAATCATCTTTTATTGTGTTAACAGTATCTTGACAACCCATAGACCTAGTTTTTAATTATTTCTTTTTCTTTTTTAAGAGAAGTTTGGGGCTTGAAGCAATTTTGAGGCAAAGGAACAGAGATTTCTCCTCTAGCCCTGCCCCCACACATGCTCCTCCCATTATCAGCATCCTCCACTTGGGTGGTACCCTTGTTAACACTGCCGAACCTACACTGACACATCATGATTACACAAGGTACATCCTTTATGTTAGGGTTCACTCTTGGTCTTGTACATTCCTTGGGTTTGGATAAATACACAATAATGTACATCCATTATTATGGTATCATAGAGTATTTTCACTTCCCTAAAAATCTTGTATTTATCTCCCCTCCATCTCCTCACTTTCAGTCTGTGTATGTCTCTAGATCTGATGTGTGTCCTTCTAGGCAGCATATATATGGGTCCTGCTTTTATATCCATTCAGCCAGTCTATGTTTGGTTGGAGTATTTAGTCTGTCTACATTTAATTATTGATGATAACGTATTAACCATTTTTTTATTGTTTTGTAGATCTTTTTTTCCCCTTTCTTCTTTAGTTCTCTTCTATTGTAATTTGATGACTATCTTTAGTGTTATGTTTGTACTTTTTATTTTTTGCATATATATCTATTACAGAGTTTTGGTTTGTGGTTACCATAAGGTTTTTGTGTAGCAGTCTGTATTATGTGCTTGTTTTAAGTTGCTGATCTCTTAATTTCAAACGCATTTTAGATACCCTGCATTTGTACTCTCCTGCCCTCCTAATTACTGTTTCTGCTATCATATTTATATCTAATTGTTTTGGTATCCCTTAACTGCTCACTGTTGAAACACCTGCTTTTATTAATTTTGTCTTTTAACCTTCCTACTAGCTTTGTATGTTTGCCTTTCCTGGTGAGCTTTTTCATTTCATAATTTTCTTGTTTCTAGTCATGGCCTTTTTTTTTGTTTTGTTTTTGTTTTTGCCTAGAGAAGTTTTTTAATATTTGTTGTAAAGCTGATTTGGTGGTGCTGAATTCTTTTAGCTTTTGCTTCTCTACAAAGCTTTTGATTTGTCCATAAAATCTGAATGAGAGCCTTGCTAGGTAGAGTATTCTTGGTTATAGTTTTTCCCCTTTCATGAATCTAGGAATATCATCTCATTCCCTTCTGGCCTGCAGAGTTTATCCTGAAAAACCAGCTGATAGCCTTCTAGGGGTTCAGTTGTATGCTTTTTGTTGCTTTTCCCTTACTGCTTTTAGTATTTTCTCTTTAATTTTTGCCTATTTGATTACAGCGTGTCTTGGTGTTTTCTCTCTTGATTAATCCTATATGGTACTCTCTGTGCTTCCTGGAGTTGGGTGACTGTTCTTTCCCAGGTTAGGGAGGTTTTCAGTAATTACCTCTTCAGATAGTTTCTTGGGCTCTTTCTCTCTCTCTTCTCCTCCTGGGACCCCTACAATGTGAATATCAGTGCAATTGATGTTGTCACACAGGTCTCTTAAACTGTCCTTAGCAGCCACTATGGAAAACAGTGTGGAGATTCCTCAAAAGACTAGGAATAGACTTACCATATGACCCAGGAATCCCACTCCTGGGCTTGTATCCAGAAGGAAATCTACTTCAGGATGACACCTGCACCCCAATGTTCATAGCAGCACTATTTACAATAGCCAAAACATGGAAACAGCCTAAATGTCCATCAACAGGTGACTGGATAAAGAAGAGGTGGTATATTTATACAATGGAATACTACTCAGCCATAAAAACCGACAACATAATGCCATTTGCAGCAACATGGATGCTCCTGGAGAATGTCATTCTAAGTGAAGTAAGCCAGAAAGAGAAAGAAAAATACCATATGAGATCGCTCATATGTGGAATCTAAAAAACAAAAACAAACAAACAAACAAAAACAAAGTGTAAATAAAGGACAGAAATAGACTCACAGACAGAGAATACAGACTTGCGGTTACCAGGGGGGTGGAGGGTGGGAAGGGATAGACTGGGATTTCAAAATTGTAGAATAGACTACACTGTATAGCACAGGGAAATATACACAAAATGTTATGATAACTCACAGAGAAAAAAATGTGACAATGAGTGTGTATAAGTCCATGAATAACTGAAAAATTGTGCTGAACACTGGAATTTGACACAACATTGTAAAATGATTATAAATCAATAAAAAATGTTAAAAAAAAAAAAACTGTCCTTATTGCTTTTCATTCATTTTTCTTTTTTCTGTTTGCTGGCAGTGATGTCTCACTGACTGTTTTTCTGCATCATTCAGTTTACTACTATTTCCTTCTAGTGCATTTTTAATTTCAGCTGTTGTGATCTTCATCTCTGTTGGGTTGTTCTTTATATTTCTAACTCTTTGTTAAAAACTTCCAGCGTCTCACTCTCTGCATTCATTTGCCTCCAGAGTTCTTTGATCACCTTTACAGTCTTTACTCTGATTTTTCTTAGATTGTGTCTCAACTTCACTTAGTTCTTCTTGGGTTTTATCTTATTTCTTCATTTGGAACATACTCCTCTGATGCGTCATTTTGTCTAAGTTGCTATTTGTACTTCTATGTAAGTGGTAGGCCAGTTACATTTCTCGACCTTGGGGAAGTAGCCCTCTGTAGGAGGCATCCTGTGTATCCCAGTGTTGCACTCTCCTCTCATCATCCAAGCAGTATGCTCCAGGGTCCCCCCTTCAGGGGGCTGCATGGTTGCTTCTGCTGAGGCAGGCTGACCGTGTGGGTGGCCCGCTAGGCTTGGCTGGTCCCTAGTCTGGTTGGTTGCCAGGCCCTACCTTGTGTGGGTGCTGCTGGCTGTTGTTTAGTAGGACCTGGTCATGAGGTAGCTGGTTGCAGAATCCTGGGGCGGGGGCGACCCGAGGCTAGTGCTAGCTCACTGGTGGATGGAGTCAGGGTCCTGAAGACTCTGGGGCTGTTTGCCCACCCAGTGGCAAGTGAGGCCAGACCCTGGAGTCGGTGCTGGACTACTGACAGGCAAAGCTGGTTCCTGGAGTCCGGCTGCAGGGCTCCTTAAGGTGTAAAGTTAGGTTATTTGGAAATCTTTCTTGTTTCTTAATGTAGGCATTTATCACTATAAACTTCCCTCTTAGAACTGCCTTTGCTGTATTTCCATAAGTTTTAGTATTTGTATTTCTGTTTTCATTTGTCTCAGCTTTTTGTTTTTTGTGTTTTTTTTCTATTTCTCTTTTGATTTCTTCTTTGACTCAATGGTTGTTCAGTTGCAATTTGTTTAATCTTTACATTTTGTGAATTTTCCTGTGTTCTTATAATTGATCGTTTCATACCATGATGATCAGATAAGATGCTTGCTATGATTTCAGTCTTATATTGATTTGTTTTATGGCCTAACATAATCCATAGTGGAGAATGTTTTTGTGTGTCCTTGAGAAGACTGTATTCTCTCAGATACAATGTTCTGTAAATGTCTGTTAATTTCATCTGATCTAACGTGTTAAGTCCAATGTTTCTATACTGATTTTCTTTCTGGATGATCTCTTCACTGATGAAAGTGGAATATTAAAAGTCCCCTACTATTACTGTATTGCTGTATATTTCTCTCTTTAGGTCTGTTAATGTTCACTTTATATATTTAGGTACTCCAATGCTGGGTGCATAAATATTTACAAACATTATATTCTCTTGTTGGATTAGTGACTTTATCATTATATAATGACCTTCTTTGTCTCTTATTTCATCCTTTATCTTAAAAGTATATTTTGTCTGATATAAATATATCTACTCCAGCTTTATTTGGTTTCTTTTTACAGGGAATATCTTTTTCCATCCCTTTACTTTCAGGCTGTGTGTCTCCTTAAAGCTGAAGTGAATCTCTTATAGGCAGAATAATATTAGGTGTAATTTTTTATTCCTTCTGCATTTTTTTATGTCTTTTGGTTGGAGAATTTAATCCACTTACATTTAAGGTAATTATTGGTAGGTATGGACTTATTTTATTAATTGCTTATTTTTTACAAGGAAAAACTGTCTGCCTCTGCAACTGTGCCTTGGAGGACAGCTGACTAATAACTATTTCTTTTTATTACAGTCCTGTGGGACCCATAAATGTATGTCCTACTGGGCACCAGAGCCTGATGATTAGGGATGTCCTCCAGGTGTCAGTTGCAAAAACTAGGGCACCAGATGTGTGTGCAAGTTCATTTCTAGGATACTAGTAACCTGGAGTGAGGCAGAGGGAGATTGCAAAGATGGTGCCTGCCAGCCTCCCCAGTCTCTAAAGTGTATTGTAATTTAGCCCTTAGATGTGTGTTAGATTAGAAGTCTTTCTTTCAGGTCAAAGCTTTTAAGATTAGTGAACAGTCCTCTTCCACAGAAAGAGTGCATGTGTTTGTCTGCTGCCTCTGTGCTGGACCTTGGAGGGTTTGCCACAGTAAGCCTTTTAGGAACTATCTCCAAGTTCTGTAGAGGCTGTGGGTCTCATGGATGCAATCCCAGTTGGCTTTCAAAGCTAGATGTTTTAGGGTCCCAATACTTAGGTAGAAGTATTAAAAATTGGGGTGTTATATGAAGGACCCAAACATCTGACTCCTCAGGAGAAGCTGGGAGTTGTGAGTTTCCTCCTTGTTGTGTACATCATTGTGCTGGGGGTGGGGGTTTATGGTAAGCCTGTGTCTTAGCCTCTCCTATCTGTTTCAGTGAGGATGTTTTATATTTGCCTGATTTATAGGAGTTGTTCAGTTATTTTCTGGATTTCTTTCAGTAGGAATTGTTCTGTATGTAGCTGTAGATTTGATGTGTTTGTGGAGGTGGTGAGTTCAGGAGCCTCCTTTATCACCATCTTGAACCAGAACCTCTCCTTGTGTTACTTGGATTTCCCTGATGACATAGTTTATGGACCATTTTTTCATATGCATATTTTCCATCTATATATCTTTGGTGCAGTGTCTGCTAAGGCCTTTGGTCCACTTTTAATCAAGTCGTTTGTTGTTGAGTTTTAGGAGTTCTTTATATACTTTGGATAACAGTCCTTTATCAGTTGTGTTTTTCACAAATATTTTCTCCTAGTCTTTGTCTTGTCCTCTCATTCTCTTGGCGTTGTTTACACAGAACAGAATTTTATTCTTATTAAGTACAGCTTATCAATTATTTCTTTCATGAGTCGTGACTTCAGTGTTTTATCTAAGGAATCGGTGCAGTACCCTAGGCTATCTACGTTTTCCCCTTTGTTATCTTCTAGAAACTTATAGTTCTGCATTTTACATTTAGGTCTGTGAACCACTTTGAGTTGATTTTTTTTGAAGGGTGTAAGGTCTGTGTCTCAATTCTTTTTTATTTTTTTTTTCATGTGGGTAATTAGTTGTTCAGGCACCATTTGTATTGCCTTTGCTCCTTTGTCAAAGATCAGTTGCATATATCTATGGTCTATTTCTTGGCTCCCTGTTCTCTTCCATTGATCTCTATGTGTATATTCTTTAACCAATACTGCACTGTCCTTATTACTGTAGCTTTATGGTAAGTCTTGAAGTTGGATAGCGTCATTCCTACAACTTTCTTCTCCTTCCTTATTGTGATGGCTGTTCTGCATCTTTTGTTCCTCCATATAAACTTTGGAAGGCAGCTGTGCTAATCACTATACCACCAATGCAGGGTCTCCTCCATATAAACTTTGGAATCAGTTTGTTAATAATCACAAAGTAATTTGTTCACGTTTTGTTTGGGATTGCATCAAGTATATAAATCAAGTAGGGATAAACTGACATCTTGACGATATTGGGTCTTCCTATCCATAAACATAAAAATAGACCTAATTTTTATTTCACCTTTCTCAACAGTACAAATTTTGGGGTGGAAAGCATGCTCTCTCCATTTGCTCCATGTTTTTGGATGAGCATTAAAACATTTGGAGTAGAAACATGCCCTTGCTGAGTAAATAGTTACTAATAATATTCCTTATCTTTATGTGGAATTCGGAGATGGGCAAGTAATACTATTAGAATCCCAGAAATAAAAGAAAGTGTTTTAGGCGTCTGATTGACTCTTACTTTCATGTTACTTTATACTAAGGCCTCTATTCCTCAAATTCTCCCGTGTTTGCAAAAATATTTTTATACTGTGTATGTGTGACTTGTTCACTATTTATATTATTTTGTACCTTGCAGTGTCAGCATTAATAGATTGTGGTGGTATTAAGAGATCCATTTAACTCTGATTCTTTTTACTTTATAACTAAGTAGTTATTTATTCTAGAAGCACATAAGTTTTTTTTATTTACTCCTGGAGTTGAAGAGTTATTTCAAAATATACCTAAGGGTTTTCCTTCATTCATTGCTCCTGCTTGGAATTCAATGAAGCCTTTTAATCTACAAAATCTTATCTTGTTTCAGCTCTAGGATGTTTTCTCCTATTTATTTAATTCTTGCCTTTTCTACCTATTTTTTGCTCCTTCTCTAATTCTATTTGCTGTGTGCTTTGAAATTTTTCTTTTAACTTGAATGAATTCCTAGTTTGGGTCTCATTGAGTAACATAATTCAGTAACAATTTTCCTTTTTAAAAATTTTAAAGTATTGCACATATCATTAAATAATTATTTTACTATCTACATATCCTAGAAAACATTTTGTACTATAATTGAATCATACTAAGTGCTCTTACTTATTTTTCTTGAAGTTATTTTCTCTTACAACAGTTCTAGCTCACTGTTTGTTTTCCTTTTCCTCCTTTTGTTTGCTGGGCTCTCTTAGATTATTTTTCTTTGTCTACTCAGATACTCCTCCTGAAATTTAGGTCCAGCCCTGGAGATCCTTAATAGGAGACAGTCTCATGAAGGATGAACCAAAAAACCCAGTCCTTTGGGTTCGTGGAATGTCAGTCATGTAGCTCACTATATTTTTCATGCTCATGAATGAAGTCTTTCTATTCTCTTGAATTCTCATCTGCAAAGGACGGTGCTATTTCTGCCTTGGTGGTGGAGAGCAGTCAGACTGCCAGTTACTCTCAGCAGCTGTTCAGAGGTCCAGGACACCAGAAAAATCCTGTCATAGACATACTTAGAGATCCAACCTTTCTTAAGCCAAGCTTTTATCTGTAGAATTCATCTTATTCAGACCCTCATGTCTGGCCCTCACTTCATAGAGGAAAATATTTTTTGTTAGTTCTCTTTTTCTAGCATCTTACGGAGCCTGTTGTCTCCAAGCTCTTTCCAGGGGCCGTGTTCTTACCAGTCCCACAGTCCCAGAGCTCAGGGGAGCTGGCTGCTAATTGGATTGAAGCTAGGAATAGAGGGCTCTCCTTAGATGTGAACTCATTTAGTATCCAGATAGAATTCCTAGTGTTAGCTGTCTATGTGGATAGAAGGAAGAATATCATCACAGTGAAGAGAGTGGCATGAACAAGACTTAAAGTGACATGACTTGTGTAGAAGTCACAGAAAAGATGTCTTTTGTTACCATTTGATCAAGTCATGCAAAGTAAAACCAGAATAAGGAGCTTTTTTTATAAATCAGGATGTGGAGTTTAGTGATAAGTTGTCACTGAATGCATTTTTGAGAAAGAATTTTAAAGAAAACTTACAGATCATAACTGGAGAAGAAAATTGTTATGAAGATTAATAACCATGCTATCTTAGGTGGAAGTGGGTGAAGGTGGAGTGAAAGAAACTGGGAGTAAAACCAGTGTTCACGTACCTCTCTGCCATTCCCCAGCTACATAGAGGTTAGGTTTACCATGTGATTAGTTCAGACCAAAGTGAGTAGAAGGAAAGGGTGTCACTTCTGGGAGGCATTATATACCGTCTGGGCTACCATTCCCCCACTTTCCTTTCCCAGTATTCTGGCTGGTTGTTGCCATGGTGATCTGCAGCTCTGTGACCCTGACTCTCTGCTCAAGAGAACTGCTCAACCATCAGCACCCTGTGGCGTAAGGGAGAAATCATGTTGGATGTGTTCAGCCCCGAGATTATGGTGTCCAGCAAAGCCTACCCCATTCTGAGCAGTACAGAGGAGCTCATCCAGGGTGGTGACAGTGGGGATGGGAAAGAGAATAATCCAGAAAGAATATTCCCGAGGAGCCATGCAGGACAAGCTGAGGAGCTGAATGTAAAGTATGAAGGGAGTTTCTCTGTTCCCTGCTGCTGTCTCCCTCCCTCGGGCTCCTGATGCTCCTTCCTGCTACTCACTGCCACTCCTATGCTGGAGTTTTGGTTCTTTCTGCTCTGTTTTAATCCTTTTTATGGATTCTGGTAATGACACTAGTTTTTCAAGTGTTATTCTTGTTACATCCTCTCTGTCCTTCCTGTTCACTGACAAGCCTCAGATTAGATTTGTTTTAGCTCTGTCTTCCTTGAATGTCTTCATTCACCAGTGTCTTTCCCCAGCTGTCCTCTCAGTACCAAATTATAAACAAAATGCCTTGGAGGTTGTTCGGAGTCTTAGAAGTAATTTCCGACTTCTTACTTTTCAATGTTTAAACTTTTATTTCAGCTATTAACACATAACGTTATAAAAGTAAAAATACAAATAATTGTTACAAAAAGTAAAAAAATTAGTCCATAATAAAAATTTATATTGTGTTTTCTCCCAACATTTTGCTATACATATTTTACAATTGTTATGATAATACAGTATATTCAAGTTATTTTTGAATTTTTATTATAAAAGATGTCTTATTTAAAGAAATTTATCAGATCAGAGATTATATTAAATATTAATTTTAAATCTTAGAATTTTGTAATGAAAAAACTATTGTCTTTAGTTGATTTAGTTTGATTTTTTTTCTACTTAATCAAGTTTGTACTCTGATACAGAATTGTCAGCACAGTAAAAATATTTTTCATGAAACTTAAATTTAAAAATCTAATATTTTTGAGGCTTATTATGTGCCAGAAGTTTTATAAGCATGACACTTAGTTATCTCATTTATACCTCCCAATGGTATAAAGTAGATGTTACTGTCATACCTCTTTTTTTCAGATAATAAATATGAAGCATGGGAAATGAATAGAGTTTTGGCTCAGGTCTATTACATATAACTTATGGTTACTTCCTCAATTCTAGAACATATAACCTATGGTTGTTTCCTCAATTCCAGAATACATGGCTTGAATAAACATATTCAGAATCTTGTGAGATCCCTACATTGGTTCTCTGACCCATGGATTGTGGGTTACAACGGCAAGGAAAACCACGTGGAAGCTACTAGCGCTGCCTCTACCTATCAGCATAATAAAGAGCAAGCTTAATGCTGCATTCCAAGAGGCACTATGGAAATTAATGTTGCCATCGAGGACAAAAAAGAGTGACAAGAATGATGACCCCCTCCCACCATATTCCCCTTTACCTCATGCTCTTGACCTTTGAAAAAAGGTGGTTCTCGGACAATGAGAGTGGATTATCCTAAATGTATTCAGCTGTTACCTTTAATTGCAGCTACTGCTCCAGATGTGGCTCCGTTGCTGAAGCAAATCTATACAACCCCTAATACCTGGTACACAGTTACGCAGTTATTGATCTCATGAATACTTTTTGCTATACTTGTTTTAAAAGGACTGTAAAGAACAGTTTTCTTTCAGCAGGGCCAGCAACACATACTCATTGTATTACTTTAGGACGGTACCAAAGCACCAGCTCTAAGTCATAATGCAGTGTTCAGGAGTTGTGACCACCTCTCTTTTCCACATACATCATGCTAATCCATCACATTGATGGTAACGTATTAGTTGGATCTGAAGAGTAGAAAGATGGGATGACTTCAGATGCCTTGGTAAGAAATAAGCATGATAGAGAGTAAGAAACAAATGCCACAGAAATCTAGGGGTCTGACACGTCAGTGAAATTTCTAGATGGCCAGCTATCTTGGGAAGTTTGGATTATCCATTTCAGGAGAAAGACAATTTGCTGCATCTGCTTCCCTACCACTAGGAAGATCTCATGCAATGCTTAATGCATCTTTTTAGTTTTAGATGCAACATATCTCCTCATTTGAGTATGCCACTTCAAACCCATTACCAAGTAATTTAAAAGGTTGCCTATTTTGAGTGAGATTCAGAGTAAAAATGACTGCAACAGATACGGGGTCCCACACAGGCTGATATGCTGCTGGGCCAAATGACCAGCAGACCTGATGGTGCTTTAGGTGTCCATGGCAGGTAGGAATGCTAATGTGAAGCTCTTGGCAAACCCTTGTAGGTGAATCATACCACGGAACTCTGAGATTTTGAGGCAAGGCTATGTCATATTTTGCAGATAACGATTCTTCTCTCTCTCTTTTTTTTTGTTTTTGTTTTTGTTTTTGTTTTTTTGAAATACAACTTCTAGCATGCTACTGGGTCTAACAGAGATGGAAGCTTGATGGTAATGAGCTGGGTATCTTCTGACACATCAAGCCATAAAGTTGGGTGTGCACAGGAGCATTCCGATAACAAATGGGAGTGTTATATTCGTAACTGGGTTCAAACAAGCCTTGCTAGCACAAATGAGCTGGATGAGCAAGGGGCCTAAATGCCTCTTCCAGACAAATTACTTTTTCTTCTCATAACCATACTTGGGACTTCATGGCGAGCTCCCAATGACCACATGACTGAGGGAGAAAAAAAAGGGGTGTGTTTTTACAGATAATTCTGCACAAATTGCAGGAAGAACACACAGCTGGATGAAGTCAATACTACCATAGTTGTATTCCAGGGTGACTCTGAAGGACAGAAGTCAATGGGGACTCTCCTCACTGGAGAGAACTTTGAGTAGTGCCTCTAGTAGACATTTTGCTTGAGAGTAATTACAGCCAGAGAATGATCTACACTGATTCAGCCATAATGGTCAGTGGTTTGGCATAATGATCCAGTACTTGGGACAAACACAATACTGAAAGACTGAATATACAAATGGACCTGGCCAGACTATGTGTAAAGACAGAACTCTGACTCACAACCTAAACAGAACTCTGATTCACAACCTTAAGTAAACTGCATAAGAAAACAACTCCATTCTCTGCAATAAATAGCCCAGGAAATCAGTCTGCTATAATTCAGATTTATGGAAAGACAGATTATCTTTGGTAACAGTCCAGGAAGTTAGTTTTTAATAGCAATTGACCCCACATGGCCAGGACTTTATTAATAATGAACAACTTCCCAAATTTTTGTCCCTGTTTCCAATTCTAGTGCCAATCAGATAAAACCAAATATGGACCCCTAACCAATCCCACAGGATGCCCCCCCCTTCTAATTAGCCAGTCTGTAGCTTCCTTGTACCAACAACCTCCCATCAGTGCTTACCTAAAGCCTTTCTTTTTACCCCCTCACTGTCAGCCTTTTAGCCTCATACCAGGGTCCAAAAAAATGGTCTTTGCTCTTCTCATTTGGTTGGTCTTTATTTTTCACAATTCACAAACTGATAACAAGGAAGCCTGGGGAAGAGGTATAAGGATAGACTTCTCTAAATGGACACAGTGTGTGAAGATATTTGTTATGTGAATGCTCTTCAAGAAGCCACCACAGCAGAGGAAGATCTTAATCACTGGGGGACAGGGTGACAATCTGTAGCTATCAGTCATTCTTTTTTCCCTGGAATCCCTGTGCTAAAATATGGTGAAACTCTTTTATCTGCTCACTGAGACTTTTTTCCCCCATCTTTTGGGTTATTTTTGATTTAGTCTGGCTCGTGCCTCCTTTCAGATCCTTTATCCTTGGGAACACATCATTTTTAGGCAAGTTAGTTGTTTTCCATATCTGTTTCTCTAATATTTTTTATTACTTTTTTTTTCCGTTTTCATCCCAGGAATTTTTTTCATATCATTATATACATTACACTTTATCACCTCTATTCTTTATTGTCTCCTATGTATCTCAATTCTGCCATTGCATTTCAGTTGTTCATTTTGATTTCCTTTGAATTTTGTGTATTTGCTGGATTATCTGTTAAGTAGTTTGGCCTATAGTCACCATAGATCTTTCTCTTTCTGGGCTTATTTTATAAAGTCATGTCTTCCTACTTGCTAGAGAGAATTACAAATAAATTACCTTCTAGTTTTTGTAGTTTTGCTCTTTATTTGTAAATCTTTACTCAGTTGGAAATTCATTTGGGCTGATGATATTTATGACTATACCCTAATTTTCCCATCTTTATTGTTATGCAATTGTCCAAATGTTTATTGAATTGTGTATCATATACTCACTGAAAAAACTAGAGGTTTTAGTGTTAACTACTTATTAAAATAATAAGCCATCATGTAATTTCACTGAAACCAAGTGTGAGTTAATTTAGCTTACAATTTAAGTAATTTTGTAGCACAGAAAAATAAATTCTGCAGGCAAATAATTTTCAAAACATGAAAATCAAGCAATTTACAATATAGACTAAAAAGTTTAACAATTCTCTCTACCTTCTGCTCAATTCTTCTGGAACCTCAAACTGCTCTAAAAAATAAAGCCTATTAAAAAAAGTTTGACAATGATTTTGCTGAATTTCTAAAATGAATTGATCAATAGTACCTAGAATGACTTTCCTAGAGCAAGTTATATCAGACTAACTTCATTTCTTTTCTTTTGTGTCTGTTGAGTGTAATATCCTTGGTCTCAGGATATTGTTCTATGGTCTTATTCTAAGTATTTGCATTTTAATATTTAGTATATTTGTCTCAAGTAGAATACACATTCAGTAACTACTAAACTGCTGAAGTTTTTAATTATAATTTAATTAACTTCATTTACTGCCTTTTAAGAGACCAATGACAAATCTGAACATTATTATCGTAACTAATTAAGAGGTCAGGAAAACCAGTAATTCTTCTTTTAGGGTAGATATAATTTCAGGTATCATATAAAATTGTGGTGCAAGTATGTACCTATTACTCACAAGTAAAATTATGTTTAATGCTGTTATTACAAAAGGAGTGTTTTAGTAAGCTGTGACTTCTATGTGCGTATGTTGTATACCTCAGTGTTTATCATTCTGAGTACATGGTACTTGCTCTGTTGTCTTCCGACTGACAGCTGTGTGAAGGCAAAGGAAATCCCTTTCCCAAACTTTATAATCTCTCCTACATCTAATTCAAAACCATAACCACAATCAAAATGTCTTAAATGCCCCTGATTATAGTAGTGGAATGATATTAGTGAAATTCATGCATAGACATATATTAACTAACAAGATAATTGGTTTATTAAGTGAAAATAATGTTTATTAAAATATTTTATATTGCTCTTAAGTCATACAGTTGAATCTTTAAAAAAAAAATAGTCAATGCAATCTTTCATTTTTACTTATGTTTGAGTTTCCAAAAATGAACAATGTAAAGTGTCTTAAAATATGAGTTGATAATCAAGAGTTACTCAAATAAAAAGCCCATATGCAAGCATATCTCATTGCTGATGTGTTTGCATCCAGAGTTATGGGAATTCGGATAAATTGTGATGATTTATAATGAAATCAGAGTAGTACAAATTTTAAATATAATCCCACATTCAGCAGATTGCTAACTCCTACATAAATTTCACAACCACGAATTCACTTTCTCTCTTCTGAAACAGAAAAAAAAAAAAAACCCACATATATATAAACAGAAGGAAAAGGGAATCAGCTCTCTGTAGATTATAGTGAAAATTATTTCATTTTCTCTTCTGTTATATAACTTCAGTTTATATTATTCTTGCTGTTCAATTTAAGATGGAAAAGAGAAGTAGTTTGCTCTAATGGAAAGAATATAGGTCTAAGAAACAATTACTTGGTTTTAGTAGTATTTGACTTTATAAGCCTTACTTAAAAAAAAAAATTTGGTAAGAACAGATAACATGAAATCTACCCTCTTAACAAATTTTTTAATGTAAAGTATTTTTAACAATAAGCACAATGTTTTACAGCAGATCTCTAGAACTTACTCATCTTACATAACTAAAACTCCATAGATTTTGATTTCAGTATGCCTTTGGTATGTCACAATCTCTGAACTTTAGTTTCCTCATCTGTTAAATGGGGCTAATATTTCTTCTATTTCACAAGGTTACTCTGAGGATTAAATACCAGAATATGTTAAAAAGAAAAGTCCTTTGTAAGTTATAAAGTGAAAAAAGATATGAATTGTTGTTTGCATATAACAGTTAACCTTTATTGAACACTTAACTATGTGCATTGCAAATATTAAAGTAACTCCATTTTTATGACAACCCTTTGAAGTAACTTATTTCCATTTTATAGACTAGGATAGTGAAGCAGAGAGATCTTAAGTAAATTGCCCAATGTTACATAGCTAGTAAATGGTAAAGCTGGGATTCAAATGCAGGATGTTTGACCCAAGAGTGCATGCTTTCACCACCATGCTTTACTCCCTCTCTGATGCTCTGCAAATGTTTGGTTAAAACAGATTTCAGCTTGCTTTTTTTTTTTTTTTTAACTTTTTTTTTTATTGATTAATAGTTATTTTACAATGTTGTGTCAAATTCTAGTGTAAAGCACAATTTTTCAGCCATACATGAACATACATCTGTTCATTGTCACATTTTTTTCTCTATGAGCTACCACAAGATCTTGTATATTTTTCCCTGTGCTATACAGTATAATCTTGTTTGTTCTACATTTTAAAATCCCAGTCTGTCCCTTCCCACCCCCCACCCCCTTGGCAACCACAAGTTTGTATTCTGTGTCTGAGTCTGTTTCTGTTTTGTATTTATGGTTATTTTTGTTTGTTTGTTTTTGTTTTTTTAGATTCCTCAAATGAGTGATCTCATATGATATTTCTCTTTCTCTTTCTGGCTTACTTCACTTAGAATGACATTCTCCAGGAACAACCATGTTGCTGCAAATAGCGTTATGTTGTCAGTTTTTGTGGCTGAATAGTATTCCATTGTATAAATACACCACTGCTTCTTTATCCAGTCATCTGTTGATGGACATCTAGGCTGCTTCCATGTCTTAGCTATTGTAAATAGTGCTGCTATGAACATTGGGGTGCAGGTGTCATTTTGGAGTAGGGTTCCTTCTGGATATATGCCCAGGAGCGGGATTCCTGGGTCCTATGGTAAGTCTACTCCTAGTCTTTTGAGGAATCTCCATACTGTTTTCCACAGTGGCTTTCCTTGCTTCCTTCTCCCACTCTTAATGATTTAGATGTCTCCTTTTACAATTTTGTGTTTATTCTTTTTGTAAGTCCTGGCAGTTATCTCCTTTCCAGTTACGAGTTTCTCATTTTGGTAGCATCCTGCTTCTTTTCTATTTAGAGTAGACCTGTCAATATTTCTTTTAGCATGAGTTTAGTGTTGCTTGTATGTGAAGTTCTTTATCTCCCCTTCTATCCTAAAGGATAGCCTTGCTGGATAGAGTATCCTAGGCTGCATCTTTTTTTCATTCAGGGCTTTGAATATATCTTGCCACTCCCTTCTGGCCTGTAGTGTTTGTGTAGAGAAATCAGCTGAGAGCCTTACGGGGGTTCCCTTGTAACTCACTCTTTGTTTTTCTCTTGCTGCCTTTAGGATCATTTCTTTATCCTTGACTTTGGCCATCTTGATTATAATATGTCTTGGTGTGGGTCTGTTTGGGTTCTTCCTGTTTGGGACCCTCTGAGCCTCCTGTACTTGGATATCTGATTCCTTTAGGTTTGAGAAGTTTTCAGTCATGATTTCTTCAAATACCTTTTCAATCCCCTTTGTTCTTTCTTCCCCTTCTGGAACCCCTATTATGAGTAGATTGGCACACTTTATATTATCCCATAGGTCCCTTACATTGTTTTCATTGTTCTTTATTTGTTTTTCTTTCAGCTGTTCTGATTGGGTGCTTTCTGTTGTCCTGTCTTCTAGGTCACTTATTCGTTCCTCTGCATTATCTAGCCTGCTTTGTACAGCCTTTAGGTCAGCTCTCATCTCAGCAAATGAGTTTACTAATTCTACTTGGTTCTTCTTTATAGCTTTTATTTCATTTTTGACATATTTTATATCTCTAAACACTATTTCTTTTAGTTCCTTCAGTACTTTGATCACTCCTTTTTTGAAATCTTGATCTAGTAGGCCATCAATGTCTATTTCCCTGATCGTGCTTTCAGGGGATTTCTCTTGATCTTTTAATTGAGAGTACTTCTTCTGCTTCTTCATATTGCTCATATCTCTCTGGCACTGTGGCTTAAGGAGTATCAGTTACCTAGTTCTCCTGGAGACGGTGTGCTCTTAATGATTTTATCGAGAGGTCTTTGTGTCTTTGTCGTGAACTCAGCTTGCTGTTTCCAGAGGCCCTCTGTTGGCGCCGTCGTCTGTGCTGCTCCCAGTGGCTGTCAGCTAGCAGATCGCACCCCCTCCCAACACTGTGTCAGGTGCTGAGCTCTCACCCGGTGGGTGGGTGGGTCACTCCCCCTCCCCCTCCCAATGTTGCAGTCAGATGCTGCACTTGGGGGGAGGCAGGTGGGTGGATCGCACCCCCTCTCAGCACATGGTCAGGTGCTGCATTCCTGCCAGGAAGGGGGGTGGCCCCCTGCCCTCTCCCGGCACTGGTTCCTCCGCTGCTCTGTGCAGCTGCCCGCTCTGCCTCAGGTCGGTGTTCTGAAGGCGGGCTCAGGGAAGACGGCAAAACAGCCCTGCCCCTGCTCTGTGCCAAATCTCAGCTCCTTGTTTGTCTTGGTGGTATGAGTTCTCTGAGGTGCTAGGGCAGAAAGATCCTACCCGCCTCGGGCTGTAAACAAGTCTCAGTCCTGCCTAGGAGGTTGCAGAGCCCGCGGGTGCGGATTCAGGACTCGGTCCCGCCCCCGCCCAGGCACTGCGCACAGGAGATGGCGCTGTGGCTGCGCCCCACCTCTCTTCTCGCCAGATGCGTCAGTAATGGCAGCGCAGGTTTGAGGAGACAAAGGCTACGGCGTCCCTCCCCCCAGGGCACACCAGCTGTGTTGCTGTGCTTTTTTTTTTTTTTTTTTTTTGCAATTTATGGGAGACTGAGGTTGTTCTGCTCTGTACCCGCTCCCAGCCATGGCACGCAGCCCCCTATGCTCCCCCATGGCTGCCTCAGTGCAGCCGCCCCAGTCCTCTGCCCGGTTTGGGTGGCCTGCCCTGGCCCCAGCTGCTGGCTCGTGTCTCAGGCTGGGTGTCGCGGGGGCTCTTTGTCCCCGTTTAACTCAGTTCTGTTGGTCAAAGGGTGCTCAGGGCAGGTCTGAGCCTTGGAGGCTCCCCCTCCGTCCCTCTGGCCTCTCCGTTGGAGAGGGGAGACCCAGCGAATGAGTGCCAGTCCTCCTTTGCTGCTCCCTCCCCACGGGACCTGTCCTACACTGTTTTGCTTTTTCTTCTTTCTTTTTTCCTTTCTTCCTACCAGATTTTTGGCGTCCTTGTCTTTTGAAGAGGGCAATGTTCTGTTGGAGTTTGGCAGGTGCTCTGGTTGGCTGAGTGGATCTGCAGATTTGAGTTTTGGTGTATTTGTGGGAGAGGGTGAGCTACAAGCATCCTTCTACTCCGCCATTTTGCTTCTCTCTCTCTAGATTTCACCTTGTATGTAAAAATCACCAGGACTCTCTCCCCGTGTAGACATATATATTTCATTTATAGTAGTTTGAAGTTGTTCTGGCTGTCACACTCAAAACCAAATGTTGAGGCCCTTTAATATAAAGCACAGAATTTCCAGAGAAAATAAAAGAGCTATGTATGGCTTTTAAAATGACCGCTGAAAGTTTAAATCTAACGTTGCTAAGCTGAAACAAAATATAAATTAAAAAAACAAAATTTTTTTCTCCCACAAATAGGTTTGTTAAGTATATTTTTTTTCTTACTTTTGACGTATTAGAATTTCGGTCTGGATCCAAGGAATGGAGCATAACATTCCATTTTTTGAGTAGATAAATTATGACTCATTTTTTAAAGAAAAAGTAACTTAATAGAGGCTTCAACACACAGATGTGAAATATACTATCAAAGCTACCCAAAGTAATACTAAGGATTGAAGGCAATCCCTTATCAAAATTCCAGTAGCCTTTATTCAGAAATAAAAAGGCTGATCCTTAAGTTCATATGGAATTGCAAATGTCCCCAAATAGCTAAAATAATTTTGAAAATGAACAAAGTTGGAGGACTTGTACTTTCAAAACTTATTACAAAGCTGTAGTAATCAGGACAGCATGGTATGGGTGTAAGGATAGACACATAGACCAATGGAATAGATGGAAGTCCAGAAATAAACATACATCTATGGGCAATTGATTAGTGGGCCTGGCATCCCTCTTATGAAATGGGGAAAGAATGGTCTCTTGAACCAATGGTGCTGGGACAACTGGATAGCTATATGGAAAAAAAAAAAAAGTTGTCCCTCTATTTCACACCATATACAAAAATTAAATGGATAAAAAAGTATAAGAGCTAAAGCCATAAAATACTTAGAAAAAATACTTAGGGGCACATTTTCATTACATTAGGTTGGCACTAAATTCTCATATATACCAAAAACATAAGCTTGTTGTTTATGAAGGAAAAAACAGGTAAATTGGACTTCATCAAAATTTTTAAAAATGTTTGCATCAAAGGACGTTATCAACAAAGTGAAAAGATAACCTGCAATGAGAGAAAACATTTGAAAATAATATCTGGTAACAGTTGAATATCCAGAATGTATCCTAAAACTCATCAGTAAAAACTGGGCAAATAACTTAGACACTTCTCCAAAGAGGGTATTCACTCAATAAATATATGAAAATATGTTCAGCTTCATTAGACATGAGGGAAATGCAAGTCAAAATCATGGTAAGATACCACTTCATAGTGACTAGGATTGCAGTAATCAAAAGAAAAAAGGGGGGAGAATATAAGTGTTAGTGAATATGTAACAACCTGAAACCCTCACACGTAGATTATATGAGTGTAAAAGGGTGCAGCTGCCAAGGAAAATAGTATGGTGACTCTTCAAAAAATTAAACAAAGTTACCATGTCACCCAGAAGTTTTACTCCTGGTATATACCCAAAAGAATGAAAAAAAGGGCTCTAATACTTGTATACCACTGTTCATTGCAGCATTATTTATAGTAGCTGTAAAGTAGAAATAACCCAGCATCCATCCACAAATGAGTGGAATAATATACAACAGGATATTATTTAGCCAAAAGAAGTGAAGCTCTGGTATCTGCTACAACATAGATTAACTGTGAAAACATGATACTAAGTGAAATAAGCCAGGCACAAAAATAGAAATATTGTATTTGACTTATACAAAATATGTAGAATGTGAAAATTCATAGAGACAAAGTAGATCGGAGGTTACCAGGAGCTGGGGGAAGAGAATGAGAAATTCCTTCTTAGTGGTAACTGAATTTCTGTTTAGGGTACTGAAACAGTTTGGAAATAGATAGTAGCACAACATTGTAAATTTGATTAAAGTCACTGATGTTTATGCTTAAAAGTTTCCATTTTAGTCATTTTTCTATATATAATTGAAATATAGTTGATTTACAATGTTGTGTTAGTTTTCAGGTGCAAAACAAAGTGATTCAGTTAAGTATTAGTTTTCAGATCCTTTTCCATTATACATTATTGAAAGATATTGAATATAGTATTTTAACTATACAGTAGGTGCTAAACAATAGGTCCTTATTGTTTATATATTTTATATATACAGCATGTATCTCCTAAAACAATGATACAAATGAACTTCTTCAGAAAAAAGAAATAGACTTACAGTCATAGAAAAACTCATTGTTACCAATACTGTATATATTTAATCAAAGATATTATCTTCTTCTGTTTAGGCCAGATTTCAAAAATCATACTTGATGTAATTTTTATTTTATCTTCAATATCTGAACCAAGCTACAGACCACATATGGCTAATGCCCTATTTATGTGGTTCTGTTTTACAGCACTGTTTTACTTTCATTAGGGTTTCAAACTCATATTGATATTTATTGGCATTGTAACATGTGAACCTGACCAGGTTGCTACTAATAGCTGATAAACACATAAAATGATACCCAGTATCACTGCTCAGCAGAAAAATTTACATTAAACCTACTATACATTCATTGGAAGAATTAAAGTAGTAAGACTGATGATATCATACTGGCATAGAAATGGTGCAGCTAAAACTCTCATGCATTGCTGTTGTAAATGTAAAATGGCATAACTCTGGAAATGAGCCATTTTTTTAAAAAAAGGTAAATATGTACTTTTAATATGATCCAGCCATTCCACTTTCAGTTATTTTCTCTAGAGAAAGGAAAACACACTGTAATTTCATTGGGAATTTAACTCGACTGACACCTGAACTTTTGTATCCCCTGTTAAAAGTCTGACATAACATCTTACTACCACTATTCATCTCTTTCTCTACACAGCAAAGCTGCTTAAAAGTTTTACTCACTCAAACCCTCTGTCTCTCCTTTTCCCCTCAGTCTAGTCAGTCTTCTTCCCTCACCATTCAACAGAAATTGTGCTAATCAAAGATAGTAATTAACTTCATCCTGTCAAAGGTAATGATCAATTCTTTGACTTTGTCTTACACAAAGTATCAGCAATATTTGTCACAATTAACCACGCTCTCCTTTTTTGAAACACTTGCCTCTCTAATGTCTTTTTTCAGGTCACCGTTTGAATTACATTTTCGCCCTCAATTACCACTCTTCACAGTTTGTTTTTGTTTTTTTTCCTGGCTGGTTCCTGTTTACAAGACTTCTATGTGTTTTTGTGCCCAGGAATCTATTACTGCCTTTTCTTACTGACGTACAATCTGCCTCGATGTCACATACTATCTGTTAGCTGATAATGTAGAAATTTACTGTCTCCAACAGGGAAGTCTTAGTGCTAGAGCATACACCCAGTTACCCACTCACAAACTTCATCTGGATGTCCAAAATGCCTCTCAAAGTGAAAGTGCTCAAAACTTAATTATGCTGTCAGTCTCCAATCTGTTAGCCCAGATTTCTCTCTGTAACCCATGGCAAGGGTAGGGTAGTGGGAGCAGCCTTTCTTCTGTATTCTGTCTTGAGTACAAACCATATTAGAATGTTAGCCTGCCTGCTTCCACACACCTCACTGATTGATATCTCAGCCTATATATAAGGCAAATGGAACAACAGCAAGAAAATACTAAAAATCACAGAAATAAAAACAATTCTCTTTCAAAACAGAAGTGTAAAAAAAGACTACTCTGATAAGCCCATAAAAGGTTGACTTTTTTTTTTTTTTTTTTTTTTTTTTGGTATTCAATATGGTGACTGTCAATATGGTTCCTCTCCTAGAGGATAATTTATAAGTTGCTAAATACAATACAATGTTTCAATTTCCTTGCTGTCCCTGCTTATTACAACATTGGTATTTCTTCTTACCCTCTATTCTCTCTTGTCATTTGAATCATTCTTCTGAATCCTTACTAATGTCTCTGAATTTCTGATTAGCCTAGAGTGTTGCCCCTTCTTTCTTGGCTTGGCCTTTGAGTTTGATTTATACACAGGTTCCTGCCCTATCTATGTATATATATATTTTTTTCCATAATTCTTCCATCTACTCACAGTTTTGCCACTTAAATTCAAATGTGTCCACTTAGTCATACAGGCCAGAAACTTGAGCATAATCTACTGTTTTCCTTCTGTATCAACATTACATTCTATAATTCAGTAATATTACCAGTTTTATCAAGTAAACATTTACCTCATCTACCCATTTATTTGTTCCTTTCATTAGTGCCAGGTCTGATTCCTCCTTATTATTGAGTGATTGTAGTTAATTGTAATTAATTTCTTGTTCTGTAGTAATGCAATCTCCTTGACCCTAACCTTAAGTAGGTTTTATTTCTACCTGTCCAAAGTGGTTTATTTTAAATGAAACTATGATTGTGATATTCTTGTGCTTAAAATGTTTTCAGTGCCTCTAAATGACTAAGAACATAAACTTGAGCTTGTTATCATCACACACAATACTTCCATCACTGATACCTCTTTAATCTCATTCATCTCTCCATGTTTAATTTCTATACGTCCTTGTCTTTTTTTTATATGAAACTAGATGAAACTGTCATATTTATAGTTCAAAAATGGTTAAGTATTAGCAATTTCACAGTGTCTGATCAGTCTTTTACTCTAGTAATAGTGGGCTGCCTGAAGTTTCCAGAATGTTATTTCTTGACTCTGTGACTCTGCCAGTCTTGTTAAGAAAAATGTGTCAAGTTCCTGACTTCAGAATCATACACTATTCTGGTAGCTTTTGTTTATGCTTCTTTGTTAGACCTCTCAGTGATCTTTGCCTCCTTAACTATTCCTTGTAATTATTCTTAACTGTACTGAGTCAAATAATCATGGAGGTCCTAACAGATTTTGTACTAGTCCACACATAGACTAATGACATATATTGGGAATAAGAGCATGTCTGTCTACGCTTTTGCCCCTTTCGTTTTATGTTACTAAGTAAGTGATGTGAGGGGTCTGGAATTAGTTTTCTCTATTGTAAAATGAGAGTAATAAGACATATATCGTAATAATGACATAACTCTTTTTATAACCATAATGGTACATGGTAAAAATATTATAAACTTTAAAATATATATTGATATAAATTATGACTCTTAGGAGACTTCCAAAATAAAGCCAGGACCAGAAAATTATCATCTATGTATTGTAAGTCAGATTTATAAAATATTAGAAATAAATGAATATATTGAAGCCTCAATCTGAAATAAAAAGTGATGAAAAATGTTGCTATAATTAATAATAATAAACTGTAAAATTCTATAAAAAAGCTATGAGCTTCCCCAAAGTAATATAAACACATTAGTTGCATTAATATATTTTTGTGTATGTCTCAACTAATACTATTTAAATTATTATGGAAGGTTAAAAATCTCAAGAGAAATCAACTTTCCTAATCATTATTACAGTTCTCATTTTCTCTTTAATTTTAACAAGCTATTTGAAATGAAAAGGTAAATTTATATTGTGCTGTCTCCTGGATTCTTCAGATAACTTACGGATTACTTTAATGTAACAAAAAGATGTTTTATGTAGTATCAGTACAATTAGAATAGACCTTCATCATACTTTTCTTTGGAACATAACTAATGAGAAAGTAGAATTACTAAAATAAGCTCATAATGAGATGATCTTTCTGTGAGTGACTAAAATCTTAACAGCGCTTAAACATGAGGTCACATGATTCAATGTGTCCTGACTGACTTTACAGTAGATTATGTTTACCCAGGACCTGGTTTCCTTCTATTTCCTCTCTTAACATGTTGGGTCCCTTACAGTTACAACAGGGTTTTAGCAATTACAGGCATTGTTTCTTCACAGAAAAAAAAAAAAAAAAAATCCAGAGGCAGAAAAGGCAATTTCTCTTTGTTTTTCTACTTTTATTATGGAGAGGAAACCCCTAAATGTAAGAGAAACAGACCTCCTCACACCTAGCTGATGACACACGTACCAGTCACCGGCATTGGTAAAATAAATACCTTGATTATCTCAAGTAACCAATATGCCTTATCTCTAGCTGGGGAAGGGCAGGCCTGACTCCTCCACCTGGGTAAAACTTGGAATTGTTATCCAGGACAAAGGAAAGAATAGTGGTTGCCTAGGAAAGAGATTTCAGAGGCTTGCTCTAAACTAAATTCTGCTCCAAATACAAATCAGTGAGATTTAGATGTTCAAAATGTATATCTGCATAATCATCACAAGGAGAGGAGATCGAGATAGTGACATGACAAAGAGGTCAAAGACAAGGAGGAAAAGAGAGGCAGAAGAAAAAGAAAAGGGAGTTGAAGAGAAAGAGGAGGGAGGGGAATAACATCACAATGCAGTAAACAGAAAAATTCCAAATAAGGTATCCTAATGAGAGGTTTTCAACTTGTGGTTCTCGGGTCCAGGTGGGCAGCAGATTTACTACAGAAAACCCTCAAATTCATGGTTTCCATACATGATCTTCTGAATGAATTGAAGCTTTGCCTCACATATTTATGTGATAATAGGTGCAACTGCAATGAACCAAATCCAAGTTGCTTTAAATGGGTTACGGGACCATTATAGCTTTCATTTAAAGACGACTAATACTGGATATATAGTGATTACCCTACTGGGATCTGTGAACAGCTTTTTTACTTTGGCAAAGAAAAAGTGAGGACCACTGATAAAGACAGTGATTAATACACAGTGGGAGCTTCAAACTGAAAACCTAAGCATTGTGCCCAGCGCACCTTCATTTATACCTTCATGTCTAGAGTTCTTCCAAGATAAGTTCTGTGGGATTGAGGCTTTTCATTAGGTAAGTCACTGTGTTGCTGGTGGATGTGACCGGTGTTCCAGGTCTTGTCCCGTCCCAGAAAGAATTCAGAGACAAGACGCAGTAGTTAAAAAAGTAAAGTGAGAACTTACTAAAGGATGAATAGTACACTCTCAAGAGGAGAGCGGGCAGGCTCAGGTGAGATGCTGCCCTGTGTTTCTTTGGCAAGTTAAGTTACATAGGGTGTAAAAATGAATGGACAGAATATTCACTGGGGAGGGAAGGGTTTGGTGTCATATTCTCTGATTATCATCCCAACTCCACCTTCCCAAAGGGAGGAGGGATTTTTGTCCTTATTTACTCTGGATCAGAAGTGTCATGGCGTCGGTGCGTGATGGGTACTTCTAATCAGCAAGGCTAATTTTATTGAAATGAGGACAAAATGAGCAAAAGGTTACATTTGGACACTGGAAATTTCTGCCTTTTCTCACCTTTGTTGGTATCCGAACAAAAGGTTTAACCCCTTTTCAGCCCAAAGGTTCCTGCTTTTCTTTCTCTGCCCAGGGACCCCTGGTGCTTACATGATGTATGGTTTCCTGCATTTGGCTTGTGCCCCTCCTTTCTGCCCAGTTCCTGCCATTTGGTCTGTGTACCCCTTTCTCTGCTCATATCTAGCTGTTTGCCTGCACTAACAACTGGACCAGTACAGCTATTGATTTATTCTCCTTTGGTATGGCCCCACCAGAAGCAATGGATTATAATTTGGGTCACCTCTAAACATCTTAAATGCAGTGCACATGAGGAAGGAGCTCTCACCCACTGGGTGAAAAATACCCCCAAGCATAAGGTTATTCCTGGGAAATAAATGTATATTGAAGGAGAGAAGGTTTTGGAGTTCTGTCACCTGTGGATTTAAGATTTTCTCAGGTTGAGCTCTCAAGTTCCTCCTACCAGGATCAGGAAAGAAAGGAACTACCTTGCGCCAGAGAGATCTGAACAAAACTCTGTAAGGCATGAAGGATTTGACTGGGATATAGAATGAAGACTGTGATATGGGTATGTGACAAAAAGCAGTGTATTCAGGTGAGGTAAGCAGTAATTTAGAGGTGGGCAAATTCAAGTTGCCAGCTGTAGCAGAAAGGGAAGTGATGGAAAACTGAACTACTGGGAAGTAGATTGGAGAAGCAGGTTAAAACCAAACTGCCATGTGTATGGGGAGTTCCCACGTCCCCCTTAATGACCTGCTTGAGTTAACAGGAGTGTCAACTAGCGATGGGGCTGTGAAAATGAAAAGAGAGAAGAGGTTCTGAAGTGGGCATAGGCTCTGGAAATACAGACAGCTTGGACTGAAATCCTGGAATCCCCCAGGGCAAGATCTTGGCCCATTACTTATAAATCTCTGTGCCTCAGTTTCTACATCAATAAAGGCAGGAAAGTAATACTATCTACCTTCACATTTTGAGGGTTAAGTGAGGTATTATTAAATAGAGGGCACTTAGGAGAATACCCAGACATTAAGAAGTGCTCAATAAATGTTAATATTATTTCTAACTCCCTTAAGTTTAATTATGAATGGGGAGGAAAAAAAGCATGAAAAAAACATCTGAAATCATTTACCTTTTAAATATACAGCTCAATATTTGGACTAGTACATTATCATGGGGCCTATCTTATTAGTTCAGAATATTTTTCAAGATGTCTGTGAACAATGGCTCTTTTATCAAAATCCATATAAACACATGATATCAAAGTGTTCAAAGTGATCACTTTGCAAAGAAAAGATAATTGTTGTGAGAGGGTTCAGTGTATTTTATACATATCACTTATTTTTCTTCAGATAATAGAATAATGGCAGCAAGCAGGATTATGTAAATGCAGGGCTGTAAAAGCAGCTTAGTTCAGCAGACTCACTGAGGGTCATGCATTAACAATTTTATGAGCAGCCCTCTGACAAGAAAAGAATTTAAAATACTAGATGACAACATTCAGTTGAATTATTTTCTTCAGGAGGGAGTTCTAAAGCTTCTGTTTGAGAGCTCTGTCTGAGAAAAGGCATGTTGTATATTTTTCTTGACAACTTACATTTGTGCTAAACAAGGCAGACATACCTTGTGGCGACGTAATCTGCTCCTAAACATAGTTTTTAAAAAATGAACAAGGCTCTAAGTAATTATCAATAGACAAAGTGACATTGCTACTTATGTAAGCATGTGATTAACAGGAACTGCATAATATAAATGGCAAGGCAAAATAAAATCACAAAAGCATAACAAAAAATACACATCACTATCATCAGTTACTTGTGTGAATATCTTGGAGAATATTCACAGTAGACATAATTGGGGGGAAAAAATGAATGAGCACCATTTATAGACTTGCTGCCATGTGCCGAGCATTTTTTTCTGTGTTAGCCGCTTTAAGCCCTGCAACTACTTTTGTGTTAGGTATTATTGATTTATTTTATCAATTTAGAAACTGAGGCTTGGATTTCAGGTCTGTCTCAGTTCAGGTCCTAAATTCTTAATTACTATACTCCTGAAATTATAGTATATGAACTTTTGGATTAGAACTACCAGAAGCTCCTGATAAAATACACATTTCTAGGACCCATCGCATAATTAAGCTGGGCTCTCTGGGACTGGGGTCTAGGATATGCATTTTAACATGCTCCCAGACAATTCTGATTTTCAGCAAAATCTGACACACATTGCTTTATTGACTAGCAAAGTCAGTTTGCTCTTAACTTCATTCCTAAATCACGTAACATTAAAATCATTTTACAGATTAAAAAACTGAGTTTTAGAGATGTGATTATCTGAAATTGTAATAAGTTGTGTAAATTCACTGAATAATTGCCAAATGAATTTCTGGATAGTTAGAAATAATATACTAGTATAGCTAGCAAATAAATAACTGATTTTTAAGAATGCGTCCCCAAGGACTGATTATGCTCCTATTTTATGCTGATGATGATAATGATGGGTATTTATAGGAGCAAAAAAATAAATTTTAGGCATAATTTCTGCCATCAAATTTCTTAAAATTGTCTTGTTCATTGCTGGCTTTATAATGGAAGTCTTTGTCTATTGATAAAAAGAGAGGAGAAACATGTTTTATTTAGTCTAACTTATTCTGCATTAAGGATCTCATCATTAGTCTGAACCTTTATTGTTGTATATTCCTTTTTTGCATTTAATTTTATCTGAAAGTGGCAAGCCTGATTGTCCCCACACATGATAAGTAGCATAATCTGTGCAACCATCAAAAGTCAGACAACATATTAAAGTTTGTCAAAATTATTTTGGGAGGCTCTAGGACAATTTTCATACTAAAACATCCTAAAATACTGTTAGAGTTTTAGAACCATAGCTGTTACTAATTAAACTTCATAATGTATTATATGCAGGTAACTGTTGGGAAACTAATAAAATTGGTGGTTGAATGTATTTTAGTGAAAATTGAGCTGAACTGACTTGTATGAGTTTGAAGTTAACAAATTCAGAGCTACATGGGATCGTAAGAAGTGCAATATAAAGGAAAGCAATCTATACATGTGCTAAGTCTAAGAGTATTTCATATACTTGTTACTCTCTCAGGATATTATTATACTAGCTCTATCTAGTGGTCACATACAAATATTACACTTAGCTAATACATATAAATTAAGAAACATGTTTTCTTTAATTTGCAGTTATTTCTCTTAATTCATTTTACAAAAAATGAATGCCACATGATGTAAAGGTACAGAATTGTCACCTCATTCTATTCATTGGCACTAAGCTTGCTTTGCAATTTTTTTTCTTTACTGTTTCACTTAACATGAGATCTACCTAATTTTTAAGTGCAAAATACAGTATTGTTAATTATAGGTCCACTATGTAGTACAGCTGACCTCTAAAACTTAATCATATTGTGTAAGTGCAACTTTATACTTACTGAATAGCAACTCCCCTTTTCTCTCTCCTGCTGGTCCCTGGCAGCCAATATTCTACTCTCCTCTTCTGTGTTTGACTGTGACAGAAGTCATTTTTAAACCAAGCTTTGTTATTAAAATTGAGAACTTTTGACCGAAAGAAGTCGTTTAGCACATTCAAAGTGAGAGGAAAGAGACTCTCTGATGTGAGTAGCTGCAAAATCACATAACAAAGGGTATGGATAGAGGGAAAAGTGAAGAGTGGTGGTCATATTTCCAATCTATCACAAGTTTCAAGGAATTTTAAAATATGCATTTTTATTCATTTTGAGTAGGAGTTTCACAGATGTTCTATTTCTATAATTTAACGAGGCCTTTTTTAAGTTCATGGACAAACTTCCATTTCTTTTTCCGTAAATTTTAAGAGTGGTAGTAACTGTCCCTTTTGATGGGGATAGGTCGATAAATATCTTTGTTTGCAAGTGAAATACAATTAACTGCAACTTTATCTTATATTTCCACCCTCAGCTCAGCTCTCTTCCCCACTCAAAGTCAGTATCCTCCAGTGGAAATAAAAGCTTTGGACTGAGAATCAGAGGACCTGGGTTTAGCGCCCCACGATGTCGGCCGCTTGGTCCGAGAAAACTCATTTCCTTTCGCAAGCACTTTGTTTTCCCTTCTGTACAATGAGTATGGAACTGAGTAGCTTCCAAGGTTTCTTCCAACTCTTTTTTAAATATTAGGGTTTATTCTAGCATTTCTTGTGACAAAACCCTCACAAGCCATTGTTGTCTTTAATAGCAATTAACATTATTCATTTTAACTGGCAATTGTCATGCAATTAAAAAACATCTAAATATGCTTAGACTAGGACATGCACATATCAAAGACAAAGAAATTATTTTCAGTATCTTCGTGACAATAACCAGTCTGGTTTATAGGCTTTTAACATGTAATTTTACAAGAACATTCTCTGAAGAAGAAAGACAAAACAAAACTCCCCATTATTCCCAATGTCAGTTGGAATGGTTCTGTAAATGATATATTAGTACATTGTACTTTCAATTATTCACACTTGAAAAATGCTAAGTGTACATATGTCTATCTCTCTGTCCATCCATCTGTCCATCTAGCTACCTATCTGTTTGATTTCTATAGACTGCCTATCAGAGATAGAATTGTTGGGTTATATACATATTAATATAGCTTTGCTCTCAAAAATTAATTTACAATAGGAATATTGTTTTCTAAGCTTTAATAAACATATCACTGTAATGTAAGAACATTAGGTGAAGTCTAAACCGGGTGACGCATATGCAGGGATGAGGGCTATTCAGGGACTCTATGAACCATCTTTTCAACTTCACTGTAAATCTAAAGGCATTCCAAAACAAAAAGTTTGCTCTTTCTTTTTACATTATTTAAATAATCTAAACATTCATTTGTAAGGAAATAAAAAATAAATTGTGGGATATCTAGACTATACAAGATATAACAATGAATTAACCAGGTTTATATATGTCGATACAGATAGAGCTCATAACATATAGTTCTGGGAAGCAAATTATGGAACAACATAAGATTTAATTAAAATGATGAAAATGCCTAAAATACTATGTATTTTTCTCTATTCATATATATGTAGGAAATTTTTTAAATCATGGACATGATTTGCACTTAAATGTAGTAACAATGGAATATTACAGGGAAGGGCAACATAAGAGAATTAAACTTAATCAAGAAAACATGCAGCAAATTTTTAAACAACACAAAATATAAAATCACTTAACTTCAGAAATATCTGTTGTGCACGTTAGTCTAATACAATGTATTTGTCAGTTATGTCTCAATAAAATTGGGGGAAAAACCTGTTGCAAAACCATCAATGAATTCTCATTAGGAAATTCTAATTTTCACTTCATTTTCTATATTTTATCTAAATTTCTATATTGACCTAAACATGGAATAACTTTGAACATCACCTATTTTGTCTCTGTCAGTATCCTCGAAGTATCAAATTTGGCTCGTCCTTTCCATCCTCATTACTCTCATTCCAGTCTTAATGAGCTCCTCTAAACTCTCACAAGTCTGCTGCCTGTTGCCTTTTTTTTTAATTGGTCTCCCTGTCTCCGGCTCATCCACACTCTGACTCATCCTATGGCTGATCAGTGTTCCTCAAGTACAACACTCATTTAACCTTATCCTACTCAACCACCTTAAATGACAGCCAAGTATCAATTACATTAAACACAAGTCCATGTGTCTCATTTTCAAATAATTCCACAAAATGGCCTCAGCAGAACCTTCCAGTCTGCTACCCACTTCTGCTGTGCGTTTACGTAATACTGTAGTTGTTCAGCACAACCAGCTGCTCCCAGACAAGTTTCATGCTTTTTCCTCCTTCATTCCGTTGCACCTGTTAGCTCTTCAGTTTGGAATGACTTCTCCTGACACTTTGCCTTCTGAAATCCTATCTATTCTTTAAGGGAAAAAATCTTTAATTATGTTCTTTTGTGATACTTTTCTGATCAAGATTGACTTAACCCCTACCTGTCCAAAATATGACATTTCTGTCTTGTAAGCACACACAGCATTTAACTTGTACATTTTAATGACACATGAGTATAGACAGATTTATATTTACCTTAAACCTTATTAAACTGTTAGCCTTGAGAGGTTAGGATTTATGCCAGTCACATCAGTTGGCATAGTTTAGGAGATCAATCTTAAAATAGGTATATTTGGATATGTAATTTATGTAATTGAAAAATAGTGCTAGACTATTTGGCATTAAAATAGTTTATATAATTATGGAAGTTACTTATAGGCATGGAATCTACTGACAAGTAACTCAGCACTTGAGTAACCAACTCAAGCAATCATCTATTGAATAAAACATAAAAAAAAACTCCAAGCCAGCACTTCACAAAGAAAACAGACTCCATTTTTGTATTAATTAATGTATTTCAACAAAGCTATTGAGCAAAATGAAAAAGAATTGTTCAGGAAAGTACTATTTTAAGGGATATTTACATTAACAACAATCATTAATAGATTATAATGATTTTTATATATGATGTCATAGCTTTTACCATATCCTCATGACAATACTAAAAAAATTAGCCTTTGCTCCTGACTAATCTCATTTCAGTGAACCAACTAGCATTCCTTTATGCTTTCTATGACCATATCAAAATAAATAGAAGGTTTTGAAAATTTCAAGAAGTCACATTGTAAAGGTGTTATAGAAGTAGAAATGCTAATTTAATGTAAAATTTTTATTTATGATGAATTATGGTAAGAAGATACAGATATACAGAAACTAATTCACTCTTTATTTTTTTAAGTGGAATAATAAAATATGTTCTGGCTAAGTGAGTAGGATAGACTAGCCCAGTTTTTCCAAAATGGAATTCTGAAAAATAACTTGAAACTTTCTAGATGTTAAGTGAAAAGGAGGTTCTGAGGCAAATTTGGCAAACACTACACATAATAGCCATCTCTTGGAGAGCTACAGTGCGAATTAGCATATATATAACTTTCAGAGTTCTTGTTATAAATATACTAGCTAAATGTATTTAACCTGACGTTTCCCAAATTTACAATGCAGAATTATTTTTACAGAATGTTTATTTAGCATTTTTTCTTTCAAGAGTTTAGAAAATGCTATACAAGATTCCCATCATTGGTCCTTTGTGCATCAAATATTTACTGAGTGCCTTCTACAACCTAGGCACTCCGTAGGTACTAGCGTGGATAGAAATAAAAGGCACATTCCTTGCAGTCAAGAGTTCTCACAGTGTAACAGGGAGGGAGACATGATAGCACTTCATTATGTAGTTTCAATGGATAGAGCTAAATATAGAGGGCTGTCTTGTAAATGCCTAGAATGTTCTCCTGGCTGCAAACTTAACTCTAATTACTAACAAATCACTGATAGACAGGGGTTGGGCCAAGGCAGTTTTACTAGAATATGAAAGTGAGCTTTAAAGAACGAGGCAGAGTTGGAGCCCTTGAAAATGAAAAAGGGCTTAAAATATCCTCACTCATTTGAAGAACGGTAGGTGCTTTGAAACAGAATTCATAATTTGGAAAGAGGGAGTAATAAAGCACCAGAGAGGTAGGCAAGAGGCAGATTTGTTCTTCCTGTCCAATTAAGACTTGTGGATGTTAGGGGCAATTGGAATAATTTAACATAAATGACATAAACCAATATATTTTAGAGTTTTGTGAATGGATTGGGGGGGACAATGGAGAGGCTGCTGTGGACATCACAGAATTATTGTATAGAGTGCATTTCTTTTTTATTTTTATACAGTTCATATCTAACCAAATATAAATCCCTTGCATTGTTCTTCATTCCTTCACACATCTCCATGATCCCATTTGGCACTATTTTCCATCTGCCTTAAGAACTGCTTTTGGAATTTCCTTTAATGTCGGTTAGCTGATGACCTAAGTGTTTATTTGCTATACAGAATGTCTGTACTTTACCTTCAATTTTAAACATTTTTACTGGGTACATAATCTAGACTGGCAGATAATTTCATTCAGCAATTGGGAGATATATTTTTAGGCTTCCATTATTCCTTTGAGAACAAACTCTTGACTATACTATTGACCTTTTCCCATGGGGTACAGTTCACATGAAAGGGTCCCAGCTGATGCTGAGCTGCTCTTGACGAGGCGGGGGGTGGGGGGGTAATGCAGCTAATACGCTTCCTGTACTTTTCCATGAGGCCATTTTTGACCCTTGATCTCGGCAGGGATTTTGCTGAGTTTTCTTTGTATTCTGAAGCTTTCCCTGGGCTATGTGAATGTTCAGTTTGTAGTTGTTTATTGCTTTTGTTGTTTTTGTTTTTTTGTTTTTTTTGTGGGGAAGTTGAGCATTGAGGCATCCTAGCCCTCCAGCTTGCTGAAATCACCTGTCTAGAGTACATTTCTTACTTAAAAAAAAAAAAAAATTGCATTTCTGTCTCAGAGCTTCACTCTGCTTGCTAATTATTATACCTCGTTGTCTCTGAAGCATAATTTGGTAACTGCTTTCAATTGTTGAAGGTTATGTTTAAATGTCTTCTCCCATTCTAACACACATGCTTCAAGAACTAGGAAATAGTAGGAATGAAATTTCTTTCTGAGAATAACCCTGTGAAATAAACAACACATCTGAGTTTAAATATCCTTAAGTATTTTAGGAGGTGAAAAATAGCTTTCAACTAGGAAAAGTGACCAAAATTACCAAAAACTTTAAAATTATATACGCATCTAAAGAAATAATATATAAATTAGAAGTTACATGTGGCAAGTGGAGGTAGCTGTTGTCTAGTTGCAGAGCACATACCAGAATAAATAAAAGTACAATTTTGTCAGCCATGGTGCAAGTAATGTTCCCAGGGAAGCTACGTTAGCTACTACATTTGTGTATGGTGGTCCTATTTGTGTGACTGTTCCTAAAGGTAAGATGGTTGAAAGGAGTTACCGTTAACAGATTTTAATGAATGTGATAAATGCCTGTGTATATATTCTCATGCTTTTTTGGATAGGTTTCCAGCCTGAAAGACAGCTTCGGTTGTGTTTAATTCTGGCCAATCTTACTAGGTCTGATAAACTCAGCCCTTTTTAATTTTAGAAGATACTGTATGGAACCCACCCTACTACTAGTTACTATATGCTACTTGATTTTTGTCATAAGGGCATCTCAGCCTCTCTTGTCTGTATCTGAAGTAACAATCATTTCTATAACATAATGCTATCCCTGTGGTCTCCATCTCAGGTGCTCTTCCAAACTTCCACCTAGGCACATATACAGGGTCATCCTTGATTCCTCCCATTAACTGAGCTTCTGTTTATGTAATGAAACATACAATCTATTTTACCTCCTAGACATTTCTTTAATCATCACTTCTTTCATAAATAATATTGCAACAGCTTTCTAACTGGTTTTCCCAGTCACTTTTGTCACTTTCAAATCCATTCTGAGTCAGTTTCCTGAGTTCTAAAATAAAATTTTCATTACTTATTTTCCTAATTAATTTCCTAATTAATTATGCAAGTGACCACTCCATTAACTATAAAAAGGCTACACCCTGTCTTGTGACTACTTTACACATCCTCCCCCTCACCACCTTTCTAAATAACAGTAATATGGAAAGTTTCATGGTGTTGGTTTTACATAAAGCCCCCCAAAGCCAGACTATTTGGTTCAAAAAATGTGTTAAGCTCTTTTTTTGGCTGGCATCACATAATTTACATATCTAGAAAATAAATATATATACACATGAAAATCATTATATATGAAATATATATATGTATGTTTTATTGACTATAAAACAGGATGAAAATAGTAGTTCCTAGGTCATATGGTGGTTAAGAATTAAATAAAATACTACATAAAATTTTGTGAAGCATCCAGTAAATATTAACTATAATACTTATTGATCAACATATATGCCCCAACCATTGACAATGATTGTGGTGTTATACTATGTGAATTCACCTGTCATGTTCCAAGTCTCTGGACTAATTCCAAGGACACACTGTACATAGACTAAAGAACAGACATTTTTTAAGGGACAGCAGAAATCCACACAGGCCAAATGTCAAGAAGAGAAAACAAGCAATAAGTCCCCTGTCTTCCCATTATCCGCCCAAGATATTCTAGCACCAGAGTTCCTCTGAGCACTTACAGTATAAAAATGTTCTCCCCCCATGGGACCGCTATTTTCTGTTACTTCTCTTTTCTTACGGAACAGGTAAGGAGAGCAGTCTTGTCTGTGGAGGAATATTCACAATGTTTGGTGCTGGACCAAACCTTAAACTGGAGTTGCCAGCTGTTCATAGATAATTGGCTGGGGTGCTTATTTTCACAATCACCTGGAAAACCTGGTATATGACAGATGTATTTCGAACAGAGTGGCAAGGACACGACTCACCAGGACCACATAGAGAGCTGTTTTAACAGTACTTATAAAAGCAGGGAGAACTGTTTGCATAATCCAGGTGTGGCGATGGCTTGGATCATGAGGTGATAGTAGAAGTGGTGAAAGGTGATCATACTGTAGGTACATTGTGAATATAGAAATGGCTTGAAGTGACAATGTGGGCCATGAAAAAAACAGGAGAATATAAGGTGATTTACTGGTTTTGTGTTCTGATGAACTGGAAAAATGGACTCCCCCTGGACTGACATAGATTTCTTTTAGGGAGAGAAGTTGGGGAGGGAGTGATCATCACACTGTTTTGATAGAGCTCATCCCTGTATTTATGTGCTAAATCACATGACTGTTACAGTGGTCCTGGGAAGGGGTCTGTGGTCACCTCTTCGCAGTATAGAAGGAATTTGAAGAGAAATCATTGTTTTATTATCTGTTTTAGTTGCCATTGGTTATTATAAACTGTAAATATATCAAAATAATCATTGAAGTTATTTAGTTTATTACTTCTAAGCTAGCACACTGTAGAATGTCCTTTGACTGGCTAAGCACCATCAGATTGATAGAGTAGCAGTTAAGAGTACTGGTACTGAGGTCAGAATCCCAGCAATTAATTCCTGGTTCACTAACTGTAAGATATTGAGAAAGTTATTGAGCAAATCTAGGTTTCATATTCCTCACTGGAGTAAGAGAAAAGTTAAACTCCAGTTTCTAGTATTAAGATAAAATAATCTAATGCACTTAACACCCTCAGTAGAGCACCTGGCACTAAGTACCCAATAAATATTAACTTTAAATTATGAAATTTTACTGTTTTCTTCAACCTGTAACAAATTATTTTCTTCTTATATAGTAAATCACTATGTTTTATTAAATAAATCTAGTAAGTTTAATATCCTATTTTTCATATGAAAGATAACCTTGTATTGGTTCTTTCATCTCAGTAATTCTTTTATTTTTTCTTACCTACTTTAAACATGAAATGATCAATAACCCAACAGCCATAAAGTCTATGTTAAAACAAAGACGAATGTATTTTTCAGCTTTACTGAGGTATGATTGACAGATACAGTAATTTTTATCTTTAAGGCGTACAACTTGATGGTTTGACACATGTACACATTGTGAAATAATCGCCACAATCAAGCTAATTGATTTATCCATCACTTCACATTGTTTGTTTGTCTTGTTTTTTGGTGAAAACAGAAAAATCTATCCTTCAAACAAATTTCAAGTAGGTAATACAGTATTGTTAACCATAGTAACATTGCTGTACATGAGATCTCCAGAATTTACTCATCTGGCACAATAAAACCTTTTCAGCATTTGGCAAATATTCCTCATTTCCCCCTTCCACCCTACCCCAGCAACCACCATTCTACTCTCTGCTTGTATGAACTTGGCTACTTCATATTCCACCTATGCCATGCAGTATGTATGTGTGTCTAACTTACTTTACTTAGCATACTGTCCTCCAGGTTAATTCATGTTATTGCAGTTGTAGGATTTCCTCCTTTTTTGAAGACTGAATAATGTTTCTGAGTATGTTATGTGTCCTGCATTTATTTTATCGATTCATCAATGGATTTCAGGGTTGTTTCTATATCCTGGCTATTGTAAGTAATGCTGCAATGAACATGGGAATGCAGATATTTCTTAGACATAATGATTTCATTTCCTTTAGATATACATCTAGAAGTGAGATTTTTGATCATAGGTAGTTATAGTTTTAACTTTTTGAGGAAACTTCCTACTGTTTTAATATAAAGGATGTACCAATTTACACTTTCATGAACAGTGTACGATTCCCTTTTTCCACATCCTTGCCACACATCTTTTGTCTTTTTCTTGGTGACAGACATTTTAACAGGTGTGAGGTGATAGTTCATTGTGGTTCTGATTTGCATTTTCCTATTCATGATGGTGCTGAACACCTTTTCATTTAACCTTTAGCCTACTTGAAGGTTCTCTTTGTAGAAATGTCTATTGAGAGTCTCTCGATCATTTTTTACCAGGATGTTTTCCTTGCTATAGAATTGTGAGTTCCTCATATATGTTGGATGTTAACTCCTTATCAGATATATAAATTGCAGATTTTTCTCCCATTTGGTAGGTTGCCTTTTTATATTGTTGATAGTTTCCTCTGCTGTGCAGAAGCTTTTTAGTTCAATGCAATCCCAACTTGTCTATTTTTGCTTTTATTGCTTTTGCTTTTGGTATATCCAAAAACAACTGTCCAGACCAATGTCAAAGAACTTTGTTTTCTTATAGTAATTTTATAGTTTCATGTCTTATGTTTAAGTCTTTAATTCATTTTGAGTTGATTTTTGTATATGGTGTAAAATAAGGGCCCCATTTCATTTTTCTGTATGTGGACAACCAATTTTCTCAGCACCATTATTAAAGAGACTATCCTTTCCCCATTGTGTGTTCTTGGCATCCTTGTTCAAGACCAGTTGACCATTAAAGCATGGATTTATCTGGTTTCTCTATTCTGCTCCATTTGGCTATATGCCTGTTTTTATGCCAGTACCATACTCTTTTGATTACTAGTGGCTTTATAATATCAGTTCAAAACCAGGAAGTGTGATACTACCAGCTTTGTTGTTCAGGATTGTTTTGGCTATTTGGAGTATTTTATGGTTCCATATGAATTTCAGAATTTTTTTTTCTATTTCCCTAAGTTTTGATATGGATCGTACTGCAACTATGGATCACTCTGAATAATATGGACATTTTAACAATTTTCTAGTCTTGTTTATTTTGGCTATAATCTTTATTATTTCTTCCCTTCTGCTAACTGTGGATTTCATTTGTTCCTTTTGTAGTTTCTTAAATTGTAAAGTTAGATTGTTTAACTGAGATCTTTCTTCTTTTATAATACAAGTTTTGAACAGATAAACTTTCTCCTTAGTCATGCTTTTGCTGCACCTCATAAGGTACAATAAATATGAAAATACAGTTTATCTCAAGGTATCTCTTAAATTCATCTTTTATTCCTCTCTTACCCAATGGTTGTACATGAATGTGTTACTCAGTTTCCACCTTTTTTGTGAATTTTCCTGTTTCTTTTCTGTTACTGATTTCTAGTTTCATTCCACTGTAGTCTGAGAAGATACTTGTTATTATTTTATATTCTTATTTTTTAAGACTTAGTTCACATGCTAGATTACAAAATATCTCGTAGAATATTTTGTGTGCTTGAGGAGAAAGTGTATTTTTCACATGTTGGGTGAAACGTTCTGTGTATGTCTGTCAGGTCCATTTTTTTCTGTAGTGTTGCTAAAGTAAGTGGTTTCCTTACTGATTTTTCTGCCTGAATAGTCTATCCATTATTGGAAGTATGATTTTGAAGTCTCCTACTATAACTGTATTGCTGTTAATTTCTCTTCAGATCTGACAATATTTTTTATATATTTCTGGGTGCTCTGATGTTGGGTATGTATATATTTACAATTGTTTTCTCTATTAAATTGAAATTTTTATCATTATATAATGACTTCTTTGGTGCCATTCTTCTAAAATGTCATTCTTCTAGAAGAGTATTCTTCTTGAGTGCCTGGATTTTTTTACTTAAAGCTTATTCTTTCTGATATAGGTGTAACTATCCCTACTCTTTTGGTTACCATTTACACAGAATATATTTTTAACTACCTTCACTTTCAGCCTATGTGTCTTTATATGTAAGGTTAGTCTCCTGAAGACAGTATCACTGGATCTTGGTTTTTCTTTTTAATTCATTCAGTTACTATCCTTTGTGATTAGGGAGTTTATTTATATTTAAGGTAATTATTGGTAAGAATGAACAAACTTCCATTGTAAGTTCTTTTCTGTTTTGCAGTTTTTTTATTCTTTGCTTTTTGTTGTCTTTGTTTTTTGTAGGGATTTGGTTCCATTCCTTTCTATCTTTTGTGACTCTACAAGACTTTTTTTTTCTTTATACTATGAGGCTTATATAAATCTTTGTTATATCCATCACCTTCAATTTGATAAGAATTTAAGTTCAATTACATAGACAGTCTATACATTTTTTGCCCTCCCCACACATTTTTCTAAAAGTCAGAGCTTATTTATTTATTTTAGTATTGTGAATCTGTTAATCAAATTTTTGTAGTTACAATTATTATTACTACTTTTAACTTTTATATTAGGGTTATAGGTAATTTGCACACCACCATTACAGTCTTATTTTACTCTATTTTACATATTTAAGTTGCTGTTTAACATTTTTAATTCTTTTTGAAGATCCCTTAAGCATTTCATTTAAGGCAGGTCTAGAAGTGACAAATTCCCTCAGCTTTTGTTTTCTAGGAAGGCATTATATCACTTCACTTATATAGTTTTATAGGTTATATGATATTCTTGGTTGGCAGATTTCTTTCTTTGAATATATCATCTCACTCTCTCTTGGCCTAAAAATGTTGTGTTGAGAAAGCCGTTGTTAAACTTATGTTAGTTTCCCTTGTATGTGATGAATTGCTTTTCTCTTGCTCCTTTCAAAATTCTTTATTTTTGACTTATAATTGATATGTTAATACTTTGGTACAGAACTCTATATGTTTAACCTTTTATGGCAACTTTTTGGTATCTAAAGGCTCCTGGATGTTGTTTCCCTCCCACAATGTGGGTAGTTTTCAGTTATTTATTTAAATAAGCTTTCTGTATCTTTCTCTCCTCTTTGTGGAACACCCATACTTCTTATAGGGCTTGCTTAAAAGTGTCCCCTGTATCTTGTAAGCTGCCTCCACTCTTTTTTTCCTTCTCTGAGTAACTGTAAGTCACTTATCTTCAAATTTGTTGCTTAAGTTAGTTGCTGAAGCTCTCTTCCAGTTCTACCATGGGGGATGGGGTTAAAAGGGAGATGTGCCACTGTGGGCTCCTCAGTGGCCAAGATTCCTGAAGTTCTGCCCATCTTTTCCCCTTGTGGCTAAGCAGTGGCTGAGGGGATTCCTCTTGCCATGTACAGTACTGGCCTGGAAGAGGAGGCAATGTAGGTAAAATGTTTTTGTACTTTTATACAGTCATTCTTGTTTTTCTGTACTCTTACTGGGTTGCCGCTGCTTATAATTGTCCTTTGGAGTTAGCACAGAGGTATTTTCACCAGCAGATAGTTGTTTAATCATGGTTATGGGGTTCGAGTGCTGGGACGACCTAGCTGACATCACTCTTCAAAAACAAATACTTTTGAGGACAGAATAAAGTGGTATATGCAGATGGAAAGAAAATAGATTTTATAGGATTTCTGTTTTATAGTTAGGATAAAGAAAATTGGGGCCTTTCTAAGAAATCCTCTCAAAGGAAACCAAAGCTGAAAAGATAATAGTAGGCCCTAAATATTTTTTTTAATTATTAAAAAAAAATCTACTAGACTAAGGGAAAAAATACTATTTAATATGAATTAATTTGAATCAATACCTTGAGAATTGAGGATAGACTAACCAATTACCAGGTAATCAGGATAAAGAATCTTTATTGGATAGAAACCACCACCAACAATTACAGTTGTTCCCTGTATTATTGTTTAGAGTTTTGTTCTGAACTGCAGATAAAATGAGAATTTAAGGGGTTGGTACTTTAATGGCTATGAGTTTTCTAAGTCAACTCTCTGTGGTATTAAAAAATAAGAAATGGTCAAATGACTAAAACCTTAGTTAATCATAAGAAACTGAAGCTTCAAAAACTGCATCCAGAAAAAAAAAGTAGATTAAGATTATAATCTTAATGTCCAAAAAGCAAGTTCTGAAACAGATTTAATTAAATCACAGCTATAATCATTAAGCAAGTCATAAAGCCACTCCAAAGAGCTGAAATTTAGTATTTTAAGAATACTTTGTTTAACATAAATCAACTTGTGATATTGATAATATTCTACTCCACTGACCTACAAAAGTGTAAATTTTATATTTCAACCACATAGGTAAAATATTGATTCTGTATTTCAACAAATATCCCTACCGGAGAAAATTTTTCATCTGGTGGCATAATTCAAAAGTTTCTGCTAAGAAATATTCTGCAGCACATTTTAAAGGCTGTTACTCCTCCAGGCACATTGGCTGTGAAAAATGTTGCAGAACAGAATATTGATACCAAGAGAGGACTCTGATAGTTGACATTTCAGAGCTGTTTGATTTGGATAATAATCCTTCCTTCTTCCTCTCCATTTCTGTTCCTCACTCACATTTCCTCTTTCATTCTCTCCCTACCTCCCACCCCTCTTTGTAAAATGTGGGAAATACAGCATTCAGCTGATACTAAATGGATGCGACATTACACTTACAGGAGAGTGATAAACTCTTAAAAGTCCAAACAGATATTTAACATAATTTCGTTAATATTTTGAGTTATAAAAGTACACATTGTGAGTAAAGGACATTTGTAACTGTATCTACTTATGAAATGTTTTGAAAGTCTATTTTTAAACATATATAGCATTAGATATTTCTGCCTCAAATTACACAAAAAGGATAAATTATGAATAATACATTTTCTCAAAATATAACAGGGTGAAGTTTCAAAGATAAGGTGTTAACCAAGAAGACAATGTGGGCCTTACCTCTTTAATAGCCTTAGGTTCATTTAATGTAAAATATAAAAATTAGAAAAAAGTATTGCCTTATGATCTAGAAAACTAATTCTTTAAATCTAACAACCAAAAATATTCAATATGCATTTCAAATTCTTCCTTATTCGTAGTTATCCACGTTGACTAAAGAAGAAATAAATATGGTACCTTGCCTAGATTTTCATTTTGCTTCACATATGTCATGCTTGTTGCTAAAGATGCCAGGGACCCAGCAACACTAAGGGGCATAGATAAAAAGAAAAGATTCCTCTCTCTAGCTAAAAAACTGGAAAAGAAAAACTTTTAGAAAATAACCATTTTATGCCAAATACTTGTGGCCCCACTGCCACCCATGCCAGCAAAGGCTGAAGGGGAAGCCCCAAATTCCACACTTGCTAGACTGCAACTAAGGCATTCCGAGCCCCTTGCCAAGGTGGGGTCAAAGAGGTCCAAGTAGAGAGTGAGGACTTCCTTCCTTGCTGGGCTGTCATAAACCTCCCCCTCTCAGCAGAGATGTTAGTGAGCCTATGTAGAGGTCCTGAACATCCACCTCTGCCCGACAAATGTGGCAACTCTCCTCCTCCCCCGTGGTGGTTGTCAGAGAAGGCCTAGTGCAGAGACAGGACTTTGACCACTCCCAGCAGTAACTAGCTCCTCATTTCCACAGCGGCTGTGGAAGCCACAAGCAGAACCTGAATTTGCATAGCCCCTGGTAGTAATTAAGTGGTGCACCTCCTTCTCCTGCCAGAGCACTGTTTTATTTCAACAGATGTCTTACTTAAGACAGTCTCATCTGTAAAATGCAAAATACCCAGCTTACAATAAAAACTCACTTCTTATATCAAGAATTAGGAAGATTTTAAACTGAAACAAAAAGATAATCAATAAATGCCAACACTAAAATGAGGAGTTAAAGTGCTCTGACAGAGTATAAAGCAGCCATAATAAAAATGTTTCAATAAGCAATTACAAACATGCTTGAAACAGATTTAAAATAGTCTCAGCAAAGATTAAAGGTATAAAGAAGAACCAAATGCAAGTGCTAGAACTGAATAACATAATCTAAATAAAAAGTTCAGTGGAAAACAGCAGAATGAAGGGGCAGAGGAAAGAATAAGTGACCTGTAAGACAAAAACAATAGAAATTAAATAACAGCAAGAATATACACTGGAAAAAAAAACAGTTAACAAAGCGTCAGAGATCTGCAAGACTGTTTAAAATGTCTAACATTCAGGTCACTGGCATCCCAGGAGAGGACACAGATGGCAGGGCTGAAAGTTTTCAAAGAAATAGCTGGAGGTTCCCACATTTGTCAAAGTAAAGAAATCTAGAGAGTCAAAATTCTAAGCCAACTCCAAAGAGGGTATCTAAAGAAATCCTCATCAAGATAGATGTATCATAATCAAACTTCTGAAAATTAAAAAAAAAAAAATCAGTGAGAGACATTTCCCCTGTGGGGAAAAACAATTTTAATGACAGCAGGTTTCTCATCAGAACCCACAGAGACCAGAAAAAAGTCACATAACATTTTTCAGGTGCTAAAAGAAAAGAGCTGTCATGCCAGAATCCTATACCCAGTGAAAACATCCTTGAGAAATGAAGATGAAAATTAAGACAATTTGTCTTCGACTTACCCTAAAAGAATGGTTAACGAATTCCCCCTAAAAAGAAAGGAAATGATTAAAAAAAAAAAAAAAGAATCTCAAACATCAGGAAGTCTAAATATGGGAAAGCTGAAAGTTTCTTTGTTTCACTGAATTAAAGACATCAGAAAAAGAAAAATGGAGATATCCTAAAGGATGTCTTTCAAAATTCTAAAAGTGGTTTTTCCTAGTTGATCTAAATTTTAAAAACATTTACACTTTTGTTTTTTTTCAAGAAATGTGTATTTTTGCAATCTTCAAATAGTAACGTTCTTTTCATTTCGAAAAAAAATTCTGATATAGCTAACACCATTATTACATCTGATTCAAATACTGACAACTTTGTGAATATTTTAAACCATTCCATCACAGTATTGATTTCTGAGAAGCAAAGGAGACAAGAGTGCAAAATAGAAAAGGAAAATTAAGACAGGATCACACTGCAAACAACATATACTGGATCCTTGTGCTTTATACACAATTCATGTGCACAATGTACTGAAAGGGGCCCCCTAAAAGGACACATGTATTTGTTATAGAAATAATTTTGCCTTCAGCAACAAGTATATATATGTACAAAATTGTTTTGGGATTTAGCTGCAAGTCTAAACACAATTTCTTCTATAATGATACCATAAAGGGGAAGAATCAGAAATACAATAAAACGTAATACAAAAAATAGTGGGATTTATAAAACAAGGCATAGTTATTTGCTCTATAAATAGGCAAAACTAAAGGCTGCTTTGCCCAATTGATTAACAGGTTTTGGAGTACTGTTGTTATGCTATGTTTCAAAGTAGAAAACTTAACAGTTGGCAAACAGTCATCAATTTAAAACCAATTTTTGGGAAATATACTACGTCTTAAATATCAGCTTTTACTATCATGATCTTAAGATCAGACTTACCTAAAGTTAGCTTAAAATTTATCTATGCACTAAAATACTTAGATTAAAAAAATACTGTTCTATATTGACTTTTTCTTTAGTTACTCCCTTGTTTATTCTACTAAAAATTATAAATTCCGAAATGTACAATTGAATTTAGAATATTTTTAAAACTTTTAATAATAAACATAAACATTTATCTTGATGGCATGGATAATTTCATATTCATAATTTTATTCCAAGGACCTCAAAATACTTGACAAAGACTCACATAGTAAATATGTATAAAAAATTAAAAGCATCACTATACTTGGCATAATTCAAACCGTGATAGATTAGCCCTTCTACTTTTCAACTCAAGACAACTACTATACAAAACCAATACAGATGAAATATGGTCAGACACACCAATGATTAAGGAAACACATATACACATTTGCATTGTGGTAACTTTATGTCTATCTGAATTTCTGTGAAAATACTTTTTAGTTGTCATTGTAAATACATATAATATCATTAAAATCTATTAAGTTCATGTAAAAACAAAATTTCAAAGAGCTACTCAAAGAAAATTATCTCCCAATACTACTTGTAGAGTTGAATCCAAATAATATAAAACAGAAACTCAAATTATATACAACTGAGAATTTCATGTGGTAGAGCTTAGTCTGGCTTTAGCACAGCCTGAAGTAACTACCTGGGTTATACTTTGGCTCCAAAGCTCATTAGTTGTTACCTTGATTAATATCTTCAAGAGTCTGTTCTCTCATTTATACAATGTGACTGCTAATATGAGCAATTTCTATGTACTGCCTGGGTACTGAAGGAGATTCCCGACAGTTAGTAAGCCTTCAATAACTGTATTTATCAGTATGATCATATCATTTAATTTTATTTAGGCATGATTTTTCAATCAGATATGTGAGTGAAATAACTAATACTGAACAATTTTCATTCTTTAGAACACCGATCTGCTTCTTTAATGAAAAGTACATGGCTCCTTCAGTAATATCACAGACCATATTCCTCCTTGCTCTTCATATAATTAACACTGGTACTCTATTATACATTGTATGTCTAAAATCTATTATATGTCTTCTTTAATCCCCAAATCTTTACAAATCAAAATTTTTGATTATTGATTTTGTTGTATTTTATTTGTTCACTGATCCCAAGCTAATCTTAATTCATTCATAACTGATATCAGCCTTTTTAAAGTCTTGATCTTTTTTAGCCCACATATGTGGGATGGTTTTGGTTCATTTAGCTCAGAAAATGGATTACAGGTTTATTTAACTTTCATGAAGTTATTTTAATGTAACATTTATATGTTTCACAGGTAAGTGGTAAATGAAGTATAATATCCATACAATGCACAATAAATCTAATTCAACCAGCCAGTTTTCAGAGAATGCAACAATTACAGTAATTGAGAATACATTTTCCATTGCAGTGAACAGTTAGGGCCCCAAGTTAACTTTAATAATAACATGCTACATGATGGGGTAAGAGGAAATGTGTTTGAAAGGTGGGGAAGAAAGAAAGAAGAGAAATACTGCAGTTGAACAAAGGAGTCTGTACTAAGGAAATAATTAGACTTAAAGGCAGATGTATCAGTGCAAAGAGTCAGTCCTTGATTTTTTTAAATGAGTATTTCTAGAACAGATTCAGCAGAATACTTTTGCTGATACTCAAATGGCATGTTGAATTAGATTGATTTTCTGTATTTGCATTAACATATGTACCTTTGGCCTCTGTTTTCCTTTCAGAGAATTTCCTTCTTTAAACTGATTTCTCTTTCTCTATAATTACGGTGTTCTCCTCCAGAACCCTCAATTCAAATATGTTTGTGGGCAAAACAAACAGTGCTTAGTAGTTAATTCAATCCCACTGTGATTCAGGATGCAGGTTATACTGCTTAGTGCCTACATTGCATTCTAGTGTAAGTAACAATCTCTTCCCTAAACGTTAAAGTGTGTTTTAAATATATATATTGTATTCCCTATTTCTAAAAAATGACAAAGATCCAGTATTTTACTTTAGGAAACTCAGAGTGTAAATAGGTATTCTTACCATTTTTTTCTGGTAGTAATTTCTTTAAACCTATACCTTATTAATTATATCCAGATTTTGTTCACATGAGCTTTCATCACTGTACTGTATTTAACTACTAAACTATAGCATATTTTCCCCATATAGCCACTTTTTAACCTGCCTGTTTTTATCTCTAAAGGAGGAGTCTATTTTATTCTGTAATTTTAAGGATGTGCGTAATGGCTGTGATTCTTGGGCTCATACATCAGCTGACCTCAAAGAAGTTTAAGGAGGTTTTTTTTTTAATTCAACAAAACTGGTGAGTCTTTTGTAAATTAATAAAATGAAGTAATACAAAAAGACTAGAAAGAAAAATCACCCAGTTGCATTACCGAGAATAAGAAAATTGCATTCAGCCAGTTTTTAAAGCTTTAAAGTTTTCCTATAAATCATATTTATGTATCTTCAAAATGCCTACTTCTACTTTTCACCTACATTGTTCTGTAGTTATTAATACTAGTTACGAATGGTGGTGAAGAATTACGTTTTAAACTCTTACTGAATAATGTTAAAAAAAATTATGTGTTCTGTCAGGAATAAGAGCTGCTTGTTTTTATAGCAAACTGACTAAAGAAGAGGATTGTAGTCTTGTCAGCTCAAGACTACATGATAGAAGGCTTAACTGAATTAAGAATCTATCACCGCTGCTTCCTGATGAGATGCAGTAGAGATGGAGGAGGCAAGCTATGTTATCCCAGATCCTGAGCAAGACCTGTGTGGGACTCATTTCTGAAGCGTCCCAGGATGTATGAAATTAAAACCCTTTGAGACAACCATTAAGTTAACATAGCTATTGTGTTCCCTAGGTCCCGTGAGAAGCAGAAACTGAAATGGAGTTAGCAGAGCAAGAGTTTTATCAAGGTGTAATGCCTGTGAAAGCAAGAAGGGAGTTGACTAGCAATTCAGCAGGAAAGGTCTTTGGATGGTGCTGCAGACCTGACACCTTTGCAGCAGAAAGGAAACGGGAGAAGTAGGGTGAGGCCTTCAGAAGCTTACATCGTGCTGTGGGATCTGACAAATTCTCAGCATTCTAACAGGAGCTTCGGAGCAAAGACTGCCAGTTAGAGGAGTCCTGCATTAGGCAAAATGTGCAAGCTTTAGTACCTCTAACAGACTCAGCCACTGGTTGATCTGTCCAGTTCACTGGTGACTCATTTCTTACCTGAAGATCTGAGCAGCACACCTCCATGCACAGCAGAGACCATCTCCTGGACCTTATGTTTTGGCAGGGGCTCCGAAGTTCCAGTGGACCAGTCTTTCTGATGGAAGACTTAAGAGCAAAGAGAGAAGGACAAACTGCAACACCACTGTGGTGCGATCTGGTGTGTAACTGGTACTCATCACCTCCCTTCTCCACTAACCATTCTAAATTCTTTTTTCCCTTAGTCATCCCCTGGTCTCAGGGCTTACCTGATGGTGTTACTCAAATCCTCATTCCTAAGAGTTTGGAGCTCCTGGAAATTATTCCCTTATAAGACCAGGATGCTGCACTTTGTATTCACAGTTGGGAAGGGAATACCAGTAGTTTCCCAAGAGGATCCTGAGTTCCGTACGTAACCTTCCTTCCCTCAATTGTTTAACAGCAGTTTTACCTCCTCCTGCTGATCAGGGTCAACCATTCCTGCTTACATGGTGACTCCTCTTCTCGTCTGTACATCTCCAGAAAAAAGAAGTCAAAGGTGCCAGGTGATGGCCATAGCTTGTAATCTGGGGAGCCCTTGTATGCTGCTTGGCCAGAGAAGGTTCCATTTTGGGACTAGGACCACTAACCCTGCAGATCCCAGAGGTGTGAGGATGGGAAGAGTAAAAGTTCCCCAGTGGGTCATGGAGAGTAACTGGTAAGTGGGACACTCATTCTTTTATCCCCTGGTATCAGACCTATGGGTTCTTCCTACTGGGGCAACAAGGCCATAGAGGGTTCTGTAATTAAATGTGTGTATCGTATCTTGGAGGGTATTGCCCATAAGAAGGCACTGCTGCTGCACCTGTTGTAGGCCATCGCCCTGCCTTCTCATGCCACTGACCTCTGGATGACACAATACATGGTAAATCCAGTGAATTCCATGGTCATAGGCCTACTCTTGTAATTCCTTTGCTATAAAGTGGGCTCTGTGGCCAGATGCAATGTTTTGTGAAATTCTGTTGCTTTGGGGTCTCATAATCCCCACTGCTATCACTGAGCCAGACTCATCAATAGCTTTTCCTATCTGCCGTCAGCCCTGACCTGCAGGGTCCCTCACCAGCACACACTTGATAGTCTCACTGCATAATGTGTTATCTGCATCCTCCTATACAACAGGGTACTCTAGTGAATCTTTTGGCTTTACAAAGTACACCCATCCCCCCCATGCCCAATTCCCTGAGCCTTTTGCTTTTTTTCAATCATTTGGATTGGCAATTCTGGCATTTCAGCTTCACTAAGGATAGGCTGTACTTTGTCCAAGTTACTAGAAGTCACTCTAGTGAAGAGTTTGCTCTGTGCCCTAGGGTATTTGTCAAAGATGTTAAATTCTGTCTCAAGGATGGGAGCTCAAGTCATTAATCTCTCCCTTATCAAGTCCTATGTTCCAGCCCCCTTGATTAAAGTACCCTCAAAATCTAGTCCGCTAAGTACTCCCTCAAACCTCAGTTAATGTGGGCTAAGAGCTCCTCTGAGGTGCAATAGTGTCCCTCTTTATCAGGCCCAGATGTTGCTGGGTGGGTTATACTGGTACTTAAAACCTTAGTTACCTGTCTGGCAGCCAGAAGAGGAAGAAAGGCAAATCCTGATGGGGCTGCTGTTGACTTTTGAGGAACGGGCCTCTGGAGTATCCTTGGATAGTGATGTTTTGTTAGGCTCTGGAGAGTAGTATCTTTTAACAGGGAGGTTCTCTTTTCAGGCTTTGAGCATTCAGAAGAGTCTAGGGAGCCAAAATTCTTGGCATGATTCTTCCTGCAGTTTTCAAAATCCTAAATCGCTAAAATGACATACGAAAACATTCTCTTAAGTTCCTAAATCACTGCCAGTGAGAATTATAGCAGAGGAGGCAACACTTTGTGCTAGGAATTATCTATGTCTCATGAAGTCCCTGGAATGTGACCTTGTTGTCAGTAGAGTGATGCAGTCCCCAAACCCTACTCTGGGTCTGCTGTGTCAGATCCTCCAAAAAGCAGATGCTGGTACAGAATTAAGAATGGAAATGGCCTATTGTGGGATTAAACCTGTAAAAGGTGAAGGGAGGATAAAGCAGGATTGCTTAAGAAGAACCTCAGATTATGATACAAGTGGGTCTTGGCCAACCCAGTGGAGAGCTCCAAGGCAAATATTAACTGGTAAATGCAAGAAAGTGAGTATATGACATAGCATTCCTAACGCCTTAAAAGGCTAAGTTTTCTTGGCCTTGTTGTTGAGAGCAATCAGGCAGGAGAGCAATAGGGGCCTCTTAAATCATAAATAGCTGGAGGCTGTTAGCTACCTGGCCAGTACTTACTTGACAGTATGTCTGATCAGAGAGTACATCCATGGTCCTGAACAAAATGGCTGAAACTAATTAATTGCATTGTTTGTAAAAAATGAGTTATGTGGTATATGTATATTTACATTTTTGTTAATTGCTATGGCATTTGCAATCAAGATAGAAAACCCATTAAATAAGTATATAGTACATTCACAACAGAATTATACTTTTTAACTATAAATCACAAAGGAAAGAATAATTACCATTTTAATGTATTTAAACAATCCACACTGTACAAGGAAATGCCTATGGTAGTTGTTTATATACAGCAAAGAGAACAAAACTGGGCCTGTATATTTCAATGTGCTTTTCTAATATCCTAGAAGCATTTTTGTATGTGTTTAGAGCAATGATGCTATTTAAATATTTTTATTTATCTTCCATTAGGTTGAGACTGATTATAAACATGAAATAAAAAACTCATAGCTTGCAAATGCTACTAAACATAGCATAACCAAAAGCAATCACTGACAATAAGTTTTTAGTTCTTTTTAGCAAGCAATTTTCCAGCTTTTTATGCAATAGGCAGGGTGTTAGGATTAAATAGTTAAATGAAATAACTGTCTTCAATGAGATTTCATTTTAAGTCCAATGAGAAGGATAAAGATGCTATGAGACTTTACTTAGAGACCAAAGTACCTGGGGAGAAGAGAAAGCTTCACACAGGAGATGAGATTTGAGAAGAGACAGGGTAAATGTATCAGATTTCAGTAACAGAAATAAAGATAGGAAGCATGTTTGGAATCAATGACAAGGATAATATAACATACACGTTGCAAAATAAGAAATTCATACTAAATATAAAACATCCTTGTTTTCTTACATTCTAAAAAGATTTGCTGTATAGAATGAAATTAAGGCTTAGGGAAGGTTAGACAACTGAATGATAGGTTAAGCATTTTCCCCCAAGGCACACAGTTGAAATCATGCATCCTTGTTATAAATCCATAATCCAAGGTTGAACCTGTTTTAAAACCTTTTGAAAGGAAAAGCATTTAAATTCTTTCAAAACTAAGTTGCATCACTATCTTTGTGAAAGGTTCAGCCTTATATAACTGACACATTCGGGACAGAAAAAGAACTACTATGTCCCTTTACCTGGACAGTGTAGAGTCATTTAACAAAATAAATGCTAGATTTTGTAGCTAAATCAGAGGAGAGATCTAGGTGTAGATAATAAAGCTAAGAGAGCATTATTCATTTTATGCAGGAATGCAATATAAAAACAAGGAAACAAATTGTATGGAGTTTGTTCCAGAAAAGACTCATACAACTAAGAGCCACTAGAAGAACTGAATTCCAAGAGTGCAAGAAAGTAACTAATAAAAACACTGAATATTTTTGCTATAGGTAGTCTATATCTCTTAAAAGATCTACTTTGTTACAATAAATTAGAAGTAATGAAAGGGTTTGGATAATCTAAGATGGAAAGAAGATAGTATAAAACCAGAGAAGGATGTTTATAAATTCCTAAGTGCTTAGTGGTAAGGTAAAACTTTGAATTGTAGAATTTTGAAATTTTTTACCACTGCTCCAAAGGAAATATTTTATTTCTTTACAATGGTTATTATTACTTTGTTCATTTATTCATTACTGAAATAAGCATTATCAATTTGTCTCTACCACTCAAATAGGCACCATTGATCACATCCTTAAACATCTTCCAAATATAAACAATGTTAAAGGAATTTTTTTAAATCTTCACAATAATTGCCCTGAAACTGCAACAATTTTACAACAAATAGAAAGTCTTAACAGGTAATCAATTTTAGTTCAACATAGAAAGACAGATAAAAACAAATACAGTGGGGCTGTGACAGCACTGTCTTACTGAAGACATTTTCAGTTTCCACTAGTAATATTTAACGTGGTGTGTCACTGGGGGTACCTCAGAATTAAAGCCCATTCGGTTGTCCTTCAGATAAAAAAAGTCATGTATATTAAAACTTTGCCAAATCAGTCATACAATTAGAAAATAGTAAGAGAACAGAGAACTCTGCGCCCAGCAGTGACACACTATTACTGGGCTGCACAACTGCTCTGCAACCTCGCCCTCATTCAGGGCAGCAGCAGAGCTGGGGTCCTGAGTCAGACCTTTGACTGGCCATCCTGGTTCCACACCACTGCTGCACAACACCCAGGGGGCCCAGGTTGCTTACGCATCATTCTGGACCCATGCCATTGTGGCATCATGCCCCTCGGGCCCAAGTCACAGCAGTGAGCCCCAGAGCCTGGTTTCATGGGCTATCTGCACATGCCCACACCTCAAACACTGGTGCCACTGCTGGAGCAACTGTGCCTGTGCTCCAGCACCCAGGTGCCTGGGTCGTTCTGCACAGCCCTGAACTCAGGACCCCAGCCGGCTCTCCGGCTGCTCTGCATGTCAGTGCACCCAAACTGACATCAAGAGGGATCCCTGCAACAAGAAATTCCCTCCACAAGCAAAAAGAAGGAAAGGAGGTCCCAACCTTCATCAACAAGGGCCTCAACATCCCTGGTCATCACAGCCACTGAAGATACCTGCAGCCTTGGTTACCAAGGATCCCTACAGTCTTTACTGACAACAACCTCAAACGAAGGAACTAAGAGACTAGAACACTTCACTCTTCCCAGAATCAGAGACACTGCACCTCTCCTAGCCAGTGCCATTGTAGCCACCTGCAGGTGAAAATCTTTCCAAGCTGAAGCCAGTCAGAAAAATGTAACTGCTTCCTCAATAGTGCATGTATCAATACAAAGCCACTAGAAAACATAAAAAACAAAGGAACACCATGATTTTTCTTTAACTACCCCCAAAGGATGGAGAACTATGAGTCACCTGAAAAAGAATTCAAAATAATTTTAAGGAAGCTCTTGAGACTCAAGAGAACCCATTTAGACAACCTAATGAATTCAGGAAAATACATGAAAAAACAAGAATTTCAAAAAGGATAGAAATCCTAAGGTAGAACCAAATAGAAATTCTGGAGCAGAACACACTGAATGAAATGAAAAATGTGATAAAGAGCTTCAACAGGTGACTTGATCAAATAGAAGAAAAAGTATGCAAATTTGAAAACAGGCTTCTTGAAATTACCCAAAAGAGAAAAAAATGAAAAAAAAAAATTAAGAGCTCTTACAATATTTTGGGTCACTATCCAAAAAGTAAGCCCACACGCTATCGGAATCTACAAGAAAAGAAAGGGACAGAAAGCAAATTTAAAGAAATAATGGCTAAAAAATTTCAAATCTGGAAAGAGAGACAGCCAGCCAGGTACATGATCCCCAGACTGAATCCAGAGGTAAGCAAAGACTCAAAGCAAGACTCAAAATCAGAAATGAAAAAGACATTACAACTGATACCACAGAAATATAGAGGATCATAGGCGCCTACTTCGAATAGTTGTATTCGAGCAACTGCATAACCCAGAAGAAATGAATAAATTCCCAGAAAAAACATAAGTTAACAACACTGAATCATGAAGAAATAAAAAATCTGAACAACCAGTAACAAGAGTTTGAATCAGAAATAAAAATTTTCTTAGAAAATAAAAGCCCAGAACCAGACAGCTTTACTGGTGAATTCTACCAAAATTTAAGAATTAATACAACTTTATAAGAAAAGAACAAACAACCCATTCCAAAAATGCGCAGAAGACCTAAACAAGCAATTCTCCAGTGAAGACATACAAATGGCCAATAGGCACATGAAAAAATGCTCAATGTCGGTAATTATCAGAGAAATGCTAATCAAAACTACAATGAGGTCTCACCTCACACCAGTCAGAATGGCCATCATTCAAAAGTCCACAAATGATAAATGCTGGAGAGGCTGTGGAGAAAAGGGAACCCTCCTACATTGCTGGTGGGCATGTAGTCTGGTGCAGCCATTACAGAAAACAGTATACAGATTCCTCAAAAAACTAAAAACACTACCATATGATCCAGCAATCCCACTCCTGGGCATATTTCCAGAGGGAACCTTAATTTAAAAAGATACATGAACCACAATGTTCATAGAAGCACTATTTATAATAGCCAAGACATGGAAACAACCTAAATGTCCACTGAAAAATGACTAGATAAGAAAGCTGTGGTATATTTATACAATGGAATACTACTCAGCCATTAAAAATAATAAAATGCCATTTGCAGCAACATGGATGGATGTGGAGAAAGCCATTCTAAGAGAATTAAGCCAGAAAGAGAAGAAAAATACCATATGATATCACTTATATGTGGAATCTAAAAAAAAAAAAAAAAAGACATTTATTTACAAAACAGAAACAGACTCATAAGACACAGAATACAAACTTATGGTTACCAGGAGGGGTAGAGTGGGAAGGGATAAATTGGGAGTTTGAGATTTACAGATACTAACTAATATATATAAAATAGATAAACAACAAGTTTATACTGTATAGCACAGGGAACTATATTCAGTATCTTATAGTAACTTATGGTGAAAAAGAATATGAAAATGAATATATATATGTTCATCTGTGACTAAAGCATTGTGCTGTACACCAGAAATTGACACAACATTGTCAACTGACTATACTTCAATAAAAAAAAATACTAAAAAAAATCCCAAATAGTGCAGAAAAAAATACTAATTCAAAAAGATACATGTGCCCCAATGTTCACAGTAACATTATTTACCATTGCCAAGCTATGGAATCAACCTAAGTGTCCTTCAAGAGATAAATGGGTAGATTATATATATATATAATGTGTATATATATGTGTGTGTGTGTGTGTGTGTATGTATACGTATATATATATGTATATATATATGGCAAAAATTTTATTTTATGGCCGAGTAGTATTCCACTGTGTGTATGTGTATGTATATTTGTGTGTATATATACATATATATAAGTATAAATATATATATTATATTTATATAATATTATATTATATAAATATTTATATTTTATATATAAATATATATATTTATTTTATATAAAATAAAATTTTTGCCACTGGCAACAACATGAATAGAATTGGAGGGCATTATGATAAGTGAAATAAGTCAGAGAGACATACTGTATGATACTGCTTATATGTAGAATATGTAAAATACAATAAAGTAGTGAATACAACGAAGAAGAAACAGACTCATAGACATAGAAAACCAACTAGTGGTTGCCAGTGGGGAAGGGAGAGGGGCAACTGTAGGGGTAGGAGTTAAAGAGATACAAATTACTATGCATAAAATAAATAAGCTACAAGGAACTAGAGTACAACACAGGAAGTATTTTAAAATATTTAAAAATAACTATAGCCAACATTTTAAAATAACTATAAATGGAATATCTCCTTTAAAAATTGTGAATCACTATGTTGTACACCTGAAACGTATTGTACATCAGCTATACTTCAGTTAAAAAGTATGTTCACAATAGCCTTACCGTTTTTGCTGTGGTGAAGCTGACACTTTGGAAATTAGGTCCCTTCCCAAAGGTTACAGAATTAGAGACTAATTAAACTGAATTCAAACCGAATTGCATTCCTTTGTCCATTTTTAAAAACGCATTCGGTGTATCTTCATTATAGACCTGCTATGCTAAGCACCTTCACGTTCATTAACCTCATCATTACAATGAGGCAGTACAATAAATACTTTTGAAAACTTACCTTTACAGAGGAGAAACTGGACATTCTGGTAGGCTATGCATCCAGGAACAAATAGAGTTGAGATTCACAGCTGTATTATATTTTATTATGTAGTCAGACTCAAATTCTTGTTCAAAAATTAAGGGAAAAACTCATCTCACAAAAATCATCACATTGGTCCATATCAGATTATATAATTATTTCTGTTTCCTAATTATAACTATGCCTTTGAGGTATTACAGACCAAAAGTGAAAAACTCATTTAGTTAAAATTCAACAATCATTTTGCATCACCTCGTTTGTTAGAGGCATCATGTTAGCTTATAGGATACATAATACATGGAATATACCTTTAGCATTACTCAATATATTAAGAGAATTGTAAAGCAGTTATGTGGCTGACTAGCAAAAACATAACCAAAACATAGGAAAGAACTATATAAATTAGATTAGAAGTGTTAGTTGAGAAAAGTCTTCTAAAGAGACTAGAGTTGAGTTTTGCCAGAAATATGCCAGAATAAGTAAAAGAAGAGTGATTTAGGCAGAAGCAATAACATGGACAAAAGGAGGCATCTGGCAAAGGAGGAGGCTGAGAAGTAAGCAATGAAAGGATGTTCTAGGGCCTTTTATACCAGGACAAGAACCTTAGACTACATACTGTAACAAGTATTAGCCATAAAAGGTTTGCAGCACAGTGTTACATAATCAAATGTGTGTTTTAAATAGATTGCTTTCATGGCAATGTAGAAGATTGAAACACACCTGTTTGGGTCAATAATTTAAGCAAGAAATGAGATCCTTGGCATATATAATTGCACTGAGGATAGCAATAATAGGATAGATTGATGGTGATTTGACATATTTAAAATTAAGGGAGGGAAATCAAAATGATTTTCTATTTCCTGGCTTGAGCAACTGGGATAATTATGATATAATTCATTACTTATGGAAGAAAAGAGGAAGCTTTCACTAACGAATACATCCTATCTCATGAATGCAATTCTTAATGGAATCCAAAAAAACATGTAAAAAAGAGAAGCATGATTCATTCAACTACTTTTTTGAAGAATACTCTAACTTTTCTCTGAATTAATTGATCAAAAATCATGCGTTTGTGGAGGTATTACCCTATCCCTCCTATCAGAGTCCTCATAATTTTCTCTTTGGTCTGAGTCTAGTATTACAATCTTCACGCTTTGAAACTGTCTTAATTTGACTTGGCAATATTTATTTATTAAATTTTGACAGGGACCCCCATCTACCTGTTAAGCTGAATGCAAACCTGAAAATTCTAAATCAGACAATAGACTGTAATTTCTAAAATCTCAACTCCATTGGTTCCTAGGTACATAGCCTCTTTGAATGCCCATCTTTTAAATTTATCTGTGATGTTTCATGAATATTGCCAAGACAAATTAAGACAATTTCAGAGCATGAAGATTGTAATACTAGGCCCAGATCAAAGCCAAAATTATAAGGACTCTGATTGTTGCTCCATCATCTTCAGCTCTAGTGAGCAGAATAAAAATCTGACTTAAATAATGCATAGTCGCCAAATGGAAATCCTCTCCACTACTGCCATCTGGAGATATTTCTGATGTAAAAGAAGATATATTTCATTACATTTATAATTCTGGTTATGCTGTCTAATGCTTATTTTGTCATTAAACACTGAATTTTCATATAAAACACATTTTCTCCATGAACTCTATAATACCCTCTCAACAAAAGAGAGCAGCTCTTTTTTGAATTATCAATTCCCCTTATATGTCTATTATAAATTTTCTGTTTTGATGACAGGTTTTTAAATGTTATTTACCATTCCTTCTATTTTTCTCTTTTATACTTAGAGAGTTGTTTTGGATTCTATTTATGGATCTTTGTGTATTGTTGTTGTTTAGTTGATTTCCTTGGCATAAAATTCTTAAAAATAATCTTATTTTTAGAGCATTAAAAATTGGGGATTCCAGATTTTAGTGGTTTGTTTATTGATTTGTTAGTTTACTTTTTTGCAAGGAGGTGAGTTTTTGAAAAGAAAACCTATGTATCATGTACTTCTGTATTCCTACTGTATTCAGAATGATACATTTTAGAAAAGATAACTCATTAGGATCATTAAGCTATATTTGCATTAAAATTCACTTGAAGATTGGAAAAAAAAAGTATTTTTCTCATGTACATTCTAATTTAAATTTTTAGGTGATATTTTAATTTAATTTAAAACAGAGGTCTACACTTAAATGTAGAAGAACCAGAATGGTTAACATAAATGAATAAAGAAAGAAGGTACGTGACGATGGGCAGTGGTTAAGAACTGGGCAGCTGTCACTAAGGCATAAAATTCAGTGTATGTGTGAGAGAGATCTGTGCAGCACCAAACAAAACTGGTCTGTCAGAAGAACTAGGCCTGCGATATTTTGGAAGATCTTACATATAAAGCTTTAGAATCCCAGGATCATAGAATTCCAGAGCTTTAGGAGTGATCTTTTTTCTCTTAAAATATGTGTTATATACAAGTTCTTAAAGCTTTTAGAAAGAGTAAATTATTTCAAAACGTTAGTATCAAAGATGAAATAAAAGTATAAAAATTACTTACTGGAATGAGTTATTCATAAAACTCTTTTCAAAACTGTATTTTTCCTACATTTACCAAAGTGGCTTTTAAATAAGAGTAAAAAGCCATAAAAAGTATACAAGTGGAAAATAGGATAGTTATTTTAGAGAAGAAAAATCATAGAATAGTCATATAATCAAATCATACTTCTCTTGCCCTTTTAATATAATGTGCTGTTTTTCCTTCCTGCCTGAGCAAGTCTCTTGAACTTCCAAATAAAAATGTAAGCAATGTGATAGGGATTTATAACCTCCAGGAAATTGTTTGATTCTATCGATAATAGAAATAAGCTCTAGATATTTTACAGCCTAGAAATCCAGTTTTCAGGGGTGTCATTGAACATGTCTTCCAATATGAGACACTACATTAACAGCTAATACAGCCACTGAAATAACAAGGCTGAAAATCTTAGGGTGAAAACTACATGTTATTAATTGAAAAGTAAATTCACCCTCGAAAAAAAGGAGTCACAGAAGTACACTGAATGACACAAGAAGAAATGATTGTCCAAACTTCATTGCATCTAAAACAATTTTGAAATGGGTTCCAAATTTTTTAAAGTTGTAGTATGTTAATTGGTCTTGAAACACAAAGGTAGAAATTATTTTTGAGAATTGCTAAAATCCAAAAAATAATTGGTTTAATTTGAATTTGAATTTAACTCAAACTGAAGAAATTTTATGTGGTTGAACTAGGTTATATGTTGTTCTGTTTTGTTTTGTTATTGAAGTATAGTTCACTTACAATATTATGTTCATTTTAGGTGTACAGCATTGTGATTTAGTATTTTTTACAGATTATACTTCGTTAAAAGTTATTATAAGATAATGGCTATAATTCCCTGTGCTTTATCCTTGTTGCTTATCTATTTTATACATAGTAGTTTGAAGGGTATATGTTAATATATTAATGGACTGCACAAAACCAATAGATTGGAAGCACAAATCCCCAGAGTACTGACTTAGAGCTCCTCCAATGGTTCTTGATCTTTACTGGGCAAAGCAGTACAAAAAGCCTAAGGCAGAATTCAGACTGTGTAGATAAAGGGTCAAATAATAACAACCTGGCAAAAAAACAGATCTGATACAATGGCAAGCTGGACAGATTTAAATGTTTTTCCTTTCAGAGGAGTGTGTGTTAACATTTATTACTTACATACTGTTTGACTACACACCATAGTCAAACACTATGCTAGGCACTGAAGAGATAATATGAATACAACAGTTTCTGGGTTCAAGATCATAATTTCATAGTGAAAATACATATACAATAAATGATTGACAAAGAGAAGGGAGAGGGCTTGATTAAAGATTTTTGCATAATTAATCAATTTCATCTTAGTTTAACCCTGAGTGATTTGAAGGTTAGATTATCTTTAAGAAATAAACTTCAAGTATACTAGAATGAAATTAAAAGGAAAAAAAAGTTGTCAGTATAAGAATAGCTTAAGAATAGCAAAAAGAACAGCTGCCTACAGACGTTTATTTTATATATAAATTAATTTTAGGATGAATCAGGATGAGACTATCACTTACATATAACAACCAGCCGTACTAGTTGTTTTACTATACATTGATAATATACCTATAATATCCTATAATGTGCCTTGTTTATGAAGAAATGAAATTTAACTCATCTTTCTGTAATTTATCCTACTCTATGTGGTTAAGATTTATAATTATAAGTAAAAGCTTAGTAAACAGAGGAATTTGAAAATATTCTAATGCCATAGCCATATGAAGCAAAACAAATAATATGCATTAGACATATATTAACAAGTGCTTCAGTTTCTTAATTAAGTTAACCAAAGTCAAAGTACAGCTTTCTGTGGTCAGTAATTTTAGAATTTATGTGAAAAGTTAATCAACAGAGAGATGGGGGTCATCTCTTATTTTTTATCAAAATTTCAACAGAAATATCACAAATCTGTATCTTTAAAAATCAAGTATATAAACCAGAGGAGTCAAAACTTTTATCCAACAATTCCTAGCCGCCAGTACAAACACAGTCACATACATAACTTAGCATACCAATAAGTAAAGGAAAGCCAGTTTCACAAGAGAAGCGTAATTACTCTTGGTAGTGAAGACCCAGAGATGTTCAGTGTATCCCCCTAAAGAAGATACGCAATGAAACCAACCTTCATAAAACTTTGATGTTACAAATAAAATGACTTCTTAGTTTCTCAAAGAAATATTATTTTCTAGCTAAAAAGGAAGCCAGCAAACCAAACATAAACAAGGTAAATAAAAGATTATAAATAGATACCAGAAGGCCAAATTAACATTTTACAAATGACAATTTAAAAATTGTACATTTAACATAATAATCTGCTTCCTAAAGTGATTTAAATGTAAACAGTAAAGAAAAACTACATATGTGAAATTATCAATGTGGATAAAAATTTGATATAAACAAAATAAATCCGAATATCAATTTTATCCTGCTCTAACAGGAATTTAATTAATAAAAGTGATATAACCCAAATTATACAATGATGTATTTAACTAAAAAAATAATTATTTCAAAATAGATGGAAAAAAATCATAGGATGCATGGAAAATTGCTGTGTCATTATTAAATCAAATCTAGAATATATAATTTACATTAATTAAAAATAATATAAAATAGCCTACTTAAAACACAAATCTTATGTTTTTCTGTGTATGAACTCATGCTATATTCTAAAAGGAATTAATGACTGACCAAGATATATAAAGCAAATCTTTCTCCTATATAACCAGTAGAGGGAAGTCTTCATTAAATATCAAAAACAGCTTGAGAGACATTGGGCAGATTAAAAATGTGATTACAAATAACAGTGCCCATACAGAAAGACCCAATTATACTAGATAGGCTTATCTGTGCACTCAATTTCAAATAAAACAAAATACATTTTGGTGGTTGCCTTTGCTTCCAGGATGGGCTCTAGGCAAAGCATTTGTTAAATAAATAAAAATATTTTATTTTGCTATTCCCTCTATCTCCCATTTCTTTGAGAGTGCCTTCTCCAACCCCATCCCAGTTTCTCAAGCATTTTATTTTGACATCTTTCTCTATTTGCTTTCTTCTCATCAATACATAGTCTCTCAGTAACGCTAAGGTATGTTATCTTTAAAGACTGCAGTTTAAACCACTGCAGTTCAAGGCAAATTTATCTGAATCTATATGATGCTTCATATCATGCTAATTTTTATGGATTATATTGTATCTCCCTTAACTTGAAAAAACCATGAGTTGGCAAAAGTGATCTAGAACTCCATTGTTATAGAATTTTAAGAGATGGTAGTATTAAATGATGGCATCTTATTTTAAAGTTTAACATTTAATTTAGCACTGCTGTGTTTTCATCATTGGCTAAGAGTTTTAATATGCAGCACTTCACATAATACTGGTAACAGTCTTATAAACTAAGTACAACTGTCATCCCAATTTTATATATAAGGACTGGGTTTAGAAATATTAGGGGGTAAAGCTGGATTTTTAAATACACACTCTGAGCTTGGAGTTTTGAAAGTTTAATTACTATACATACTGCCTCCAAGCTGAGATAAATATGATAAATGAGATCAAAAGATCCCAGAGCACACCAGATTCTAAATTTCCTGAATCCTCTTAGATACTGTCTTCAACATCCCAGATACCATCACTTTATCCAGCATCCTTATTATTCTATTATTATCCAAACACGTAGTTGGTCAGTAAATACTTTAAACGTTTAAACAGAATGGTTTATATTCCAAGTGGTTTAAAAGTCTACATGGAAAATGTGAGCCTCAAACTTTGAAAAAGAAAAACCAATAAAAACTGTTAGCTCAAAAATCTATTCATATGTTTCAATGCAAAAACAGCTTTAGAATGAGTGTCCTAGAAAGGCAGGGAGGTAGAATAAGAATCGCAAAGATTTTCTAAGACTGACTGAAGAAGGTTAAAGTTCAGTTTATCCTGAGAATTGTCCACTATTAAAATCCTCAGAAGAAATGGGAAAATGTAGGTTGTATTAGTCAAGATAGGAAATAGGGGAAGTAGGACCAGAGTTATGGTAGCAACTGTTAGGTGGACTATTTGAGTTCAGAAAGAGTGGGACGGGACACTTGTGGGCTAAGATTTGAAAGAGTGACTAAAAGCAGAAGGCTTTTATACTTTGTGTCCTCTAAGAGCCCTTCCTTTTAGTCAGCATTGGTGAGAGGGCCGACATGCCTAGAAAAACAGCAGAGTTCAGTTCTTTACTGCTGTGATGGTGGCCCCTAAAATGTCTTAATCCCCAGAACCTGTGCATCGCCCCTTATTTGAGAAAAAGGATTTTGCAGATGGAATTAAGTTAAATATCTTGAGATGAGGAGATCATCCTGGATTTTATGGCTGGTTCCTAAATTCAATTATAAGTATTCTTAGAAGATACAACACACAGAAGAGAAGATACACAGAGGAGAAAGTTATGTAGAGTTGGAGGCAGAGATCCGTGTGATGTACAAACCAAGGAAGCTAGAGAATACTGACAGTAACCAGAATCTGAAAGAGGCAATGAATTCTCCTCCACTGCCTCTGGAGGGAATGTGGCCCTGCCAACAGCTTGATTTCAGACCTCTGGCTTCCAGAACTGTGGGAGAATAAATTCTTGTTGTTTTAAGGTACCCAGTGTGTGGTCATTTGTTACACCAGACTGAAAATTAATGAAATTACTACCTAAGGTTTATGTATCTGAGAAACTAGAGAGGGTCTGTAACCTTAGGAGCTGGTTTATTATCAAGCATGAATATCAGTTTCTCCTGTGAGTTATGGTTTTCTATGGTTACTTCATTTATCTATCAAGTTAATGGCTACACAGGAGAATTTAAAACTCTGGACAAAATATAACACAGGACAGTAATGCCAAGGGATACAGAAGGTAGAATTATTAATAGGACCTTAGCCACTCACCTATTTTCCGTAGTCCTAAGGAGGAAAACAAATGCCATTTCCCAAATGCTCACCTGAATTCTCTGACCCAGGAGACCTGGAAAGTGGCACAGTAGTCAGGTCACCAGGTTTTCTCACCTCTTCTGTCCTTCCCTTTATCTTTTCTTCAAGAATCCTTAAAATACTAGGGAATAACACCTAGAAATGAAAGATACAGAATTAAAATGGAAAATACTGTAGCTTTCATCCTTGATAACTAAGAATCTAGTTATATAAGTATAACGGAAGCTGTAGGTATAGTAAAAAGAAATAATATCTGCCTTCCACTTAGGATGCAGAAAGCTGGAAGAGTGCCAAACAATTTGATAACAAGAAAAAGATGGATAGTCTACAAAATCATACCTTTTATTGAACCCATCAAAGAGTTGAAGTTGCAGGGCAAACAGACTGACATCTAAGAAAATACAGGTGCCACCAAAGAGAGACAGGGTGCAAGCACTGGCTCACCAGAGGCAGAGTATGGGAGGAGGAGACACAAGACACCAAGACACACTTAGATAAAATGTTTAATGAATTACTAAATGCTGGGTGAAAGCATGTAACTCCGGGAGCTGCCAGTACAAGGCAAGTTCAAACTTAAGCACAGAGATCCGTGGATCTCCAGCAGGAGCTCACAGGAAGGTGTGGGACAGAATGGGAGATCAGAAAAAGCCTGAATCTTCGCAATGGGGCAGGTTTGGTGGAGACAGGTGGCCACCTAAAGGGAACAAGGTTCAAAGCCTCACTCAGATTCTTTTCCTCTAAGGGATAAAAGCATTACACTGCTAAAGGAAGGGTATCAAACCCTTTCACTCCCAAAACACAGGTGCAACCAACTGAAGTTATGGGAAGGGAAAAGAAAAACCTAAAGGGATGGAAAATGCCTCTGGGTTCAAGATACTATTCCAGTATTATTAGAGGTCTCTTAACAATGGACAAGGGGAAGTATCACTGAGAAAGCCTGATTCCTGAATGTGACACAATGAAGCAGAGCCAGTAAGAAAAAGGACAAGACAGGACTCCTACCCTTTTCCCCACAGGAACAGGCTGGCAAGCACTGAGTAATACTCAAAGAACAGTTTCCAACTATATTAGTAAGAATATGGAGACAGACTCTGGGAAAAGAACAAACAGGTTAAGCTTAAAGCTGAAAACAGAACAGGAACACTGAGAAAAATCCTTCAGCAAACCTACTCTATCCTAGGGATGTGGTAATTCTAGGAGAATTTAAAGCTGATGGTATGACTGAGGTCACCCTAATAGTAACAAACCCAAACCTAGTTCAACTCCTGACTTAACTGTCTCATTCTACCCCTCAACACATTAATGGCCTATAGAGTAAGAGACATACCTATTTACATACTGTTCATCTTAGCTGGTACTATCCTACTACAATGTCCAGCATTCCATTAAAAATCGAGACACCAAAAATCAATTGTCAAAAGAAAATGTAATTAATAGAATCAGACTCAGATGACCCAGGTGTTGGAGATCCGAGGCAAGCAACTTAAAACAACTATTAATAAGTTAAAAACTCTAGTAGAAAAAGTGGACAACATACATGAACAGCAAAGAGGCAGAAACTATTAAAAAACAGTCAGATGGAAATGTGAAAAATAAAAACCACTGAAACAAAAATTAAGAATGCCTTTACCGTCGTTCAATAGTAGACTTGAAAGAACCAGAAAAAGAATCAGTGAACTTGGAGTCAATAGAAATTACCCCAGCTGAAAAGCACAAAGAGCGACTGCACAGAAAAGAGCATGCAGGAGATGCACACACTGTCCAACTCCATAACATACGAGTGATCAGAAGCTCAGAATCAGGAGAGAGAGAAAACTGTACAGAAAGTGTATCTGAAGACATAATGGCCAAGAATTTTCCAAAAATAATGAAAGACATCAAACCACAGTTCAGGTCCAAGAAGCTCAAATAAGTGAAATATTAAAGCCATAGTATGATTAGAATGGCAAAAAATCAAAACACAAACCTCACAGTATCAAGTGTTGGAAAGTATACACAGCAGTGTTTGAACCTCCCACCATTGCAGTGGGAATGCAGAATGACATAGCAACTTTGTAAAACTTTTGACTGTTAAAATGTTAAGCCTACACTTACTAGACAATACATTAACCCCACTCCTACGAATTTACCCAAATGTAATTAAATACTTCTGTTCCACAAAAAAAATGGGCATATATTCAGAGCAGCTATATTCATTATTGCCCAAACCTGGAAACTAACAGAATATCCTTCACCTGGTGAAAAGATAAATAAATGATGTTAAATTCATACAACAAAATACTACTCAACAATTAAAGAGAACAAGCTAGTAAGTCTCGGGTGCATTATGCTACCTGAAAGATGTTAGACTCCAAAAATTACATGCTGCATGATTCCATTTATATGGCATTCTGAAAAGGTAAAACTGTAAGGATAGAGAACAGATCACCAATTCACAAGGGTTGTGTAAGAGGAGAGGGTTTAACTACAAAGGGTATGAGAGAATTTTGGGGGGTGATGAAACTCTTCTATATTTTGACTATGGCAGTAGTTATGAAACTATGAGTTTGTCAAAATGCTTAACATTCTATACTAAAAACAGTGAATTTTACTATATGTAAATTATGCCTCAGTAGATACAACTGAAAATAAGGGGAAAGAGGAGAGGACAGAGAAGCATGAGACATTCAGTGGCTGATGGCATTTGTGGCTCTTTGGGAATCCTGAGTGGACGCTGTCCAGTTAAGGAAGAGTGTTGCTTGATCTGAGTTTCTTGGGGTGGGAGGAACTCCTTCCTTTATGATGTTGTCAGTTTCTGGAGAATGCTGAAGTAACTTCAGTGTTAGATCCCCAAGCAGTGATTATATTCAGGTTGTGGAAACATAATGTATTGTCTGGCTTTGGAAACATGGATCCAAGGATCTATGCCTTGTTACTTAATTGCTTTTGTTAGTATTTAATAATACTTGCAATGGTCCTCTCCAACAAGGTTCAAAATCAGTCTTATATCGGTATCATTTCTGTAAAACAGGTCCCTGGACTGAAGATCATGCAGAAGTTTCTCAGATTTATTTATGGGAAAAGCTATCTGCACCTATTAATTAGAAACTTGGATATACTACATTAAATCTTTACAGTAATTAGTCATATCAACCTGTAAAAGAACAGAGTCAAAGACATATAGGCTATCTGTTTGACTAACTCATATGAGGATAGGGTATAAATTCCACTTGGAGTTCACCTAATAACCTTAAGAACTAAGAGCAAAACTTTTGGCTGTGAAAACTGACAGTCCTTAGATAGTTTTACATATGTCAGTTTTAATATGCCATTCACTCATTCTGTTTCTCTGAGAACTAGAATGGTAAGAACAAGGAAGCTTCTGGGTGACAGACAGAGCTCCCAGAATTCCCTAGTCACTTTTATATTGAATAAATAGGAGGGTTTCTTAGCTACAGTTAAAACAGTTGCCTTTTGACAGAGTAAAGCTTTTAGCCATCCAGAATAAAAAAAAAAAATGGTAAGAGCATATCAATATCCAATAGTAGGAGGCAACTGAATAAAAAACTGAGCAAATGCATCCTGAGGCATTAATTTTGGGGTATTGCCTGTGTTACACTTTAACCACGGGTATGAGATAGGCAGACAGAACATGTGTCAGAAAAAGCCTCAGCAATTTTGAGTAGTAAGTAGCATGAGCGAAGGCATACAGCCGGGAAAAACCGAATATTCAGAATAGAAGTCCAGCCCTACTAATTACTTATTTAGTACACATGATAAAGGCATCCAAGCCAAAGCAGTTATTGGTAAAAAATGTTACTGAATTTTAACTCTAGCAGTGATTCTCAACTAGTGTGGGAGGAGAAGTTATAATGCTCCCTATAAAAAATTTGCAAATGGGTGAAAACTATTTTGGGTTTTGGGTTGTTACCATGAGATAAAGAAGTCAGCTGGCATTTAGTAATTTGAAGCCAGGGATGCTGAAGGTTTAGCAGTGCACAGGACAGAGTTGCACAATGAAGTTATTAGCCCAAATGCCAACAGTGATCTCAGTGATAAACACCCAAGGAGTGTCCCTAGGGCACCTTATGTATGCTAGGAAACTTAGAAGAAACACAAGTGAAAACGTGGTTAGAGAAGGGAGCTTTGCTCCAGATCTACAAAGCACAACTTGTAGTACAATTTACACTTTCCTCATGTGGAACATCTCTCCTGACTGCTTCAGAAGCAAAAATCATTTAACACTGTAAAATAAATAGGCTCTGGCTTCACTGCTAGAGTAACAGGGAACAGGATTAAGAATAACAGTTTTAATTGATGCAATGACTTTTAGGATAATCAAAGCATGTGTGTAAAGAGGGTGTGTTGAGCACTTTGGGAGAAGATTTATCTTTGTAATTATATTTTCCCTTGCCTAACCTTAAAACTATTTTGCATATACTAACACACACAGACTAATAAAAAGGTATACTCCAGGAATATTTAAGAGTTGACAGAAGTGAGCATAGTGTTAAACATTCTCCACAGTATTAAACATAGTGTATCATATCCTACTTGGTAGCTAAGTCTTTTATTACACTTTCTTTAATTATATTTAAGATCAGGTAACAAAATCTTTTTTATAAATGAAAAATGTTGATATTTTATAAAGGTTCAAATACATGTTTAAATCCCACCATTAAATTATAAAAGTTTATAGAATTTTTCAATTTATGGCCACTAGTCAACATACATACATCTTACTATAACTAAAAAATTAAATAAAGAAAATTCCTATGAAATTCCAGACTAGGCAAATCTACAGCGACAGAAAATAGATCACTAGTTGTCTGGGGTCTGGGAGTGGAATGGGTAGGGAAGGGGGAGAGAAGAGTGCTTATGGGCTTCTTTTCAGGGTGAAATATTCTAAAATTACAGTGGTGAACTGTACACTTTAAATGGGTGAATTTTATGTTATATGAATATCTCAAAAAAGCTTTTTTAAAAAGTATATAAGGAGTGTTGAGTTAAACCTTGATACTTTGATGTCCAGCTGGGTGACAGGGCCATAGCTAGAAGGTCCTTTCAGCCACTGCTGCTCAGGAGAGACTCTCTCTGCCTTCCAGATTACTTCTACTCAAGATACTAATCTAGTTTCATAAGAAAGCTCTCAGAAAAGACCACGAATATCCACACCTTCCATGGAACAGAACTGGCAGCCCTTTGAGAATGTGGATTCAGCCACTGGGCTCTGGGCAGTTTGCTTTTAATTGCTCTGCAGGCAGCTTCCAGAACCCCCATTTCAAATGACACGCAGCACCAGGGTGGCAGCAAGTCCTCGACCAGAGCTGGGCAACCCCCTTGGAGTCTCTCCCTCAAACCCGAGGATACTGTCCTGGCTGGCCACTGTGCTCTTGAAGGCCAGGAGGACACAACCATCTCCAAAGTCTCTTTTCCTCTTGCCCCTGCCCAGTCCGGCCTTAGGTTCGCTCATCCGTTTTGGGTGAGCTCACAGTGGTCCTTGGCAGGGAGACTGGGACAGGGAAGGACAGTCAGTTATCACTTGACCTGGCATCACCACGTTTCCTCTCCATCCTGTAAGGCCTCTAACCTTGTCCTCTGAAAGTTCAACAGTGGAAGGAGTTATATAATTATGAAGTTTTGCAGCTTTAAAACAAGTGGACATTTTATCTCAATTTTTTTAAAGAGGATAATTCATGTAGTGAAGATACACAATAGATACGAACAAAATTTTCCTACTTTCCTATTAAACAGTTGCAGTGAAATTACATGTACTTACACTATAAATTTACATAAAAACCATTTTAATTATATCAACTTAAAACTTAAGCATTTAGGCTTCATGTAAGGAGAAAAAGTTTTGCTTTGTTACAAACTAGACAAATTAATTCTGAAGGTTGTTTGTAAGAGTCATTGTGCAAAATACCAAGACATTTTTGGGAGAAAAAAAAAAGAGTACTTGACATATTGGATATAAAAAAAAAAACTAACTGTGCATTAAAAAAGTCAGTAATGAAATAAAAAAAACTATAAAATGATGGCACAGAGAGTTAAACTACATAGAAAGTAATACAAAAAAGAAATTATTACAGATTAAATTAAAAAGCTACAAAAAATACAAGATGATATAAACTTGGATAGAGAACAAAGGTAATATAATATGAAATGTATAAAATTAATAAAATGGCAGAAGTTTAGAAAGAATAAAGCTCTTGAGTCAATAAACAGAAAAATAGTCAAGCTTAAATATGTTAAAAGCTATGAATTTCTGTATGGTGCCATAGAGAAATTTGAAAAACAAGTAATACATTGGAAAAAAAATACTACCAACATATTACAAAAATCATAGGATGGAGGAGGGATAGTTGCATAAATTCACTTCAAAGTGTATTGTAGCCTCTTTAAAAGGTATGCTCATTATGTTTTACTTGTTTTCTCTGTGTACATATAAATAGATTCCTAGAAATTTATGATTTGGGATGTTTTGTTTGTTTGTTGTTTTAGCGCCTGCGAGGTACCGAGTTAACCCTGGGGCAGACACAAAATTCTATGTAACACTTTATCCTCATTGTCTTAAGAAAGGTAATTCCACATATAACTGAGGGAAGAGGGAGTCCCAGGCAAAAAAATGAAAATACACAATGTATGATGCCCACTGTGGGTGAGGATGTCAGGGAACTTCCATTCTTACACCCTGTTAGAGTAAAAGTTGGAAGAGGCTATTTGGAAAATAATGTCAGATTCTGCTAGAATTAGAAGCTGTATTTCTTTCCTTCAAGCTATTCTACCTTTAGAAATGTGTCCAATAGAAATAGTTGCCGTGTACAATGATAGAAAAAAAGATACCCAAAATAAATTTACTTTCAAGAGGAACGATTTAATATACACTAATTTCTGCCAATTAGCAGCTATGAAACCTTGGGCAAGCTACTTTACCTGTTTCTATTCCAGTTTCCTTTTCTGAAAGATGAAGATAACAGTCATATCTCATTGCTAACGATATTTTTAGAATTCAGTGGGTTAATGTATGTAAATTATTTTGCACTTTGATTAGTTTTTGCAAATACTGTGATGTGGAGCTAAGACAGCTTTAACCGTAAAGATAAGGACAATGTGGAGGGAATGATACAGCCACATGATGGAGGGAACCTGCGTTCAAGAAAGAGCTAGGGTATCAGATGTGCTCATGTGCTTTGACCGCAGTATGTATTGGGACCTCTTTATTACAACAGCTTAGCTTTTACTCTAATAGAATTACTTTTCCATTTTCATGTTTCTGTATGTATGCTCTGTCGATAGATAAAATTTAAAAAATCAAACTGTCCCTTGTAGTTCTTCCTCAGCAGGACAACAATGCTATGGATGAAAGTAGATTTGAACTTTTAATTTTATGTGTATTTAAAGTCCTTGATTTTATTTTTTCTATAGGGAACTTTTCATAATGTAAAAACAATGGAAAGAAGAATGATGAAAAATCACATTAGTAGCCCAATTTTCCAGAATTTGATAAAATGTAACTTTAATTTTTATACGAGCCACATAACATTTACATGCGTCTATTTTTAATATTAAGGATGCTGAGGTACAGAGATTAAACAATTTATCTAAAATTATTCTGAGAACATATGTTTAAACTGGGAAGCTAGCCTGGGTTACTCTGAAGGTAGGGTTTGTTCTCTTTAATTATGTGCTGAATTTTTAAAGTTTCTTTTAAATTAATGATGTGTTTTTAACGTTAAACATGTCTTTTACAAGTGTCTTTATGTAGTCTCACGTGGTAATAATATGTTCATTTTGGTTATTTAATAAATTTATTAGGACGTCTTTATTAAATTCTCATTTTGTACTTGGTGCTGCTCTGTATCCTAGAATTCAGACCTGAGTAGTATTATAGTACTGTCTCTCAAGAGGCTAATCCCTGACAGCCCATAACAAAATACCACTCCTAAACCGACAAAGAAAATGTTACATATGTCTCTATTAATATTATTGTGATTTCAAATGATCCTATTCTAAGTTTTGAAATTCCCTTAATAAAACCATTAGTAAGTGAAAGATCAAATTGGTTAAAAAGAAAAAAGAAAGAAGGAAAAAGAAAATGGCATAAATAAGCCTAAGCTAAGGAAAACTGCTTAGAACAGTTTGAGAACACACATTTTTCCTCTCTACTGTTCATGTATTTTTCCAATGTTGAACATTTCTGAAGAACCAACACATGACACTACAGCTTCATTTAAAAATCAATATCCATGTTCAATTTACGAATTTCAATGCTTTTTAAGTTTGAGTCTATCAATAAGCTAATTCTTCAGATGTGCTACTGAATGTAAGATATCACTGAAATAGTGATACTTGGTGACAACAATGTATGATCTTATTTTAAACACTCAGTTTATGCCCAATACTTTTGCATGGCTATCATTCATATTTCTTCACAAAGGAGAAAAAATATGTCTAATGAAGTGAATAGCCCAGGTAATTCTTTATGACAGCTGAGAAATGGACAGGAGGGAACTTGGTAAAAATTAATTTCTATTTTTTTTTACTTTTGTTAATTTGTTTTTGTGTGTATATATAGGTATGTGTGTGTATATATACTTTTGTGTGTGTGTGTGTATGTGAAGTTTGTTCCTGGAGGTGACTAACAAGACACTTTTAATTTCATAGGAACTTATACTGGGAGAGAATTACATATCCTCAAATAATAAAAAAAAGTGACTAGAGGAGAAAATGGCGAAGAAAAAAAGGAAAAAAGCAGTGAGTGTATATTAACAGGAAACTGTTTTTCTATTTCTGATTTTCACTTTTTTTTCATTCTATACCAGCCATTATTATAAAACAAGTACTGGCTCATCAAATTTGTAACTGTTAAAGTTTCTAACATTCTATGATGTAACATGGGAAGTATATTTGAAGCTTTTTAAAATTATGCAGCTTTGGGCCAACATCAGAAGAGTTTACACTTCTCATACTCATCTGAGATCTAAAGAAGGCTTGTATGCTTCCAAGAGGATCATATTATTAAGTTCAGGAAGTGATTTCTTCTCATAGTCACAGCAGTAGAATTAGATTAGGATGCATAGAAACACATTCTGAGACCTCTCAGCCTCACCAGTAATCCAATCTCTAACAGTATGCAAATGCTCTAACAGGAATACAGTCAGGGCTACAAGAGCAAGTAATTTCCATTTCCATTACTGCTTAATGAGAGTGTGTTACAATTTTAAGGCAGTGGAAACCTTCAGGAAGGGTTTTTTTTTTTCCCCTTCTCCTCTTCTCTTTTTGCTTTATTGTAACTGCTTCCTCCAATTAAACTGAGTAAGAAATTATTGCCTTATCTGATCCAAGGAGTACAAAATGTTTCTAAAATAAGATTTTCCCCCATAAGCATGTTTTGAAGCCTGCTAACATAAGAATTAAAAAGTAAATGTAGCTATAATGATCTTGATTTTTTTCACACTTACAAGTGTGGTATTTATTAATCTTGATTCTATAAGACCTTCTTGTTCTATGTCTTATCACCCAGCCTATCAACTCTTTTAAAAATTAAATCACCTTCAAGAGAAAGCTACTTCTTAGGCATTGAAATTCACTGTGTAGTCTCTTCAGCAAATGGTGCTGGGAAAACCGGACAGCTGCATGTAAATCAGTGAAGTTCGAACACTCCCTCACACCACACACAAAAATAAACTCAAAATGGCTTAAAGACTTAAACATAAGACAAGACACTATAAACCTCTTAAAAGAAAACATAGGCAACACATTCTCCGACATAGATCTTAGCAATGTTCTCCTAGGGCCGTCTACCCAAGCAATAGAAATAAAAGCAAAAATAAACAAATGGTACTTAATTAAACTTATAAGCTTTTGCACAGCAAAGGAAAACATAAGCAAACCTAAAAGACAACCTATGGAATGGGAGAAAATATTTGCAAAAGATGAGACTGACAAAGGCTAAATTTCCAGAATATATAAACAGCTCATACAGCTTAATAAGAAAAAGCAAACAACCCAATCCCAAAATGGGCAGAAGATCTAAACAAGCAATTCTTCAATGAAGACATACAAATGGCCAATAGGCAAATGAAAAAATGCTCAATATCACTAATTAGCAGAGAAATGAAAATCAAAACTACAATGAGGTATCACCTCACACCAGTCAAAATGGCCATAATTCAAAAGTCCACAAACAATAAATGCTGGAGAGGCTGTGGAGAAAAGGGAACCCTCCTACACTGTTGGTGGGAATGCAGTTTGGTGCAGCCATTATGGAAAACAGTATGGAGATTCTTCAAAAAACTAAAAACAGACTTACTATATGATCCAGCAATCCCACTTCTAGATATATATAACCAGGGGGAACTCTTAATTCCAAAAGATACATGCACTCCAATGTTCACAGCAGCACAATATACAATAACCAAGACATGGAAGCAACCTAAATGTCCATCAGCAGATGACTGGATAAAGAGGTTATGATATATTTATACAATGAAATACCATAAATAGATATAAAAAGAATAAAATGATGCCATTTGCAGCAACATGGATGGACCTAGCGATTGTCATTCTAAGTGAAGTAAGCCAGAAAGAGAAAGAAAAAAAAAGGACACTATGAACTCATCTACCAAACAGAAACAGACGCAAACATAGTAAACCTTATGGTTACCAGGGAAAGGGGGTGGAAAGGGATACATCTGGGAGTTTGAGATCTGCAAATGTTAGCCACTATACGTAAAAATAGATTTTAAAAAAGGTTTCTTCTGTATAGCACAGGGAACTATATTCAATATCTTATAAAAAAAACCCTTTAATGAAAAAGAATATGAAATGAATATATGTATGTATATGCATGACTGGGACATTGTGCTGTACACCAGAAACTGACAGATTGTAACTAACTATACTTCAATAAAAATAGATTTAAAAGAAAGAAATTCACTGTGTAGAAAAGTTATTTCCAGGTTGTTCTAGTTAGGGCTAATACAGGGCACAATTATGAAAAATCTCTAAATATTTGAAATGAAAGGACAGTTTGAAATCATTATATCATCACCCACTATATTCTCCTTCATTCAACAAATGAGATGTGAAGAACTTAAAGTTATCTACCCAACGGTTCACAGAGAGCTGTTGATGAAGCTACATCTCATGCCTCCTAATTTGTGGAGTTAATTATGTTTGTTCTCCTATTTTCTTCTCTAACTTCATACTATTTTCTTCCTTGCATGGACCCCCATAATATTAATAGTCAATATTCATTAAGTATTTAATCTATATGGTTTTACTAGAGGTGAATTGTGCTTAGTGTGTTTTATCTTTAATGCTTAAAACAGCCTGTGAAATAGTCACAATGATTTCTCCCTTTTATGAATGAAGATAACCTGGGAAGTTTAAGTGACTTCCATTAAGTTGCACAGTAAGTGGTGATATCAGGAAAATGAACACATGTCTGCATGACTCAAAGCCTAAGCTGGAAACTGGCTCCAGTAACGTTCTATGCTTAAGTCACTCTACCTCTTGGATCCAGGCATTTCACTTCCCTATAAAGGTCATCCAAAGCTAACTTTTCAAAGTACTCTCATTAATGAATTTACCATAAAAAATGATGGTAACAATGTGCTGTCTTTCTGGAGAGATTTCATTTTTTTCAAAGGAACAATGTTACGAGCCGTAATACTAAAATTTTAGTGTTGTAAATTCACCCTTCAGTGACCAGCTGTTAGGAAAAGATTTAGGGTTAAGAGAACCTTTGTTGTGTCCTTGACTTATGGTCTCTTGTAGAGCATGATGAAAAGAGACCAGACTATAAAAATACAGTTTACTTCTAACTCTGACTCACTGGGTGAAAGATTTGGGGACGTTTACTTTGTATCTTTGAGCCTCAATGTTCTCATCTATGTTTTGGAAATAACAATGCATCCAATACACAGAATTTTAAAGTTGTATTTAACAACTATTTTAATTCTGTGAAAGGGGAGTTTAGGAGTATTATAAATAATTTAATAATTTTCTAAAATGAAAGCCTTTACCTTTTACCAAATCAGACATTTAGATCTGGAAATATTAGACAGTCCCTACAGTCTAGTGATATCGAGATTTTTCTGGGAAATACATGGACCTTTGACTAAGGTGATTTGATGACGAAGTAGGAATGGAAGATGGATAGATGGTCGGGAGTGGCTCTCCCATCTCCATCCCCACTTCATTTAGACATCTGTGCTTTTACATAATATATATATTTCATTCTTACATAAGATTTCACTTTAAGAAAGGAGCCCATATCTAAAAATACCTTTACATTCATTGATTTTGTACAAATATTTTAGTTTACAGCTAAGCAAAATACCTTAGCAATATTCTACACTCTTTGATATACCATACTGTACAGAATGCATGTTTCAGCAAAAGTGTTCACGTTGGTCTGTGTTATCAGTTTTTATCCATATTTTAATGTAAGATATTTTGTAAGAAACTATTCCCTTCAATACTGTTTAAAATGTGTTAAATTCAGTACATGGTTTAGTAAATTCCCAAGTGTGAACATGTACCTTTTTCCTGGCATTAATATATTTTTTCTCTTCTACTTAAAAAAAAAAAATCTCAAATAAAAATATGTAACACCTATCCATGATTTTCACCTACAAAGCCATTTTTTCTTTTTCCCTAAAGTGGCTCAGTTTATCTTAAACTTATTTTAAAACAGTAACTCTTTTCAAGTTTTTTTTATAGTTCCAATTCTAAATACTATATTAAACTCATGATTTAGATGCATTTTGCCCTAAATATATTAATAGCACAATTTACATTAAATATGCAGAATCAAAACACCTTGAGTGTTTACTGACCAATTTTTAACTGAACTAGTATTTTACTATATTAATTGATTTTTAGTGAAATACCCGGAACATTACAAAAACTTTAAATCAATTATACTCTGATACTTAATGAAATATTAATTACAAATTTATTATTAAAATCTTTAGGTGGAACAATGAAGAACTAATTTTTTCATATGACAGAGAATCCATGGTTAGAAGATGTTATTAGAAAAAGTTATACAAAATACTGATTTCATTTACTGTTTCTGTCTTTTTGATTAAACTTTCATGAAGTATGTAATATCCTTGGATAATACGTAAAGTTTTTCTTATTTTCTTTATATACTTACATTTTACGTTCAACAGTTATTTTAATATTCATCCATGCTTGTGAAGACAACTGTAGGGTTCCACTGAAACACAGCATATCTGTACATTCTCTTATATAAACTGGGGTTATCTTCAGTGTATTCCTGTTAAAAAAACAGTAAAATTGTAAAGCTGTTCTGTATACTCTTATACATACAGCCTGGTGCATATGTGCAATATTTTGCTTATTTTATAAATCAAAATGGAATTGATGGCTCAGAGGGTAGAAAAATCACCAAAAAGGCAAATTGTTTTCCATAGTGATTTGATGTAGATTCATTTTAGATAAATTTAGATTAATACCAGCAATGCATAAAAATACTATATTCTTCAAATCTTTCTATACTGTCAGATATTTTCACATGTCTTCATTTTTATCAATCTGGTAGGTTATAAAATGTTATCTCATAGTTTCCTATTTCCCTGGTTACTATGAGATAGCACATCCTTTCTAATGTTTGGGGGGTTCTATTTATTTCTACTATTAAATGCTTCTTCATACCTCTTGACCACTTTTATATTAATTTCTAACTTAGTTTATTTACAAGAATTATTTATATACTCTGGATATTATCCCTTTGCCAATTAGATGTTTTTGTCCTAGTTTATAAAGTTCCCTCTCATTTATACCTTTAATTGTGTCTTTTGAGGAATGTAAATTAACTTCTATTTCTCATGGACAAGGAGATTTTATAAAAAAGATAGATGATGACTTTTATAGCACGTTTATTCTTAATTTATTGAGATGTTTTGCATGTTGTGTTTTTCCTTTAATCTGTTACACCTTCTGTATAAGGGTTCTCCAGAGAAGCAGAAGTAAGGAGGGAGAGGGGGGGGGAAGAGAAAAAGAGAGAGATTTGCATTTACATGCATAACCTCCATCTGTCTTTTTGTCTATCTAGAGAGTTTTTTTTTTTTTTTTTTTTTTTGAATTGGCTCACATGACTGTGGAGGCTCTCAAGTCCAGAATCTGCAGGGTTGGCTGGCAGGCTGGTGACCTAGGGAAGACGTGATGGTGCAGCTCCAGTTCAAAGGCAGTCTGCTGGTAGAATTCCCTCTTCCTTGAAAGGTTATTATGGACTTCACCTGACCTCGTTAGGACTTCAACATACAAAGTTTAAGGAGGCATAATTTAGGCCCATAATACCTACCATATGTTTCTGGAATAAATGAAACTAAGTCATATTTAAATGAATATTTGTATCATATACTTTATAAAATGTGCATTCATATAGACACATCCATATATTTACATATAAGATACACATATTTAAAGTATAGTTAGTGTAGCATTGTAGTTAAGCACATAGAGCCAAATTGCCTGATCTTCCATCCTAGATCCACTACTTATGACATGTGATTTACAGAGTGATCGTTTTTAGAGCAGGATATGGTACATAGTAAATACTCAGAGTATTTTCTACAACATTGATAAGGGTGACAATAACATAGTTCTTAATTTGTATGGTTTTGGGGATTTTTTTTTTTGCATTATTTTGTCCACAAGTGAGACTGGCCTGTATGGTAGACAGAATAATGGTCATCCAAATATTCCCACATCCTAATTCTTGGAACCTGTGAATATGTTCTGTTCCATGGCAATGAGGAAATTAAGGAAACAATGAAGACTGCTGATTCTGATGTTAAGTCAGGGAGAGTATACTGGATTATCCAGGTGGATCCTATATAATCACAATGACCCTTAGATATGGAAGGAGGAGGCAGAAGTGTTAGAGTTTTGCAGTCTAGGAAGGACTCACTCCTCTATTGCTGGCTTTGAAGATGGGAGAGATCCACCAGCCAGAAATAACGGGTAACCAATGAAAGCTCAAAAAGGCAGGAAAATGGGTTCTCCCTTAGAACCTCCAGAAGGAAATAAAGCTCTTGATTTTAGTCCAGTGAGACCTATTTTGGACTTGTAACCTGAAAGCTATAAAATAATTTTTGCTGCTTTAAGTCACTAAATTTTTGCTAACTTATTACAGCAGCCATAGGAAACTAATGCAGATCTCAGCACTTCAAAGTGGGATTCTATTGTAAAAAAAAAAAACAAAACAAAAAAAACGTGAAAATGTGGAAGTAGCTTTGGAACCTGGCAATGGGCAGAAGCTGAAGAATACTGAGCAACATGGATAATAAAAGCTTAGACTGCTGTCAACAGATTAGTAGAAATATAGATGTTAACAATTCTGCTGGTAGAGGCTCAGAGGAAGTGTGGAGTGTGGTAGCGAAAACATGGGCATTATGTTTCACATTAGGATTCAAAAATGTAAACCACATCATTCTTCACAGTCTTGTTAAGGAGAAACATATGTTCATAAAAATTTTTAGGGAGTGGAATATGTAATGTGCAGAGTGCACAGAGTATAATATACCAGTTTAGGTGTATCTTAAGCCATTTTTTAAATTCACTAGTTAGTATGAATCAGTGTAGTGCAAGGAGAGCTGCCCAGCAATCCACATCTTGCAGGATGTTATCTATGTACCAAAGTCCCCTCCTCTAAGCTTCTCCAGTCTTTTTCCTATTTTCCTTAACTATATAAACTACAATCTGTTTTTCTTTACGTCCTTCAGCATAATTGCAATAATAGCTCCTTTAAAATTCTTACCTACTAATTCCAACATGTGGTTATTAATTTTTAAATTTCTCTTTGTTGACACAGATGTCTTCTTTTTAACATGTTAAACGTACACAGGTGTGGCATGACTAATACTGGTGTGAAAAGCGTCACAGCACCTGTACATGGTAATAGAACTTGTATAAACCGTTATGATTTATGACTATCATATATGATAATTTAGGCCACATATTTCCCAATTTACCTAGCTATTTTCACATTCTTTTGGCAGATCTATCATATTCCCTCAATTTAAAATAATCTGCCTTCTCTTGGGAGGGCAGATAGGTGAAATGAATTTTGCTCATTATTTCTATATTTGATCAGATACCTCACATCTCCTGGAACTAAGCAAGAATTATTAATACCAGAAATCAATTATCTAAAGAGTAGAAAAATATAAAGCTTTTTATAGGCTCTTCCAAAGGGATCATATTTTCTTCTTCATAATTTTTAAAGATGATAAATTAAAATTACAAGGAAGTTGGCCAGTTATGAGCTAGTCTTGATTAAAACAAAACAAACAAAAAATCCAAAATTAGTGTATAAACTCATTGGAGATACAATTATTCAAGTATCTGTACTCAAAATAAGCAAATAACTGTTTTCTTAGTTTCATAAAAATATTGACGTTATTCATAGTAGGATTTGAGATTGTCAGATGCTATCCTTTTCTCTTGCAAAATTTAACTATTAAGGTTGACCCTTCAACACATGGCAGTTAGGAGCATGGACATTCCATGCAGTCAAATATCCACCTGTAACTTTCTATATGTGGATTCAACCAACTGCAGATCATATATAGTACTGTAGTACATATTTAGTGCAAAAAAAATCTGCATGTAAGTGGACCCACGCAGTTCAAACCTGGGTTCTTCAAGGGTCAACTTTCTGGAACATGACTGAAAAAGTTGATTTTTTTTTTTCAAAATTCAGCAATTGAGAAACACACAAAAAAGTGATGGATATTAGAAATAATATCCATAAAAATGTTTAGGAAAATAGCAAGGCTTTTTGCTAGAACTGTACCTGTGTTCTACACACACATTTTATTAAATTCTCATTTGGAAATATTTAAAAATGATCTTTGGAAAACAATGTCATAAACATCTTAACATTTCTTCTGCTCTGACTGAGATAACGAGATAAAAGCATAGCTGAAGTCCTAATGTACTTGAGCTTTTATGCTTTCATTTTTGTCCACAGTTCATAAATTGCTATATTATCTGTCAATGTTCTGATTATACTTGTGAAAGAAAAAGATGCTTTTAGAGTAAAAAGAAGATATGCATCCTTGGTTCTTTAAATATGTGATATTTGATATGGTTAATAGCATTGTAATACAACAAAGTTGTCTTCTCTCTGTAAGTGACATTGCTGAAATATGTTCAGCGGAGTGGAGACTATAAATTGCTTTCCCAGAGCAATACAATGTATGACATTACTCACCTGTACTGTTTGATCAGCCCTCTTGTAACAAGCACAACACACTTGCAATATTTTTGGTTTTATTTTAGGTGTACCATTTGTGATTTACCTAGTCCTATAAAGATGATATCTTAGGGCAGCAGGAGGTTACAAAATGTATTTTAGCTGGGGAATTGTTTCCATATAAAACCTTTCTTGGATGCATAAAATGTAAAACTCATAAAAGTTAGGCTACAATTCCAGATGAGATGCGATTCCCCCTTTTCTTTTCTCCCGTTCCTAGGTACCTCACAGAGCATTCAGCCAGAAGCCCATGAATCACTATTTAAAACCCCTCATAAATTAATGCCTCATTACAAAATATTCAAAGGTCAAAGGACCAGACTGTGAAATACTTAAGAATTGCATTATTGTCATAATAGCAATATATTTCAGTGCTTATTATTTTGAACCATTATGCTGAGTGTTTTAGCTGTATTATCCCAGCTGCTGCTTATTCTCATCATCTGAAGGGAAGTGCTACTTCTGGGTACTGTTCTTCACCCATTTTATAGAATGGAAACTGAGGCACAGTATGCTTAAGTAAACTTTCCTTATGTAACAGCTAGTAAATGCTAAAAGCAGGATTTAGGCTGAAACAACCTGACTCAGAAGGCTACTTACATAATGGACATGTATTATTTTCTGTCTGACCTCAATGTCATCATTTCTAGAATGACCCTCTTCACTATCTAAATCTATGTGATTCTAACGGGGATGAAAGTGGAAACCCGCCACCCCACCAAAAAACAGGCATTTTACCTAAGGCAGCCAATCAAAATAATTCTCCCTTGTGTAAAGTTGTTGGTCCAGTGTGAGACATATAAGTAAGACCAATCTCTCTTTCTGAGATTGTTATATACGCAGTGAGAGATGTCTCTTCTCATAAATGTTAAGTACACCTGTAAACCTGGACCTTCTTGGAATGAGTGGGACTGGCAGGTGTCTTTCTCACCATGTGAATACAGGGTACCATAAGCAAAAGCCAAGACGAGAGTGATGCTAGGCACCTGAAATTTCTCAGTCATGAGGGAAAAAATACATTAATTTTTCCCATGAACTATTTGGTGTTAGCATTTTATCTCTTGTATCTATTTGACCTCAATTTTTTTTTAATTTAACTAAACTCAAACACATATAATAAAGGAGAATATCTTTCTCAAGCATACTACTACTGGGGATACAGAAATGCGTAAGACCCAACTTTATTCTAAGAAAGGGTTGAAAGAGACATAAATAAAGCGCAGTGTAGGGGGATGAAATATAACTGGGTTGTGCTTAAAATATCAACTTTTCCACTGGAGATGGAGATTCATGGGCTGATCCTTAAGGATAGGTAGTCATGAAAATGAAGGGTGAGGAGCTTTTCAGGCTGAGATGTACAAAGAAATATGATGGTCAAAGCTCAGAGTCAGAAAAGAGTGTAAAAATCCTGGCAGAACAGGGGCATTCTTTGAAAGAATCTATATTACAAACAAACAAAACACCATCAATGCTGATCTAAAATTTGGCCTATGACATTTTACATAACTTAAGAGCATGGTCTAAAAATGGGTATTATTTTGCATCTTTTATTATTTTAAGATACATTCATGAATTCAGGGAATAAAGGTAATCTATAGCTGTTATGAGTGAGCAAAATCTCCTCTAGTAAAATGTAAGCTCATTTGTGGGAAATAAACATACTTTATAACTAAGAAGATATTCAGGATTATATTTTGGTTGAGCCTCAAGTCCATAACCTCTTTTAATAGGCATTTCCTATACAGATATTCTAATTACTTTTTTCTCAGAGCCAAGATTAGTTATATAATTTCATTGTTATTGGTAATTGCTCATTTTCTCCAGTCTGATGAAAGAGAAAATCAAGAGAAGGGAAAAAACTAATATTTTTATGACAAATTTTTGATTCTGAATAAATATTAAGCATAGGTGGATAATAATACAAAGAGATGTTTCATGCCAGTTGATCTAATAATAGAGGACCTAGGATGAAAAACACTGATTTTCCACTCCTCTAATTGAGGACCTTTTTAAATTCCACACGAAAAAGTTAATAAAGCCTGATTCCCTTAACACTATACACTAGGATCTTGACAACCTAACCAGTTTGTTACCGCTATCACTTCCTTTCATTTTATTGACTATTTTCCAGTTGTGCCCAAACTCTCCTTGACTTGTACCACATGTATTATGAAGTTCCCTCTTCATGCCTTTGAACTTCCTCACTCACCCATTTAATCCTGAGGAAACTCTTCTTCATTCTTAAAGATAGAGCCCAAAAGTCACTTCTATAAATACCATATTTTTAGATTTATATTTGAACACCTCACTGTCACTCTTGCCACTGTTTAGTCAAAGGCTTGGCATGTGGTACTTGCCACCCAATAAATGGAAAAAACAGAGGGAAGAAAAGAGAACCAACCACAAAATATTCAATCTAATGACAATGTATGATCTTCATTTTCATACAAGTACCTCACTGTGGTGGGGTATTTGTGATTTCACTACTTACTTCTGTAACTGGTTTTCATTTATTCATTCATTCATCCATCCAACAGTTAGATGCCAGGCATTGTGCTAAAATAAAAAAAAAAAAGAATTTTTTCCTTCAAGCACTATTTATATAATTAAATATTTTCAACATTTATAATTGCTATAATAGACTACTTTTAAGAGGCCTATGGAAGTGGAAAGGAGGGAACATTTAGTTACAATTAAGACATTTATTGAAGAAAAGGGAACCCTCCTACACTGCTCGTGGGAATGTAGTTTGGTGCAGCCATTATGGAAAACAGTATATAGAGTCCTCAAAAAACTAAAAATAGACTTACCATATAATCCAGCAATTCCATTCCTGGGCATATATCTGGAGGGACCTCTAGTTTGAAAAGACACATGCACCCCAATATTCACAGCAGCACTATATAGAATAGCCAAGACATGGAAACAACCTAAATACTGAACAACAGATGACTGGATAAAGAAGTTGTGGTATATTTATACAATGAAATACTACTGAGCCTAAAAAGAATGAAATCATGCCATTTGCAGTAACATGGATGGACCTAGAGATCGTCATTGTAAGTGAAGTAAGCCAGAAAGAGAAAGAAAAATACCATATGAGATCACTGATACGTGAAATCTAAAAAAAAAAAAAAGAAAAAGGACGCTATGAACTCATCTACAAAACAGAAACAGACTCGCAGACATAGTAAACAATCTTACGGTTAGTAGGGAAAGGGGGTGGGAAAAGATAAATTTGGGAGTTTGAGGTACTTCAATTAAAGACATTTAAAGGATTTTTAATGTATCCTCAGATATAGTTTCACAGTTAATTTTATTAATGTTTCTTGTTAAAAATTAGAAATCAGAATATTTTATTATAACAATGAAATTTCTCAATGTGTTTTTAACTGCCGTCGCCAGAATTCCTTGAACATTCTGTATAAAGTATTAAAGTATATATTTTACATAATGATTCTTTACATGATCACCTATGAACGAACTAAGCAAAATGACTAAATCAACCAAATCAATTGTATGCCCAAGCAGAAACATACCCTACAAGACCTTCACCTTCACCTTCTGCTACACAACTGGTTTCCCAGTTACTTATGCAAGGAAGCCCATATATAGTCTATCAATGTCAGGGCTGTATTTTAATTATCAAAAATACTATTAATCATTTGCACAGTAATTTGTTTTTTCATTAAAATAGTCATGCTCATTAATCATCATTGTAATCTACAGTTTTCTTAAACAAAATCTTTATCTATCTTCATATACAACCTACTTTTCTTATTTTATTACCCACAACTATACTAAGGAAAATCTGTTACAAGCTTCAAACAACTAGTTTCTTAAAATTTAGTTTCAACATTAACAACGTCCTTGGGTCTATCCATCATTATAATGGATTTTGTCATAACATGATTAAGCGAAGAAGTAATTTGCACTGCTGTGAAAATAGCTCTGGTTATGAAGGTACCATGCTTCCATCTGGTCCCTTTAGCCAGGGTTTTGCTGTAATAAAACACACTAATTTTCACAATGCTAAAAGGTTTAGAGGGCCAGGTTGTCACAAAGTGCCATTAAAATAGGAAATGCTTACTATCCAGTTTCTGTTGGTTATTTTAGACACCTGTACAATTTGGAAAAATACTTCTGTATACTGCTGCTTGAGGAGATAGATTTGTTTTTGTTGTTTTTCTTCTGGTAGAAGAAACAGTAACCGGATGCATGCACTTATATTCCAATTATGGTCTGCCTTTTGGATTTGTTTATGTCTGGACATAAACAGAGACTTGAATAATCACCAGTTCTTTCACTCATGTATTGAATACCCACTAAATGCTAAGAATTGTGTAAGTGCTGAACAAATGGCGCACGGCGAGAGCTTAGAGCATGACAGAGAAAGCTGTTTTAAGCTATTTAAACAAAATCTTAATAAGTATAATGCAATTAAATGCTCTACATAAAAGAATTGTGTGAAGGGAGAGGGGAGAACTGCTTTAGATGACCTCTTGAGCCAGGACTTCTTGAAGGTACTATTTACATGGAGGCTTGAAGGAGGAGGCCAGACGAATGTGGCGATAAAACTGCAGGAAAGAGACTCTTAAGAGTAAAGAAAACAGCACTTGAAAAGGGCTCAGCTTAAAAAAAAAAAAGTATGTTCAGGAAAACTGAATCAAGAGAAGTAATAGATTATTTATCTTGTATTTTTTAAAATAGTAAAGCTTCAGCATTATTATGTATATCATGCAGAAAGGTATTCTGTAACACGGATAATGACTCACTTAACAATTCTGTGCAACTGACATAAAAGCAATGTGAGGCAATGATCCACCGCAATCGAGATTAGAGGAAATGTCAAGACAGTTATTCATGGATTCGAAATCAAGATTGTATTTTAAAGATTATGAGCAATAAAAGCCCTCTTCTGATCAACTTCATTTAATCATTAATCATTGAGCTCAGACGGTATTGTTTCAGTTGTTGAAATGCTTTATATGTTTGTATATCTCAGTGGAGTTTGCTTTCTTTCCTCACCCCCTAAAATGAAGTCAGACTTTGGTAATGACTAAAACACAGAGGACATCCATGTGGAGAGGGAAACAGTGCTTAGAAATGCTGAGAGTTCACTCAATAGCATATGTCATTCTTATACTGTCTGCATGTATTATGTTGCCTGGAATATTATTCATTAAATCATTAAAATATTTTTAACAGTTATATTGCAGAGAAATAATTACTGTTTTCTTTTCTCAACAGAATTTAGATTTTAAAAAAATTATATGTCATAAAATATTGAAAGCTATAAAATATACACTAAATCTATGTTGTAAAATATATAATGAATCTTTGAACAAATTTATGTTACAGAATTTGTGATAATAATAGTTATTTTTCTCCCAGTAAAAATCTGACCCTTTCTGTCTGTCATGTTAAAGGTGAACTATAGGTTGTCATGCTCAATAAAAGGAGAAGTAGGGGGTATCTTATAAACCAGGGTCAAGAGGAAAGAATCCTTCCCCACTAACACTGGGCCTATGTGAAACCGAAGGCAGACATCCCTGTTCTTCTCTGGCCATGTTTCATGTTGCTTGCTCTTTTTAATATAATTCAGGTACCATCTCTTTTAAGCCTCATGTTCTTCTACTCTATTTATCTCTTAGGTATAATTAGTAAAGTGTAGGTTTCAAGTTGTTTAATAATATTCCTTTGCTGTGTAGATCAACAACTGGTCCAAAACAAAGTAGATGAGAGTGAGGGAAATTACTCAGAGATCAATCTCCAACACTGCATCACTTCACTCTGGGGAGACGAGAAGATTCTAGACAATTTCTTACAAAACAGGATTCAGAAGTAAGGAGTAAAGAAGACAAAAACTTGCTAAAACTACTGAACAGACAGAAATAAAAGAACAGGGCAGAGGCTGAGTTATCAGCACTGTTTTCTGTCCCTCATAATATGACAGATAAGGGCAGTGCCGTTGTAATTTTGATTAGTAAAAAGGACAAAAACGGTAACAATCTTGAGGCTTGTGGTGAAGTTTAAATAAGATTAAATAACCTGCCATGTAATAGGTAGATACTGCCTATTTCTTATCCTTCTTTTGTATCTAAATACGTAGTAGGATCTGAGTAAATACTTGGGAAATAATTGCCATGATCTCAGATATATTGGCTGAACCCCACCATAACATGATTTTTTTTTTCTAAGAATCTACACACAATCTAGCAAAATGTGTAGCTCATATTATAGAAATAGTTCCATTTTCTGGCTTGATACATTTTATAAATGTGATTGACACCACTCCACCCACCACTGGGTCCTTTATGTTGGTTCTCACCATCTTATTAAGAAAATACAGTAGAGGAGCAAGAGGGAGTTTCAAATGGCATTTTTCAAAAGAAGAGAGGCTGGAGGAGGCTTATTTAAATAAAATTGAGTCATGTGCATGCCCATGCTTTTAGTTTAATAATCCTTTGGCATTTGACTTACACGAAGCAAAATTACTCATGCTGTACTAAAATGTATCTATAGTTATGAAAAGAGCAAATGTCTCTATATCCAATGCAACAGTTTGAAAAGTGAGGGCAGATAATGACTAAATTAAAAAGAACATGATTGGTTTTTATTTTTATTGTAAAGAAATTCCAGGGCCCTTAGGAAATGTGATTGATCATTTGAGCCATTCAAAACTGAATGGACTTTTGAATTGAAAAAAATGTAGGATAGACTATTATATATTAGGGCAAATTTTATTAGTTGATTTGCTTTCATAATAATCTATTAAAACATCATTTAGAAATAAGTGTTTTCAGTATGTGACAATAATTCTTTCCCTTTAGGATGGATGTAAGCAATTGCAGAGTAGTTGTCATCAATAAAACTAGTCCTGATATATATTTGGCACATACATGACATACTGAAAACTGCTGAATATCATTTGATATAGAGTAACTGCAGTTTTCCATGAGTGGAATAAAAGAAAAATAAACGTTGTTAACAGGAAAAGATACATGATGCTGCTTGTGTAAAAATACTAACTTTTCAAACATCCATATCTACAAGTGTATATTGTATGCTGATAGCTTGTGATGCTTTAGCTTAATGTCCCTTGACCCAAAATATAGCAAAAGGAAAAAATATATATATTTTTTAAAGTTATATCAAGAATGAAATCCAGTCGAACATTTTAATTCTCGGTGGTGCGAAGTGGTTTTAATTTCTGGAAAATTTATCTGACAAAACACATGTGATCAATTTCAGAAAAAATTCAGTTGTGCATCCAGATTCTGTGGAATGAGATTTCCTGGTTTTACTACTTTTTTGTGAAGTAGAAAGTGCTGAGAGAGCTAATGGCCACCTGGTGTGACACACACTCTGCTACTCCAGGCTTGTCTTTGGAGCTGGAGGTGAATCTCACAAAATCACTCTAAGTTTTAATTTAAATTACCTTTCTATTTTACTTGTCTCACCTTAAATTAAAGGCAAGTCAATAATTACCACAATTAAAAAAGAAATGACTTGCATTGGTGTTTGAACAAAATGGCTTCACGTCTGCATTTAACTGGCATATATGATTCTACAAACTTTTTAGACTATTTCATAGACTTGACAGTTTTTTCTATTGAATGGTGCTTAAATGATTGGATTATCATATTTCATACATATGCACACATATGTATAATATGTAGTTATTCCTTCCAAATCTCCTTTATCTCAGTAAATGGTATCACCATTCAATTGTTCAAGCAAAAAACAAGCCAAAAAGTAGACATTATCTTTAAACCTCAAATTCTCTCCTCTCCCACAGCTGATACCATTAGTTTGTCCTATCATTTCTATACTCAAAGTAGGTTTCAAATCCTTTCTTTTTTCTCCATCTCAACTGTCAACCTGCTAATTCAAGCCATCATCATTGCTCCTCTGCTCTAAATGTAATATCCTCCGTACTAGACCTCCCAGTCCCACTCTCTATCTGCACAGAAGATAGCATAACCTGTGGTAAGGTGACAATATTCCACTACTTGTATCTCTTCACCAGCTACCCTGAACTTAACACCCAGACTCGGTTAGCTGATCTCCATGGCTGTATATAATTTGGTCCTTGTTTTACCTCTCTCCCCATGGATTATCATGTCCCAACCATATTGTCCTTGTATCCAGATTTGGGGCCTTCATGCCTGCAACCACCTTTGACAAGACGCTCTTCCACAGGCTATTTGAATGGGTCATTTCTTCTCATCCTTGGAAATCAGTTCACATGTTACCTCCTTGAAAGGATTTTTTCCTGGTCACCCTAACTAAAATAGCTCTGAGTCTCTAGTAACTAACATCATTCTGCTTATCACCTTAGTAGCATTTTCTTTCACTAATTCATGCCATTTTATTATGTACCTTTGCTCCCAAATACATCAAAGTGAGTGACAGAGGCAGGAACAAAAGAACAACGACAACCAAATCTATCTCATTCACCATAACTCCAGCAATTAGTGCTTTTGCATGGTGTTAAAACTTCGTAAATATTTGTTGAACAAAATAGCTTTTAAATCATTTTCCATTATCATTATAAATCTCAAATATGTTAAGCCAAATAATGGTGTTCTCATCCTGAATGAAATATTTATGTTAATGACACCATTAATAATTCTTTGTTAACTTATTTATTTTTATTATTTATTACTGAACATTTGTAGTTTTTCTTTGTGAAAAACTGATCGTGACAGCATGAAATGTTTGCTTTCTTCTCCAAGATTCTGGAATGATGATTTTGTCACTTAGGATGATTATTTTGGCATGTACTCTTTTGATATTAGTTTTACTTTTTAATTTATTTAAATTATAAACCAGCATTTACTGAGCACATGCTATATTTTAGCACTGTGCTACACACTTTATCCACATTAGAGAAAGTGGTAAAATGGTCTCATGGGTGGAAAAAAACTGGAGCTAAAATAAATCATTCAGAGTCACACAGCTTTTTTTAAAGGCTAAAGTTTCAAATCCAGGCCTATATAGTTCATGATCACAATCTATTTTTTTGTTTCATATCTTATTTTGTCACAATGATTGTACTTCCCATAAGAAGTCTAAAATATAGTAATGCTAGAGTTGTATCATTCCATGATTTAACAATACCTTCAAGAACCCAAACTCCTTCTGTTTCTCCACATCACCATAACTGGATTTTTGATATGGCTTCTCTCGTATGTGTTCACTTCTTTATCACTACATTACTGCCTAGACAACAATGTCTAGGAATTCCAAATGAACTCTTTATTTCAGCAACTTCTTTTTTTAAAAAAGTAAGAAAGCCTTTCTCAAGAGTCCCTTTCTTTTTTGCAAGTTCCTTTTTATGAAAATAAGAAAGCCTTTTCAGGAGTCTCGTTCTCAGGATTTTTTTTTCTCCTATCTCCTTATTTAGAAATTAGTCATACACCTCTACCAAAGGCAATCATTGCCAAAGAAATAATATTTCCATGGTAACTCTGTCCAGTCCACTGATTATCAATCATGTCTGCATTTTAAAATGATGTGGGAGTTTTCTCAGTTACAAATTCTCGTGACCCAGTTCAAAATAATTAAATCAGAATCTCTCACACCAGAGCCCAGGCATTATTACTTTTTAAAAGTACCCAGGTGATTACAATTTACAGTCTAGTCTCTCTCTACACTAATCTGGGGCTGGGCATAGAGGCAACTGTGGCAGATGGAGGATAAACACCTGAATAATATACAGGCTCTCCCAGAACAAGAGAAGTGGGGCAGGGGGAGAATAAAAGGAATAACCAAAATATCTCCTACATAGTATTAATTTTTCTCCTTGTAAAAATTTAGAATATTAAATTTAGAGTGTTTTTTTTCTTTTTCCTGAAAATAAATTATATATTTAGCTTGATTCAAATTACTAAGCCCATTCTATTTATTTGTATATATTTACAGATGCTGCAGTGTGCTGAAGTTATTAGGGAATGGCTTCTGGCCTTCAGATAACCTTCTCAACAGCCTTTAAAGCTCCACGATATTCTCACACAGAGAGCCATCCTGCTCTGCTACACTGTGGCACTCTGATACCCGTGCTAACCAATTATATTAACTTTCATTGTTCACCTACTGTGCCACTGACCTTTTGAAAATCGACAGAAGTAACTTTCCTCTCACTGCACCTCTTACCAATGAAGGCGTCTTTTAATCTTGTTTTCTACAGGCTTTCTGTTGCAGACTTTCTAGCTAACAGACTGACTATAAAGTTTCCTCAAGGCTGTTACTCAACATTGCAAATATAATTCTTATTTCTGGGCAATGCAGACTAATCCCAGTTACGAAATAAGTTAGTCTTCTCATACCCAATACTTCTCTCAGGTGGTGCTGCGGGACTCTTAAGAGAGACACTGTTATTTCATAATCTGTAGAAATCCATTCCCCTGATTATCCTCAGTACTGATTTTGAACATGAGTACTTTTGGTTATGAAGATAATAGCAAGTTTGGTCATAAAGATCCACAATATGGAAGATAATTAAAATGCATATTAGATTACTAATCACAGATGTATTTCATACCTAAATGTTTGAAATTTAGGGTTGCTCTTACCGTAACACCAAAACTTGTCCATGTTCCTTATAATTTTCATCATTTAACAAGTCCAAGTAATTGCAGAATTTCAACTACTAGCTGTATTTTCCCTAAAGCATCATTAACAAACATATTTGGGAGTTTTTCTATTGCAAATGAGAATATCCTATGAAAAAAGAGAGTTTATTCCTTAGTTACCTCATTTCTTACAGTAAATTAGATGCTCCAGGTAATATTTAATTACATAAAGAACCAGGTCTTCAGAGTAGCAAAGGTACTTCTGCTTCCATACATCTTCAAAAACTGGATCCTGCTACTCACTATATCCTCAGAGGAAACAGTAATTTCCCAAGACACAGATTATAAAGTGTAAACTGGCTTTTAACCCTGAATCAGTCGTTTACCTTGGTCTCTATTCTCTTGAGTAAACAAGTGAGATTTTGCCTACAAAAACGAAATTAAAACATAGAGGACAAACCCTGATCCTTGTATGAGACTCTCTGGAGGCTTGTTATCAGCAACTGTGAAACAGTACTGTTCTGTTTATGATTTCCATTAGAAAAATATTTATCCTCTCTGTATGCTCTTTAAGAAACTCCAATAGAAGGTGAAAGGCTTTCGTTTCTTCATGATCTTTACCTTAGAAAACTCAATGACTTCACTGTCTCTACATTAGTTGACAAGAATATATAATGATTCAACAAAGTGTTTCAAAAAGAAATCAAGGCAAACTAGGTCTTTGACAACTTACAGGACAACAAGAACTCTAGGGATGTAGTGCAAATGGACTGTGATGGGATGGTTGATTAATTCAATCTATAAAATTGTGAGTATATAATTTGGTTTAGGTTAAATTTTACTTGGAAATGTAGAAGATGATAAAGCATGAGGAGGTAAATATTTCTGCAGTTACTGATATAGTGGATTGATAACTGGATAGATGTACTACCACATTTAGAGTGGACCTGGGCAGTCATTTAGCTCAGAGTTTGGCAAACAACAGCCAATGGTCCTGATATAACTCACTGCATGTTTATTTAAATAAATTTTGTTAGGACAAGTCCTGCTCATTCATTTACTTATTGTCTATGGCTCCTCTCTCCTGTCACGGCAGAGGTGACTAGTTTCAACAGAGACTATACGGCCCACAAAGCCCTATTTACTTCTAACTGACTACAAAAAAAAAAAAAAAAAAGAAGAAGGTCGCTGACTCCTAGTCTATCATTCGGTCCAAAATATGTTACTTACTGTTAGATTCACACAAAGGCAGCTCGGAAGTGAGCCCAGAATTTAATACGTCACTTTATGGCATTGCACTCTTGAGCTCCTTTCTTTTCGTAAGCTCCCTAAGATTATCCAGCTCCCTGAAGCCTTCTTTGTATGGTTTTCTATCTAGAAAGCTGCATCTTTAGTTTCTCTTTCTGCTATACACTTCCTATGATGGTGTCCGCTTCCAGAGCCCAGTGGTAGGAGAACAGAGAGAGAAAATAAGTAATGAAAATTTGCCCATATTCTTGGTACCACAGACCTTCTGGTGAGAGAAAAGGATTCCCCTCCCTCAGAATTTTGAGCATTTGCCCAGTTGTCATTGCTGTCACCATTACCATCACCGCCTGTGCTACTGTGACACTGCCAGAAGGCTAACGTAGGAGAAAAAGTTTAAAAAAAAAAAACAAAAAGTCAGGTGATTTCTCCTACTCTTGCTAACCCTTAAGGGTCCTCTTTTCTGATTCTGAGACCACAGAGTGAGGGTTTTCTTGAAGTTCCTTCTGTTCCTCAGCTGGTGTACATGCAGGTGTCTAGATGCCTGCAATTGAACGTAGGCCTGGCAGTATGGGTTTTGGGCAGAGGTACTGGAGAAATTCTCTGCAGGTTTGGTGGTATGTCAAATTTTTGTCTACTTCCCCAAGCCTCCTTCAAATACTGACTTCTCAGAGTCCTCATGTAAGTGCTCCTGAATTCTGCCAAGTACATAGTTGCATTCAGTGGGAGAAACATGGTAGATAGAGGGCACTAAGTCTATCTTGCCAAAGAACCAGAACCATTCTAACAAGATTATTTTCATGTCTCAACAATATATTTGTAGAAGGCCACACATCAACACTCTATAATATGACTGGTAGATTTAAATTTTCTATTATTGTCCCATTTCTATTCATGTCCCAAATTCCATACACAATCAATTAGTAGAAAGAAAACTATAGCTACATTTCTAAAAAATTCTCTAGTCTCAGATGGAGTAATATTTGATCCCCTTGAACCATTTGTAAAATGTATTGCTGGGTCTTAACTCTTCCTTGAAAATACCATCCAGTTTCATGCTATCCCTGGAGTGTATTCTTGTCTGAAATTATCTTAATAGTTCAAATACATTATCACTTAACATAAGCTATACTAAGTTGATTTTCCCTTCTTTGGAAAAATGCTTTTTCACTTTGGAGAGATTTTCTAAAAGCATTTGTTCCAAATGGCATCATATTAAGTTCCCGTTATACTTCCTAATCCTTTTACCACTATAAGGACCTAGTTCCTTCTAAAATCTTATCTAAAGGACAAGCAGAAAGGAAAACACAAAAAGGCCCACACAGATGACACTGATATAGTAGTGGTTTAAGAAAAAGTGTATGACATGATCAAGAATATGTGATCAAAAGTAATTCAAAACAGAAGCATCTCTTGAGTAATTATCTATTTTGATAGGAACTTTCAGTATTCAAGTGCACAATATTACCTCTGTTATGCCTGTAAGAGTGTCACAATTTTCTGCATTCATGAGGAAGTTTAAAAGAATAAAATGCTCTGCCCTAAAAAATCCAGGAAATAAATGCTAAATCTGTTTATCAGATCTCTGTATTTTCATTTCAGTATATTATCCCCTGGCAAACTTCTCAATTGTGATCTTCAGTTGTCTACCTGTTTCTAAGTTAAAATTTGTAAGATTGTAATTATTTCTACTATAGGTTTATAAAGCTAATGAAAGCAGAACATAATTTTGTTGTTTAATTACAACAAATTATTTGATTTTTTTAAATGTGGAAATAATTCTGCCAGACAGGAAACAGAAAAATTAGCAGCCAATTAATTTTAGTAATTTACAAAGAGTCTAGTCAGTAATGCCATAGTTACACGATTACTAAAAAAAATCTGGTGCTTTGATATTTAGTTACTTTAAACTAAATATAATTGTGTTGCTCAGTTGTACTGACAAACTCTTAATCCAATTGCTATTAGTATTCTAAATTGTAGGCTCCATAATAAACTGTCAGTATGATTGGTTGAGGATGTAATGGAAAAATACTTAAATATTTATTAAAGTCTATATATACAAAATTAACTGAAAATGGATCATACACCTATATGTAAAACTTAAAACAAGCAAAAAAAACTTTCAAAGACAATATAGAGTATTTTTGTGTTTTGGGTTACATAAAGAACTTTTTGAAATGAAACCAAAATCATGATATATAGAAGAGAAACTGATGTTAGACTTCATCAAAATGAAAAAGTTTCACTCTTCAAAAGACACTGTTCATAGTAAGAAAAGACATGCCATAGGCTGGGAGAAAATATTTGCAAAACATGTATCTGGTAAAAGATTTCTGTCTGGGATATATAAGTAACTATCAAAACATAAACATAAAGAATAAAATTTTGCCAATAAAAAATGGACAAAAGTTTTGAATAGATATTTCATCAAAGAAGATATACAGTTGAAAAATAGACCTATGAAAAAGATGCCATCATTAATCAATGGAAATATGCAAATTAAACCACAATTTTATTTTTTTACACACCTATTTGAAATGTAAAATGAGATTCACTATATCAAGTGTATGCAAAATTTGGAATGACTTTAAATTCCACACGTTACTGGAGGGAATGTAAAATGGAACCACCTCAGAAAAAGTTTGATAGTTTCCTAAGTATTTAAACATAATGTACTATATGATCCAACTCTTCAACTCCTAGATAATTACCCAAGAGAGCTGAAAGCATATATGCATATAAATATTTGTATAAAAATGTTAAAAGCAGCATTATTTTTATTAACCAAAAACTGGGAATAAACCAAACATTCATTAACAGGTCAATGGATAAACAAATTGTGGTATATCCATATATTGGAATACTACTGAGCAATAAAAAGAATATTTGATGAACATGGATATCTATGGATGAATCTAAACATGATGAATCTCAAAAGAATTATGCTGAGTGAAAGAAGCCAGGCAAGAGAGGTATTCAGTTTATGGTTCTATTTATATAAAATTACAGAAAATGCAAATTAGTATACTGTGACAAACACAGATTGAAAGATGGAGAAGGGGATGGGGTCGAGGAGCATCTGGTGGGTGGAATTTCCAAAGGGCACATGTAAACTTTTGAGAGTAATACACATATTCATTATTTTTATGGAAGTTTTTGTTTTACAAATGTACCTGTGTCAAAACTTATCAAATTGTAGGAAAGCCTAGACTCTTTTGTCCCCCATGGAAACATGAATTTAATAACAGGTTTATTATATGAATACATCTGAAATACCTCTGTGAGAAATCCAGAAACTAGTTATCGTGTCCTAGGTGAGTGCGAAGCCAACTGCATCAAAGCCAAGTAGGGAATTCCTGATACTCTCTAATTTCTTGTTCAAAGGCCCTCCCTACTGGCACAGTGCAGTGTGGTGAATCTGATAGGAAATCCTCAACTCCTGACTTCTCTCTGGGGAGCAAAAGAAGTAAAATGTATATCCAACTGACTTTTATGGGGGCTTCCCAAGGGACTAGTGTCTGTTCTACCTTTATTCAAGTATTTCAGGAAAGTTTGGGGCAGTGAGGGGATCTCCAAGAACAAAGATATCAACCATGCACCAGAATCTGTAGTACCACAGACACACAGAAGGTGGAGCACAAGGACTGTGATTTACTACACCAGAGAAGTCACCGGGAGGTGGGGGGGGGGGGGTGCCTGAGTAAAAACCAACAACTTCTTCAAACAGGAGATTTCACAAATGAGGCCAGAGAGGATAAAGATCTAGAAAAGGCTTGCAAGATCTTCAGGATATCTACCTGATCTGTATGGAGAACATTCTTTCTTTATGAAACCAACTTGTCTGGGTGAGTTGACTGGTTCTTTGGATGCTGAAATTTCAACAACAAAATGACAAGAAATACAAAAAACAAAAACAGGAAATTGTAACACATTTAAAGTAACTAACTAAATCTTCTCAAACAACTTAAAGAAACAGAGAGATATGAATTCAAAGAATTCAGACAAAGAATTAAAAATTATAGCCATAAGGATGCTCAATAAGTTAGAAGAGAACACAGATAGACACCTAAATGAAATCAAGGAAACAATTCATGAACTAAATGAGAATATCAACAGAGACAGAAATCATGAAGAAGAACCAAACAGAAATTTTTAAATTCAAAACAAGGTAACTGCATTAAAAATTTACTGGAGGGACTAAACAGTACCAGGGAAAGAATCAATGAATTCAAAAATAGGGCTTTCGAAATTACCAAAGCAGAGAAGCAAAAAGAAAAAAGAATGAGGAAAAATGAATAGAGCCTAAAGGACTTACAGGACATCATTAAGCAGAACAATGTATGCATTATGGTAGTCCCACAATGTGAAAAGAGAGAAATGAATAGAGAAACTATCTGAAGAAATAATGGCTAAAGATTTCACAAATCTGAAGAAATGGACATATAAAGTCAAGAAGCTCAAAAAATTCCCACTGGGATAAATCTGCAGAGACCCACACCAAGGCACATCAAAATCAAACTGTCAAAAGTCACAGAAAAAAACAGAATCTTGAAAGAAGCATGTGACTTGTCATATACAAGGGAGCATCTATTAGATTATCAGCAGATTTCTCAGCAAAAACTTTTTATGATAAAAAAAAGAGTAGAGTGATACATAAAAAGTACTAAAAGAGGGGGGAAAAAACCCTGACAACCAAAAAAAAGATACTGTATCTGACAAAAAAAAGTCCTTCAAAAATGACGGGGAAATTAAAGACTTTCCCAGATGAAGAAAAGCTGAGGAAGTTTATTATCACTCTACCTGCCCTGAAAGAAATACTGAAATCAGTCCTACATATTTAAGTAAAGAATGATAAATAGCAACACAAAAACGTATAACAATATAAAGTCTCTGCTAAAGCTACATATATAAATAAAAATAGAATCCTGCACTATTGTAAGATAGGTGAGTAAATTACTCATAAATCTGGCATAGAAACTTTTCAAAAGCATAAAAGGTCCATGTAAATAGATATGTCATATTAAAAGAGGTAAGTTGTATCACTAATAACAAAGTAGGGGGCAGAGATATAAAAGAGTAAAGATTTTATATGTCATTGAAGTTGTTATCAGTTACAATATATAGGTATAACTTTAAGATGTTTTAAGGAATTTCAATGGTATTTACAAAGACAGTATCTATAAAATATACACAAAGGGAAATGAGAGGGAAACAAAACATGTAACTACAAAATGAATCAAAACACAAAGTAAAACAGTAAGAAATGAAAAAAAGGGACAAAAAGCTACTGACTGACAGAAAAAAATTGAATAGTAAGAGCAAGTCCTTTCCTATCAGTAATCATTTTAAAATAAATGAATTTAATGTACCAATTAAAAGAAATAGATTGGCTTAATGGATAAAAAATCCAAATAGATTGGCTTAATGGATAAAAAATCCAACTATATGTTACATACCAGAGACTCACTTGAAATATAAGGACTCAGGCTAAAAGTAAAAGAGTACAAAAAGATACTCCATGCAAGCAGGACCTAAGGAGACTAGGGATAACCACACTTATATCATAAAAAATAGACAGTAATACAAACTGCCACAAGAGATGAAAGACATTATGTAATGATAAAAGGGTCAATTTTCCAGGAAGATATAACAGTTATAAATATTAGAACATCCAAATAACTGGAGTAAACACTGATAGAACTGAAGAGAGAAACTGAGAGCAATAAACAATAGTAGGAGACTTCAATAATCTACTGTTAATTATGGATAGAAGACAGAATATCAAGACACAAATACAGGACTTGAACAAAATTTAGACAAACTGAACCTAACTGACATATACGTAACAATCTACTCAAAAGTAATGGAATATACATTCTTCTGAAGCACACAAGAAATAGTCCCTAACATAGACAATATTGTAGGCCACAAAGCAAGGCTTAGCAAATTTAAGAACTGAAATGGTACAAAGTATCTTCTCTGACCTCAATGGAAATAAACTGGAAATCAATAGCAAAAGAAAAGAAAATCCATGGAAAATTTCCAAAATATGTGGAAATTAAACCACACACTCTTAAACAACTGGATAAAAGAAGAAATCACAAACGAATCTAGGAAATACCTGAAAATGAATTAAAATGAAAACAAGACATACCCAAACTCATGGGATGTAGTGAAAGCTATACTAAGAGGGAAGTTTATAGTGGTTATTGCTTATATTAAACAAGAATGATCTCAAATAAATCATCTATCCTTATACCTCAAGGAACTAGAAAAAGAAAAACAAACTAAACCCAAGACCACAGAAGAAAGGAAATAATCAGATGTGGAAAAAGAGGAGTGGAATAGAGCAGAAAATCAATGAAACCAAGAGTTGATATTTTGAAAAGATCAACATTAACAAACCATTAGCTAAACTAAATGAGAGAAGGATCAAATGTCTAAAATTAGAAATTAAATTTGAAAAATTACAACTAATGTCACAGCAATAAAAAGATTATAAGAGACTAATATGAATAATCATACACAAACAAGTTAAATAGCCTAGAAGGAAAGGATAATAAATTCCTAGAAACATACAACATACCTAAGCTAAATCATAAAGAAATTAAAAAAAAAAAAAACAAACAAAACCTAAACAGACATATAACTACCAAGGAGATCGAAGCAGTAATTTAAAACCTCCCAACAAAGAAAAACCCAGGACCAGACATTTTCACTGAAGAATTCTACCACACATTTAGTAGAATGTCAATCCTTGTCAATTTTTCAAAGAAACTTTAATATAAATCCACAGCAAACATCATGTTCAAAGGGGAAAGACTAAAAATTTTCTTTAAGATTAGGAACAAGAAAAGGATGCCCACTCTTGCCACTACTTTTCAACATAGTACTAGAATTTCTAGCCAGAGTAGTCAGACAAGTAAAAGAAAGAAAAAGCATACAAATTAGAAGAATTAAAATCACTTCTTTTCACAGAAGACATGATCATATGCATAAAACCCTAAATAAACCACAAAAACTATCTTAAAACTAATAAATGAATTCAGCAAAGTTGCAGGATACATCATCAACACTCAGAAATCAGTTGCATTCCTATACACTTACAATGTCCAATCCAAATACAAAACTAAGAAAACCATCCCATTTACAATAGGATTTTTAAAAAAAAGATAAAATACTTAGGAATAAACTTAACCAAGGAGGCAGAAGAGTTTTTCACTGAAAACTGAAAAACATTGCTTAAAGAAATCAAAGAAGATACAAATAAATGGAAAGACATCCCATGAGTATAGACTGGAAGACTTACTATTGCTAAAATATTCATATTACCCAAAGCAATCTATCAATTCAATGCAAATTTTGAAAATTTGAAAGGTATTTTATGCAGAAACAGTAAAAAATATCCTAAAATTTGTATGGAATCTCTAGGAATCTTGAATAGTAATCTTGAACAAGAAGAACAAAGTTAGAACCCTTTTACTCCCTGATTTAAAAATATTCAAAAGCAGTATTAATTAAAACAATAGGACATTGGCATAAAACAAAGATACATACACACACAAATGGAAAAGATAGAGAGCTTAGAAAGAAACCCTTCCATATATGACCAAATGATTTTTGACAATGGTGAGAAGACTACACAATGCAAAAACACAGTATCCTCAACAAATAGTGTTGGGAAAACTGGATATCCACATGCAAAAGAATGAATTTGGACTTGTACCTCAAACCATATACAAAAATCAAATTGTACTAAAGATTTAAACATAAGACTGAATCTATAAAATTCCTAAAAGAAAACTGGTCTTAGAAATTTCTTGGACACAACACCAAAAGCACAGGCAAAAAAATAACAAATAGACAAATGAGACTACACCAAACATAAAAAATGTCTGCACGTCTGAAAAAGCAATAAATGAAGTGAAAAGACAACTTCCAGAAAAAAAAAAAATTGCAAACCATATATCCATTAAAGGGTTAATATTCAGACTATATAAGGAACTTCTACAATTTAACAACACATAATCTAATTTAAAAATGGGCAAAGGACTCAAATAGATGTTTTTCTAGATAAAATATAAAAACAGACAATAAGCGTATGTAAAGATGCTCAACATCACTAATCATTAGGGAAATGCAAATTAAAATTGAGACATCATCTCAAACCCATCAGGATGACCACTATCAAAAAGAACAGAAAATGATTGTTGGTGAGGATGCCAAAATGTTCAACCCTTGTGCACTCTTAATTGGAATATAAAAAGGTACAGAAGTTACAGAAAATAGTATGAAGAATCCTCAGAAAATTAAACACAGAACTACCATATGATCCAGGTGTACTCATACAATAGAATATTATACAGGCTTAAAATAGAAGAAAATCCTATCACAAGTTACAACATGGATGAACCAGAAATATCGTATGCTAAGAAAATTAATCCAGTCACAAAAGGACAAGTACTTTATGACTCCACTCATATTCTAAAACTTTCACTATCAATTTTAGAATATTTGCCTATTTTCAGTATCTGCTCTATCCAGTAAATTTAGATTCCTGGGACCCAAATCAGAATTCTCTATGTCAAACACTCTGGTAGTATAGTGTAAGAAAATTCATTTTGTATAGGCAATACCCCTGAGTGGATATACAAGATAATACTTGTTTTCCTCTGTGCTTCAGCAAGAATAAATATAATCATTTTGTCTAAAATTACCACTTAAAGACACAGTTGTCTTTTATACTTTTACTTGAACATCAAAATTTATATGTCTATTCTGAAATTTATACTTGTATTAAAATGCAGATGTGGATGGCAGGTCAGGATGGTACTTTATTTCATGGAGCCCATTAATGTTCTAAACCTAATATATAATACTGAGGGAACATAATTGTTCTTTCTGGAAAGAGAATACATAATCTTCATTAGATTGTCAAAAAATTGTGATTTAATAGAAAAAAGTTCTTACAAACCACTATTTATAAAGTTTTTTCAAAACCAACAGTTTTCCTTTATCTAAACTATCCAATTGATAGACAATAGTTGCAATCAGGGTTGAAAGTTTGCAATGCTACAAATGACATAAACTGGTACTTCTGGCTCTTATCTAACTTTAGCTCAAACTTAGATATCCTCTATATTGTTTAAATTAATTCAGATATGTTACTGTGACATTTCACCTCTATTTCACTAATTTTCATACTTCCCTTTGCTCAAATTGCAATATTTGCATAATCTTTTGTAAAAATATGTACGTCAGAGAAATTGAGGGAATTAAGGAAGGTTGCAGTGACAGTTCTGGGATTGATGAAGATTATTAAGTCTATTTAAAGAGGAGAAAGAAGTGTTTAAAAAACAATGATAATTAGTGATAGTGAGCATATTTCCATGTGTCTATTGGCCATTTGTTCAATATTGTTAATTATCAGAGAAATGCAAATCAAAACATCAATGGGGGATCACTTCACACCAGTCAGAACGGCCGTCTTTCAAAAGTCCACAAACGATAAATGCCGGAGAGGGTGTGGAGAAAGGGAACCCTCCTACACAGTTGGTAGGAATGTAGTTTGGTGTGGCCATTATGGAAAACAGTATGCAGATTCCTCAAACAACTAAAAATAGACTTAGCATATAATCCAGCAATTCCACTCCTGGGCATATATCTGGAGGGACCTCTAATTTGAAAAGATACATGCACCCCAATATTCATAGCGGCACTATACAGAATAGCCAAGACATGGAAACAACCTAAATGCCCAACAACAGGTGACTAGATAAAGAAGCTGGTATATTTATACAATGAAATACTACTCAGCTATGAAAATTAATGAAATAAGGCCATTTGCAGCAACGTGGATGGACCTGATGATCATCATTTTAAGTAAAATAAGCCAGAAAGAGAAAAATACCATATAATATCACTCATATGTGGAATCTTAAACAGAAAAAATGAACTTACCTACAAAACAGAAACAGACTCACAGACAGAGTAAACAAACTTATGGTTACAGGGGGTAAAGGGGGTGGGAAGGGATCAATTGGGAGTTTGAGATGTGCAAATACTACTACATATAAAATAGATAAACAAGTTTCTCCTGTATACCACAGGGAACTATATTCAATATCTTGTAGTAACCTATAATGAAGAATATGAAAATGAATATATATGACTGAAACGTTACGCTGTACAGCAGAAACTGACACACTGTAAACTAATTATATTTCAACTTATAAAAAATAAAATAAAATAATAAACAATGAAAGGAATCTCTATGTTCCCTAGGTAGAGAAGAGAGAGGAGATGGTTTTTCTCTCCACTGTGGCTCTTGGTTTTAACCTCCTAGTGTCATTACAGAGTATCTGCCCCTGAAATAAGAAGTTCATGACAGATGATGTTAATGGCACTGAACACACAAGTAGATTTTTAACCTCTGGTGAGTATTCAAATTAAAAAAAAAATAACAGATGGCAACTTCTTAGAAACTAAGTACATTACTCTGGAGATAAAGTGGAGTGTTAACACATTTTAACATTGCACTGGAGCAGATAATTAGGGTAATTACGACTCTTCAAAGACAAGAAATAAGGTCTAAGCCAACTTCCTTTACTTCAAATTGTGAAGATCATGAAATTCTAAGAGGAACATGGGCAAAATAATCACTATATAAAATGCAGTAATATTTACAATGGTGGCATATGAGATTGAACAGGTTCTCTACTTCAACATCATGCTCAAATATCAATTAAATAATTAAGGAAGTAAAATCAGGTTGCCTCTAATTTCACGAAAACTGATAAAGTTGCAAAAAGATATTCTGTCAAGCTAGTTCAGAGAAACAAAGAAACAAGTGCACAAATACATACACACTTATACCAAATGAGCAGAAATACTAAGTGATTTAATTTTTTCCAAATATTTCAGTCATGCCAGCACGTCATGGCTGCACAAGGAGTTTCAGCTATATTATCTCCTGAGTGATTTTTATTTTTACCTATTTTAACTGTCTCTAAATAAACAATTTTTGGCTATCATATTTTAGAACAATGATAATGGCTTCCATTGAAACAGTATGTATGGCCCATAAAAAACACTTCTGAAACAAAGTAGATACTAATATATATACAGAGATAAATGCCGCATCCCATACTAACTTCTATATATTTTCATAAAAATCAACCCTGCCCATCTGTTATTACATATTATACCCTTGGTTTGAATCCCCAGTTTCTCAGACTTTTTCAAAAGTATCAATATTGGTTCTGGGCATCCACTCCGTCTTCCCAGGGCCACTTCCACTGTACATTTCTGGGATCTTTCAATGGCCTTTCTGGTCACATGCTTCCATTCTCCACCCTCTCTATGCACATACCAACCACACAGTGAGCAGAAACGTGTTTTTAAGCAGAGATATTTAAACGGAAATGTCATGTAAGAGACTTTAACAGTTTCCCTTATACTTTATCCTACAATGACTAAATGGTGTGTCTTCCACCTACCCTCCAGACCTTTCTTCCCATTCTCAGCCTCTTCCACTGCATTCCTGTTACATTTTGTCCTACATAATTTTTCAGATATGTTAAAGCTTTCTGGTCTTGGGCTTTTTGAATCAACTTTTCCTAACTAGATTTTTTCTGGGCTGGCCCTTTCAAATTATGGTCTTCACTTAGATGTTTCTCCGCAGAGCACTGCTCCCTAACTTATTTGCTAGAGTAATGACTTGGCTACTCTTTATCTCTCAGAGCTCTCAATTTAATTATTCTTCTTGATTAGATTTTTCTTGGTTAGTTTATTTTGGGGTGGGGTTAATATTTTGTCATTGTTGTTTTGCTCTGTCACACTTCTCATGCCCACACCTACCTAGGATGGAAGATCCCAGAGAGTAGAAAATTTCTGTGTCATGTCTGCTCCATTTCCAGAGAGCTAGAATATTATCTGACATAACAAGAGATGTTTATGGATGCTTTTGAAATGAATACATGAACAAGCAAATAAATAAACAAATGTAGGGTTACCATCCTCCATACAACTATAAATTTTTCTACCTTTGATTCAATAATATCAATCACCTGCTAAAAATCTTTAACACATTCCCATTGCCTATGTTATTCAATCCAACTTCATCATAATGCGTGTAAGGACCTTTAGAAGTTGGTCTTTGTATAATTCTGTGCTTTCTCCAATCATTTGACTATAAAGTACTCCCCACATTAACTGGAAATCATATTAACCTCATTAACACTAGCATGGACTTGTGTGTCTCTTAAATTTTAATATAATGTACTCTTTGCTTAAAATCCCTTCGTTTTAAATTAGCAAGTTCCTAATTATGTTTTAAAATCCTACTAAATTATTACCTCGTATCTGTAGTTTACAAATTATCCCAGAAAGGCAGTCATCCCTCATGTTCTCCAAGTAGTCTGCATGCACACTTCTCTGTATTTCTTATTTTCATGTAATTATATATTCATGAAAAATTGATCAAAGGTGGAGAGCTCCTTCAGAATAAGGAGTATGTAATAATCATTCTTACATCCTTGTGTTGTAGCAGAATGCTGAACATAAGGAAATTGAATGCATATATTTGGTAATTCGTATTTTTCTGGTAGCTTTTTAAACAATTTTTTGTGATCTCTGAACTCAAATATAGCATCTATTTATCTCTCCTTTTTAATGTATCCTCTTATTTTTCTAGTTTTCAATCTCATGAATTGATGACTTTAAATTCTGAGTAACAATTCCATTTGTCTTTTGTTCTAAAATATGTTCTAAACATACACGGTATTGATGTCAACTAAGACAATAACCCTAGAAGAGCTCCTAGATCCAGGCATACTTTAGTCAACAAACAGTTAAGTGCTTATCTTATTTTAGGTCCTGTCTTTAGAGCTGAGGATAAACAGATGGGAGATTGAATATTTCTGCCTTTACAGAATTTACAGTCTCCTTAAGACAACAAAAATTTTTAATACAGGTACTATGATTGAAAAACCAAGGTGCAATGAGAAATCAAAAAGGGTAAGAAACAGATGAGGAGAAAAAGCAGCAATAGGAAAAGAAATGTGGCAACAGCTACGTGAAGAGAGTGAGGAAAGAACAGGGAGAGTATCAAGCAAGAGTTAAAGTGTAAGACTTAAGAACGTTGTCAAGTGATTTTGCTGGTATTCCTTGGCTTGAGACCACATTACTCCAATCTGTTCTTCCATCATCACATTGCCTTCTCCTTATTCTAATCTCTTGCCTCTCTCTTAAAATCCTTATGATTACATCATACCCACTCAGATAATATAACTTTCCCATCTCAAAATACTTAACTTGATCACATTTGCAGAGTCCCTCTTATATGTAATATATTCACAGGTTTCAAAGATTAAGAATGTGGACATCTTTGCGTGACAATGATTTAGTCTATCACATATTATTCAAAAAGCAATTATTACTATTATCTCAAAATACATCTCATGATGTGTCATTAAAACATGCCACTAGTTACTAAGTCACTGCATAAAAGAAATTAACATCTCCATGGAGAAAGATCTTGAGATGTAGTGTCCTACTCCCTCACCATTATTTATTCTCAAGATTTAAGATGGTGTCTTCAGAGTCAATTCTGTATAGCGCTAGTTGAATTTTTGAGTACGCCTTGATTTCCTTCAAATCACTGTGCTTGTTAATACCCAAAATATATTTTAAAATGAAACAAGATCCTTTAATTATTTAATAGAGCTAGATTGTGTGTGTGTTTGTGTGTTGTGAGTTTTTCCTGGATGAAGATGAATGATAATATATGTTTAGGTGGTCAATGAGAGAATATACGTGAGTGAGAGACATCTACCTGTTTTGTAAGGTAAGAAGGGAAGAACAGAAGGGTATTAAGCAACAGAAATAGAAGGAAGGCTCAACATTCCCGCTTACAGATAGGAAACCAGGTAACATTAGACAAACTTCACTGATTTCTCAAAATTGTTTTTCCTCAATGTGTGTTATGGGTAAGGCTACTGATTCATTTGAGTGATACTAAATAAAGCCCTGGACACACAGAGCATTCTGTACCCTGCAGCAGCAAACACCGGCGACTGTGCTTCAGGTGATTTTTTTTAAATTTTGAATTTTGGTTGCTTTTAATTTAATTCTGCTGACTTCACTTGAAGATGATGATGCCCTGGTGCTGATGTACAGTCAAACATAGTCCTATGAGACACCTTAAGCAGAGACCCCAGTAAGGTCATGCCAAGACTTCTGGCCCATACAAGTCCTGAGATAATAAATATGTGTTGTTTTAAGTCATTAAGGTTGTAGTAATTTGTTATTCATTAATAGAAAACATATATATGTCATTAAGCAAAAACCATTTATATATAAATCCATTTAGTGAAAGAAATAAGGGAGGAGCTGAAAGAAGCCAAAAAGGAAGTAGGGAAAGAAGGTATTATTTTTAATGATACTCAAAAGCATTTCCAAAGTGCCTTACTCTAATTCAAAGTCTGCTCTTATTTTGACAGAATTACAAGTATTTTAGTTTTTGGTTTTATACTTCTATTTTAGAGAAAGACATAGTAGAGTTAGTCAAAATTTCCTTTAATATGTCTTTTAGCTTTGAGATACTGAAAAAATATTTTCCCCTAACCTGTTATCAGGGAGAAATCCTTAGACATTTTCCTTTTTTCCTCTTTTAATTTTCCTTTTTTTGTTGTTTTAGTTTTCTTTTTATATTCTGAATATACTAGGCACAAAACTTGAACTATAGCTCAAAGGATTTTTATTTTTGTTTCATCATTATGAATTGGAAGTCTCCCTTATAATGAGAATTTTTGTTTATTTATTCAGAATAGGACTTTAAGTGGTTTGCAAATAGGAGTGACTCCTGGAAATGGCAAATACAAAGGAAAACTCATCTGAAAGTAGACTTTCTAGACTTTTTCCGGTATAATCAAAGTGAAGATCACTGCTTCTGTTTGGTGCCAAGAAAGTAAAAAAAAAAAAAAAAGAAAAAAGTCCATTATTTGGTGAATAAAAGATACAGCTTTTGATACAACACAATCATAGTAAAATCATTTCAGAGATGGTGTTGGAGAAGTAATGGGTTTTGAAACAATGTAATCACAGCAAAGGGAACTTCAGATCCTTGGGCATGAAGTAATTTTATGAATAGCCTTACCTACTTTGATAAAATTATGTTTTAAACAGAAGTAAAGAATGTTATATAAGTAGGTGAGGATTTTCAATATCCTCCATAAATAACTATAAAATCATTATTATAATCAAAGTTCCTTACCTTTACCACTCAAACCATGGACATATAGCTTTTGTTTTAATTGTATAATAACCAGAGTATCTGAATCCCATTTTGTTACTGGTGACAAATTTTATATTTTAGACACAAATTTGGGGCAATGGAACAAATAGCTAATTGACTTTTTTTGTTAAACCAACTAATGAAATTGCAAATTGTTCATATTATTGTTAAATTAAAAAAAGATATAAAATTGTATCAAGTATGATACACACATGCTGTAGGGGAAAAAAGACTAAAAATAATGTGTCAGAGCAAAAAAATCTCTTTTTCATTCTAGGCACGTATAAGTTAGAACAACTTTGAAAATAATTTTTCTGGGAAATGTTAAGTATGAGCCTATCCTTTTTTTAAATTTGTTTTTTATTAAAGTGTAGTTAATTTACAATGTTAGTTTCAGATGTACAGCAGTGATTCAGTTATTCATATACATACTTTTTCCCTTTTTTATTGAAATATAGTCAGTTTAGAACGTTGTGTCAATTTGTGGTGTACGGCATAATTTTTCAGTCACACATATACATACGTATATTTGTTTTCAGATTCTTTTTCATTATAGGTTACTACAAGATATTGAATACAGTTCCCTGTGATATATTTCTTTTCAGATTCTTGTCCTTTATATGTTATTGTAAGAAACTGAATATAGTTCCCTGTGCTATACAGTAGATCCTTGTTATTTATTTTATATATAGTAATGTGTATCTGTTAGTTCCAAACTCCTAATTTATCCCTCCCCTGCCCTTTCTCCTTTGGTAACCATAGTTCATTTTCTATGTCCATGAGTCTGTTTTTAGTTTGTAAATAGAATTTATCTTTTTTTTCTTTTTAGATTCCACATATAAGTGATATAATATGGTATTTGTCTTTCTCTGTCTTACTTCACTTAATATGATAATCCCTATGTCTATCCATGATGCTGCAAATGGCATTATTTCATTCTTTTTTTTACAGCTGAGTAGTATTCCAGTGTGTGTGTGTGTGTACACACCACATCTTCTTCATCTAGTCATCTGTCGGACATTTAGGTTGTTCCCATGTCTTGGCAATTATTGTAAATAGTGCTGCTATGAACATTGGGGTTCAGGTGTCTTTTTGAATTATAGCTGACTCCAGACATATGCCCAGGAGTGGGATTGCTGGATCATACAGTAAGTCCATTTATAGTTTTTTAAGGAACCTCCATACTGTCCTCCATAGTTGCTGCACCAATTTACATTCCTACTGACAGTGTAGGAGGATCCCTTTTTCTCCATACCCTCTCTGGCATCTATTATCTGTAGACTTCTTAATGATGGCCATTCTGACTGGTGTGAGGTGATACTTCATTGTAGTTTTGATTTGAATTTCTCTAATAATTAGCAATGCTGAGCATCTTTTCATGTGTCTGTTGGCCACCTGAAAGTCTTCTTTGGAGAAATGTCTATTTATATTTTCTGCCCATTTTCCGATGGTTTTTTTGTTTGTTTGTTTGTTTGTTTTATGTTAAACTGTATGAGCCGTTTGTATATTTTGGAAATTAGTCCCTTGTCAGTTGCATAATTTGCAAATATTTTCTCGCATTCTGTAGGTTGTCTCTTCATTTTGTTTATGGCATAATTGACTTGTATAGACAATTACACATTAAGAAACAGATTTTGAAAACTATATATGTTGGTAAGAAATGTCTGTCTCATGTAACATAAAAATCTTCACTGTATAAAATACAACTTAACTCTCTCCCAGATGTTTCTTTTTGAGATAGTGCTTTAACGAAGGTTTAATGTTCAAATCTTTTAAACAGTATTTATTTTAAATTCTACATCTTTAAAGTAATTTTCTTTAGCCAAATATTTGCCATTGTCTATTATTTCCAACTGTTATTGGAGATATTAATGTGATTTAACTTGTGCATATTGTTTGGTTAGAAACAGGAAGCACTGTTCATGTCAGATTTAGTCTGCTAAACTTGGGGATAACCCCTGTACTTTGTTGTTATGTTTTTCTTTTTGTGATACTAAATCATTTTACAATAAACTGTCAAGATATAAGACTTTAGGGACAGCTTTTTCCTCTGTATTATATATGTTACTTTATCATCTTGTCAGCTTCAGATATTTTATGCCAGGTTATTCAATAATGGAAGAAAATTGTTAAGCATCTTACGGGTTAGAATAATCACCTATTCATAGTTTATAATTTCTATGTTTCAGTGCAAATCAATATCAACTTTAGTTTCAACTTAGGATCTGTAAATCAATACCATGTTAGACACCTCAGTGTGCAAGCTGAATTATGCTAATTACCAACTGTCACAATACTAACTATAATATGTCAGATTTTCTTAACCTTGGCACTATTGACATTTGAACGGATAATTCTTTGGGGAAAGAGGGGGCTGTCCTATGCATTGCAGGATGTTCGGCAGCATCCCTGGCCTCTACCCACCAGATGCCATTGGCACCCCCTCCTCCAGTTATGATAGCCAAAATACTCCAGAAAATGCATCGCCAACAGTCCTCCTGGGGAGGAGATGGGAAGATGGTCCCTAGCCAGGAATCACTGCTCTACATAAAATGATATGTATGCTGTTATTTCAGAAAATTTAATCTTTAATGGTTTAGTGATTTAGTTAGAACCTTAAATTTACACACAGATTCTAATAAGTGTGGAATTATAATGCTACTTATTTTTGTGTTATGTTGTAGAGAACAATTTCAGTATAGTCTTTGCTTCTATTCTGATTGGATTAGGAATGAATTCTGTTGGTCAGGCAAAATGAAATTGGTTTACATTGATATCTGGTTAGTCATAATGCCATATAATCTGATATCTGTAAGAAGCTATTGTGAATGAAAATACTGCAATGTGAGTGAAAATACTGCAACCACATCAGTAAACAAAGAATGCTGAAACCAAGTCATCAGCGGCTGCCGCCACCCCCCGAGTGGGGACGGGCCTGCAGCCCAGTCTCTGCAGCCACTCACAATGGTGCACTCTGAGCGGACTCAGAATAAGAAAGGACAGGATACTGGCCCTAGATAGCTAGATGCTTGTCAAAGGAAATGAATTCAGTGAGCCCAAATGTTTGCTTCCTCCCATACATAGGAAAGCACTAAATTCTTGAACTTGAGATGCCTGGTTTTCTTTAGATAACAAGTAATCTTTTATTGTTCCAACTACCTGGTCTTTGTTGTAAAGCTCTTATGTATCCTAGCTCCTCCCCTACCTCTTCGGAGCAGTCCCTCAGAGCAATCTGAGAGGCTGTCATTCCAGGCTCAAGTCCTCCCGCCAAATAAAACATAACTCTTAATTTTTAGGCTGCGCGTTTATCTCAGTCAACACTATCAATATATTTGCTTCTGGGGTTTTCTTCTGCTCCTATGAAACACCTGACTTTATGAGACTAAAACTTTGTTTTACCTGAAACCCTGGACCATCTATGATACATAACTGTGAAAAATAAGTTTATAATTAATTTCACTTACTTTAGATCCTTTTGGCCTGAGATCCCTTTGGCCTTTACTGGTGCTTTGCTCTGCTTTGATAATTTAAAAAAAATTTTTGTGGTATTTCTTAAATAAAATAAATCACAACAGTGAAATTGGTGAGTTTTAAGCAATGTAAGCAATAATGTATTAGTGAACTAATAATATACTAGTGCACATATGCTGAATGTAAAATGTATTAACAAGTAACTGAAAGCTGGAAAGAAATTAAAATGAAAAATAAGAGGCTTAACTTTCCTTATTGAAAATAAGGGAAGAGAACACTCCCTTATTAGATTCATTCACTTCCGAAAATTTATAATTTTAAGTACTTTCTCCTTTTGAAATGTACATAAATTCTCTTGAAAACTAGACAGGCCTTTTGTCAGCTCTAAGACGGAGGAATGTATTTCTCAGGGACCTCAAGAGTCATCTCCTTGAAATGTAAATCAAAGGAGACAGCACTCAGGTCTTTCAGTTTCTGTGGGAAGGTAGAGCCTAACTTGCTCCAAGTTGCAACACTACCTCTTGTTGTAAAGATATGAGAGGCCAGTTTTCCTCTGGGTTAAGCCAATGAGCTAACACAAACAGATGGTCACTACAATTACTAGGACAAACTGTGTGTGACCAATGGTACTCCTGTCAAGTCCTCTTGCTTGAGGATTATTTATTGTTTATCTTGAGAACATGGATCTAATGGGTTGCATCTGCTTGGATGTATAAAAGGGTGAGATTCCTTTCTTTGCTGTCTCAGTGGATTGCTTGTTTTGTACATCACAGTCTGGTTTAATGTTTATTCAATAATAAAAAGTGTTTTCTTTCATTATTACATTCGTGCAAGCAAACTGAGTTGGGAAAAGATTTTGTTTTTAATTGTATTTCTCCAACAAAGGGAACTAACAAAACATGGATGGAATGATGTGTGTGTGTGTGTGTGTGTGTGTGTGTGTGTGTGTATTTCTGCTGTCCTTTTTTTTTATTGATCTCTGGCTATAGCAAAGTAGTTCTGGGAGACCAAAATTGATGTTATGTTCACAGATACTTTAGTTACAGTTTCACCCATGCTTTGACTCCTTTTACTTGAAAACCAGGAAGAAAGAAGTTGGGCTTCTGGTGTTGGAGTGAACACTGTGGCAGAGAAACATATTGAAAGAATCTTCATTTTGCTGAACAGGGCTTCGATTCTAACCACTGCTATAGCTTAAAATAAGATGTATCGGGAAAAGAAAATACTGGCAGATATGCCCTGGAGAATAACTCTCCTAACTGACTCCTCTGCCACCTCTGCTTTTCTGCTAAATGAGTCCAGAAATAAAGCTATAAAAATAGTGCAGTTGGGTCTGGAAACAGTAAGTTAAAAAGCAGAGCTTCGCTGATGTCAAGGGCCTTTAGGCAAAATACCCTAAGAGGTTTTCTTCCTCTCCCTTCTTTCCACTCCCCTTTCTCTGCTTTCCCTCTCTCCTTTCTTCCTTCATATGCCTGTATCTTTGGCTTTATTAAAAATCCAATCGTAAGTTAAAGGTTTATAAACTTGAAGCACGTAGCAATTTCATATATAGCAGTTTTCTTCAGACTATTTCTTGTGGGGAGGTAACAAAGAATTGCTAACCTGATTTCAGTGCAGGCAGAGGACCCTTACTCAGGCAATTCTGATAAAAGTCTACCTAACACATCAGCTGGCTGGGCTTTTAGTGTATTTTTTCCCACTATTTCTCTGTCTTCAGTATCTGCTGATACATTGGCTTAACTACTACCTTATCTGTTTTTCAAAAAATATTGTAAAAACCTCAAGACTATAAAACCCTTAAACCATCTTTAAAAAGACCACCATAATTACACCACCAAGATCCTATTCCTGAATTCCTCAACAATGTAATATTATGGTCACAAAATATAGACTTGCAAATTCAGTTTATGACAGTTAATGCAATACTCCCAGAGGCAAAAGGAGAACTGCTGAATATACACTTGACCTGCAACACATGTCTTCCTGAAACACTCAAACAATTTCAGTGAAACTGCCAGAGTCATAATGGAAGTACACTTAAACTGAGGGCTAGGGGTCCAGTCCTAAATCTGACTTACACAGGGTCATTATACTGGTGCATTTTGTGGCAATGTTACAATAAGTAGTTTCTTGATTATAATTTTAAAGACATCAATATCAGAATTATGACTGGTTGTTGAGATTAAACTAAGGAATAAATCATACAGTGTTAGTCAAAATTTAAGCAACGTGTCGTGCCTCATTGGGCCCATTAGAAGAAGTTCCTACTTGTATTCCATTAAATGATTCACAAGACTCTCAATTCCCATGCTTGTAACAAATACTGTATTACTTGCCTCTGAAGGTCTTCAATAAATATTACTCCACTAATTTGTCAACTGAATTCTGAAAACATTGTGAAATAAAACAAACAAAAAAAGCAAGCATAGAGAATGAAATACCACTTGTAGTTCTCATGACACAAAGATAGAAGACTCAGCTTAGTGTGAAAGTCAATTAGGCAACGAACCTGATGCTCAAAACCAGTCAGGCTTAACCATCAGGTGCCAGCAACACTGAACCACGGAAGGCCACACTCAGTAGGAAGAAGCCTGAAAGAAAAGAGCATGTGCTCTTTGCTAGCAGCTTTGCTCCCATGAGAAAGTAGGGAAGAGCTGAGGTGGGCATTCCTGCCCAGATATACTTCCCAAATTTATCAGTATTACATTCTCAGCACAAAAATAAACACGAGTATACCAACTGGAGTTCTATTTCCTCCATTGGAAGGAAACACCAAGAGAGGTGCTAAGCACTCTACAGTAACAACTACGGGTCATAATTTTATAAGTATAATGTAGAAGCTCCCCATGGGTTACGAACATCACAACTTGCTAAATTTGGTACATTGGGCTTGGTTTCTTCCAAATAGATATGATTGCTTCCGAAGTTGAAAGTTCTAAATGCATCTAACCTTCTCGTTTATTTAATCTAGGGAAAATATTATAAGTACTGTCACTTTCAAGTTTACTAAAGTCTCTCTATAATTACCCTTATTATCATTATTAATTTCACTAATATAGGCCAATTCTTCAGTCAGAGAGAAAAGGATGGATCATGTTTCAATTAAGAAAGTAACAAATGCATTTCTGGTGTCCTTAAGCAATATAAGTTTCACTACAATTCCACCTGTTCCGTTTGTCCATATGAAAAAAATGGTAAAGTCTTTAAAAACTGTATTAATACCAAGATCATATTTCTCCAAATATAACCCCACATGTGAATTTCTTCATTTACTCTCATTCTAGGTCTGTGCTTTCCATCTGTACTTTACGTGCTGTCAGATATGGGGAAGCTACATATGTTGTCATAGTTCTGAATGTTTCTAGACACTGACCATCTCCTAATTCAGAGGAAATCAGCTGGACTTATGGACCATTTATGGGGTTTTCTTCCAACTTCAAAATTTCTCTAGAATATTTTTTCTACTGAATGAACCTGAAAATATCGTGACTGTGCCTAGCATCATCTTAATTATAGGATTCTTCATTTTCTGAACTGCTTGCACAAGATGATTGAGAATATTCAACAAATTGCGATTAGTTATATATCTGATGGTGCATTGCTCATTAGCATGTTGGGGTATGGAGAATCCACAGGGATCGATTGCTGCACTATTCTTCTGTAGATGAAGATTGGTTTTCTGCAGTGCTGTACAGTGGAATGACCACATGATTTGGGTCAAACTGGGCTGAATTTAAACCCTATGTTTAAAAATCCCTAGGTACAACTAGACAAGTTACTTAGTTCTTCTGAACTTTTATGTTCTTACCTGAAAAATAAGGATAATAATAACCACCTTGGTATTGTACATATTTAGGAGCAATGTGTCTATAAAGAAGATAACATGGTGTCCAGTAAGTAGTAGATACTCACTAATACTTGTGTTATTTATTCATAGTATTTATACCTTATATAAAATCCTACAGGAATGCTTTTGTTAGACTAAGTATTGTGTTTATCATATACTTTCACTTTTTATTTCAAAAGGTAATAACACATGATCACTATGCAGTGATACTTTGTGATAAAAACGGATACGTGTATTAATGTAACACAGTGTAAGCAAATATCTGAAATACATTTTATTATCTCAATAGCAGTATGCATGTTGTCATGCTTTGTTGTAAATTTATCATTTCCTAGAAATTTAAGATATGTTTATAGTTTATGTCTAATCATGATCAGGCTTTCTTTCTGTGTTTTAGGATTATCTTGAAAAGTCAAATGGCAATATAGGTATTTTCTCAGTTTTATTCTACTCTATGATACAACAAGTAATCCCTACGTATCTTTTTTTCAGAAAAAGAGGTATTAATTCTCTGCTTAAAGAGCCACTCTAACATTCCCTGTTCTATTTGAACTCTCTGGGGCACAGTTGCTAAATGATGATATAATCAAAAAGTAAGTCTTGAAGGCTGATAATACAAGGCCTTCTTTCAGAAAACTCAAAAGATCACTGCAACAGTTCTGTCTCATTACCTTTTCTGGTTATATGTTCTCATTCAATCCTCACGATATCTTTTTTGTGAACTTTGGCCATTAAAATAACCTCTGAAAATAATGCCATTTTATCTATTCTAGGCTATAACATACAAACAGCATTGTGGGGTTTTTCTGTAAGGTATTTTGTAATAGGTAGAATATTAATTTAAAATATCTTCAGGATTTGCTTTGTGAATATACATCCTTATTAACAACAACAACAAAAAAGCATTTTATTGCAATGACTGAATTTTGAAGTCCAATAGACTCTTGATAGATTTTTTTTGAGTGCAAAACATGATTATTGCCAAGCACAGAAATGAGTAATAAATCTGAATTTGACATTTCTTTTTGTCTGAAGAGAGTTATTGGTTTCACAACATAAATTTCCAATGTCCACTTGCTACATTTTGTCAGCCTGATTATTTTTGGTTACCTGCAGGCAAAATTTTCCATAACAGAGACTTTGAAGTAGCTCATTTTGCTTTTAGCTTCTTAAAATAATAGAAGACTCTGCTTAGAGATGGCTTAACTCACTTTTTTTTTTTGGCCTTCATGCACAAATGTGTGAATGCAAGTAGAACTTGTGGGGTGTCACCTTTCATCCATCATGGAAGTAACAAGCTGAAAAGACAAGCCTGGGTACATATGATGCCCAAACACTCTCAAAGCTAGTTCAACGCCCTGCATTTCTATAGCAGTAATTGGGGGTTATGTTATTGTTTCCTGTTCAATCTCTGTTCCTCTCAAAACCTATGTGACTTGAGAGTCCTGAGATGAAAGTAAAAATAGCAATGTTATACTCCAAAAGAAACAATAAGCCTTCTTTCTCTTTCTGACTCAAAGCTTAATGTACAGACCTGACAGCAGTTTGAAGAGTCTGAAGAGTCTGAAAGGAACTTGAACTTGCTTTAGAATTTAACTGAATGAACACAGAAGAGTACTTTCTGTATTTTCTGGGCAAAAGAAGAGAAAAAGGAATACCTAAGAGCTGTATGACATTTACCTTTTTGGCATAAATCAATTATTTTTTTCCTAAGATTACCACAACTTTTTTTCCTCATAGGCCTAACAGGTTAGTGAATTTTAAAATAAACCTATACTACCCTTGATTTTCAAAAACTCCTTAATTCAATAAATGTAAATCTGACTCCGTATGTGTCTGCATCTGTAGTCATGGTAAACCAAAAAAGAAAAAAATCATGCCTTTTATTACTGTTCTCTTAACTGATTTTATGGGCCTCATAATATATAAACTATGATAGCACATAAAACTGTTAAGTGTATAAAACTGTCAAGTGTATAACGGCCATATGATATCAATATGGGACATTTCTGTGTTTAAACCACATTGAAACCCATATCGTTTAAATGCTAAAATTTTCACACTGCAAATAAATATTAATGTGGTAAGTCAAGTAATTTTATTTCAGTTGCTAGCAGGACTATGACATAATGTTTTATTAAAATAAAAATATTACCTTTAATTTTGTTGGCAATAGCATTACAGTATTAATAACTGGTTTGCTGAGTAGGACTACTTTGGTATCTATTAGGAACTGATAAAAAAGAAAAAAGGCCTCTGCCCTACTTTTTGACATATAACTGCTTAACTTTCAAGATCTCAGAAGCACAAGAGAAGTTTACAAAGTTAAAGAACCATATAGCTGAAAAGTTTAAACATTATCATTTCTAGCTTCTCCCCCACAATGTAACAGAGGAGAACAAACCTGACTCCATGTTGAATCTATTCCTTTAGCTCTAACCTTTTTGCTCTGTTGCCTGTGCTTCATCACGATGCCTCTGCATCTCTGGTAAAAGAACACTGCCTATAGCCTATTATGTACAGGATAGCCCTTTCTCAAGGCTCTGACCTTTAAAGGTATAACACTTTTAACAGAGAGTAACATTTGTCTTTTTGGACATTTATAGGAACATTGTGACCAGATAGCTGAAAGAACAAAGGATTCTGGCACCAAGAAGTTTGCCACGAACAGCCAAGCCCCCTCTTGTTTTAGTGTAATGTTAGCCTGAATTCTAACTCTGGGAAAATGGTTCTTTAGGACACTAGTCCACTATCTTCTTGGTCTGCTGGCTTTCCGGTTGGGGAATTTTGGGTAAGGACCTAGAAGCTGTTGGGACCACTTGTCATGAGGATCTTTTCTTCAAAATTCCCTGAAGCTGCACTAGCCATCCCAGCACGTGGCAGCTGGAGCAAGGAATCAACATCTGGGAGCCAACAGGGCTCGGTGCAGGGCACAGGTCATTCCTGTGTACAGAGCTGGAAACTCTTCCCTCTATTCAGGCTTCTTCTCTGGAATAAGCCAATTTGTTTTGTATCTGAGTAGGGCACCCTGCTGGAGAGAGGAAATGCTTGCTGGGCTTCTACATGATTTGTGAACCAGTTTGTTTCTTTGGATGCTAGCATTTGTGTGTGTCGATGTGCTTTGTTTGTCTTGTGTTTCTGTCTTTAAAAAATGGAGAACGTTTCCACTATCCCTAAAGAAAGTCCTCTGGGGTGCATTTTGGATAAGTGGTCTTATAATAGAAAAGAACAAATCTGACTCTACAGTAGATCTGTTCCTTTGGCTTTAACCCTGTGCTCTGTTTCCTAGGCTTAGTCTTGCTGGTTCTGCACCTTTTGTAAAAGAATGTTGCCTATATCCTGAAATATCCAGGACAGCCTTTTCTCAAGGCTCTGACCTTTAAGGATATTAACAGTTTTCTATTCATATAATGATAAAAAAAATTTCAGAATAGAAAATAACATTTGTTCTGTTGGAGGTTTACAGGGACACCATGATCTGACCTACGTAGACAGCTGAAAGAACAAAGGATTCCGAGAACAAAGAATTCATTCCTACACGAAGAAGTTTGCAACAACTAAGCATGCCCCCTCCCTGTTTTAGTATAAAAGGAGCCTGAAATCTAACTCGGGGAAGATGGTTCTCCAGGACATTAGTCTGCCATCTTCTCAGTCTGCTGGCTTCCTGAATAAGGTCACTATTCCTTGCCCCCAACACCCCGTCTCTGGATTTACTGGCCTGTTGTGCGGCAAGCAGAATGAGTTTGGTCTCAGTAACAGTTGATTACAGCTATGAAACCACGACTAAGAGGAAGATAATAATTTATTGTAACAATGTGTGGCCACAGAACCTATCAGGGTCTGAGGAAAGGTGGTCTTTGAATGGCTCTCTCAATTACAACCCAATCCTGAAACTAGAGCTATGCTGTGAAGAAGCAGGGAAGAATGATGAAATCCCCTATGTGTAAGCATTTGTGCTATTACATCAGGGTGCATAAATGTCAGACAGTTGTCACCTGATGATACAAAGGTTGAAAAGAAACCCAAGGGAAAATATGTCACACGGGAAGAAAAGGAAGGGCATGAGGGTGAGGATATGTTGCTCCAAATCTTAAGTGCCCTCTGGCCAAGCTGGAATTCCATGGATGCGCAGTCCTTTCTTCATCTCAGACTTGTTTAATTGGAAAGGTAGTAACCCTCCGTACAGGGAGGATCCTCTACGAATGAGAGAATTGTTCACTTCTATTTTTGCTGCCCACCACCATTTCTGGGCAGACATACACATTCTTCTCAATATAATGCTCACAGGAGACAAAAGGTGAATGGTCATTGATAAGACCAAGGAGGAAGTGCACCAGCTCCACCTAACAGACCCGAATGGTACACCTGAAGCCCACTTGGCAGCATCCACAGCTGAACCAAACTGGGACCCCAGTGAGGGAGGAATGCCCTTATTAGAGCACCATCATAAGTGCATCTTGGCAGGGCTTCACAAAGGGGTACCAAAGCAAAAGAGTTTGAACAAAATTCAAGAAATTCCAGCAAAAAACAAATGAAGACTGCTCTGAATTTTTGGAAAGGATTTATCAGACCTACAGACATTGTAATGATACAGGTGCCAAGGCCCCTGAAAATACCAGAATGGTAAATATGACCTTTATTGGGCAAAGCACCCCAGATATCAAGAGAAAGTTTCAAAAATTAGATGGTACATTTGGAATGAATCCTTCTCAGTGAATACACATTGCTTTTAAGGTATTAAGCAGCAGTAAACAGAAACAGAAAAACGAAGACCCAAGGCGAAATGCCACTTTTCTAGCTGCTGCACTGGATTCCTGAAAGATAAGAGACCTTAAGGAAGGTAAGTCAACATTTAGTAAGGAACAATGTGCTCATTGTAAGAGGAAGGATTTTGGAGGAGGGAATGCCTCAAACTAAAGAGGAGGGCTGAGGAAAAGAAAGGGGGTAAAGAGTGGAGTTTAACTTTTGATCAGACCTCATCTGGCTGGAAATGTAATGCACAAGGAATTGTTTTGATCCCCAAGGCACCCTTGGACTCTGTGTTGGGGCACATTCATAATCGTACCCATTTTGTGAGAGATGCCACCTTACAATGGATTCAGAGGCATATAATGGGACCTAATCTGCAAAACACCATCCAGCAAGCCATTTGGAACTGCATGATTTGTGCTAAAAAATCATCCAAAGACTGTTCCCACTCCCCACCCCGCCTCCAGATGGGAACTCAATATAGAGGAGCTTGCCCCACTGAGGACTGGCAGACAGACTTTATTCAAATGCCTCAAGCTACAGGAAACTTCAGATTCTTGTTAAGTGTCCGTTCACAATTTTTGAGGATGGGTGGAAGCATATCCCACCTGGACAGAAAAAAAAAACTATAGTGGTTAAAAGCCCCCCTTAAGAAAATTATCCCCCAATTTAGATTGCCTAACATCCTTCCAAGTGACAATGGGCCTGCTGGCTCCAGTATAACCCAATAGGTATTAAAGCGTTGCACATTGATTGGAAACTGCATTTGTTCTAGAGACTACAATCAACAGGAAAAACTGAGAAAATGCATCATACATTAAAGAAGAACATTGCTACAATATGTCAGGGGACTATTTTAACTTGGGAAAAGGCCTTGCCAGTTGCCCTCATACAGATTAGAATGGCTCCCAGAAGCAAGCTTAAACTAAGCCCTTTTGAAATACTGTGTGGGAGGTCATTCCAGGTGTCTGCCCCTGCAGGAGACTCTGCCAATGTCTTCACGTCCATGTTTGTTGGAGTATTACTCACAATAGCTAAGATAAATAAATAACCTGTGTCCATCAATGGAAAACTGCATAACGATGTATATATATATATATATATATATATATATATATATATATATATATAGATATATATATAGATGTAGATACAGATAAACACACACACACAATGGACTATTATTTAGCCACAGAGAAGAAAATCTTTCCTGTTTCTTATAAGCGAATACTTGAGTCACTCAGAGTTTGCCACTTCTAAGGGGAAACTCTGGGAGAACAGTAAGATTTTTGTTTCTTCCTTCATTTGAAAGTATGAGCAGTCTACCAGCCTTTTTCCCACTCTCATATCATTGCAGGTATTTAGGCTTCTTTAGGACAGAGAGACTTATTCACTACAAATTTCTGACCCAACTCTAATCAACATGAGCAGGGTATTAACAGCCTCAAACCCAACTGTATGTGAGATCTGAATATTGTTTCTATCACGTATTTTGCTTGTCTGTTGCTCTGAGTGCCGGTATTTCATACTGTTTCTGTCTTAGTTCTTAGTTGTACTTAGCTTAACAGTTCCTTGCTGGAATAAAATTTTTACCATAAACCAGTCCTTTGATTTTGGGGCTAAGGAACTGCCTAAGTCCATTTACTGCCATTAAGGGTTATTTATCTCCACTAAACAGAACAATATTTTCACCACTGATTTTGTGTCAATTCCACTGCCTAGAGCAAAATTTGCAAACCTGTAGATTTCAAGAGAAATTTGGTCTGAAATTGTGTGTGTGTGTGTGTGTGTTTTTTAACAAAAACTATGTTTAAAAATAATTGCACACTAACAATAAAATGTGGAAACTAAAATTTTAGAAAATACTATACTGTTTACAATCTCTTCAAGTGAAGTTAAACTATTAACCTAACAAAAAGTCTACAGAATCTGTAAGCTGAATATTACAAAATGCTAATGAAGGAAAATCAAAGAAGACCTAAGAAAAAACAAAGACATATCATGTCTGCGGATTGAAAGATCCAACAAAATGTGGGAAAATGTACAATTCCTATCAAAATCTCAGGGAGATTTTTGAGACACAGAAGGGCTTATTCTAACATTTATAATTGAAAAGTTTAAGCCCTAGCATAGTTAAAAGCATCTTAGAAAAAAAGAAGAAAGTGGGAGAAATAACTATACTCAATATTAAGATCAACTACATAGCTACAGTAACCAAGGCAATGAGGTATTGGTAGAAGGACAATCACACAGATGAATGGAACAGATTACAGAACCCAGATACGGACTCACACAAATATGCCCAGCTGATTTTTGACAAAGATGCAAAAACAATTCAGTAAAGGAATGATGACCTTTTCCAAAAATGGAGATGGAACAATTAGGTTACAATAGGCAAAAAAAAATTAACCTTAAAAAGTTCATACTTTATACAAAAATTAACTCATCATGGATCAAAGACTGAAATAGAAAAAGAACACCTATGCAAAAAATAGCAGAAAATCTTCAGGACCCAGGATTAGTCTACTTTTTTGTATTTGAAACAGTTCACATTTAAAATACCAATTTTTAATGTAAACTCAATACTGATCTTTAAACACAAATGCTATGAGAAAAAAACAATGAAAAAATATTTTGTTATACATCTGTAAGTTGTATAACAAAATATGAGTTTAATATGAGTTGTATACTCTTATTAAATAATTAACCAAACATGCATTTATCAATGTGTTATATCCGCTACTGAAGAAAAGTTGGTATACTTTGCATAATGTGAGAAAGCGTGGAAAATCTTCAGTAGGTAAGGTGAACATGGACGGGACATGCTCGGTGAAGTCATCAGGGAATACAGTTAAGACCTGGACGTGTAAGAGGCTGCCAGTGGCTTTCTAATGCTGTTTCTACACAGTTTGGAAACTATGTTGTCCTTTGCACTAGGTAAAAGTTAATGTCTTCACTTGGCAAATACCAGAAACTTCTAGAGGAAAATAATTCTTTTTATGTAAATAATTTTAAAGTTACATTCTCTAGGAGCTCTTGGTGCATTCTGAAAGTGCCTGCAAAGTCATATTTTCTTATCTGTGACTTTTGAGATTCTGTGAATTATTATTTAGCCTTAAATTTATAACTTCCGTTCATTACAGATTTGTAGGCAATACAAAAATGATTGATATTAACCTTCAGAAGCCTCAAAAATTAAATTCCTAGAACGTTAGCTTTGCTTAAGTTCATACACCACATTTGCATGACACTATGCTTGATACACATTTTGTTTTGTTTTTTGTTTTGGTGGGGGAGGTAATTAGGTTTATTTATTTGTTTATTTATTTTAATGGAGATACTGGGAATTGAACCTAGGACCATGTGCAGGCTAAGCATGCACTCTACCACTGAGCTATACCCTCCCCCTGATACAAATGCTTTTATATAATATTTGTTTTTCTTGCCAAAGTGACTTCCATGGAGGCAGAGACCAAAGTTTTGCGACTTTAAATGACAGCCCAAGATTAGAAGACTAAAAATTCCTGTGTAATGTAAGGATTATGTTTAAAACCTGTGAGAGAATTTTTGATCACAGATAGGGTTCCCATATAATATCAGGGTTACCATATAATGTCTTGTCTAAACTAAGACACTATTTCAGAGACAAATTCTGAACCAAACGGGATGCTGAGGCAACAGATGTAAATTAGGACAATTTAGGGAAACTGGAATACCTATTTATTTTATTGGAGGATATTGGAAACCATAACCTGAACAAACAGGTAAGATTTTAAAAATTAAAAAATCTTTAGCACAACTGCTAAGTTTTTGATATAGTAACTATATACACAGTACCTATCAACTTGCTTACATAGAAAGATCTTCTGTGCTAAGACTGTAAGGAACATGGTCTTTCTGACATTTCCCTCTTTAGCTATGATACTAACGTTATTACATACATTCACAAGGTTATAACTCTCATTGTACAACACGGTGGTAATAAGGTGGGATGAGGAAATTATATATAGGAAGAAGTAGCATTAGATTTTATTCTGAGACATAAAGATCCCTCTTGTGGACAGAAATTTTGAGTTACATATTGTGAAGTTTTAGTTTTCACATAAAGCATCTGGCCAAAGAATATTACAAGCACTGTAAAATATCTAGGTTTTTTTTTCCCTTTCCTTACTAAGCAGAGAACCATAGAGTGGGACTAGAAACAAATCTCACCTACTAACACCTTAGAAAAAACCCACCAGGAAACATGAATTGGGTACAGCCATTCACCATCTCTAGCTTTAAGTCTGAAATGAGGCAAGAGTGTTCTATGATTAAAAATACCTGAATCTGAAAGTTTAAGACTTTATTATATTTCAGGAAAATTTATTGAAAGATCTGCTCATGCCTACTTTTGTAAATTTCTTTATATCAAGATACCAAAGGTTTCCAAATATTCCAGAAGAATGAAATTATATAGTTTTAATTTAGATTAAATTGTAATTAGATTATCTAAAACTTCTTCCTAATACCAAATGCCAGAAGGCAATTAAGCCATTCTTTTAAGAGTCTAAGTTAAAAAAAAAAAAAAAAAAAAAGGCTGTAACCACCCCAAATGATGTAACTCAACTATCCAGGGCTAAAAGTATAAAAAGTTAATATACGTTGGCTCAGAAAATACAGTGCTTAGCTGTATTTTGAAAAATTACTTAAATTTAATGCTCTAGCAAACGAGAATGAGAACTACAGACTTCTCAGAGAAAAGTTATAATGAGGTATAGAATGGACTAGATGAGAAACAGCTATAAAATTGTCCTGAGACAGGTAGCTAGCTTTCATAGTTACTGGATCCAACAAGACATGAAAACTTGCACTTAATTTTCTATTTCTGTATCAGAAGTCCAATCTGGCACATGGGTCGAACAGCATTAGTCTTTAGGTAAAGGACTGTGTAAATAAGTAAAAGATCCAAGTGTAAGAAACATCATGAAAAGCTGTTACCCTAGCAACCTGGAGAGGATGTATCTTGCATAAAAGTGCAGCTGCAATTTAAATCTCTCCAAATCTTTCAGAAAAGATTCTAGGTGAAGTGTTTCTAAATCTTCTAATTTTATATGAGATCAAAGATTCATATTTTATGTAAAATCTGATTTATATATGTAGAACTTATTTTGCTTGTATTTTTAATAAACTTTTAAATTGAGATTAAGTGCAGATTCACATGCAGTTGTAAGAAATATAGAAAAACCCCTTAACTTAGTTTCTTCCAGTGTTAAAATCTTGCAAAACAATCATGCAATATTACAACTAGGATATTAACACTGATGCTGTGAAGATATTGAACAGTTCTGTCTCCTCAAGGACCCCTCCTGTTTCCCTTTTATAGTCACTCGCCTCCCTCCCAGACCAGCCTCCCTTCCAATGTTCCTGACAACTTCTCTAATTTGTTCTCCGTTTCTATAATTTTTCACTTCAAGAATGTTCTATAATAATACAATATATGACCTTTTGGGATTTGCTTTTTTGACTCAGTTTTCTAGAGATTCATCCAAATTACTGTATCCATCAATAGTTTGTTGTCCTTAGTAGAACTCTGCAATGTGGATGTATTGTAGATCTGTTTTACTGCTCACCTACCAAAGGCCATTTGGACTGTCTCCAGTTGGGGGCTATTATGAAGAAAGCTGCTAAAAACATTCACATATGGGTATTTGTGTGACAGTAAGTCTCCATTTCTCTGGGATAAATGTCCAAGAGGATAATTGCTAGGTGACATGGTAGCTGTACGCTACCCTCTGCCAGCATTGTCATTTTACCTCCCCACCAGCATTGTGTGCATGATAGAGCTTGTTCAATCCTCACCTGCATTTGGTGTTACCGTTTTTTATCTTAGGAATTCTGATAGGTGTGAGGTGAGATCTTATGGTGGTATTTAGTTTGAATTTCTCTAATGAAACTGAACATCTTTTCGTATGCTTATGTGCGATCTATATATTCTCACTAGTGAAACGTGTGTTGGTACCTTTCCTTTTTTTTTTTCAATTGACTTTTTTACTGTTGATTTTCTAGAGTTCTTTATATATTCTAGACACCAAGTCCTTTATTGGATATATGGTTTAGAAATATTTTCTCTCCAATATCAGCTTTTTAATATGATTCAATAAATTAACGATTCATGTAGATTTTTTTCATTGGAAAATACATCTGCATATGAATTGTAACAGTTATATATTCCTATAGTCATGTACAACTAGATAGTTCAATATTTCCCTCTTACAGAAAAAGTCCTTTTCTATGTTTCTTCTACGTGTATGTTAGAAATTCTGGATAACATGATTTTCACATCTTCCACTATCCTTGACTGGTATCACCAAAGTATTCCTCTTAATGTTAGTGCCAATTCAGTTTCCTCAGCAGTACACAAGGGGTCCTATTTTCTGTGCAAGCTCACACTAAACCGGAGATATAAATTAAACTCATGGACAGGAATTACTACCATAACAATTCAAATTTTCCTTGGAGTTAATCTATAAATTAAGCACAAGTCCAGTCAGAATCCTAATGCTTACTGTTGGAAATTGATGTACCGCTCCTAAAATCTAGTTGGCAGAGAAAAGGTTCAAGAACAGAATATAATTTCAATATATAATAGTTTTCAAATATAATGGCTATGGATGGGAGATTTTTCTACCATTTATCAACGTGTATTATCCAGCTAAAGTAAATATGTCAATGTCACATATTGTGGGAAGCATTTTAACATTTCTCTCCCCAGAGCCAATGGTGACGGGGAGCTACAGAGCCACTTGGCTATGTTTCTCTTCTCCATTAGTGTTGTCCTTAGAGGTGAGTGAGAGAGTCCTGCCCTCGGCCTTTGTTCTACAGGATCCTGTGTGACATTCATCTTTCTCTACCTTTGCAAGAGAATGTGCCAACCTGAAAACCATGTTCCTCCCTGCATAGGACCTTTCCCCGGATACCTGGGAATACAGCATTTCCTTCCCAAACTGCCCCTTCTGGAACTGGTGTGTCTCTTCTGAGGATCTATCCCCAAGAGAACAGAGCCCACCACCAATATGCATACCTCTGGACCACAGTGATGGCCAACATGTGGCTGTTTGCAGGTGGAGTGAACAGAATTTTAGTATGTGAGGGGGATCTGCCAATTACCAGATATTTCTATTCCAATCATACATTCAGGGACCAAATAAATGACTACCAGATGGACACTCAGACCCACTGAACTGCTAATAAGCCAGGCCTGGGACAGAATGCTATTTATTTTCTACCTTCTGTGAGTTTCCCCTTCTAATAGAAGGGCTGCCATGAAATTTTGGGTCCTTCGGTATCAAGTCAGTGTGGACCCTGCATTCCTAAGTCCTCAGAAATGTTTCAGTATTCCTTTTTCTTCCTGTCATAGTTATGCAAATACATTTCCATAGGTCCCCATGAGAGAAGGACAGGGGTTTGGGGATCTGTTCTATATAAAAGATACACCTGATGGAGTGTTACAAAATCCTTCCTTCTGAAAACCTGGCCACTCCTTCAGTTACTGGGTTTCCAGATCGGGGAGGTGATTCAATTTAAGAAATTGGGCAATTATGCATTCTTGAATTTCTTTCAGATTTCTAGACTGAGATTCAACCACATTAGCTGCCTACCTGACTTGCCTCTAGAGACACTGTGTTCATGAAGTATCCTCAGAGTTTTCTCCAGGCCAGCTGCCACTTCAGCCTTGCCATTTACATTACTGCACCTCCTTGCTTCTGATGATTAGCACTACCCATCTGGTCTCCATTATTTCGGAATCTCTCTGCTACAGTGATTCAGTTATTAAGGAATCTTTTACGGTTAGCCATAGGCAACAAAGAAGAGCCACCACCAAGATCTTAAGTAATCTGCTACCATTCTCACCAGCAAATTTATTTCGTTTTTCTTTTTCATTCCATTTTCTTTTGGCGGGGCAGGGGAAGATACATTGTGGCATTTCCATAGAAATAGTCATCTACTGGCTTTCTGGGTGTACACAGTATATTCACTCTAGCATACTCAATTCTCTGAATCTGTATTTCATTTAACAGAGCATTGCTTTCTTCAGGTTTCTAGGAGACATCCTTGTGGTGCTTTTGCTATCTAACAGGGTCTTTGTCAGAGTATTGGACCTTGTATCCTGAGGAAAAGCTGACACATCAATCAACTCTCCTCCTCACACAACTTAATGTTCAATACAACTTGATCTGGCACACCCAGAATGTAGTTCTAGATGTACTATCCTGGCTCCTTTTGGTGTATGTTGATTAGCTGCCAGTTTTTCTGAGGTAATAATTACCCCCTACCTTCCCTGGTATGCCAAGTACCTTCTCCACTGTTGGGATTTGATTCTATTCATAACATAATAATCAGAAGCAACAGTGAGAGCAGATTTTGGAAGGATGAGGGTGTGCTGGCTTGTATAATGAAGGTGACTCCATCATCTTCAACAGTAAACCCTTCTGCAGATTCTGCAGGCTTCAAGGGTTTGGGGGACACATGGGAATTCAAGATTTTTAAGTGTTATCAACTCAGACATCTTCATCACATTCTGACAGTCCCACTGTTTCCCAATCAGTACCTTGATCTTGATATAGCAGGCCTGCTTAGAGTAAGAATGTAGTGCTCTCTGACACTGTTATTCTTTATAGTTAGCTTTGGTCGTGGTCCTGAGCTCTCTCAGCACTCCATCAACAGGTGACTTTATATACTGCCAAAAAGTCTCTTTGACTTTCACACATAGCTTTTAACTGATTAGCTTTACATTCTCTCTCTCTTAAGCATCAGTTAACCCAGATAACAACTATCTAATTTTAATATCCTGATAATTATTATTTCCCCCTATGTTTTTCAAATGCCTGCTATATCTCACTCACTAGTGCAGGGTTTAGCAAAGTTTTCCTGTAAAGGACCAGACAGTAATTAGTTTGGGCTTGTGGCCAATAGTTTCTGTAGCACCTACTACAACCTGCTGTTGTAGGGTGTGAGCATCACAGATAAAACGTGTGTGTGTCGAAAAAAGTGGGTTTTTTTTCCCCACAAGAAGTGGCAGGCTCTAGTTGTCTAACCCCTGCACTAGTGCATGGATTGCTTTTGGTTTATCATACCAGTTTACGCTATGTGAAAGTTTTAACAGATTCTATACCAGAACATGCTAGGCACCACACCCACCACTCAGAGTAGTACATTTTTCTTAAAAAAAAAAAAAAAAAAAAAAAGAAAGAAAGAAAATGCATGCTTTACTTTTTCTTTTTTTTTTTTTTTTTTTTTCAGGGGGAAATAATTAGATTTATTTATTTATTCGATGGAAGTACTGGGGATTGAACCCAGGACCTCATGCATGCTAAGCATGGGCTCTACCACTGAGCTATACCCTCCCCACCACATTTTTATTATCAGCAGGTTTCAAAGTGATCCAGCTCTTAAATCTCATTTGGCACTAATTTTTCAGGTCCCGCTTCCTGTACCAACTCAGACCCCAGGAAGCAGACTCTAGGATGGAGGTTAGCATGCAGGAAAGGAGGCAAGATTACACAAGGAGAGAAGGTGGGCTGAGATTTATTCACAAAAAGCTCAGCCAACCCCTTGGGGATTGTTTGAAGCAAGACTTTTCAGAACACTTCCGAGTTTGAGTGAAGGGGCCAGGCATTTATATCTTTGTACAAACAGATCACTAAATGAAGGTTGTGCCTAGAAGCACAGCATGCATTTTGAAAAGGGGGCTGTCTTCAACTTAGGGAAATTCCCAAAGACGACTGACAGGTGAGGGCTGTCAGTCAAAAGCAGTTCCTACAACTGGAGAAATAGGCCCCAAAGACCACTCTACATAGCCCTACTCCTTGTTCTTTCTTTGGTAATTGGGCAGTTTGGCTCCTCAGGATGAGACTGGATATGCCTTTTTTGATCCTTCATTTCCCATTTCTAGACCTTCGCCAGCTATAGCAACCATTGTGAAAGGTATGTATCATTTGTATGATATATTGCTAACCCATATTCTCCCGACCGAACCTAACTGACGGTTGTAGCAATTACAAGTATTTCTCGGTTCATTCATGTAAATATATACTGATTCTCTTTTTCCTTTTCAGTTTTTTTTTTTTAACTTGTACATAGCTGTTCTAATTGTGGTTAACCTTACATTCCTACACTAAAGTTACATATATATCAAAGTGTAGTGTGAACCTCTACCTCATTCCCAGGTGGATTAAGGACCACTTGGGACTTTTGAAGAGAGGGTTAGCATGTTTTCAGCAGCATAAGTTTTATCATGTTAGATGGCAGCATACTTTTACTCTTATTTTACACTGAAGTTAAATATGGTTAAAAGACGTGTATACAGATACCATGCAGAGGTGGACTCCGGTGCCCCGTGTGTCGGATAACGTGGTTAGACTGGAGAATGTGTTTCCCAGCGTCACTTCACCTGAGTACCTCTGTACAGGAGGGAAAATATGCACAAGATCCAGAACACAGAAGTGAATAAACCCCCTGGTCTTTCCACACTCAGATGCAGTGGCAATGGATAGACTCAGATGGCTGGTGGATTCCATCACCCTCTGCTGTTCTACATCTGCTTTGTCACGGCTGTTGGTCCTATTGGCCTGCAGTGTCCTCAAGCCAGCCACCAGGTCCTTGGCTGTAATGACTCAGAGACAACAGCAGCACAAAAGCAGTTTCCCATAGACCTCTCACTCTATGTAATCTCATTCTGAAGGGCGCTAGACCAGAGTTCATCACATGGTGGCAGCAGAGTTCTAACAGGGCAAGCCCCAGTGAAAAAGGACTTCACTGTCTGCTTGTACCACTCTGCTGATGTTCATTGGCCAAAGCAACCACCACCAAGCTTAAAGTCAGTGTGGGACAGGGACACAAAAAGGCATGGATGCTGCGGGATATGATTCCAATCTAGCTCAGATGAATTTTACACTTGTTCTATTTACATGTTTATTTAGTTTTCAGTACTATCATCATATATGAACTATAGGTAATTTTTTATTTATAAGCTGATTTTAGAATATATTAATTGCAACTTCCCTACCTTCTTAATAGTGATGTCTTCTTGTCTTTTCAAGTTTGTTAGTCATTAGCACAGTATATTGGAATTCACTGATTTTTTTTTTTTTGGAGGACTAGAATATAAAAAATATGCCATAAGAGCTGTAATAAACTCCATACATATATATTTTTCTATCGTTCTGTGAAACGGATAAAGATATAAGTTATTTTGCTTTTTAGGATAATGTTAATGTTAATGTTACTTCAGATACACAAATACAAATACCTTTTTTTAATCAGCATTCGAGAAACTCTACTTAGACTGATGCTCACATTTTAACATAAGGTTTTGAGATCATATCTGGAATAGATAAGTACAGTTTGTAACTGAAAAATGCAAGCCAAATAACAAAAAAGATTTTTTTAATTGTATCCCTAAATGCCCTAAATTAAACAACTGAAACTAAGTTAACTGTAAGGGTTAACTTACAGTTTTAGGGGTATTTGCCATTGCTATCTCCAATGCTCACCATGAAGTTTTTTTGACTCTACTAAATATTCAGACTCAAAAGACAAAGACTATATTGAACCTCAGTCTAATCAGAAGGATTTAGGACAGGGAACACCCCTTGCCAGAAGAATGTCAGACATTCTTCTTTTGCCAAAGTTCTTGCAGGAGATCACAGCATTCCCATACGTGTCAGTATCTCTGTAACATCTCTATAGATGTAGCTTTCAGGGTCCTCACAAGAGGCATGGCCAGTTACAGTAGTCATTGCAGTCAGGGATGAACAGAATAGTTTGTACCTATCACACTTTTATAGTTTTTCTACAGTACACAAACCAGGAGTCATTTTTTAATCATGAGTGATGTTGCCTAGCAATTTAGTTTTCATTTTTACCTGTGTTAAGTTTCCAGGGAAACGGGAACAAAGATTATTTTCTCAAGCATCATGGGAAAGGTTTTGGTTAACCCTTTGCTCACACTGTCAAATGTTCCAACCATATTTTTTAATGAAATTTCTAATAAATGAGTGGGCTTTAATTGCACACAGATTTTTATTAAATGCCACTTTTTCCTGAACAGAACAGATGGCCCATGTGATTGAGGAGACAGTAGATAAGAGCTATAGTTTTTTATTCTCTAGTGGTGAAAATGGTAATGAAAAGATGTGCCTTTAGGAAAAACTATCACCTGCTGATGGCCAACTATGTACCAGGTCTGAGCTTGCTGTGCAATGTGCACTTCATTATCTATTGATCACACTAATGCTGCAAGAGAGGATGAGAGCACTGCTTACAGATGAGGAAACCAAGACTAAACACTGGCCAGCTGATCTCTAGATTGTCATTACTAAGCACAGTTTAGAAACATTCATAAAACCATTTCTGATTGATTTTGAACTATCCCGTTAAAAAAGGGAATTTCTTAAATGAAACAGTAGAGCAAACAATGTTGTCTGGGTTTGTCTTTGCTCTCATTCAGACATCACTGTTTCTGGCTGCTGATTATCTGACTGTTGTTTATGCCAAGAGGAAACAGGGATGTCTTAAAGAGGCCAATAATGCAAAATCAAATCACTTCACTGAAAGGGTAACTCTTTAGAATAATTTTTTGAAATTTTTGGTTGAGGATCTTTCAGAGATTATGAAGATTCAATTAGAGGCAATAACAAAAATGACATTAATACATCCATCTGAAACCAGGCATGATAGAAAGTTAGGTGTAGTGAGAAATCCTAATTTGGCAGTGTCTTAATGGCCTCATTTTTTAAAACTCTTTATCTATAATCTATGATTAATTCTAATGTTCTAAAAGTTAAAACCCAGAGTTCTTATTTTTCTTTTAACCAGTGAAACTTTTCTGTGTCTCTCACATTTATGTTCCTTTGTGTTTATTTTCTTTTGCATTTTAAAATCAAATTGAGCAGTGATTAAATAATATAGTTTGATTCCATATTCAGATTAAACTCTTCATGTATGTATAATCATCCACCGTCGCTGGTGAGCCATCTTTGAATTATAAACATTTATTATTTATTTATATCAGAAATATTTATATATCATTGTCACTTTTTTTGTATCTTGTCTATGTTAGTTTCTTTAATTGAAGATGTGAAAAATAAACTTACAACTAATATGTCAATTTAATTTTAATTCATTTTCATTAACTTAATCAAATTATTTTAGCATTTTATATAGTACATCCTCATTCTTAATGTTATAATAGACATTTTATTGAAGCCTAGAATTTTTTAACTCATAGAACCTCATGTTTGACATAATTTCTAATAAATCAAATTATGTTACTTATACCTATATCTTATTTTTAATTATCTAACAACATTTATTGCACAGAAAAAATTATTCCTAGTAGATAAATGTTTAGTCAGTATTTCTGTCTCCCATTCAACATTTTATGGCATTGCTGGATTTATAATGACATCATGTAGTTTTAATCCTCTCTTTATTGAACAAGCAATTTTGTCATAATTGCACTGATAGATTATTGTCAAATAAAATATTCTAGTGATGTACATAATGACATTCTAATTTATATATTTTAATATGAATGCTAGTTCTTCCTTATAAAGTTTGTATCAATACTTTTTTCATATTAGCAAGGGGATTTCAAATATTAAGGGAGTATTATGATTCAAGATTCAAGAGAACACAATACCAAAAGTTTTTGTATGTCCTCTGCTATTTTCCATTTTTCTAAATATTCAGAAAAACAATATACTGTTACTAATAATGTCAATATAACTAAGAATTTTGGAAATTTTTATGTCTTATTTTCAACCAGCAATACATGTAAGCTACTGACAGGACAATTAGGAATTACTATTAAATTAAAATAAAACTGAGTTTCCTTCCCACTGCTTTGTTCACTAGCCAGGAAGTAAAAAACAACAACAAACTGGACATCAAAGAAAATACATAGTTTACCTTAAAATTTTTATTTCTTACTTTTTATTTTCCATTTATATTCGTATGATTTAAGGGGAAAAACAATGACCTAGAGGCAAGAATTCTTAGCAGCTAATGCCCAGATGAATAAAATGCCACAGGCCAACTAAACTGTCATAAATAAAGTAAAGCTAGAGAATGAAATAGACTGCTTTCCCCCAATGATTGGACAGTTATTGACTCTCAATTGTGTAACAGGGAAAGCAAAGAGAACCAACACACTCCAAGGTCGAGGAACACTTAAATTACTGCCATTTAAGTTCTAAAGAATATGTCTGTTGATTAACTAATGCACCTATGTACATTTATATAAATAGCTGTTATAGAGACAGAACAGCAAAATTAAAGCAGGTAAGAGAATTATGCAATAAAAGAATAGGTTATTTTAGTTCCAATTTTTAGGAAGAGTATAATTTTGAAAGAAATTTCTACATGGTATCTTTACAAAAATTGTGGGGTTTTTTTAGATACATGATTTAAAATGCCTTAACTTCTCATTTTCTATCAGTGAATTTGGTACCACAGAGCAGAACTGTGATTCCAGCATTTAAAAAATCATTCATATAGGAGGGTAATCATTATTCTTTAGTCTAAATCTATGCAGAAGCTAAATGGCATTACTGGTTTTTTTTTTTTTTTTTACAAGATACGACAAATATCTCGTAAAAATACTTTTTGTTTAAAATTATATTTTATCCTGTAACAATGACCACCACCGCCCTTTCATCTTCATAGCATCAACAGGAACCAGAGCCATCAATTTCAATCTTATACTTGTAATCGCTGGGCTGATCACCTCCGGCCTTCTCTAACGTTTCACTCTCCTTTGTGCTATACGTAGCAAACGTTGTCAGGCCTGCCATTTAGCTCCTCTGTAATGTATCTTTATTGAACTTTTTACTTTGCTACAAGTTTCATTCAGTTTTCTGTAACTGACCTACATGGCCTTTATAGCATATATGCAAATACTCATTCCTTGTTGTTGTTCCCAGCTATAATACAAGAGACAGGAGGAATATTTTTCTGGGTTTCTCAATACTATATGCTAAGGAATGAAAGCTGTATTTTGCACATAGTGGAGATTCAGTAAACATCTGTTGTAATAATTTCTTATGTATTCTCCCCATGGACTCAAGAATAATTTTTTTGTATCATATGCTAAAGAATAAAATAACTACCAAAACTGAATCATGTTGTACAGCAGTTTTTGTTCACCTGTTTGTTTAATGCTCTGAGTCCTTGCTTTCTTTGGTTCTCCCTATTTTGGTCTTCCAGACTACTTATAGCGAACAAATATGGCTTATCAAGTTTGCAATGTGCTTGATGCCATCTGTGATGGTTAATTTTACATCAACTTGACTGGGACACAGGGTGCCCAGATATTTGGTTAAACATTATTTTGAGTGTTTTTAAGGTGTTTTTGGGTGAGATTAACATTTTTTAATTAGTAGACTGACCTCCATAATGTGGGTGGGCCTCATCCAATCAGTCAAAGGCCTGAATAGAACAAAAAGACCAGCCCTCATCTGAGTAAGAGAGTGAATTATCCAAGTAATTCCAATAATTCTGAGTGACTGACTTTGGGCTTCATCCACACCATTGCTTTCCTGGTCTCTAGGTAGCTGGCCTACCCTGTATGATGATTTGGACTTGCCAGCCTCCATAACCGTGTGAGCATTTCTAATAAATCTTATGCACACACATCCTATTGGTTCTGTTTCTCTGAAGAACTCTAACATGCCATCCCTCGTGCTGCAAAGTACATTTTTTCCATGAGCACTTCCCTGACCAAACAACCCAATCTGTATTTGTTGTTATTTACTGAGTGACTTCTGGATGCCACAATCAGAGGTACTTGCATTAAAAACATAATCCATTATAGCTCACTGCAATACTGCAGAAGATTCCTGCCCCTTTATAATAAAGAGTATATAGTCAATTGCTAAAAAAACAGTGTTTTTTAAAAAAGTAAAATAACCAAGAACTGAAACAAGATCTCTCATCCCCAAATTGTTGTTTTTCTTAGCAACATCACTCAACTGCTGACCATTCTAACATTTCTTCAAAAAAAATAACTATTCCATTTGTTGAAGGAGATTTTAATCCCAACAATCTATTAGTTTACTTTGCAAACACTTTTGACTACCAACCTAAGACATAGCACAAACTTATTCAGGCATGCGTTAAGACTTTGCCATTCCATTTACTTCCTTAATATTGGGGACATTTGCCTCTATGATGTTAAAGCATCGACTATAAATGTGGTTCAAAGATTGACTTTCTAGTATGTTAAATGAGAACAAATTTAGGTATGGCAAAGTGAACTCTCAGAGGTTCTGCTTCTAATGAAAGGATGGTATTTAAAGTGTGATTTCTAACATGAAAGATACTTCTAAAATGGGATTATTTTCTTATTTTTACAGTTCATTATTTGTCTGCATTTTATTATTCAGAAGAGAGAAAATAAAAAACCCATTTATAGGAGCATTGCTTATTTGCATATCTCATTTTAAGCTTTGCTAATTGCCACTGAAAATGCCCAGATTGTTTACTAGGCATTTTTGTTGCAGAACTTTATTTACTTAGACCCTCTTAATAATAAAATCACCCTCAGAACAGTACCCGAACTATATCCAAAGATCAATACATTTATTTTCCATAATGAATTTTCTCAGTTTTGAAAATACATCTCCTCACATTCTGAAAAATGTATGTATTTTCTGTGTTATTTTCAAAGCATTATATATAGTAGTTAAATACCCTCTGAATAGTTTTGAAAAGATAATTACTTTTAAGAGGAAATAATTTCTCCTTCACCAATGCTCCGTGACCCTTTATTATTATTGTTTTATGCCAAACAGCACAATGGGCAGATTACAAATGGACATGAAATACGACTATTTATTAAATTATTAAGTACATAGTAAACTGCATGTTAATGGAAGCTTTATTTTTATAGCAACAATGACTTATCACTTCCTAATCTACTAAAAATGTGTTTAAGACACTCAGGCCTGTCATTGTGAACATATATGAGCAGTGAAAAAACGTTAACTGGTACTGTATTCTGATAGTTTCTGTTTTGAACTTATCTGAATACTGTCTTATTTTTTAAGAATGACAAAATAATAAAACAAAACTTCAGCTATTTGTTACTGGGATAGAAATCTTATTGTCTCATTATTGTTATATTAATAAGAGGCTCTCTTCACCCCTTTCTAAAAAGAGAATGATTTATTGCAATGAGTTTATCTGTCCCTCCTTCATCTCTTACTCCTCTCCAAGAGTCAAGTTTCTGCCATATTGGTGAGAGCCTGAGATCTATTGAGCAAGAACTCCCTGGTCGGGCAGGATATTAAAGGTCACACTCAGGGCTAATCCATCGTGCTGTAGGTAGCCCATATTCTTCAGTCTCCAGAGGAAGCTCCAAACCCTGCTCTTGTGAAATCTTATCTCCATTCAGCTCTGAATATTCCCTTACCTGATTAATCTCCCACCCATCCATGGCCTCACCACTGCTCCTCAAAAACATACTTATCTATGAAATTTTTTTTTATCAGCAAAATTTCAATAGTTTGCAGCTCTGAATTTTTCCTTCTACTTCTAGTGCTACGTAAAACCTGGCTACCTCATGAAGACTAGGCTTCCACCGCAGCATCTATGATGACGGCTGCTGACCTCTTAACAACCCAAGTACCACTTCTGGCCACTGCCAGACCGTTATCCTTTCTTCTTCCTCTAAACCCCAACCACTTAGAAACATACCTCCTATTTTATATGATTAACTACCTCTCCTTTCCCAGTTATTTGTAAACCTGATCACTTTTCCCTATTCATTGAAGAGTTTTAAGATTTTACTCACCAGTGTGTTCTCATTCTTTTTCTCTCCATAATGATTAATAAATTCTTGCTTAATCAATTCTGGCTTCCCTTTTACACTTAATGACCTTGTTCTCTATGCTCCTCTGCTTTCAACTGCCTGGTCATACCCCACACCCAGTCAAGAGCACCCAATGGGTTTATAAAAAAAATAGTTGCTTCAAGCTGGGTAAATTGGATAAACACCTGCAGAAAAATAAAACTGGACCCCTATCTTACACCACTTAGAAAAATTAACTTAAAATGGGTCAGAGACAAACATAAGATATGATACCAAAAAACTCTTGGAAGAAAATACACTGAAGAATCCTGTCATCATTGGTCTTAACAATATATTTTTGGATATAGACATCAAAAGCACAAGCAACAAAAACAAAAATCATAGTGAGACTACAGAAAACTTAAGTTTCTGTGCAACAAAAGAAACAATGAACAAAATGAAAAGGCAACCTACAAATAGAAGAGAATTTTTGCAAAACTGGTATCACATAAGGGATTAATATCCAAAATAAAGAACTCATAACTCAATAACAACATAAACCCAAAAAACTGATTAAAAATGAGCAGAGGAACTTGATAGACATTTCGCCAAAAAAAGATCCAAATGGTCAATAGGTACATACAATGATGTTCAACATCACTAATCATCAGGAAAATATCAAAAGCACAATGAGATATCACCTCACACCTGTTAGAACGGCTATCATCAAGAAAACAAAAGATAAGTTCTGGTGAGGATACTGAGAAAAAGGAACACTTGTACACTATTGATGGAAACACAAATTGATTCTGTCATTATGGAAAGTACGTAGTTTCCTCAAAAATTAAAAACAGATCTACCATATGATTCAGCAATTCCACTTCTCGGTATGCACCCAAAAGAAATAAAACCAGGTTATCAAAGAGATATATGCACTGCCATGTTCACTGCTGCACTATTCACAATAGCCAAGATACGGAAACAACCTAAATGCCTGTCAATGGATGAACAGATAAAGATGGGAAGTGTTATATTGTATGTATTATATGTATAATTCACCCACAAGAAAGAAGGACATCCTGCCATTCACAACAACATGGATGGACCTTGAGGACACGCTAAGTGAAGTAAGTCAGGCAGAGGAAGACAGATGCTGTGTGATATCACTTATATGTAGAATCTACAAAAACCAAAATCACAGAAACGGGAAAAAAGGGTGGTTACCAGAAGCTAGGAGGTGGGGGACAGAGATGTTTAAGGCACACACTATCAACAAGTTAGTAAGTCCCAGAGATCTAATGCACAGTATAGCTCCCCAAGGACACTTCTTCTCTGGGTGGTAACAGAGGTTCAGAAGAACAAGTAGAAACACAGAATGCCTTTCGAGCTAGCTGGTCACGCTACCACTACTGCCCCATTTTACAGGTCAAAGCAAGTCACAGGGCCTAACAAATTTAAGAGGCAGGGAAAATTATCTGCCCCTCTGGGAGAAGGAATTAAAACACAAAAGGGTGTGATATAGGCGAATGTGAAAATATTGGCACCTACAATGAATTTAATTACATTTCTCTTCAACTCTTATAAAGTACTTGCTACAATTTTTTCTCTTTCTCTTCTATTTACTCAGTTTTCTCTAACTGGATCATTCTCATCAAATAAACAAGAGGAAATATTTCTCACTTCATAGAAATAACAAAAACAGTAAACAACAACAACAACAAATATCCTCCGTCCCAAATCCAACTACCATTCCATTTCTGTGCCCTTTATAGAGCAAAATTCTTAGAAAGAAATGTCTATATGCCTTCTCTGCTTTCCTATGTCCTACTGTGACTGGAACCCATGTGCTTCAGACTTTCATCCCTACCACTCTCCTGAAACCGTAATTGAAGGTGATCAGCATATTCCAGTTGCCAAATGCAATGGCATATTCCCACTTTTCTGTTTTATCATCAGCCCCTTACAAAGTTGTTCACTCCTTCCTACTTAAATACTTAATTTACTTAGCTTTTGGAACATCATTCTCTTCCACATTTTCTTCTACCTCACTTTGGTGTCTCAGTGTCCTTGGTGGAGCCTCTTAAATGCTACAACCTCTGAATTTGGTGTTAAGGCTCAATCAATCCTTGGACTTCTCTTATCTACACTGTTATACTCACTCCTAGTCTACAATTTAAAAAAAAAACAGTTATTTCCTAATAACTTTCAAACTAGTATCTTCAGACTCACATTTTAAAATTATACAGTCAACTGCCTATAGGAAATTCTTTGACTTGGATGTGTAACAGGCTTCTCAAAAGCAGCATAAAAAATTCAAATGAATGATTTCCTTCCCTTAATCCTTGTCTAAGTCGGTGTTTTCATTTTAGCAAATGACACTCCACTCTTACAGTTCCTCTGCCCAAAAGCCTACATTGATTCTTAACTTCTCTTTGCTCTTTTACCTCATTTACAATTCATCAGGGAATCACAATGGTGCTGCCTTCCCAATGTATCCCAAATTCAAACTATTATCTCCAACACTATCAGTGATTCAAGTCAAACATCATGATTCACTTGAAGCCTTAATGATTTCCTGAGTGTTTCTATGCTTCTATTTTACCAACCAAGACTCTATTTTTCATATCACAGGGTGATTGTTATAAAGTATAAACTGATGTTACTTTCCTTCTCAAAGCTCGTCAGTGGCCTCCTTTATCAAACTCCCTAGCATGGCATGCCCTTCTACTCTCATTGTACTCTAGCATCACTGGTCTCACTGTTTCTGTGGAACATTTCACATATTACATCTCTTTAAGGGATTTCCCTTTACTGTATTTTTCTGGAACATTTTAGATCCAGATTCTGCATGATCACTTCCTTGCTTTGAAATTTTTGCTCATATTTTCTCTCTCTACAATCCAATCTAAGATCAGATCCATTTCACCCCATCCATCTTTATCTTTTTTAGCCTTATTAATTGTAATACTTATTACTACTTGGCATTACATCATACATTATATACCTATGTGTGTATATGCATTTATATATATGTAAATATACATATATATGTACACAGGTACATATATATGCCTCTTACAAAGAGATACACATATCTATATACTTATCTATATATGTATAGATAACATCTCTTTAGAAGAGATTCATATACACATTTATGTATATGTGTATATACCTGTATATATAGTATCTTTGTGTGTACATACATATATGTAAATCTGTATCTTTATAGTTAGCTACATATAAACACTGTAATTGTTTATTGTCTATATACTCCTGCCAGAATATGTCTTTGATGGTGGAAATTTTGTCTATTTCATTCACTGCTTAATGTCTAGAATCTAGACTAGCATTTCTGGCACAAGATTGAGCCTCAATTAATATTTGATTAATTCTTCAATGAATTATTAAATGAATGCCATATCATCTTAAAGCTCACCTGCCTGAGCTCTGGATAATCTTTTCTCTGCTCCTCCACCTGCCAGCTCCATTAAGACTATGTGATCATGGTATTTGAGTATGTGTGTTGTAAATGCTGTGTATGTGTGGTAGAGGGGTAGGGGAGGTAAAATCCAACCATCTCTCTCTTTCCTGCTCCCTCACCTATGAAATGTTTTTAGAATCTTGATGAAGTTGATGTGAAGTGTTATGTGAAGGGTGTGAAGTGCCGAGAACTGCCTTGCATTAAAATAAGTATCTCCAATACACTTTTCCAAAAGCCCTGTTTTGGAGGTATTAGGAGAGAGGATTATTGGCCACCTGCCAATTGCTAATGTAGCTGAAGTTTTGATCCAATTTAACTATGTGTAAAAAGTCTAGTCCCTTTCTCAACTAGAAACCAGATAGAGACAAGGTATGTCATACACTAAATATAATGTCAGTATTTAATTTTTCTTGTGGTTTAGCTGTATGTGTTTAGCTATATATGTGTACACACATATAGCTAAAATGACCTACTAAGTCATGGTCTTTTGTTTCCTTATTCACAAAGAAGTTATATCCTAAATTTGAACGGTATGGGCATACGTATGTGTAAGGAAATGCTTACCAAGACTGGACATTGGTGGGAGTCTACAGCAACTTCCTGCCCTTCTGCTAGGAGTAGAGACTAATATAGTCATTTTATAATAAGCTATTTTTAGTGCCAACAGTATATGCATAACCTATGACCAGCAATGATGTTCTTAGATATATATTCCCCCAAAAAGCTCAAACAGATTCGTAGTGAATGTATGCAAGGATGTTCAGTGTAGCCTATTTTTCGTAGTGGTAGGAAAATTGGAGGGTGTGCACTGCTGAAAGAATGGATAATGATATGAAGCATATGCACAATTCTGCATTTGGAAACAGTGGATTATATTTGCACACAGAAATAAGGATACATCTTAACAACAGATGAATTGTTGGAAAAAGCAAAATAAAGTTTGAAATAGATGAAACACTATTGCTAACATAAAATAAAAATACATGCAGAAAAAAAATTTATTTTTACAAGAAAACATAGAAAAATAACAAAAGGTTTTAAGGGGTTGCCTGTGGAGGAGAGTGGGGAGTGAAAGTAAGGTGTGTAGTTAAAAGAAAATGAAGAAGAAAAAAAAAAGACTAACATTTTATAGGACAAAATGATAATATGATGTGATCTGATATATATGATTACATCAACCACTAGACCTTAACCCTAATATATACTGAATTGCAGCATCAATTCAAGAAAGCCTTAAATTTAGATTCCACGAACTTGGCTTTGAATTTCATCAGCCACTTTTTATGTTATTGTAGTAAGAATGCTTAACATGAGGTATACTTTCAATAAAAATTTTAGTTACACAATACAGTACTAATCCAAGGCACAATATTGTACAGCACATTTCTAGAACTTATTCATCTCCTGTAACTGAAACTTTGTATCTACTGAATAGCGAATGTGTTTCCTTCTCCCCCAGACCCCTAGTAACCACCATTCTACTCTCTTTCTATGAGTTTGATTATATTAATTGCACTGTGTAAGTGAAATCATGAGTATTTGTTATTTGCACCTGGTTTATTTCACCAAGCATAATGACCTCCAGGTTCATCCACGGTTTTGCACATGGTAGGATTTCCATCTTTAAGATTTAATAATATTCCATTATATGTGTATACCATAATTTCTTTATCCATTTACTTGTCAAAAGGCATTTAAGATGTTCCCATTTCTTGGCTATTATGAATAATGCTATAATGAACACGAGAGTACAGATATCTCCTCAAGATCCTGATTTTTATACTTTTGGATATATACCCAAAACTGATATGGCTGGATAATACGGTAATTCGATTTTTAATCTTTTGGGACCCTCCATACTTTTTTTTTTAAATAATGGCTGCACCATTTTACATTCCCAGTAACAATATATAAGCCATCCTTGTCAGCACATATAATTTGTTAATAATAGCCATCCTAATAGGTGTGAAGCACTATTAACACCAAACTGTTTTAAACTCTTTCAAAAGTTGAAAGGAGAGGTAGTACTTCCAAACTTCTAGGACCATTACCTTCTTATCAGAGCCAAACAAAAACAAAAACAAAAACAAACAAACAAAAAAACACTGCAAGGAAGGAAACTACAGGACAATATTCCTGAGAGCTTAGATGTAAAAATCTTCAGCAAAATACTAGCAAATCAAATTTAACTGCACATTAAGGGGATCATTCACCCTGACCAAGTATGATTTATCCTTTGGGTGCAAGGCTGGTTGAATATATGCAAAGCAACATGCATATCAATAAATCATATTAACAGAATGAAAAATAAAAATATCATTTGATCATCTCAAAAGATTCAGAAAGAATACTTGACAAATTTCAACATCTTTTCACGATAAAAATTCTCAGAACTAGGTATAGAAAAAAATGTACCTTAACATAATAAAGGCCACATATAATAAATCCACAGCTAAAATCATATTTAACAGTGAAAAATTGAAGCCTTTTCCTTTAAGATCAAGAAGATAGAAATGCCCACTCTTATCACTTCCTTTTAGTGCTAGAAGTTCTAGACAGAGCAATTAGGCAAGAAAAAGAAATAAATTTCATCCTACTTGATTTGGATGCCTTTTAATTATTTCTGTTCACAGAGGATATGATCTTACATATAGAAAATCCTAAATACACTACCCAAAACAAACAACAAAAAACTATTAGTACTAATCAACAGTCCAGTAAAATTGCAGGATAGAAAATCAACATACAAAACTCTTGCATTTGTATACATTAACAATTAACTACTTGAAAAAGAAATTAACAAAACAGCCCCATTTAAAATAGCATCACAAAGAAGAAATTATTTAGAAATAAACTTAAGCAAAGACATCAAAGACTAGTACACAGAAAACCAAATGCTTTCATGAAAGAAATTAAAGATGTTCATGGATTGGAAGACTTAATATTGTTTAAAATGTCCACAGTACCTAAAATAATCTAAAGATTTAATGAATTCCTTATCAACATTCCATTTTTTTGAACTGTTTAAAAAATCCTGAAAATCATTTGGAAACACAAAAGATCCCAAATAGCTAAAGTAATCTTGAGAAAGAAGAATACACCTGGAAGCATCATAGTTCCTTATTTAAAATATATTACAAAGCGACAGTAATCAAAACAGTTTAGTCTTGCTTTAAAACAGACATATTGACTAACAGAACAGAATAGACAGCTCAGAAATAAAACCACGTAGATACAGTCAACTGATCTTCATCAAGGATGTCAAAAATATATACTAGGGAAAGGATAGTTTCTTCAACAAACGGTGCTGGGAAAACTGTATATCCACATGGAAAATAATAAAAATTGAACCATATCCTACACCACAAACAAAAAATAAACTCAAAATGGATTAAAGATTTAAATCTAAGACCTAAATCTATAAATCTCTAGAAGAAAACAGAGGGAAATCTTTATGATATTAATCTAGGTAGTAATGAATGCCTGGATATGACAATAACAACACAGGCAACAAAAGCAAAAATTAAAAGTGGGACTGCATCAAACTAAGCTTCTGCACAGCAAAGAAAATAACCAACAGAGTGAAAAGGGAACCTGCAAGAATGGGCAAAAATATTTTCCAACTATTTATCTGATAAGGAATTAATTTTCAAAATATACAAGTACTCCTGCAACTCAATAGCAAGAAAACAATAACCCAATTAAAAATAGGCAATGAGGTTAATAAACATTTCTCCAAAGATTACATACAAATGGCCAACAGGGATATGAAAACATACTCACATACTAATTATCAGGGAAATGCAAATCAGCCACTTTAATTACAAAATACAGCAAAAATTTTACTTTGAAACTTTAATCCATCCATTTGTAAAATGAAGATACTATTTAAGAATAATCCTAAAGATAGGATAATCAAATGCAGGAACGTATGTGACAAGGTTTTTAACTATTATGTTTTAACAATATAAGGCATTGCCATAGCTACTCTAGTTTTGTTGGATAAAATTAGCATTTTTCAAGAATTTTCTCACTTGAAATTAAATAACTATGTTTAAATATCTGATCACAACAACAGTAGAAGGCCCCAGGAAACAGTTATTGCCTTATAATTATTCTTAATAGTCTAATTCTTTTGAATAGTTGGCATTAGTCTTTACCAAACAATTACCTAAATCTAACTTACATATATAATTAGCTCAGAATGGGCAAAAATATGAAACACATTCCATATTTTCAAGGGGAAATTATTTTGCTATGCACATTATTACAAGCCAAGTTGCTTGCTGGATACCCATTCAAACCCCTTTGGAAAATTGCAAGCTGAACTATTCTGAGGAATAAGAGTATTTAGGCCCAATAATTTTTTGTGAGAATTACTGTTATATCTATTTTTCAGCTCATAATGATAACAAAAAACTATATACTATTATAGCATGGTTTAATGATTCTAAAGAGGGAGGGAAAGTTTACGACAAACTTGATTTAAGCCAATATTTTGAAGAATATATTGAAAAGAGATGACTAATGTGTGTAAAGTTGATGAGAAAAAAACTACTAATGGTGGTGTTAATAAGGCTACAGACATCAGAGTGAGTCACTAGAGAGTGCAGTCAACGTACGTAGTGTAAATGAAGTCAGGATATAATCCTTCGAGTAACTTAGGTAAGAAGGCCATCAGTGAGCGAGGTCAATAGCTAAAGGAAGACACAGGGAGGAAGTGTGTTTTACTATGGGAAACATTTGAGCGTATTCATAAACACAAAATTAGGAAACTGATAGAGAGGCAGTGTTGAAGGCAGAATGAGGATGACTGATGAAGTGAAGTCTAGGGAAACAGGAGGGGAATAAGAATGTTGAAGACAATATCCGTTTCTCCCATGTTCTAGGCATTCTACCTCAGCAGGGATAATGATGAATCTAAAGCTCCTTTCTCGCTTACTTCTCCAGTAGTGGGGAGAGGCAATGCTCCTGTACAGCCCCATCTCAGGAAAGAGAAAATTCAAACTGTTTTTTCTCTAGAAAGATGAATCCCTGTGTCTAGGACTTTTCCTTAAACTCCTACTTTTCTTTGTGGAAACCTAGAAAATTAGTAATGGTAGCAGCATGTGAAAAACTAGTAAGTCCTGATGTGACTTGTCTGCTGGGTTCATTTTTAGTAGTTATCTTTAGCATATGGGGTGCTGCATGCCCATTTATTTTCAGTCACAAGGCCCTTCTCTGCAATTATGAGACAACATGAAAACTACCATTCATAACCCTATTAGATATTTCAATTTATAACTGCAGTTTAAAATGTTTGATGAGATTTAATTCATCAAATACATAGTCAATGTTTAAATGCTCAAGAGAAAACTGGCTTTCAAAGTGTGGTTCAATGAAACATGTTAATTTAATAAACTGAACATTCAACAATGGAAAAATAGCTTTGGATGTTCCTTTTCATGCACAAACATCTGTTTCAGATTTACAAGAATCTTTATAAACATACCTGAAGTCCAGGGCACTCCAGGAATCATGCTACCATTACACAGTGGTCTCTAGCCCTAATATTCTAAATCTACTTATCTTCTTAATCAGGTCTCTCTCCTCACTGATGTGTAAATCCCAATTAATAAATGTCTTTGCTTCATAAACTTTGTAGCCCAATCTTCTCTATTTCTTAGTATCTCACACATTCTGCCATGAACTTAAAACTTTGAAGTGTAAAGTTTTTTGAAATAATGAAGTTACATATTGATCCTTTAAATACTTGCCTTAGTACAACTATGAACTTTTATTTGAAACATAGTGGCCTCTAATTATTATCTCAGACATACTAGCATCTGAGACCATTGTTACAGCCATCTCTTTTTAAATTCAGACTCCTCATTCATGCCTGCTTTTGATTTTTTCTTTTTTTTCACTCATGGATTTTGTTTTACAAATATCAGATAGGGCATTCCAATTAGCTTTGTGATGGTGGTATTCAGACCCTACAGTTGGGTTAGTAGTTGGCCCAAAGTATCAGAGCTTTTCTGGAAGCCTTTTCAAAGAGAACAAGAAACAGGGCTTTAGTTCCCCAAAGATCAGATCTTAGAAGCTCGATTTAGTCATCTAGCTGATGACAGTTACTGAGTACTTGGAGCTGAGCAGAAGGAAAGCGAGTACTAGGGAACAAAAGAAAACTCCAGAGCTGCGGATGTGGGTGAGGCAGAGGGTACCTGTCTCCCACTCCATCTGCCCCAGGGAAGCCGTGAGAGTCTTATGGTTGCCACCAACCCCACCTTACTGGTCTGGCTCTGCATTGTTTTTTGGCTTCCTGGAATGTTTGGGGAAATTTCAGGAGATTGGGTTCCTGTGAGGAGAACTGGCTGTTCCATCTATCCTCAGACCTGCAAGGAAGCAGAGGACATCCAGACTGAAAGGTCACGACGTAGCTCTGCAGCACTGAGCAGCTGGCAGAGGATTTGAATTTTAGAACCTATTTTCCTACCAGGCCCAGTTCTAAAATAACCTCAGAGATATAAGGTACTCATCTCAGTTTCTAGAGAAAAACCATGTTCTGAATAAACAGACAAACAAGCAGGCAACAACTCTTACATGATCCTTAGAGTTTGGAGTCCATGTGAATTAGGCATCCTAACGGCTGGGAGTACGCCCAAAGAGAAGCAAGGAATCCTGTGATGGAAACTGAGCCAAGACTCTGTGGGGCCCTCCAGGGTACAAAAGTCCCCAGTTTCTTGCTTGTAGAAAAAGGTTTTCATCTCCGAGACCTCCCCTGAATTCCCTGGGCAGATTCAAGCCGTTACTAATTAGTGAAGTGAGGGAATGAGAAACAAAGGAAAAGTTAGCCCATCATAATCTTTTCCATAATTGTTAGCTTAAACCAATACCTTGGTTTATTGGTTGAGATAATGTCCTGTGGCTTCAATCAGCTGGCCCCAAGTCGACTTGAAAATTTATGCTATCTCAAGAGTCAACTGAGAACTGAAACTCCTGAACCATCAGGTAAGCCCTAAACAAATGGTAGAATGCCTCAACTAGTGCTTTTACTCTCTCCAAGAGGGAAGTTGGAAGATCACCAGATCATCATTTAACAGCCTGTTTTGCAGGAAAATACAGAATAATCATAACCGCCGGGGTCAAAGGAGGTCACAAGGTAGTGCCAAAAGTCTGTAGCTGAAATCTTACTGGGAAGCTGGGATCACAGAGACTTCCTCCCATTTTCTCTTTTGTCTTTAAGAATCTTACACCCTGGCCAGTCAGGAAGATGGATTTGAGATGAGTCTGGGTCTCCAATCTCCCAGACTGGCACCTCCCCATGTAATAAACCTGTCTCTGCTCTGAACTTCTGTTTGTTTGGCCTCACTATGCATCAGGTACACAAACTTGGGTTCCACAACGTGAGCTGATATTAAGGGGTGAGAAACAAAAATACATGTTGTGAGTGATTAATCTGGTGACATGTTCAGGAAGACTTGGTACAAGAGAAACTGAGCCGGTCATACTATTTTGTTATTTTGAAACTTTATATAATATTAAAAATGTACAGGTTTTTTTTTTAATAGTAATTAAAGAGATCCTAAGGAAACTTAGACTTTTTGGTAAAGGGAAGATAGCTTTGTTTCTTCTCTGTTGTTGTCTGCTATGTGCTAGAGAATAAGGAGTCTAGAGAGATGTCCGAAGATATAATAAGTATTATGGTAAGTGTTTAAGTAACATCCCATGGGAACACCTGGAAGAAGAGATTAGTCTAAGAGAAGTTTCAGAAAGATTGGCAAGGGAAATGTGGGAGCCCGGAATAACAAGTAGGTAAAATGTATAAATGCTTACATACCTGTTATCACAAATTGTCAATGAGCTTCTCAAGGGCAAGCATTTTCTTTCATTCAACAGCAACAGAAAAGCTTTAGTGCTTTATTGGGCTCCTAAAGCTAGGCCTTAAAGGAAGATTATCCAAGAGAATAAATGAAGGAAAAATGTAATATGCAAATGATTAATGTGAGAATAGATGTAAGTTTAAGGTAAGAAATAACACTGTGGAAATGGAAAAGCCAGGGTAGGCTTTTTAGAAGATTTAAAAATTGAGGTGATTTCTGACATCTGAATGAGTTTATCAGATGGAGTACAGGAGCTTGAGGATGGTGCTGAAGATACAGATTTTTAAAAATTTTAAATATGCATACATACATATATGAAAAGAAAATACTGGTAAATATCTTTGCATCTTAAAACCACACAAATTACATAACATCAATACTCTATGGCATTTTAGTTTAAGTGTGGGGATGAGAGTTCCTTTGCAAGAAATTAAATAATCTTGGGCAAGTTATTTATTCTCTTTCTGCCTCAGTTACCCATCTATAAAATAGACAGTAGTGCTGTCATTCCCTCTTAGGGTTACTGTGAAAACTAAATTTAAAGTCCTTAGATAATGACTAATACAGTGTTATCTTTTTATTAATGTAATTAATGTTGTAGACTGCAAAAACAGCCACAGATTCTTCCTGTCCCTGTCTAATACCCATGTTGCAACGTAAATTCGCAGCTTCTTCTATCCAAAGGTGGAGTCTATGAATTTTCAGTTTCTCCTGTTAAAATATTTCTTCCCCTGCTGAGTATGGAACTGACTGTGTGACTTGTTTGATTGATGGGATGGTAGCAAACACGAACACAAGCAAGAGGCTGGTAAAGTGCTCTATGCACTGGGGATTACTAGAGAAACTATCCCTTTGAGCCTGGCTCAAAGTGCCAACTTCTAAAACTGTGATCTAAATAAATGGTTGTTCTAAGCCATAACATTTTTGATGATTCAGTAAATAGCAAATGTTAACTGATATACCCAGCATTGGTAGGAGTACTGAGAAACAAATACTCCCATACAGTGAAAGTATTTAAGGTACTAAAATTTGCATTCATAAATTTGACTACATCTATCAAAATATGAAAGCGGGTTTACAGTAACTATTTCCAGAAAAGTATCCTACAGATAAACTCAGTTAAGAGTACAAGGAGATATAGACAATGATGTCTATATGAAACTTCCTTGCAATAGATAAAAAAGACAAATTAACTGTTTATCTAATGAACTGTTAAATTATGGTCATCTATAAAACAGAATATATCACACAGTCATGTAATATTAATCAATTAAAGCTTGGGGGAGTTGACAAGATGGCAACATAGGAAGGTCCTGAGCAATGACGCATCAAACATACAACACACTGAGCAATTTCCTCTGAAAGATATCCAGAAGGTGGATGACTGACTCCTACATGTGGAGTAAATGAGAAAATACCCACTAAAATGGATAGGATAGGCTGAGACACTCCCACCTTAAATCATTTCCATGGCACAATGTCATATAATCAGGAGCGAACTCAACTTTCAGCTTCTTCCTGAGTAACAAAGCATTTGGACCTCACATCTAGCATCCCAAATTTTAATACTCTTATCAGAGGCAACAGGTTCCCCCAAATACCTAGCTCTGAAAACCAATGGGACTGGCATCCATGAGACCCACAAGACTATAGCAAGCAAAGAAGCAGTTGTCAGTGGGCAAGTGAACATTTGCCATTGCTCTCTCTCCAGGGCTCAGTGCAAAGCAGACAGAAACACCCATCTCCATCGGTCTTTCCCTGACACGGGTTAATGTGCATACTTTAAAAGCTGCTGACTGAGGCCCAGGCTTCTAATTTTGCAGTCTCATGGGGTTGGCTGCAAACCTCCCCAGAGATCTGGGAAGACCTGGACTCTCACCTTCTCCCTCCAGTCTGCTCCAAGTCTCCAGTACCTCCCTGGGAAAAGCTTGTACACACAATGGTAATGGTAAATACATCGTTAAATTCAGAATACTCAATATTATAATGGTTTTGGATAAATCACTTATAATTCTAGTATAAAGGTTAAAGATAAAAGTACTAAAATAACTACAATCATTTGTTAATAGATGCACAAGAGAAAAAGATATAAATTGTGAAACAGAATGTGAGGTGGGAGTATAATATAGAATTTTTATGTATGTTTGAAATTGCTATCCATTTAAAAGAGACTGTAATAAATGTAAGATGTTTTAGGTAAGCCTCACGGTAACCACAAAGCAAAAGCCTATAGTAGATACACAAAAAATAAAGAGAAAGGAATCAAAGTATACCACTGTAAAAAAATTATCACAAGAGAAGAGAGCAAAAAGAAACCAAGAAATTTAAAATCTATCAGAAAAAACTGAGTAGCAATAGTAGCCCATACCTACCAGTAATTACTTCAAATGTAAATCAACTGAAATATCCAAACAAACAACATAGGTAGCTGAATGCATTAAAAACAGAACACCAGTACCAAATATGTGTTGCCTATTAGAGACTCATTCTAGTTTTAAGGACATACATATACTGAAAGTGAAAAGATGGAAAAAATATTCTATTCAAACGGAACTAAAGGAAGCAGAGGTAGCTATACTTACATCAGTCAAAACAGACTTTAAGCCAAAGCCCATAAAAAGAGACAAAGAAAGTCATTATATAATGATAAAGAAGTCAATTCATCAAGAAGATAAAACATTTGTAAATAGTTATGCACCCAATTTAGAAACATAAATATATAAATCAAGTATTAGCAGATCTGAAGAGAGAAAAAGACAGCAATGCAGTAATAGCAGAAGACTTCACTACTCCATTTTCAACAGTGGATAGATCATACAGACAGAAAAATCAATAAAGAAACATTGGACTTAAATGACATGTTAGACCAGAGGACCTAACAGACATTTACAGATCATTCCATCCAAAAGCAGAATATGCACTCTTCTGCAGTAACATGGAACATTTTCCAGGGTAGATCATATGTTAGACAAAATAAGTCTTAATAAATTTAAGAATGAAGTCACATGCAATTATACTAGTGAAATCAAGTGAAGAGGTAAGATAGGTATTTCTTCTAAGCCTTGTCTCATACTTGGCTACTGAGTGCTTGAAATGTGGCTAGCCTAAACTGAGATGTGCTGTAGGCATAAAATATACATCAGATTTACAAGCACAGAAAAAATGTAAAGTATCTCAATTTTAATATTGATCACACATTGAAAAAATGTTTTGGATATCTTGGGTTAAATAAAATATGTTATTAGAATTTAAAAAAAAAGAATGAAGTTATATGAAGACTCTTTTCTGACCACATTAGTATAAAACTAGAAATTAATTACAAGAATAAATATGGAAAGTTCACAAATATGTAAAAATTAAGCAACAGGCTCCTGAACAGCCATTGGCTGAAAAAGAAAAAAGAAAGAAATTTAAAAAAATCTTGAAACAAATGAAAAAGGAAGCAAAACATAGCAAAACTTGTGGGATGCAGCAAAAGGCATTCCAAAAGGGAAAGTTACAATGATAAACAGCTACATTTAAAAAAAAAAAAAAAAAGAAAGCTCAAATTAAAAACCCAACTTTACTCCTCAATGAACCAGAAAAGAATAAATTAAGCTTAAAGTTAGAAGAAGAAAAGATCAATGAAACTAAGAGCTGGTTCTTTGAAAAGATTAAAAAAAAAAAAAAGAAAGAAAATTTTAGCTCTATTTACTAAGAGAAAAAGAGAGAGGACTCTAATAAATAAAATTATAAATGAGAGGAGACATTACAACTGTTATCACAAAATTACAAAAGATCATAAGAGACTCCTACAAACAATTATACACCAACAAATTGAACAACCTAGAAGATATGGACAAATTCCTAGAAACACAATCTACCAAGACTGAATCAAAAGCAAATAGAAAACCTGAACAGACCAATTACTAGAAAGGAAACTGACTCAGTGAACAAAAACTTCTCAACAAAGAAAAGCCCAAGACCAGATGGCTTTACTGGTGAATTACACAAACATTTAAAGAATAACTAATACCAATCCTTCCCAAATCTGCCAAACAGCAGAAGAGGAAGGTACACTTTCAAACTAGTTTAATAAGACCATCATTACTCTAATCCCAAAGCCAGACTAGGACACCACAAGAAAATTCCAGGCCAATATCCCTGATGAGCACAGATGTAAAAGTCTACAACATTCCCTTACCCCACTGGAGAGAGCTCTGAGGAATCTCTAGTAGGAATTACAAGACTGTTTAACGGGGATGGAATTTTATAAAATTAATCTGAAGGTCATTAAAAATGATCACTTTATCTGTGGAAAAGGCTGGTAAACTACCCCCTGCTCATAGTGTGTTTTTTCAGAGACTAATTTTGCCAGAATATGTAGTAGGTAATTATACACAAAAATACGGATTATTGCTTTTCTAATACATTATAGAGACCACTATCTTTTTCCATTAAAATACCTTATTATTCAAAAGGCTTAAATTGTATTTATTAAAATTTCACTTACTCCAGACATAGTGATGCTTTCTGATTTATGCCCATTTGACTATTCACTGTGTGAAGCGCTTTCTCATTATACTCTTTCATCTAAAAAATTCAACTAGCAAATTCTTAATTATCCTTAAATGCTACGGATATTTATACTTAAATAAGTGCAGGGAATGTATTAACATGAGACACTGTTAAATACTTGTATTAAATGCTTAAACTTCTTCAGTGGATTTCCAGAGTCTAAAGAAAAAAGTCAAAATTATTAAACCTAGCCTTTATATAGATCCATTCCCTCTGTCTAAACTTCAGCTTTACGACACTTTTCAAAGTCTTATTTCTTGGCTAATTCTACCTCGTAATTGAAGGCTTTGTATGTGGCTTACATGTTCCAGAAAGTCTTCTCTGGCATCTGTAACTCAATTGTGTTCATTTCTGCCACAGCCTGTCATATTGTCTCACTTTTGATTTTCCCCATATAAATCGAAGTTCCACAAGAGCAAGCTCTGGACTCTGTATTTAATCATTTAACATATGCATATCACATACCTAACCAGCTACCACGATAGGTATTGGAGAGAGTTCATAGAAGTCAGATATGGATTCTGTCTTCACAGAGCTTATACTTTAGAAGAAAGACAATAAACAACACATATAGATTTAGTTATTTAGTCATAATTTCAATTAGTGTTAGGAAGGGGAAATGTTAGGACTTATACATAGATATAAACTGGGTTAATAGAAAACAGCTTTGGTAATAGGGCTATGTATTATAGTGAAGAAGGAAACTCACCATTGTTTCACTGTTAAACATCTGCCAGATGCTATGAACTGGGTGAGGTCCTGGGGAAATGGAGACAAATGGCATATATTTTGTCTAATCCTGAAAACTTGTCTTGAGGTAAGTCATAGTAACTCATTCTTGACATAAGGTTAAACATGGTGTCCCAAATCATAAAGGTAAAAAGCAGCATGGCAGGATTTGAACAGAAGGCCCAGTGAATTCAGAAACCCAGCCCTTGACACCGTACAGGCTACTCTCCAGAAGACTACTATGCAGGTGCAGGAGAGGAGAGTCTCAGGTATCAATATTCCCTTGGGAGAGGCTTTCTTCCTGCCTGTTCACTAGATCTTTAAAAATTTTTTTTTAATTTTTAGTTATACACTCTGGCTCCAGTCTTTAGGCCCAGATAAACATCTACTTTCAACAGCCTTTATTTATTACAAAAAAAGACTAGTATTCATAAAATATAAGTAGCTTCATATCCAGACATCTTTTAATACAATTTATTATATCAATAACATGTTCAGTGGATTCCATGTCAGATTAAAGCTTTCCTTAAAATGAGCATTTTTTTTTTACTATCTTACTTTTTAAATGTACAGCTAATATTAAGTATGTTCATTGTTGTGCAATAAATCTCCAGAACTTTTTCACCTTGAAAACTGAAACTGTATACCATTGAATAACTCCTTTTTCCAGCCTCCCAGCCCCGGACAACCATCCTATTTTCTGTTCTTATAAATTTGACTACTTTGGAAACTTCATTTTCCAGACTGTTTTGAAATGTGAATTTCATGCAAGATACTGGTGGGCTGTAGCACAGTACCAAAAACATTTTTAAAAACGTGAAGAAAAGAAACCTTTCTTAAATTATTCTGAATTTTCTATTGCAAAGTAATACATGAAAGAGTAAAACAAAATTAAAATAGTAGAGAAAGTTAATTAGGTAAATACAACCTCAGATCTATCTTCCATTAAAAAATGAAACATTTACAAAGCTTAACTGTTTCAACTTAACTTTCCACTTCCTTGTCTGTTTCCTACCCTTACCTAGGAGTCCCTTGAAGATTGGTGATCAATAAATGGAATAGATTTGAATCTGCGAGGTCAAAGTAGGTAGAAATAATTTAATGCACTCTCCTCTTTGCTGCTGCATCTGATTTATTGTGATCCCATACTGGATATATTCTTCCCCAGTTAAGACGCAAAGGTACTTCCCCAAGTACCTTTGAGGACCTGAACTAAATCTGCAATATTCCTTCACTCCAGTACCTAGTTCTTTACGATTCAATGAATCATGGAAATGAGATTCATCATGTTTGGATCTGAGTATTTCTGAGCCTCAATTTCACAACTATACAGTCATAATGACGACTTCTGATTTCTATTTCTGATGTAAAGATTTTATTTTAATTAGGTGCAAAGGTAAATGGCTGCACTAGAGTCCATTAAGTTTGGTGATCTATATATTTTGACACATTCTGTGAAAGCTGATTCAATGTAGGATCAAAGACAGCAGCCAAATTATGTGGTAGGCTGAGGAGGGATGAGCAGTCATGAAATGAAGACAAAGAATGTAGACAATTTTATTCTGGTAGTTGAGAGGAAAGACAGAAAGAAAGTAGTACCTAGTAGGTGAAGTAAGTTAGTACATAGTAGGTGATGTAAGTTAACAGAGAATTTTTATTGTGGGGAAAGAATTATTTCCTTAATTGGGTATAAATGCAATCCCAGCTTGCGAAAAGTATCTTGACCTAGCAAGTTAAAGAAGGACTAGAGAATAAAATAATTTAAGAGTGGTGATCTGAAATAGTATATAAAGGAAAATAGGACCATCATTGTACCTGGGACAACCTTACTATAAATGTCTATTTCCTTAACACTCTTAAAGGCCAAGAGTTGACTAGAAGTGTCTCAGATTCCACGTGGAGTGATGTGACTCACATTTCATTTAGACAATTGACTTGAGTCACATACTATAGTGAAGGATATTTTTAAGGACAGGTTTGGTTTAATTTCAGGAACAGGAAAAAAGCAATGTTTCTTTTATCCAAGTTATCCAAAGTCCTCATAAGGAACCATCCATGGATTTGTTCATTTAACCAATTAAGATTAGAGAAAATTTGATAATTCATGTGGGTATATATATTTTAGGACTCCAAAGCCTTTGTTTTGACAGAAGTGTTAGGTACTCAGCGCATGGTTCTTAATTTAAAAATAAACTTTCCTTTGGACCTTGGCCCTGTCCCTTACCCCTGTGGTTTTCTTGCTTCTTTTCAAGACTTCTGATCTAAAAATAAAGTTTTATATTAGTATTTTTTTTCTTAAAGATCTGGGATTTGCTAGAATGAAACGTTTACTTTGAATTTTTTATTTGCTGACAAGAACAGGCACACTGACATTCTTCCTGTGTTTGGGTATTAGACTAGGTATAACTAAGCAGTTTGGCAACTCCATCAATGAGTGCCTAAGTTAACACCACCATGCTCTCCACAGAGCTACTGCTTCCCTCTTCAACCCCCATACCCCAATTTGGTCCTTGGGTGCAAAGAGGTAAGAGAATCACCTCCATTCTCAAGGTAGCATCATGACACAAATAGCTACTTCTTCTGGCATGATCAGATTTTAAGTTGCTTAAAAAACAAAACAAAGCAAAAACAAAAACAAACAAACAAAAAGGGCTGAAGTACTCACCTCCCAGGTGAATCAGTATCTATTGTGCAGAATTTCTTAAAAGTTCTACACAAGTCTTCTGCAAATATCTTAGTGTCAAGACTAAGGTACACAGGTACAAATATTTGCTAAGTGCTGTTAATGTACTGAATACTGAAAGGCAATGTGCCTAGGCAAAATCTGGGGCTCTCTCACTGAGGGGGAAGTTTAGGACAGATACTGGAAAACAACTAATGGTCTCAATTACAGTCCCTGTGTTGACATACATTATTTTATAATTTTCTTCCTTATACTACCTCATTCTTATTCTTGAAAACATTATGTAATTTCTGTCCTTGTTTTTAATTTATGTATTTGAGTAAATTATCTCATTCCTTTTCTAATCAACAGTTTTGGTAAGATCGACCTTTGTCTCTAAAGACATTTCTGTAAGGGATCCATAGTGTTCCACTGTGTTTTATTCACATTTACTTTGCTCTTAAGGATAGACAACTAATTTTCACTCAGCTTTCAGCTCTAAGTGCTATGTAAGGAGCAATCTTATACAAGTTCCTTTTTCAAAGTATGCACATATTTATCTGGTTTATACACTTAGAGGAGTGTTTTCTTTGTTGTAGAAATTTCAAAGTATTTTGATACACTCTTGAATAGCTTAATTTATACTTCCTTCAGGAGTACATGAACACGCCTAGGCCCCTCTTTTCTACGTTTGATATATTACTTGATTTTTTTCATTTTTGCCCACCTGATGGTTTAAAGTAGAATCTCATTGTTTCTCTCTTATTGCTTTGTTTACTAGTAGTTTAAGCACCTCTTTCTATCTTTGTTGTTCAGCCTTCCTCTGTTGGCAATTTCCTACTTACAGTCTTTGTGCCTTTTTTTCTTCTTGTGTTCCTGACTTGCTGTAATTCATTTTTGCATGTGATCCATGCATAGTCTAAATAATAATGTACCCGTTTTTGATAGTTAATTTATATATTGATTTTGGAACAGTACCTTCAGTAATCATGTTATGATCACCAGAATGTAAATATTCTTTAATTTTCTCTTTCATATTTTCTGTGAAACAAAACAAAGATACCTGAATTCTAAAAGGATGTATGTCCAAGAATGATTACAAACTTTTTCAACAGGAGTACTATTTTTAAATTTTAACCAAGATTGTTGAAAGATGAAAGCATATTTTTGGATTATATTTATATAAAATATTGTGATATCTCAAGGAAAGAAAAAAATGAGAATTGATTGGATATAAGCAGAAAATTTTTATCTACAAACTTGGTCAGGTTGCAGTTCAATCATTTCAGCAAAGTCATTTTTAATAACATAAACACTAATCTGCTGACACAATCTTTTTCAAGTGTTATCTCAGATATCTCCTGGACTAGGAGCTAATATGTGAGCTGAGCGTATAATGTATATTGCACTGTGATTAAGTACCCATAAGTACAACTAACTCCTATTAGAATTTGAGGACAGTGAATCACTCAGTGGGTCACCTCCTAGATCACAAACCAAAATGACTAGCTACAACCATCTACTTTCTTCTCCCTTTTCAAATACCCCATCCCTGCCTATATTCACCACCTTCTTCCTACTTTCCCCCCAGCCATCACTTGCTCCTTGTGTTACTGCATCCTTACTCTACAACAGGCTTTTTCATCTGGATGTGACTCCAGAGCATATTTAAGAGTAAACGTGGAGAGATTCTTATTCATAGTAAATTCTAAAAGGTTTAACTGAATTGTACCAGGAAATAAATCAAACTGGGAAAAAGTTGGGGGGGTGGTTTGAAAAAATTAAATTTAGATTTAACCCTTTGCATAAAAAAGAAATCATATAAAAAGGTAATACAACCCAAGAAGGGAGAAGATATTTCAGATATATTATAGAGATATAATTTCTATCCTATTCACATATATGTAAGTAAACATATATTCCAAAATCAAAAGGAAAAAGACAGAATGGTTTGAAAATGATAAAGACTTTGAAACTCAAAATTAACAGCAGAAAACCATATGAACTATAAAGCATAAAAAGATTCTCAACTACCACAGTGACATATACAACACAAATTAAAATGAGAAAATTGCAATTCATCCTCATTAAGTCGGGAAATACTAGAGATTCTTACACTAATCAGTCTTGGTAATTACATGTGTTATCCTGAAATGTATTCCATACTGGTGAGATGAGATGCAAATTCTGACAAACATTTAGAAATCTATTTGATAATATTAAATTTTTCATAATTTTCATGCACTATGACTTGAGAATCCTCTTTCTATGGAAATACCCTAGAGAATATCTCAGACGTATGCACAAGGAAACAGGGACAAGTATATAGACTGAACCAGTGTTTGCAACAACAAGAACACTAAAAGAAATTTAAGTTTCATCAGCTGGAGAACTCACAAATAAGCTCTGGTACATTTCTACCATAAAATACTACACGCATGATAAAAATAAATGAACTTGAGCTACTTGGACTACTATCAATAACCTCAAAATCTTCACACTGGGGGGAAAGCAAAATGAAACGTATGCAACATTTGTTACATCATTTGCTAAATTACAAAACATCTAAATAATTGAGTAAATATATATATTTGAATTAAACAGATATTAATAGGGGAAAACAACAAAATTCATATTATCTCTAGTTTAGAAAAGAGGAAAATTGTATTACACAGGATTGTTGTGGTGAGTTGTCATATATAGTTTTAACTTTTTAAAAAATATCTGAAGCAAATATGGTGAAAAACTGATCACTTTGTTCTATTATGGAACTATTTCACATTAAATAATACAAAGAGAATAAAATGACAGTGAATATATACTTGTTAAGCTTAAGTAAGAACAAAGTGACAAAGAAAATACATTCATCCTGCAATGAATGCAATTTCAGGAGGCCAGTCTGACCTACTGTAAAATCTATCCTGAAGAATGTTCTGTGTGCAAATGAAGAATATGTATTCTGTTGCTGTTACATAGGAAGTTCTATATATGTCTGTTAGACCCATTTGGTCAAAAGTGTGTTTCAATTCCAATGTTTCTTGATGATTTTCTATCTGTATTATCTATTTATTGTTGAAAGTAGGTATACTTTGTGATGCTCTGTTGCAGGAAGAGTCCTTTTCATCCACTGCTTCCTTTTCTTTCTATCCTATGAAACTCGTCAGTGCTATGGCAATATATTCTTGTCTTTTACTTATTAAGTCTAGACAGATTGCAGAGAAAGAAAGTGGAAGGGGTAACACATGACATAAAGAAAAATATTTCTGTGCACATATTTTGGCAATACTTATAAAATTAACATTATTTGATCAATAACTATATTTGAAATTTGTTAGATTTTACAGGCATATAGAAAATGCAAATGCAAATACATTTCTTATACAACTGTATTAGAAAAGAATACAAAAGAAACCACCTAGAGTATAGAATACTAGACTCGTCTTTAAGAAGCATGAGGTAGATGGAGTGATAGCTCATGGCTGAATGAGTTGCTTCCTGTGTCTCTCCCCTTCAATCTACAGTAAAATTATCATAACTCAACAAGGGTGCTTCTGCCCAACACACATGGATGCTGGACAATTCCACAAATCTGTACCTCTACAGTGGGTGGACTGGAACACATAGAGAAGGAATAACTGGGTCAAGAGGGGAAGTAGTGCCTGGGATCCTGGACCCTCAGAAGTGGCAGCTGAGTCCACAGCCCCAGGGAACCTGGTAGAATCAGGAAAGGTAGCACACGCAACTCTGGTCTCCCAGCCACAGTGGCACCTGTGGCCATAGGAACCTGGGCAGCAGTGGCAGTGTAGTCTGACTCCAACCCTCCAGCCACGGAGGTGCCCATGACTCTAGCCTGCACCCCACAGGGGTGATGTCCATGAACTTGACAACCCTACACACAGCAGAGGGACACATAAACCCAGCTACCACTCCTCCCACAGTGGTGGAGCCAATGACCAAAAAGACCCTCAATGCAGTGGAGGCATGCACGATCCTTATGCACCAGTTGGCAATGCCAGCAGTAGCAAGGCACTGACAATCCCAGAGGCATAAGCAGTGACTATTAGGGCACTGGGCAACACCTCTGACAAAGGTGGCAGAGGGTGGAAAGGGCCAATTCACCCACTAGGATATAAGCAGAATTCTCAGCAAAAACTCCATAGGCCAGGAGAAAGTGGAAAGACCCTCAAATATTAAAAAGGTATAAACTGTCATGTGGGTTCTGGCCAGCAGAAGTCCCATGGAGATGGAATGAATTACTCGAGACTCTGTGGAAAAAGTCAAGAGAGGGAGAGGGAGTCGGGAGTCAACTCCATGAGCCTCTCAGTTGAGCCTCTCAACTCCATGAGCCTCTCAAACATTTACTGTGTACAATCAAAGGATGGAATGCAGGAACTTAGAGAAAAACAGAATGGGATCGAGATTGTAGAAATCACAATGAGTACAAAGGCTTTGTTTATCTTTAGGGAAGTCATGGGGAGAGGGGAACAAGATACATTCTTATAGATATGTTAAAGCAGACCACCAGACCAGCCAGTTCCTTGTTTTGGGGATCTAACAGCAGGCACACCCAGCGTTTATAGCTGAGGGCCTGGGTCATTGCTTTGCAAGGAGCAGAGTGCTATCTAAAACTTCAACTATGCAAGCAAGGTATTGTCTCTGCTCTTTACCGCAAGGAGACCTGAGTGTAGATGCACAGGCACCTGCTTGCAAGGCAGTTACTAAGCACATTTGTTCTCCTTTAAGGAGACAAGCAGCTGGGGTCTGGTTATAATTTGTTAACCCAATCATGGGCTCCCACACTGTTAGCCAAGACTGCTCTATTCAGCAAAGCACCTTTCAGATATGGAGAAATAAAGACTTTACCAGATAAACAAAAGCTGAGAGAGTTCATTACCAGTAGATCTGCCTTGTAAGAAATATTGAAAGGACCTCTTCTATTTGAAATGAAAAGGCAAAAGTACACAAAACTATGAGTAGGGTAATAAACATACAGATTTAGAAAACTGCAGCTCTATATCAGAATAGACTGTTAAATAATTATAGCATGAAGGTTAAAGAGGAAAAAGTAGTAAAAATAACTATAGCTACTTCAATTTGGTAACTTACAATATATAAAGGAATAATTTGAGATAAAACGAAAAGAGGAAAAGGTTGGAACTGTATAGGCAAATGAAGTTAAAATAGTCCTTTTTATTTTATCTATGAGATATTTTATACAATCTCAGGGTAACCACAACACAAATCTAAAGCAGAGACACAAAACATAAAAAAGAAGAAATTAAGAAAATCATAGAAAACCACCAAACTAGCATGGTAGATAAAAATAAAAGGATAAAAAAAATGATGATCTATAGCAACAAGAAAACAAAAGATAAAATGCACTAGTAAACTTCACTTATCAGTAATTATCCTAAATGTAAATGGGTTGAATTGACCAATCAAAAGAATGCATGGATAAAAAAATAAGACCCAACTATAAGCTGCCTCCAAGAGACTCAGCTCTAAAGACAAATTTGGCTAAAAGTGAAGGAATGGAAGTTGATACTCCAAACAAATGGTAGTCAAAAAAAAAAAAAAAAAAAAAAAAAGGAGTTGTAGCCATACTCAAAGCAAACAAAACAGACTTCAAGCCAAAAAAGTTAACAGGAGACAAAGACGGACTTTATATAATGATAAAGAGACCAATTAAAGATGACGTAACTATATTACATATGCACCTAACATAGGAGCACCAATTATACATAAAGCAATTATTAGCAGAACTAAAGGGAGAAATTGACAGTAACATAGTAATAGTTGAGAACTTTAACACCTCACTTATCTCAATGAATAGATCACCCAGATTGAAAATAAGAAAACAGAGATGTTAAAATAAAACACTAGATCAGATGAACTTAGATTAAGACAGATCATTCCATCCAAATGCAGCAGAATACATATTTTTTTCTTAAGAGCACATGGAACATTTTCAAGGATAAGCCATATGTTGGACTACAAAACAAGTATCAATAAATTTAAGAAGACTGAAATATCACACATCTTTGTTGATCACAATGGCATGAAACTAGCAATTAAGTACAAGAAAAAACTGGAAAAATCACAAATGTGTGGAGATTAAACACACTACTGAACAGCTAATGGGTCAATGAACAAATCAAAGGAGAAATCAAAAAACACCTGAAGACAAAATAAAAATACAACAAACCAAAATCTACAGGATACAGCAATAGTGGTGCTCAGAGAGAAGTTAACAGCAATACAGGCCTACCTCAAGAAACAAAAATCTCACATAAGGCAAGATACAATAAACCTCCTAGAAGAAAATATAACAAAAAACATTATCTGACATACATTTCAAAAGTGCTCTCCTAGGGCAGTCTACCCAAGCAATAGAAATAAAAGCAAGAATAAACAAATGGGACCTAATTAAACTTACAAGCTTCTGCACAGCAAAGGAAACCATAAGTAAAACAAAACGACAACCTATGGAATGGGAAAAAATTTTTGCAAATGAAACTGACAAAGGCTTAATCTCCAGAATATATAAGCAATTCATATGACTTAATAAGAAAAAAACAAACAACCCAATCCAAAAATGGGCAAAAGACCTAAACAAGCAATTCTCCAATGAAGAAATACAAATGATCAATAGGCACATGAAAAATGCCCAATATCACTAATTAGCAGAGAAATGTAAATCAAAACTACAATGAGGTATCACCTCACACCAGTCGGAATGGCCATCATTCAAAAGTCCACAGATGACAAATGCTGGAGAGGCTGTGGAGAAAAGGGAACTCTTCTACACTGCTGGTGGGACTGCAGTTTGGTGCAGCCACTGTGGAAAACAGTATGGAGATTCCTCAAAAGACTAGGAATAGACTTACCATATGACCTAGGAATCCCATTCCTGGGCATATATCCAGAAGCAACCCTATTTCAAAAAGACACCTGCACCCCAATGTTCATATCAGCACTATTTACAATAGCCAAGACATGGAAACAGTCTAAATGTCCATCAACAGATGACTGGATAAAGATGTGTTATATTTATACAATGGAATACTATTCAGCCATAAAAACCAACAACATAACGCCATTTGCAGCAACATAGATGTTCCTGGAGAATGTCATTCTAAGTGAAGTAAGTCAGAAAGAGAAAGAAAAATACCATATGAGATGGCTCATAGGTGGAATCTTAAAAAAAAACAAAAAACATAAATACAAAACAGAAACAGACTCATAGACATAGAATACAAACTTGTGGTTGCCAAGGGGGAGTGGGGTGGGAAGGGACAGACTGGGAGTTCAAAATTTGTGTATGCTGACAGGCATATGTAGAATAGATAAACAAGATTATACTGTATAGCAGGGAAATATATACAAGATCTTGTGGTAGCTCACAGCGAAAAAAAATGTGACAATGTTTATATTTATGTTCACGTATAACTGAAAATTGTGCTCTACACTGGAAATTGATACAACATTGTAAAATGACTATAACTCAATAAAAAAATGTTTAAAAAAGACAAATAAAAATTTCAAACAATATAAACTTACACATAAAGAAATTAGAAAAAGAACAAATAAAGCCCAAAGTCAGTGGAAGGAAGGAAGGAAACAATAAAAGATCAAAGTGAAAATAAGCACATTCATTGCAGCATTATTTAAAATAGCCAAGATATAGAAACAATCTTAGGACCCATTGATGAACACATGGACAAAGATGTAGTACATATTATTAGCAGAATACTTCTCAGTCATAAAAAAGATGAAATCTTTCTGTTTGTGACAATAGATGGACCTTGAATGTATTATGCTAAGTGAAATAAGTCAGATGGAGAAAGACAAATATTGTAAGATTTCATTCATACGTGCAATTTAAAAAACTAAATAAATAAGTAAATGAACAGACTAAACCAAACAAAACCAAACAGATACATATAAGGAACAGAGTAGTGGTTATCAGAGGGGGAAAGTGGGGGAGGGTGAAACAGATAAAAGGGGTCAACCGTATGACAAATGGAAATTAAACTTTGTTGATGAGAATGTTATAGTGTACACAGAAGTCAAAACATGTCGTACACGAAACATATAATGTTATAAACCAGTGTTACCTCAATTTAAAAAAACTACAATAAAGATTATGAGGTAAATACAGCTAAGATACAATTCTACAAGCATGTTTACATTTCATTTTAATGCACAAGTAGTCATGTCAAAAAATAGTTTAAGTAGTAAAATTTGGGAAATGGTATCCTGCACTTTCTATATTCTTAGTTTTATTTGTGCATATTATTCAGTAAACCTGAATCATGCTGTAAAATCATTGAGGTTTAATACAAATACATAGAAATGCAAAGTCATAATCATGCATTCAGCTGATAACCACAAAGCTTACTAACAAAACTACTAGCAGTACTTTAGAAACCTCCATCATACTGATGCCCAATTACTACCCCTCTTCTCATCCCAGAAGTAGTAATTCATAACATGTGTTTGCCTTCTTTCATTAGAGAAATTGAATCTTCATTATGTATCTTTTTGTGTCTAGCTACTTTTATACAGTTTTATTTGTGAGATAAATCCAATTTGCTATTTGGAGCTACAGGTCTTTTATTGCTGGGTAGTATCGCACTGCATGAGGAAATCTCAAATTATTGATCTATTCTACTATTCAGCACTATTTGGACTGTTTCCACGGTTTGGCTTTTAGAAACATGCTGCTGTGCACATTCTTGTATGTACTATTTGCACACATACATACATATTTGGGGACTATGTATTTAGAAGTAAAATTGTTGGGTCATATTGTGTGCATAATGTTTAACCATTGAAATACTGCCGAAGCTTTCTCCAAAGCATGTTGTACATAAAAAATTATAGACCTATCAGCATTGCAAGAGTGTTCCCACTGCTCTACTTCCTACTGTCATTTGGTATTGTCCCTCTTCAATTTTTGGCAATACGATATGCATTTAGAGGTAGCTAACTGCTGTTTTGATGTGTATTTCCCTTATGAACTACTGAAGCTGGGCACCTTTTCACAAATGAATCACTTTTGGCTATGATCCTATGTAAAACTGTTATTCAAGTTCCATGCCAGTTTTTCTCTTGGGCTGCCTTTTTTATTTGTGGGAATTTGTTATATGTACTGCACATATATTTCCCCATATATGCATTGCTAATATAATTCTTATTGTTCATATTTCCTCAATTATTAAACATAATTACTTTAAGATTCATGTCTGAAAATTCAATTATTTGAATCCCTTACATAGGTCTGTTTCTATTGCCCATAAGAAACACTCAGAGGAAAGTAGGGAAAGGTTCAATAGTAAAGCTCTGATTCTGGATCCCAACGAGAGGCGAGTATTATAAAGAAATATAAACAAAGAGTAAAAAGATACAACAGTGGGATGCTTCTCACTTTTCAGATTGCAGATTTGAAAGGAAACAAAACATAACCAAAAGTATGACCAAGTGGAGTTGAGCTAAGAGAGCCTTTCACTGGGACAATCCCATTTTGAATTATCCCATCCACAGATCACACCCTCTTCCCCTGCCCCACATTGTGAAAATGAAATTACATTTCATTTTGATGGAATTGGGGTGAATAAGGTACTTAGACATATAGTAAACACATTTATGGCTTAGTTTGCTACATTTTATCAAAGATCTGTGGAGGAAATTGGCAGGGCCTTTTGGACAGAAACAAAAGAAGTTAAGAAAAGAATATTATAAATATTTTTCAGCCTTTTTTTTCCCCCAAGGGCTTCTGGACTTTGCTTGCCTATTGCATTTCCCATCGATCTGATCAAATAAGTGTGGTTAGAAATGAAGATAGATGTCTTACTTTTTTTTCCCCCTCTACTATTCATCAAAACAATTTTGGAGAAACGAATGCCTTGGAGAGCCTAGAAATGACTCATTTCCCTAGTGTAATTTTGCCTGGATTGAGATTTAGGCAGCCTAATTACAGACAACTCTCCCTGTCCTCATCATTCCTCTTGCTGATATGGCCTGTCCAATATAGAGATTACAAAGAAGCATTATCAAAAGACATAGGATTTAAACAATCTCACAATATCTACTGTAAATTATGTGTCATGTCCAACAAAGTGATCGTCTGTGAAATTTTAGTTGCTGTAGCTCAGAACAGTTGTGTCTCAGGGTGATGAGTATTAGTTTCCTGCAGAAATATCTTAGTGGGTGTAAAGGACAAGCTATAGAAATAACTGAGTTTTCTTTTCAGATTTTTATGGATTTCACAGAAAAATGTATATATACACAGTTAATTTAGAGAAGCTTGAGAATTATAGAAAGATTAAGACAGGAATTGACATATCCTGTACCAGTTCCCTCATTAATATCTCTATTATTAGAATAAATCAGTATTACAACATTATTAATTAAAGTCTACACTTTATTCATATTCCCTTAGTTTCAGCTAATATCCTTTTTCCCTTAGGATCTCATTTAGGATACCACATGACATACAGTAGTCTCCTCTTGACTATGACAGTTGCTGAGAATTTTCCTCTTTTCTGATGACCTTGATAGTTTGGTCAGATAGTTTGGACTAGAAGTCAGGTATTTTGTAGACTGTCTCTCCACTGGGGTGTGTCTCCTGATTTTCTCATGCTTAGACTGCAGTTTTATGTTCTTGACCACAGAAATACATTTCCATTTCCTTCACTGTATATCAACAGTATGTAGTAATAACCTGACTCAGCACTGTCGATGTTAACCTCAGTCACATGACTGAGGGGCCACATGACATGTTCCTCAGATTTCTCCACTGTAAAATGACTCTTCCTTCTGTCTACTTTGGAAGAAAGTCACTGTGTGTACTCCACATATAAGCAATGGAGAATTATGCTCTACCTTTTAAAGGATGAAATAGCTACATAAATAATTTAGAATTCTTCTGCATGAAGTTTCTTCTACCTCATGTATTTATTCACTCACTGATTTCATTCGAATTGACTCATGGATATTTCATAGTAAGAATTCACTTCTAAATTTATTGATCAAAATGTTCCATCTTTGGATATTAGGAGTATTTTCAGTTGGCTCCTGGATCCTTTGACATACTCCCACAATTGTGGGGGCAGGTGGTCTGTGTTCTGTGTGTGTTATTTTCTTTTGAGCACTTCATTATTTTCTCGTTCTTGCAAGATGCTTCAAGTTTCTATTATATACTTCCTGTCCTAGTTCCAGAATCAGCTATTTCTCAGGAGCGCTGCTTCCTTTTATTAGAAACCAAGATCTGGGTTCTAGGAGCTAGGTATGCTAATTGTTACTGGAGTATTGTTGCTTCCAGGCCCTTTCAACTGATAACGAAAAGACATATGGGTAAACCAGCCATTGTATGTATGCATATCTGTAGACATTTCCACAGGTAAATGTCTATGTTATATAAAATATGAGTTCATACGACTAACTCCAACTCTAATTCATTGCCACAGGGGTCACTCTACTCTTGTTCCCTTACTTATCTGTAACTTCCCACTTCAACAATGAGAAATCTGCTCCCACCATTCACCTTGCATTTATTTAATTGTTCGGTTCCAGTATATATAGAAAGAGCAGAATCAGAATTATTTCCTGTAGGAGTATGGATTGGCATCTCTCAGGTATATTAAAGTGCTTATGCATAACATTCCATCGTTACCAGTTAATGAAGTTGTTTCACATCTGTAGGTTGTTTTGTCACATTCAGCATTCGATCCTGAAATATCCTAACCTTCTAGTTTGTATAATTTGCATTTATTAATGCTCACTCTTTGTGCTGTTAAGGACTATGGATTTTGACAAATCAAAGTATACAGAACAGTTTCACCACCCTAAAAAATCCCCCGTGCTTCACCTATTTTATTTTTCCCTACTGCAGCCTGTAACCACTCACCTTTTTATCATGTTTTTTTCCACAGAATATTATATTATTGGAATCATACAGTCCATACCCTCTTCTAACTGGCTTCTTTCACATAGCAATATGCATTAGGGATTCATCGGTCTCTTTTCATGGCTTGATAGCCATGAAAACAATATATTATATTGTTGAATAATATTCTGTTGTATGATGTACCATAGGTTATCAATTCACTTACCAAAGGGTATCTTAGCTGCTTTTAGTATTTGGTGATCATAAAGCAGCTGTAAGCATTAACATGCAGGTTTTCGTGTGGGTGCAAATCTTTAGATCAGTTGGGTTAATATATAGGAGCAAAACTGCTTTATCATATGCTAAGACTATGTTTAGACTTGTGAGAAACTGCCAAATATTCTTCCAAATTCATTTATCATTGTTTATTCCCACCAGCAACGAGTAAGACTTCGGTTGCTCTGCACCCTTGTCAGCAACAGTATTTACTGTGAGTTGAATTTTGTCCTCGCAAATGAGAGTAGCTGGTGGAACTAATAACAAAAAAAAACAAAAAAACAAAAAAACAAAAAACCATGTGCATTAGAATCTACGAACATGATTTACACTGTGCTTACTGACTGGGTGGTCTTGTACAAAAGTGAATATATTTGTCTTGATTTATAAGAAGGACATTGCAAGTATACTTATTAGTTCTTAGCCCATTATTGCTACATTTCTCATTCCTTGTTGCAGGGGAGGTGTGATTTAAACAGTTATCTTGATATTAAGGCACTCTGGAAAAAGACATTAGTTAACCTGATCTTAACTGACTTCACAAATTGAGTAAATCTGAACGTATTATCACAATTGGCATTGAAGCAAGGTTTGAGGAAAGTAAGTTTAGTTGGGGGATTTTATTTAAGGCAACAAAGATAGAGAAATCCTGCTCAAATAGCATCTCTAAATGAATTCAATTTGGATTACTGTAAAATATATTCACCAAATTATAAATGATGTCTTACTCTAACAGATTATCACAGGATTAGGAGCTTAAGAGAAGCAAATGTTCATTCCAAATTAGATATATGTAATGTGGGTAACTTTAGAGGTTTGTGTTATAAACTGATCAATGAAGCTTACTGAATCAGTGATTTCATAAAATAAGGAGAGTTTCGAGAAGTTCTTTTTCTTATTCTGTAATACATTCGGGTTGAAAGCAATTTAAAGTTGAACAGATGTACTGGTCAGTTTGGTTTACAGACAAGGACAGAGAAGAAAGTGTGTCGCTATTTCTGAAGCTGCCCTAAATATGGATTGGACTGTGGATGTATTTAAAGCACTTGCTTAAGTACAAGTCTGATATTAGTCCATCCAGGTGTAGGAAAGTATCCTCGACACTGTTATTACTTCTGCGTTTGCACTTCCAATCAAATTCCACCTGACTGATTTGTTTGGTCCTTGTATCATGGCCCTGATAAAATCTTTTTTGCTTCTTTTTTGTCTTTTGCCCTCTCTCTTATCTACGTAACTTTACTTTCTGTTTAACTTAAGATTTTGCAATTAATTATATAAAAAAAAAAAACTCTTGGAAACCCATGCAGTGATACGCTACAGTGACAATTCCAGTTAAAGGTTTGTTTTGCTAACTAGTACAGATAGATTGATATTGTTCTTGGACTTTGTAAGGCCAGCAGTTCCTGCTTTAGTACTCACTACAATGGCAAGTTTAATGCCTATACTTACAAACTATTTCATTAGTCTTTCCATTAGACAACAACAACCTTACCCCTTATCCATCATCAAGGTACATTAATGATTCAGGGCAGTTGCTGGAACTCTAGCCACGATGTCAAATTTTCATATTGCAAGAAAAAAATCAGTAAAGGCCAAGGTTAAGTTCAAAATGAATCATCTGCCTTTCAACACCCTTAAGGAAAGTGGCATACAACACTTACTGCTAAATCTTGTTAGAATTCTGTCACATGGCCACATCTAGTTCCAAAAAGAAGCTACAGAATTTACTTGTTTATTCTGGGTGGCAACACAACAAGCTAAAAATTAAACTTCAGTCAGTAAAAAGAAGGGATAGATAGCCCTTTGATGTGTTTAATTTTCTTACTCAAATTTATATACAAACATAAAGCTGCATAAAGTGATCTTGAAAGCTAAATGAATAGAGCACCATAAAAAAAACCTATCTATAAAATTTACACAGAGTATGTATTATATAGAATGTTGCAAATGTCCTCTCCCAAAGAAAATATTTACGTTCTGACTACTAAAATCCCTTGAAATCCATGACAGAAATACGAAAAAGCCAACAGACAAGAAGGGTAAAGCTATGAATTGACAAAAGATGACTAGGTGACCAAAATACATAAAGAGATGCTCAACATCACTGGTAGCCATAAAATGCAAATTAAAATAACATAGCCAAGATGGTATTTCTATAAAACTTATTTAGTGTTATTTATATATACGGTTGATTATGTAAGTGGTATTGTAATAAATATCTCATTTTTATGAACAGAGTCTATAGGCTTTATTTCTTTTAATCAAGATCATCTAGTTCATTGGTGCTGATTATTCCCTTGTCTCCCAGGTTGCTTCTGGATTAATGATTATAAATGATGCTGAAATTAAGTTATACATTTGTATAATTTCTGATAGTTTTGTACACAGCTGAGTGTTTGCTGCAACTATTCATGAATTTTATTTCAGTAAGTATATCTAGTTTGCTTATATATTCCCATCATTAATGCACAAAAATTCATTTTTCCCTGCATCCTTGATATTGCCTGATATCTCACTTCGTGTGAATAGCATCCATAATTGCTTTTTTCCCTACCCTACCCTTGCTTTTGATTTCCTGGTGACTCATTTCATTCCCTCAAACACCATTATTTGTAAGAGAACAGAGGTGAAAGTGTTTGGACTTATGCTATCATATTTTTCTTCTCTCTAGGATCTTGACTCAAGTCCAGGCAACCTATTTTGCTGTGAGGTGCTATCAAAGAGCTATTTTTATATCCAGCCATTATAATTCAAGTGGGGGGGCCTTTGTAATACAAGCAATTTCACTGTAGCTGGAAGAAGTCAATAGTTTGGCATACTTCTTCCCTTTACATACTAGAAACTGATTTTGACTCTCTTAAACAAAGAGGGAAGTTGATACATGGAAAAGAATGAACAAAATAGGGAAGAAAAGAGAATTAAGGATAAGGAACAAAAGTAACTTGATAATCCTGAAGACTTCATCAGAGCGTGCACAGGGCTGGAGTATTTTGATTCTTGGAGAGCAAAACCTAATTTTTGCTAATTTAAGAAAGGTCTTTGTAAAAGGACTGGAGACATCATGGAATATGTAGAGAACTCAAGGGTCAGCAGAAATCACAGACACTGACGTGGAGAAAGCCCAGCTGGAGACTTGTCTTTCATTTCTCTATAGATGTTTCATTTCTCTATAGATGAGTTTTCAAAGGCTCAGAAAGGAATGCTATATGGGTCGAGCTTAATCCACAGACATCCAGCAGATATCCATTTATGAAAATGTACACGTATGTCCTTCACAATTTTAGATGTGCAAGCAATATAATTTTTAAAAATGTTCTACAACTTAAGTTATTCTATATTTCAAGCTTCCATTCAAAGTGACAAAAATATTCTGTCATGTTGAGTTTTCAACCACTCTTTTTTCTCCTATAATGTTTATGCTTCCAGTATAATTTGGTAGTAATGAGTTGTGAAGGAATTTCACTCATTCTCAGTTATATCTGGTCTACATTCATAGCCAATGAGGTGTGTTCTTCACATTTTACCTCTGGCCTTAATCTGACAAATTGTATAAGTGGGCTTTCTTTCTCCATTGGCAAACCTCCCCGAGTGCTACCATTGGCTCTGTCTCTTCCTTACTTACCCTTGGCTAAGTTTTCACTTGTATAGTCTTAGAAGTTTAGTGGTACTTAGATGCCCCCATTGTGAGCAAAGAAGCATTCTGTTCTTCATTGCTGTGAACTGGGAGCATCACTGTGAGTCTATTTCTTATATTGCCTTTGCAAACTGTACCTACCTCTTTTCTCTCCTGCCTCTTTGTGGGTTCTGTTCATAGTGTAAATAAAAAAGTTACTTCTGATCCTAGGTCCATTCTGAAAGTTTTGTCAAGACAAGACCTACTACATTAAGATAATGACAGTTATTGCAATTAACTTACCTAATAAAACATAATGGCTCAAACATGATAAAAACTAATTTTGATGATTATATTGAAGATTGATTTAAATCTTCTTGGATGAAATGTATTTCATCCAAGTAGGCACAAACTAGTAGGCAAAAGTAAATACAGGTTTCTCTGCACTTGTCAGTAAGATTTTAAATTCAAGAACTATACCGAAAAAGGCAGAGTCATGGAATATGACAAGGTATTATCTTAAAGTTATAATTTATCTAAAAGTTAACACTTATTAGAAAAAGAAGGGCATATCCAGTAACACTATTTCCTACAGACGTGTTAGTAGGGATCTACCTTTTAACTAAACTAGTAAGTCTCTTAATCATGTAAATAACCTCAGGCATACGCAAAGACTAAGAGTACAGGGAAGAAATGATCCAACACATAACTAGAAACACCTGTAACACTACAGAGAAGAACAGTTTTAAATGACAAATACACCAAGACAGAAATTCTTTATCCATGTGCAAAAGTGGGCATGTGGGCAAAGAAGTGAAAAGAAAAAGTGTAACATCTGAAATATTAGTCAGCATGTTTGGCTCTTCTCTTCTCCATTCCCCAATTCCCCCCCTCAGCCAATCTCATGCTTCTGTCTCCATCTTTCTTTTCACATTTTTAGTGATCCAGAATTGCCTCTGACCTTGCCCTAGGAAAGCTGATTTCAGAAGGAAACTGACAAATTAAGTACTTTTCTGTCTTTTCTTTTTTAAATATTTAAGTACTAGAGGAAATATGAAGGGATTTGTTCCAAACATGTGAGGACATAGGTAATAATTATCTCCCTCCCTACCCAGGATAGACAAATCTGTCAGTGGAGGAATGAGACTTGGATAAGAGAAATACCTACTAGTGACAAGCAGATTCCAACACACTGATCCAGCAGCCTTCCCCATGTGAGAAACCAGTCCCAGCCCGGGGTTCGATGACACAGAAAAAGTTTCAGGAAGCGATCCAGAAACAGAGGTGTTTTTAGCTTACATTCTGAAGATAAATCACAAAAAAGAGCATGATCACAGAGACTTAAAAAAAAAATGTTGGCACAATGTGTCCAGGCAAAGTGGGTCATAGGTGGCCTCACAGTGTTAAGACTACCTGTTCAAAGTAATGTAGAGAATAATGCCTGTATTTAACAAAAGACATGTACTATTACTAGGAAACTTACCAAGATGCTCAGTATTCTTTTCAATATTTAATACTTACCAAGACGCTCAGTATTTTTTGACTATTTAATATCTTTAGTAAATGTGGCAGAGAATGACTAGCTATTCAGAAAAACACACTTATTTGTCCTGGGAATATGAATAGAATAACTTTCATAGCTTTTCTTATAAATATGAATTGCCAGGTATTTAGTTCTAGCTAGTGGAATATACATACAAGTGATAAACAACCCTGTTGGGCCTGGCCAATACAAAATTTCCCATATGATATTCTCTATTAACTCTTCCATTATACATGATAGTAAACTATATTTTTCCTAATAAAATAGCAGTGTACATTGGACAACACATGGAAAAGTTGTACGTTGGAAGGAACCCATACACTGAATAATTGCTTAGAAGAGAGTCACTTGCCAATTAGCAACTTCCTTTGTATAAGGATGGACGTGAATATGCATCACTTCATGCTCAGCACGTGATATTCTCTATGTCAGAATCCTGCACAGTATGCCCCCCTCTGCCAGTGTGTCAGAGGCCGCATGATGGAACTGATGCTATACATTGAAGATGGCGAAGACAAGAGCTTTTAATAACCACATCTTTCAGTCTTTGGAGGGATCACCACACAAATCAATTTTATCAATTTCAAGTTAATGTAAGGGAAAAATAAACTTCAAAAAAAGTTTTACCATTTACATTTTGGGGTATGTTTGTTAAAGAAAGAAGGAGTACCTTAACTAATATAAATGTCTTTTCCTTTAACAGAATTCATGTTAAAGTTAGAAAATTTATTTATTAGCAAACATTTTGTCCCCCTATTTCCTGCCAAATATCCTGTAAGTATCCAGGAAAAGTATGCCATTTCGTAGTAAAGTCCAAAACACAGAAAATTTACTCCAAGCTGGAAACAATCTCTGATGTATGAGGTACTATTTGATCCCTCCTCCACACACTTCTGCAACAAGAACACAACCTCAGGAATAACTGACAATCCAAAAGGGGTATGAATAGGAGCTATACCAGATTATTACAACCAAAATGGAATAAAACAAAGGAAACAAATGTTACATGGAAACATTCATCAGAAATCAATGTTGCAATAATCTAAATTTTGAAAGAAACTTTAAAAATCTGATCCTATGGCCATAAATGCAAACAAGTAAATAAATAAAAGAACTCAAAGCAGATATAGTGTCTCAGGCAGATTTTGGAAATAACAGACGGAAATGAAGTATGCATGGACAGGGATGAAATGAGAAATACAAAGTAAATCCTTCATAGAAGAAAACTAGAGAGAAAAACAACACAAAAATGCATAGCACTGCTTAAAGGGGGAAAAACTGGCATGAGAGACAGGGAGGGTAGGATAGCTATAATGATAAAGTAATAATAGTAACAGTTGCTTATCATAAACTGTGCATCATGTTTTCTATATCAATTCCCCCCAAAATTCTTAAAAACAATTGTGGCTAAAAACAGACTACCCAGGCAAACTGTCCTTCAAGCATAAGGATAATAAGCACAACTTAAACATAAAATAATTCAGCAAATGTAGTTTTCATAAACCCTTTTAAAAGAAACTTTAAGAGGCTGAATTCTATGTGATTGATATTTGAACAGAGAAAATTCAATTCTACAGTTTAGATTAAAACAATACTGGCAATTATTATCAAATAAAATGGTAATAATTATAAAGCTGTCAATATGAAAATTACATTACTAACCAAAACTGTCAGGAAAAATGAAATAGATTAAGAAAGTCACATAAGTACTCCAATTTCATCATCTTTTAAAGATAGAAATAATAAAGTCACATTAATTTAAGTAATAGATAAAGAATTACCAGGGTATAGAAGTAGACCCTTAGCAGGCATCAGTATAATGTTGGCTATCTGCTGTATTTAGTCTTCCTTTTTTCCTTCCTTCAAAACTTTTGAGTTTTTGCAGTTCTTACCCCACCTAAAGAATTTCAGGTTCAGTATTTCAACTTAAACTTAGATAAAATATTTTCAGGATTTTGGTTACAGCTATATATATCAATAAAATTCAGAAGATTAGTATTCCTATGATAACAAAGAATCTATCCATGAACATTTCAGTGGTCCTATTTATTCTAATTATAGCAAAAGACATGCCTACTATTGTGAATATAGGCGGACACCAGAACAGCAACATGGACATAATGATTATATTTGAATATGTCCCCATCAGCAGGCCCCACCAGCTGAGAGACACCTTGGGCCCCTCGGCCAGCTATGCTGAGATCTGGCCCCACTCCCCAGCAGGCTGACAGCTTCAGGACACCCCAGACCCTGCAGCCGGCTGTATCAGGAACAGGCCCGAAAGACCAGTGTTCTGACACCAGCTCTCAGACCACTAGGCACTATAGCCAGAATCTGCTCTGCTGAACTGTGGACTGGCACGTGCCCCAGGAGCCAGCGTTATCCACCAGTGGGTGGACACTGGCCCCGGAGTCTCTTGGAGCCTGATCCTGCCCACCAGCAGTGGACCCAGGAACACGGCAGCCCTGCAGCCTGCCTTGTCAGGACCCAACCAACACACCAGCGGGCCTAGGGATCACCCAGGTTCCAGCCCTGCCCACCAGAGGACAACACCAGCTTCAGGATACCTTAGACCCTCCAGCCCGCCACCCCAGAGTCTGATGAAACTCACCAGCTTTGGGACATCCTGGAACCCACAGCCAGTAGTGTCAGGAACTAGCCCAATCCACCAGTAAATCAACACTATATCCAGGAACATTGGCCCCACAACCATGCACTCCAGAAACTGGCTCTGCCCACCAGTCAGCCAACACTAGCCCCAGGACCTGCTGGGATTCTGCAGCTAGCCATGACATGACCTGGCCCTACCAACCACTGGCTGGTAGCCTCTGCAAAACTGTATTTCTCTCAACACAAACACAGCAAACAACTCTGATTCTTTTTCAGTATTTTGTTTACTGCCACATTAAATAAATGCAGTGTTCACACTGTCACAAGATTTTCACTGCAGCTTTGCCATCTGAAACCAGGTATTATATTGTCATCACCTCCTCTCCCAGCTATTACTTTTGTTGCAATAAACTAGAGTTGAGGATGAAAAGGTAAGGGGTGATATTCATGATACGTATCAATTGAGGAGCCTGATGTCAGAGCCAGTAATTAAACTGATTTCTTAGGGTCAGATGAATACATACAGTCAGAGGGCACATGTATAAGAGTTTGTTTCCATACACAAAGTTGGTGACTCCCCCGCTCTTCAACCTCAAGATTCTATTCTTTGTCTAAGACAACTTCACACATACAGACAAACAACACAGTCTAGTGGGCAATAATCCTTCTGTGGTTGTGTCATCCAAATAAGGAGACATGATTCTAAAATACAGTGATTTCTTACCTTTTCTCGTATACCTTCCTATACTGTGGTCAATCAGCACACAAGAAAATTGGGGAGGATGAGGAGGATGAGGGTGGGGTTAATTAAATTTGCAGCTGGAGCTCAGTCTGGGTGTTTTTAGATGTATGATTAGGGAAGTACTTGAGTATGAGTTTGTTTCTGTGTGTATGTGGTAGATACGTCCTTCAAACCTCTGACTCATTTTATTCTGCAGCATCACTTATATCTCTCCTTGAAAACATAATTTTTTTTTACCTTTCTTCATATTGACAACTTTCTGCTTATCTCCTCAGACCTTCCTATTGGGCTTCTTATTCATCTTCTAACATTCAAAAGATCTTATTTCTATCTAAAAGCTTCCTTTGACTCTTCTAATTTGGTAGATGATCCTCTCTGTATCTTCAGGTTTAAATAGGTATATTTTATAATTATTCTACTTAATAAGGTATGTTATAATAATCTCTTCATGCATCTACATATGCAGCATGTCATACTCCAAGATTATATTTAGGCCACGGTTATTTAATTTAGATTCCCCACTACTTAGAGCTGGAAGTACCAATGCACTTGACATTTAACTGAACACTTACATTTCTAGATATTGTGCTCCATGCCTTATTATCTCATGTAATGTTTAAACACAATTATGAAGTAGATAGTCTTATTACTTCATTTCATAGGTGAGGAAGTTGATTCATAGTTTAACATTATACCCATGAAAATACAATAAAGAAACGTCCACTAATTTTTCAGTGTTGCAGTATCTGCAACTCCAATGTATGGTCAAGTTTTTCTTTTGCAGTGTTAGTGAATGAGAATGAGTTAGAGTTAGCATATGACAATCAAATACTAATCTAGAAATATGGCAGAATATCTGTATCTCCCCATCCTCAGCAAAGTATTATATTTGAAAAGAAAACCTAAGCTGTGCATCATAAAAAAAATCAAATTGGGAAGTACTAAAATTATGAGCTCAAGATCAAGAATTATTTTCCAAAAATCAATGCAATTCAGCATCTAAAAGCCATCACAGGCTATTTGAAACTATTTTCAAAAATTTGTATTTCTGTTGGTTTTGATTCTTTGATGTTCTGACACTTCAAAACATGAAATAAGTAGTTGTGCATGTCTTGACATCTTAAAATTAATAGTATCTTTGTTTGTTAAGTGCCATTTTATTTCATTGGTTGTCTTAAGGGTTCTCTGCTAGTTATGCTCCCATTTCTTTCATTGCAAATTCTAAAAATAATGTTGGGAAATATAATTAAAAACAAAAATCACCTCTCATCTCATAAAATCTCTCCACAAACATAAGAGAATGAAACAATTCTGTTACTGAATAGCATTGAAGCAGATTGCGATGTACATCCCAGGTCAGCTGATAAGAGATTTTAAAGACAAAGAAATCTCATCTTTTTACTTAGCCAAGACGACACAACCCATTACATACACATAAACAGTAGCTAGTCCTTAAGAGGACTTGACAGCACCATTTGTCACAACTTACTCCAAACTGATTTGGTAATTGAGGTGACCATTCATGTCAATTATTTGGTTTTACACCAAGAAAAAAAATAACTTCTCATACATTTATGTCAAGAAGTAGTTCTGCAACTTGGCATCCACTGAAGTTAGGCTCCTATCCTCCCAAAGACATTAGGAAATAGGGGTGCTTATCTATCTCAGAGATGGTTTACAGGTCTTTGAGAAAGGAGATTCTGGGTCTTAAAGCTGGCAAGAAAACTGGCTTTTAAAAGACTGCATACATTTCAAGGAGATGAGAAAATTAACAATAAGTTTTCTAAAGTAAAGGCTCTAAGAAAAAAGGGAAGTCTCTCTTATTTTCAACAAGGAGAATTTAGATTTTTCAATTTGTATATTCCCTTACATTGTCTTAACATACATTCAAACATAGTAAAGTCAGCAGCAGTACTAAGGCAATATGCCAGATGAAGCCAATTACATAGTTAACACCGAAGAAAAACTAGCTTGCATCTTCGATTCACCTGATTGCTATTATCACTTAATTAGGACCCTAGAAAAGACACTTAACTCTTCAATTAAGTCGGCCTGTGCAAGTGAAAAACCACTAAAATAAACTCTTGTATGATTTTTGATGAGTATTTGGTGAATTTTTTTTCAGAAGTAGTAAAACTTGTTTTGAAATTTTGTTTGTAAAAATGCTCTGTCAATACTATTTCAGTACTGACTGTACTATAATTACCTAATTAAAACATCTAAGTTAATTGACCATATCAAATGCCTAAAACACGGTAAATCTAAGCAGACTAGAAAATGAAGCATGTTGTTGATACGGCCAATAAAATTAATCTTCACACAGAAGAAAACAATATTCACTGAGCCTTAAATTAAGTAATCATTTGAAAGGGTCTTTAATTTCTGTATGGTTTATATTTCATGGTTAATTTAGCTTAATTTATTATTTTAAACCAGGTTTATTTTCCTGTTCATGTGTTCCTACTTGATAAAATGCTGTAGTATGACCATGGCAATAAAAATAAAGCCCATGATTTCCTTTTATAACCTTCAAATTAGCAAAGCAGCTCATAAACTCACTGTATAGTGAGTAATATTTCAGTTAACAGTATCGATTTGCCTTTCAGTTGGTATTCAGCCAGTAAGGAAAAAGGCTGCCTGGGTCTGTCATCAGGAAATTAAAAAAAACCCAAACACTAGGCCTAGTATTACACTGATACAAGGACAGGAAGCATGCGATAGGTAGTCTAGGCAATCAGGCATTTAATACAAGAGAGGTTTAACAGTACACAACGCAGATGGTTTCCAACAGTGAGTAAAGCTTATGGATTTCCAGTTCCCAATCCACTGTAAGGAGCTTGGAATTCACCATTCCCTCCCAAGAAGTAAAAACCTGAACAGACTGAGAAGTCAACAAACCCTTCTAGGATCCACAAGAGGTGAAAACACAGGGCAAACTGAAGAGACAGGCGAATAACACGAAGTCATGGCTTACCTTCCTGGAGCAAAGATCCACGAGCAGAAACCTCTGTGGAACCAGCGCCAAGGTGGGAAAAGCTGAACTGTACTGGAAGAATTGCTGCACGCTCGGTGTGCACAATTCTGAGAGAGAAAAACTTCCAGGCGACGAGGCGATAGAAGAATCCTCCACAGTTCCGTCCGCTTTACCTCCGGAGGCGCAAGCACAATAAACACCGGAGAAAAAAGCCCCTCCTCTTCCGGCAGCGGGAGGCGGCGAAACGGAACTCCTCTGCGGTAGGACAGAGCGCTGCGGCCTCACCCAGGCCTGTGCTCGGGACTAATTAACCAGAGCCTAGCCTGCTGCAGTGCTTTCAGAGCCTAACCGGCCTGCGGAAGGGAACATGCCCGATTCCAGCCCACTCTAGCCGTCTTCTCCCACCGGAGGGGAAAGGAAAAAAAAAGACCCTGAAAAACATTTGTGAAGTTCGCTGCACAGAGGGGCAAAGGCTCAGTAAAGAACTATGACCTAATGGTTGGACTACAGAATGCTTTCCCTCCCCTCACACACCAACACATTACTGTAGACTGATTTATAGCAGTTCCTTTTACCCAGTGCATCATTTCTACCTATCAAGAAAAAGTACTGAGGCATATCAAAAAGAGAAAAACATAATCTGAAGAGATAGAGCAAGCATCAGAACCGAAAATGGCAGGGATGTTGGAATTATTGTACTGGGTAATTTAAAACAACTGTGATAAATCTGCTAAGGGCTCTAAGGGATAAAGTAAACAGCGTGAGTGAACAAACACGCAAAAACATCAGAGATGGAATATCTAAGAAAGAACCAAAAGATACACTCGGGATAAAAAACATCGTGACAGAAGTAAGATTGACTTTGATGGGCTTATTAGTAAACTGAGCACAGCTGAGGAAACAATACTGTGCTCAGGAACGTCTCCTTAGAAACCCTCAAAGCTAAAAAGCAAAGAGAACAGACTGAAGAAAATAGAACAGCATATCCCAGGGCTGTGAGACAACTGCAAAAGAGTAACATGTGCCTAATGGGAATACCAAAAGGAGAAAAAAGAAAAGAAGAAAATATTTGAAATAATAATAACTGAGAATTTCCCAAATTAACGCCAGCTACCAAACCACAGATCCAGGAAGCACAGAGAATACCAAACAGGAAAATTGCCAAAAACTATACCTAGGTTTATCACTGTCAAACTACAGAAAATAAAGGATAAGGGGAAAAAACCCTCACCTGCAGAGGAATAAAGGTTAGAATTATATCCAACATATCCTCAGAAACCATGCAGACAAGAAGAGAGTGAAGTGGAATATTCAGTGTTGACAGAAAATAAAAATTCCAACATAAAATTCTGTACCCTGCAAAATCATCCTTCAAAAATGAAGAAAAATAGAGATTTTCTCAAACAAAAATTGAAGGAATTTGTTGCCAGTGAATCTGTCTTTCAAGAAATATTAGAAATTCTTTAGGGAAAAAAAGAAAAGAAAAAAATAATAAAAAGTTCTTTAGAGAGAAGAAAAATTATATAGGTCAGAAACTCCAGTCTGCACAAAGAAAGAAAGAGTATTGAAGAAGGAATAAGTGAGGTAAATTTAAAAACATATATGTTTTTCTTACTCTTAATTGATCTAATAAATAACAGTTTGTTCTATAATAATATCAACAATGTAATTACTTATATATGCTTATGTGTGCTTAAAGTGAAATGAATGATAGTAATGATATAAGGGAGAGAAACTAGCATTATTTTAACTCATGTTACCTGTGAAGTGGCATAATGTTATTTCAAAGTGGACTTGGATTAGAGGTAAATATATATTCAAATTCTAGGCCAATCACAAAAAAGGATTATGCTAAGAAAGAAGAGACAATGGAATCAAAAAATGTTCAATTAAAACCACAAAAGGCAGAAAAAAATATGGAAGACAAAGACAGGAACAAAGAATAAGGGCAACAAATAGAAAACAGTAACAAATATGGTAGATATTAACCCAACCATATCAATGATCCCTTTGAATGTCGATAGCCTAAAAGCACCAATCAAAAGGCAGAGATTGCTAAAGTGGATCAAAAGCACTACTCAACTGCGTTGCCTACAAGAAACCCACTTTAAAGACACATACAGATTAAAAGGAAAAGATGGAGAAAAACATAGCCATGTTAACACTAATTAAAATAAAGCAAGAACAGCTATATTAATTTCAGACAGAACAGACTTCATAGTTGTCTAGCGGACAATGAGCAAATATTTGTCATATTCTGAAGATTGTTGAGTGATTGTTCAGGAGGGTGGCACTGCAGAATAAGGGAGGTTGCTTTATCAGAGAGGGCTAAAAATACACAAGACTTGGGAGTTCTGCATATTTCTAACAAAACTTTCACTTTTACTACCCATCAACTACTAAGTTTCATTATCTTGCCCCCATTATGGAACTGTTCTGAATTACTTTTTAACTTATTACTTGAGTGTCCAAGGAACTCAAGAATCTCAAGAGATCCAAGTCATTCCTCAGCACAGGCTTGCCCCCACTAAGTTCTAGAAATCCTCTAACCTGACTCCATTTCCCAACTCCTGCAATTCTTCCACTTTGTCCCCATAAGCCAAATTCCCTTTGTCCTCAAGTACTTTTTTTGCTGTTCTATTTCCTTCTTGCTCTTAGGAATACAAGATCTTTCCATTCAACATTCCTTCTTCTTACCTCTCTTCAGTGGTGACTGGTTACTCTCTCACACTGTTCATATCACTGGGCCAGAATGTGAAGTAGGGTAGGTGCCCTCTGCCACTGGCTCCTCACTTCTGCTTCCAGACCACATTCCTTCCTTACTTCAACCCCTTTCCCAAATGCTTTAGGTTCATTTCATTGGATAATATCACCCATTGCCCCTCTCTGAATACTACTTTAGTATAATGTTCTATATAAGTCAATTTATGTATTATCATGAGATACAGATAGACGATGATGATAGATAAATACTTAGAGATGATAGATACATTAGATCATTTTAGTTAATCAGCTTGTTCAAATCTTCTACTTCCTTACTGACTTACTGCTCCTTTTCTTATCATTTACTGAAAGAGAGCTATTGTACATCTTCCACAAGTGGATAGTGGATTTTTCTAATATTCCTTTTAGTCCTGTCAATTTGTCAATCAGGCAATATTATTAAATGCATGCAAGCTTAGACATGTTGTGGCTTTTGGCAAATTAAAGCATATGTCCACACAAAGATTCATATAAAAATATTCATAGCATCTTTTTTAATACCCAAATCATAGCAGCTTTTCTTAATACCTCCAAACTGAAGAGAGCCCAAATTTTTGTCAAGTAAATACATGACCACATTATAACAGTATAAGCATACATGGGATACTAATAGTAAAATGTAACAAAGTATTGATAGATACAACAACTTGACTGAATTTCAAAATTATTCTAAGTGAAAAAAATCCAGACAAGAAAGAGTACACACTATTTTGATCCTGTTTATATAAAATTATAGAAAAGGCTACTAATATATAGTCATAAAACACACATAATATATTGCTTGGGTTTAAGGAGGAGAGGATTGCTAATATGAAAAATGGAAATTTTAGAGATAAATATGTTAATCATCTTGACTGTGGTGATGACATCAAGGTGTGTGTATATCTGTGTCAAACTCACCAAATAGTTCCCTTAAAAAAAAAAAAATTACTTCAATGTCAGATTTATTGAATGTCAGATATACCTCAATAAAACTGTAAAATTAATTAATAATTACTGCTTTTCTTTTAATCTTATAATAGTGTCTTCTATAGGATAAATTCCAAGCTCTTTAGCACCATATCTAAGACTTTCAAGCCTTTCCTCTTACTAATTTACTACACAGATGCTAAGCTTCAGTGTCACTGAACAACTTTCCATTCCCCGATAAAATAATTTTTTTCTAATGCCAAAGAAAATTTATCTAAGGAAGTAAATATCTCTTTTGGAGTATTAGAACCTACCATTGTACATCTAGTAGTTTTGGGGGTTTTGTTTTTCGTTAGGTGAAGCAAAGGAGGGTGCTTTAATAAAATCTTACAGATAGAGAGGGCAGTAGGTTTAAAAAGCATGACGCCTTGAAGAAGATGGTGATATGTTAAGGAGCAGTACTGGGTAATCAAAGAACCTAATTTATTTTGATATCTCCGTCAGTGAGAAAATATCAACCTGAAGGAGTAATACTCACATATTACATATAATTCCTGTTCTATTATATCTTCAGATTTGCTATTTCACTAACTTTGATTTGAAAAACCAAAGACCTTGTTTTCCAATAACTTATAAACTATGAAAGTACAGGTAAAATATTATAGACTTAGTAAAAATAAAAACATATAATTAAATGAAGTCCTTTCCTAAAATGATATTTTGTTAAACATTAGGATTTATCTCAAATTGTAGTATAGAAGATATATTTGATTACTGAGTAGTAATCACAAATATTTCAAAGAACTTATTAGCATGCTTTATGGGTACGATTACAAGTTGTTTAAAAATAGCCTGTTTTTAGGAGTTAAATTTTATTCCAACTAAGTAATTAGAAATTCGACTTCATTTGTGCTGAACAGGCAATCTTCTTTGAAAGAAATACAAAACCACGCCTCTGACCCTTTAACAATTCTTCAGTACTTTTCACCCAGCAGAATTATTACCATAGTGTCATCACAAATTTGATTAATTGCACTCTGTAAACCCAAAATTCTCCTACAAGTCCAATTGGTGACATTATTTTTTCTTCCACCACCTCGTTATATAAATAGGCTGCTAATGATAAGTAATGAAACAGTTCATTCTCCCATATAGAAAAATGAATAAATGCTGTCATAAGAATACATTCTCATTTTATGTTTGAATATATGAGAAATGAACAATGATTCAGCTCATTTCACAATTTATTAGAGAAAACAAATATAGAAGCTGGTTGTTTAAGTAGTTCAATAGCTCAAGTCTTACACAAAGAGCTATAGAATAGCATGCCCATTGCCTAATTGTTCAAACAGGAGTTCAGGCAGTCATGGGATGAGTCAACCCAGAGAATGTCAGGACCCTAATTACAGTTATCTTGGCATTGGCTGGAAGTCTGAGAAACGTAAATATGCTGGGTCAGTTATACTGATCCAATGAGAATTTGAGAATTAATTTGTTATTTATCTTTTGTCTCTCAAGTTAAGCTCTGTAAAAGCATGATCAATTTTTGTTCATTCCCATAGTCCAGTGGCCAGAACAGCTCCTGACACAGAGTAGGTGCTCAGTAAATATTTGCTGAAAGAATGGATAACTATATGAGTGAAGTTTTGGAATTAATCCATAAAGATAAAAAAGAGTTGGTATAGTATATCTGTTAAAGGCTCGAGCTGGATTTCTAAAGTGTATCTATCCAAACAGAAGTGGAAAAGATAATCAGAAGCAATCTAAGATTCATGGAATTTGCAGAAGTTCATATGAGCAGGCAGAGCAAGCCAATGTAGATCTTGGCTCACAAAGATAATATAAGCATTCCATGGCTATTTCTACAGGAGCAAAGTCAGTACATTAATTATCACAGTACTGGGTGCATAATGAAAATTCAGACAGGCATACATGCAGTTTTGCATGTGAGGTGTTCAGACAGCCTCTGCTTTTCTTCGCTGCTATACCATTTAAGACTGCAGATAAACTACAAGAATCAATGAATGAACACATGAGATCAATTTGGAAAAATCAATTGTATTTTTATATACTAATAACAGAAAAAAATTTAAAATTTTAAATGTCATTTAAAATGGCATTAAAAATTCATAACGAATGATGTGAAAGAACTCTATCAAATAAACTATAACATATTATCTACATAAATTGAAGAACTTAATGGAGGGTTATGTCATATCCTGGTTTTGACAAACGTTATAATATTAAAAAATTTCCAAAGCTAATCCATAGATATAATACTATTTCATTCTAAATATTAGCAAGTTTTTATTGTAGGTAAACAAGATGATTATAAAGTTTATATGGAAATACAATAGTCCAAGAGAGCCAATAAAATCTCAAGAAAAAGTAGGTGACCTCCTGACATCCATACATATGGTTTGTTCATAGGTTATCATAATTGAGATAGTATGGTTCACACAAAAGGAGACAAAACTAGTTCATTGAAGTAAATGGAAAAATCCAGAAATAGATATAACGTCTTAGGTTTTGTTCCCCAAAGGCAGACCTTGAGACAAGAACTCAAGTGGAAGTTATATATTTAGGAACTGCAGGAAACCAGTGAACCAATAAAACAACAGGGACATGACAAACTGATGATGGCCTATGTAGAATGACTTTCAAACAAGATTCCGCAGGATGTTTAAACAATTGTCCCTTCTAGAACAGACAATGAGAGTGCTCTTCTGTCTGCAGGATTCATCCTACCCTAATTATCTCAAGCAGGAAGTCCTAGCTACAATGGAAGTTCTAAAATAGGAACTTAGAAAGCCACATTCTACTGTTCTCTGTTTTCAATATATTACAGAGTATTTGAATCATAATAGGTGCTCTTTGAACAATGTTTTAATCAAATGAGCTAATTGTAGACCTATTTCTATCATTGTTATACATACCCTGGGCAAACCACTTCCTTTTCTAAACTTCAATTGGACCATCTTAAATTTATAAGTAATCACAATAATTACTGTGTTAGTATTAATCTGTCCGTGATACAAAGTAAATCCAAGTCCATAGGGCCCAAGTTCCTTCTAATTTATTATTCCACCATTCCACCCTTAGGATCCCAACAGGAAACACAGAGATAATTCAAATTAGGATAACATAGGAAGAATCTATATAATCATTTTGTGAAAGGATATGGTTGAGATACACTAATAACCCAAGGCTAGTAGCAGCAGAATCATTAAAAACGTTAGATCAGAAGAGTTAGAGTTGGAGGAACAGTTACTCAAACTCTAAAGAAGAGAGCCTTGTGCAGAAGACAACCTTGAGAGGAGCTGTGACTTTTAGTTGAGGGGCACTCGTGCACACCACGATATAGCTCAGAGTGAGCCAGTAGGAAATGGTACCCTGAGCTTCTTCATCTAATCTACTGACGGTTTCCCATTGCCTAAACCTAACTGGAGCATGAGGGCAAGTGAGTCTGTTAATGTAGCCCTCCATTAGGATCAGCTTCCTAGGGTATCAAACAATATAGAGAAGGATGGAGACTCAATCTGGTGGAGTAAAGGGAAGACACTAGCACAGCCATCTTCAACATAATATAATGCTGCCACAAAGAGAGCTGCTGGAGTTGTGGTCCTGTATTTACATTCTACCCAGCAGGAAGTATTCCAAGAATGAAGGAGGGACTTCCCACCTCCTTTAAGGACACATCCTAGACCACTTCTACTTTTGTCACATTGCTCAGAACTTAGTTATAGAACCAACTAATTGCAAGGGAGGTGGAGGGATTTCTTCTTCTTCTTCTTTTTTTTTCCTGTAGCAATGGACTGAGCTAAAATTCAGAGACTTATTACTAATGAACAATGGGAGAATGCCTAGGTATTTACTTTCTGCTTTTTCCCTCCTTGAGCCACATTTCTAGAAGTGTCTGAATTCCTCAATGACCACAGTGCCTATCAGGGAGGATCTTCTCCAGGCTTTCATTTCTCACTGGTCTTTGAACACATTACCCACCCTATTTCCCTTCAGGGCCCTAGTGATCAGAATGGCTTCTTGATGTTGCTGATCTCTGGGTGATGTGGCACCCACTGCTATTTCCTTAATCTCCCCACACCTCTAGTATAGTCCCTTCATTAAAACAACATGAAACTTTTGAGTTGAGTATTTTACTTTTCTGATGAGAAAGAACCCAAATCTTGTGTTTATTTTCTGAGTATACACTCACATGAGATGTATGACTATATCCTGTGAATTCTAAAATACTATACAGATGTAAGAGGTAAAATATTATAAAGCTACTTGTAAGTAACCTCAAATATTAATGTTTTAATGATTATAAACTAGCATTTTTTTCTGTGGAAGTGTTCTATTAAAAAAGGTAATCTAGCTTTCTATATTTTCATTGTCCTCAAGGAACTATATAAGTGTATTATTTTAAAAAATTACCATGAGTATAATTCTTCCATGACCTTTTTTTCCCCAATATTTTGCTTACCACTGAACTGTATCTGTGCTTATTTTACAGGTGCCACAGTGAATGAGTCAGGCATCTTTTCAATTTGGACAAGAGTAAATGAAATAATTTTCTTTAAGTAGAAAAAATGCTATTTTATAGTAAAAACTAGGAATTAGAATGTTTACAGGTATTGTAATAACCTAAGGGTGTAAATATAGTTTAAAATTTTTATATTGTTTTTGAAGATATCTAACTTATTTCAAGTGTTGAATTTGCAGTGGAAATCTGATAAAAATGTACAATTAATTATATCTCTTAATTTTAGAATATTTTTGTGCACAGTTTATGAAAAAAGATGGCTATCACCTATCCAATAGAAAAATACATATTAAGAGACAGAATTACAGAAAGAAATATAACTAGCCCAGTGATAGAAAAAATTCTGATATAAAGAAAATCAAATTTCATACATATATGAATACTCACATATATACATATGCACATCTATTTTCATATATGAAATTTACATTATACATATCTAAATGTAGAGAGATATACAATGAAAAGTTATTTTTATCTACAGGACCCTCAAAATATGTAATTTCAGAATTAGGCAATAGATACCCATAACGAAAAAAAGTCTTTTATTTATACAATTAAAATATAATTAAAATTATTAATATTTAACATTAATCAAGTATTGTTGTTTAGGTGTTCTTTCAACTCATGACAATGTATTCTCTTCAATTGCATATTTAAGTTCCAAAGCTAAATATCAGAGGTGATGTGACAGCCTCCACTCTTCCCTATCTAGGTCTTGCTTCCTGTACTTGTGAACTGGACAATTTCCAACTCTAGTGTTTACTTCACTTTCACACTTAGGCAACTCTATCCTTCCCATGCCCTAACATGCTATAAAGTAACTGCATTAAGATAATTGCCGTTGTCTTAACTCCCTGTAACCTACAAAACCATGCTGCCTTGAGTTCTTACTGTCTTACAGAGATTTTAGTGAAAAATTATACTTTTCTAATTTTTCCTGTCTAATCTCCTTCAAGCCTGCATCATAGGTCATTTTGAGTGACAGCCATCATTATGTGCACAAAAACACCTTTTCTCTACTGTCTCATTTTCTTTAAAGTGGGTACATTTCTTTCCATACTCCTTTATACTTCAGGCCACTAGGACCCTGCCTCACACATACCAAGATTAATGGTAAATATAAAGTTGAGGCCCCCTCACCTCCAAGTCCAACCCATAAAAAAAGTGTTTTCTTTTTTTCCTGACTTTAAGGCAACTTTTAAAAATACATAGTTGTTTTAATTCAGAAACATATCTATTTAAGTTCTTCTTCAGCTATGATCTATGAATGTAAATAGTAACTCCTAAGAAGTCATTTTCTGATATCATTGGGGTGGATGATATGCAAAGGAAAATTCTGTATCTATTCAACTGAGTGAGATGTAAAACAAGTTGAACTCATTTAGTAATTCAGGAGTTTCACTGCTTCTGAGAGCAAAAGGGAGTTGCAACAAGAGTTTATTTGCAAATTTTAATTAAATTTTATCTGATAAAGAAAAGTTAGTTTTGATTTATAAACAAAGAAACTTTTATATTAAAGCCTTGAAGATGTAATAAATATTGAGCTACACAATGCCATTTTTATATTAATTTCTCTGGTTCTATAGTGCCATACTTGAGCAAGCAAGATTAAGAATTGTTACATGATGGATTATTCAATTTTATTATTTAATTGGATATATTAGATAAATTACAAACTAACAAAGTTGATGAATTGATTGATAACACTTAAGTAGGTAACATTATCATTCATCAAATCACTACAATTTGTAATCAACAAAACTATACTTAAAATATTCCAACATTTTGATAGTTGCTATAAAACCATAACCTAAAAGAATAATTTGTCCAGTAAGTATGTATGTTTCTGTGGATATGTGTAAACACCTAATCTGGAAGAGTGAATTAAAACTTAATGAGGGGGAAGTTACACACTCAAAATAAATTTAATTGTGGAATGGTCACTGTTTATTAATTTTCTCCAGGAAGTAAAAATTTTCTTGTCTTTGAAATAATGTATTATTTCTTGATATTGCCAGTTCCTGCTATAAAGACTGATAGTAGTGCAAATTTTAGTTCAATTCCATACATATGTATTGAACTTCAATTATGTTAAACTACATTAGGTGAGAGATTTAAGGCTGAGCTTCTCAAATTTGGCACTATTGATATTTTGGGCCAGATAATTCTTTCTTGTGGGACTGTCCTGCACATTATAGGATGTTTAGCAGTATTCCTGGCCTCTACCCACTACATTCCAGTAGCTCTCTCCTCCCAGTTTGGCAGCCAAAAATGTCCTCAGATATTGCCAAACGTCCCCTTGAAAGAAATCAACCCGCATTAAGAACTACTGATTTTAGGTAATAAATTATCCATTAAATCTGCACTTAACAAAGTCTGGTGAATAACAATCACGATTACTCAACAAAATAGGAAACCTACTTTAAGAAGTCAAATCTGAAAAAAAATCAAAACCATAAATCAAATGGGGCTTCTTTACAACCATAAGCTCCCAGAAATGAAGCTTCACACACACACATACACACACAACTAAGAATCACTGTCACAGTGAGAAACTAAATATGATATGAAAGTGTCATGTATTTTGGGATGAAAAGACATGAACATCCACTACTTTAGTATTACATTAATTAACTACCCCTAATGTACAATATACAATATACAACAGAAAAACAATATGATTTTTGCATTTTTTTTTTCTTAGTATATAGTGGGAAAGCTCCACAGGTCAGGTAAGATTTAACTTGAGCTTTAAAAGATGAGTAGAATTTTAATATATTAGTAAAGATGAAAGGGCACTCTGAGTATAGATATAAGGAAAATCTTGAGTAAGACTTCTGATATGTGTGACTATGTAAAGTAGTGTAAGATGATCGAGAATGTTAGTGAATTCAGAACATGATCCGAGATGGAACAGCAGAGGGGGTGAGGTTGAACATACCTTAAAGGAAGGAATTAAATATCAGATTACAGAGTTGGAATTTCCTTTAGTAGCAAATAGGTAACCAAATTTTTTTATGCGAAGTGTGACATGCTCAGATTTATGGTTTGTTTTTTTGTTTTGCTTTGTTTTGTTTTTGGCTAATATGAAAACATTGTGTACTTGCAAAAAAAATATTGTGGAGTTTAGAACTGAGGTGTATTGGCAAAGCAAGGACACTAGAAGCAGTGAAGAGATTATTTCAATTGTATAAAGAACAAAAATGAATAATACTGGAATAAAAAAAATGGAGAGCAGTGGTTTATTTAGGAGGCATTTCAGATTCAGAAGAAACAGAATTTTGTGATAAATTTAGAAACTTTAGATTGAGTAACTAGAGAAATTGAGAGATGGTGATGCAAACATTTGAAACTGGAAACGGCACTGACACCGAAAATTCCAGAAGTGGAAACAATGCGTTTTGAGAATGTGAAGTTTAATACCTTACACAGTTGTTTTTCTTGTCCCAGAAATAGTGGGGTGTTCTAGAGCTCAGGAGATTGTTGTGGCTGAAGTTGCTGATACGGTTGCTGCCAACATGCAAGGCAGTAATTGGGAAGCAGATTAGATGAAATATAAAATAGTGTGAAAAATGAAATGGCTAAGGAAAAATGCTGGAGAATAGCTACACATCTTTAAAGGGTGCATGATGTTAGGCTTTTTTGTGTGTTTTCACTTGACTGGGATCGAGAGTAATCTATAATTTTACATACAGCTTAAATAGGGGACAAATAAATAAAAAGTATATATGAAATAATGAAGAAAGTACCTTGTAATAGACTATAATGAAGACTATGAAAAGGCATATATATGTATAACTGAATCACTATGCTGTACACCAGGAGTTAACACAACAGTGTAAATCAACTATAATTCAGTATAAATAAAAAATAAATAAATGAATAGAATAGAAAAAAGACATAGTATACGGAGAAACTTTATTTATTCAAGACATTAAATATATCCAGGGTGAATTAGAAGAGCAGTGCAAATACTTGATCTAAGTGAAGGCTCATCAGATAACTACTCTTTTTTGAGCTTTCAATGTGTGTCAAGCATTGTGCAAAATTCCTCCTCTACATATAGAGAAACATATATGTGGGTATACATCCATTTGTGTGTTTATATAATCTGTGTGTAGTATGCACATTTCTTAATAATTATTTGTATTCTCATTTCACATTAATGTTTTAAGGATTAATTGGCTCCTTTAAAATTTGTAAAGGAGGTACAAAAGCTAATCTCTTTATACTCTATGCTTCTACTTACAAACCTTGCAATGCCATATTACCCAACTAGAAAGAAATAAATTATTTTCTTTAACAATAAATTGCTGATTAGCGCAATAAAATTTAACTTTTAAAATTTATTTTAAAATAAACATATATTTAAGAGAGTTTTGTTTCCTGTGCATGAAGAGGAAATTAATAACAAATAAAATCACCAGCATTAATTTACCCATAATAATTCAACATTTAGAAAATATTACTTGAGTTTCTACAATGCCAATCTACAGTACAATGCCAATCTACAGAGGGTAAAATGAACTAGACAAGGTCTTTGCTATCACAATATTACAATCTAACATAAAACAAGGCAACTATAGTAACATTACTATAATATATGTTAACACTCTAATAAATGCCAATAGATATTTAATTAAATTGCTACAGTTAATCAAAATAAGACCAATAGTGGCAGGGAAAAAAAAAGTGTTCTCTTTATCATTCAGGGTTTTAGAAGAAAGAGATGGTGCACACAGATTAATTTGAAAATAATTTAATAATGGCTCTTTTAACAAAGGTATGAAGAAACTCAAGAGAGACTGGGCCATGGGGCTAGCATGAATGGTGCATCACTGGCCTGCTTAGGACTAAAGGGGTGAGAGGAGAGTCACTTACCACGCCAGAAAAGGAAGAGAGAGGCAAGTGGTCGAACTTCTGGCTTTGGGTGGTGTGAAAAAAAAATCCTTCATGACATTACAGAGAGAAGGAGCCAAGGGAATATATAGCCCCATTTCAGTCTCCCCTCTTCTGATATCTTGCTAGTGTTCAGCATTAGTTAAAACCAAGGCAAAGCTAGTGGGTAAGACTGCCCAAGGGGTGGGCCAGTTATCCCAAGCTCTCAGCAGGGTGGAGAAGAGTAGGGAATGGATTGAAAATGGCAAGAAAAAGTATTCTACACATTCTCATATCTTTAATTAATAATATTATATTTGGCCTAGGTATTTTTTTCTCTTAAAGCAGAAACAAAATCACCCCATTACAAAAAAACCAGGCGATTTCCAGAACAAATACTAAAATATTAACTAAAACAGGAATCAACAAATGTTTTCTATAGAAGATATTTCAGAGTAACTCTTTAGATCAAGATGGAATGGGGGTGAGGGGAATGTCTTAACAAAATCAAGTTAATCTGAGGGAAAAGATAGATATGTGACGGAATATTTAAATACACATGAGAATATTTATATGAGATTTCCTATTAAAATAATAGCTGTAACCTTGACAATGAATGGGTATTTATTGGTTTCCCTAATGTAACAAAGCCTCTCTTTCAAAAATTGGATATGAATTATCCCAGGCTGTTAAGGCAGGATGTCAATGTCATTTTTCTAAAAGAGAAAAATATTTGTTCAGAAACAGTTCTCATTGGGATAAAGCTCTGTGAGCAGAACCTGCATTACTGAAATGAATGTAAAATTGAGTGGGAACAAATGGCAATGAAGTTTGGATTATGTGTATTTGTTTGTTTCAGCAATTTTCTAGAATTAAGTAATCAGAATGAGGAAGTGGATCATTTCTCTCTCATTTCTACCCGCCCTTACAGCTCCAGGGACATTAATTAGCCACACTGGTCCTGTGAAAAACAAACTGCCAATTAACACCAGGAGAGTTTCCTCCAAGCCACTGTGGAGCATTGCCCAGGAAGCCCAGCTGGTTTCTGATAAATCTTGCCCTGCATTTATTTGAACACAACTATGAAAATTATAACTATTCTGAGATTTTTTTAAAGGGTTTATTTACAATTTTTAAAATAATTAGATAGATAAATTGATTTATTACATTGAAGTGTTCTGTACTATTACAATGGTTCATAAATGCATAATACCTTGATTATGAAAAAAAATTTAATTTAAGCTAATATTCAAATCACTGTGTAACATCTCTTAAATCCCAATAAGCCACTTTCCAAGTAAAATGGAAGACTTAATTTGACATTACAATATTATAATTTTTGTTTCAAAACATCACAAAATATTTCTCTTTTGCTATTTTTTCAGTGAAATATCTTAATGGATAGCTTTTTCATTAAAATATCTCATATCATCCAGATATAAACATCAATAATTTAACATATTAATATGATAAGTGTAACTACGGATACAGCTTTCAACAATAACATATAGTTTTCCTAAATGTGTAGCTATTGTACATAACTGTTTATATTATCAGCCCACTACAGAGCCTCACACAGTGTATTTAGTTTAATGACATCATTTATTTGAAATCCCAAGTGGTATTTATCAACAATACTGTGTATAATAAAAATTATGAATCTGACATCCATAAATTAAGAACTATTTCTTTCAGTTCTCCTGGTATGATTTTTAACATCCTAATTTATATAGGAAAGATGAACTGTCAAGGTAAATGTCTTCAGCCAGTTTGATTTGTTCCAGGACTTAAATTACCACAGTTATATTGAGTCCCTGGTTATAGTGCTATTATATTGCTCATGTTGCTTGTGTGATTTTTTTTATGGCACTGGTTACCTGTACTGCAAGGAAAATATTAATTATAATCTTAATTTTGTATCTGAGGATAGTAGATAATGAATATTCATGATGTTCATACATTTCTTGATATGTATTGTTCTCTCCTTTTTTATTCTACCTCTATTTGTTTGACCCTTTCCATTAAGATGTAAGTTGAAATAAGAAATGTTCAGTATAACCCTAGTTCTTAGAACTGTGCGGCTAACATTGTAGAGACTCAATAATGTGTGTTACGTGAAAGAATGCTATCAATTTATTGACTGTTTTAAGCAATATTAAGTCATACATGGAGTACATTGTATTCTCAGATACTATCTACCAACAATCAATCAATGTTCTATCCATCATCAAAGCCACTAAGCATATATAATTTCATTTAAAAAGCTATCTCTGATTCTTTTTCAACTCTTTCAGACCACCTGACATTAATCATCTTGCCTTTCCCTCTGGAATACTTCACTAGAATATTTCATATGGTTATCATTATCTATGAGATTTTCATCATAATTATATACATGTACATAAAATCTTCCCCAACAGGGTTCAAATCCTTGAAGATAAAGACCAGGTCATTTTATTCCTTGCATTTTCAATATAAGGTTTGAAATATAGCAAGTATTTCAATGATCAGTTTAAGTTTTTATTTTTTCACTCATCTATACCCTCAACACATTCATTCAAGTCCTATTTCTGAACATTTCTCAGCCACATAATTTATATCTTCCAGTTTCTATCAGTGAAACCTCTTTTTTTTTTTTTTCATTCTCATAACAGTACAAACCCTAACATTCAGGCCAGGTCCATCTCTTTTACCTTTTCACTTAAGCTATAAATACAAAAATTATTTTCTTTCTAAATACCAGGTATAGGCATCTACTTTCATTAGCTTACCATCTCTTGCTTTGGAAAACAGCCTTTCCTGCCATATGTCAACTTGTTTCACCTCCCTTGCTACAGGTGTGGGGATATAGGTTAGCCAATAAGTATCATTTTTAGAGATTCATTTGGATGCTGAAAGAGAGATACTTAACCTTTTTTCTTCTAGAAGGAAGAGCTGGTGGTAAGGGTAACAAAATCCTAAACCACAGTCACCTCCACTGATAACACAGAGAAAGAATGCTCGATAGTAAAACAAAGGATAATAAGTGAAAATGGAAAGACTTGTTAAAAAAATAATAAGTGCAGCTAATTAGTAACCAGGGGAAAATAAATGCCCATTCTTCAAAGGTTCTGTACTTTTTTAGTGCACCACACTATATAATTGCACATAAGCTCACCCATGTTCTTGTATAGTTTATTTAAAAGACTTGATCCTTCCTTCTAAACTTAATAAATTTTCAGTATTCTGCCAAAGGTCATTTTACAATTCATATTATATCTTACATCAAATCTAAAGTTCCTGCTTGTTTTAAAAAATTCTTATTGGAATCTTGGACATCTGTTACTCATTGTTAGCATATTAGCTCAATGACAGGAAATACCTTATTTTTATCCTCTTTTAGCTCATTGGTACTTTAAAGAATAGCTATTTGGACAATATTTTGGGAAAATACATGTCAATTTTATTTGATTAATGCACTGAAAGATATTCAGAGTACCAGAAGGACAATCTCTATGAACACAGCACCCTACATACTGGCTTATTTCCTTGGCTCATACAAAGACTGAATTACAGATGTTACTAAATCATTGATGGCAAGTGATTGACATTGGTTTCAGCGAGCTGTACTGTAACATATATTCGGATCCTATCATTATGCTTTAGGGCAGTTAGTATACATACATATTTTTAGTCTCTTCAGTCTGTAGGAGAGAAACTGTTAGCTGCCTACTACCATTCTTTTCTTCTCTCTTCCTTGTAGAACCTAAACTGTTCATTTCTACGACTCTCCCCTTACAGCTCTGCATTAAGGGGAAACTGAAAACCCAGCCACTATCATATCAGGCCTAAGGGGAGTCCCATTTATCTTTTTAGAAATGAGAACATTCCATCCTGGTCAATGAAATTTGAGGGGAAATTTGATGAAAGGGTCTCTTGATGTTATCAAATTCCCTAGGAAGACACAGGCCTACTTCTTTGTCTTGGTGTGATAAGGCTTTGTTTGGTTAAACTCACTTTACTACCAGTGTGAGAATGAAGCCGGCACAGAGGATGGATGAGAAGAGACTTGGAAGAAAAAGAAAACAAACCACGTAGGCCTTTGATTGCAGTTCTGTGCATAAGAACATCCTGTAATAAAATTCCACCTAAAATATAGCATGCTTTGTAGGTGCCTTTATAGAATTTATATTCATTAAGTGACAGCATAAACCAAATTTATCTCTGGCTTAAAGTGAAGATAAAAGAAACGTAAACATCAACTAGATTGCAAAAGCTTCTAACTCATGATGCCTTCCCATAAGAACATGACTTATTTTTTAAAAAAATAGTTCCCTAATCACTCTCTTCTCAATGAAAACATGTTTTGCTGATTTGCATGGGCAACAGAGACTCGTAACATTCCTGCTGACTAGAGCCATGTGAACATAACTGTCAGTAGACAACTGTTCCTTCTGTTTTATTTGCTAAAAGTAACATTTCTATAAAGTATGATAGCTTTGGGAAATCTCTTCATTCTCTAAGTATCTAGATTGAGCTTATATTTATGATTCCTCTAATACCTGAATTCTTGGCTTTTAAAAAAAATATTTTGATTTAAATGATTAAGGACTTCTTTTTTTAAGAATGCATACCTTATATAATAAAGTCTAAGAATGTGGCTAATAGATACCTTAATTTTTCTTCAGAGATTCATAAAATCTTTCCTAAACTCTTTATGATTCACAATAGGATGCAATGCCTTATGGTACAGAAAAGAATGATACAATCTTATGATAGAAATGTGAATGAAAATATCTGCTAAACGTTATAATTTAATAGCTTCTCTTGGATATATTTAGAAAAATAGACAAATGCATGTAAAACATAATGAACTATGTATTGAAGATATTAACCAAAGATTACAACCAAATCTGGTTTGCTAGGCAAACAGAACATTAACTCTTTCTCATACAGACTGCAGATTTATTTTGTAAATTTACTTTCATCTTCCCTAAGAGGGATTTCTAATACAGAAGCATAATTAAGCTATTTCTGAAAATTCTTTAGAATTCCAAATAATTTTGATTTATCTATAAAGGCACATCTCACATCTATCATTTTGTCTTTGAATTGCTGGGTCCACTACTCTTTATGACTAGTTTAAAGAATTGTATAAAATGGAATGAATCAAGTCTTTATATTTTTTTAAATTAGACATAGCGTTAAGCAAGGCTTTTGTTCTAAGAATAAGCATGGGCTTGGATGCACAGGTTTCCATTAGTATATTTTCATCAATAAATAACTAAGCACATAGAATATACTTAAAGGGATACCCTGGCTAGTTCTATGTTTCAGTTTTTATATTTGGCTTCCTTAAATGTAAAGACCTAGTCTTTTTTTTTTTTTTTTGAGTATGTAATTAGAGTAATAGCTGCTATAAAATCCCTTAAATGAGATTGTTTTTAAGCATGATGGATTTGAATGGGTTTATAAAAGGTAAAATATGTATTTTATGCTCCTATTAGCAGTAATAGTTTAATGAAATGACAGTAAAATTTTACGTAATTTTTTCTTTGAATTATATGTATTAAAATAAAAAATATTACCTGCCTAAACATCAGCAGAGAACATTCATTTATTGTGAAAATCTTACATCTAGAGCTAGTATCTCTACCATCAATTAGCATTCCATAGTATTAAAGCCAATAATCTACCATCTTATAAATCATTTGGTCTGAAACAGCTTTTTTTGCACTATTTTTCTAGGGCGGTTCAGAGAGTCAAATAGATGATTCATGCGTTCCTATGAGAATGATTTACAAAAGTCTGTCTCAGGGCAATAATGCAGCTGGAGTGAAAGTATAGTCTATGTTTTTCTTTTAAATATATATCATGTCACATACAATTACATGTTTAATTACTTTTCTTTCTGTTCAATGTTCCTAGTGTTATGTGTCTGAAGAATCAGGAATAATTCAATAAGCAGTATTATTAAACCATTCAATCTAATAGATCACAAAATGCTATTTGATATGCCTTAAATTCTTATTAAACATTTTAATTAAAGTAAAAATGAACAACAGTGGTGATCTAAAATAAAATACATTCTTACTCTTGTGTTTACAAAATTGAATGGTTGTTTTAAAAAAGGGTTTCCTTTTCGATAACTATTTACTTGTTAATTAAGGCATACTATGAAACAATTTTAAAAGTTCTTATGATGCCTGAAGATGATATATAGACATGCTACATAGCAGTGAACTAAAATTAGTGAATAACAATGCATAAATAATAATATTCTTGACATCACCAGGAAATCTAAACATATGAAATACTATCAAAGCTTTCTAATGGTTGTTTAATTATTGCACTGCTTCATTATTAAGGATGGTTACTGAAATCCTTACAATTTGGGAGGGCTAGGCTGGGATAGCAGGTGGCCCAGTGCTGGTAGCTTCTGGCTTGAGAAACCTTGGTCCTGTAGGAAAACAAAATGTCATTTTCTCTATATGCTAAAAAAGAGAAATTTGCTGGGATACCTGGATCTAACAGCAATGAAAAATAGTCAAAATCTTAATATTAATCCCTCATCAGTTTAGGGGAATTTCTTTACTTCTCCAAGTGTCTATTTTTCTGTTACATACTAATAGCAATACTTCATAGTACCTGAAGAATTTGTACAATGAAAATGCTAGTTCACTGATGTGAAATTGTTTCAAAGGGTATAACGTTCCACATTGTACACTGTGAGAATCTCAGGTCAGATATGAATGATTTTGCTAATATGTTTGAATATATTCTATTAATTTAGGATACATTCAAGATCTAGCATAATTTTTATGCCACTCACTTTTGAATCATGGTCTAGAGTCATCAAAATGTTATAATTAAGAGGTAGCTTTATGCCAAAAAGAGTTATAATTTTTTTCTAAATACAAACTCCTTTTTGCTAGTTAATGCCTAAATGCCTATGCCCATCTCCTACTTCCCTGTAATAACCTAAGATAATAGAACTCTTAATAAACAAGCTGGGGATCAAAATGCTTATTTGAATATGTGTATTTTCTTTGAAAGATAGTAAAATATATGATTTGTTAGAATCTGCTTCTTTATTTAAGCACTAAAAGTATAATAATTACCTTTATTTTATTATTTAAATCATGTATCTCTCCAATCCTATTCTGAAATTTTTGCTCCAATAAAACATTTTCTACTATAATGGGGATGATTTTGGGAGGCTATGATGTTTATAGGTCTATAATCATTTTCAAAAACAAACTATGTTAGCATGCAGTCTAACTCATGCCCTGAATTGGAAAATCATTTATACTTACGTACTGTGTTATTAGTTAAAATGATACACAAGGGCCATATAAGCTCTTTTGAGCCTCACTGTACTTCAGTTAGTTCTTAAAAATGTTTAGACTTTTTGAAAAATATTAAGAATTATAATAACTAACATTTAACATGTCATACCCATTTCTAAGCTCTTTTACATGGATAATCCTTTTTCCCTCAAAATTGTGCCATGAGACAGATAAACATTACTGTGTTCAAATAGGACTCAATAATCAATACCCCTCTATTTAAATGTAGTTTTGAACTAATTGAGATAGAAAACAAAAGAGACATCATACAGGAAATGCATTTTTTTTTTAGTAATAAAGATGAAGTTAAGTGTTTTGGCTCAGGTGTGAGAATAAGCTTGCTTATCCCCAAACCTACACGTGAGGGGAACGTGAAAGTTTAAGTTTACAGGGAAGGACAAGAGAATTAATATGACAGATTTAGGATATTTGATAGAGTAGCAACACTTAAAGTGAGGATTTTTGATCAATGTTTGTACTTCATCAATTAAGGTAATGTCCTATGCACTAGTTAAGTATAGGTCCAATGGCCAGAATTGTAGAGAAAAATAACTTTTCCTAGAAACAGTGTAATGGAGAAAAAAGTTTTTCCTCTACGATAACAAGAAAAGCTAACAATAATTCAGATCTATAATATCCCAGGATCTGTGTAAAGTATTCTATTTGTTTTATTCCATTTCATCTTAAAAACACCCTATTGTAGATGGGAAACTGAAATGTATAAAGTTAACTTCATCCTGAACAAATGAATAACAAATTACTGATCTATGATTCAAACCTAGTTTTCTTATTTTAAATTTGTACTTTGCTATATGATAAGTAGTAATTTAGTAGTTGGTCGCTACAAAGCTCCTTTAATAGGTTAACCTATTACTTCAACATAATTTGTGCTTTGAGAGAATCAGTATCTTTTTGGGGGGACTTTATTCTGTTTTTTTGCTCACATTTGCCATTATATTGATAATCATCAGAGATACTAGAACTGTTTACCAGCTGCTCATATTATAGTTTTGGCTCAAATTTGAGAATCTGAACTGGAAATTCAAAACAAATGTAGATAATCCTTCCAATATGATTCCTGCAATGAACAGATTTATGGCTCATTTACCATCTAATATTCAAAGAATTCAAAGTCAAACCATAAGCCATGAGTCCTCTATTCAAAATACAAGACAAAGAGAACAGTGGTGACCCACATCTTACCTCAGCAAAACTGAGAAACTCTTTATAAAATAAATTTGTTATAGACTTAAAAACTTAAAAAGACAATTAACGAAAAATCTTCTCTAGATAAAAAGACAAAATTCCTGAAACCAAGAAATTATAAGATAAAAATCTTACATTTGCTTGCTTTTTAAAATTTATGTATTTCAGATTCAAGCTATGAACACAAAATATCATCTTAGAATTTTGTGTGACAATTCCATTAGTGAACGATAGGTGAAATTCCACATGGAATCTTTATTGCTTCTTTATGTAATGCTCCTTTTTGTTTTTCTGCTACTAGTTGATGACACTGTATTTATATAGTATACCAGCCTGGTGGTGTAGGTTTGTGTGTGTTTTAAATCTGAAGACTTATGAAACGCCTAAGGAAGGATGATATGGATGGGCTGGCATTAGATTTAGGTTGGGTCATGTATTCACAGAGACTTGCTTCATAATCTTTCATCAAAATTCAAGTATAGCAAAAGGAAAAATAGAAAAAAATGAACTAAAACAGTATATTTTGTATTAGTCATAGATTATATTCAAAACTTTTAAAGGCAAAATTATTTTATGTACTCTGATAATAATAGTATCTTACTAATTAGCCATGATGTGTCAGGAATTCATTTCATTAAATAACATTTTTCTCTCCTTAGGAGAATAAGAATAGAATCAATTTTTGTGTAAATTTTTAAAAAGATGCCATTTCTTTCTATATAACAGAAAGAAATGGCATCTTTTGTTATATAGCTCCAGGCCAGGGTTCATGGCTTGGGAAATGGAGCTCTGGAGTTTGTAAAATTGTAAACCTGTATTTGCTAATGAGTATAAAGGCCAGTATTAAAACATCAGAATCATTCACGGGATACTGAAGCAAGACTGTACTTAGTTTGGTCAGCTATAAACTGTTCTATGTAAGAATATCCCAGTTCGATACGCAAAAATCCAAAGATAGCAAAGAATCAAAATTCTGCCACACAGATTATATGTTCCAAGCTTTGCACCACTGAACCACTGTTTTATTACTCATGCTCCTTTACACCTGGACAGTGCCCTGGGGGTTTGATGAAGATAAAATTGATCCTGCAGTTCTCCAACCCAAACCAAAGTATTTAGGCTCATGCCATCGTCTGGATCACTTGCAGAAAGTCATGTTCTAGTCATCAGGAGGGATGAGGCATATATGCTGATATGTGTCATTTATTACTCAGAACACCAAACTCTACTAGAAAACCACATAGAGACACCTACTAGATGGGAACAAGTGGTTTAAAACAACAATGGTTTAATACTTGTCACACTTCTTTTGTGCAAATTTGATGGGTCCTTTGTTCCATGTAGGTCAGCTGGGTCATTCATACAGCTACACGTGAATAGGGGAGAGAGGAGTTGGATTCTCAATTTTCTTCCACATACACTCTCTCTCCATATGATGTCTTACACTCCAGGGATTCTACATGCAGCCTTTCTACAGAGGAGGATAGTCCGGACTTCCATAACAGTGTGGCTGGGTACCAGGTTCCTCATTCCAAATCATGTGAAAGTGCATGTCTTAGCTTGGATTACCCTAACAAAATACCACACACTGGGTAGCTTAAACAACGCAAATTTACTTCTTACAGCTCTGGAGGCTGTAAGTCTAAGATCAAGGTTCCAGCCAATTCAGTTTCCTTTGAGGGCCATCTGCTCTCCCCAGGTCCTCATGTGGCCTTTCCTGGGTGAGCGCATTCACAGAGAGACAGAGTGAACTCTCTCCTGTCTCTTCTTATATGGACACTAATCCTGTCAGATGAGTGCCCCACCCTGTGACCTCATTTAACTTTTAATTACTTCTGTTAAAGGCCCTGTCTCCAAAGACAGTCACATTGTGGTTTAGGGCTTCAACATAAGAATTTGTGCACAGACACAAACATTCAGTTTAAAACAGTGTATATGAACCTCTGCTTACATTACATTGCCAAGATCTCATTGGCTACAGTTAGAAGTCAAGTAGCTAAGCTCAGATCAACATGGCAGGATGGCACAAGGAAGAATAAAGGAGGGTATGTCTGGCTCATTGTGGGTCGCTAATGCGACATCTCAGTTTAATGCCTTTGAAAATACAACCAGGATTTCTTTGCCCAGTTTACTACTGTTTTTCTAGAATACTTACCTTGTCACCTCCATGAGGAAACTTCCTTTAATCAGTGCTGCTAAAGACCCCTCTTCCTTAGCTGGTGTTCTAGACTAGCACAAAGCCTGGTGCACAGGAGTCTCTGGAATGAATAAATAACTCCAAAAACAACATTTTCATTCTTAGGAGGAATAAATACAGAGATTGAAAGCAGTATTTCATGCTTTTGTGTTTCTTCTGTTCATACCTTGCTAATATGTCTGTGTATATAAAAAGGGTGACAGCAAATTCAATAATCCTCGCAAAGGTATTATTCTGCTCATTTGGGGAAGACACATCAGAACCAGTTTATTCTACACATTTAAAAAACTATTCTTAAAAATACCGAAAGGTATCCTGTGACTGGACAATGCATAAGGACAACAGATAAATGTGTTCAGAAATATACATGTAATATAAAAGACAGTGTGAGCCTGATGCTGACCTCTGATCTCTCTTCATGAAAGTGCAGTGATACTTCTATATAGCATCAGAAAAATTGTCTATTCTTCTTTTCAAGAACATTTTATTGTGGGGGGAGGGTATAGCTCTAGTGGTAGAGTGCATGCTTAGCATGCACAAGGTCCTGGGTTCAATCCTCAGCACCTCCATTAAGTAAATAAATATATGAACCTAATTACCCCTCCCAAATAAAAACTAAAACAAATTAAAAAAAAAAGAACATTTTATTATTTTTATTTTTAAGCCTCTTACTCTATTTTATACACTGTCTTAATTTCCCATATTTCATTCTAATCTGGTATTTTCTGCTATTGTGCTTGACAACCTAATTACACTGGTTTTTTCCTTTTACTTCCCATCAGTCTTAAGATGTAGAAATTTTCTGATTTACTTGCTGAGAACTCAGCAACAGCAGAGGGTTTTTTTTCCCTCTTATCTTAAGGGTTGCTACTTATATCTGTATATTAGTCAGAATTTGAGGTGATGTGATTTTCTGTGTGCTACTTTGGAATACAAATGTGTTTTTCAGATGCCCTCTGCCTGTGAATGTTACTGTAGATGGGACATTTGGGGAGGGAGGTGGGGTTCATAAACACGGCAACATTTAAGTGACTAAAAGAAATCATCTGACAGATGGATTACTGCATGCAGAAGAAGATGACTCAAAAGCCTTCTCATCTTTGGTTGTTTTCTAAATTTCAAAATTGAAATACTCCTCTCTTCATATCACTCTCTCCCTATTGTCTTTTATCTTGTGCCTGCCCGTCACCCTCAGTAAAAACCTGCAGCCCCAAGGTTACCTAATTTAAAGTTCACATCATGTGGATTATAACATACTGTGATGGTCCTCATTTAAATAAAGTTCTGTTTGGAAGCATTCTAAATAACACAGTAGAAGGTTTTTTTTTTTTTTTTAATTTCAACTGAGCTGTATCAATACAGATAAAATTTTCTAGAATAATTAAATCATCCTCCATCTGCAAGGAAGTGGTTACATCACTGTAATCCAGATGTTGGCTTCCCCTTTTCTAAACTCACTTCCCTCTAATGTATTTGAGAAAAGGAGGCTGGCCCGCCTGATGTCCTAAAATTACTCCTAAATTGCAGCTTAACTGCAACTCTTTAGCTCAGTGGTAGATAAATTTCACCTTAGTGATGGTCATAAACTGAACCTTTAGGATGTACTTGCCCTCTAGAAAAAAAAGGTGCCCATCAACACAGGCATCAGAAATAGAGGGCTGGACGCAAAACCATTAATGTGTCCTCTTGCTGCATTATTCCTTTATGCTCTAAGTCACTACAGTTATGAGTATCAGACTTATTGAGGGTTCAGAGAATCAGACTTTACATTACAGAAAATGCAGCAAGTTAAAATTGCATATTAGACATCTCCATTCTTGCAATACTGTGCCATACCATCTCTGAGAAGTGAATTTTGTCAATGCCTTCTGCCTGCTGGTTCTTGCCTACTGTCATGTTACCCTCTCTCAAATCCACCCTACCCACACACATATACACATACACACACATTTCTGCGCTCCTCTGTTTTTCATCCAAGTGTAAATTCCTCATGCAGAGCTAACTCCTTTGGTTCATATTTTTGTTAGTCAGTAGTCTCAGGGCCTCATCTTCCACCTCCATATATCTTACAAACATATTGTCCTAAATAATAGCAATTACTCTCCTGAAGTAGTTCTATTTTTCATCTATTAAAATAATGCACTTTCCAACCTCTTGCTTCACTAATACTGTCCCAGTTGTCATTATTCAGTATGATTATTACTGTCTGTTCATATGAAAGTTTACAAGTGTATGTAAGAACTGGGCCATACAAAATAGAAGGATGCAAACTCTGGGCACACCTAGATTAGTGATGATTTAAGCACAATTACAATATTTGTTGATGATCTGTTACATCTGTATAACTTCTGTCACAATTTACACCTTTCTCTATTACATAAAATTATTTTAAATATAGTTATTTTTAATAACTTTATAATTTTCTTTTTAATAACTTTCCTATTGGAGTTGAAAGTGATATATATATACCACCATTACAGTATTGGAGTATTCTGAATTTGACTGTATAATCATTTTTACCCATGAGTTTTATTTTCATTTGTTTTCATGTTGCTAATTTCAATTTCTTGTTCTTGCATTTCTTGTAAGGTAGGCCTAGTGGTGATAACTCCTTCAGCCTTTTTGTCTTGGAAAGTCTCTATGTCTCATTCATTTCCTAAGGACAGCTTTGCTGGGCAAGCTGTTTGGCAGGTTTTTTTCTTTCAGCAGTTTGAATATATTATTTCATTCTCTTCTGGTTAGTTTTTCCTCTAAAATGGGAGAAATTTGACCTGGGTAGAGTACATATTTTGATAGGAAAGGAACCACTTAGAACAGTTTAACATATGCCCAAGAAAGAACATACGAGGCAAAGAGCTGGAGGTATAGAAGTGAAACAGGTTAATCATAGACTGGAAATAGGGAAATACGCTCAGACTGAAGGGAAAGAAGCAACCTTCAGCAGCACGGATGCAGATAAGTCTGAAGAAAACTGGATTTGGAGAGAGGCAAAAAAGTTGAAGTTCTTCTAGTCTCATATCTGTTTTCTTTGTGATTCAGGAGCCACAGACTTCTGCTGAATTGTTCTAGCTTCCTCTCTCTGAGCATAAATTTAGTAGAACTTTCATCAACTTGCACTGGCTTTTGCCTTTGTAGTCCCTTTATATCAAACCCATGAACAATTCTCCCTCCATAAAAATTCTGATGTTGAAGTTATCTGCAGTATCTTAACCATTAACCTGCCTTGATATTAGCTCTACATCCCTAAAATTAATCCTAAACGTTGTTGAAGATATCATTTTCTCACCATTTCCCCTCTATTTCCCATCAGTTATCCAGTTGATTGTTCAATTTAAAATAACCTGAAGTCTGCATTCCGTTTGGACTTCCAATACATGGGACAATAAGTTTTCTTACTTTATAGGCCAGTTGAAATAAAGTTTGTATTATCTGAATGTAAAAACAGATTAAATGATACAGACTAGAAGTAGAAAAAAAAGACAGTCTTTGTTAAGAACTGGAGGAAGAATAATAGCATTAGAGGAAACAGTATGCAAAAAAGTCTCGGCATGTTCAAAGGAAAGAGACTCTCCCAGTGTTAGGATAGCAGCAAATAGAGTATTACATGAGGTTGGCGAGCAAGGCAGGACTGCATCATGCAAACAAGGTCTTATCATTCATGATAAAGCGTTTGGATTTTAATCAGTGATAAGCCACTGACACGTGATTAATGGTGAAGGTTTATAGTGTGTTTTTGTTTTGATAGATTACTCTTATTGTTCTTTGAAGAATCTATTTGAAAAACATAAAATAACTTGGAAGAAGGAAGATAAACTTGGAGAAATAACAGAATAGTGACTTGGGCTACAATTAATGTCAGTAGAAATAAACAGTGATGGTCAGAATCAAAATATATGCTAAAGGCAGAAGAAATAGAACTATAAAGAAGTAGAAGTCGGGGGGGAAGGAATGGAAATAATCTACTTACTGAACTGAGTCAGGAAGGTTGGTGGTGCAATTTTCAACTGTGGGAATCAGGAGCATTGTTTTGGACATACTGCTTTTGAGATTTTCTTCACAATTCGAAGTAGAAATATATTACCAAATGGGTAGTTGGAAGAAAAAGTATGCAACTAAAAATGAGAGATACTGCTTCAAGATACACTATCAGTTTTTAACAGTATTTCAAGCAATAGTATTTGTAGTAATCACATAGAGAAAGATTTTAGACAAAAAAAAAAGGAATTATTCCCAAGAGAAATCCTTAAAAAGATTCAATATACAGAAATAAGAATAGAAGAAAGATTTAATAATGGAAGCAAAAAATGAAAGGGCATTGTGAGAGAATAATATCAAAAGGGTATGGTTCCAAATGAAGAAGGACTTTCAATAAAATGGAGTAGCAACTAATATTAAAAGCTGAGGAAACTTATATATATATACACACACACACACACACACACACACATATATATATACACACACACACATACACACATATATATAGCACTGTGGTAGTTGCTAGGTATCTAAAATAAAGAATTTTAGTGATAAGAAGTGGAAAAAAGGACCAGTTTGTTGTTTTTTTGAAACAGTGGCTATATGTGAAGAAGTAGAGACACAGAAAGTTTATTTGAAAACTTGTCTGGAATGGGAGCCAAATTAGTGAGTGAGTAACAGGAGCTATGTGGGATAAATTTTTTCTGTTTTGTTTTCCAGGATGAGATTTAATAGAGCACGATGACATATTTATAAGAGTACTGGTGTATAAAAGAAGAGATTGGCTATGTGTGGGGACAGAGAGGATAACTGAGGGAGGAGGTCTTTGAGAGAACAAGAGTGGGTGGGATCGAGCTCAAGGAGAAAAATTCATAATTTATAGGAATACGAAAATATTCTATTGCAACAAGAGAAGAGGTAGAGAAACTAAGTAAGAAAACAAGTAGATTTTTTGTGATTGATGTGATTTAGGAATATGCAGATAAGTCCATCTAATAGCTTTCATTTTGTTAATGAAATATGAGTAGAGGTTATTGGCAAAATATACACAATTGGAAGTTTTAGGAGAAAGGAGAAGTTACAACATAGACATACCAGATAATAGGGAAGTCAGTTTATCAGGAAACCAACATATATTAGATATTGTTGAAATAATGAATTCAAAATAAAATCACTGGACCCTAATTGTGAGATTTACTTCAGCAAAGGTCAGTCCCTAAAGTGAATTCATGGAGAATGTATAAAAAATTTAACTTAGGATCAGAGTTTCCTCCTGTGAATAAAATGAGAAAGATGAGAGATGAGAGTAAGAAAGAGAGGAAAGAGAAGAGAAGAGAGGAGACAAGAAGACATAATTGAGGATATTTGTAAGGGCATGTCTATAATTATGTGCCCTGAAATCTAAACTTGATGAAGAAGATAAAAACAAAAATAAAGTGGTGGATACTAAGAGAGATGTAACCAATGGAACTGAAGTCCCATGGAGGCTAGTTATTTGTCATGGAGGTACTTACTGTAGAGAGTAGTGTGAAGATAGTCAGAGAATGGGAACTTGAAGACCAGTGCAGTTTCTGGGGAAAAAAGCAAGGTCTTAGGTGTTATAACAAAGTGACGAACATATTTGTACGGTTAAGGAATCTTTTTCCTTCTCTTGCCTTTTCTCCATATTAGCAAAAGCAGTCACTCCTTTTTATTGTATAATATTCCATCATATGATTCTACCATAATTTATTTCACAAATACACTATTTTGTTGCTTCCAGTTTCTTTTAATAAAAATAATATAACTCTTGTTTAAATATCATGACATTTTTGCTATTTTGTCTAAAGGATGTATTTTAGTACTACATTTGGTTTAAAAGAGTAAATGTCCTCTAGAAAGTTGAACAAAATTAAACTCCCCAAAATATTATGTTAGACTTTAACTTTCCCAAGATCTTCACCAACAAGGAGTATCACAACATTTTAAATTTTTTAAATTAAAAAGTGATGTATCATTTTGTGTCAATTTGCAGTATCTTCAACCATGAACAATTTGCGGGCATTTACTCTCATTAACATATTTTTTCTATAGTGACCTTGCTTGTAATCTTTCCCTGTTTATTCTTTTGAATTATACTTAGATTTCTTATTGATTTTTAAGTGTATTAGGATAATTTTCACTTGTAATATATATGTTGACAACATTGAAAGAATGCTAGAAATTTATGCCATGGTTTAGGATTTAGAAGAGCATCCATTTCTGCACACCATCACTTCCACTGGATAATTTCAATCTTTATGTTTTCCTATCTGATTGCTAAATATATTCTATCATCAGTGTTTAAAGCTTATCTCAGGGGTATTTAAAGTTCCCAGAGAATACACATTCTCCTCCATCTGAATGATTACCAAATAAAAACACTATTTTTTTTTGTAATGACCCTACCTCTGACTACATTTTCTTGGCATGGGCCCAGAAATACAGTAAAATTAAGGCAGACAGAGCTCTTTTCAGAGATTTTGTTTTTCTCCAAATAATCGTTTCAGCTTCAAGTCAGTGACTGGAGCTCAGAAACCAGTCATTTCAAATATATAGACATGTCTGAATCACACAGAAAATCAGAGGAGAGAGAAGAAACTGTGCTGAGAACTTTCAAATCTCTTATTCCAATCTTACTAAAGTCCAGCATTACTGATGCCCTTTCCTTAGTAGAACGTCCTTTGAGAAAAACCGGCAACTTCTTAGACATTCCCTGATTTACTGAAGTTATCTCCATATTCAATAAAATAATACTAACATAGAAATAGAAATATCCTTTTAATACATACACTGTAAACTGAATTTGCCTGGGCACTCTGACTTGACAAACTGGTAGTCAGGTGGAATAGGTGATCTGTGATGATTGAAAAGGTGTTTTATGAGGTGGTAAACTTAAAAGGTTAAGGTCTCCTATGAAAAGTCTTCTCTTTCCTAAATCGTGCAAGATACATCTATGATACTTGAGTTTACCGATGCTTTTCTAGAGTCTAATTATATTTTACATTCTGTAAAACAGGAGTCATGAAATTTATTTCTCCTCACTTTCATTTAAGTTACAATTTATGCCCTCTTTATTTTACTAGAATTTCCTTAAGTAACATACCTATTTATTTTGTTATGTAATAACCTTCAAACTTGTCCTCCTTTGGTTTTGCCCTCGTACATTTAAGTTCTGTCTAATGATATCTCTTCACAAAAATAAACTCTTCTATGTGTTTTCCTACCTTCTTTGACTATCTTTGATTTTCACACCTCCATATTTCTCAGGAAAGGCCTATCATAAAGTATACTCTTTATCCTATTACTGTCAATATTTTTGCTTTGGTTTTCAAAACTGTTTGGCTAAGAAACAAATAAGCATTCACATCCTCAGAGCTAACATGAGCACCTAAATAGAATACGTACAGGAAGGATATAGTCCTATACAAATACACGAACGTTTACACAATGGGCTCTATGACAAGTGAAAGCCTGTTGTTTTATGTGTTCATACCACAGAGCAAAACATACAAGAGGAAAAATCAAAATAATTTGATTATACCATCCTAGAACTTCATAAATGTTTGGACCATTAGGGGTGATACCTTCTGAGAGTATCAATAATAATTTAGAACTTTGTATCTAATTGATACTAGGGATCTAGTGCTATAACCATGACCTGCAATTTAAGTAAATTAACCTCAGTGCTGTAGTCAAGCATCCTTTTAAGATTAAAAACCTCCTCTCTGGAAGTTTTTACTGAGCATGGTTAATACGAAAAGGGTAGCATGGCCCGTGCAGCTGTTCTCTTTGCAATACTTGGATTCATAGGAGGACAAGTTAAAGCAATGAGCTACAATTTGGCCACAGCTGGATATAAACCTTTTTTTGTTTTTTGTTTTTGCTTTGAATTTGTATTAAGCATGATGCTGGCTGAGTTATAGGAGTCCTACAGAGGCTCTATGGATGAAACTTCACAGATCACTGTTCAGAATGAATAGAGATTTTAAAGATTACTTACTCCAAGCCAGTAACTAGCAAGAAATCCACGTTAAACAGATGGTGGAATGATGAATTAGACACAATCCAGAGCTTTGCTTACTGTTAGGAAATTTGCATGTTCTAGTATGAGGCTCATGATTTCCCAGCACGTGAACTTTTATAGAACGACAGCTACAAACAACGTATTAAATCAGTGAATATGCCTAGGGGATGCTTATGTAACTGTCATCATTGGTGCTTAGAAAACTGTCCACCCCGAAATCTTAATTCATTTTTGCCATCTCAAAATTTTGATTTGCAAGCAGTTCAGCTGCCATCTGGTAAACACACTTAGAACTACTTTTCAAAATTTATCTTTTCCCCCCCAAGAAGCCCCATAGCTACTTCATGGGGCTACTGACACAAAATAGCAGCCAGCTGCTTCTCTAAACACAGACTAGGGGAGGCTGCTTGAAAAAAAAAAAAAAAATGGAAGGGCAAAAGTAATACAGACATGGATCTGAGGAGAGAAAAAAGGAAAGCTCCATATTTTGAATTCCAAACTTGATTCTCCTCTATCAGCAGTGGAGAAACTAACTGGCTTATTTCCTGAGAGTTTATACTAAACCATATGCTGTAATGCTAAGCGTGTATTAAAACATCCCACTTGCCTTCTATGATAACTTAAAATCCTGAAATCCTAAAATTCTTAAAATTCTGAAATCAAGTGACACATTCATTGTCATGAAATATGTGTATGTGTGCAAAGTGTACTGAACCTTTTATGCTGAGGAGCTTTTTCTGCTTAACTTCGGAAAGTTGTTATTGTATTTTAAGCTGCTCTCATAAAGCTGATAATTGGAGGTAACACTGTGTTAACTGAATTTAGAGTCCAAGAAATTACTACTACTGTTTTTCTCCAAAAAATTATTTTGAGAGGTAAGGAAGCTACTGAGGAAAACTGGAAAAACATTAAATATCTTAAAACAAAAGTGATATATTATGTGTTCTTTAGACATGAGTTGAAACGTCCACTGGAAATATACGAGTGTAGCAAGAAAATTAATAATAAGGAAGTTACTTAACAATTCCCCAAATTAAGGGTAGTTAGTGGAACTACTGATTATCTTCAAATACAGTATTTTAGAGCTTGTGCTCCTCAAGCAAAAATAAGTAACAGGGTATTTTGGGGGTTGGGGGCAGGACTGACATAGGTTTAGAGTTGGGATTTACAAAAGTAGCAAATAAACGTCATTCTAGTATCTGAATTATTAGAAATGAGGTGTTAAATTATAGCTTTGTTAATATGTTTCTCTAATTTTGTAACGTGGAAACTAGGGTTATTGATTTTAGATTTTTTTTCTAATGTATGCATTTAACGTTATAATTTCCCCCAAAGAACTGCTTTGGCAGCACCCGTCACAGTTTGACGTGTTCCATTTTAATTTTTATTTAGTTCAAAACATTTTTAAAATTTCCTTTGCATTTTCCCTTGAACCCAGAGATTATTTAGAAATGTACTGTTTAATTTCTAGAAACTTGTAGATTCTCTATATTACCTAACTTTTTGTTATTGATTCCTAGTTTAATTCCATTGCAGTCTGAGAACATACTTTTTGTTACATCTCTTCTTTTAAATGTCTTAGGATTTTATTTATGGCTCAGAATATGGTTAATATTCTATTTGCACTTGACGAAAATAGGTATTCTGCTAATGACGGATTGAAAGGCCTATAAGTGTCCGTTAGGTCAAAGTGGTTGATAGTGCAATTTAGGTTATCTATCTCCTTGAATAATTGACCTCTTTCTCATTATATTATGTCACTCTTAATCACTAATAGTTCTTTTTCATCATATATTCTGTTAGAAAATAGCATAACCATTCCAGCTACCTTTTGACCAGCTGGCATCCTATAGGAAAAAAGCACTCGACTTATTTAAAAGGGTGGAGTAGATGATTTTATTCATTTTCTCTCTTCTGGGCTGAACTGTTCGAATTTTTGGAGAAAATACTTATATAAAATATCCATAACTTTTAACCTGGGTCCTTTAGGCAACAAACAAGGTCATTAGACCCTGGTAATCCTAATTTTTGGGGGGGGGGAAATTGTCCAGTTTATTGCAGTGCAATGATGAAAACTCAAAGATACAACTCTGAATAAGTAAGACTGAGTTATGCTTAATATCTTACATTTCAAAGGAATTTAAGTTATATAGTATATTTTAAAGCATTTTATTACTCATGTAAGAAGAAATTTTGTTTTTGTTTCCTGAGAAAAAGCAAGCTACAATTCTTAGCATACTTATTCTGACAAAAATTCTTTCTTTGACCAAATTCTAGTCAGGCTCCTCTGAGTCATTTTTCAACTAAGCCCCATCACTGGCTTGTCCTTAAGAACCCAATTTTAGTGAGAATCCTGCTCAGTTGGTTTAGTCAGAATCCTCCATCCTTACTATCTAATCACTCTCACTATCCAACCAAATTCCTCATCCCCCACCATGTGCCAGATGAAATCTAATCACCCTGCCCTGCCTCCAGCAAGAATTCTGTTAGGTTGGTTTGGCCAAAATCCCCTCTTACCATATATTTCCGCTTAGTAATTTTTCATCCACTGATCCTTCCCACTCTACTCTGTGGCTGGAAATTCCCACTTGCCTTTGTTGTATTCAGAGTTGAGCCAATTCCCTCTCTCTTATGCAAAACCCCACTGTGGTAGTCCCCATACCTATGGCCATAGTCCTGAATAAAGTCTGCCTTGCCATTCTTCAACGAGTATATGAATAAGTGTTTTCCTTTAACAATGTAAAACCATTTCATACTATGATAGACATAGTAGATACTTATATTTTGGCTGGTTTCATCCTGCCATAGTATATAAGCAGAGGCAAGTAATCTAAACTGCAAGGAGCTGAAAGCTGCCTACTACAACATGCTAAGTGCACGAGCTGGGAAATTCATCTAGCATGCAGTCTCAGTTTCATCATCTCTGAAATATGGATGATTATAATAATAATCTCCTCATATAGTTTAACTGATACTCAAATGAGTTTATTCAGTGAAGACAGAGTTTAATATATCTAAGGAATAAAGAACAGAGGAGGAAGCACAGTAAGTGCCATCTAGGTGTTACTTTTATTCTAATCTTCCCCTTTGGACCTTGATTTCCTTACACAGCTTGGTCAATGAAGGTAATAGCAACCGAATTTTAAGGCTAGTGATACCACCAGGTTTTAATAACCTTAAAATGATTGAGAGTGATTTCTGCATAAGAATAATATATAATGTTGAGAGCAGTTAAGTGTGTGTGTGTGTGTTTTCTGATATCCAGGATCAGGAGAAAAATTTAGATAGTCAATAATACTGAATTTTTATATAGATAACTAAAAATTTATGACACAATAAGCAGATAGAAGCTAGCTTTCTTTCTTTTCTGAAGATTAAATCAATTAATACAAGTAAAATAGTTAGAAGAGTAACTGGCATGCAGTAAATACTCAATAAATGTTAGCTCTTATTTTTACACATTATTCACCATTATACTACTCCAGTGTCTAATAAAACACCTCATATTAGGCACTTAATATAAATTTGTTAGGTTGTGTTAGAAGGATGTAACATTAAGGCTACCTGGGGATAAATAAATCAATGCCCACATCTTTATATTTTCCAATGTAACGTAAAAGAGTGAAAAATCTACCCAGGATAATTATTTTAATGTGAAGTTTGTCACAGATAATGGGCATCTTCTGACAGTAGACGATAAACTGAAACACAGATGTTGCCAAGAAATTAGAATTCGTGGAGCAGCGGGGCTCCAATGACTATCATGATATGCACCTTTGCTTTCAGGGAGGTAAATCTCAATATTTACAGCCACTAAATTATTATTTTACAAATAATTATCAATATAGTGTTTTATATTCAATGTTGCTAAAGCCTTTATGACAGTAAGCATTAAAAATTTAACAGGAAAATACAGTTGGCTGCACTCAAAAAGATTAGTTTCTTGTGGGATATGAAGTTATCTTAGAGTACTGATTTTTATCTATTATAAAGGGGGTTAGCAGATTAATGATAACTATTTTTTTTAGTTTCAACTTAGACAAGAAGTTTATTTTTCCATCAAAAACAGGGACTATAAAAACATCTCAATTTCTTCAAGAGTACAGATAATCACAAGATGCTCAGCATGAGAGGCAGAGACAATGTGAAAGTGAGAATAAACATATTGTGTCAGAATGTGTCTGGGTTCTTTTCAAAATGAAATATATATTTTTTGGCTAAAAAGCATTTGACAAATCACATTAGAGGAAAGAAAATTTTCCTTCCTTCCTTCCTTCTGTCCTTCTTTCCTTCCCTCTTAACTGCCTAACTTTCTTTTTTTCTTTTTTCAACAATTTGTTTCAACAATTTTTTGAACAGCTATTACTTTCTAGACACTCATTAGCACGAAGAGTACTGTGAAGAACAGAACACAAAAACCCCTGTCCCATGGCGCTTACACTCTGGTGGGAGAGGAAAACAAATACAGAATAGTTAACAAAAATCATAATGTCTGTTTGTGATACGTGATGCAAATAAATAAATATCAGAAAAATAAGACAGAGAAAGATAGGGGGAAACAATAGTAGTCAGGGAGCATGGTCTGAAAAAAAAGCCCTTACAGATAACACCTGCGCAGAGGAACATGAGGGATAACAACCTGAACATCCGGGGCAAAATTACGCTACAAGGAGGGGAAAGGGACGTGTGAAAGCCCTCGGGTCAGCATATCTGATATTTTGTGGGAACAATAAAGAAGCCAGTATTGCTGGAGAAGTGCTGGAAGAGAGGGACTGGCAAAGTCAGCAGGGCTTGCTAGGTAATATTAAGGAGTATAGACTTCATTCCAAACTTTAGAAGAAGCCACTAAAGATCTGAGCAAAGAGTCTTGTTATCTGGTGTGTAATTTTAGAGTGAACAAGCAAAGGTTTGTTACTCATTTAGGATGATTCATCTTCTCTAAGTCCTGCTTAGTTTCCGGAAGGCTGGGAGTCTTCCTTTCTTGGAGTGGATCCAAACTCTTGAGTGGCAAATTATTCTTAAAGCTGCTCTGTGTCATTTTTAAAATTTAAATTTGATTCCTCTATATTGAATTGAATCTTGAAATACTATTTTTAATAACCCAACTTAATGGACATAAATATTTCAGTCACTGTTTCAGTCAATGTTCTCTGGTTTCAAGTACATCTAAAGTCATCTTTTGCTATCTTTTCTGAATAGTTTCATTTCTCAAATGATTGATAGTCCAAAGAAGATGCACTTAACTCTTTGATTTAAACACTTTATTACCCCATATAAAGGCTGTATATCAGTTTTTAATTAATGGGTAATATTTACTTAAATATATGTGACTTTTTAATTTATAGGAAATGTTTTTTAAAAAAAGTTTAAAAATATCTCTCTCATTCAGTGATGTGCTGGTAAATGTTTCCCCTCTAAGGAAAAAAATACAGGTGTGTATAAACTTACATAAATTTATTATAAAGTTTACTGATATAAGGGGTATGCAGTACACAATTTATAAATAAGGATAAAATATACAATACTTCTCATTGTAAATTCCATATAGCCATTGATTCCACAGAATGCTTTCATTGATTTTTTTTTTTTTTGTTATACTCGTATCTGTAGCCACCTCATGGCTGAAACTTAATCATGATTTGACAATGCTGCTGTAATCGAATCCACTGACTCTTTTCTTAGTAGATTTATCGTCATTAAGTCTGATATATGATCTACTATTTATCTGTTTTTCACCATCATAAATATTTTATTAATTAAACTAAAACTTCTTTCAGCATTCTACATACGCAGAAAATTTACACATCCATCAATGAAGTGAGCAATTTTTTTTTGGTTCAATCACGTAATATCAGAAGAATATTGCCTCATTTTTTGTGCTATAGATCATGTAACTGCTACAGACACAACATAATTTATCTTCAATCTACATTGCTAATGTTTTCTCCATCATTTTGTTAACTCTGTACCAGAAATTGGTAAACATATTCTGTAAAGGGCCAGAGAGTAAATATTTTATGACTTACAGACCATCGAGTTACAACTGCTTAACTCCATCTTTGTATTTCTAAAGCAACCCTAGATAATATGTAAATAAATGGGTATCACTGTGTTAGAAAGAAATGTACAGGAAGAGGCTCTGGACTAACTAGGTTTGACCCACAGGATGCCTTTTGTGAGCCTCTGTTCTAGACAATCAATAAAATAATAAATCAAGTTTTTGATTTATAGTTTTTGCAAATTTCTGACGTATAAATTCTCTCACCATAGCCAAGTTCAATCTATCAGTCTGACATTGCTGAACACAGATTTGGGAAGAGCTATTCAGTAGCACATCATTTATAATAATTCTACTATGCAGATATAATGGGAATAATTACCTCAAAAAACATAATTGCAAAAGTCAGTGAAATAGCAAGTAATGAGTTCTGAGTATTTATCATATTTGTTTTTAATATAATTTATTTAATTGCAAGTTTATATAATTTAAGCATTAATAATGGCTGAATTTAACATGTCCTGAGAGTTTCCTGAAAATTTAGCAGTCATATCTTGTAAGCCAGCACAAGATGATTCTAGCATACTATTGTGTAAGTAAGCATGTTTGTATATTAAATGAATTGATAACTTACATACCTCATCTGATTAAATAAATAGGAAACTAAAACTGGTAACAAAAGACACAATTTCAACTATTTAATTTTTATGTTCTATGAAATAAAAAAATTGTAATGCCCTACTTTAGGCAAATTACATAACTTTCCAAGACTTAAATGTGTTATTGATTAAAATGGAGATACAATATATGTCCTTCCTGAAAGTAGTAGACAGGACCAGATTTGTTCTCAAAAATTCTTTCAGGCTTGTGAATAATGATTCCATACATTAGACAATGATCAAAGTAATAAGCCACTTGTAGGCTTGGTGAGGCCAGCTTAACCTACTTAACAACTGCCACACAATTCAGAATGGAGCCTTCAGGATTAGTACGGAGAGCAGATGAAATAGAAATGACCTCTTAGGAAAACCTATTTTGTCGACTCTCCTGAGATATTCTGTAGAGCTCACATTATTTCAATATTTTATCTTTGGATTATTTCCTTATAGCCTAGAAAATTTAGATATAGTCTCAGATTCTGAGCAGGTGAGGTGGATTGAGTTCCACAATTTGACATGTTCTTCACATAATGTGTACTGACCAAAATTCCAGAGTCTGTTCTCCTTCCATTAATATATAGGAAAGTCAAGACCCTTCAGTATCTGCAGAAAAAATGGTAAATTCTTGGCCTTAATCTGTTTTCTTTGTGCATGAGTCATTTAGATTGTTATGGTATATTGGATATTAAATTATGGTTTCTCAGATCTAAAGACATCCTTCTACACTCATCTTGAGAGGCTGCACCCAGGACTCTGCAAACCACTTTTCTGCCTTGTTAGCTGCTTTCTACTAAACTGTGCCAATAGTGATGCTAATGAAACCAAAAAGCTGAGCAAAGAAAGTACCTTCTTTTTCTGGCTTGCTTCTTGTTGACTTCCTGTTTGTTTCCTGTTCCCAGAAGCATTACTGTGGCAATGCTTCTTCACCCTGGCACTGGCTGTTCGTACCCACCACAATAGTTGAATCTAGTTTGTATTAAAACCAATTTCATGACCTCTCCAAGACAGCAGCCCCAGTCAACCGGCACATTCTCAACAGAGTTCAGCATCCTAGTCTGACAGGATCCCTTCTTTAAACTTGGAGACACTGTCAATAGCTGAGCTCTGTACTATTCTCAGCTGCCCTAACCTTCTCTCTGTGAAATTCCCCCAAACCTGTAAGGTATCTCTCAGTTCAGTGCAATCTCTAACAAAATCCCATAGCATCTTCTACAGAAATAGAAAAAACAACCCTAAAATGTATATGGACTACAGAGGACCCCAAACAGTCAAAACAATCTTGAGAAAGAAAAAAAAAAAAGCTGGAGATATCACAGTTCCTAATTTTAAAATATATTACAAAGCTACTGGATGGTACTGGCATGTAAACAGATACACAGACCAATGAAAGAGAACAGAGAGCCCAGAAATAATTCCACACATAAAACACTGAACAAATCTCTAAAGACATCAAGAATACACAATGGGAACAGGATGCTGTCTTCAATAAATCGTGCTGGGAAACCTGGATGTCCATATCAAAAGAATGAATCTGAAGCTCTGTCATACAGCACTCGTAAGAATTAATCCAAAATGGCTTAAAAACTTACACATAAGCCCTGAAGCTATAAAATTTCTAGAAGAAAACCCAAGGGGAAAGCTCCTTTTCATTGACCTTGGCAATGATTTCTTGACCATAATAACAAAAGCATAGGCAATGAAAGCAAAAATAAACAATTTGGACTACAACAAACTAAAAAGTTTCTGCACAGCAAAGGAAATACTGGCAAATCATATATCTAACAAGGAGTTCATATCTAAAGTATATTAAATATTCATATACATGAACTCATACAATTCAATAGCAAAAAACATATAATCCAATGAAAAAATGGGCAAAGGATCTGACTAGACTTCTTCCAAAGAAGATGCAAATAGCCAACAAGTGCACGAAAGGATGCTCAACATCACCAATCATCAGGGAAATGCAAATCAAAACCACAATGAGGTATCATCTCAAATTTATTAAGATAGTGATTATCAAAAAGATGTGGTGTAATAAGGAGTATAATCTATAAAGGTATTGATCACTATGTTGTACACTTGAAACTTTACAACATTGTAAATCAACTACACTTCAAAAAAAGAAAAGTTGGTGAGTTTGTGGAGAAAATGAAAGCCTTGTACACTGTTGGTGGGAATGTAAATTCGTATGGCCAATATGGAAAACAACATTGAGTTTCCTCAAGAAAGTATAAACAGAACTACCATATGATCCCACTTTTCATTATATATTTGAAGGGAACAAAAATCAGCATCTTGAAGAAATATCTGCACTCCCAAAATCATCGTGGCATTACTTACATAAGCTGACATACGAAAACAATAATCTAGGCATTCAACTACAGATGAATGGATAAAGAAAATGTGATGTAAATATAGAGAATAGTTCTCAGCCATAAGGAATAAGGAAATTCTGCCACTTGTGACAGCATGAACGTGGAAGAGAATACGCTAAGTGAAATAAGCCAGACAGGGAAAGACAAATATTGTATATTACTGACATATAGAATCTAAAAGGACAAACATAGTTGAACTCAATGAAACAAGGAGTAGAATGGTGCCTGGTAGGGCCTGTGGGGTGTGAGAAATGGGGCCATGCTATTCAAAGGGTATAAACTTTCAGTTATTAGATGAGTAAGTTTGGGGGATCTAACATACATCATGGTGACTATAGTTAATGATACTGTTTTATGCACTTGAAATTTGCTAAGAGTGTATGGCAAGCATTCTCACCACACACACAAATGGTATGTGATGGATGTATTAACTGTGATAAACATTTCAGAATGTATAAGCATATCAAAGCACCACTTTCTACCCTTTAAATATGTACAATTTTATTTGTTAATTACATTTCAGTACAGTAGGAAAGTTACTGTTTAATCAATATTATGTGTCTCTATTTTTATCATGGTGCATTTGAACAATATTTAAGCAGCCCCTCCAAAATCTTTCAAGGATTGGTATGTATTCCTTCTGATGACTTCAAGAAACTTGCAGTGCTATTGGTGAAGCCTTCTATGGTTAGCATCCTAGGAATAAATTTGAAATTGGAAAATTTCAGGTGAAATCAAAATGTACTCTGACTTTGTTAAAATAGAAGACAACATTAAGAATTGCATCTAAAATAAATAAATATATGCCTTTATTTTTGCCTCAAACTTCAGGATAATTACATCACTCTAGTTTTTCTTAAAATAGCATAGATGACTTTCACATTCTCCACTTTGCCTAAATTATTAGTCTGAATTATAATTCTACTCTTGACATTGAGAACACATCCTGTTTTTTGTTATTTATTTATTTATTGTTAATAGGGCCCTTACTCTACATTTTAAAATATTTTAATTTTTATTTCTCTTTTTAAGTTTCCAATCTTAATCATTATTTAGTTAGTTGGCTCCCAGTCACTGACACCATATGTTCTGTGAAGCACTAATTATATTGTCAGATTATACAAATGTTTCACAAAAATGTGACAATAATTTCAGGAAAATTGCTATTTTCAAGTTTAAGTAGGAAAATGATTAATGCACAGGAAAATTGGATCTTTAGATTTAGATTTTTTGACACTTTAGCTACGTAAATATATTTTGGGCACCAGGGATATTGGACTCTCATTGGTACAAGAACACTCAAAAAGCAAACAAGCCTACTTACTTATTTACATAAGGTATTCACATTTTGTCTCTAACATTTGGACTTTTGTTTTAATGTACTGTATTTTAATCCATCTTGCAAAGTACTACAAATGGTCACTTATATTCCAGTTTTTGTTTGTCGTACATTGTCATGAACTTGGTACTGTTGTAACATCAGCAGACATAGTAAAGTTATTGATAAAATAATCATTATATGTATTGAAGCAGAAATCATATAAAACCTGAAAGTTTATTTTCTCAGTGAACATTACTTAACCTAAGTCTTTTTTTTTTTTCTGACTATAGGGCTTGTCTTAAACAGAAGGTGTGCTTTCCATAAACCTGTGCTCGGTATGTTTTATTAGAAGATTCGTATCTGCATGTCATTGAGTTTTGTGCTTGTCATGTTAATTTAGGAATACATGCAATACCCCAATGCTACTGGCTAACAAAGATACATGCACTATCATCTAGTAATCAAGGTTTTTTTATGTGCCTTATTGCAGTAGAGACAAAGTATTAATAGAACTCAGGTCAGAATGTATATGACTTAACAGTAATAAAAAGCTTTTAAGTGAATGAATGTAAAAATAAACTTCTAAGATTCTTGAAATACACAGACTTATATCAATAGCCTTATGTTTTAAACTGATCTATTTTTGATACCTTCATTGACATCCTGTATTTATGCATCATCATTCACTTTTAAAAAAAAATACTTTTTATTTTTTAAGCATTTTAGGTTCAGAGTAAAATGGAGACGAAGGTACAGAGATTGCCCATTTATCCCCTGGCATAGCCTCTCCTACTATCAACATCCCCAAGCAGAGCAGTACATTTGTTACAACTGATAAACCTACACTGAAAAATCACCATCACTCAAAATCCATAGTTTACACTAGAGTTTACTCTTGGTGTTGTACACACTATGAGTTTGGATAAATTTATGATACTTATCACCATTATAGTATCATACAGAATACTGTCACTGCCTTGAAAATCCTCTGTTCTCTAGCATCTATTCTTTTCCATCATTAGCTATGGTCACATTTCTCTGACTTGACTTCTTGAAATTTTGGTACAAATACAAAGTTTTTAGCCTTCCATGTATTTATTGAGTACCCTGGAGAATCTCTACAAGCTTCCCTTGTGATTCAACATTTCTTCTTCTGAAAATGTAATATACTAATTATACAATTTTGGAGAAATATAGAAAAGATAAAGAAGACTATCATGCATATTTCTGGAACAGAGAACTATTACTAACGTATTGGTACCATGCAATGTCCTGTTAAATGCTACTGAATATTCTTTCTAAGCATTAATTTTGATAATGGTAATTCATTGTTAAACTATCCATTTCCTGTTTCTAGCATTATTGTAATGATTACTTTGGACATAAATCTTCAACATATATTTTTTAAAAAAACTTGGAGCTGATTCCTACAAGTGGGATTTCTAAATCACAGGTCTGAACCAATTTTAAGCTTCTGGATGCATATTTCTGAATTCTGTAGTATTTCTGAATTTAGGATAGTGCCTCAGTAGAAGGAGAGAGAGCCGTTTATAATAATTGACTCTGGGACATGATTTTATTTTTATTCTTGCCTCACAGACTACTGTGAAGGGCCAAGGTTACCTTAAGGCCCTCTCAGATTCTCTGACAGACTCATATATCTAAAATTGATCCCTTCCGGAGACACTCTCCATTTTCTTCAGAGAAATAGATTGAAATTTTAGTCAGTGTTATGTTACGTATGAATAAAGTAGGTTATGAAAGGGTAAGGAAAGACTACTCTGCTGTTCTTAATGGATTTAGTGACTGCTGTTTATTTCATGACCTATACTTCAATAAAATTTTGGATATTTAAAACTTTCCTCCAAACTGGTTCTCCTCTGTGAATTCTGTGAGGAGGATTTCTCTTTCGTCTGGTATTTTAGGCTACAGGCCTCTTGGCTCTTACATGTCAACCCATGCAAAATCTGTTTGGTGTGTTCCAAGATTTCTTTAAATTTTGGGTTCCCTTGCTATACTCTCATTTTCTTTTCAGCACTACTATGGGTTTAGTGTTGTCTTAGTCCATTTGGACTACTATGGCAAAATACCAGCAACTGGGTGGCTTGTAAACAAGCATTTATTTCTCACAGTTCTGGAGGCTGGAAATCCACCCTAAAATCTTGAACCAGAAATCACTACATATTTCAACAGTTAAGTATTTAACATATTTTTATCTATTTAGAATTATTTTTATGTTTATTTTTCCCATGCTTATCTTATTTTTACTTACTACTGCGATGCATAATAAGGATATTATTCTTTTTGACAAACCTACAAGAGAGCCGTAATAGCCTGTATGTTCTCTTTACCTTGGCAAAGCCATGTTTATTTATACTGTTGGCTACAATAAATAACCAGACCATGCGAAACAGCACAATCTATGATGTTGTAGCTTACTACTCTGAGTAACTTAAATTCATTAGTCATATTTTTCTATATGGGTGTATGTGCATTTGTGTGTGTTGATTCAGTTACAGATGCACCTTACATTTGGCCTCTATTAATCACATACAATTAGCTATGAGGCTATCAGTCAAGTATTGGAATAAAATTAAAATGTATGATGCCATGAATTCTTAATTTCCAAACATACGGGGATTTTTTTTTTTTTTTTTTTAGTTATCTCATTTGTTTTTAACATAATTATCCGAGGGTCAGAGAAATTAATACACATAATTTCTGTCACCTGAAATTTACTGAAACTTCCCTTGTGGCCCAGAATTTGGTATTTTTAATAGAATTTCTCCGTACATTTTTAAAAGAATGAATATTATAAGAGTTAAATGTTCTATATATGTCAACTGATTATTTATTAGTCAAATTGTTCACTCTATAAATTTACTTTTTTTGTTAATTTGTTTATCAGATACTGAGAGAGATATGTTAAAATATACCATTATGCTTTAAGATTTTTCTATTTCTCCTTTTATTTCTGATGTTTGTTTTATGTATTTTAACATATATCCATATTTGTCATGACTGTAGCACTCCCCAGATAAGCAAATCTATTAAAAGAAAATTGAATTAGTCTGTCATGATTCATTTTTCTTGCAGAGGTGCTCAGAAATGATAATTTATCAATAAAAAGAAAATTCTAATATAGTTTTATAATTGTCAACAAGGCAGTTTTAGATGTCTCTGATTTTCTTTTTGTTTCCATATTTACTTGATTATTTCTAAATATTTATCTACTGTCAACTTTTCTCCTGAAATTCTTGACTATTTATAAAAGGACATGTCATTTCTGTTTTTTATTTTCCTATCTAGCTCTATCCTTCATTCCAAAGACATCACACTAGGAAATTGAGACAGATAAATCAGAAAGTTCAGGGGTTTTTTGTCCTAATATTAGCAAGTTCCAACACAAATCTGGTATGGAATCAGTTATGCCCAAGGTCCAAGTACCAAATGAGCTCTAGGTATTGCTTCGTCTACTTTTGAAATCCTTTTAACACTTAGTTTTCTGAATGCATGCTTACTTGAACCTGTCTTAGGAATTTACAAAACATTTTTGGAATAATCTGTAACCATATTTACTAGAGAAAGTAAATTATTGTAGGGTATCTTATTTGAAACTTTCTTTATGAACAAAAATAACTAAATTTCATCTGTCTTAATTATACTATGCCACACTATGATGAAAGAACATGGCAGCCTATGGAGCTATTTCAAGTCTGGATTTCTACAGATATAGGGATTCAACCATATAGGGGTAGTGGATTAAGAGGTACAAACCATTAGGTGTAAAATAAGCTACAAGGATATACTGTACAACATGGGGAATATAGCCAATATTTTATAATATCTATAAATGGAGAATAACCTTTAAAAATTGTGAATTACTATATTCTATACTGGGAATGTATATAATATTATACATCAATTATACTTCAATTAAAAATAAATAAATAAATAAATAAATAAATAAATAAATAAATAAATAAATAAATAAAAAGGTTAAAAAAAAAGAATTAATTGCAGACATTACCACCACTCCCTCTTTGCCCACCTCGGTGACCCCACAGTCAGTGTGTCAAAAAAAAAACTGAGTAAGTGTTAAGTTTTCTATGTACCAAATGGGATAGGGATACTTATTACATCAAGGAGTTGTTATATTAATGAAATAAGGTCATTTTTAACTATATAGACTTATGTTACCCGTTTCTCAAAATAAACAAATGACATCTTTAACTCAATGATAAGGATTGTTCAGCTCATAATACATATAAATCAATTAAATTAAAAATCAAATTTATCTGCATTCCTTTCACTAGAAAATTATATTTTTCCTTGAGTTTTCATGTCAGAAGTATATGCTTATTATAAATATATAAAAGAATTTTCCATTTGTGGTATTTTAATATTTACTAGGAATCCAATCAAATTTAAAACAAGCTTATTGTGCTAATTATAATTTTTAACAGAAAGGAGTTTAGGACCCAACACAATTTTAATACACTGAAAGAGAGTCGATTCTAGTGGAATGTCAAGTGTTTCCTAATGCCTACTGCCAAGATGATAAGACATCTAATTTTGCAAGGCTTAATTCCCTAGGATAAATATTTGGGATATCTGTCTTGAAGTTAAAATATTTATTTTTCTACTTTAATTTTAAAACCACATTAGATGTGTTCAATAACTATCTGAGAGACTTTCTTTAGGCACACAAAGGAAAATCCATCAATTAATGTATCTCATTTGCAGTAAATGAAACTGGAAGAAAGTCCTAATTACTGTATATTGTACAAAAACTTTCAAACCACAGCTGCATCCTACCAATGATTCATTTAAAAAATCTCAAAGTACCCAAATATGTTCTTGCTAGTATTTCAAAACTCTCATACACACAACATGTGCCTCCCTCTAATCTGTAAACATAGAGATTACTCTACATTAAATCATCACTGGAATTATCAGAGATATCTATGGATTGCTGATCTGTGAAAGATAAAATTTTCATATGATACCATACATATAACAAAATAATAGGTCACTTTACTGAATTTTAACTCTATGCCAGGTGATTATAATCCTTTATACGATACCTCATTTACTCCTTATAAGAACATTTTGAGATAGTCACCCTCACTGTCACTATTTTACAGATGATGAAATTACAGAAGAAATAAATAAGGTAACTTGCCCCAAATCCCAGAGCTATCCCACAGTACAGATTTCCAGCCTGCTGTTCTGACTCCACAAACCCAAGACTTGACTATTCACTTTATTAATTAATATTTAAAGAATATAGAATTTTAGAGAATTATTTAAATACTGAATTGCTCTCAACAAGCTTAGGGCAAGAGAGTATGGTACTTGGAAGAGAACTCAATCATCAACTTCACAGGGGAAAGGTTGTGATCCTTGAACAAAGAAATATTAAAAGAAGGAATGAACAGCAGAGTTGATCTAATACACCTGGACAATATGACTGGGGCAACTTCTTTTTCTTTCTTTTTTTTTTTAATTGAAGTATAGCCAGTTACAATGTGTCAATTTCTGGTGTACAGCATAATGTCCCAGTCATGTATATATATACATATATTCATTTTCATATTTTTCATTAATGGTTATTGTAAGAGATTGTCATCTAAGGGAAGTAAGCAGAAAGAGAAAGAAAAATACTAATATGATATCAGTCATATGTGGAATCTAAAAAGAAAAAGGAAAAGAAAAAAGAGGACACTAATGAACTCATCTACAAAATAGAAACAGACTCACAGACATAGTAAACAATCTTATGGTTAATTTGGGAATTTGAGATTTGCAAATGTTAATCACTATATATAAAAGTAGATAAAAAAACAAATTTCTTCTGTGTAGTGCAACTTCTTTTTGTGGAGACAATAGATGTTAAAAAAATGGTATGTACTTCCAACTGAGCAATTTGGCCTTATGATCTTTAAAATCTTGATGAGAATTATAGAAATGGGATGTGGGGGTGAATGTTACAAAGTCACAAAGTAGAGATCACAGCTTCATTGCCCAAGGGACCATGAAGTGAAGTAAATAATTGAACTAGTGTATGAAATGATAGTGATGCCTTTAAGGAGAAAAACTGTTCTCTTTGATTATTTCAAAAGCCAAGTACATAGAGCAAAATTGAAACTCTGCTAACAACATGTTCTTCAGATTTTTTTCTATAAATAAATATATGTATATATATGAAATGCATATATAGATATACATATATGTATATCTTGCTTATTCTTGGTGAAGTGTGTGTGTGCATGCATACAGTTACTGTAACAAAGGACAGGGAATAATCTTTAATGCTTAAAAAAACATCTAAATGGAACTGGATTGGCCTTGTCAGAGCTACATTGTGTCTCTGGTTAGTGATCTAGTTGGAGTTGCTTGAAAACTGAACAACTGAAACTTGGATGGTAGGGGGGAAATGGCTACATTTGTAAGAATACAGGCTAGGAGCTAGATACAAAAATAGCCATGTTTAAAAGGAGGGCAACACATAAGGGAACCCAGAGGGAAGGATCAGGGCAGTGGGCTCAATGAAAAGCCATGCTCAGCATTTTTTCTGTTTTATTTCTTTATTTTTTGTTAGTTTTATTGAGTTATTGTTAAAATCTACGGAAAAGTTTTATCTGTCCTTTGTTGTTGTTTTTTGGTTTGGGGTGGGGTTTTTTTTGGTCCAATTTGACTTGGGAGTATTGTCCATTGGCAGTATCATTATACATATTATTGTGCAGTAAACTTGGGGGGTGGGGGGCACAAGTCCTTGGTACGGAGCTAAGTATCAGTGCAACCTAAGCCATTTTCCAAGACTGACACAAGAGTAAGTGTGAGGCAACCTGCGAGGAGAGGTGGCACCATGCTGTCTCACGGGAATACACTCTATTTCCTGCAGAGAGGAGGATTATCTGTTAGATTTATCATCTGTAAAACACAAGCTGCTGTGATGTGGAAGGAATTCATGTAACATAAATATATAAATATATTATATACAATCTATAGCTAAGAAGGAAAAAGAGCTGACATTTAGGAACTGCTTAATGAAATGCAATAATCTAACTAGGTAACAATTTTCAAAAGGAATAAGAATCTTCCAGATTTCAGACAGAAAGCTGACAGAGTGCTAAGTTCCCATCATAATATGTATCTGGAAAAGTGATAACCTTATCCTTGTAAATGTATTTTTCCATGATAAATCTGACAATGAACCCAGAATTCTTTGTTGTTGTTGTTGTTGCAAGAAGTTAAACACACCCTTATATCTAAAGCTTTTATTGAAATGATCTATCACTCCTTTACTCTGTCGCTTAGTGTTTGTGATAAATACTTGATAAAAGTTTTGAGTCAATATGAGGGAAAAGTTGAAGAGATTCTTGGGCCATTCTAACATGGGTCAGGACATACTATTAGCTCATTTATTAAAAACCTATTTATTGATCCATGTGCTAGACCACATGGATCTGGTTCTAGGAACACGAAGAATAAGCAAAGTTGATTTTAAAAAATACCCATGGAAAAAGAAATAAGAAATTTCTTTGTAAGTATAAAAATAAAAGTAAACTAATATTAAGATATGGGATGTTAATGAGAGCATAAAGAAAACCAGTTAAAATGGTGACAGGGAACATTCCTCAATGAAGGAATCTTCCTAATGTACGTTATAAAGGACAAAGAGAAGCTAACTGCCTAGAAATCTAGGTTCAGAGGACATAAGATAAGACATTAAAGGCAGAAAGAATGGCTCATGAATATATTTAAAGATGAGAGAATATTGCCAAGAACTGGAAGGAGTTTGAGATTTTACCCTACTTGCAAGATAACAAGTTAGCCTTCCACAGTTTCATGGATGTGGGTATAAGACTCCAGAGTCAGAGACAAAGACCTGCTTATCACTCACAGTATTATCAGTAGCCAGAGTACTAACATGTTTGCACTGGATCGCCAAGCCCCAATCTCCACAGGAAGAAGTAAAGCGGGCCTGATGACACCTGTAAACACGATGGGTTGCATTAGAGGAAAGACAACACTCTGGGGGAACGTGAATCTTTTACAATGAATAATGATCATGCTATCCTCTGCTCCAAAGGGAGACACTACCTCCATCTTCTAGCACCACAAAAAACTTTTTGTCCTCTACTCCTGAGGGAGATTACTAGCTCTAAATTACACGATATTGAAAAGATTTCCCCTGCAGAGTATTCGCACACTCTGATGGTTCAAGTGTCCCCAAATAGAGATTTTTCCCATTCTTTTTTGTCCGGGCCCTACAACAGTTTTCAATAGTAGTGATCAATTTCAATAATTTCTGAATTTTGAAATTGGGCAACTTGCAGGAAGTATTAATTCAACCCCAATAGTCTCATATGGTAGGGGTCTTGAATTTTTACTGCTCCTGGGTTATTTTTCCCTAATCAAGAGATAAGGCAGATGGCATATCATCTTGCTCTATTGCAGGAAACATGAACAGTTTTCCTAGTTCCTCTTTCACAGATGGAGATTTCTCAGAATAACCAAGTTTTATACAGGAGTTCAGTTCCAACTGCCTCAACTCTGAGCACCTAGGAACCCATTTAATGTTCATGTGTGGATGTTACATACTCAGCCTCCAACTCTTAGAGCCTATATCAGGATCTGCAACTCCAACTGGCTGTTTCAGCATTAAATCATGCTTACAGGTCTTTTTTCTCTTTTTATAGTTATCTCCTTTTACTTCTGGTAATTAGAGCACTCAATCCCATTCTACAAGCCCAGATATATTTGCTGTTGGTGGTATTATGATAGTTTATTTTATGTGTTCATTTCCTAGATGATGTTATCCAATTTTATGAATTCAAATGCTATGCATATGTTGCTAAGTCCCTAATTTACATACCTAGTCCAAATGTCATCTCTGAATTCTACTCATGTACCCAGATGCTCTTCTGAGATAACTATGTAGATGCCTAAGAGATTTCTCAAAATTATCTCAAATAAATCGTCTTAATCTACACTTCCACTCTTAAAGGCACATTTGCCCTCTTGCGTTTTCCCCCATATTAGTAAACAATTCTTCCATTCTTCAGTTTGCTCAGACAGAAGGTGTTGGAGGAATACTTGACATCTTTCTTCCTCTCAAATTCATGTTAAACTGTCTAAAAATATGGTTGACAATTCCTCTTAATATATCCAGAATTAACTACTTCTCAGCACATATACAGCACCCAAACTGGGTCAAAGTCCAAGGAGTTTTACTGTTATCATTTACAAATCTGTCTTCCTACTTTCACTTTACTCCTCTACCAACCTAGATTCAACAGGGTAGTTTCAGTGACCCTTTCAAAATCTAAATCGTGTGATGTGACTCCTCTCCTCCAAATTCTCTAATAGCTTTCCAATTCTCTCAAGAGTGGCCCCAAATACATGTCTCAGGATTTACACCGTGCTAAATGATCTTTTCCATGACGTCATCTTTCTGAACACTTTACTTACCATTCTTCACAGACACTGGCCTCTCCATAGTTCCTTGACATATAAAGTTGGATCATATGAAATGGATGCTTTGGCCACTGAAAATGGTTGATTTTTGGCTATTTTACATGACTTAAATTAATAAGAAAACTCTAGGGCATTTGTACTGGATGCTCTGTCTTTTTTCCTAATAACCACTTGAATCCCTTATTCTCATCTTCCAAGTCTAGATTAAATAACATTTTAAAAGATAGGCGTTCATTGATCTTTTTTTACAATAGAGTTGTAATGCCTAACTTTCTTTACTCTTACCCTGTTTTATTTTTCATCATCATATGTACCACCTACTGACACTTTGTTTATTTACTGTCCTTTTTGTGTTGAATATAAGCTCCTTGAGAAAACATCTGTTTATCCACACCAACTGTAGTGCTTGTAAAAGTGCTTACGTTAATAACATCAACAAGATGACCAAGTAAGACATCCCTCATCCTACTTCCCCCACCTAAAAACAACTTGGCATCCATCTATGGAAAAAAGCGCCTCTGTAGGAGCTGTGGGATCCAACACCATACACCAAGGGACCAGAGAGGATTCTCACCCACTTGCTTAAATGTAACACTAAATGTCTAACCAGTTAAAAAAATTGATAAGTCAGCCTTCATTATAATTTAAAACTTCTGTTCTTTGAAAGACATTGTTTAGAGAATGAACAGATAAGCCAGTCAGCCAATAAATTTGCAAATAATATACCTGATAAAGGTATAGTACCCACACCATATAAATGACTCAAAATCCAATAGTACCACTACAAATAACATATTTTATAAACACGCAAAATATTTGAAAAGGCTCTTCAACAAAGAAGAGTTGTACAGTTAGCAAACATGTACATGAAAATATATCCAGCATTATTTGCCATTAATAAAATGAAAAAATAAAACAATAATGTAATACCAAAGACTGACCATACCAAGTATTAGCAAGGATATAGTGTAACTGGAATTCTCATTAACTTTTGGTGAGAATGTAAAATGGTACAACCATATATAACACCTACCTGGCAGCTGCTTATAACTTAAACAAATACCTACCATATGATACCTCATATCACTGATAGGTATATAACCAAGAGATATAAAAGCATGTGTCCACACAAAGACTTTTATATGTATGTTTATAGTAGTTTTATTTGTAATAGTATACAACCAGAAAAAACTCCAAATATTCATCAGCAGGTAAACGGGAAAACAAATATGGTATACCCATACAATGCAATCTTACTCATCAATAAAAAAGCATTAATTATTGATATCTACCACAAGGGTGAATCTTAAAATTATTATTTTGAATGAAAGAAACCAGACTAAAAAGGCTATATAGTATAGGATTATATTAATAATAAATGGTAGAAAATTCACACTAATCTAATGGGATAAAATTCATCAATGTTTGTTTAAGGCTGAAGTAGTGGGTGGTGCCAGGAGTGACCAAAAGAGGGGCATGACAAATAAGTGGAAGAAAACTTTTTCTGGTGATGGATATGTTCTTTACCTTCATTGTGGTGATGCTTTCATACATATATACATATATCAAAATTTTAACTGTTTTAACTGTGCACTAAGTCAATTCTACCTCATTAAAACTCTACTTAAAAAGAAAACTAAACAAATAAAAAATAAAAGGAGTTGCAGAGAGCAAGATGGCAAAGTAGAAGGATGCTTGTAGCTCACCCTCTCCCACAAAAACATCAAAACTCACATCTATGGACCTACTCAGCCAAGCAGAGAACCTGCCGAACTCGGACGGAATATCGCCCTCTTCGAAAGACAAACACAGCTGGTGTGACCTGGGGGAAGGGGCGCCGTAGCCTTTGTCTCCTCAGACCTGCGCCGCCGTTACTGGTGCATCTCTCAAGAAGAGAAGCGGGGCTCAGCCACAGCCGCCATTTCCTCCTGTGTGCAGCACTCGGGCGGGGGCGGGGCTGAGACCTGGGTCCACACCCAGGGGCTCCAAAACCTCCTAGGCAGGACTGAGACTTGTTTACAGCCTGAGGCAGATAGGATCCTTCTGCCCTGGCACCTCAGAGAACTTGCGCCGCCAAGACAAACAAGGAGCTGAGATTTAATACAGAGGAGCGGCAAGGCCATTCCACGGTCTTCCCCGAGCCCGCCTTTGGAGAGCTGACCAGAGGCGGAGCAGGCAGCTGCACAGAGCAGCAGAGCGACCGGCGCTGGGAAAGGGCAGGGTGGCCAGCCCCCTTCCTGGCAGGAACACAGCACCTGACCAGGTGCTGGGTGGGGGCATGATCCACCCACCTGCCTCCCCCTGAGCGCAGCATCTGACTGCAGCAGCTGGAGGGGGAGTGACCCGCCACCCACTGGGTAAGAGCTCAGCTCCTGACCCAGTGTTAGGAGGGGGCGCAATTCTGCTAGCCAACAGCCACTGGGAGCAGCGCAGACAAGGATGCCAACAGAGGGCCTCTAGAAACAGCAAGCTGAGTTTGCGAAACAGGGCAAAGACACAAAGACCTCTCGATAAAATCATTGAGAGCACACCATCTCCAGGAGAACTAGATAACTGATACTCCTTAAGCCACAGTGCCAGAGAGATATGAGCAATATGAAGAAGCAGAGGAACCACTCCCAAGTAAAAGATCAAGAGAAATCCCCTGAAAGCACGATCAAGGCAATAGACATTCATGGCCTACTAGATCAAGATTTCAAAAAAGGACTGATCAAAGTACAGAAGGAACTAAAAGAAATAGTGTTTAGAGATATAAAATATGTCAAAAATGAAACAGAAGCTATAAAGAAGAACCAAATAAAATTAGTAAACTCGTTTGCTGAGATGAGAGCTGACCTAAAGGCTGTACAAAGCAGGCTAGATAATGCAGAGGAACGAATAAGTGACCTAGAAGACAGGACAACAGAAAGCACCCAATCAGAACAGCTGAAAGAAAAACAAATAAAGAACAATGAAAACAATGTAAGGGACCTATGGGATAATATAAAGCATGCCAATCTACGCATGATAGGGGTTCCCGAAGGGGAAGAAAGAACAAAGGGGATTGAAAAGGTATTTGAAGAAATCATGACTGAAAACTTCCCAAACCTAAAGAAAGAATCAGATATCCAAGTACAGAAAGCTCAGAGGGTCCCAAACAGGAAGAACCCAAACGAACCCACACCAAGACATATTATAATCAAGATGGCCAGAGACAAGGATAAAGAAATGATCCTAAAGGCAGCAAGAGAAAAATAAAGAATGAGTTAGAAGGAAACCCCCATAAGGCTCTCAGCTGATTTTCTCTACACAAACACTACAGGCCAGAAGGGAGTGGCAAGATACATTCAAAGTCCTGAATGAAAAAAAGATGCAGCCTCGGATACTCTATCCAGCAAGGTTATCCATTAGAATAGAAGGAGAGATAAAGAACTTCACAGACAAGCAAAAACTAAAAGAGTTTAGCAACACTAAACCCATGCTAAAATAAATATTGACAGGTCTACTCTAAATAGAAAAGAAGCAGGATGCTACACAAATGAGAAATGCATAACTGGAAAGGAGATAACTGCCAGGAATTACAAAAAGAATAAACACAAAACTTTAAAAGAAGACATCTAAATCATTAAGAGTGGAAGAGGGAAGCAAGGAAAGCCATTGTGGAAAACAGTATGGAGATTCCTCAAAAGACTAGGAATAGACTTACCACAGGACCCAGAAATCCCGCTCCTGGGCATATTCAGAAGGAATCCTACTTCAAAATGACACCTGCACCCCAATGTTCATAGCAGCACTATTTACAATAGCCAACACATGGAAGCAGCCTACATGTCCATCAACAGATGACTGGCTAAAGAAGAAGAAGTATATTTATATGATGGAATACTATTCAGCCACAAAAACTGACAACATAATGCCATTTGCAGCAACATGGATGTCCCTGGAAAATGTCATTCAAAGTGAAGTAAGCCAGAAAGAGAAAGAAAAATACCATATGAGATCACTTATATGAGGAATCTAAAAAAAAAAAAAAAAAAAACAACCCCCCTCCCCCAAAACCCCAAAACATAAATACAAAACAGAAACAGACTCATAGACATAGAATGCAGACTTGTGGTTGTCAGGGGGGCAGGGGGTGGGAAGGGTCAGACTGGGATTTTAAAATTCAGAATAGATAAAACAAGATTATACTATATAGCACAGGGAAAAATATTCAGGATCATGTGGTAGCTCATAGCAAAAAAAAATAAAAGTAACCATGAATATATACATGTACATGTATGACTGAAAAATTGTGCTCTGCACTGGAATTTGACACAACATTGTAAAAATAACTATTACTCAACAAAAAAAAAAAAGAAAAAGAAAAAAAAGAAAAAGTAAAAGGAATAAGACATAGATGAAATTGTCACCCTGAATTCTTATTTGGTTGTTAATATTATTATCAACCCTATTACAATAATATAATAAGGTTATTATTTTATTATACTGATATATAATTATGTAATACTTATAATTATTCAATTATACAATAATTATATTATTATTATACTATTATTATCTTGTTAATATTAGTGTTAAATAAAAAGTTAATGCTGCATCTTCTGGCAAAAAACACTTAATGGAAACATGTAACATTGTAAGTTGTCTGTATCTGATGAAAGTAAATATGCTTATCTGAATGGACAAATTTTTTTTCACTCACAATTGAAAGTGCAATTTATTATGTGGACTCTTATCTAAATGCTAATGTCTTCAACAGATGTGCAACAGACTCAGAAGTAACTTTTTTTCAATCTAAAATTCTTATGTTAGCTTTCTATTAAAGCTAAATACTTAGGAACCTGGTAAAGAAATTTCTGCAGGAAACTGAATTAGGTATATCATTTCTAGATATTCTTATTAAAAGAAAATTTAGTAAAGGAACTTAGGAGAGCAAGACAAATGAATACTTAGCATGTCCAACAAATCAATCATCTCAAAAATGAAATGTCTTAGGCAATCATCTGCCAAATGTTGCACTATAATCACTTTCTACTTATAACTTCTCACAATTGCTGGGAGTGTGAAGATTTTCTGGTATTGCTCAAAAAAATCTACATACTATAAATATCAAAGTTAGAGTAGGAAAGTATTTAGAAATGCTACTTGCATTCTTGTGCAACTGTATGCTACTATATATGTGTATGTATATGATACACATACTTATTTGTTGTGGATACAACTTCAGACAGGTGTCAAGACCTTTGATCATGAAAGAATTTCTGTGAAGTATAGATAGATTGGATTTAACATGAGACAATACTGTTATATGGAGTAAAATACAATATAAAATCATCTTATATAGAAGAAATCAAGTTTCTACTGAAAAGCAGAATGAAAAGTACTAATGTACATTAAAATTAGAAGATTGACAACATATATTAAAAGATTGTAAAGTAAAATAAACCTCTGCTTCTATATATTAAAATGGCTTAATAATGTACTGTTACTAACTCTGGAAGTTTTTAAGGATAAGGGAACTATTAAGTTCCTCTGATTTATAACATGTTAGAACTAAGCTTTATAAATGTAGGACCTTCATTTTGTCCACTTAAATATCTGAAGTACCTAGAAAAGAGTCTGATTTATAATAAGTGCTTAATTAAAATACCAATTTATCTATCATCTATTTATCTCTCTCTTTGCTCATTATCCTGGTTTCACAAAATATTATCAATCAAAAAGATGATTTCTTTTTACAGAAATGATTGACCCAGTGACCTGGAATTCATAAAATCTTTTTAAAAACTGTAATGGTAAGAAAATTTTATTAACTATTTGCAATGCCTAAGAATAACAATGATAAATCATTAGCAACAAGAAGATATTTTCAGGGAACCAAGCTTTAATGTCATTTTCAAATGGCAGCAATGAACTAGAAAATTATCATACCATTGAAAAGACTGTGCATTAGATATTATAATAAATCATTTACTGAAGACTATTAGAGTTTAAATTAAATTCATTTATAATTAAGTTCAAAGAAACTTTGAAAATACTGCTTGATTTAAAAAATTGCTTGATATAAATTCCAGTATCAAAAATATCTTAAAATGACACATAAAGATTGCTGCTGTATAAAAGACTGCTGTATAAAAACTGAATACATTTAGCTGACTTTCCTGGGTTAAACAGCTTGACAGAGTTGGAAAATGACAGTTTTGCCTTTCTTTTACATAGGAAGAATAGAAATGTAAACAAACTACAATGATGAATTTAAGGATTATGGAGAGCTTTGCTTTGCAATAACATTAAATAATCGAAGAACATTTGCCCAATAATCATTTAGCTAAGGCCTTGTTTTACAAAAGAGAAGATTTGATTGGTACCCCCATTTCTGACATGGAAACATTTTTCTTACAGAGGTACACAGTAGTGGAAATAGCATCACAAGGTAATGAGCTAATATATGGTATTAAAGGCAATAAGAACACACAGTTGCCCCATGTGGTCATTGATGCATGGAATTCTTCTAACCATGGAACAAGCCTTCCATCCAGCGACCTTTGAGAGCACCAGTCATCCATAATGGAAGAGTTGATCATTGCTATCTATTTTGATATATTATAAATAATCAGTGTCTAACTTTATCCTGAAGCAAATTTTGATGAGAAAAGAGGTCTGGGTACTTTAAGTAGACGATGCTAACTTAGGAGATGGGCTGAGAAAAGAGGTTGCAAACACCTTGGGAAAACAACTTACTTGAACTCTGTGACTGAATTAAGAGAATAGTTGAAAACTTCAGGCTTGTATTTGGTCAATAACAAAAAAAGAAAAAATCACAAATGTTGTGTGGAACAAGGAAGAAACTTGGGTAGGTATGCTTTATTTATTTAATTTTAAGGAAAGATTAAGTAAGACAAATTTGAACAGTTGCTTACAAATTTGAAGAGAATGAAAATACAAAAGGATTTAGTTGAGGTCAAACACTTAAAAAGTATGAAGGAGTGCTTACTCTGAGATTAATATATGTAGAAATTTTTCTAGGGATTATTAAACAAACTGAAATGAGCACATGCTGTGAAGCAGATAGATCTGGTATCAAATCTTAGAACTATCATTTAGTTGTGAAACTTCGGAAAGTTGCATACATGTAGAAACCCTGCTTGCCTTACCTAAATGCTGGGGAGCATGAAAATCAGAAATACTGTATGAAAGTGTCTATGAGCATCTATGATGTGGTAATTTTATGAATTACTTTACAATTACCATTACTACTGCTACTGGTGCTGTTACTACTACTATTACTTGTATTCACCAACACTGACCCAAGAAAAATAAAAAACTGAATAGTTTTATAGCTATTAAGAAATTGTATTTTCTCACTACAAAAACACCAAGCTCAAATTGCTTCACAGGTGAATTAGTCAAATATTTGCGGAACATATAAAGTCATATTTTCTCCCAAGTTCTAGAATGAAGGAAAGAGAGAACCTTTGCCACCTGTTCACGTAGCCAACAAACGTTTATAAGAACACCTAAAAGGACATCTCCAGAAGGAAAACAACAGGTCAATCTTCTCATAATACTGATACAAAGGTGCATTAGACAAGCTATCTCTGCAGTTCATTATCTCTCTACTTCTATTACTGAAAGTGTAATATGATAAAACTTTAAAAACGGCTCAGATCAGAAAAAAAGTAATCCAATTATTTACTGATATGTTTGTATACAGAGAAAATCAAAATGCATCTACAAATACATTATTAGAAATATTTAATAAATTTAGCATAGTTGCCAATTTAGCATCAAAGAAGTGGCAAAAAAGTCATTAGGGATACAATTTGTAAATATTCTTTAAATCAGAAAAAAAATTAAATCCAGGAAATAAAATATTTAAAACATAGTTTAAGAAAATTATAAACTATTTTGAGAGACTTTAAAATAGATCCAGTACATGGAGAGTATTATCATACATTGGAAAACTTTCACTATAAGAGGTAAATTTTTCACAAATGTTGCACAAATTTATGTATGCATCTGAACATGTAATCCTTTGCATCTAGACTGAGAAGTAAAAGATATAGATTACATATATTTATATGTGTTCAATATACTATATATTCAATAAAAATTTTCTTCAAGTTTCATACTTTATGAAAAAGGCAAGCTAATTCCAGAATTTATATTAAAAAATCAAAGAAAGAAAAATTATTAACAAATGTCATAGAAAAATAAAACAATATAAGATTTTTTTTTCCTACCATCTGTCAAGATGTCATAAATTTTTTCTAATTAAAGCAGTATGGTGTTATTAGAGCAGGCAGATAGCCAGATATGAGCAGAGAAAGGGGAATGCAGGCCAAATGGCAGGAACTGGGCAGAAAGGAAGGGGAGAGGCCAAATACAGGAAACCATACATTATGTAAGCACCAGGGAGGGGTCCTTGGGCAGAGAAAGAAAAGTAGGAACCTTTGGGCTGATAAGTGGTCACACCTTTTGGGGTAATAAGTGGCCTGCAGGCCAACAAAGAACAGTTAGGAATCTCCAGTGTCTGAACATAACCTTTTGCTCATTATGCTCTCATTTCAATAAAATTAGACTTGCAGATTAGAAGTACCCATTATGCACTGACACCATGACACTTCCAATTCAGACTAAATAAGGACAAAAATCCCTCCTCCATTCAGGAAGGTGGAGTTGGTTTGAAAATCAGAGAATTCCAAACACCCCTCCCCAATGAATATTCTGCACATACATTTTTACACTCTGTGTAACCAACCTGCCAAAAAGACTCGGGGCAGCTGCTCACCTAAGCCGATCCTTTTCTCCCCTTGGGAGTGTACTAACCATCCCTTAATAAATCCTCACTTTACTTTCTTAATCTATGCATCTTGTCTCTGAGTTCTTTTAGGAACGGGACAAGAACCTGGACACCAGCTACATCTACCAGCAACAGTGCTATATGAATGAAGATAAGTATGGACTGAAAAGGCTGAAACAAATAGCTTTAAAAAAAAAAAAAAAAAGACTCACATTACATTACAAAGATGGCACTATACTACAGTGAGTAAAGATGTTTTTTGGAACATTGTGCTGGTTGAGTTACATAAGCACATGATAAAAAATAAAACTTTATCCCTATTTCAATGATAAGTACATAAAATTTATTGCAGACTGTTAATATAATTCTGTACAGGAGAACAATAAGCATTATACAAGATCATTTTTGAGAATAGTTTGATCATGTTGAGGTAAGGAAACCCTTTTTATGTAGGCCACAGACAAGAAGACCCATACATAAAAACATTGATAAAATGGACCAAATGAAAATTTAAAATTCTGTTCATTAGAAGACACTATTTAGTTGGAAAGTCTGAGAAGACAATATGCAAAACACAAAGGTACAAAGAATTCAGGATATATGAAGAACTTCCATAAATCTGTAAGAACACAAACAATATAACAGAAAAGTGAACATGAGATTTGAATAAGCATTTCAGAAAGCTAACATTCACTAAACAAACTGAAAGATATCAGATATTATTAATATCTAGGAAAATATAAATAAAACCAAAGTGCAAATTAAATCACACCGGGGGACGGAATTTGAAAAAAAAAGAAAGAAAGAAAGAAAAGAACCTGGTGGAAAAAAAAAAAAAAGAAAAGAAAAGAACCTGGTAATACCAGCTGTGGAAAGAACTGTGGCATATTTCTGATGTGTGATGAATAAATAAACCTACTTGACACACAATGTATGAGAGGGTGAAGGCAAATACAAAACATTTGTAATGAATGATTCCATTCAAATAAAAATTGGCCAAAATGAATGTATCAAAGCTATACAAAATCAATAAAATGAAAGATTACAGGCATTGGACACCAACCAAGTGGAAACTGCCAGACTTGAGAGAAGGAAGCCATAGGGTCGGAGCCTCATATTCACCTCAGCCTTCCCTTCAGAGAACTTTCCCAACTATGGCAGAGGGATATAGAACCCAAGCATGAGTGCCAGCATCACTGGGAAGGAAAAAAGGCTAAGATATTTCAGGAAGGACAATAAAGTAAAGGCAGATGCATACAAGAAGCCCAAAATTCTGTGTAAAAACTGACTTCAGATATTTGGCTGGCTTCTGAGCTGTCCATGTATGAGATGAAACAATGCAATTCTAGCAGAGATTAACAGCTAGGAGGAAGAGCACTAAATAAAGAGAAAATTAAAGAAAATATGGATAAATGAGTTAAAATTATGGAGAATTTCAACAGATGATTAACATCCACCCCAAAAAGTCAAATAAATATTTTGTTAAATAAATACAATAACTAAAATTAAGAACTTATTAGATGTAATTAACAGCAGACTAAGTAAAGAGGATGAAAATTTATAAACAAAAAGATGAACAACTGAAAATGTTTAAACAGAAATACAGAGAAAAAAGAGAAAAAAGAGAAATGACATTGTCAACAAGTCAAGACATGTGCAATCAGAAGACAGAGATAATGGAGTTATGGGAAAGATCTATGTGTCCATCTGGATGACAGTGTACAGGGGTGTTTCTATGGGTAATATTTCATTGAATTGTACCCTTGAGATTTGTGCACTTCATTAAATATAATTTATAACCAATTAAAATAAACACAATGAAACTTTATAAGTATCAAGTTATTTGTAATATTTGAGCCAATCATACCTTTTAATGGGGTACAGTTGAGGGCAGCAACTATACAGGTTCTCAGATAAAAGCTGAAAGGGATATAGAGAAAAGTAAGGTCAAATTTCTAGAGTAAAAAAAGTAAAGTAGGACTGTGAAATTGACAAATTTAAGATTTGCTATGTCCAGTAATTACAAGCAAACCTATTGGCTGATGACATAGAGCAATTTATATGATTAATGAAGTCTGCATTTGAATTGCAAAATACTTAAGTTTATTTGGTGGACCAACTCACTGAACCAAAGAATAAGTCTAACCACAGACATCAATATTTCATCTGGCTATTGTTCTCTTCTTGTATATGCATAAATTCTCATGAAGAAGCATGCCTATTATTTATGTTTGAAAATGTTCATAGAGTTAAAAGTAAACTTGTAACAGATGATGTAATGGCAAGTATTCATAAAGTGAAGGGAGACACAGAAAAAGCTGCATGATTTCAACAAAATTCTGACAGAAAAAAATAACTTGATCCTACTCAAGCATATTATATTTGTACACTGAGGAAAATGTAAAGATCTTAGAATATGGGTCTCCTGGAAGGCAACAGTCTGTTGACAAAAGAAAACAAAGCAATGAATACATTAAGAATCTGAAAGAAGAGCATATTGACAGAGGATGATTAGAAAAGACTTCATAGAGGTGATAATACTCAATTTGAATACAGGAGGTCCGAGGTGGAGGCTGGTATGTAAGTAAAAAATAGAAGATTAATTTGAAGGACAATGGTGAGCATTAGCTTACAAAGTAGCTTGGATGGTACAGATAGCAGCAAATTTATTATCTAGAAATTATGGCAATGAAAAAAAAACCTTTGAGATATTTATAATGAGAGATTTAGTAGTACTGGACATAACTTACTGGAAGTATTTATTTTCCTTAAGGCCTCAAAATATGGAACATTAATTTGTGTTTTATGTTTTGTTTTATTTTGGTTTTTTTTTTTTTCTGTGTGTAAATCTTAAGTGTTCTTTTTGCATCAGATGTAAATATTTGTGAGTTTTATGCAAGTGACTTTATGCATGTGCATTTGGCTGGCTCTGTCTCAAACCAAAATACTTTATAGGAATATTGACACTTTTTTCCAATAATGCTTAATTTCCCCTTGCATCTGAGAATTTTAGAGTTGGTTTTGTGTTTATTTGCTTAGACAGACAGAACAAATACACTAATCAGCTTTGAATGTGAATTGTGAATGTGTTTAATGCTGGAGGATTTTTCATGATATTATTTCTAAAGATAATCAGTTTTCCTCAGGTGAATGGCTATTCATTAACTTAATTAGCTTATGTAGGAAGTGCAAAAGACGGAAAAGTGGGTGGCCAGTGGAAAGTACTTCACATAAAGCAAGGGAAAGCTTTTTACTGTAAAATAAAATAAAATAATTTTTTTAAAAAACTTTGAGTTTATAAGACCATTTATTTCACCATTGGGAAACCAATTATCCCCAGACTAGAACTCTTACCTTGGAGGAAAGAAAGGAAACCAAAACAAAAGAAACAGATGTGTTGAACTCTTATTATGTGCCAGGAATTGACCTAGGAGGTTATAATACACTACAATGCTGTAAAACATTTCACTTAGTTCTCATTATCACTTTGGGAAATAGAACTGTCATTCCCATTTTACACATGGGAAGAAAGTTCAGTAGGAGTAAAGCTGCTTGGACAAGTAGCAGGGTTTAAATGTTAAAGTGGCCAAGTGTCAGAATTCCTCTGGGAGAAGTCTGCAGTCACTTAAGTCAGTAGCCCTGCCCAGAAGCTCTCCTGTGTGTCCTAGAGACAGGAGAGTCTGAGACTTACACTTCTTTTGTCACCCCTCCATCCTGCAGATACTTTCAAAACACTTGGAGTAAGTGGAAAAATCACTAAAACACAATCTATTTCTGTGCCATCTTTACCTTTGAGTAATTCACACAAGTGTGACTACTTCCAGCTGATTTGTCTTCCACTTCACTAATTTCCCCCATTTTCTTGTGACTGTGGATGCCTAATATGATATCAGATTGATCTACTGAATTATTATTTTCAGTTCTAGAATATCCTATTGATTCCTATGTTATCAGTCCTGGTTTCCCCTGTAATTTTCTATGTTTATCTCTGTTTTCCTTGATATACAAACCATACCTATCGTAACATCCCTGCATAAAACTTCCATACTTAAACCCTCTTTGGATTTACTTCTATTTTCTTTTAGTCATTTGGATCATTTTTAAGCATGCCATATAAGTTTAAATTGCATACAGCATATTGAGTCTGAAATTTCATTAAGTTTCCAGAAGATACTGTCTTCTCCCATGGAGGATTAATTTTTTCTTTTGCCATGCAGAAAGGACATAGGTAGGTCATTTCTTCCTGCCAAAGGTTGGTTTTATGCTTTTTCAAAGGATACAGTATCTCATCTTAACCCTTTCTTCTAGGTCTTGGCAATTCTAAGATGTGGCCCTTCCTAGGTATCAACTGACAAAATGGGATTTTATAATCCTCCATTTTTGCAGGGTTTGAACTCAACCTCTGCCCTTTAGCATCATGCACCCGCTAAAATTTCTACTCAGAACTTCAGCCCCTCAAATGCCACTTTCTACTAGGTTTCCACCAGTATAGTCCTGCACATTTCCACTTCAGGATCAGTAAAATGCTAGAGGGGAGTTTGCACACACAGCCTGAGGCTCGTGTTGGTGAATTCCCTCCTCCCCCAGTGTTAAAACATAAACTAGGAAGAAAGTGGTAGAATATTTGTAGAAAGGTAAATATTATGATGTGATTTATGTAAAAAATGAATAAAGATAAATAAAATAAAATCACCCTCACTACTGCTGTGTAGAAAAGGGATGGTATGTTGTTAGTGTGAACAAGAATGGAGGAAGGAGAATCATTAGAAAAATGTAATCACTCTGTGAGATCTGATCCTGGCTTAGTTTTAGGCTGAAGAGATTAAAGATGGAAAAATACAGATACTTGTATATTTTGAAATTATAACCCAGCTTGGCTGTGGTATTGAATGTAAGGGATAGGGGAAAAGGGGAAACCAAGAGTAGTATTTAGCTTTTACTCATAAAATTATATTTGAATACCACAAATTACATTTAAAATACAGCAATTTAATAAGACTTCTAAGTATTGATAAAAATTAATTTGAAAGTATCTTTATACTTGTGCCACTGAACTGTAGATATAATCTAATGCTGTATTTATTTACTGTTGCCTTCAATACTATTTTCATTAAATACTCTAATAAAAAAGTATGCAAGCATTTCCATTTGAGAGGTTAACTGCTGGTCAATAAAGCCAAGCAAAATTGATTCAAATGTACAACATGAAATGAAAAGCATAGAACATAAATTATGCAGCAATCATGTATAATTAATCATCAAGTGTAATTTTCAACAGTCCTCCAAGGTAAGATTCCACTGATGATAGTTGCAACTGCTGAGATCTGTGTCTTTGTTTGGAAAAATAAAAAGATAAAGTGTTTATGATGCAATATTCTAAAGTGTAAATCAGATAGTGTTTGAATAATTAAAGAATTTCTTTCTTCCTAATTCAAGGTATTTTAATAATTGTGAGAACTTTAAGTTTTGAAAAGTTCAGAACGAATTACATAAACTTGATCTATTTTTAAACTGATCCATATAATGGCAAATAACTTAATTATTAGGTTCAAAACCAAACCAATAATAAATGCAATATTTCCTATGAATTTTTTGGGAACTTCTCTTCCTCCCTTGTTCTCATATACTCCTTTGATTCTAAATTATCTTTTCCTCTCTAGTTCTCTTATACGCCTTTGATTCTAAATTAATAAGAGAATGTCACAGATTCTCCTCAATAATTTGGATACACCATTGCTGGCAATATGTTCTGAATAATCTTTTTCATGCAGAACTCGTTGCTCACAGGACAAGGAGACTGTCAGAAAGGCTTGCTTCCAGGCAGAGAGCCAGGTAGGTGAGGGGCAGACAGCAGGCCATCACTAGAAGTGCCCTAGAAATCTAGAAATCATGGCCAGGATCCAGGTGGCAGGATACCAGTTACAGTCCAGGGGAATCAGAGTACTGGTCAAATTAGCAAAACCAAGACAGGAACAAACAGAGGGATCCAGTTCCCATAACAAAAGCATGGAGAACGTATCTTGGCATCTAGAATAAAACCCAGCTATAATAATTAGAAAACCATCAGGCCCAAAGAGAAAAAAAGAGAAATTAAGAGCTAAAGAGTTGTGTAAGATGTGCCTAACTAAACTTTTGGTGTAGACTTAGGCCCAGAGACAAGTTTATGACTTGCAGGTGAAAATTAAACTTTTCCAGTTATGAGGCAAAAAAGGGATTCCAGATAGATTCTTCCATGTTATATTTCAATGAGCAAATGATACTCAGGAATAATGTCAAAAACACATATTCACAAATAAGTAAATAAATATTTAAATTGGCGATAAAATATTTACAAAAATAATAAAAGAATTCTTCACTGTTTACAACCTGTAAAGAGTCAGATAATTTTGTTTCTAGTAATATGCCTGGCTAGATGTCTTAACACATTCTGTCTCTGAAAAATCACTCAAAATATTTTATGTAATTTTGGGTAACACATGAAAGAACTGGCTTGAGAATAAGTGAAAGTTGGAACACAAGCAGGAAAGGACAGCAGTGAGCATAGAGATGAGCAGAGAACTGAAGTTACTATTGCTCAGACGGTGGTGGCAAAACTTGTTAACGTTGACTTTTGAGAGTTGGTTTGCAGAACACAGTGCCCGGACACTACTCTAGTTGGGGACTCTCACAGGAAGCCATCTTCCATATAGCTGAGACTTCCATAAATTGGGACTCACCATCAATGTGAGGTTCACCCAGGAGTAAATGCATCATCCTGGAGGTTATACCTTCAAAGAACTAAAAGGTTAAATGTCAAGCTGGAATCCTGTACTCAATGAATATGTATTTCAAGAACAAGTATAAAATAAAGACAACTTCAGGTTTAAAAAAAAAAAAAAAGGAGACTACAGTAGTAGACCTTACTGAAGAAGTTCTGCACATGTACTTTAGGCAGAAAGTAATCCAAGCAGGAAGATCTGAGATACAAATGGGAAGAAATAGCTAAAAATGAGGTAAACATTTTGATATATCTGAATGCATATTAACTATATACAACAAAATTAACAATTGCTTCCTTGATCATGGACATAAATTATACTTTCTTAAAAGTAAAATTAAAAATAAATGAGATAAAAGAAACAAAAATAAAACAATCAAGCAGAGACATAGACATAGATTATGAAACAAAGATTGTGAGTAATCAAGTTCTCTGCTCCAGAATGAAAATAATGAAAATTAACAAGTTTTACAATAAAAAAACCATGATAAAGTGAAAGTACACAATATACTATTGACAGTAGCACACAAATGTGATATGTGAATAATAAAATCAATAATTACATAATTATACAATATAAATTATTATATATAATGAATAGATAAAGAATTAAGAAGGAATAAATAAATGAAGAGATATATCATGTTACAGACCGGAAGAATAATAAAGAGGGTAATTTCTCCATAATTAGTTTCCATACCATGTGTTGTACTGATACAACTCCAATCATAATCACTTCAGGTGATCTTGTGGACACTGACAAGGAGATTCTAAAATTCTTCTCTAATAAAAATAAGATAGTAGCACTATCTCTAATAGATATGAAGACATTATAAAACCTACAATAAATTCTTAGACACAGTAAACAGAGCACTGGGACAGAACAGAGAATTCAAAAACAGACACAGGCATAACGTGAACACACTATTTACACAGATAAATGAGTAAAGGGTTAATTTCTCAGTGGATGCAAAAACAAGTAGGTGGAAAGAAAAAATGAGAAAAAAAAATGGTGCTGGACACCTACTTCATTCCCACATATAGAGTCAATTTCAGATGAAATAAAGATGTAACATGTAAAGGGAAACCTTTGGAAGATAATAATGGAAAAAATATTCATTCAAGTTAAGGATGTATTTTAAAAGACACACATGCACTAACAAAAAGGAAAATTTTGATAACTTTGAGGACATTAAGATAAGGACTTCTGCTCATCAAATGACATCAAAACAACTATAAAACACATTACAGATCAGAGAAGATATTTGCTCTAAAAAGCCTAATAAAAGACTGGTATACATCATACATAAGAACTCCTATAAAGCAGCATTTTGCTATACACCAGAAATTGACACAACATTGTAAACTGACTATACTTCAATAAAAATTTAAAAAAAGAACTTCTATAAAGCATAATAAAAAAAATGATACTATTTATAAAAAATAGTATACAGGAACGTAAATTGATGAAGTGGAACTACATATGTCAACATGGATGAATCCCAAATGGAATATTTAGTGAGAAAAGCAGGTTATAAAAGAATTCATACAGTGTGTTTTTAATTGGCTAACACTAAAAAAGGTCACAGTTAAACTATTTGTTTAAGGTTGAATACATGGGTTCTAAAACTCTAAAGTAATGGTATAATCATTACAAAAATGAGGATATTGGCTAACTCAGAGACAAAAGAAAATGTTCTGAGCTAGGAAATATAGGAAGGTTTCTGGGATATACTTGATAGAGTTATTAGATTTATATTTTTGTCTTTAATTGTCCCTTTTATATATTTTAATTTAAATTATCATTTATAAATTATGAATTCATTGTTCTTTAAAAAGAAAATGGACGAATTAAAATAATATTCATCCCTTTATTTATTCAATAATTCTTCTATTAAAACAGATATGCCATAATAGATTCCACGAAGTCAGCATAAGTGAATTTTGGCATGTTCTTGTTACACCAAGAGTAGCACATATTAACAATTACCTGAGATATATTTAAATATATTATAACAAATGATAACCATATGTACATATTAAATGCTATTCCATGTTAGCTTGTGTTGTTTTTAATTATTCAATTCCTTCTGCCTTGTGACAGAGGATGGGCACAATATTTCCTTGTATTAAATTGATATTGGTCGTGGTCATGACTTGTTTTGGCCAAAGGAATATGGAAAGAAGTGACAGTATAATAGTTATGAGCCAAAGTCATAATAGATATTATGTCTTTTATCACAACTACTTTGTGGTACTGTAATCTGCTATGAAAGGGCGTGTCTCAGATTTCTACCTGGTTTAAGGAGATATATCTACAGTCCAGACCAGACCAGCCCGATAGGTTCATGAATAAGAAATAAATACCAATTGTTAAAAGCCACCAAGTGTGGGGTGACTTGTTTCACAACATCATTGCAGGAACAGCTGACTAGGATATATTGGTAAAATCAGATGGAAAAGATTAATTCTGCCATTAGTGAAAAGTGTTAATTTAAGCAAGGCATGACAAAGGGGATGGCACTTCACCTGAACCTTCAATGACAAGTTGACTTCGGACTGAATTGCCTAGCTCCTTATCTTACATTTACCAATTTAATCAGTGTAATGGAGTATGAATATTTATTGACTGGTACCTTAAATTACACTGATAGCAAGTTTAGAGAAAAAACTTCGGGGAAAGTCCTTCCAAAACAATTCTCAGTGAGGTGACGGCTGATACAACAAAGTTTACTGTGTGTTTCTTAAAAATAGCAAAGCCATTTTGTAAAATAGTTATTTCCAATAATGTAGCAGCTCCCTAAATCAGTTTGGAATTTATGATGCAACTCTCTGGAACACTATGGTCTTATGTGTTTTCATATCAGTTTGTCTCAATAACCACCAACTACCCCAACTGTCACCCACTAGGCTACATCCCTCTAACACATTCTCAAAGCCCTGTCCACCTCTTTATCTCTGCAGTCACAGGTGTAATACAAAGTGATTTGCATAAATATTTGTGTAGTGTTTTTCTTTCCTTCTCTAATGAGTTCTAAAATGGGTACAGAGACTAAATCTGACTTGATCCCTACTATAAAATGCCTGGAGTATGAATGGCATTCAATAAATATTTATTTAAGAAGTCCATCAATAAATAAAAGAGCACAGGCTTTTACTGCAGATAATCTGGGTATGAAAATCTATTATGTATTTCACTAAATTTGGATCTTAGAGAATTTATTTATTTATATCTTCAGTAGTCTCAGTTTTGTCCTATGCAAATTCAATTTAATGAGAATTGCAGAAACAGATGTAAGCACACCATATAAATGTTAGTTCTCATTACTATTTAACTGATTTGTAGTACATGTAGGAATTTAGGAAAGAGGAGAGATTTATACAGTCTTTTGCCAATTCAATTTACTGTTAAAGCTCAGAGGAAAACACTCCTTACGCAGGTATAACGACATTTGAATGAACAATATGTCTTCTGCTGCATAAATAATTGGTTTCTGTATGACCATTGCAAGTGTAGCTCTAACAGTAGGTTTCTATAATTGGTCTATGTATTCATTGTTTGTATTACCTAAACATTACTTTTCTGTGGTTATTTTGCTTACCTGAAGCATTAACAAAGGACACAAATGGAAGTAAAAGAGTTCAGAAAGAACTTTCTTTCAAACAATTAAATTTCTCTTAAGAAATATGTTTTTGCATTTCATTCTATAATTAACAGCACTTAGTTTGTCCTGAGAATTAGATATTTGGCTGCCTCTTCCCATCTATCTTCTAGAAAGTGAGTTTTCCCACATTTTCACCTCTGCCCTCTCATGATCACCCTTCATTATAAAATAGTTTTCTCATCATCTTCAACCTGCCCGACAATTTAGGAAGCAGTAATAAGAAGGCTGGAGTTTATTTGTTAAATTGTTTGCTTGAATTATGCAGCAGTGCCTTGCTGTGCTTTAATTTAAACTAATAGTATTTCTTCTAATGCTATTACACAAATAGAACACTAATAATTTAGCCTTTGTCTGCCCCCCACTTGTTTTCAAAGTATGAGGTTATATATTTGAGGTGGAAAAAAGCAGAAATTTACATGTTTTCTTTAGCTATGGAAAGAATTGCCGTTCTTCCCTAATATCTTCAGGCTACTTTATGTGCAAGAAATCTCTAAACTCTATAAACGTTGTCTTTTCTGTTCATGGAGAATACAGCTAGGGAGTTATATGAATGAGACATAAAGATAGCTATGGCTTTACTCCTACAAGTGAAGGCAATTCAAAGACAGTTTTTTTCCCTAAAACAGAATTACATTCATTTATCTATCTATTCATTATTTATAAACCATACATTTACTCATGTTGACTGTTACAGTTCAATATATTCTGACAAATACCTAAAGAGTATGTTACACCACAACCACAAACTATATGAGAATTACTCTATTACCCCAAACAATTCCTTCATGCTGCCTTTTCTAGTCAACCACTTATTCCGCAACCTCTGAAAAACATTGAGATGTTCTCCATAATTCAAACTTAAGAAGAAACATTTTTAAAAGAATATGGATACTTATTACAAGACTTTGCTATTGCCAGTCTGTTTAAAATTTGTAGATTTTTCACTTCTTTTGCATCTAATCCAAAGCCAGTAATTTTATGAGACTTACATTTAATCAGCATTCCCAGACTGAGGATCCACATAACATATTTCTGCAGGGTATGACTAGGTGTGCTATGAAAAAAAAGTGTTTCTTGTTCGAGTAGGTTTAGAAATCTTCGAATTAAACAATCTTTTTCTTAGGATCTCTCCTTCATATATTCACAATAAAATGTGTACAGCATGGTTTCTGTTGATCATTTGGATGCAGAAGCAAACAACAGGCAGATGTGAGATACATAGATTTATTCCATTTAGAAATACAGTAGATAAAAACCAAGGAAGAAAACACATTGAGTTTTGTGCATCAAAAAATACTGAGGATCTATAGAAATTCAACCAGAAATTCAAAGTCATATATAACATAAACAGATGTAAAGCAGTCTATATTAAAGTGTGTGGAAGGAAAGAACTTCCTGTACGTCCTTAGGATTATGGAGACTCAGACCAGAAGCATTAACCCAGTGTCTGAAGCTGGGATTCAAAATTAGTAATCTGTAATGTCCTTGTGCACATCAGCACAACACAGGCAACAGAAAGTGTCACTGGTATAGACTGAACTGAATGGAGTCTCATACCCATAATGAAATGTTGGAAATTGATAGTTATTTTTATTTGGCATGAGTGAATATTTGTTTCTCTGTTATAAATTAGTAAATTTACACTTATATGATGTCAGTGAGTAAAGTTCTTTAAAATGTATTTTCTCAGAGTGGTAATAAGATTTTGCAAATGTAATTACCAGTTTCAAGTTAGTACTATTTTTCCCAATTTGAGGTGGAGGGGACAAAGGAGGGACTGACAGTACATTCTGATGCTGTACTTTTGATAAATTGATATTACTTATCTTTTATATGAATATCTTTGATAAAAATGAAAAACATTTACATCAGCTTTAATATTATAGAAATTCATAGTTGTTTTTAAAATTGAGCATAACAGGTCAACTACAAGTCTAGTCAATTTTATGATTTGTAAATAAAGGATTAATTGCTATGAGAACTGCTTTCCTACTATGTATAATAAGAAACAGGGCTTATATGAAACAGTAATTTTCAGACATTGAACTACAGGTATTGGAGGACTTTTTCTGCCTGATTGAAAAGATAAAAAGAAAATGAGGTAAATCTAGGATTTCCATTGCTTAATCACTGAGTCATTTTGGGGGCCACAGAGCATGAAGTTGAGGAGATCAAGATGAGATCTTGGGAAAGCCAAGCCAGATAGAATTTATAGGTCATAATACTGTATAAGAGGAGTTTCACAGAGAGGGCAGAAGGGAGGGAAGGAGAGAGAGAGAGAGAGAGAGAGAAGGGGAAGAAGAGAAGAAGGAGTAGGAGGAGTAAGAGAAAGAGAAGGACGAGGATAAGGACAAGGAGGAGAAGGAAAAAACAAGAAGAAGGAGGAGAAAGGGAAGGGAAGGGAAGGGAAGGAAAAGGAAGATGAGGGAAAGGGAAGAGAGAAGGGAAGAGAGGGAGAGAGAACACGATGTTTAGCTGTGCCTGGATGGGAGGAAATACTCTGAGGCTGGTCAAAAGAAAACTAGGACTAAAAGATGTCACAAAGGATGGGAAATGTTTCATGATCACTGCACTTGGTGTGGAGAGATCTCTTAATACATGAGTCTTTGGACAGAACCAAAACAAAGTTTAAACAAGTCTCCAAAAGATAAAACTGATCTGCAAATTACTGAATTGTATTCTGGAACAAATTTCAGCACTGTTTAATAGAATACTAACTTATTTAGCACCCAATAATGTTAAATCCACAATATTTGCAATGAAATCAATAAAATTACCAGGCACACAAAGAGGCTGAAAATATGACTATAATGGGGATTTTAATAAACCAATATAAACTGAGCCAAGATTCAATATTGTTAAGTGATCAGTTCTCTTCCCCTTGAAGATTTACTGGGGTTAAGAGGACTGTAGCACCCTGTAAAATGCCCTGATTGTTATGACCTTTTCTGTTCCAACCAGTTTTTCTATAAAACCTCAAGACACCAAGATGGGCCCATAGTCTTTAAGGCACTAACCTGTTGTGACTCCCTTTGCTGGGCAAAGCAATAAAGCTGCTCTTTTCTTTGCTCCCAAAATTCTGCCTCCAAGTCTGAATTCGCTTTTTGGTAACTAAAATAATTTAGCAGTTTCTCTTAATGTTAAACACAAATTCACTACACGACCCAGCAACAGTACCTCTAGGTGGTTTGCCCATAAAAACGGAAATATATCCACAAACTAGAAGCATCCCTGAATGTCTGCAAACTTCTAAATAAAAAGGTTAAAAACTGTGATAAATATATTTGATGGAATAATTCTCACCAATAAAATACATAAGCTACGTATACAAACACTATAATCAATCTCCAAAAGATAAGCTAAGAGAAATTAGTCAGACTCATATTACATAGAGTATGATTTCATTTATATGAAATTCCAAAAAATGAAAAACAAAACTACAAAGACAGAAAGTAGATCAGTGGTTGCCAGGTTCCAGAACTGAGGGCTGAGGATTAAATGCAAAGCAGTTTGGGTGAAATTTTTGTTGTGACATAAATATCATGACTGTGTAGCGGTTATGTGACTATACAGATTTATAAAACTTATTAAATTATATACTTAAAAGGAGTGATTTTTACGTATCCAATTTTTTTTGAAGTTTATTTTTTAGAGCTATTTTAAGTTCATGGAAAAATTGGGGCTAAGGCACAGAAATTTTCCATATATCCCCTGACACCGTACATGCAAAACCTCCCTCATTAACAAATGTACCAATGAGAATGGTACATTTGTTATCACCGATGACCCTACATTGACACATCATCATCATTCAAAGTCCATAGTTGACATTACTCTTCACTTTTGGTGGTGTACGTTCTGTGGGTTTGTGGGACAAATGTATAATGACACGTATCCATCCCTAAGGCATCATACAGGGTAGTTTCACTGTCCTAAAAATCCTCTGTGCTCTGCTTATTCATCCTTCTCACCATCCCCAAACTCTGGTAACCACTGGGATTGATCTTTTTACTGATTTCATAGTTTTATCTTTTCCAGAATGTCACAGAGTTGGAATCATATAAAATGTAGTCTTTTCAGATTGGTATCTCTTCCTAAGACAGATGAGCATGACTGAAGTTTACCAGAAAGCTCTTGGGATCAACTCCCCCAGAGGGCAAGAAATAAAGCAAGACTGGGCAGAGGGAAGCTTGAACTACCTAGAAGGAACTCTGGGCATAGGACGTCCTTCAGGCTTGTCCTGAGTTTAGACAATGGGCTGGATTGGCAACCGACACGGAGCAATCAGATGTGGCCCAGCCTAGGAAAGCATCTCCAGGCACCTTGATCTTGGGCTTCCCCAGCCTCCAGAACTGTGAGAAATTAATGTCTGTATGATTAAGCCGCCCAGTCTATGGTATTTAGTCATAGGAACCCAAGTTGATTAAGACAAAGTATTATTTGTGACATAATGTTTTTGTTCACAAGCAGAAAAGAATATATATTTTTACAGAAATAAAAATTATTTTCTAGTTTATCAAATTCTCTCTCAATTTTACTAAAATTAAGTCAGATTCTTATAAGTTATCCTGTCTTACGAACAAGACAATATAGTATATAATATATATGATTAATTATATTTTTCAAATTGTTCATAACCTTATTTTTTATCTGCTTGAAAGAGACTTAAATCTTCTTGACATAGTTTATGTCAGATTCCCTTTATTTTTATACTTTGCCTTTTATACTTCATTGCAGGTGCCGTTAGGTATATAAGTTTATAATTGTTATAGCCTATTAGTGAACTATGCTTTTATCCTTAAAATTATTCTCTTTACCTCAAGATTTAAATAAAGGATAAGTCATGGATTGGGGGAAAATATTTGCAAATCATATATTTTTAAAAATGTGTATGCAGAGTATATTAAAAAGTTTACAACTCAATAATAAGATAAACAACTTTAAAATGGACAAAATAATTAAATAAACATTTAAAGAGAGAAAATATATGAATAGCTAAAAATGCAGGAAAACATTCAATATCATTAATTATTAGGAAAATGCATATTAAAACCACAATGAAATATTCTTGCACACAAGTATACACACATGGATGACGATAATTTAAAAAGATATTTTAGTTAATATGTAACCAATTTTGCTCACATATTTATATAGCTATTATAATTAAGCCTTTATTACATGCCTGATGCCCACCTTTGATCAACATAAAGCATATTTCTTTTCCAGGCCCCAAAGATTCTAGAATATCTGACAGGCCGCAAAGCCAAATTTAATCTCCACAAACCATCGACTGCTCAGCTTCGAATATTTTGGGGGACAAGAGTATTACATCGTGGAAGACAGTTAAGCACAAATTGAACCAAAGTGGTCTCTTTATAACTCACATTTTGCACCAAAGAGCTTTTGCTTTCTCATCATTTAACACTGGAAAGCACTATTTGTCCATATTTTTCAAGACTACATGCAATACATAATATTCTAGAATACGGTGACAGGTTTATGTGGTTAGAATTCTCTCTCAGGCATTACCATATCGAATTCTTCCCAAGGGTCTGATACTTTCAGGACTTTTATTCTTATTCAAATACGCCCTGGAAGTCTACTCTAAGCTGATTCTGTGAAAAGTGAATATGACTACAAAAGGCAACACGATTCTATGTTGAACGGAACAGTAGCTGATACCTCTGAAATGCAGTACGTATCTTCCCCAAGCAAGGAGTTTTTTTCTTTCCTTTGCTATATATACAAATCTGATGCACATGGTTAACATTTTTATATATCAAAATGGCTCTGAGGGTACAACACAGGAGACTACCAAGTACAGAGAATTCAGTTCTTACCCTGGGCATATAAAATGCTCAACTTAAGGCATTTTCTGAAAGAAAAGAAAGAGCAAAATCAACTCATGCACAGAAAGGAGATTTTACATAATCAGGAGTTAGGAGTGAGCATGTGGAAATAAAGCAAGAGAATACATCTCTGAAAAAGAGTCCCCGTATTGCCAGCTACCCTGTGATCACTGGGCTAAATCCAGAAGAGAGAGCAGATAGTCTGGTATAGTGGGGTGATTAATATTCTCTCCAAAGATGTCCACATCCTAATCCCTGGAGCCCGTGAATGTGTTATTTCCCATTGTAAAAGGAGCTTTGCAGATGTGATTAAGGATTCTTCAGATGGAGATATTATCTTAGATTATCTGGAGGGGCCTAATGTAATCACAAGGGTCCTCATAAGAGTGAGGCAGAAGGATCAGAGTCAGTGGTAATAGATGTGACTATGGAAATAAGAGGTTGGGGGATTTGAGAAATAGGCCATAAGCCAAGGAATGAAGGTGATATTTAAGAAGCTGAAAAAAGCAACCAAAAAAAGGTTCTCCTCTGAAGTCTCTAGAGATAACTCAGCCCTGCTAACATCTTGGCTTTTGATTTCTGATCTCCAGAACTAAGAGAATAAATCTGTGTTGTTTTAAGCCACTAAATTTATCATAATGTATTACATCATTAACAGGAACTAACTGATTCAACAAAAACAAGCTGTACCATGATTCCAAGTAGAATCTGTTGAGGAAACAAGCACATAGAGAACCTCCATGAGCTGACCTGGAGTGGGAAAAGTATAGCAGAAAACAGAATTACAGAAAAACAATGTTCTGAGATTATGTTTTCTGCTACCTAGCTGAATGGATGCTAATAAAAGAAATGAAGTTTAATTATAGATAAAGAAAGGGTTTTGCATTAAGTAGCCAAGCTTTATTCTGACTAGTCTGTTTTATTCTTTGGCCTGGTTAATTTAAGTTACAATTTGGAGAAAACAGATACTTTAGCTTTGTCTTAAATAGCTCATTATCAGTTTTCTTTCAGACATTTAAAAAAAAGAATATGTTGAAATATTTAAACTGAAACAGGTGTTTCTAACTGAAAGTTTCATCTTTTACTGGTAGACTAGAGTAAAAGAGTATTTTGGGAAATAAGACACTTAACTTGTCGTTCAATTTCCATTATGAGAAGAATCTTGATGAGTTCCTTGAATGTCTTATTAAGATTAAATATTCAGTGGTTGTTGTATTTGCTCCTCATTGTATTATGGAATGCATAAGATTGTTTGCTATAGTGAAGTGGCAATATCTAGAATGACTTAAGTAACAATCTTCCTTGATTCAGGATCAGAAGCCAATCAATATACATAAACAATATTAAGTAATGAATACTGCTTATCTATCTTTAATTTAGCTTTTGTAAAATCTATATGAAATAATTTACGGACTATTCATTTGCAAATGCCCCAATGTCCTTTTTATTCCATTCAGTAAAAAGATATGATACTCATTCATCAGAAACTTACACCTATTAGCACTGTTTATATTTTAAGCTTTAATTTCAGTTTTCTGTGTAAATATTTTAGTTCTTGTTAAATAAATCAGAGGCAGACAGATGAAGGTAGAAAAAAAGCAAATATGAATAAGGGAGGTTCTGAGCACTTCTGAAACAGTAATCCGCTATTGTTATTAAACTCTTCCTTGTAAATTCATCCCCCATACACTCATACAAACATACAATCCATTGTCTACAGAAGAAATGAGATTAATATGTTAAAAACGAAGTTATAAATCTCCAATGGTTTTCTAGTCAATAAGATATAGATTACTTGCTCCCTGCCTGAAAACCTCCTCATCTTGTAGTACTTGACTAGTTTTCTAAACTTTCGCCACAGTGACCTTCAATCTGCTCATATTTAACTCATGGTTACATTTGTCAAATTTCCTATATTTAGAGTATTAAGCTCTTTTGGTATATACGAACCTTTTAAATACTTTTTTAAAGTATTAGTTGATTAATTTTGTATGTACATTATATAGAACAGTAAGTTCTTTGTATACTGAGAGACATTTTAGAGCATTTAAATATGCACTTGCAATTTTTTATTTCATTTTGCTTAACATTATAAAACAACATTGTGTCTGAATTTGGTAGTATTCTTTCACTGAGGGTAGTCTCATCAAAATAACACAATCAGATTCCTGTGGAGGGGAATAATAAAAAAAAATCAAGAGTCTGTTCTTTATGTAGAAATACATATTTCTACATTTGTTATAATAATATAGTCTGTTAAGTGATAGCAGGCATTCCTTATGGAATCAAAACTTTCTGTAATTTCAGATATAATTATTTTGCCCAGATTTGTAGTCAGTATGCCAGAAAAATCTGAATAAGATTGTATCTTATAATTTCTTTAGGTATCTGTTAACAAACTTCCAGAAATTTACCAATTTATAGCTCATAATTAAAAACAGAACATTGAGATGAACCTTTTTTCAGATATTTCAATAATTTTATTAAAATTATAAAATTTAATAAAATTATATTAAAATAAACAACTTAACCTTACACCTAAAACAAACAAAACCAAAGTTAGTAGAAGGAAAAAAAATCATAAAGATCAGACAGAAATAAATGAACAGATGTAAACATTCAAGACTTCAAAAGAACAGTATAAAAGATAAATGAAACTAAGAGATGGTTCTTTGAAAAGATAAAGAAAATTGATAAACCTTTAGCCAGACTTATCAAGAAAAAAAGGGAGAAGGCCCAAATCAATTAAATCAGAAATGAATAAGGGAAGTTATAACCACTACCACAGAAATACAAAGGATCATAAGAGACTACTACAAATAACTCTATGCCAGTAAAATGGACAACATAGAAAAAATGAACAAATTCTTAGAAATTGACCTATGACCTAATCAGGATGAAATAGAAAATATGAACAGACCAATTACCAGTAATGAAATTGAATCAGTTATTTAAAAACTCAACAAACAAAAGTCCAAGACCAGATGGCTTCACAGGTAAATTCTACAAAACACTTAGAGAAGAGTTAACACCTATCCTTCTGAAACTAATCCAAAAAATTTCAGAGGAAGGAACATTTCCAAACTGATTCTATGAGGCCATTAACACCTTATGACAAAGCCAGAAAAAAGACATCACCTAAAAAGAAAATTACAGGCCAATTTCATTGATAAACATCAATTCAAAAATCCCCATCAAAATATTAGCAAACTGAATCCAACAATACATTAAAAGAATCATACACTATGATTAAGTGGAATTTATCCCAGTGATGCAAGGATTTTTCAGTATCAGTAAATTAGTCAATGCAATATATCATATTATCAAAATGAAGAATAAAACCATATGATCATCTCAATAGATGCAGAAAAAGCTTTTGACAAAATTCAGCATCGCATTTATGACAAAAAACTCTCCAGAATGTAGGCATAGAGGGAACATACCTCAACATAATAAAGGCCATATATGACAAACCTACAGCTAACATCATACTCAACAGTGAAAAGTTGAAAGCATTTCCTCTAAGATCAAGATCAAAACAAGGATATCCACTCTTGCCACTTTTATTCAACATAATTTTGGGAGTCCTAGCCACAGCAATCAGAGAAGAAAAACAAATAAAAGGAATCCAAATTGGAAAAGAAGAAGTAAAACCGTAACTGTTTACAGATAAGACGATACTACACATAGAAAATCCTAAACATGTCACCAGAACACTATTAGAGCTCACCAATGAATTTGGTACAGTTGCAAGACATAAAAATGAACACATAGAAATCTGTTGCATTTCTATACACTAAAAATGAACCAACAGAAAGAGAAATTAAGGAAACAATCCCATTTATCGTCACATCAAAAAGAATAAAATATCTAATAATAAACCTCCCTAAGGAAGTAAAGGATCTGTACTCTGAAAACTATGACACTGATGAAAGAAATTGAAGATGACGCAGACAAATGGAAATATATACCATGTTCTTAGACTAGAAGAATTAATATTATTAAAATGCCCATACTACCCAGTGCAATCCACAGATTCAAAGCAATCCCTATCAAAATACCAATGGCCTTTTTTTTTTTTATAGAATTACAACCAATAATTTTTAAATTTGCATGGAAACACAAAAGACACCGAATATCCAAAGCAATCTTGAGAAAGAAGAACAAAGCTGGAGAAATCATGATCCCTGACTTCCAACTACTACAAAGTTACAGTAATCAAAACATTATGATATTAGCACCAAAACAGACACATAGATAAATGGAACAGAATAGAGAGCCCAGAAATAAATCCACACACTTAATGGCTAACTAATTTACAACAAATGAGGCAAGAATACACAATGGAGAAAAGATAATGAGCAGTGCTGGGAAAACTAGTCAGCTACATGTTAAAAAGAAAAAAAAAAAAGAAATTAAAACATTCCTTAACACCATGTACAAAAAGAAGCTCAACATAGATTAAAGACCTAAATATAAGACAAGAAACTATAAGCTCCTAGTGGAAAACATAGGCAGAACATTCTTTGACATAAATCACAGCAACATTTTTTTTGGATCTGTCTCCTAAAGCAAAGGAAATGAAAGCAAAAATAAACAAATGGGACCTAATTAAACTTAAAAGCTTTTGCACAGCAAAGGAAACCATCGACAAAATGAAAAGACAACTCACTGAATGGCAGAAAATTTTCTGAAATGATATACTCAACAAGGCGTTAATATCCAAAATATATGAATAGCTCATGCAACTCAACATCAAAAACACAAACAACTCAATTAAAAAATGGGCAGAAGTCCTGAATAGACATTTTTCTAAAGTGGAAATGCAGTGGCCAATTGGCAAAGGAAAGATGCTTAACATCACTAATCATTAGGGAAATGCAAATCAAAACCACAAGGAAATATCACTTCATGCCTGTCAGAATGGTTATTATCAAAAAGAACACAAATAACAAATGTTGGTGAGGATATGGAGAAAATGGGCCCTCATACCTGCTAGTGGGAATGTAAATTGATGCAGCCATTTTGGAGGTTTCTCAAAAAACTATAAATGGAACTATAATATGACCCAACAATTCCACTCTGGTGTATATATCCAAAAGAAGCAGAAACACTAATCTGAAAAGATATGTGTATCCCAATGTTAATAGCAACCTTATTTACAAGATATGGAAGCAACCTAGGTATCCATCAACAGATACAAGAATACAGAAGATGTATATATACACAATGGAATACTACTTGGCCATAAAAAGGCAATTTTGTCATTTGGAACAAGATAGATGGACTTGGAGGGTATTTTGCTAAGTGAAATAAGTCAGATAGAGGAAGAAGAACAGTGCATGATATCATTTATATGTGGAATCTAAAAAAACAATAAACTAGTGATTATAATAAAAAAAATAAAAGCAATAGACTCACAGATAGGGAGAACAAATTAATATTTACCAGTGGGGTAAGGGAAGAGCATCAATACGGGGGTAGGGGATCAAGAGGTACAAACTATTATGTATAAAATAACCTACAAGGATACACTGTACAACACAGGGAATATAGCCAATGTTCTATAACAAATATAAATGGAGTATAAACTTTAGAAGTTGTGAAACACTATATTGTTCACTTGTAACTTTCAAAATATTGTACATCAACTACATTTCAATAAAAAAGAGATAATACAACACTTTGAGGAAGAGGGAGCACTCATTGAGGAAAAAATGTCAGAATTTTGATCAAATGTAAATTCATGAAAAAGAATCGTGGCCATATTCATAAATCAGAACAAGGATATACAGCCAAAATGTCTTTCTAGTAACTCTTTGTAAATAAATTTGTGTAGAGGAATCTAAACAATTTGCTTCAATTTTCAGCTTAAAACTTTCTAAGACTTCAGAGTACTTAGTCAAGTATTTTTAATATATATTGGTCTAAATTTGTGATAGGTTTAGAAGCTTTATAATTCATAAAGATAAATGTTGGAGAACATTACAGGAAGCATCAACAGAAATAAAAGAACTAATAATCCTTCAAGAAATAGGAATTTTAATAAAACTTCTATTTAAGTACACAATCTATATCAAGTCAGGTTCACAATTAATAGTCAAATTTCTTTCATTGTCCATTCAAAATATATTTGTATGGCTGTCCTGATAGATTCTTAGTTAACATTTAGACCACTCTAATATTATCCACACATCTTATCCTTTATAAGTGTGTTTGTTTTAACCATATGCCACATGAAAGGAAAGAAAAATATAAGGGGCAACCCAATTTTAAGTATCCTTCACTGTTGCTTCTTTGATACTATGGTCTTCGTGGAAATTATAACCTTTGTGTAAGTGGGATTTTATTTGAGCACAATTCTTTGAACATAGGAAATAATAATAAAGTCATGAACAATTCTCATGTGGGTGAACTGTAATTGTTTTTTCCAATATATTTAAAGTACTAACTTAATAACAGGTACTTCTTATCATGGAATATATGATGTTATAAATGAGAGATTAAAAAATAAAAATAAAGTATGTAAAGCAGTAAAATAAAATGTCTGTAAGTAATCATCTGTTAATTCCAAATGTAAAGTCAGCACTCATATAAGAAATACGGCAGACTATTTATCACAAACCTACTCAAAAGTCAAAATTAAAAACAATCACAAATTGTATTCTTAACGTAATCATCGTTGTATCATATATAATTCAGTAAAAGTAATTTTAAACCATATAATTTAATTGTAAGGGATCCCTGGATACAAATTAAGGCAAGCAAAATCTATGTTTGAGGTCATAATAGATTCCAGATGGCCTTATTAAGTGACAAAAATGTTAACTGAATGAAGGATAATAACTGTAATAAGAAGCTGGATTCTAACTTCAGATTTAAATTTCTATTGGATGTGCAATCTTCCCTGTGGTTTTCTACTTGGAAGTCACAATTAGTTTATTATTGCTTAACAGCAGGAAGCTTTCTGAAAGTCCAATTTTGTGAAGGTTTGAAACTCTCTTTGATTGTCCTCTAGGGCTATTTTATAAAATTCTGAGTTTTATTATTTTTTACTTGATTCAGTTCTACCAATTAAACTATATATTAAGTGCACTAAGGAAGTTCACTATTTAAGCAACTCTTTACAAGATCCTTTTGGAAGATATGTATTTTTCTGTATCAATTTACATGGTTCCATGCCAAGCTGCAGGTGATAAATATGTCTGCTTTTTAAAATCTCTATATCAAATAGTGTTTAAAATGGCACAAAACCCATATTCAGAGTCTGAACTGCAAACACTAATGGTGCTTGCTCTTATTACCCCTTAACATATAATATAAATAATTGGCTTTAACAAGAGTCAAAATATTTCATATGAATCATATGACTTTTCGGTTTGTGCTCACGCACTATATTCTCATGTGATAGTCTGATGTGTCAACTTGGGCAGTTTATAGTACTGCTTTTAATGTATTTTGTAGACGTGGTTAACATCTATAATCAGTGACTTGAGGTAAAGATTACCCTTGATAATGTGAGTGAGCTTTATCAAATCAGTTGAAAACCTTAAGAGTAAAACCTGAGGTTTCCCAGGGAAGAAATCCTGCCTGAGCTTCCAGCTTACCTGCCAGCCCTGCATTTTTAAATCCAATACTGAAACATCAACTCAGTCTGGGTTTTAGGCTTGCCAGGCTGCCCTACAGATGTGGGACTTGCCATCCTTCAAAACTGCATGAACCAATTCCTAAAAATAAATCTCTGTTCTAATTCTCTCACCCATTCTCTCTCTCAAGATCTCTCTCTTGATAAACAGATATAGATATACAGTATAGATATATCTATTATATTAATACATATAATATACATTATAATTGTTTATATATAGTTACAATGACATTATGCTCATGATAAAATATAATCTATAATTCTAAAATATACATGTATTATATATATTTATAGTCACATATAATCTGATACATATATACATATATATGTTTTTCTGGAAAACCCTAACATACTCTGGCAACCACTGATCTGTTCTCCATTTCCACAGTTTTATAACTTTATCATTTCAAGGTTATATGAATAAAATTATACAGTGTATAACCTTTGAGTTTTTTTTACTTAGCATAATTTTGAGATTCATCCAATTTTGTCTATCAATACTATGTTCCTGTTTATTGCTGAGTAGTATTCCATGGTACTGATGTACCATAGTTTGTTTATTAATTCTCCCACTTAAGGACATCTGGGTTGTTTCGAGCTTGAGCTATTAATAAAATAGCTATAAAAATTACTGTACCAGTATCTGTGTGAACATAAATCATTATGTGTCTGAGACAAAGAGTTTGCTCAAGAGTTCAACTACTGGTTTATATGGTAGTTGCATATTTAGTTGAGTAATACACTGCCCGCTTGTTTTCCAGAGTAGCTTTATTGCTTTATATAACCACTTTTACATTAAAGTGAACCAGGTCCTCAATATCCTCACAAGTGCTTGGTTTGTCACTATTTTTTTTAAATTCAATTTTAGCCATTCTGATTGGCTTGTAGTACTATCTGAATGCATATTTAATTTTCATTTTCTCTAATGGCTAATGACGCAGCATCTCTTCATGTTCTTATTTCTCATCTCTCTGCCTTCACAAAATGAGGTAGACTGATGCCATCCACTTTATTTTTCTTTTTCAAAATTATTTTAGCTATTCTAGTTCCTTTACTCTCCATATAAATTTAGAATGATCTTGTCTATCTACAAAGTATCTGCCTGGGATTTTGACGGTAATTACACAAAATTTACATGTGAATTTGGGGAGAATTGACATATTTACTATATTGAAATTTCCAATCCTTGAACACAGTATGTGTTTACATTTATTAAATTTTCTTGGATTTCTTTCATCAGAATGTTTCACATCAGCATGCAAGCCTACATATATGTTGTTAGATTTACAACTAAGTAGTTCTTTTTTTGCCTTAAATGATAGTAATAATTGAATGAATGCATGTTGATCTTGTGCCCCGAGACATTGCTAAACACACATTATTTTAGAATTTTTAAAATAGATTCCTTGAGATTTTCTACATTTAAAAAATCATTTCAACTGCAAATGTACTCACTTTACTTCTTCCTTTCTAATCTGTACACCTCTTATATCATTTTCTCTTTTTATTTCATTCTAGCACTATGTGGAATGAAAGTGATGAGAGTGGAAATCCTTGCCTTGTTTCTGTTCTTAAAGGAGAAAACTTCAGTCTTTCACTCTTAAGTATAATGTTAGCTATAGTTTTTTCCTGGATGTTCTTTATTAAGTTGAAGAAGTTCATTGTGTTCCTAACTTGCTTATTATTTCATCATGAATGGGTGTTGAATTTTGCCAAATTCACATATAAGTTCCTTGTCTGGCTACTTTCAAGATTTTGTGCTGCCTCTATTTTTTTTTAAGTAATTTGATTATGATGTGTCTGTGTGTGGATATATTTCATTTTGTTCTACTTCAAGTTCACTAACCTGGGTGTTGTTTTAACTGCTGGTTTGGTAATCAAAGTGTTTGGAATGCTGATTAGGTGAGATTCACATTATGTGCAGCTCATGGTTAAACTCAACAGTTTATTTAAAAACAAAACAAAACAAAACTTAATGGGGCTATTTTCCAAGTTCTTTTCTCTGCGATCTCCAAGGCACTTTCTGTTTACCTGTGGACCCCTTTTCAATTATATGACTAGAAAGCTGAGTCTTTAGTTACCTCACTCTACGTGAAATTATGTGACCTGGCTCTCATCTAAGGCCAAGCAGTGTGAGAACCAGATGAAATTCACTGCATTATCACCATCAAATAAATTATTCTGATTACACTGTAAACAAACCAAACACCTGAGAACAGTTCATTTTTTCCACCCTTTCTATTTCGAATATACTCTTAGTTATCTCTCCTTGAAGAATATCTCTAAAAACTTGGAATTTATTTAGCCCTTAATCCAATATTTGTTTGCCCAAAAATCTATATCCTGGAAGATCTATGGCAACTTACTATATATTAAATATACAAAGTGACATTTCTATTTTTATATAAACGGAAACTAAGAATTACTTTGAATTAATGTAACCCTAAACAACTTTGAAACTGATAAAGATTATACAATTCTGAAATCTTTAGGAAAATAATTAAGCTACATGTAAGACAAATTATTTGGAAAGAGTTGATTTGGAACTTGAGCTGCCTTTTTAAATATAAGAAGTTTTGAAGACTATATTAATGGAGAGTGGATAAAAGGAGACAGCAAATAAAATATTCTAAGAATAAGCAGCATATTCAAAAGTAGAGACTTGAGAGAAAGCCAAGGGCTTGCAATCATTGGAGTAAGTTGGTCCTCAGTGACTTTGAGGGGATTATAGCAGAAACTGCACAGGACTGTTTTCCACACTGCAGCCTAGGCCTGATTTATATTCTTTCAATAAATAACCACCTTTTAACCTCAAAGCCTTTTAACTTTTTGTTTCTTCTGCTTTGACCACTACTAACTTCTCTGAGATTTAGGGCTAATTTCTTCTCATCATTCAAGTATTCAAGTTTCAAGCCAATTATCAATCACTGAGAGGAGTCTTCCCTGACCACTTTATCTAAAGGAATTTTCATTCCCATCACTTTGTTTTAATGTACTACTTTTAGAACACTTCCACTTATTTTAAATCAACGTAGTGATTTATTAATAGGTTTCTTATCACTCCTCACTTATAAAATGTGCACAATATGGGAGGAGGGCTCTCGTCTAACTTAAGTTCTAGATCCCTAATCACCTAAAAAAAATTCCACAACAGTATAGTCCATGAAAAAAAGAAATGGATAAAATGAATGTAGTATAAATAAATAAATAATGAGGTGCTTTGTATATTTTATTAAGGACTCCTGAATATTCCCTTTTGCTCAATGACAAATGAGCGAAATAATTGAAATAATGTTGTTCAAATATAAAATTGTTTTGTAGATAATCAGGTTAGCAGTGTGGAGCATGCAATATAAAGAGCAAGGATATGGTCAGGGAAAGGTAAGAGCTGTTGCTTACAAATATTTTGCACCATACCTGATACACAGTAAGTCCTCCATAACTATTAGTTATTTTTAATAATATTTCCAGGTAGCATAATTGACTTTGCTTGAGCATTTATAAGGGTAGAATTTTCTCTGGAGACATAATAACATTTTTAATAGCTACTTATTTGTCTTTAATTAAATTGCCTTTAAGTTTGGTTCCCAAACTGATGTGCTTTGAGACACTGAAGCTGGGGGACAAAAACAGAGTTTAAATCAATTTTTAAAAATTTCTGTGGTTGAAAATATTTCTAAAATGTTGGTTTGAACAAAAATAATTTGCTTTCTTAAAACTGGACCACTATGAGTACTTTATATGCTAATATTTAATGTATATCTTCAAAAAGTGGTATTTCATGGAGAATTTTTAAAATTCATTTGGCCATTAATTCTTCCTTGTTCCCTGACCTGTTATGAGATTATCATTCTGAGGGACACAAGTAGTTGTTTGGCAAATGCTGCTTTTGAATTTTAACTGTTTGCATTCAGCTAACATAAACCTTGGTTTCATCTTTCAGGGAAAAAACATGCCTTCTAAAATACTGCGAATTTTGATTTCAGGTTTATTATATCTTCTTCAATCTTGAGGTGATTTCATCACTGTTTTATAGACTTTTTTTTTTTTCACTCAAATAGCTAACATAACATGTTATTGTAGTAGTATACTAGAACACTTCATGAAATATAATTTAAAAAACTGAATTTCTTTGCTTTTAAAAGTATTGACTTGAAACGTTTGTAGTATTTTTAAAATTTAATTAGATAGCCTTTTGTTTTATTGCTAAGCAACAATACCCAACATGCGTTTTTCCTTTTACAACTTCTTTTTAATCTAGGAAATATACTTTAATGTACAGCATTGAAATCATACTGATTTATGTTGAAAATAGAGAGAAATTTTAATACCAGTGAAAATCAAGTATAAGAAATAATCAGGTAATTTAAAACTTCTAAAACTATTGTTGAAGAATCTTCTATTTAAATAAAATGAAATAATTAATAAGCCTATTCATGGAAATATAATACAATGTACAAGGATGTTTTGTTCTTCCCGGTTTCAAGCAGTAAAAATTATTAAAACAGATGCAAGTGAATTCAGGTATGTAACTTTAAAGATATCTTTGTGATTATTCCTTAATGAGAAAGATTCTCAACAGCTGACAGTTAATCTGTCTATTAAATATTTCTTCAGAGAGTAGATTTATTCATTTTACACACTTTACTTAACAATTAGAGTAAGTTAGGCTGTAACAGATTGCAGCCCATTAAATATCAAGCTCAAAGCTTCCCCTCTCTTTGTGAGATAATATTGAGAACATTAAAAACAAAGAGTAAAATTCTCCATATTTAATACAATTAAATGTACGTTGCTCAGTTATTAATATACTTAAATAACTAAATGTAAATTAGAAAGTGACTACTATGGCAAGTAATTGTTAATGAAGTGTAAGATAATTCAGAGGATGAATAAATTACTGTTTTCTCACTAGATCTCATAAGACATCATGGAGGAAATGATGCGTATGTAGTTAACATTACAAAAAAATAATAATTTATTCTTTTAAATTTTCCCTCTACCTACTTTCCTGCCTTTTTACCTAATGAGAAGTAAGGTTCAAAAGTAGAACTGTACTCCGTATTCACTAATTTAGTAAAAAAGAGTGATACATTTGTTAAACTGTCAAGGCTCGAGTGATTTTCTTAAAAATCTTTTGATTGAAAACTAAAAGCTGATGTGATAAACCCAGATTTACCTTAATCACTAACATTTTTGAAGACAGATTTTTTTTTTAAGTTGAAAATGACATACTGGGGGCAGATAATGTCTTCTAAACTGAGGATTTGAGCCTTTAAGTAGTGTAAAATATACTGTAAACTCAGATATTGTAACATGAAAATGAAATAGCGACACAATATATCTTTCACCAAATGACACTCATGAAGAAAACTTGGCTTAGGTAAGATTTTCACCAAAAACTGGTTTTTCTCTATGTGTTAAGAATATCCTCTTCGCATAGTAGACATTTTCCAGAAAGCACAGTGGTATATTAAAGAAAGAAAACTGTAAGTCAAACACCAGGTCAACAGATGTAAAATTACTGATTAATAAAGCTGAACAGTGACAATGTTATCTTCTACATATCCTAATAACACATTTACCCTATATGTTAAATGACACAATTTGAAATAACTGAATATTCATTACCTCTTTGCTTCAGTTTTAATTACCAGATAGGAACTAGGTTAAAGTGTTACTTTGCATTATATATTTAAATATCTACTGAATAAACTGATAGTTTAAAAATGACTATTAGAGAATTATATTATAGTATGGCTTAATAGTTTTAATTTCAGTTATAAATGATAAATCCTTGTGTCCTTAGTATGAGTAGTTTAAATTAATTGAAATGTATTTAAATAATGATTTGAATAGATTATAATTCATATCTTACAGTAATTCTAATTGATCTCCTGCATCATTTAACCATTTTTATTTTCCTTCATTAGGCTGAAGACTGGTCTGGTTATCTTAAGTTTAACCAGGACATATGAATACCTATTTATGACTTTTTCTTGACTTTTCTTATAAAATGTTCATGTCAAATAACTATATTACATTATACTTTTTCTTGCAAATATTCGTTCTAAATTACAGAAGCTATTCATTGGGAGAAATCTGCATGTCAGAGAACAATGCTTTTCCCAAAATAATAACTAAGAAAAACTACAAAGGAGAAAGTTTATGGAACTGAATTCTTCAAGAGTGATACATTAAAACAAACTGCCTGACCTAATATGCAAATATTTCTGAGAAAGCAAGATGTGTTCAGGATATCCTGAGCTCAGTTTTATTCTGACTAATAAAGGAGTTTCGGTTATTAAAACATCTGAATGTGAATTTAAGATTCTTTAGGAGATTGAAAATATTTTGCATATTAAGTCAAGTAGTTATGTCAAACAGTGCTTACTAAGGGATTGACGGACATAATTTTATTCCATTATGCAATATATTCTATATTTTGGAAACATCTGCCATAAATTTGTGACTCTGGAGAAAAATTCTATAATTTACAAAATCCATGAAAGTAACAGTATATTTCTGGTTGTTTGCTTAAGAAATAAATTTACTTTTCAGTTGAAGCTGTTTAGTAGTAGAAGAGGCTGGAATAACAATTATAATTTTATGAATTTATTTCAAGCCATAGTATATCTGTGTGTAAGATATATATAAATACATATAAAGCATACGTTCTATCTACATATACATACACACATCTGTTTTTGTGTGTGTTCATTATTTATATTAAATGTAATATATTACACACTATAGTTATATAAGTAAAAAATTTTAAGCTTTCAGGTAAAAGTTTTACATCCTTGCAGAAGTCATACTTTCGTAAATTTTATGATTGACATGATTAATATATGATTAAAAACCCGTATTTTATCAGAGGCTTTTTTCCTCTTTTTCCTTTAAATCTTTTAAATAAGATTTAAGCTTGCTCTCTATATATTATTCAATTTTTATGCAAATTCCTCCATTACTAACAGTTTATCTACTTGAAATGACATGACCATGGGATCCAAGACAGTTTGCCATTATAAAGGCAAAATTGGCTTCAGTGTCACATCCCTGATTTTACAAATACACAAATGAATGACAAATGGCCGTATATTCTGATACTTGTAGCTACAAATAAAAGAAAATCCAACTCCAAATGATCTTTTTATCATCACATATTTATAATGGTACATGTAGTGATGGCTCTCAGATTGTCTGATTTAACAGATCAACTGTGTTATTCAGGTCCCAATTTCATTCTTTCTCTTCATTTTGCCATCTTAAGTTCTGGCTTCATATCAAGATGGCTACAGCAGAAATCATAACACTATCCAGAGGAGGAACAGAAAATGTCTTTTTCTTTGAGACTCTCTTGCATCTCATTGGCCAGAACTTAATTACCTGCCCATCTCTGAACTAATTACTGTCATTGTAAATGAAAATATTATTGGACAAATGAAACACATTGCTGAAACTGGGTTAGAACTTGCCCTGAGGCACAAGGCTAAAGAGGGAAAGATGAGCTATCCGAACAGAAATCAGTTTCTATTGTGGGAAAGGGGAGAATAGGTGCTGTGTAGACCCCAATGTCCACTACTGAAAGATACTTGTGATACAATTGCTAATGGGTTCAGTTATTAATGTATTTTAAGACACAGGTAATTTGAAGATATTGCTGTCACAATCTATTGAATAAATTTAACTGTAGGATATAAGCCAATTTATTTTTTAGGAAATAAATTAGCAATCTAATTTTTCAGCAAATTTACTCACTCTTTTGTATTCAATTCCTATGCACATCGTTCATATTTACTATGGATTCAGAATTACTGGACCTTATAGGTCAACTGTCCTGGTTTTATTTTTTATCAAATGACCTCTGAGGGTACAATGTAATGTCTTCAGTATAAAATCCAGTGATTTGCACAAATCTGACACAATGTGCATAGATTTCTGTATAGTTTTAATGTTTCCTTTGGGTGACTGTTTTGAATTTTCTGATCACATTACAGTTCACTGCTAGTGAGACAATGATTATGATAGACTCTTCAGATATCTATCCTAACAGTTACTGTCATTAAATGTCAGGCACAACACGTCTGTTGATATCTTGCTACTCCTGGTTGTATCTAGAACTGAGAAAATGATGCAAAGCATTCTTGTAAAAGAATGTACTTTGTACACTAATTGGTTGAAATATTTCTTTGGATAGTCTTAGTCTAGCAGTTTTTAAAATATATACTCTTTCTCACCCAGACTCTCATTTTTTAAACCAAAATATAATGACCATTAAATTTCACACAATAAAATATTATTGGGATAGCATGTAGTTCATTCTCTTAAGATTTAATATCAACATAGTATTTTTCTTCACTAACCAGAAATTGAGATTTACCTAAAACCTCTACCCATCATTAGCACAGATAAGGTTCCAGGGAGATATATTTCCAGAAACCAGTCAAAGAAAAATCACATAAAACTTCATTATAAGGTGGAAATTTAACTTCAAAACTAAGCAAAATCCTGGTAAGTTTTATTGGGCCTCATAGTAGAAATTTATCTTCCTACACAAAATGGGCCTAAACATCAAAAGAAAATGTAAGCCATCAGATTATACTCTCTGTTCATCTAAAATGCTTAAATTTGGTCATTTAGTCAGACCCAAGACCATACTTAATGAGCTCCAGGAAAAAAAAACAAAAACAAAAAATTGCAGGCATACTAATTTAAAGCAGTTGGAGGAAGAAAGTCAGGCAAGGTAAACCAAAACCCTGCTACTTGAGTGAACAGAGACAAGAAAGGAAAAGGGGATGGTGAATATAACTTTATCTTGAATGTGCTTTTGGTTTCACAGATGTATTCAATGGTCAAAACCCATTTGTACCCTTTAGGTAGTATACTTATGTAAATTAGTTCTCAATAAAGTTGATCAAGGAAATAACAGAGTGACCACTCATGGATGGCTTCCTGAGAAATGGTTTTCCTATCACGCCAGCACTAGGACATAAGCCACGATTCAGTCATGTACCAACCCTTAAATTTTGATTAACCTTGGAAGTAGAAGTAGGAGAAAGCTGAGGAAAAAAAAAAAAGAGAGAGAGAGAAATTATCTCCTGCCTATGTTTGCCAACATGACTGAAATAAAAAATAATTTCTACAATTTATATGTATTCTTTTCTACCACAGTGGTACTAATATTGATTAATACACAGAAAATACTCTGATCAACAAATACTCTAAGAAACCAAGAGAAATTAAGTTCTTGGCAAACAATTCATCTCAACTTTCTGTTATTCACACAAATTGCCAATTCTTATTTGGTTGTTTGCTTGATTTTTTGGAGATTTTTTCCTCAGGAGATACAATAATTCCCCATTCCTTGAGTTTTTTATGTCATAGTGTCTACAGCATGCCCCAACTACACCACAGGGGTAGAAGATGACACATATTGCATCAATTAGACTCACATGTTCCCTTAATCATAGGGGTTGCATCATCAGGGCCATTGAGAGTTCACCTGTGAAATCTGATAGGTAACCTTTAGGGTTGATGAGGGATTTCTTACTTTTTGATAATGACACAAAATTTTGCAGCCTTTTGATTGTCAGAGGCCACCATGTGGAAGATGAAGCTAATTGTAGAGACTGAGAGTGAAGCTAATTATAAAGAAATGGGGGAGAGGTGGAGAAGAAGAGGAAGAGAGAGAAGATTCAGATGTTCTGATGTTGATCTCATAGATCTTTCTGTGCCCCAAGCTCAAGGACATTTTAGTTATGATAGCCAAAATACTCCTTATTGCTTAAGCTGATTTTAATTAGTTTTCTGTCATTTACAAACAAGTATATTCTAATACACCAAACCATACTAGGTAACCTAACATCATGTGTTATTTAAAAGTGTCTATTTCATACAAAATAGTAATAGTATGTTCATTCTGCTAAGTTTTCATAATTGGTTCCAAAGTTACAAAAAAGGGTAGCTTAAATTTTGAATTTTTATCTTCTAATACCTCAAATGTCTCACAGGACAAAATAAGAATGTTTTTCACACTTTATGTGTTTTATAGTTTCAGGACACAAGCAAAATGAATGTATTTAAAAGGCATAGCTCAGTTATGAAAAACTGACATGTAAAACTTTCATACTGATTATCAGAGAATAGATCATTAGAAAAGAGCTAAAAAAGAGAGACTACTTTTATAACTATGTCATTAAAATGCCATGTATTAAAGTAATGACAGTGATAATAAAAATGTCTAGAAATAATTTAATTTTAATCTACATATACTCTTTACATGTTTCTTTGAAAAGATCATGGATCTTTTTATCTGTAGCATCTAGAATAAAGCTTGATAATATAGAGACTGCTCTGGAAGCAATAAATGAATGTCCAAAATAGATTATTTACAATTAGAGAAAAAAAAAAAAGAAGAATGTTGTCATATTACCAGTATTTATACTCACTTGAGAATTGTTTCTTTACTTTTTTATTTATTTATTTTGTGTAGAGACTTGGGTAACACATTCTGCTTCAATATATAGTCACTCTATTATTCTACTGAGTATAAATTAAATACAAACAAGAGTATAGCACTTTTATGGGCCACCATTCTTGTAAGAAGAACAGATTCTCCTAATTTTTCACTCTCAAGGGAGTACATTCATTCCAAGAAGTCACAATATGTCTCTAGGACATTTGAATTATGTTTCTGGAATCTATCCCATATTTACTATGTAGTTAATATATAAAGCAACAAACAGACCAAATATATATATACCCCAAATATAACTTAGCTGTCTGCTAAATACCAAAAATAGTTTTGGCTTTATATATTGGTCAATAAATATATTAACTAGAATGGTTATTTAAATAAAACAGAATTTACCATGAAGGAATTACTATCCAAAATTCTATTAGTATAATTCATTACAACATGTGCTTGATATTTTCATTGGAACAACAAACATATATATTGGATATCAGGCTTTTGAGTGAGTGGAGTATATAAATATTAATCAAGATAATTTGGGTGTAACATCCATAAGTCTACCACCTAGAGACATTGATTTTATATAATTTAAATTTCATTAATTACACCACTCACTGGTTTTCAGAAGTTTTTGCTTATCGCATTATACATCCATTAAAATTTGCAGACAGGTTACTGGATCCTTAATCAATAAAATCATCAATCAGGGTTTCTGCCTCCAGTATATCAGTTTAATTCCCTACAGTCCAGGTTATCCATTGATAACAATTTACACTCAAGATAAAATATAGAAAACCAGCATATTAGAATTTAGAATATTAATAAAAAATAATACAATAAATAAAAGAAAATAAAGTAAATAATAAAAAATAACAAATAAAGGCAGATTGTTGGAAGGAGCCAAAAATTGGAATTTTTCATCTTTTCATGGCTTTTCCCTAATGATCATTCAGAGCTTCAAATTAGCAAGGTGCAAATGGCTAAAATTCTGAAAATTTGTGATCTCTCTGGCTAGAGGAATCAAGGAAAGGAGTTGCGTAAGTCCAATTACAGAGAGAGAAAGGGGCATTACATAGGGCAGAGATCAGAGTAGGGAGTTTCTTAATTCTGTGTATGAATTAAATCTCTCAACATCCAGGAAACATCCCAACTTTACTCAACATTCAAAACTTAGGACATATATACTATCTTCATTGAAAAAAGTGCATCAACAGATGCCAATGCCAAAGTAACTCAGTTGCTGAAATGATAAGACAACAACTTTAAAGCAACTATTAAACTATGCTTCATCATGTAAATGACAACGTATTTAAAATAAATGAAAACAGGGAATAGTACCAAAGAACTTGAAAATACAAAATAAATCAAATTGAAATTGTAGGACTGATATATAATAAACTAAAAAAAAAAAAAAAATGGAGAGCTTTAATCACAGATTGACTATGACAAAGCAAAGATCCAGAAAACTTGAACATTTCTAAGTATAAATTAACAAATGAAAAGGAGGGAAAATAAAAAAGTAAATAGAATTTAAGGAACATCTTAGAAAACAAAATTTTAGTAAATCTAGTACAAAAAATATTAAAAGTGGTATTGAAAGCAGCTCTTTTGCTCCTTTCCTGTTTGCCCATTTCTGTCCCCCTCTAACCTTAAAAAAAACTTAATTATAGGAATGAGCTCACTAAGCGATTGAAAATAATTCCTGACTTACGTTCTCCTGAATGCACACCATGTCTTGCCTAACCTGTTGATTCTTTTCCTAGATAAAAAGAAGTAAGAATAAAGAATTAAGTAGTTAAAGAATAATTAGCTCTCGATCACCAACAGCCTCCTTAGCAATCCTGAAGACAGATCATGTGGGCAACATAATTTCTGGAGAGTCAGCCAGTCTGCATGCAATGCAGAATGATGCAGAACCCAACCTCTTGCCTCGATAATTAACTGAGATTCTTCTCTCCATTTTTCCCATTAAAAACTCTCACAGCTAAGCAGAATCTTTGGAGTTGGTCTCTGGAGATGAGTCCACCTTCTCAGATTGTCAGCTTTTCTAATTAAAGCACCTTTCCTTTCTACTGACCCTTGCCTCTCGAATTATTGGCTTTCGAGTGACAAGCAGCCAAGCCTGAGTTTGGTAACAGCAATACCTTATGAACAAGTAGCTTATTTCAGAAATAAAAGAGTAAAAGAATGAGCTGGCATTTGAAAATCAATCAAGGTGATCTGCCATATTAACATATGAAAGGAGAATCCCAGAGCTAGGAAAACTTCACAGGTTAAGGACACAGTCTTTCACAAGACTTCCCGCACTTCAAATAGCCTCAATTTGAGGTGGTCCCTGGCCACCCTCACTTCTAAACTAATTTAGTAGTTCCCACCACCCTCTCAGGTCTGATAAATCACTAGATTTACTTACAGGACTCAAGAAGGTGCGAGATTACAACTAGTTTTATTATAGCAAAAGGATACAAACTAAAAGTAGCCAAATGGAGAGACACAGACACTGAGGTCTGGGAGGGTACCAAATCACTTGGCAAATTCCAAGAATTTGGAAGTTAATTCCCAGGGACTGGGGCAAAGGCTAGTAAAATTCATTATTACACAAGAAATAAAGAGATCATTCAATAGACGGTGATGAAAGTATTTGACAAAATGCAACATTAATTGATTATTAACCACTTACCCCTACTCCCATCTATCTACAAAATAGGAATAGAATGGAATATCTCCTACCTGATACAGCTAAATCATATATAATGATGAGAGACATCACTTTCCTGATAAGGATGACCACTCTCAAAACTGCTGTTCCACACTGTACTCAAAGTTTGTGCCATAACAACCAGGAAAGAAAAAAAAATTAAGATCAGAAACCAAAACCTAAAACTCCCTATTACCAGATTCGGTAATGAAGCAGCTCAATTCAATGGGGGAAAACAAAGTCCTTTTGAATATTGAATTTCCAGATGGAAAAAAAATAAGAGTATTAACTTCTATCACATACCACACACAAAGCTGACTAAAAGTGTTCTTACAGAAACACAAAACAGCATATGGAAAAAGTTGGTAAATTGAAATTTATAAAAATTAAAACTTTATGCATTGAAAAACATTGTTGCAAAAATTTAAAAAGCTTTCCAACTCTTGGCTGTTATGAATAATGCTGCTATAAACATTTATGTACAAGTTCTTGTGTGGGCACATATTTTCATTTCAGAATGTTTGTCTATTTAACAGTTCATAATGGAACAAATTAACTCAAAATGTGTCAAACTTTGCTTCAATTTAGGGCAAGTTATAGTTACCATGGTTTGTAACTAAGCAGAATTACTTAGCTGTTAGTCAGTGAATCTGAGTGTGAAATGCAAGGACACAATTTAGAATCATGGAATTTTAGCTCTTTTCACTGACACTCACTACTCAGGGAAATTGTAATTTGATTTGAGTATCCACAAGCTATTCATTTTAAAATGTATATATGGAGTACCTCCTATGACCAGATACTACCTTAGTAGTTAAAGATTTTAAAATGAAAATTCATTATTCCTGTTCTCATGAAGTTTGCGTTCCTAAGAAAAGAAAATAATAAAAATTTCAAATACAATAAAATAATTGTTTAACAAATGTTTCTAAAAACTGAAGTGAAAGCATAAGAAAAAGAATAAGTGAATTTGTTTAGAGGAATTAATGTTTTTCTGAGACTTAAATAACAAATATGAATTTGCTAAGTTGGCAATGAACTGGAGACTTTTCTGATAGGCTGAATAACATAAATGCAACAAGGGAAAAAAGAACACTGTTCTAAAGACTATCGGCAGTTTCTTATTGTTGAAGTATAACTAAGGGTCTAAAGCATGAAGGTTCTAGAAAATGATACAGAGATACATACATTTTATTTTGTAGGTGATGGGGAATATGCAGATAGCCACATACAGATCTTGAGATTTTATTCCATATTTACAGAACTGACTTGTGTAGCTAAAAATACCACTCTGGCAACATGTTAAACAGAGGAAAGGAACTGGGGTTAGGTGCCATGAGAATAAAAAGGTCATCATTTAGTTGAAGAAGCAAGATATCCAAGTAAGATAGCAGCAGTGGAGATAGTGGAAGGAATGAATATAAAATATATTTAAAAATCTAACTTAAAATGATTTAAGAATCAACTGTACCTTGGAAATAGGGAATACAAAAATCTTTTGATCACTTTATAAACAAGAAACTTCACTGTCATGAATATACAGATGGAAAAGCAATTTCACAGAAAGAAGACAGGTTTATTTGAACATACTTAATTTTTCCTTCATAACTGTCATCAGGGTGAATGCATATGAGGTAATGAAATTTATGGATCTGGAGCTCAGAAGTGGTCTAGTTTAGAGAAATACAAATGGGAGTCATAACCATTTAGGCAACCAGAGAAATATTATAAACACTGTAGAAACTATTTCAAGCTACTCCTAAAAGCCACATTCCTGCTTCTTTAAAGTCAAATTTAAGTCCTATGAGAATAATAGAGTGTCTAGCAGCAGATTGATTTACTCTAAACAGTGTTACTTTAAAATATATTTTATAGTTCAAAGTATCAGAAAAAGAATAAGTTTTTCAATAAGATTATTTGGAAAAGATACTTTTTAAAAGGTACTAAATGATTTGGAATTCTACCTTAGTATAAAAATGCAATTATTAAAAAACTAGAGTAATAATGGTAGTATAGATGACTTTCTATTTTGGGAGCCTACTTAATCCTATAAACAAAAGAATAAATCATAAAATAAAATATTATTTGTATATATTTTTAAAAGTCTAGAGATTAAAATCATCATAAACAACATTTAAAATGAAGTATGGGCCTAGTTAAAAATAAATTCAATAATGATTAGAAATAAGAAAAAGACTGACATTCTAATATAACATTTTTATGTATTAAGAAAAATGGGTACTACAATGTAAAAAACAATTGGCTCTCGTCAATAATTTAAATAAATACCAGAATAGCAATAAGATGCTTATATATCTTTAAATACAATGGCACCATTTCATTATTACAATAAAATAAACTTTGAAAACATAAACAATAGTAATTAAGAAAGCATGTAATAGTATATTCATAAAATGGAATATTATGTAGCAAATATAGTAAACACACAATGTTTTGACAGTAAAACATCCATAATATATTGTTAAAAGAAGAAAAAAGCAAAACAATATAGATACCTTGGTTCTAAGAAATGTATAGGTAGTGGAGATATTAATTTTTTAATGTTTATTTATTTCTAAGTTCTTTCTACAAAAAAAATAGAGATTTTTGCTATCAAAATGTATTAAAATAATTTCTAAAATCAAAGAAAGTGTTATCTGTATGATGGAAAAGCACCAGGAGAAAGTAGATAACATTAAAGAAAGCCCAGTAATAACTGCAAATACTATTATAATCTGGAAGATGATGAGTAATATGTTAACATTTAGTTTGTCAAATATGACTGATCTATAAAATCTACTAAGTGCTGCCCTGAGGTGACTGAGGTTTATACAGGTTAAGATGGTAGATCTAGTGGCTACAACCTTAGTTCACTGATGAAATCTCAGAGCTTAAAACAGGTCTAGCACAAAGTAAGCATATAGCAAACACTGGTCAAATTAATGAAATGTTTGAACAAATAAATTAATATATTGTTATAAATTTTCCTGGAAAAATAATAAATGAGAATAGCAAAAAGCTACTATATTCAAAATTGAATATATCATCTTAGTTTGAATTTCCTGGAAAGCAGACTTCGATGCTAAGATGTAAATGTAAAAGTTTATTTAGGAAATCTTCCCAGGAAATATAAAAGGAGGATGTATGGAAAAAAGGCAGGAAGTAGTAGGCAGATACATTTGATGGCCCCTTGATCTCTGCACTTTAGTGCTACTACACCCTATGTAACCCCTTCCCTTGAACACTTGCAACTTGCTTCTGAACAACAGAATATGGCAAAGCAGATGAGATATCATACCCATAATTACACTGTTAAATGGCAAAATAAACTAGGCTTCATCTTCATTAATCTATTCATTCATTCATTTATCTATCCTCTAAACTGTTGTGAAATGTGTACGATGTGCCAGGAAGGGAAAGCTGTGATAAGGGCTAAAATGAGTGTGCGTTATAGAAACTCAGGGAGCTGTAGCTCAAGCTCCATCTCACAGCTCTCACAAGAAACGGGAACTTTTTTCTTCTTGGAGGGGAAAAGAATGCTTTTGTAATGATATTTCTGTCCCCCTAACTCACAGCTACCATCCACAATCATCCCCTGTTCTCACCCACTTCAGATCTTTCCTTTTTCTTTCTTGCCAGGCACACCTGGATCTCAAAAAGATATCTGCACTTCAGTGTTCACTGAAACATTACTCACAATAGCATAGACATGGAAACAACCAAACAACTGTTGATAGATGAATGATAAAGAAAATGTAGTAGATAGATAGGTAGAGAGAAAGATATAAAATCCTTTAAAAATTCACAAAAATATTAGAATTAATAAACTAATTCAACAAGGTTGTAAGATACAAGATCAATATTCGGGTATTATTCCTATGCCCTTGTAATAAATAATCTGTAAAGAAAATTAAGTTTCATTTATAGTAGCTACAAAAATAATACGATATATAGCAGTAAATGTAACCAAGAAGATGCAAGACACATGCACCGAAAACTACAAAATAGTGCTGAAAGTAACTAAAGTATTTAGTAAAGTGCTAAATAAATGAAAAGATATTTGTGTTCAAAGATGTTAAGGTAACAGTACTTCTCAGAGCAATCTACAAATTCAATGTAATCCTATCAAAATCCCAATGGCGTTTTTTCCAGAAATGTAAAGCTAATTCTAACATATATATGGAATTGCAAGTAACCCTAAATAGTACAAAATATCCTTGAAAAAAGAACAAAGTTGGAAGACCCATGCTTTCAAAACTTACTACAAAGCTGCAGTAATCAAAACAATGTGGTACTGCCATGAAGACAGACATAAATTGAGCGTCTAGAAGAAAACCCAAAGATCTTTGATCAAGTGGCTTTCTAAAGTGGTGCCAACACTATTTTGTGACAGAAAGAATCATCTCTTCCACAAATGCAGCTGGAACACCAGGATATCTATTTGCAAAAGAATGAAGTTGTACTTTACTTCACACTGCATATAAAACTTTAAATGGATCAAAGACCTAAACATAAGAGTTCAAAATATAAAACTATTAGAAGAAAACACAGGGATAAATCTTTATGACCTTGGATTTGGCAATTGTTTCTTAGATATGATAACAAAAACACAAGCAACAATAAACTTTATACAAATGAAAGATATATGTGCATCAAATGACACTATTGATAGAGTGAAAAAAAAACTACAAATGAGACAAAATATTGTAAAGCATGTATCTGATAAGTGTCTGATGTCTAGAATATCTAGAACTCATGCACCTCAACAATAAAAAGACAAACTACTCAATTAAAAACTGAGCAAAGGACTCCTTTCCCCTAAGAATATAAACAAATGGTCAAAAGGCATCTGAAAATATACTCAACATAATTAGTTACTTGTGAATCACAAGTCAAATCACAGTAAAATATGCTTCACACCCACTAGCAAACCTAAATCAATGCAACAAGTGGTGACAATGTCAAGAATTTAAGCCCCTGTATATTATTACTAGAGGAAATATAAAACGGTCCAGCCACTATGAAAATAGTTTTGTCGGCTTCAGAATAAATTAGACTCAGAATTGCCATGTCTCAGTAATTCCACTTGTAAGTATATACTCGAGATATTGGAATACAGGTGTTCAAACAAAAATGTGCACAAAAATTTTCATGGCAAAACTAATCATAATAGCTGTAACCAAATCAAGCATCCATCAACTGATGAAAAGATAAACAAAATGTGGTGTATCCATACAATTAAATATTTTTCAGCCAAAAAGTAATCAAGTATTCAAACATGCCCAGCATGATGAATTTTGAAAACATCATGCTTAATGGGAAAAAAAAAAAAGACACAAAAGGGCACATATTGTATGATTACTTTTTCAATAGTTCCACAATAGGAAAATCAATACAAAGAGAAAATAGGTTAGGGGCTTGATACAAGGTTTCCTTTTGTGGTGACGAAAATTTTCTAGAATTATACATGGTGGTGAAGACACGATATTGTGAATATACTAAATGCCACATAATTATACACTTTGAAACGGTTAAAAAGTTTAATTTTGTGTGTATTTTATCACAATAAAAAAATATAAATATAACTATGCCTTACCCCACCAAAAAAATCATACATTTTGCATCTTTAAAAAAATATGTGACACCAAATAAAGAAGATAGTTTATGAAGAAAACAATTTCCTAAAAGAATATAATAAGTAATAAAAGAAAAAGACAATCAGATCACGTGGTATGGCAGAACAATTGAGAAAGTATTTTCAACAGAACAGAAACAAAAAGTATTTTATGAATTTTGCACTGGACCAGCAGTGGACATATGACTTGCACATGTAAATAAGTGGGTACACACAGTCAATCCAGAGAGAACAGCATAAAACCAGGTTGTTGTTTGAATAAATAAAAATTATTGCACCACACAAAGCCCCAAACTTAGCATATCTAAAACTTGAACTCACTAACTTATTCAAGTAATTTCTGCTATTGTATTCTTTGGTCCATTTAGGGAACAATCAAGAGATTTTTGAGCAGAAACTCAGTCATATCTTCCATGTATACTCTTACCTGATTTCTACCTTTACAAAGTCTGGTCAAGTTTTGCATCTTGACCCTGGTTCTAAGAGCTCTGAGGTTCAGAGTTAACATGTGAAGATCTAAGAGATGCATGAATTCTTCACTTAAACATAAAGAGACGTTTTTGTTATGGACTATCTGCTTACATCACATTAATTACATAGTTTACATGTTTCTCAATGATCCCTGCTCCATAAATATATAAATGCAGATTTATTTATAATGAGTCCCAAAATCAGACTAAGCACACTGTATTCTGTATACAGAGCTCTCCTCCTAATATATGTCACTAGTGTTTTTGTGTGTAACCCTGTCAAATCACCATGTTTATAAGTGTGTTTGGCCTGATAATATCCTCCTTCTTTCCTCTCTTTTTCAGGTGTCCCTGGCCACAAAAGAAAATAGATTACAGGAATACTGTTAAACAAGTCGTCTTCACAACCATTTAAATATTTTTCATCCCTTGCACTTTGTTTTATATTATTTGTGAAGACTTCCTCCGTTATCTGAAGCAAAACTATCCTCTCTCCTTTCACTCCAATTTAATACATGTGCATATATTTTAAGCATTCTAAGTCTAGACTGTAAACCCATCATGACATGAGCTATGTATTATTTTTCTAAGTACACAGCACTGGGTTAGCTTACCATATTGCCTGGCACTTACTAATCAATTTATAAATGGTTGCAAAATGGCAGGAGAAATGACTTCATGAGAAATATTATTTAATCAAGATTCATTGTAACTTCATAAAAATTAAAATCATATTATAATATAGTAGGCTTTGATGACAGTACCTGAGTAGCAGCAAATTACAAACTGTTTCTCTTTACAAGTTCAATTTCTACTTCAATGTAAATTTAGAGAATTTATGACCAGGAAATAAATCTTGTAATTGGAAATTTTATAGAGGTAATTGTAGATTTACATCTCATTATAAAAAATAATATGGAGAAATTCTAAATGCCCTTACTCAATTTCCCCCAATGGTAACTTTTGCAAAACTATAGTACAGTATCACACCAGATTTGACATTTACACAATACACTGATTTTATGCAGATTTCTCTAGTGTTACTTGCACTGATTTTTGTGTGATTGTGTATGTTTAGTTCTACACAATTGTGTCACATGTGTAGATTTGTGTATGCGACACCATAGTCAAGTAGAGAACAGTTCCATCACTACAAGAATCCCTCTTGGAAAATAGCTACTCTTTTTCAAAACGTAGTTAACTAAAGAAGGATTCATACCAAAGGAATGTATAAAGAAGCCATTTTACAATTACCTATTACATGTTTCATTTTTTGTTGGTATCAAGTATGGACTAAAAAAAGACACCACAGCTACTTAAGAGATTTGTACACACACATACACACACACATTAAAAATAATCTAAAGAAAGCATCCCACAAATTATTCACTGCCTTTAACTCTAGTATGAGAAATGTAACCAATATCTTGGGATAAAAATGCTTGAATAATAAATTTAGTCGTAACAAATTATGTACTACTTTCTCTTTGATTCTCTGACTGAGAACATCAACTTAAAGTGTGATCAAATAAAACTGCCTACTTTTCTCTGAAGCTTTTGTAATTTTAACAACACTGGTTTTCAAACCTGGTGTTCCCAGCAATAGTTTTCATTAGCATAACACACTGAAAGCTGGGAGGAGAGCTGAGCTGCGATTCAATGTAAAACGTACCTTATGAGCAGGCTTCCATAATTGTTACTTACACATTACATGACACAAGAGGCAGGTTCATGATGTGATTGGGAAAATGAAATAAAGAAAACAGAAAAGAACAAATCTGTCAAACATTTTTTTGTTGTTTTATTGCTTAATTTACCCTCCTAGAAAAAGACAATGTAGAACTCTATGATCTTACAAAGACAGTTTTAAGGATTAAAAAAGAAAATTAACTGCTGGAGTTTCCTAATGTAGTAGTGAAAATTGTTAATCAATATTATTTTCAATAAATATGGTTCTAAAGAAATATGAGAATGTCAGATATTATGCTTTTTATTACCAATTTAGGATTTCCCAAATATACTAAGAAAAAGATAGATTTGCTCAAAATTAAGGTACAATATCTGGCATTTTTATAGTTACTTTTATCTTTGTTACTCAAAAAAAATCTTTTTTACATGATACATATCTAGGATGTAGCTGAATCATTGCCATGGTTGTAATTAAGAGTGGAGAAACAAACTGTGAAAAGTCTTACATTTAGTAACAGTCATAGAAAAGGATCAGAAGTCTGATAACTGAAACATACACTAAATAATTTTAAAAATATCTATCTGTCCATAGAAAATGCTTGAAAGAAGAATCATATGCTTATTATTATTTTATTAGGAACTAATCAATCATTTTGGACTTTTCTCCTGAAAATAAAATTAGTTTATATAAATAATATTACTTCCTAGCTCTCAATACATAATAAAATCTATGGTGGGTGTAAGTATGGGGCCATGGCAACATTTTCTTAGGATAGTTTTCGTTGTGAGTTCTGTGGGTTAACTGGGCTTAGCTCTGTGCTGCAGGCTGCTACCTGCTAGAGATGCACTAATCTAAAGATTCTATAGAACTAAGATGGTTCATCCACATGGTCATATTTGATGTTCACTGAGGGCTTTGAGCTCAGCTGTCAACGTTGATCAGACATGGCTCTATTTGGGCTTCTTAGAGCACGATGGATGGGTTCCAACAGGAACGTCTTGGGAATGAATTGTCCAAGAGTGAGCATATATGTACTGAAAAGGGAAGAAAACCTAGGATGGGGCTCTTAAGAATATCTATATATTTTTTAAAGCACATAAAAAAGGAGTCTGCAAAAGAGAGATAAACAAGAGATATAGGAAAATAAGAACTTACTTTGCCATGGAAGAACACTGACAAACACCATTAAGAGGTCATGTGAAATAAGCATTAAATTCTATGTTTAGTGTTTAGCAACAGGCAGGTAATTGCAGACTTGTGAAAGCAACTGAATCACATTCACAAGAGTGAGGAATAAATGGGAAGCTGTAGAAAAGCAGAGATGACTTTAAAACAGAGGAGAGGGATAAGATAACAATCATGGAGGATATACAGAATTCCTTCAGTGTTTGGTTTCGCTTTATTTTTGTTTTGCTCATAGATTTTGTTTTATTTAGTTTCAAGAAAGAAGTGCCAGGCTTATACTATTGATAAGAGGAAATCAATAACCAGAAATATTTATGAAAGAAGAGAGAAAAAGGAAAATCTATGATTTAAAATCTTCATAATATTTTTCACATTATGCTGTGAAAACACTGTTATGATAGTGACTTGCAAGGATTTTTTGTTCAGGAACCACCCACTGTGGTTAAACTCTCCACTCTTACAGGTTACAAGAGGGAATTTCCTATTTTATATATTTTTTCTCTTTTCTTTAGGGTCAAATATAATTCTTCATTATTTCCACTTAGAAATTAGTCCCTGCTGTTTATTTCTTCTACTTCAAGTTTATATACACATTCTCATATTTTTTTCTAAAAGGCTCTATCCAAAATCAAGGGATTATTTGGAAGAAAACCAGAACCCCTACAAGATAAATTATATCCAAAAAATTCATGAATAAATTTCCTGAATGTCACTGATGGTAAATGTCATGAAATACCATTTAGTTTAAAAAATAAATATAGAGAGTAGTAGTAAGATGTTTTCCATGTCAAAGATATAAATTGCAAATAATTTATAATATTAAATATTAAATAACAATAATTAGCTTATATGGCCTTTCATTTTAAGACACATGAACATTAATCAAGGTGACACTTTACATTTTGCTTATACTGTTGAGATAGATGATGATATTGGACTGTTTCCATTGATTAGCCTACATTCAGTCAGCAACATTCATACAAATTTTCACTGATTCTTACTACATTCAGGCAGTAGGCACATTTTCATTAATCAAACAAAAGTAAATTAGTTGTGAAATGGGATATCCACTACAAAATGAGGACATCAGAGTCAATGAGTTCTTAGTTGAACTTTTGACAGCACCCCTTGTTTTACTTCTAAGTAGATTATAAATACTTCGTGTATATTATTTGCCCAGATTGAAAGATTATGATCTCAATGAACTTCCTCCAAGGATGAGTTAACAAGATTGATTTAGAGATCTGTCAAACAGGAACTGTAAAGCTTGTGTCAAAATGTATTCATGATTGTGAATAATTTATTAATATAAACATTTCACATGAAGCAGAGTTCACATTTTCTCATTTTAATACTGTGCTGTAAAATAAGTAATCAGTAATTATTGTATCATCTATTTCATAACATAAATACTTTAGTTTAACTGTACTCATAAAAATCAGTTCATTAAAAAGAAAACAGCATAAAGCAAAAAACTACATAAACACTGATTATAAGAATGGAATAAATGTGGCAATAAATACATTTCAATTGCTAAATTAAAAGGATACTGTTAAATAATAAGACAAAAGAATGTGTGAAGAGAATTAATGTCCATTTTGTATTTCTTGTAAACATAATTTATTGATATCAAGATTTGGATCACTGTATAGACAGAAAGATAGATATATACACAATGTATAAAATCTTATCTCGAAATAAATACACACACATACATACTGTTTTCTCATGTTGCTCATAGATTTCTGTCAGAACTTAATAATAAAAGAAAAGCTATTAGGCAGAAGTATTTTATTTTTTTCTCTTTTATATTCCCATATCCTTCTACCCTTATGATTTACTGTATGATACATTCTGGATCTTTGCATAATATGTGTGTATTTTTTTTTACTTTTTCATTTCTTTCTGTTTCAAATCATTCATAAAGTTATAGTTTTTACTCAAAAGTCTTATAAATACCATCATCCTCTCTAATACTCTGATGCAATCACTTTGATGATGCATCATGGCAATATATCATAAGCTTGCACTACTACTGTATTACTGTAGTACTTCAAAAAACATACCAATATTCTGATTTATGGTACAATACTTAATCACAAGAATAGTTCCAGTAGATTTGTAATAATGGCTTTACTTTTTTTAAGTGTTCTCTTAGAACTGAAGCAATAGAATTAACTTAAAATGTGGATAAAGTAAAAACTGGGTACATATGCTACTGGTTTAGCAATAATTTATACACTTAATTTCATGTCACAATGAAGGGGGGAGTTTAAGCATGTATGTTGGAGTGACTGAGCTCTCATAAGTTAAGAAATCTCAGTGTTTATTGGATTAATTACCCATTTCTTTAACAACACTCCACAACCAAAGAAAATATTGAAGAAGACACTAACAGCTACTTGTGTACTTTAAAAAAAAAAGCCGCTCTTGCTATTGCAAACTTTAGGGTTTTTTTGTGCAGTTTTCCTGATATAGTGTCATTAAGAGCAAACTATAAAAGTTTACTGATATGATTGTAACTGAATGTAAATCTGAATTTTAATATTCATTTACTGGTGCTCTTTATTTGGATAGATGTGATTTAAGTTAATAATCTGAAGGATGAAGACAAATTATAAGTGGATTCAGGGTATTATATTATCAAGTGTAAAGCTGAAACGGGAAATGGATACTTTAATCCCAGCAAACAAACTGAACTCTTGCAACTTCACTGCAATGGAATTTAACAAAAAATGGCAGGTGACTGCATTTGTTGAAGTCACTTATTTTATGTAACTGTTAGGAAAGAGTCTGACATTTTTCTAAGTTTGGCCAGGAAGTCCTGATAGGAAGATCTAGAGAGATACATGAATGTAAAGAATCATTATGTTACAAATAATATGACCAAATTAAAAAATAATAATAAAGATATATGTAATATAAGATTTCAGCTAAGGTTTTAATTTTGCCTTTCGATTTTTATGGCTTGGATTTTTGCAGAACTGACTCCAAATGATTCCCTCCTCCCTGTGGCCATTTACACAAGGCCTTTGAGCTTGGCCATATGCCTCGCTTTAGCTAATGGAACAAAAGGTAGTATGAACAGAGGTTGAAAACTGCTCATGCATTGGCTTTGCCACCTCTTGCTTCTTGGATTTCTTCTGCCACCACGTGAACAAATCCAGATTTATCTCACAGAGAATAAGAGGCCATGTGCAGAGAGGCCTCAGCAGTGCCACTGTGCCCGTCATCAGAGCTGAGGTTCCAGACATGTGAATTCGTCTGTCCTAGACCACAGAGCCGCAGCTAGTCCAGCCCCAAGCAAATCAATCAACCAGGGAATCCACAAAATAGTGAGATATAGTAACTTATTGTTTTAATCAAGAAATCTTAGGGTTGTTTGTCATGCAGCAAAAGCCAGCTGGTACTTTGGACAGAGATACACTGGGCTACATATATGTACTAATTATAACTTCAGTTTGAATTATTTGAAAGTTTAATTGCAATGTATGTTCATTTCTGATCATTTGTATTAATTAAATTAATTTTATATTATTACAGTTATTTTCTTGCAGCTTGGAGGAGGGTCCCGATGCACTGTGAAAGTTTAGCTGAACTAAATGTGTTAATAAATGATATGCCAAGTTTTTCTTTTTTATAAAGTGCATTCACATTTTTTTCTCCCCCTGAGTAACTACGCAAATAAAAATGAAAATCTAGCATTAAGAAAGAAAAAGGAAAATAGTTTTTTTTTTAAGCTTTGACAATCATTGTCTGGAATTAAGCAAAGTTGGTTCATTTAATTCAAGCACTAGTTTAATGAGAATGAGAGATACTGAAGGAAATAGTAATATAATAATACAGAGGGAAACATATAGGAAGATGGGTAGGTTGATTAAACATTAAAAGTCTCCCTCTCAGTGAACACATATACATACATATCTATTTAATATTATATATATATATATATATATATATATAATATATATATATTCAATTACTTACTCTACTTAGTATAAATATCCTTATAAAATAACTGACACCTAGAATAGGTTGGGTACACTTCATTTGAAATGTTTATTATGGTCTATTCAATGTACTCAATGTCATTTTCTGCTATGTGATGAATTATAGGAGCAAACATGTGAATAAAACTATAGCAACAGACACTTAATGTGATAAGAATGGCAAGTTTTATAAGTTTCATGGTAACAGAAAAGAAAAGCAGGTATGAAACAATGTATTTTTTGAGATGTCAATTCTAATGAAATGCAAAATATGTGGCATGAAAAATATTACTTCTCAGATCATATATAACAGAACCATGACTTTAATGCAGAAAACTATACCAGAAGAGTAATATGAGAGAAAACAGATTTTTTTTAATGATTCTGTATATTTGCTGGAAAATATGAGTGTAATAATAGAGAGTGGCAGGAAGATAATAATAGTGTAATAATAGTGGAGGAGCAGGAAGACTCTGAACTCTTCTGCTTTCACAGGCACAACAAAATTACAACTAGTGATGGAAGCAACTATGGATGAGAAAGACTGGAAGACTGGTAAAAAAAAAAGATCTTACTTCTATCTTCTACAAGACATAAAGAAAGAATCACAATGAGACAAGTAGGAGGGTGGAGACATGGTACAGTCAAGACCCATACTTCCAGAAAGTCCACACAACAAAGGACAATCACAATGGCAGATTGTGGAACCACACAAGTTCTCCCCAAGGAGCAAAAGATCAGAGCCTTACATTCGGGCTCCACAGACCAGGGGTTCTATACCAGAAAGACAAGCCCCCAGAAGATTTGGCTTTGAAGGCCAATGGGGTTTATTCTGGGGAGAGCCAGAGGGCTGTGGGAAATAAAGAGACTCCACTCTTAAAGGTGCACACAGAATCTCACAAGCTTTAGGACCCAGGGCAGAAGCAGTAATTTGAAAGGTTCCTGGGTCAGACCCACCTGCTGATTTTGGAGATCCTCCCAGAGAAGCAGAAGCCAACTGGAACTCACCTGGGACATAGCAGTAGTGGCAGCCACTTTTGGAAGCTCATTCTACTGCATGGACACTGCTGCTGGCAAATGCCATTTTAGAATCCTTCCTGGTACTTACTAGTGCAGAGACCTGGTCATGTCCACCAGCCTGTCTGTAACAGTACTGGATACATCAGACCAAGCACCTAGTGGGGCAGGGAGACAGCTCCACCCACCAGCACGCCTGCTGCTTTAAGACCTTCAGAGACCAGAGCTGCCCCAGTACCAGCCCTGTCCACCAGAGGACATAGGACCTGTCTCTCCACAAAAGCATGCCAGCACTAGACCTGGGAACCCCAGGGCTCCACATCCAGAGACCCTCTGGAACCCAGTTCCACACACCAGTGGGGCAGCACTGGCCCTGGAACCACCCTAACCCACCAGTGTGAAGGAACAAGCCCAAGGACCCCCTGGGCCTTGGTTCTGCTGACCAGCAGGTCAAAACACCAACTCTGGCACCCACAGAGACCTGTACTCAAAGACTCTGGGACCCAACTCTGCCCACTACTGAGCCAGCACTAGCTCTGGGAACCCCCCAGGCCTTGGGCCCACCCACCAGCAAGCTAACACCAGCTCCAAGAATCATAGGTCCTGCAGCCAGAGACCTCAGATCTCTGCTCTGTCCACCGGTGGGTGGATACTAACCCCAGGAATATCACAGCTCAGTGGCATCCTGTACCAGGACCCAGTCCACTCACCAGCAGGCTGACACCAGCCCCAGGGCCCTCAAAGCCCTGGTGCTGGAGACCTGGGAACCAAGCTCTACCTACCAGTAGGACAGCCCTAGCTCCAGGATCCCCTGCCATCAAGGGGATGGGCCCCAGCTCCACCCACCATCAGGCCAAAACCAGCTCCAAGACACCTTGGACCCCTCAGCCAGCTGCCCTGGGTTCCAGGCCTACTTACTAGCAGGCCAACACCAGCTTTGGGGTACCCCAGACTCCATAGCCAGCATGTCAGGAACTGGCCCCATCTACCAGTGGGCCTACACTATATCTTGGATCCCTGGTCCCACAACCACCTACTACATAACCCAGCTCCACCCACCACTGAGCTGGCCTTAGCCCCAGGACTCCCCGAGTCCCTAGGGCCAGCATAACTGGACCCCACCAATCAGTGGCCTGCAAGCTCCACACAAAGTAAGACCTGGCAACCAACAGGACCTGGCATAAGCCACACATACTGGACCACCCACATTAGTCATCCAGCCACAACAGAAGGACCCACACAGCCCAAATAAAGGGTGCCCCTAAAGCATATAGCTCTGGTGACCAGAGGAAGGAGAGCTACTGAGATGCATAGGACCTCTCCTATGAAAGGCCTCTTCCCCAAGGTAGGGAAGTGTAAGCAACCTATCAGATACATAGAAATAAAAAAAGAAATTAGGCAAAATGGTGTGACAGAGGAATACCTTCCAAATTAAGGAACAAGATAAAAACCCCAGAAGATCAACTAAGTGAAATGGAGAAAGGCAATCAATCTACCCTATAGGGGTCAAGGGAATGATCATAAAGATATTCAAAGAACTTGGGATAAAATTAAATAAACAGAGTGAGAAGTTAGAAGGTCAAATCATGTTATCTTGCCATGCATAACAGTAAGAAAATGGCAGGAACAGCATAGTCAGATTCTATGATTGGAAAAATAAAATTTCAAATGAATATTTGCTACAATGTTGCATTTATGGATAGGCAGAATATATTTTTTTTTAGGTTAATAAGAAATCACCCATAAAAATAAATAACTCATAAAAAATAAAAATAAATAATAACTCTTTAACATCTGCTTAATTAGATAAGAAAATTCTTCTGTAACTGAACATTTCAAGCACTATACTGGAGAAATAGGATATAAATTACTTTATTCCTTTTTTTAACAGATGGGGAAAATGGTATCCTAAGAGGATAAATTTCTCAAAGCATCTCAATATATTAGAGGGATATTATACATAATATGGTTTCCAGAACGTCAAATGTCCAGCATGTCTTGATGTCAAGGAAAGGGGAAGTCTTGGTAGTTATAAATTAAATATCTGTCTTAATATATATTCTATGTTTATTTTTTTGCTGCTGTGTTGGTGGTGTTGTTGAGAATGATATTGAGAAGAGGCTGAACTAGTTAAACATGCTATTATTTGGGACAATTTTATAGATTTAAGTTTAGATTGTTGTTTTAAGTATAACAAAAAATGGTGCAACTACACTATATAATACAATACATAGTTTGCGGGTTTTTAAGTTTTTCCTACAACATAAGACCCATTGTACTTTTGCACCTCTCTTAATTCATGTAGGAATGAAGCCAAAAATTATTCATGTTGAATTTGAAGATGTAATATGCTGGGTTGCTCTGCTTTATTGTGAGATAAGAAAGACAAGGATATGAATGTGAATAATGATATACATTTGTGCACAATGTATGTGAACTCTGTTATTTTTTGATGTGCTGACTTCAAGAAGTATGTAGCACAATGATATAACACATGGCAAGGGAGGATTGGCCTTTGAAGATGGAATTTCTCTGAAAAGCAGGCAGAAGAGAGAAACTGAGAAAAGAAAGGATAGACAATTATGTGAATGGACCATATTGGATCTGAAATTGTCTTTTACTCATAAATATAACATCCATTCTTATATGAGGATCTAGACACTAAATAATGATGTTGACAAAATATGTCCTTAAAACCCTTAGACATATACATATAACAAATTAAAAATACATAATTTATATAATTTTAATTGATGTCCATTTACGTATTTCCTATTGTAACCAGAGACCAAGGTCATCCCTGGTTCTACATTCAACAAAAATGATTTTTCTGCTGTGCCTCAGTTCTATATTGTGTTCAAAGTTACTCTTAAATGTTCTTTAATCTTGTAGAATTTTAATATTATATTGAAATCTTTATACGAATACACTAATTTATGTACATAATAAACAATGTCAAATCCTTTTAATAAATAATGCCACAGCTGTAGAACCATTCATCAACTAAGAAAGCTAATATGATAAATAGGTGGGAAATCAGTAATTTATCCTTGTAAGTATATTCCAAGAGCCTGAAATAAATAGATTTCTGTTGACAAATTAAAAAATTAAAGGATGTCTATTCTTATGAAAGATTATCTGCTTAAACAGACTGTACATTCAATCACAAAGTGTTACACTTTGAATTACAACTGATATCCTTGGTGGCATCTATTATACTGCCTTGAGTAAAGAGAAAGAACATTTGAAAGCAACAAGAGAAAATGAAAGAAATCCAATCAGACCACATTAGTAATTTCTCCTCAGGTTGCCACTTTTCTTGGTAATTCTATTGGTGTCAGAGGCTAGTATTATTAGTCTATTATTATTTGCCTGTAACTATGATGAATATGTCTAATCATATTCGAAGAGCTTATACCACAAAAAGACAAATACTAATGTTACATCAAGTGGAATTAAAATATTCAAGTACTTCTGAAATGTTACTAGAGTTATTTTCAAATTCATTCTTCTGAATTACAGTCAGATATTTTTAAATTGTTTCTTTTTTTCTAATAATACATAGTCAACTACTTTTACGGTAATTTTAGAATTGTAATAGTATTTACTTCTTAGTACAGTCTCTATAATTGTTACATGTTTTTATGATCATGAAAGTCATCCTGCCATGAACAATGGAATATTTTCATCTCTCTCTGGGCTTCAATAGATGATTTTGTCAATAATTTTAATTGAATTCATGAATCAAGAGCATGTAAAATACAGAAATGAACATGCTCTATTTCAATATGTTCACTAATATGTTGGTAAAATACACGTGTTGAGATATCTTATGTATCACACAGATATGTTGAGGAAATGATGAGTCTTCTCACATATAGGTATGTTTGGATATATACATTTGAGAACTGAAGCACTCTATGATAAAAGATTCCAGTAATGAAAAGAAAAAATTAAAAATTCAGCATTATAGTTTTCTTGAGTCAATGAAAAAGAAAATGACTTCTTGATTTTATCAAATTTCAAAGGCAAGTATTAGAAAATTTAAGAACAAAGTAGTTATCACTTGTGTTCCCTTATTTTAAATTTATAATATGCCACATGGAGTTAGTTTATTTATTTCTACATTTAGTATTTACCTCTTCAGTTCTCCTATGCAATAGACCATAGTCATAGCATATTTAACGTTAAAGATTTTAACCAATCTAGAATCCCATTAAAGTTTCACAGCAAAAGAGTTTTACATTTGCTGAGGGAGAGAATTCAGTTCACATACTTAGAAATTGGGGAGTTGTGATTGCGCCTAACAAAGCACACATCTTAGGCACTGCAATGAGGCTTTGCTGGCCTACTGCATTTCCAGCAACTTCAAGAAGTCATAAAAATGGTTGTTTCAAGAATAAAATCACCCGGAAAAGAAATCAACCAATTGTTTGGCTGATGAAATTGATAATAAAATGAAAAGCCCAGTGCAAGTAACTTTTTGCCCATAAACTAAGGGTGGGGTATATAAATGAGTGACTATACAATTGAGTAACTTCATCAGTATGGTTATAAATGAATGACTGTACGCCTCCATGGATTTTTTAAAAAAGGAATTATGAAACTATTACAATCAGTATTCCTGCCACTGCATAAATCCCTCTCTCAATAAGCATATCATTTGATTAAGAATTAAGTTAATACGAGTTAAGCACTTGTGTTAGAAAACTCTCAGGAGATACAATGTTCTTGATGGAAACTTTCTATGAACTAACAGACTGTAGGAAAACTAATTTGATCAACAAATCTAAACTTCAAAAAGAGCAAGTATTGCTTTAAATATTTTTAAAGACAATCTTCTATTTATAATTGTATACTAACTGGAGAGGACAGTGTCTAAATTTTTACAAAGTAGGGTTCTTATACTGAAGAATCATACAAAAATAATAGATTTGAGTCTAATTTTAGAAAAATACCTTCATAAATCCATAACCCTGAGAGAAAAAAAAAATGTGTCTAATTTAAGAAAAAGGATGATCGTCTGATTCACTGCAAGGTTAGCTAACAGAATTTATGATCGTACTATGTTTGTTCTATCATTATGAACCATATATGAAAGGGTGAAAAATAAGAATCTCTTTTCATGCATTTCAGGTTGTATAAAAAATTCCTACTTCTGATGCAACACTTTTGAGACTCATTTTATATATGCTGAAAATAGAGAAACATGTTTCTTCAGAGGCATTTAGATAAGTCTCTATTCATCACATAACTTACTGGACAATCCAGAAAACCTGTCACTGTATTAATGATTATTAAGCAAATGTTACTTATTTCTATGAATCTCATGGATTTTGGTTCCGTTGACACAAAATTTAAGATACTTCTAAATTTGAACAGATGGTGTTTGGCAAAAACTTCATGAAATGGCTGAAAGCAGTATGAAAGAGCTAACTAAACCTTACGGAAATTTAGGGGATTGTATTTTTAGAAGTGTGAAAAATAATAATGGTAGTACTAACTGGTTTTTTGGGGTTTGTACTGTGTGCAAGATCCTCCAAGCATTTAACATGAAGTTTCTCAAAGAAACTCACATTTATGCTTACACATTGTTGTAAATTATCAAAACTTTTCCAAAACTGTTTTTGGGTAGAACTTAGTATATTTTCAATGTTTTTATTCAATTTTTCATATTTATTCTGCTTAGTTTAAAGTAAACAAATAAACACTTGTAAGCAGTACATATGTATATAAATATATAATTCAAAATACTTAGAATTTTCAAAACAAATCTCTTAAATTATATATAAAGATTTTAATTGCAAGAAAAGTATGTCTTCAAATTTTTTTCTGCTGTTTTATCCTTTTTCTTCTTCCCAAAAATCTCAAATCTCAAAAGATCCTAAGAATATTATCTCATTAATCTGTGAAACTTTTTGGTGACCTTAGTGACAAATGTTTCAGTCTCTATTTCACAGATGGAGAAACTTGGATAGATAAAGGTTAATTTGTTTTTGTAAGTTGACATGTCATGTCAATTGCTATGTTCTTAGAATAATTTAGGTTTCTTGCCTTGTGGGCTACCATATTATCCACTATATCATTATGAAAGATAAAGTAACTCAGAACTAAATAAAATAAAGACTAAATAAAATACGTTATAATTACTTGGCCTCAACCACACTTTAGGCCTGTGGCTGCTTCACCCCAACGTATTCTGTTGCTGATTCTAATATTCTTCTTTTATTCCACTCATCTTTAAAATCATACAACAAAAGGAGGGAAGTAAGCAAAGAAACAAAGCATGATAAAAGAAATACTGCCTAGTTATTGTCTTAGTTGGTATAATCACTTTCTCAGTAGGAAAAAGTCTAAATAAGGAGGTCAGAGACTCAAAAATAATTCTCTCTCTTAATAAAGAGTAGCAAAATTGAGTAAGATTAATTCTATTTTGCTTTGAAATAAGACTAAGTGGATCACAGTGCATAAAATAAAGTATTTCTTCTTTTCTGCAACCAAATTGACCATATGGAGTTCCCTATAAACAAAGAAAAACATTATTTTTATATACGTATACTACTTGGGAATAAAACTTTAAAATGTAAAATCTTTCAAAATTTTCAGAACATCCTGTTCATCTCTGACAAAGCAGAGTTAAAAGAAGTGTCAATGCTGTCAAGTGCGGCCTATGCAGACATGTTAAAATACGCTTTTCCATCTAGAAAATCTAAGATGAAATGTACAGAACTTGTCATAAACTCAATTATCAATTCCTAATTTAACTGACATATCAAATAAAACCATCAATAATTTCATTTCTAAAGTAATCAATTTTTCCTGCTTGGCAAAAATATTTATTCATGTTATATTCAAAGAAGTCGTGTTGCATAAACTTCCTCTGGGATTCTGATTGGGAATTAGGGCTACATGTCAGTTAAGAGATTCCCATGTATGTTGTTTGTTATATATATATGTCTTGTTTTCCACATTTTCTCTGTGAAATGGAAATGGAGACAGTATGGGTAGCTGGCTGTCAGATACCATCCCCCAGTCTTCAGCATGGCTTCAGTGTTAAAGTGGATGAGAGTGAGGCAACAAGGCTCAGGTAGTGCATGAGCCTAGTGCCTGGGAAGATGAGAAAGATGGAAGTTAGCTAATGTATAGGGGTCACTGTCAAAGACTATGTCCCATTTTCTCCACTATCATCCAAGAAGCTCTAGTCACTTTGCATAATTTCATTTGTGCTTTTGCCACCACCATACTGAAGATATATGCCTGGGTGAGGGAATGAACAGACAGAGCACAGAGGATTTTTACAGCAGCTAAAATATCCTGTATGATAACATAATAATAGATACAGGTTTTGATACATTTGTCCAAACCACAGAATGTACAATGTCAAGAGTATACCAAGAGTGTAAACTACTAACTTTGGATGATTACAATGTGTCAGTGTAGGCTCATCAATTGTAACAAATGTGGGAGATGTTGATAATGGGGGAAACTATCCATGTGTGATGACAGGGGGTATATGAGAAATCTCTGTACCTTCCCCTCATTTTTCCTATGAATCTTAAGCTGGTCTTAAAAGACTTTAATTTAAAATATTGGAAAGAGAAAAAAAAAAAGCAAGAAAGAAAATGGAAGGAGGGAAGGAGGGAGGGACAAATGATATGTGTGAGATAACCTTCACTGGCCTCCAAAGGAGGTGAGAAATACACAGAAAAGAGCTCTTAGCTGACTCTCACACACAAGAGCAAGAAAAGCCAAAATCACCAAGCCCAGACCATATCAGCTGACATCCAGTTAATTCATAAATGCATAAACTATAATGACAAATTTGGAATATTATTTAAAAAAATTAATTAAACTATCCCATTCTCTGTTCCGCAACCCTGTGATGTGTTTGCAACTCCTTTTATTAAGAAGAGTTGTCTAGCTCCCCACTCCTTAAGCACTTGCTTTGGGTGATAGTGTGTGGTATGTGGTGGTAGTAACTTGTGCCTATTGTTTGCCTAGGCCATTTATTTTTATTCTCTTGGAATCCTGCCACATCATGTGACAAGCAAAACGTAGCTGGCTGGAGAAGAAGCCACGCGCTTCTGAATACAGTTAGTGGAGTCATTCCAGCAGAGGCCCTTGAGATGCATAAAGCCCAACCAAGATCACTGCTTCCATCTATCTGGTATGGATTCAACCTCAGACTCCTGGGGAAGCCCAGATGAGGCCAGCAGAACCACGCAGAGAGAATAGCCTAAATTGCTGACCCACATATTCACAACATGATTATAAGTCACTAAGTTCTTGGTGGGATGGTTTGTCACAGTTGCTACATTATATAATAAATAACTTGTTTTTAGTGCTTGGGTTTGGGTTAGTTTCTTTTGCTTCAAAGGTAACTATTATGCCACGCTTGTTAATGGATTTTCACGTTGATTTAGAATAAATAGAGAAAAATTCTATACATCTATATGAAAATACTGTCTATCTGGGAAAAGAGCATCACACTTATAAAATCCAGAGAGAGAAAATGCCTCTTAATATCTGCAATGGGACCGAAAAGAAAATTTCAGGAAATGATGGCATCCTTAGGACACAGGAAAGCATAATCTTAAAGTAAGGAGAGTAAACAATAAATGACAAAAAAAAAAAAAAATGAAGTTAAAGAGGGAAGATAAAAATGAAGATAAAGAGGTTTATGATGGATAACCCCAGTTAAGATAATCAAGGTAACACTGCCATAAAAACAACATTAAAATTGTGGTTTCTATTAAAAGGAAAGTTTTATTTCTTCCTTTCAATACAGAGCCACTGCAGGTTAGTATGACAGGAGATATCTTTTCTATGTTTGCCTTCCAGGTTTCTACTTCATAGAACAGAAACAGTAATTTGCTGGGGTAGGGAACTGGAGAAAATCATGCACTCTCCATGGAAGAGGTGAGAAGCATATGAGATATATTTATTCACACATTAATATATATATTTTATATATACAGTCTTGGATGGGAAGAGAGAGAGAACTAATACAATGTTGACTTCATTCTGGGATCTGAATTTTGCTGTGTGTTTTTTATTTTGTGGTCTGCAACACATTAATCATCATATGAATCACTAATATATAAACATGTACTTTCTACACTTCCCTCAAAAGAAAATGTCAGGTTTGAAGATCAGGTGAAATATGGTAGGTAAATATATTGAACTTCCACTGAAGTCCAATATTTACTGAAGTTAGGATGGAAAGAAAACTGATGGTGATCACAGTAGTGTGTTTGAAATGGCATTGGACATTATGGTAATGACAAATTTGAGTATCTGACCACAAGGAGGGGCCTCAGGTGAGGTAAAGACAAAATCATAGAAGATGAAGTGATGGAATAAAGAGGTCAGGTTCTGGAAGGATCACCTTTGTGGATACTGAATCACAAAGCATGACAGGAGTTAATATAGACGGGAATGTCAACATTTCGAGAGTTAGTCTCCAAGTTTCAAAGGATGAGAGTGTTCTTAAGGAGAGGTAGACTGGATGATATAATCTGATTTCATGAGATAAAAAGCTTGGAGAAATGGGAAATAGATGGAAGCAGCAAAGAAGACAGAGTATATCTGACCTTCTCCAGGCTGCTGGTATGAATATTAATGCCTTACTTAAAAGTCTACAGGACCACTTAGTGTGATTTGGGTAAAGCCAGATTTAATTTAGAGTAAGAAAGAGAACTCAGCCTTCACAGAAGAGTTTGAGAATATAAGGATCTGCTGAAGATTGAAATCTTAGTTCTCGAGGATAAAGTGAGAAACTTTAAGGAGTGCTCTGACAAATGTAAACGTAGGGGAAAGAAGTGTAAGGATTAGAGGTGGATGAAGAGAGATGCCTTGGAAGTTTGGGAGTTTTCTTACAATTTATGTGCAAGAAATGAATGACACAGACTGAGGCACAGGCTCCCAAGGCAGATCTAGTAGAGGAGAGCCTGTGATTATTGGTGCGGGAGAGGATAGGAGAGTCTTGCCAGGAACACTCAGTGTTGTGAGATTTCAACTTGATTCTCACTATTGGAAGGATGGGTTTCTTCATGAGAGTAGCTACTCCTACCTTTCGTCTATTCTACAGATATTTTTGAAGACTTTTATATTGTGCCTCGCATGATGCTAGGTGATGGGTAGACAGTAGTAAACAAATCATTTTTGGTCTTTATAAATGGTGAAAGAGAAAGAGAAAATGCATGAGGATTGAGAATAAAAAAATCTTGAAGAAAACAATCACTAAGTAGTTTTTCTTGATACCGGATTTTTAAAAATAGATTCAAAGTAAAGAGGATATCATCTAATCCTCCTTCATCATTAAAATAAAGAATATTTTGATCTTAAACACTAGGTTCAAAAATCCCAGCTTCATCTTTCAGGTAGTGTGTAAGTTTTAATTTGGGAATGATATGACAAAAGCATCCAATTCAGGAAACTTAAACTGGCAGTGATATCTAGAATGGATTGAAGGAGAAAGAGACCAGTAGCAGGATGGAGGCTGTGGATAGTCTACGTATCAAATAAATTAAGTGGTTGCAGTGGGAATGGAAAAGAGAAATCACTAGAAAATTATTGCAGAGAGATGCAATACACGGTACATGATGAGAAAATTTTATATGGACATGAAATTATGAGAGCTGTGAGCTACAGTGTTCTATAATCTCCAGTCATTTGGAATGCAGTTGTTTAACAATAAAGGGAAATTTATATATGTATTCAGAATAGACTAAATTACTTTTTAATTGACTAAGGCTTTGCCTTTGATCTTAAAAATTTGGGAAACACTTATTTTATTTAAAATAAAAGTTGTAGTAAGGTTTAGTCAGACATACGATGGCTTTTGTGAAATATGGTATTGTTGCCATTTAGCAGTTTGTTAGATGATAATTCTCAAAATGAAAAAAAATTCAGGTTTGGGGTGCATTATGGATATTTTACTAGGAAAAATATGATATTGTGCTGTTCAAATAGAATTTTTTAATGAGTTCTTTTTATTTTACATTGGTTTTATAGTTACTAAAAACACTGATTTTATGGGGGTTTCAAAAATTATTATTCCTGCTGCTACATTATAAATAGAAAGTGCATTAGCCTGTCACAGAGCTAATTTTGTTAAAATGGTTAATTGTGATCTAGTATGCACAGCTTGAATGTGAAACTAATTATAATTTGTTATACAAAATATAAACCCAACAATTTGTAGTAGCTGAGGGAAAATGTATTTATTATGGTTCATCTATACAAGATTTATTCTAACATAGAAATTGGTAATTCTACATATACAATTTTCAACCCAATTTTTTCTTCTGAACTACAGACATGGTAAATGTATTTCTAAGTTAATACTTGCTAAGCAAAATCTAAAGAGTATAAGTCAATCTTGGGGGGATTATTAACTTTTTTTTTTTGAAATTAGGACTGTCTCAGCTAATCTTTGCATATATTTCTAGTACAGCAGAAAGTATTTTGAAAGAGGGTGGTTTTATAAGTCAATTCAAAATATGATTCCACTATTTTCTAACTATTAGACCTCTTGCAAGTTATTTCTTTATTCTAGTCGCCTCATTTGTAAAATAAAGATAAGCTACATGTCCTACAAAGTCACTCTGAAAATTAGTAGTGACAGTTATAAAAGAGATCATAGAGCCTGGGAGACTGTAAGTGATTGATAATGATAATATTAATTGATACAATGGGTAATATTTACTGAGCATTTCTACGTTAGTAACAATAAAAGTTTTTTATATACATTTTTTGTCAAAATTTCCTTTAAACAACTCTATGTGGAAAGTATTATTTTTGTTCTCATTTTACAGATGAGGAAATTAAGCCTTAAAAACTTTCATGATAAGTTTAAAGTCACACAAACTAAAAGCAAAACAAAGCAAAAAGTGAAGCTAGGATACAAAAATCATGCCTGAATCAATTGAACAAAGTTGATAGGCTGCCATGCTTATAAAATACATCCTCTCCATCTTCCATCTCTCTAAATTTTATATTCTAATTTTAGGTAAGACTTGTATTTCACTTACCATCGTTAGATATAAATATACTCTGAAAGTCAATTGTTAGAAGTGGCAGAGTTGAGATCTTACTCAAGCAGTTTTAAATGCTAAGTGTTAGGCTGAGTCCCCATGGAATCATTAGTTTCATTTTGTTCATACTTTTAAGTAACTTGTTAATGTTTCACAGTTTTCAGTATTTCATCTTCTGCCTTCTGAAATATTTTCTCTTTTTTCTTTCTATATTTCCTTTAATTAAAATGCATATTCCTTTTTATAAAATGTAAATACCGTCCGTCACACCCTAGTATCAACCTCAAAAGTCCCATGTCAAATATTGCAGCTACCATGGAGTTAAATTAAACTACCTGTAATTTCTTTAATATGCTTGTTGTTTTATGTTTATATGTTATATATTCATTATCTTGTCACTTAACTTGTTAAATACTTCTTGAATGAACTGAAAGAATAAAAATGAGAAAACTGTATAAAATTTCTGACATCATGCCTAGTACATATTAACTGCTTCATATGTATTCATACTTCAGTTTGTACCAAATTGAGGCCAAAATTGTGGTGTCATCTTTGTCTCCTTGCTTTCTCTTATCTGAAAACATGTCCTGAATCTGGTCACTAATCACCATTTTCATTGCTACTACATTAGTACAAGCCAAGATGTCATCATCTTCTATCTGGATTAAAGTAGTTGTCTCTCATGTAATCTCCCATATCCTATATTTACTGTCTTTCGGTCTTTTTTCAAATAATGCCAAGAATGATTCTGTTAAAACTCACAGATATGTAACTCCCTTACTCAAAACACTAGTACTCTCATGACTTCCCATCTCTTGTGTATCATATTCTTTCTCTCTCTCATCCTGTTCCTCCTTCACCTACGCTAACCTTCCTTACAGTTACCTGCATATACCTGGCATGATCCTAATTCAAGATGAGTGTACAGGCAACTCTGTCTTCCTGAATCACTCTTCCCCTGATACCTGTGTGGCTCATTTTTCCATCTCTCTTTAGTCTTTTCCAAAAATTCAGGTTCAATGAGGTTTCCATTGTTATTGTGGTTTATCCTATTTAAAATTAAAACTCTCAACATCCTCTCCTATATTTCATGTCTAATTTATGTTTCTCCATACAACTTATCATCTAATGTATACACATTCACTTACTCACTTTTGTATTAACTTCCCCTAGTAGATCATAAAGGACTGGAATTTTATATCAACACCTAGAACAGAACTGGACACATAAAAAGTACTCAAAAATATTTGTTGAATGAATATATTAACCTACTATTTTTACTGAAATTAACATGAGCAATCCCCCAGATTATTGTAACCTCTTCCCAAACATAATGTGTAATGAAGGCAAATGATATTCAGATTATGTTGGTGGCAATTAACAGAAGTTCAATTTACACTATCCTAGGTAAAAATAAATCTATATTAGTATTTGCTTAATTAACCTGCAAAACCAGGGCTCTACAGTATGGGACTCTGAACCACCAAGAATCTTTACTTTTCTTTGTAGATTAGTTGTATTCTTTCTACTGTCAGAGTCTATCTCTAAATGGGAAAAACAGAATCAGCTCCATGGGCATGAAAGCTGTGCCGTGGTATAGGGCTCTATGTTTGGTTTAATACCCTCCTGCTGCTGTCTGGAAATCTGAACAATAAGCCCTCCATTTCAATCTTGTCCTAGCCCCTTAACATTATGTAGCTGGCCCAGGGTAGAGGCAATAGTACAATAAGCTTTCGACTCTTTATTTACACAATTTATCTACTCCCAAGAAAAATGTTTCTTCTTCCTCTTTTGCTGACCACTAGTGACAGCTGAAGATACACTGGAGATTCCACTGGCCCACATTGTTCTTCCCAATGTTCTACAAAGTACTATGTTTGGAAAGAGAGAAACATTTAAGTAAATGAGAGTTTCTCCTGGACAAGGGGCAGCCCAGATATGAATAAGAATATGTTCACAAGAATAAAATTGGGGAAGTGATGCTAATTAAAAACAGCAGATTTCCACTGCTTTGTATAATTGGAATTTAGGGATGTATAATATTGTTAATGATTTCTCTGTTGTTTGCTTTTTTTCATTTTCAATATTATGAATTTAACCACTGCAAAATTTTATTATATAAATCTTTTCCCATATTTCTTATCTTTTTCTTAGATGAGAAGTCCTAGAAATTGAATTTACAGTTTATAAATATGAATAAATTTAGCCTTTTGATTTATATTTTCACATTGATTCTAAGAAAGATTATGATGATTTACATTCTCATCAGTCAATCACGGAGGTGCCACACTCTCAGCACATTTACCAGAATTCAGTATTATCTTAACATTGCCTAATAATTTGATAACTTAAAAACAGACTCTATGATTGAAGCATATTGATTTGCCTTTCTTTGATTCCTCGTAAGAAGCAGAGTTGTTATATATTTATTAACTGCTTCTGTCATATATTTTAAACTGTCTACTTACGTCTTTGTTCATTTCTCTTTTGTTTCTCTTATTTGTTTACAGGGGTGGTTTTAATCTTGTCTCTTTCATCATTGTGGCAAATAGTTTTTCATAGTGATTTATGTTTACTTTCCTTATGTCTAATTTACAATGAATTTGTGATGTCACTTTGGGGAGAAGAAGTGAAAATGTGATTGGCTGTGTAACATTGTGACTTTTTAAAATACTCCAAGTATATAATTTCAAACTTGAGTATATAAAATAATTCTAATAAGTCAATTTCATTAAAAACCATCAACTACTGACCCAAATCCTCACCGCCAACTCACACAGAGTTGTACATCAATCTCATGAATTGATAAAGCAATGGACTGACTACATCATGATTCTAATCCAGGCTTTCTGTGCACAAGGCACACAATAATCATTTCTTTCTTTAGTTCCTCTCTTTTTACTCTTTTCTAAGTAAAGTTATTTAGAGATCACAGACACATCTTGCCACTTCACAACAATCCAAGGAATGCCTATTAAAATACCTCAATTGAGATCCATTTTTCCCTGTTAAAATGTTCCCCAAAGGTCTGCAAATATGACTTGAGATATGGCATTTTCTTTTATTAAAATGAATGCCTTAGCAAGTAGTTATCTATGGCTCAGGTGAAGACAGTCAGAACTATGATAAAAATAAACATGTATGAAGAGATGGGAATTTTTTTTACATTTACACTCTCTTTGAATTTTAATGTAAATTGAAAAAAAAGTGCTCTGTCATTATTCTTTACTGAGTGAAGGGAATAAAATATGTTTCTAATACTTTCAAATTATTTTCATTATCCTCCCCAATTGGGGGCTGTAATTTATTATAAATAGCATGGCATTTTGTACATGCCTAGCAATATTCTAAGTATTTCATATATATATGTACACATTTAATCCACACAACAAATCTGGGAAGTAGGTACTATTATTAATCCTATTTTTCACATTTGAAAAATTCAGGTTCAAAAGATTAGGTAATGGAAGCAGAGGTTGGACTTTGATACAAAGTGGTTTGAATTAGAGAGCAAACTCCCAGAGAGGACAAATCCACAGATACCTCCATGATTGCCTTCAAATTCTTGTGGAATCTGAGTCATTGGCTGTCTCCTAAATTGCATACATACTTTTCGTGACTACAAGAAACCCCTCAAAGACAGTAAGTCAGGGTAAGATCTACTATTTCTACATTTAACATTTACTTAACATCCTGGTTGGTTCAAGATACAGGACTAGCATAGTCCTAGCATAAGAAAGAGGAGCAGGTAGAATAAGACTGGAAAAGAAGAAATAAAATATTCATTATCTACAGGTTATGATTGTACAGCTGGAAAATAACAAAGTTTCATAAATTGTCAGAAATAATAAGTGAATAATTTGTAAGGTTGGTAGAAGAAAAGTCAGTACACAAAAATTAATTGTATAGTACAATACACTAGCAATAAACAAATGGAAAATACATTTTTAAAAAACTTTAGAGAAATGCAAATTAAAACTCAATAAGAAACAATTAAACATTCACCAGAATGGCTAAAATTAAGAGAATTTCAAAGTGAAGTATTGCTGATGATATGCAGCAACTAGAATCCGCTTATATTTCTGATGGAAGTCAAAAATGGTATAGTATCTTTGAAATATTGATTGACCTTTTTAAATCTAAGTATATGTATACACAATAGCTCAGCAGTTCCTTATCTGAATCAGAAATGAGTACTTATGTCTACCAAAAACAGTCAAGAATTTTTATAATGGCTTCATTTGCAATAGTCACAATTTAGAAATAACTACACAATTTAGAAATAACAATAATAGAAGAGATAAATATTGTGACATATTTATACACTGGATTATTATAGAGCAATGGAAAAGAATGAAATTCTGACATTCAGCTTGGAGAAATCTCATAGACATAACTTGTAGGGAAAAAAATTCATAAAAGAGTTTGTAATTTCATATTAAATACAAAAACAGACTAAAGTAACCTGTGGTGGCAGTGAGAACAATCACTCTTGTGGAATTTACTGTTTGGTAGCCTTGTGGTGCTGGAGTTACTCTATATCTTTATCTGGGTGGTTGTTACACATGTATATACATATGTAAAAATTTTCCACTGTGCACTAAGATTTGTAAATTTATTATTTTAACTTTTATCACAATAAAAATTATTTATATCCAAAGAAAAAAGTTATGTAACAATTCTTTCTCTCTTCCTTAAGCAATATATATTTACTTACACTCTCATTTGGAGGAAACACCCAGGAGGGAAGAATCCTGTTATCACATTATAGTGCCACACTGGTTTTATCACAGCTATGAAGGGGAAAATGGTGTTCCAAACCAACAAATAAACATTTACTAGAACAATCCTTGGAATCCTTGAACTCCAGCCTACTCATAGGTCACTGATTTTCAGCTGATTCCCTGGACTCTTCAGTGTGACTCCTCAAGAAGATTTTTTTGACCCTCTCCCCCTTCCAGATAATGGAGCACCCAAGGGCTTCTCCCAGACCCTCCTAAAAGTGGGCAAGTGAATTATGTTGTAAATATCAAATTATGAATACAAACAACTCATTTTGCTTATATTCTTCCCCAAAAGTAATGAAGGAATGCATCTACATAAATTTTCCTTTAACTCTGAAAAGGTCATTGCATTTTTATAGTCCCCCAAAGATTTTAACTGAAATATTTAGGACTGTTCAACTGAATAAAACGTATGCATATTAAATAGGAAAGAAAAAGTATGATTACTTTCCAAACAGCTTTTTATTAGAAAGGAATAGACAAAGAGTGCTAGTGAAAGGTGATCAAAATTGATCAAAAACATAAGAAACTATAAACAATCTTAGTCATGCACCAAGAATTTGCACTCTATATCTTTGCATTTTTTCCATTTATATTATAGGTCTTCTTGGTAAGTTCTGTCACTTTTTTTAAATATACGAAAACATTATTCCTGTCGTTGACATGGCTGGCATTGGTGGTGGTGTCTGTGGCCATGGCAAAGAGCAACTGACTAGGGCTTGAACACATTTTAACCCAACCTCATTACCACTGTACTATCACTCACCAAACAGCTCACAGCCATCAAGATGATACCAACTTCAGCCAAGAGATATTCACAATGTAAGTTCTTACTATGGGAGAACTAGAGCACTCAGTTATTACAGATGGAAGATACTACATAGAAACAGATTATTCATTTGATAGAGAAAGAAACTGAGGCTCCTATAGATTAAGTATGTAGAGGAAGGAATGAAGTGAAAAACATAGTATGATGATAAAATAGAGACCTAATTAAGTGGGGATTAGTATAATTTTTTTCCCCTTGGGGAGAAAATGAGATTTAAGCGTAATCCTGAAGACTATTAATAATAGATTTGGTAGTAACAGTAAGGAAGATATTTCAAAATGGCAGCAAGTCAAGACTGATGGTTAAGGGGGGAGAAATTCACATTTACTGACCACCTTCTATGGGATAAATATGATAAAAACATTAAGCACGTAGAGAAGAGTATTTCATACAAAAATTGGCGATAAAAATACAAACTCACTGGAGTAAAAATGTAAACCTCTAATGTCAAGATAGAATATTTTTTTCTAGATAGAAGTATTAATTTACTAATAAGCTGACAATATTTCATTCAAAGCACAATGTACCTTCTTTTCTTTCTTGAGAGTAACCCTTGCCACATTATTCACTTGGTTTCATTTGTTAGGAAAATACCAAAATTTAATCAGAAAATTTAAATCTAAAATAAGAAAGCATCTAAATCAAATAATTAATGCCCCAAAATATAGCCAGTTTCTCCATAACTTAAAAATTAATATATTCCTTGAACAATCCTATGAGTTACATTTCAGTTAATAAAAATATAACAGTTGGGAGGTAATGACTGAGAGCATTTTATGAGCTAAGATATTGTGTGTACTTAACATGCATTATTCTATACAGAAATTTCTTGAGGTAATTACTTGTCATAAATGTGTTTTCCAGGAAAATAGTACATAGGAAGTTCTCTTGGGAAAAACACCTATAAGAAGACAGGAAGTAGGAATGAGTAAAGGACATCGAGCTGAGGTGCTCAGTATTTTCTCTGGAGAGCTCTAAAGTTGCAACGGCATTTCAAAATTGTCTTCTTCGGTTGAGGGGTGGGGCCTTTGTATCACCACAGGGACAAATCATGGGAAGTCTCTGGAAGGGGCATGATTTGGGCAAGATGGGTCCTTTCAACCGAGAAAATTCCCAGTACCTGAGAGAAACGAAAGAGCCGAAATGTACACTAAGTTCCCAGTGACCCTTTACAAACATTTCCTGACAGTGTCACAGGGAGGTAGAGTCCAAACTGAACACTGAGTGAAGGAGGCAACAATTCTGCACTTGCTGATGCAACTGAAACTTGCAGGGTAGCATTTCAGTGGAGAGATAACCTCAGAAAAGGAACCCAGAAGTCTGGAAGGTGGGTTTCCCATGATTTATCAGGTTGAGAGTTGAACTGCATGTGAGCAGGATACAAACAACTCCATTAGGCTTCTAAAGTGATGAACATGGAAATAGGTACTTAATATCACATAGTGCTGGAATTCTGGCCCCACTAGAGTAAAGAAACTTTATTAATACCCAAGACATTCAGAAGAGATACCAAAAATACCATACAGTAAAAATTATAACATTATAATGTGTGATTTTTAAGTATAGACAAGTAAAATATATGACAATAAAACCAAATGATAGAGAAAATGAAATTACACTCTTGTAATATCCTTACATTTGTGAAGTGTGACTTGTGAAGAATAGTGTGAACTAGTAACACAGTAATTCTAATTCCTAAGAATGAACATTTTAATACCTATTTCAACCACCAAAAATGCAATTAAAAGGAAATTTAGCTAAAAAGTCAATTATATATAAAATAGAATAAAAAGCCAATTTGTAAGATGAAATGGAATAAAACAAAAAAATAAAAATAATACGGAAAAGAGAAATAAACCAATTTGAGCAAATAGGAAAAAATAGCAAGTGGTAAATTAAAATCTAAATGTATCAAAGACCAAATTAAATGATATAAAGCAAGTAACCCAATTAAAGTGCCATTAAAATAACTCAATATAAAATGCAGTACAAACATTTTGGAAACCTTTAGGCAGTTTCTAAACACTTCAAACACAGACCTATCCCATCACCCAGAAAGTCTACTCCTGTGTGTATACTCAAGATAATTGAATTCATGTCCACAAAATGATTTAAATAAGAATGTTTATGGCAGCTTTATTTATAATAGCCTAAAACTCGAAACAGTCTGAATCTCTCAATAAACTAATTGTGTTATATTCATATAATGTATTAGCACAGAGTAATAAATCAAAAGAATGAGCTGCTGACACATAAATTAATGTGGATGGATTTTAGAGCATTATATTGAATGAAAGAAATGATAAACAAAAGAATACATAACTTACAATTCTATTTATATGAATTTCAGTAATGGACATGTAACCTACAGTAATAAAATTAAGAAGAATAGTACTTCTGGGGAGGGTATGTTCATTAATTAGGAAGTGGCATGGAACACTCTGGAGTTATCTGGGTGGTGGCATGTGTATAATTTGTTTGGTTGAATTTTTCCTATCAAATTGCAGATGATTTATATTTAGTCATTAGCAGTAAGTGTTATTAACCTCTTCCCTGTCATAGATGTTTGTTCTTCTATTTTGTTGGACTACTTTTTTTTTTTACAAATAGAAACAACACATTGTTATTAAATCAAATTTGCTATTTTCTATCCTATTTCTATATTGCATAATATTTCTCAAACACTTTGGTTCTACAACACATTCTAAAGTTTTAATATGTTTAATTTAGATTTTAAGGCATTTAATTTTTAAAATATGGTATTAGGTCACAATATGATGTTTATGATTTTTCGATTCACTACTTTGATGGCTTACTTCTTGGTTTTTCATATTATAAGAGAGGTGGCCTTATCTGGAGTGATCAATATCCAACTGACAATGCTATCAGACTAGCTTAGATCCTGATCATTATTCTGAATGAAAAAAGGAACTGATAGTTTATTATGATTTAATGTTTTAATAACTTCATTAATGTCTTAGACAACAATCATATTTCTCACATTTCCAAGTAACTATGAACAAAATATTGAATAATGATGTCTTTATTTAAACAATGATTGCCTGTTTACCAGGAGCTTTGTACCCTACATGCGTTGAGAAATAACAGGCATGAGGAATTGTTTTGCAGTTAGATCTTCACCACTGAAATAAGTGGAGTTATTTCAGGAAAATATTTTAGGGACATAAAACAGGCCCTTGCAATTTTCTTGTAAGGGAACAGTTGTTTTTAATGGGGGAGACTTCCTGCTGTGGCTATTTGACCTCCTACAGAGTTCCTGTGACACTTCAGTGCTGCATTCACTATGAGGAAGATATGGAGACTGAAGCTACAGAGAAACCATTTCCAAGTTAACCACTTTTCGTCAATAAAACAACAGTTGGGCTCTAAAGTACTGTAATGCAGTTTTAGAAAACTGAATTGTCATGAAATAAATTTCTAAGAATAATGAAAACATATTTTTCTTTAAACATCACCCAAAACTGTATTTTTAAAGAATCATGGTATTGAAGTTTAGAACCCAACATGAGGCAGCCATCACATTCATGGTGTGATCCCTGTGGCAGTGCACTCTAAACATTTGTTGATTAAACTCCATTAACATGCACTTAATGCACTGGCACTAACATTGGTTTGTAAACATAAATATCCTGTATTATTAGGACTTAATTCTGTAACACATTTGTATAAAATTTCACAACTAGGTATCATCAAATGGAGGATTTTTTTTTCTAATTTCAGGAGGCAAAATACTAGTTTCTACCCCCACATTAAAGTGATGATGGGAAAATATGCCTATGATTCATAAAACTAGAAAAAATAGTTATTGAACATAGGTAAATATAAATAGTAATCATTTACTCTATGTAGTTTCTGTGAAATATTTTAGAAATATGAGAAAACCATGGAGTAGAATTAAAAAGTTGAATAATTAGAAAAGATTCCGGTTAAATATTTCATTATATAAACTTTAGAATATACAAAAAGAAACATTTTCTAAAGACTCATAGTTGTAGACTGAAAGTCATTTATAGCAGTTACAACACTATTTGAAGTACTTTGGAATCTACATGGTACACATATTTGCACAACCACCCATACCACCCTCAAAACCTTGAGCTAAATGATTTTCAGACAATGTATGGTCCTAACTCTATTTCAAAATTGCTATGAAGAGATAAGGTTGGCACTTGGAAGATTTTGAAGTATCAGAGATTACCGCTGGACCTGAGACAAAATATTAGGAGAACAGCAAAAGGAAGGAATAAAAAGCAAAATCAGTCTTGTTAGAATTCACTGGTGATATTGATTCTGAAATTATTTCTGGGAAAATGCATAGAAAAAGACTGAGACAAAATGTGATTTTAAAGCTCCATTTCAGACTCAAAAATTCCATAAAACCAAACATCTTTTCGGAATTGAAAGATTAATTTTCATGGCAATAACTCAAATTCTTACCATTAGGCAAATAAAGACTTGCAGCAGTTAAAAGCCTTACATGACAGAACTCTTAGTAGCCTCATAGAATGCGGATTGGGAACCTCCAAAAAGGCAATCTTACATGAGAATACTATTATAAGCATAATAATTTCAAATGTAAAAGTAAGATTATTTCTATTTGTGTATCATATGCTACTATATCTAGAAAATTCAAGAGATCAATGATAAACATAGTAAGTGACTACTGCAGTATACTATAAAGCATATAAAAATCAATTACTGTTATGAATGCAAATCAAAAACCAAAATATTTAATGTATAGTAAACTTCTATCTGTAATAGTAACAAAAGGTAAAATGCTAAGAAATAAATTTAACAAAAAATGTGGAAAACCTATTGGAGCAAAAATTGAACCAACTTTATAGGTATAAAAGTAGACTAAAACATCCTTTACACATGGGTACAAATTATCATCCTCAAAGAATATTAATTCTATTTGTAATTTCAAGCCATCCCTATAGAATTCATTTTTAAACCTCAAGTTAAAAATTTTGATTTAAATTTTACACGGAAAAATAGATATTCAAAAAGAGTAAGAAAAAAACATGAAAAACCTATAAGATGATTTATGACTGTGACATATTTACCTCACAACCTTAATATTAATATGACACAAAAATGACAATAATCATAATAAAATAACATTAACAAAAATAAATAACTTCAAGAATAACTAAGATAGCACAATAAAGATTTTTCTGGACCAAAACCCAATATTCTCAAAGTATAAAGTATGCATAGATGAAATTATGATAGTCCTTGCTGTGAGCTAAATTATTTGATCAAAAACTCCAAATGAAAAAATATCTCAAAATACAAATCAAATTGTAAGCTAAAGACAGGGTATTTAAAAAGTAAATAAACGTTTCAGAAAGAGAAAAAAAGCAAAAGGGTAAAAATAAACTAATAATGGAAAGAATGTTTTCTGAGCTGAAGAACGATTTAACTCCTCAAAAGAAAAGAGCATACTCTGTTCTATGAAGAACTGATGAACAGAGACATAAAATTTTAAATCCTGAATGTCAAGTCTATAGAGAAAAATATCTGAGAGCAGGAGATTTATCGTCCATGAATTTAGAGTCAGTCAGGTTGACTTCTTGACACATCTGGAGGCTAAAAGGTAGTACTCTTTTTCTCATAAAATCTGCCTGATTGCGCAAAAGTATTTATAGTCATAAATAATATATTTCACTCTATTTTTTAGTTGCCACCTGTAAAAGAATTAATAAACAAAATAACTCAGTTAAACAGAGTCTAGAGATCAGAAGTGGGATCTCACACCATGCAAAAATAGAGCAACAGGAAGAAGACAGACTTCTCTTTCCTGGCAAAGACTCAGCCAATGAAAAACAATGGACTCTTGTTTACACAGCCTTCCTAACTTCCTTCTTCCTCTCTATAATAATGTTCTCCTTCCCTTGCTGTGAAGACTTGCATGTGGCTCACCATGGTTGCAGACACTGAAAAGCAATCCTCTGCTGATCCCAAATAAAACCCATCTTTGCTGGAGAAATATTGTAACTTTTGACAAAGGAACGTATTTGCTGATATGGAGGTTACAAAGGGGTAGAGAAAAGAGGTGAAATTAAGTGAAGTGGCTCTAACAGCTTCGTAGTATAAGAGAGAATCTAAAAAATCGATCTATCTATAGCCAATGAAAATAAAAATAAAAATTATCAATAGCTCTTCAGAACTACAAAGTTAACCAAAAAAAAAAGGAAGGAAAACAGTGATAAGACTCTGCTAGTAGATGATAAGTGAAAATTTAATGTGTAGGGGAGCACAATTTGCCATCCTCAAATGTATCTCTTTGGCATGAGGATTAATTTAGGCTGATTATTTTTAAAGAAACAGAAGACTTGGGAAGTTTTACCTGTTTCTTCCCCCTTAACTGCCTAAAAGAATTCAGAGAAAGGGCCTGTTCATGGAATAGAGCTATCATCAGAGATAACTGCAAAGAATATGTGCTGGGTGTAATGGGGGAAACGCAGCAGGGCCTAGAAATCAGAATACATTCTGTGTCCCGTTGTCTCCGTAAGGCCCAGAAAACATTTGTTTACAAAACATTTACTTTCTTCATCTCCAAGTGATTTGCTTTCCTCCTCTTTGAAGTCCCAAACCACTACTCCCACAACATCCTCTTTTGTCTTTAGCTGAAACTGGGACTGAAGGTGAGGGCTCCAGCCACTTTTGTGAGTTACTCAGCTTTCTTGGCTCTCCCTCACATATACATGTTATTAAACTTTTGTTTCATTTTCTCCTGTTAATCTGTCTCATGTTAATTTAATTCTTAGACCAACCAGAAGAACCAACAAGTACAGAAAAATTTCTTCCTCCCTAGTAAATGGATGGTATGTGGGGTTTTATTTAATGATATGAAGGAAATTATGATCAGAACTAAAAACAGAAATAATTACAAGTGTGAAACTGGGTGGCTGTTGTTCCTTCTTAAAAGAGCTTTGGTATGATTTGACATTGTATGTATGATCTGACATGTATTATTTGCAAATTTAAAGACAAAATGAGAATACCCAGAATAATCAGATTTGTGCCTAAGAAAAAGCAATCAACACAGTAGATCCCCACCAATATAAAAACAAAAATACTCAGAAACTAGAAAGAAATAAAATATACATTTTATGATACAAACATAACTAATAACATTCTAAGGAAAAATCAAATGTATAAAATAGTGGGAAATGTATAAAATGTGAAGGATATAAAAAACATTCTTTAGGTTTTAATGGATGAGAACACAAAGTATTTTTCAGATGTTAATTCTTCTCCGAATATTCTATAAAATTAAAGATTTAATAGTAAATGGTAGCAGCCTATTTAGGGTAAACTTGACAAGTAATATTGACATATATTATAATAGCCAGAAATATATATATAAAAGACAAAGGGAGGTTACTAATTTGTCAATTATTTTTAGTTAAAAATGATCAAAATAGGTATATGTAAATGGAAAAATAGGATTTTATTCAAAAGCATATGAAAATTCAGTATATTGTCAAAGAACTGCTTGAAAAATTGGTGGATTTTCTATAGGTGTTTGTAATATGAAGCAGCCATTTGGAAAAAAGCAAATTTGGAGTTCCAATTTAATACTTAAAAGACATCACAAACATTTCAGTTAAAAATCATAAAAGTTACTGTGGAATTAAAAATTCAAAATTGTAAAGTGTGAAAGGCTTTCCTTAGAATGCATAAATATAAAACAAAATAAAATTACTATGACAGTTCTATTTACACACGAAGGAATCAGGGTAAAGACAAGTTTATTTGCCCAAGGACAAAGAGAGAAGTATTAGCATAGTTTGGATTCTAATCCATTTTTTAATTTATTTACTACATCCTTGTGTTATTATCATAATTTAAATGATGCCCTATTAGTATTAGCCAAATGAAGGTCTCCAAATAGCATTACAGTTATTAAAGAGTCCTTAATCAAGGAAGTGGTTTTGATTTGTTTAGTTTCCTTAGGTGGCTGTAAATGGTTTAATTCAGTTTGCTAGTGAACCAAGCTATGATACAATGATCATCGATCTTCTGTATTCAGTATTAATTGATTTCTCTTCTATATTCTCATATTATCGATTGAACTGTCATTAGAATACTAATTTTGTCATACTTTGTATTTTAGGGATTTGAAAGCAACAGTGATTCAGTCTACAAAGCCTATTGAGAGCAAAGACTGTATGTAATTTATTTATCATTGTACGCCCGTCACAGGTGAAGAATAACTTTGAGTTAAATTATTTTATATAAAAGATATTTACTATACAGATAAGCTGGGTGTATATTATTTAAATCAAGGGGAAATTTTAGCACAGGTATATACTGTAAAGTGTATATAGGGTTTACTCTTTTCTATGAATATACTTCATGTGTAGACTAAGAAAGCCCTATGTATAAAGAAGGTAACATAATAAGTATAAATAGGTTATACAATGAAGAGCTAACACAAAATGAAGGAGTAGGAAACGAACTAACCTCCCTAATGCCAAAACTGTTTGCTGATTCTTTCTAAGAAATCCTGCAATTTGCTTTCTCTCCCTCACTGCTTTTATGCTAAGTAAACCCCAAACTTCTCCCTTACATTCTTTACAATAGTTTTAACCCAGAGGCTATGCTCCAGGGAGAAGGTAATGGGCCAATAATCTCAGAAGAATGGGCAGGCCCTCTGCATCCCCATGATGCTAGAAAGATTCATGGCAGTTAAGGGGAATGCAGCAGCACCCTGTAAAGCGCTCTGATTGTTATCACCTTTTCTGTTCCATCCATCCTTTTTTCTGTAAAACTTCAAGACCCCAACTCCAAGATGGATTCACAATCCCTAAGGCATTAGCCGGCTGTGATTCCCCTTTGCCTGGCAAAGCAATAAAGCTGTTCTTTTCTAATCATCCCAAATTCTGCCTCCAAGTCTCACCCCATTTTCAGGGTACAGAGGCCATTTTTTTGGCAACAAAAGGAATGAATGAATGAATGAATGAATGAATGAATAAATAAAATTACTAAACCAACAGCATTTATACTGTTTCTTAACAACAAATGGCAACTTTTACACTGCCAGTGGCCTTGTAAATATCTTATCCAAGATCTAAAGTGGTAGTTAATTTTTACTTCTAGGTATCTACACTTATGGGGGTGAAATTAATTTAAATATATCTATATAAATAATAATTTTAACATACATTGGCCCCAAACAAGCAATAGTTAAAAGACATCTTTTACTTATTAATACAGTACCTAAGTACAAAAGTTGCACTAAATGTCATTACCACTTGGGTATAGTTTCTTATATCTATTTTCTTCTCTTCTATTTAATTTTTTAAACTTCTGATTATGATGCATTAAATTGATTTCTAAACTTACTAGTGGGCCACTGCTCATAGGATGGAAAACACTCTAATACACAGAACAACAAACATTTTAAGCACATAATATATGCACAGATTTTGTTCAGCTATTGGCTTCAATTCCTTTAAATTATAAAGCATATTCAAGATGAAAAAAAAATTTAAATATGAAAAAATATTTAGAAATGTATGTAAAAATATTGTTTGGCTGGTATAATCTGAGTGGATTTAGTGTTTTACATTTATATGATTCCACTAGTTTTCCATTTTTAAAGGGAGTTAACAATTGAAATATTTAATTATTTCCTGTACTAGTTATCTTCTACTTGCCTTTTATTTTGTAAAGTTTCTAATCTAATTCTTACTTCTGTAAATATTTACAACACATTATAGTACTCTTGGAGTTATATACACAATCATAATTTTGATTCATTTTCCTGTTTATTTGAACTAGTATATTTTAATCCATTTTTTAAAACAGAATGTATTGTATAAACGCTGTTAAAATTGTCCTTTACATAGACAAGTATAAAATTCAACGTTATAAATTAACATTCTTTCAGGAGTATTACCTAATATATATAGACTTCAGAAAATTTCAAGGGGATCTGGAAAAAAGATACTCTTTAAAACCAAGAAAGATAATTTTGACAATGAGAAATACCTGAGTAAACAGAAGTCTGTGACGTCACAGAGACACAGAGGAGCCTAATTATCAGCTATGATTCTTTTCAAGCAAATACGCTGAGTAGCCTAAAAAGATAATGTCAGTGTCTGAAATGGACCAGCGCTGTGCAAATTGCAGCCATGGTACAAACCAAATGGTCCATCTGAAACTACTGCTAAACACTTCCCTAAGCATTTATAAAGGTTAACTACTTGAGTATCATTATTGGATTATCAACATACCAACAAACAGAAAACACATGTAGTTAAACTCAAACTACAATGCAAGTGAATGGGACATAGTGTCAAAGGGTGGCAAATGATATGTAATGACTAATGGGGAGGACTTTATGAAGGGAAAGCTTGTGGCACAGAGAGAAAATGTATGTTCTGGAAATGTGTTTGGCAATCAAGGATGGTAATGAGCCTATCTTTTAAAGCGATTTGTGAAAAAATGATCTCTGGCTTTCAAATGGTTGCAAAGAGATATCCTTAAGGAGAGATGAATTTTATTTGAAGGTGGGAAGTGAACAATATATTCATGGAAAAAATGACATAATAACACAGTTTGAAAGACAGAGGGGTGTGGGAGAATATTACGACAGGAGAAAACATGGGAAATTACAACCACCAACAGTTCTGGAGAGAACACATGAGCAGCGGCATATAAATTTTGGAAAAAAAAAAAAAAGATAATTAAAAGGATAGGCAAGGGTGATTTTACTCCAGCCATCACTAGGAAGATAATTCATGACACAAGGTGATCTAGAATAAAGTGGTCTCCTGTAATATTCTTTTACTTTTTTCTTTAGAAATTGGAAGGCTGTGGTAAAAGTAGAAGCTACTAGAGTATGACCCTCTTTTTCCTATAGATGGGGTGATAGCTTCAGGAAGGAAGGAATAGGATGGTAAATTCAATACAACAAACAGAAATGAGGAATGAGTGAGGAAGAGTCCTAAGATTATTATCAGCTTGGAGGCAGCCCAGAATATTGGATATTGCCTCTAATAGCGACAGAAATAGTATATTGGCACTTTTAGAAAAAGCACTGATTTCCAGCAAAGCCTGGCAAATGATTGAAAGCCTTCCAAAATATCACAAACAAAAAAGAAAACCACAACTAATCAAGAGTATAATTCCTTAAATTGCTAATATATAAAATACTCACATTCTGAATCCAGAAACACATGAAGATAATGAAGTACCAGTAGTAAAATAAAATTTATTTGGACTGGTGCAATTGTGACATGTTACACTGGATTTTTTTATACAAATATAACTATCTCTGCATACCAACATTAATATATTTTCTTTTACACATTTTTTCCCTCTCTGTTGCCCTTCATGAGCAGTTCATCCCATATTTATCTCTATAGGGCACCACTCCTTGAAGATTCCAGGAAGCCCTAGTGCTTGTATCGTGCAAAAAGGATCAGTCCCGGACCAAACATCAACCCAAGAATAAACTACAGTTTAAACAGTTTAAATGAACCAGAGGATTATGAAAACTTCTCACCTACTACCCAATGCAAATTGATGGAGTTTGTGTGCCCTGCTCGAGGACCTTGTGTTCTGGCCTGGTGGGTATGGATTCTGTTGAAGGGGCATTTTCTATCCTTTCCTGAGAGAATTTAGGCAGAACCACATTGGGCTCTCTCATCGAACTACTCCACTGTTGGGAGCACCATCTAGTGTCTGTCTTTTTCTTCCTGAAAATGTAGGGTTTCTTTTACACAGTGATCTCCCTCACAGCAGTGAAGAGTTGTGTGCAACACATACGAAGTCATGGAAGTCTTGATGGACTGAATCCCAATATTTTCTATTAGATTTTCCTCCTCCACTGCACAATCTCCTAGTCCATGAAGACTAGAGATAACTGCAAACCATACATGCAAAACCAAGAGGAAAGTTCATAGACGTTTCCTGAATAAAGTAAGATATATCCAAGGCAATCTAAAGATGCCATGCCATGTATTTACGTAATCACTTTAACAAGTGCACTGCTACTAAATTAAGTATATTATTCACAGTCTTGTTAACTGCTTATTTTCCCTGCATGTATTTACTAATTCAAAAACTATGAACATTTAAAAATCACATTATATATTATCATATCACCAGCAAACAGTCTATGGGTGTTTATTTTAGTTTTTATTTGGCAACAATTAGATTTTTGTTCATACGGCTAGGGAGTTAGATAGAAATGAGCACCAGGCAAGGAGAGAAGGAGGAGGGAGCAACCCAGAAAAATAGCAGCACGCCTGCTCCAAAAACTTATACTTTCTCTAAATGAAAGTCAGCAAAGAAGCCAGCTAGAATTGAACACTGCGGCTGCACAGTAGAGAGAATGACATGGCTTAACTTGACCCAATACTCATATTATAATGTAATTAATATTGCAGTTTGAGCCCCCTTTCATAGGTTTCTCTGTGTGCATCATGAGTAAGAACCTGCACAAAAGGGATGGGCATACCTGAGTACAAGGAATGTGAGCTGTCAGTCAGCCTGAGCATGCAAAGAACGGAAGCCGTCCATAATTAACCACAAAAACCCTCCCTAAGCCAGGATATAAGAACAGGAAAAACAAAGGAGCAACGCCATTTTTCCTCTCTTGGATTGGCCTGCCCCGCTCCCCTCAATTCTCAGTGTTGTACTATATATTTATTACCTTTTTACTTCACTAATAAAATTTTCTCTTTGTATCACATTCTCTGTCTCCTGTTAAAAATTCATTTTTTTCGGGCAAATAAGAACCGAAGTAACTTTTATTCCCCTCCTCCCAGTAGCAATATCTTTAATGAAAAAGAATATGAAAATGAATATATGTATGTCTATGTATGACTGGGACATTGTGCTGCACACCAGAAATTGACAAATTGTAACTGACTGTACTTCAATACAAAAATAAAAAAAGAATTCCAAAAAATAATTATAATTAGCTGTAATGGAAAAGAATCTTAAATATATATATATATATGTATAAATGAATCACTTTGCTGTATACCTGAAACTAACATTGTAAATCGGTAATACTTCAATAGAAAAAATAAGAATTTAAAAAAATTCAGTAGATTAAAAACAAACTGTACCTTACTGTTTACAACTAGAAAATCATCATTAATTAGGGTAAATTTATCTAAAAAGAAACATAGTGAGCATAGAAATAATATCTACATTCATTTCACTCATTCTTTCCAATTTTAGGAGGAATTTGTTTTGCCTTTAAAAGAAAACTGCACATTTCTGAATGAGTTATGAGTTACAAAATGGAACAAAAACTGGTAGATTAAAAATAAAATGTGTATATGTTTTTCAGTGAAAATATAAGACTGTGTGTTTCCTCAAAACAATCATCAAAAGCTTTTGTTGGATGGTATATTTTGGTTCAAAATATACCAAAATCTATGTTATAGGCACTAAAGTGGACTCTGATTGTACAATACAGCTTACAAGGCACAAATTTTCTGAGGAGAGATTACAGAAATCTCATAGCGCTATTCTCAATTTCCTAATCATGAATTAATTCTTAATTATTCTCATGTGATCATGGCAAAACTCTGACCTTGCAAATACACCAATTAATCTATTTAATATCTATTCTAAAGGAAAACAAAGAGCCAAAATTACCTGTTTTCTCAGTAACTAATACTACTATCATACATGTCTTCCCCTTTTAACTCCGTATTTAATTTTCCTCTTACACCCTACCAGTTTACGATCTTTTGTCCTCCTCTCTATTCCAGTGAAATCTCCCTTTCTCACTCTCTAATACAGTAATATCATTTCTATTATCTATTCCACTTTGCATTTTTTAATTGAGATCTGTGAATACAGTGAAATGGACAGAACTTAAATGAGCAGTTTCATGAATTTTAACAAAAGCATATATCCATGTAACACATGTAACCCAAGCAACCCAACACAATGAAGATATGGAAATTTCTATCACCACAGAAAATCCTCTCATTCTATTTCAAAAGCCTTCTGATTACTATCTCAGTAAATTTAAAGTGTTTTCCATTTGAGAACTTTATATAAATGAAATTATAGGGTATGTGTTATTTTTGCACTTCTTAAATTCAATATGATTTTGAGATTCACCAGAGTGTTTAATGTATCACTGATTCTTTTTATTGTTCAAAAGTATTCTATATTATAAAAATACCACAATACGTAGATCTGTTCTCTGTTAATAGTTATTTGTATTATTTCTAGTTTTTTGCTGATATTAATATAGCTATTATGGAACATTCTTGTACAGGTTTTTGTGGATACATATCTATACATATCTATATATATATGGTTTTGTTTTTTTTTAATTTCCCTTGGGTAGTAGTTAAGAGTGGAATTGTTAGGCCAGAAGGTAGATGAATGCTTACTTTTACAAGAAACTACTGAACATTTCTCCAAAGCAGCTGCATGATTTTGCATTTCCATCAGCAATATAGAAGAGTTCACGTTGTTCATCTTTGCCAAAATGGCATGGTTTCAATATTTTTAAATTAAACGATTCTAGTGTGTGTGAGATGGCAAGTCATCATGCTTTTACTTTTCATTTTCTAGATGACTGATGTTATTGAGCACTGTTTGTGTCTTAACTGGTCTTTGATGTAGCATCTTTAGTGAAATGTCTTTTTAAGTATATTCTAATTTTCTATTGAATTGTTAATTTTTTTTTGTATTGAATTGTAAGTTTTGTGTATTTTCAAATACAAGCTGGAGGGAGGGTATAGCTCAGTGGTGGAGTGAATGCTTACCATGGACAAGGTCCTGGGTTCAATTCCCAGTAATTAATTAATAAACCCAACTACCTCCCCCCACAAAAAAGAAAACAAAAAACAAAAAAAGGTAAAACAGATATAAGCCCTTTGTCAGAAATATGTATATAATATGAATAGTTTCTCTTAGTCTATGATTTGCATTTTTTTCTTTAACAGTGTTTTTAAGTGCACAGAAGTTAACTAATTTTGGAGGGGGAGCAGAGGGAGGTAATTAGGTTTATTTAATTTTGGAGGAGGTACTGGGGATTGAACCCAGGACCTTGTTTATGCTAAGCATGCACTCTACCACTTGAGCTATACCCTCCCCCTAGAAGTCACTAATTTTGATGGTGTCTAATTTATTAATTTTTTTTATGGTTAATGTTTCGGTTGTGTATGGAACCTTACCAAGGTCACAAAGATATTTTCCTTTGTTCTCTTACAGAAGCTTTATACTATTTTTAGATTTGTATATAAAAAATAATCTATTTCAAATCATTTTTTCCAACATGGCTTATCTGTTATTCAAGTAACATTTTTTGAAACTTTTTTCCTTCACTGAAATTCTTTGGCACTTATTTCTGATCTCTGCACCCATCTGTTTCTTTTAAAATCCCAGTGCCAATAAACACTCTCTTGATGACTGTTAATTTTCTGCTAAGTGTTCAAAACAGGTACTGTAAACCTTACAACTTTGTTCTGTTTCAATATTTTTCCGCTACTCTAAATCCTTTGCAAATAATCCAAACTGCCCTTAGCAGGTAAAAGAATAAACAAACTATATTACATTTATACTGGGGAACTGTATTCATCAACCAAAAAATGCATCTAAGAATTAATACGGTGAACAAAAGAAGTCAAACAAAAGAGTAAGTACTAAATAATTCCATTCATAATACATTTTAGAACCGTCACTCTCAGTCTCCGGTAAAATATGGAATGTTAGTTTTTTTATGAGCTGACAGGTAGGAATCTACTTCAGTGTGGCATGAGAGAATTTTACTGGGTAATGGAAATGTATTATTATAGTTTGATTAAAGTGATAGTTACATGAAAACATTCATTTGTGAAATTCATTTAACTGTATATACAAAATACAAACACTTTATTGTACATAAATTGTACAACAATGATGTTGATTTTAAAAGTTATTGACTATAATTTGGATTTGTCTTATTTTCCCCTTTATTTCTGTCAATTTCAACTTTTTGGAAGCTCTTTAAGTACATTCACAGTCAGATTCCTGTTTTATTAACAAATTGACACCTATATCATTATGTAACGTTGTTCTTTGTCTCTTGTTTTTAAGGCACTATTTGATGATTACTATTTCACAATAAATCTTTTTCTTTAATAAATCTTTTTTTTTATAGCCTGTTAGTAAAGTACATTTTTTTCTCTTAGCATTGTTTTATTTAAAGTTTGTTTCTGGACAGCACTTAGTTGGGTCTTGCTTTTTTGAATCTTTGTGACAGTCTTATCCTTTAGAGTATTTAGTCCACTTAAAGCTGTTAATTTTGAAATAATTGTAGATTTCCATAGGGGTGTAAGAAATAATAAAGGTCATGTACACGTCACCTGGTTTTCCCAAAAGATAACAGCTTGCATAACTATATCACAATGAGGAAACTGATATTAATAAAATTCATTGACCTTAGTCATATTTCACCAGTTTTTCATACACTTATTTGTATACATGTGTTTGTGAGCTTATATTTAGTTCTATGCAACTTTATCACATGTACAGATTCATGTGACTACCACCATAGTCAAGATACATGGCAGTTGGATAATAAAGATCCCTTATGCTATTGCTTTAATAAGCTACCCTTTCCCTCTCTACCTCTGTAATACCTGGAAACTAATATTTTGTTTTCCATCTCTATGTTTTTGTCATTTCATGAATTTTATATAAATGGACATGTGCAGTATATGAGCTTTTGAGATTGACATTTTCACTCAGCACACCTTTGGTCCTCCTCATTGTTTTCTTTGTCTTCTTTTACCACCTTAAACATGCTTATTTCGGCTTTCATTGTTTTGGGTGGTAAAACTATGGGTATTTATATTCTTAGCCCCACATGTAATATGCTCCCTTCATCAGCTGTTTTTGAGAATTTTTCTTTATATTTGTTTTTCAACAATTTGACCATGATATGCTCCTGAGTACTTACTTTGTGTTTATAATCTCTGGGGCTCACTGAGCTTTCTACATTTCTGAATTACTATTTTTCATACTATTTAGAAAAGTCTAGTCACTTTTTAAGTACCTTAATGCTCTATTCTGACCTGCTTCTCCCTCTGGGACTGTATTGTCTATTAAATATTACTACACATACCACTGGCATTTTGCACATTTCTTTTTTGTCTCTGAATATTCTCTCTTCACTTCACAAAGGTGCAGAAGATGAATAGGAAAAACTAAACTAATTGTATAATTACTTATAATATAACATTAGTAGATGCTACCTAAAATGATAGAGGATTATGCAAATTCTATTTATTAAATAAAAAAATCCTTTATAATCATGAAAAATATATATGAAAGAATTGCAAAAGTGGACCACAAGTGGAGTATTAACAACAAAGCCATGAAACAGTAAATATAACCTAAAATGATTTAAGCAAATTAAGAGCAAACATAATGTTCAATTCAAAATGGCAGCATTCAGAAGCTGGAGGAATAACCCTCCCAGACATCAGACAATACTACAGAGCTACAATAATCAAAACAGCATGGTATTGGTACAAAAACAGACATATGGACAATTTAACAGAATAGAGAGCCCAGAAATAAACCCACAAACTTTTGGTGAATTAATCCTTGACAAAGAAGACAAGAATATACAATGGAGTAAAGATACTCTCTCCAGCAAATGGTATTGGGAAAACTGGACAACTGCATGTAAGTCAACGAAGTTAGAACACTCCTTCACATCATACACAAAAATAAACTCAAAATGTCTTAAAGACTTAAATATAATCCAAGATACAATAAACCTCTTAAAAGAAAACATAGGCAAAACATTATCTCACATACATCTCAGCAATGTTCTCTTAGGGCATTCTACCGAGGCAACAGAAGTAAAAGCAAAAATAAACAAATGGGACCTAATTAAACTTATAAGCTTTTGCACAGCAAAGGAAACCATAAGCAAAACAAAAAGACAACCTATAGAATGGGAGAAAATATTTGCAAAAGATGATACAGACAAGGGCTTAATTTCTGGTATATATAAACAGCATATACAACTTAATAAGAAAAAAAACAAACAACCCAATCCAAAATGGACAGAAGACCTAAACAAGCAATTCTCCAATGAAGACATACAAATGGCCAATAGGCACATGAAAAAATGCTCAGTATCGCTAATTATCAGAGAAATGCAAGTCAAAGCTACTTCAATGAGGTATCACCTCACACTGGTCAAAATGGCCATCATTTAAAAGTCCACAAATGATAAATGCTGGAGAGGCTGTGGAGAAAAGAGAACCCCCCTGCACTGATGGTGGGAATGTAGTTTGGTGCACCCCTATGGAAAACAGTATGGAGATTCCTCAAAAGACTAAAAATAGATTTACCATATGATCCAGCAATTCCACTCCTGGGCATATATCCAGAGGGTACCTTAATTGAAAAAGATACATGCACCCCAATGTTCATAGCAGCACTATTTACAAGAGCCAAGACATGGAAACAACCTAAATATCCACTGACAGACGACTAGATAAAGAAGCTGTGGTATATTTATGCAATGGAATACTACTCAGCCATAAAAATAATAAAATAATACCATTTGCAGCAACATGGATAGAACTGGAGATTGTCTTTCTAAGTGAAGTAAGCCAGAAAGAGAAAGAAAAATACCGTATGATATTACTTATATATGGAATCTTAAAAAAAGCCAAACAAACTTATTCACAAAACAAACTCACTGACGTAGAAAACAAACTTACGGTCACTGGGGGAGAAGAGGGTGGGAAGGCATAAATTGGGAGTTCGAGATTTGCAGATACTAACTAATATATATAAAATAGATAAACAAGTTTATACCGTATAGCACAGGGAACTATATTCAATATATTGTAGTAACTTATGGTGAAAAAGAATATGAAAATGAATATATGTTCACCTATGATTGAAGCATTATGCTATACACCAGAAATTGACACATTGTAAGCTGACTACGTTTCAATAAAAATATATATAAACAAAAAAGTGGCAGCATTCAGATAGTAAAGGAAAAGTTTATAATAGAAGAGCTATGAGAAGACTAAGAGGTTGATGTTGCAAGTATCTAGGTGTTTGAATCAGAGATCCTGCCAATGACGTTCCTCTTTTTAAGAAACAAAGGTCTGTAAATACTAAAAATAGGTACTAAATTCAAATGCTTCTGTCTTTTTTTCAACTAAGGTTTAAGTGAATATCTATTAACTAAATATTTATTAACCAAGTTTTAAGTAAGTATCGATTAACCAACCATTCTTCTATATTTTTCTTCCAATAGTTTTACATTTTTTTCTCTAGGATTTAAATCTTTTATTCTAGGATTTGGAGTAGATGATTATGTTTAAGTCACTCTGAAGTCTGTTAGAAAGATTTCCTAAAATAACTGATATGAAAATGGCCATTAAATTATTAAATCCTATACTGGAAGTATGTGGTTATTTTCAATAATATAGGTATCTAATCTATTTTTTATCAAATATGCATAATCCAAATGAAAGAAAAGGTAGTTCTACAAATATAATCAGATATTAGAATGGATAATTGAGAAAAGATGTAGCATACATAGCAGCATCAATTTCTTAAAATATTTAGAAACGGTCCAGCTCAATTGGTTGCATGCTTTGAACTTCTTTCTTGTATATTTAGCAGTAATAGTACTATATTCTTAAATAATGAATTTTTTTTAAGAATACAATTTCCTCTCCTAAAGAATTCTTTTCTGAATAGTATTCAACAAGAATTTTGACTGATCTAATTAAAGCTGTAATAATCCAGTCACACTTCTCACACAGTGCCCCTTATTAGCCTTTCAGGTAGTTTCCTTTCCAATATAGCAAGCCGTGGCTAGGTCTGGGTTAAGGAAAATTGGATTCATTATGGCAATGATGACAAATTATCTTCTGCAAGAATTGTTTAACAAAATGGGTCAAAAGAGAGAAAACTAAACGAAAGAAAAGAATGGCATGGGAATGAATAAAGAATAAAACTGCATATTAAAAACCCAAAGCAATAGAAGAAATTATAAAAACTGAATAAAAAGGTAATGCAAAACTGTAGGCATAATGAGCTTTTCTTATCATTAGAGGTTATTACATTCTCATTTCTTTTATGATCACATGTGGCATATCCCAGTTTTTAAGGGCCTTTAACATATTTAGCAAAAGCAATATATGCAAAATTACAGGAAACTCTTAGCTTTGAAATAATGGTTTATAGGCAATAATGAACCACTAATTGTCTTTGGCAAAAGTTGGTAACAGTTACTAGGGGCTAAAAGTTCAGTCTGACCCAGTATTTGATTTGCTCAAAGTTAAACTTCATTAAGTAGTATATAAGCACTTTCCTATCTTTTTATGATATATTTTGCCAATATCAAAAACTAGAAAGGGAGTTTAATACTTTTTGACACTTCTGTGTTATTCACACACTAATGATTTTGTAAAACCAGCTTAGGATAAAATCATCTAAGGCATACTTAATATAAAACGGATTTCAGCTGATATTTGGATTTAGTGCAAAGTAACATTATAGTATTAGGTACTTGTTTAAACGATTCATTTAATAAATTGTGTATTGTCTTTATGATGATTTGTAAAATGAGTACATTCAATATTGTTTTTACTGCAAAATGATCTGTTGACCTTCTAAAACTTTATTTGACTTTTGTAAAGATTACTGTTACATAAATAATTAATATGCAATTATATCTATAGTAGAGATAAGGAAACTAAACCTTTGAGAAAGTAAAACAAATTTTTGGTATCCTGTAACTATGTAATAATTTAACAAGAATTTAATGTTAGCTTTTATGAGCAACAGTTCTGTGCTTTTGCCCAAGACTATGAAAATATAAAATATATATTAATATGTGATATATATACATATGTGTGTATTATATAATATGGACTATGGAACATATTAAAGAAGAGTTACATATTTGCTCTTCTACACAAGTGTTAAATTTTAGGGAAAAGAATCCCAAACTAGCAACATCTTTATCTACTATTATTAACTATTTTAAACTAAATGTAGTAGGTCAAGATGGTCAACAATGTCTACCTTGGTAAACTCAGAACTAGGCCCATACTTTATGATGTCTCTTATTATTAAATAAATAATATTTGTTAATGGCAATTTGATTATTTACTCTACAAATACTACAGTGAGCATTACATCAGGGAGTTACTGTAAAGAGACACAAAGATGAAGAAAATGAGGGCATAAGAGTATGAATGAATTTTCAAATGAGTCAGAAAGATCAGTTATATACCTATATACTTAAAACTCAAGCTCTACTTTATTGCTTTATGAGGGAAATGAAATAGCTATATAAATCGTGAAGATAAAATTGATATAATAATTGATATAAAATATGGAGATTTTGTGCATGCCTTAGAAGAGCTGGTAGGTTTCAATATGAGGAAAAAAGAAAAAGAGTCATTTCTGAGAAAGTAGTATAGACAGAAAACAAGAAGCAGAAAAGACTTAAAATTTTGGATCATGTATAGAGAAGAGCCTAGAACAGAGGATATTATTCAAAGGAACAGGAGATTGTATTGGAGAGACGGAACAGAGCTAGGTTGTGGATGTGTATTAAATCAATGATAAATGGTTTGGTGTTTATATATCGAAGATTTTAGGTAAGGGAATTGAACGATACTAACTTTTGCTCTGGAACATACTTTTTAAATTTAATAAATTGGAAATGAGACAAACTGTTACGCAGTATCCATTTAGGGAAAATATAACAGATGAAAGTCAACACTGACCTACCCTGGGTTGGCATTAGTGAGAATGAGAATATTGGAAGAAACTTAAGAGATTCCATAAGGGAGAATAAATAGGAATTAGCAGATTACTTGAATGACCAGAAACATCAAAGAAAATAAAGAAATCAAGAACACATACACGTTTATATTTTAAACCTGAGTGGTCTTATTTTCAAAGAGCTCCTAAAGGTACAATACTGAATAATAAGCACTTTCTAATTGTTTACTACGTGGCAGTCACTAGCCTAAGCACCTCATGCACACTCTATTTTATTTAACCATAAAATACCCAAACCTGCTGATGAATACATCATTTTTTTAAATCAGAAAAATTTTAAATGAAATATTTTTGAAACTTGCCTGAGATTAAAGAGCTCATAAATTACTGGGATTGGGATTGAAATCTAAAGCGTAAGACTCCAAAGACCACACTCAAATAGTGATTTTTATTATTGTAATAGAAGAGTCACAATATGCTTAGGGAGTAAGGAGAAAGACATACAACTCATATATGAGGAACCCAGAAGCAGATGTTAGAAATAATAGGATGCAGTGTACATTTCAGAAATAAGACACTATGTATGGCCTAAGAGTGGGATGCCAAGGTCAATTATGACAGATAATGGAATAAATAAAACCAGATAATTTAAATATGTTTAAGACATGGTAAGGAAATTGGGCTTTAAACCTAAGTGCAAAACGAAGTTCATTACAAGTTTTAAGTAGGAAAATAATACGATTAAATTTAGGATTTAAAAAGGTAACTAGCTGAAGTTAGGTAAACTGAACATGAGAAGGAGTAAGAAAGAAGGTAGAGATAAAATCATATTCCTTTTCTTGTTATGCAATCAGAAGTTGCATAGATCACGTTAAATAGAGCAACACCAGATTCCTGGAAACAGGACCGGCAGGACTTACACATGAACTGAATGCAGGTAAGAGGAGAGAAGGGATAGAGAACAAATTTTATACTCAGGATTCAGTATTGGGCAAGTAGAATACAGGAGGAGTAGGTGGTGTGATTGATTCATTTCAGTATCATACATATTAACAGAAACACGGAATGTAAAGAAGGAGCCCTTGGAGACAATAATGGTAAGGTTTGCTCCAGACATACTAATTTAAGATGCTGGTAGGATATTTGGGTAGAAATCTGTCCAGCATTTAGAATTGAAAGATCTTCCTTAAGAGAAAAAGAAAGTTGTTGTATGTAGATTTAAGATTTTTGGTGGATTTTTCCCCCAAATTTTTTCCATGTGATTCAGATGGCACCTACTAGCCTTTGAACTGGATATGTGCCACGGACTGGCCAATGATTGTACACCATTTTATTCAGCTCTTCCCACCGTAGGACTGTTGCAAGGATGGACATATGACCCAAGCCACACCTGCTAAACACAATACATTTAAGCAAAGGCCTTTATTAGATGTATCAGGAAAGTAGTACTCCTTTCACAGGGATTTTGAAATCACACAATGTAAACCTGATGGAACTGTTAGCCTTAATTTTTAATGCACTGCTGAACACGTGATGAAAATGAAATACAAAGCAGAGCCTAGAGAAGACTCATGATGAAATCATGGAACAACTGAATCCAACCACTGCTAAATCCATAAAGGTACCAAAATTCTTCTCTTATATGAGCCAATTGTTTCCTTTTATATTTAAGCTCATTTGAATTGTGTTATGTGACTCGCACCTGACACGGTATTGACAAATATAGGAGTCATTCACATGAGGTTATATTTAGAAGCCATGCAATTTTCAAAGAAAGGGAGAGTTTTTCCTTTGGTAAAGGCATCAGAGGAATCAATAAAATTGTGAAGTATTAGAAAAACACTGAGAAAACAATCTTAGTTGATGATGACAATGAATTTCAAATTGCAAAGTTTATGATACAACTTATTAGAAAGCCAGGTAGTAATCTTTTTTTTAATAGGGAAATATTATTTTTAAAAGTCTGATGGATAAATAGACAGAATTAGCTAACTAGACAAAGAATACAAAAGGAAGTCTTTTTTAAAATAATGAAAAGATTTGAGCATATTTAAAATCTACAGAAAATAAACCATTATAAAGGGAGAGAATGAAGATGCCATGCAGAAAATAAATGATACAAATTCTATAACCAGAGAGGAAATATGAGTTCAAAGGGAAAAATGTGATACACATATTAATAAGTCTGAAATAGCAAACCCTAAATTACTTATCAGCTCATTAATAGAAGTTGGTGACCTAACTGCATTCCATGTCATACCTTTTATATAGTAAGCCTATTAGACTCAAATATTTTTGATTTGCTATATCAAATCCCAATTATATTAATAAATTTTGTAATAGTGTATTTTTAAGAAATGGATGAGATTAGACGCCATCTGCAAAGTAAAATTCGTGTTCCTAGAAGATAGGCAATACAATTGCTTCTATCAAATTAATATATAATTCTCATTAAATGGTCTTATTTCTCATAATTAACCTAAAAGAATTTATGTGAAAGCTAAAGAAGGTAAAATAAAATTTGATTTAACTATGGGAAATTATTTTTATGTTTCCTTTATTATCTTGATTGTTGTAGATACAAGTAAGTGTCATCATAAGAGGATTTAATTTAAAAATTAACATTTCTTAAACTACGAACACTGGCATAAAAATTCATTATTTTCACCTCTTGGTTTCTTACTGAGTGAGCCAACGTTTACACCTGTCTTACTTCTCTATTTTATTTTACATTTAGACTTGCTGTAGTTTGAGATTTTGGTGCCTAGTGGAATTCATCAGTGCTTTTGGATTTTATACATCCAAGATTATCCAGATTGTTCTTTTATTCATATCCATCTGGTTAAATGATTACAACCATTTCTCTCCAAAGTAGACTCCACAGTGGGTGTTACCCTTACCTCTAGGCATCATTAATGTAAAGTACACAACAGGAAAAGCGTCTGCAGACTAGTTCAAAGTCTAAGTAGTAATGAAATGTGGTAGCAAGAAATAAACCAAATAATTAATTCTTAGTATGCCCAAATTTTCTATATTAGTTTACAGATTTGGTTATCACTTCTTTTCTGTAGGTTCTATCAGGATTGACAGTTATTTTGGTAATTGACATATATAAGCCAAATCTGCGAGGAGCAGCACGCCAAGGGGAAGGGGTGGAAGGTTGTTGGAGGGTGGATAGTATTATACAGAAAAAGAATAAAACCCAAGGAATAATAATAAAAAATAAAACATGGAATTAGTGAAGTTGTTGTCCCACAATTAACAGCCATTTACTCTTTTCTTTTTCTTAATTTGATATAGTCTTTGTTGTTGGTTTAACTAAGTATTATTCTAATCCAAATCCTTAGGTACACAATGCTGGAAAACAAGTTCCTCTTTTGCCTATCGCCTACCCTGTTCAAAAGAAACAGTGTGCTGTAACTTCATACTTCTAGTTTCCTTTTTAGTCCTAAGAGCTTTACATGTTTGTCAGCAGATATCATCAATATGCTAAAGTAAAAAAACAAATGGAGACTCGCCTTGAAAACTTCCTGAGCAGACAAAACCACTTTAATCATACAGGCAAAGCTTAATTTAGCTTATTTTGTAAGACTAACATCACCTGTGTCTTTTCTAGTTTATGATTCTGGAAATCACAAGCAAAACTTAAACTGTTCCCTGAAATTGATATAATGTAACCATTAATCCATTCCTGAGCATAAAATTCTAATATATTAACCAATCTTCGTACAGAAAAACAGTCACTACCTTCTCACTATAAAGCTGCGTCGTTACACGACACCCATGAGCCTTATTCCATGGTTGAGTGTTCCTGGTTCCCAAACTGTCTTTCTGATGTGTGCACGACAAACAGTTACAAATAATCGCTACATTGGTTTACTTCTGTTATTTCTTAACTTTTGACAAATATAAAACACAAACGCACACAACGCACCTTGTTTTGTGTCAATAGCCGGCAAATAGATGTGAAGTCCTGTATCCTAAATCCTTCTTAACAGACCTCGCTTCAGGTTGGTCATTCTCACTTTGGCCCTAAGGCCCCCAGGCGCCAGGAAAGGTGAGGAGGCAGCCCCTCACCAGCTCCTCATAGCCGCCTTTGCCCGCAGCAGAGGCTCCGGAGCCCCTGGGCGCCGCCATCTTGGGTCCTAGTCATCACGCTGACGCCGGGCTGTGACCTCCGCTCCGCGTTAATAACCTCATTCGCCTGACGGTATTCTCACATTTAGCTGCCTTGAATCTGAGGACCACTTACTTCTGTCACACTCTCACTCTTTCAAAAGTGATAATTTTGCATATTATGTGTGTGAATTCTAATTTTCAATTTTATTTATATTCTGGATGAACATTAATACATTATTTTGGGAGTTATTTCAAATTTATAGAACAATTTGAATTATGTATCCTACATATCCCATATGTTAGACACACACACGCACTCACACACTTTTGCCAATGTATGTGTCATTTATGCAATTAAATTTTGGAATTAAATAGCATGTCCTCAGGTGTTGAGCATTCCTACGATTGCATATTAGGTTTCTAACAATCTTCATTAATGGTTTTTTCAGCAAAATGAAGTAGAATTGTAAGCTATCACCTGCAGAACCTTTTTGATATACATAACTGCTATGGATATTGTAGGTTAAAATGCTCTGTTTTCCCCCAGGTAGCAGTATTTTATGCTTATATAACATTTTCCTCTCACCTATTTATTCTGACAATTTCTTTGTTTTACACTGCCTCTGAGGACTTCACAAAATCAATGTTGATGAGAAATTCAGTGTATAAAATTGTCAGTAATCTCCTTCTATACAGAGCACCTATTCTTTGATTGCTTGTTAATGGTGATATAAAAACTTGCTTATTTGTGGGTGTTTATTCAGTTTGGTTTTTTTGTAAAGTAGCTACCTAGACATACTTAAAACAATTTTGTTTAATTTGACAAAATTAAAAAGAAAAGAAAAAAAACACACTTTAAATGTACCTAGCCATTTATCAGCCTAAATACTGACATGAGTTTTCTCTTATTTACTCACACAAATGTCTAATAACAATTAATCAAAATAGTTTCATGGTTGTGTATTTCCAAATTTCACCTTGTTTTAACTTAATAATCTATCTAGCCATCAGCATTACTAAAATTTAGGGGTCAATTGTCTATTTATCTCTCTACCTGTCTCACTATTAATGATCAGCAGTCATATAGTTTTACACAGATAACTACAAGTAGTAGCCAAAACAGGCAGGTTTCAAAATAAAGATTATTAAATTATTAGCTTTTATTATTATTTTAAACCTTGGCTAATGCTTACGTAATTTTTTATGAAATATATCTGCCTCAATCCAAAACAATATGAAATGTTAAATCTTCCTTTTTGCACTGTACCAAAATAGTCAAATGCATTGGATACATGCAAGTTTTATTTGAGTATTTTTTTAAATGTCACATATGTGTACATATATTTATCTGATAAATTCTTTACTTTGGAAGGCTTAATCAGTTTTCACACGTATATCTTAGGGATAAAGAAGGGGGAACATGAGAAAAATGCTACTAAAATTAACAAAAATATTGTTTCTAAAAATAACAATAGATAGAAACAATAAAAATTAAATAATATTTATAAAGCCATCATTGTGTTATTTTTACAAGTAGATACAGTGTTCTACATGTATGTAACTTTTTCCAAACTTGTAATCATCATGCATATAAAATGCATAATTAATTTGCATTCTTATTTTAGAAATTTTATCACCAACATTCCTGTTTCTAAGAGAATTTTTATAATTATCATATTAAATATATATGAGTCATTTTTGATATACCATATATTTATTAAGTTTTATAGTGCTACTACGGGGTTAAATTTTTGAGATCAAAAACATGAAATTTGCTAAGAAAGTAGATCTTGTGTTCTCAAAACCCACACACAAAAGTAACTATGTGAGGTGATGCATGTGATGTTAATTAACTTGATCATGGTAATCATATCACAATGTATTCATGTATCAGAATATCACATTGTATTCCTTAAATATATATAATTTTTATTTGTCAATTATACCTCAGTAAAGCTGAAAATAATGAAAATCTTTTTGTTTCTACCTAAGTATGGTAAAATTGTCTTCTATAAGAGCAAGGCCAATAGAAATGAATAAGTGCACCAATTTTTGTTGTATGAAAAAATATATCATTAGGTCTTTGATTGTAATTGCTTTATACCTATAAGTTAATTAGTAAGAATTGATTTCATAAGAATGCTTAATTTCCCCATTCAAGCATATGATTCATTGCTACAATTATTCAAATAATAAGGTAATTTAATAGAATATTTATTAAAGATCCTCTGTATGTATCATAATATTTTTACCAAATTAATTAATTTTTATATTGATCACTCACTATTTTTCCAACTGGATTATCATTTGCAAAAGACATTTAATCCAAGATAATTTGCTTAAAATTTCATTTTATTAAGGAAATGTCAAATACTGATACATGCAAATATAAAATCTCTTTTCTCAATTATTAACTATATCATCTTTCTTAATATAATGAACTTTATATAATAGTTGGTTTTGTTTTAAATTCTGAATTTGTGTAAATTAAAAATCACAATCCTTCATTTCCTTTTTAAAAAGCTGATTAATATATGTATTTACATCTTCTTGTATTTACACCTTAATATACTTATAAAATGTTAAGACTTTATATATTTTTAGGATATATTTTAGATAGTTGTATTTATTTTTTATTTGGGCTATCATTCTAAACCATGCCTTTACGTTATGTTGTTTTCTACATTGTGCTTCCTATAATTTGATTCCTTTACTGTGATATTGAAAGCCTCCTTTCTATTTCAGACCCAAACCCCGTGGTTTCTGGGGACTTTGTCACTGCCAATTCAAGGTGACTTAGATAATTCCAGGTATTTTGTTGTCATCATCCTTCCACCTGAGCATCCATTAAACATCTGTATTTCACTCTGCAGCTTACTTATATTTTCTATGTGGGTACCAGTTGTGTCCCTTTAACCTGATAACAGATTCCACTTTCGATCGAACAATTGGTCAATGAGAAAGTGTCAACTCTTCTTCATCAGTCTAAGGTCATGGGAAACTTTGTAAGGTTCTCTCAGATTTACTTGCATAGATAGCCCACCCACTCAGTTATCTTTATTTCGTGGTCACTTTGCTGGTATAGCAGAGTAGAAACTGAGTGGTTTATCACCATCTGGGATTCCACTTGTATATGTAACACTTACTATTTAATTGCCAAACATATCTCATTATTCAGGTGTTGGTGCAGGCTGCATCTTCCCTTCCCCCAAACCCAAAGGATTTCAAACCATGTTGATTTATTATCTGAGTTTCTCATACCTTAGTCCATTATAACTTTTATAGTTAACCAATATTGTGATTTGGGTACCTATGAAAGGCAGGACTCCAGAAGGCCCAGGTTCTTACAACTCAAAAAGCTCCTATCTCTTAATGTTACTTTTTTCTGTCACAAGTTTCCTAAGTTAATTAAAAAAAAATAGTTGAGTATTGATTCTATTTGTTTGTTTTCTACACAATCTGATTCAACTACCATATACTTAGACCAGTGAGTGTTGACTTTGTGGTTCCTGTTTATCTAGGGGGCAGTACACACAGTATCTCAAAACACTAAGGAAGAAGCACTTGTTAATATTAAAATATTTTAGGATCTAGGTAGACTATTTTAGTTCTATAATTGATTATTAAATCTGGCATATTTGATTTTTCTTTTTCTTTAAGGACTTCCCTCATAAGAAGACTTGTTCAAAAGTGATTGAAACTCACTCAGATTACATGGATAACCAGCCACCTGGGGCAAAGCTATCTATCACTTTTTCTTAGTGGGAAGAGTTGTTCCCAAACCCATTTTCTATAGGAATGTTCTTCCAGTCTTTGCCCCCTCCCTAAATCACAAAAAGGCCTACAGAAATTCTCACATGCCTTAATATCACTTTAGAGTGTTTGGGAATTAGCTTTGCCAAGTCATCTCTGTAAACAGCTGACCTTTGAACTGATTCAAACTAGCATCCCAATAATCTGTTTGTATTCCCGCTTAGAAGAGTGCTTTTGGACTTACTGTACAAAATGAGAGACAGGAGGCAGTATCTCTTCTCCTGACTACAACTCCATAGTGTACGTTAAATAGAGGTTTCTAGCTCCTCGGTGGAAATAATGTTTACTTGGGCAACACACGCCTTCTCTTTCCTTTTGCCAGAAATTCTTGTGTGAATTTTCTTAATTCACACCATATGATGGAATTTGTCCTAAATACTGTTGTCTAATAGGTGTAACCATAAAGGAACTCAATTTGCATAATGTTGTACATTATTATTTTTATGATTGCTGTATTCTCTTTCACATATTCTAATTCTTTTTAGTTCTTCAAATATTCTTAAGTGTGCAAAATGTTTCACAAATCTGGATCATTTCCTCATTAATTCTGTTATTTCAAAGGAATATATAAATATATTTATATAGAAGGACCCAACCTATTCAAGCCCATAATTAAGCTTCTTTTCTCTTCTTTAAATATATTTCATATCCATTAGTCCTAAGAGTTTAATGTTTACTGCAAAAGTGTCATTTCATGTTTTTGACTTCTTGATCTTTTCTGTACTTTACTCTTTTTTTTTTCTTTTGAATTGTAGAATTTTTAACTAAGGTCAGACAATTTTTTTATGTTTGCCTCCTCTCTATCTCTCTCTCTCTCTTTCAGACTGGCGCTAATATAATATAGATTTGAAAATTTCACATTGTGATAGGACCATTCTTTCAGTTTGTTCTAACAATGATATTGTATTAAAGTCTGGAGACTGGCTTGAAGAGTTCTTTGTCTTTGCAACTGCCCCTACTTTCTCCCCCACCCCCCAAAATTACTTTACTTGTTAGTTCACATTTTACTTAGAAACTATACATCATGTTCTCTTTAACCATTTACCCCTTCCAATTCATATGCTACTATAAAATCTGGAGCTGAAATCTCAGCTTCCCTAGGGTAGTCGGTGGTCTCTATCTTATGTTGCTCGGTTTCAAGTTTTGAGCTTGAGTTCAAACTGCTGGAGGACTCTCTTCTACTCTAGTACTATTTTCTTAGCCTTCATTCTGTGTTTGGAGCTTAACACAAAATAGGTTCCTAATGCAATCCTCACATACATTTCCATTCATTAATTTGGGACTGGAACCATATTAGTCTCACATTTATTGAATAATGGGGCACGAAGTTTGGGATACAAAGTTTGGATTTCAGTTTAGGTTTTTAGACTATCTCAAAATTCTGTCTCATTATTCTGGGAATTAATAGAAATCTCTCCTAGGAACAGATAATACTAGTTTCTTATTTCAATTGAGATCATCTTTGTAGTTACTTTGGTGGCCCTCAAAAAATTATGCCCACTATTATACCTGACCATGACAGTCAGACCTCTTAAATTCAGGTACTAGATCTATTTTAATCAACAGAATGAGGCGGAAGTATGTTGTGTCAGTTCCAGTTACCTAAACCCTGGTGACATCCACTTTGTACTTTTTGATTCCTGAGCTGTTGTGTTAAAGTTGGACTATCTTGCTGAACAGATCAGGCAGACAGAAAAGCTTAGACATCCAGTCTCTCAGCTGAACACAGAACTCAGTACAACTTCAGTTCAATCCACATACAGAAGTGACATTTGCAGAAATACCATAAAAACCACCTAGCTGAGCACAGTCCAGACTGCAGACTTGTGAACAAAGAAAATGATTGTTTTAAGACAAAAAGTTATAAAGTAGTAGTTTGTTAATAAGCAATAATTAAAAGACACATCATTTCAAAACTATTGTTTGAATAATTTAATAGGTTTTTTGCCCCAAATGCATAAATTGTAAAAATAGTAAAATAGTTATTACTTAGTACTTTTGCACAAATAACACTACTATAATATGTTTCAACGTTATAATGTACTGCCACCTACTGGATTACGATTAATCAATTCAATCCTTCTCGCTGAATGCTATATTGTTACATAATCGTATACTTTGATGACAAGGGAACCAATAGTCATATGTTTGGCACTAAAAGAAAATTCTTTCTGAAATGTTTCATACATAAGTATTACAAAAAACAGGATGAGGCTTATCTCTCTCTCTCTCTCTTACTCTCATTCTACACACACACATACACACACATACACATACACACACAAATACACACACATACCTATCACCTCGCTGGGGATTATAGGAATTAGAAAATAATGCCCAGTTTATGGTATAATTACTTTGAACAAAGATCTTGCAATCTGTTTGAAGAAGCAAAATATATTTACATAACAAAGAAAATAGTAAAATAAAATGTCTAATTACATATTATAAAAATCTTATAAAAACATTATAAAAATTAGTAATATAATGTTTATGATTAGATTCTAGATTGAGACAAACCTGGATGTGAATCTTATTTCTGCACATGCTTGATATATCACTATGTAAAATTATTCTACAAGCTTCAATTTCCTTATAGGTATTACCTGAATAATTATAGAACTAATGCTACAAATTTATTATGAGGATTAAATATACTAATAGTTATAAATTGTTAGTACAATGTCATTTACACAATGGCTAGTAATATTGTTGGTTTTATTACTATATTCTTGACTAAAATTTTCATAGAAGTTTGGAGACAAGATACTCTGCTGTGATCTGAAGTAACTAAAAAAAGAAGTTGAATTAGGTTTTGAAATACGGAAATAATTTGGACAGGTACTGATTAAGTATTAATATGTTATGACATTTGCATTTGCATGCATTTTATGAATGTAATATTGAGGGCTTGTGAGAAATTTTATCTTCTCTCCTGAAACTATTTGAATGATTTAGCAGAAACAAGCTGGTGAACTTTGTAGAGCTGGGACTTACAGCTGGCTTAATATTTCCATGCTCTTGCAAGAGGAGAAAAAAAGAAGCATTTATATTTCTGAAACCAGAAATTTAGCGGACACAAAATGGAACATTGCTCTTAAACAGGAAGAATTATTACATACTGCTGATAGGAAAATATACACTGTATCTTATTTCTTTCAGGCTGCTATGAAAAATTACCATAGACTAGGTGACTCAGAAACAATAGAAATTTATTTCTCACAGTTCTGAAGGCTGGGAAGTTTAAGACCAAGTCACAGTATTTTCCACTTCTGTTTTATAGATCACTGTCTTCTCCCTGTGTCCTCACAAGATAGAAAGCGCAAGCTAGCTGTGTGGGTTTTTTTTGTTTTGTTTTTTTTTTTTTGTAAGGGACTAACCCTATTCATGCGGCTACACCCTCCTGACTTAGTTAATTTCCAAAGGCATGACCTCCAAATACCATCACAGTGGGGATTAGTTTTCAACATATGAAATTCAGGAGTCACAAGCATTCAGTCTATAATATGTGGTGTCCACAATTTAAAAAAGGAAAGGAAAATTATCCACCCAGAGAGAAAAAGAGAGTTTTACATTTTAGAGCAAAGTCAAGAATTTAAGAAGCCCAAAGTCATAGATTATTACAGAAGATGGACAAGGAGCTAACAGACTGGTAAGAATGCTTTCAATCTGAAGATCAGAATCTTTAGAACCAAAAATAAAGACAGAATAGGTGTAGAAAGTACAACAATTTTGTAATTTTACAGATACAGGTTCAAATAAGACTTTTATATTGAATAGTGGTGTGTTTTTTGATCTTGGATAATTTTTTTTTATTGAAGTATAGACAGTTGAATAAATGTTTAATCCTTTTAGGTTCTAAACTTTTCATATCATTTGTTATAACCTAATTAGCCAAAGACCATGGGGAATAAGCTCATTGTCTGACAAAATCAGATTTATTGACTTGGTGCAGTGAGGGTGGCAATTCCAGAGAAACTCTTTAAATTTGTTATGGATTTCTTGTGATTCTGGTGGGGCTTTCAATCATGTAGTCCTGCTTTCCCCCAAGTGGTGAGCACCTCACTCTGGCCAACCATTTAGTGTTCTCTTTAGGAATTCCAATAGACCTTAGATTATAATGCTGCTTTCTTTTCTCTAAGCTATCTGGATATGAAGATCATACAAAGCCGGAGATTGAGTGGCCAGCCTTGCGTCACATGCAGAAAAAGTTCTTCAAAATGAAAACAGCACAGAAAAAGATAAGAGTCAAGACAAGAAAAGATAATCCGTCATGCTTAAAGGGAGCTTGATCTCTTGGTTTTGTAGCTACAAGAAGCAATCTATTCTTTCCTTTTCTTTTTTCTTAAATTAATTGAAATAGGGATTCTCAAGAGACTGAAAATGATAAAATATTTTAATGACGAAGATGCATTTGAGCTTAACTTTTGAGAATAATCAAGTTTCCAGAATGGGGTAAAGTCATTGAATGTTGAAATAAAAGTAGTCTTGTGTAATAGAATTAGAGTCAATGTGTACAGTTGTGTAGAAGTTCTGCCAGGAATATAAGTTGGGGAAAGATCATGCAGGAGTTTGGGCTTTATTCTGTAAACAGTGGGTAACATTAAAGATATATCATGTCTCCAAAAGAAACTGAACATCTAGATATGAGCAGGTAGCTGGACTTTCAACTAAATACTAGGAAATGCCTAGAGCAAGAGAAAAAAAAATTAGGACATCGATTGAGATATTTGTGTTGTAAAGACACAATTTTTTGGTTTTTAATAACTTAGTGGAGGTCATTAAAACCTTCTACTGCTCTTAATTATATTACAATGTGTTTTAATTTTCACAAGTATATTTGATACATCTTTCTTGTCACTGTAGGAACACAAGCTTGAGTAACTTTCTTAAGGTGACTCATATTACCAACATAAAGGATTCTTTATGAGTTTAACAACTTTTTGCATTATCAGCCTTGGTATTAGAAGTACAAAAAGGATTATACTTTCATATTTTGTTATTTTTTTATCTTCATCAAGTATCAAGTTTCAGTTATTAGCTATTATGGATTTATATTAAAAGCTGATGTCTGGGGGTAACTCCCATCCCTGTATGTGGGTTGTAGTAAACTGTTTTCTTGATTGTTAATAGTGAACTGCTTGCCATAACATAAATTCTATTATGTATATTAGTTCCTCCTAAGTTGGGCGATAGAAAATACAATCAATGGTTGAAGTAAAAGGAAGTGAAAATAATCCTCAATTTAAAAAGAGACAACTTAAAACAGAAAGAGACCCTAGAATTTCAGTCAAAGCTGAAAATCATTTATGACACTTCTGTCTATATTCCTTAAATCCCATAAAAATAATTAGTTATACACAGTTCAGCTTTCTGTCTGATATGTAGTCAAGATATTTGTGTCCAGAGTTCCTAAGATGTACCCTAGATTTGGAGATTTGCCAGAAAGGCTCACAGAACTTGCATCTACTTGTATTCATGGCTAATATTTATTACACTGAATAAATACAAAGTAAAAGAAGCAAAGGGAAAAGGCACATAGGTAAAGCCCAGAGGAAACCAGCTTCCAAGACTCCTCTTCCATAGAGTCACACATGCTTAATTCTTCCAGCAACAAATTGTGAAAATATGCTTGACATGTTCTTTATCAAGGAAGCTGATTTGAGACTTTTTATTGACAGCTGGTCATGTATCAAAATAACAGACTCCCAAAAGGATAGCAGGTGTTTTGCATACACCATAATTTTTTTTTTTTTTGCAAATCTTTGAGGCATAATGATGTACTCATCATTTATGGAAACTTACTGATAACCTGCCAACTTCACAGATATCCATCAAAGACCAACTTTGTGAGTAGTCCTTCTAAGGATAGCTGTCTCAGTCCTGCTATGTTAACAGTTTTCTGCACAACAACTCTTGTGCTTTTCTGGTGAAAAGATATTGCAAATGTATCAAAGTATTAATATAGGGAATTAGGAAGAATGAATAATATGGTATTTAATGCTAACATCCTTAATAATTCACAGTGTAAGTATTAGATAAAGTGATACTGTCTTCATAATGAATAAATAATGAAGCCCTCACAAAAACAGATTTTAAATTTGCATTACTAGGTCTACCCTGGACTGGTAATAAGATAAAACTGGACTTTTACACCAGTGGTACTTCTGGCTAAGTTTATGAATTATTGAAGGGATGTTTAAAGATTTCTAATGCTTGGACTCCTCTCTAGTCATGGAGTCCAAATTTCAGTAGTTTTTTTTAACTTCCCAGTTAATTACAATGTGCAGCCAATGATGAGAACTATGGCTATAAAAAGATTAAGCAGATAGTAATAACTGGGATTCAGGAAGCAAAATTGCTGAGGTTTAGGCTCTGAGCTGATAAAAGCTTGATCTGAATATTGCTCCCCTATGGGACAATTTGCCTAAGAACCCTCATAGAAGAGCTTGCTGCAAGGGTTCAAAGCTTCTTAAAGATGTCTTAATCATTCATTAGCATCTTATCAGGCATTTCTGTCTGTTCTTTAGAAGTGTTTGTAGAGAAATCAGTGGAGATATTTTCTAAAAAAGAATCCTCACCACAGGAACTAAGTATATTAAGGAGAGTGAAAATTTACAATCAATAAATTTGCAATTGATGGAAATGTGAAACTCTAATCTCAATATGAATCCAATTATGTTCGTAATGTTCATTGATTGTTTACTTTGTTCAGTCATTAGGTGAGGTTATCTGTGATACCATCATTAAAAAGATAACCATTTCCTATCCTTAATGTGTTTATGGGCTTAATATGTTTCCAGGCTAGTTGGATCACTGTTACCCTGTTGAGCCCACACTTATCATCAAGACTCCACCTTCTTCCTTTGTAGTAGTTTTACATGATTTTTATTTGACTTTTCCTCTAAAAGGAGCTTTTTAACATCTAGCTCAGTTTTTCTCCTAATTGAATCAAAGTAACAGGAATGCTCATTTTGTCTTCAGGACCTCCATCGTCAGTTTTGAAAAATGAAATCCTAAATGCTGTATGACAGATTTAATAAGGTGGCCACTAATTCAATTTTGCAGATGATTATTCTGATTTTGATATTTTTTCTTAATTAATGAAATGGAGTGCTGAGAGGTCAGGGCTAATATTCATTTCAAACAGCTCCTAGTTGGAGAAGGGTTTGATTTCTTTAATTTGAAAACATTTGTACTTCCTTTTTTTTGTTTGTCATTCTTTCCCTTTTCCTTTCAATCACTCCTTAATTCCCCAAACCAGCCCAAAGGAAACCAGATAAAGAGAAATAATTAAACATCCTTTCTTTTCTCCCATCAGTCTTTGTTATATCATTCCACTACTTGAAGGAAGGAAACAACTTTGCAAAACTAAATCTTGAAATTTTCACATTTTATATTTTTAATTATATAGAAAATAACCTTGATACTTATCAAAAAATGAAACTTAACATAAATCAAGCATTATTGATTCAAATATACACTGCTTCCCACTTTTCTCATTAATATCATTTTACCACATTTTCTATTTACTTGGGGAAAATCAGATTTATAAATATTTTTGACAACTATTTTACTTTCTATACCTTTTCAATCACCAAGTTGGTTAATGTTTTTTTATAATTATATATCCCTTTGGCTCTTTTTTTGTTATTTTTCTGTATTTATTATACTTTTCATTCTCTCAACAATAATTACAATATCTTGGCTAGAAATGTCAATGCTTTCATCATCTTTATTATAAGCAGTATACATATTTCTTCTATAATAATATTTAATATGCTTGCAAGATTATCTCATTTGAATAAAAGTAGTAAATATATACCAATTGATATTATGTAAGGAGGATTATAGGCAAAACATTTCATACCTATTTCCAAACTGCTGAATTTATAAAGTCAAACATTCAGAATATCATGAAATTTATGAATGCTTATTAAGAGCTATACATCCACAGTTTTATTTTATAGTATTTAAATATTGGTGTCATTTTTTGCCACATTATATATCATATATATCTGTGAGATCCAGTATGGGTACCACATAACCTACTGCCTGAGATTTAAAGAATTCTGCTTACTAACAGAAGTATTTTATCAATCCCTTGACTTGTCAGAAGGGCAGCATGATAAAATGGAATAAAAAACAAAACAAAACAAAACAAAAAAAACAGCATTGGAGACAAAAAAAAATCTTGATTTAATGCCATCTTTTTTAACCAGAACCATGATTAAGCATATAGCTTCTCATCTATGAATTTGAGATAATCTTGAATCTCAGACATGGAAAATGCATCCATATGTTTTTTTCCATAAAAACATAAGCGATTATTTTTATATTGTAAATCCTAACAAATATTTCAACCTCATTTCTTATTTTATCCCAGACCACCAACTCTGGTCCAGACAACCACAACTCTGTCACCTACTATATGTCATTTGTTGAGTTAATGTGTGCAAAAAAGTACCACAAAAATTATAGAGAGATCTTCAAAGTATTTTTGCTGTCATAATGGCTATGTTTCTCCTTTTGTCACTTGTGAAACCTGGCAGGTCTTTATTTTCCTGCTCTTTAAAAATCATGCCTCTCAGTTCTTTATTGCTTAATCCCAAACTCAATCTTATCAATAAAATTATATATATAGATTTAATATATATTTATATGTACATACATAAGAGAATGTATAAAGGACTTGTCTTTGTTTAAATTTTAAGTTAAAAAAAACAATTAAAGAGAATAAAGTACCAGAATCTGAAATAATTTTACTATAAGCTTGTTGCATGTGCAAGATTCACTTAGCAAGTCAGTGAACCAGGTCAATCACAATAACTCTGTAGTTTCTTAGGTTACATTTTATATGGAATCACATTGTTATAATAAAGACCCCATGAAGTACATGAGAAAATTTATAATCATTTATATTTTAGTACTGATGGAAAACTTGAAAAAATGCCAAAGATGTACTAGTCTGCTTAAATCTAAACTAATAATAGAATGAATTAATTCATATCCTTAAATTTTATATTTTGCATAATACTTTTTTTAAGAATTAGAATATATGCCACTTGACATCAACCATAGCATCTTGTTTCTTATTTATGTAACAGTGGTTTCTGAATAGACCTAATAAATGTTGATTAATTTTCAGATTATATAAACCACTGTTTCTAGTGGAAATATGTATGCATCATTAAAAAAATTACTTGTAATTGGAATGAAAGATACCAATTGAGATCATGTAAAGAGGAATATGAAAAAAAGCATTTCATATCAATTTCAAAATTACTAAATTTTTAAATACAAAAAATATTCAGAATATTATGAAACAGATAAATATTTCATTAGAGATACAACAATGGCTTTATTATTTTATATTACTTAAATAATTGAAGTTATGTTTTACCCTAAAACATGAAAAAAATTCATCTTTTGAGTTAATGGTACAATTATTGTTTTAGAGATCTCATCATTCATTCAGTAAATAAACTTTGCATCTGTACAGGATTTGAAATGCTATATTCCAATTTTTTAAAAAAAAAGATAAAATAAAGATAGCAGTTTTGGAATATTTTTGCTCTCTTGAAATATTTTCTCCAGCTAGTATGTTGGGTCTTTCTTAGAAAATAAACTTTTAGAATTCTTTGGGGTCTGCTCTAAAATAAAGTCACTTAGTAGCTGTATTTTCACAGTGTTAAAAATATGCTGCATGGAAAGTACATTTGCTGTGTATTTTTTCAAACTGGTGACCATAATGATATGTTATGAATTATTGGTAGAATTGTAATATATTTCAGTTTTAAATAAGAAAAATAACCTAATGATCATAAAAAGCAAAAGTTCTAGCAGTTATAGAAACTTGAGAGTTAATATTCATTACAGAGAACCTCTTTTATCTAATCTCTTCTGTTCTATTTCCTAGTTAAAGATGGCTACACTACAAATTTAACCTTAATGACTTCTAGTTAATGTATATAGGCAGCTTTGAAGATGAAAAGTGCTACAGCAGATTTCAGTTCTACTTATCACTGCATATAATAAGAATTCAGCATCATAAATGAAATCTTACTTTGCACATGTTATTTCCTAATGTAGCCAACGTGAATGTGGCTTCCTTCTTTTAAGCCTTGCATAATTGTCTATTTAGCAGTAATTAATTTGACTTTCCTTGATATTTTCAAAGGTAGAAATTATTTTTTGCATCTTTTAAAATGCGAGTTGGTTCCCAGAAAAGTTATTTATAATTTATTAATGTTCTAATTAGATCCAATAAAAATTACCTGAGCATTAAAGTATCTGACAGCATATACTATTTTTCTGTACAAGTATTTTGCTTTTCTAAACTTGAGTATTTTGACAAATTCCTATTTCACTGTAGGATCTAGAGAATACTTGACAAAAATGGCTAGTCCTGAAACTCTTCCTTCATTTGCATCACTTCACTCAGATGTACACTTACTTCTTTCCAGTTGACCTAAAGTAATCCAATCTGAAAACTTATTTATATATCAGAGATAAAGTGTTGCTATCGAAGCTTTTGCAAATTAGTACCTGTAATGACTCTTCTATTTGTATTTCCCTGTCTTTTGTTTTTTAAAGCTTAATTAAATTTCTTCCTGTTATTTGCTCAATTTTGTCCCTTTTGATTGACTTTCCATTTGGTAGTAGTGTCCTTTTTGTACTTGTCTATTTGTCTGTCTCCTGATCTACCTCATGTGGTATGACTTTTTTTTTTTTTAGAGATGACTATCCTTTATTTATTTATTTTGTTTTGACAACCTTTGCATGTTTTCTTTTCTTTTTTTTTTAACATTTTTTATTGATTTATAATCATTTTACAATGTTGTGTCAAATTCCAGTGTAGAGCACAATTTTTCAATTATACATGAACATATATATATTCATTGTCACATTTTTTTCTCTGTGAGCTACCATAAGATTTTGTATATATTTCCCTGTGCTATACAGTATAATCTTGTTTATCTATTCTACAATTTTGAAATCCCAGTCTATCTCTTCCCACCCCTCGGTATGACTTCTGCAGTTCTGCTTTGTCTGATTACTTTCCTGCTTTTATAGTTTTCCTAGTCTGACTGTGCCTAACTTCTATCCCTCACTCAGATAAGAACAAATTATCCCAACCCATATTTTTCATCATATCCATTACTAACAGCCATCAGTAATCATACTGATGACAGTTAAAATTTCCTAATTAGAAATTTCAGTATGTTTAGCTATGTTGGCTCTATACACACTTTTATTCTCTGAAACAGCATGTTGTTTATATAATGAATTTACAAACATCTTTTTTATATGTGTATAGTTAGTTGTTGGCATTACATATAGACATAGATGTACTTATATTTCACATATATCAATGCTTGTACATATATATATATTTATATATAAGTACTTTATCTCCTACCTCTAAGTCTACCAATATATATGAAATAGATAAAATAAGAAAAAAAATTATACTATTCACACTTATTTTTTAATTTGTTTTTCTGAATCAAAGAAATTGATATGGATTTATGGTAGTAAATGTATCTCTAACTTATTTTAAGAGCAGCTGCAAAATATTTCATTTTGCTATACTATAAGTATGCAACTGAATGTTACATTTCAAATGCTAAAAACTTACTCCCTCCTTTCATTACGATCTCCACCAGTTTTTATTATGTATTTTTCTAGCATACAAGGAAAAGGCATTTAATTTAAAAAATGAAGATATGAACTGACTTTACTTCTTAAAGCTCCTCAAGTTTCTACAACAAGGTGTTCATGTTGCTGCTCCTTCTGCCTGAAATGCTTTTGCTCATTCCCTCTGGAGCTCCTCCACTCATTTTTTTTAATCCTCAGCTTAATTGTTTCCGCTGTTTTGAGTCCCTTGAATTTTCATATGACTTTGAGGATTAAATTGTCAATTACCAAAGACATTTCTGCTGAAAATTTTATGAGAATTTCATTGAATCTGTAGATCAATTTAGGGATTATTGCCATTTTGTCAATAGTAAGTCTTCATATCCATGATCATGGGATACTTTACCATTTATTTAGAACTTCTTTAATATCTTTCAAAAGTACTTTCTTAGTTTTCAGTGTACAAGTCTTGAACTTTGTTACTTTAAACCAAAATATATTCTTTTTTTGATGCATTTTAAATGAAATTGTTTGATTAATTTTATTTTTAGAATGTTCATTGCTAGTGTATAGAAATACAGTTGATATATATACATTGATTATGCATTCTTTACCCTTGCTGAAATCATTTATTAGTTCAATAGTTTTTTTCATGGAATTCTTAGGACTTTTATATACAAAATTGTATCATCTATAATAACAAATAGTTTTACTTACTCCTTTCCTATCTGAATGTTTTCTATTTATTTTTATCTTAACTAATTTTCCTGGCTGTAAACTTCACTAAAATGTTGAATAAAGCTGGAGAGAGAAGATCACAGAATATAATCAGAGAGCATACTTTGTATGATTTTAATCTTTTTCAATTTATTAAGGTTTCATTTATGGCTTCACATATGGTTTGTCCTGGAGAATGTCCCATAGACACCTGAATATAATGTGCACTATTATTAGATGGACTGTTCTATAGATGTCTGGTAGGTCTAGCTGGTTCATGGTGTTGAGATCTATGTCCTTACTACTGGAAAATATTTTGAAGTAAGTGAAAATGAGTGCATAATGCTTAAAGAACTTTAGAAAAATAACAAATTACTGGATATTAGTAATAAATAATCAGAAATTAAAATTAACATATACAAAAAATAGTGTACTATACACAGTAGCATCCCCAAATACAAAATATTTAGGGGTAGCTAACTAATATGTGAAATATCTGAAGTTAAATAAAAATATCAATGAATAACTAGATAAGCACAGAGATATACCATGCTTTTTTACCAGTAGACACAAGTTGGCTTCAAATTCATCTGTCAATTCTTTGCAATCACAATCTAAATCTCACAGAATTTTTGCAGATATTGATAAGTTTATTTGAAAATGAACATTGAAAAGCAAAGGAGCTAGAATATCTAATTCAATTTTCAAAAGAAGAAAAAATTGGAGTAACATTACTTGATTTCACGATATAATAAAAAGCCACAATAATCAAGAAAATGTGGTATTAGCACAAGCATAGGCACATAAGTCAATGGAAAAGTCCAGAAAGAGAAATATAAATATATGTCAATTGGTTTGCAACAAAACTTTTAAGTTATTTGAATAGAGAAAGAATAGTCTCTTCTACAGTTATTGGTGGAACATGCATATGTGAAAGAAAAAGTCAAAACCAGAAGGGGAAAAAAAACAAAAAAACTCAAACTCATACTTCTCATAATATACAACTAAATTTTTTAATATTTCTCCTTTCATTCTAACCAGCTTTGTCAAATGGACAAATATGCAGTTTGTTCCAAGTATTGTTATCTCACCATATGCCTAAACACAAGGATTTCTAAAGGTTTTTAATCCTAATTGTATGTATGTATGTATGTTTACATGTTTGTATTAGCATTTAAGTACCCTTAAATTAGACAAAGTGACAATTTAAGCTTTCTTCAATTAGAAAAAAATTCATAAATTTGTCAATATAGAAACTATGGCATTCTTCTTTGGTATATATTTTAGTGAACACATACTATTAATTTTTTAATACCATGCTGAAAATATTTAGAACTTTTAAGAAAAGTAGTATTAGACTATCTGACTTTTCTGTGTTTAAATATACAATTTATATGGGTTAGGATTTTACTCATATAAATTTCATTCCAAGTGGACTTTGATATATTGATGAAAACTGAAGATTACTCTGCACCATCATAACATTCAGCCTATTGACTTTAGGGAAAGCATTTATATTCCACAATTTTTATGTTCCTAAGAGTTAGTAACTACATGGTTCTGTGGTAAGTGGTCTGTTGTCTACATTTTAAATACTAAATTAGATTTTTGATTGCCAAAGAAAATATAATGAACCATTTATAATTTATCTTTTATGGATTTCAAAGAGTCATTAAAATTCTGAACAAGCTAAAGAATGTGAATAGAAGTCTAAGGGAAAATAACCAAATTTAGCAGGATATACCATATATTTTAAATATAAAGAAGTATATATTTACTTAGATATTTTAAATCTTAATTAATGCATTAAAGTGCCATCATCATACAATTAGTAGACGGTAACTCTGACAAAATAGTAAGCAATTTAGCTCCATATTTACCTTTAAATATATAAATATTCCAAAATTGGTTTAAAAAAATCAATACATGCTATTTAGAACAACCAAAATTGTGTACAGTTTAACTTAAAGTGCTTCTGTAGATGGACCAGAATAATGAACAGAAATAATACAATTTTAAAGGAATTCTGCTATAATTGCCATAATGTATTGCCTAACATTTTCAAGGATCTAAATGAGAGCAATTTACAATGGAAAATGGGAAAACATAGTTAATATCCAACAAACATTTATCAAGTGTATATTATAAGATACTTGATGTGCTGGAAAAGTGGATGTAAGCAAGATCTAACTCCCACATATTTTAATAGAATCAAATGGACAGAATATATCAAATTATCTCCAGACTACAATAAATTATAAAATCATAAACAGACATTGTAAAATAATAGGATGGAAATATTAGTTTTAATTGTTCTATTAAGGAAGGGTCCCTTATTTGCCACTTCACATTCATCAAAATGGCTAATATTTTAAAGAAGAAAGTTATAAAAAAAATATAACAAGTGTTGGAGAAGATGTGGAGAAATTAGAATCTTCGTACATTGCTGGTGGGAATGTACAGTGGTGTAGCCACTGTAGAAAACAGTATGATGGCTACCTCAAAAAATTAAACAGAATTATTATGTGATCCAGCAATTCCATTTCTATGTTTATACTCATATGGAATTGAGAACAGAAACACTAACAGATATTTGTTAACCAAAGCAGCATTGCTCACAATACCCAAAAGACTGAAAAAAGCCATGTCCAGCAACAAATGAATGGATAAACAAAGTGTGGCATATGTATACAATGCAATATTATTCAGCATTAAAAAGGAATGAAATTCTGATACATTCTACAAGACTATGAACCTTGAAAATATTATGTTTAGTGAAATAACTAGACAAAAATGATAAATATTGTATGATTTCACCTATATGAGGTACCTAGAATAATCATAGAGATGGAAAGTAGAATATTGGTTACTATGGATGGAAGAGGAAGAATAGGGGGTTATTGTATAATGACTACAGAGTTTCTATTTGGGATGATACAGAAGACGGTGGTGATGTTTGCACAACAATATGAATACACTTAATGCCAATAAACTGTAAACTTAAAATGGTAAAATTGTAAATTTTGTTATGTATATTTTATCATACACGCGCGCGTGCGTGCGCGCGCGCGCACACACACACACACACACACACACACACACACAAAGGTAATCCAAAAGAAGAAGGAGGAGGAGGTGGAGGATCCATCTGGTGGATCAGGTGGAGGAGATATCAGATTAGTGGTGAGTGTAGGACTTGAGCTAGCATTGAAAGAAGAGGTGACTGGAGAAGAGTATTCTGGGCAGAAAGAAAACAGCTGAGCAAAATTTCAGACTCACAAAGTCCAGGGAACAATAAAATTTTCACAGTGGCTGGAGCATAAGTTCTACACATGGGTGTGAACTGAACTCTGCAAGAAATGTTGAAGCCAGGTAAATTTATCTGTGACTGTCTTGTATCTAAGGGTTTGGGCATTATGTATTATGCACTAAAGAGTGGTTGACTATTTATAGACACCTACAAAAATAACAAAGGCAGTGCCAGCTGATAAAAGAAAAGGTGTGATGGGGGTATATTTAACATCAGAACCTGCCCCTGTGTCTGTGTTTGTGTGTGTATGTATGCATGTATGTGTATGTTTAAGGAAACAATTAGGACTGGTTGATTAAGCCTGCTTATTCATCAAATACACAGGAGCAATGATGAAGATTTGGGACTGAATCTTAAGATGAATCTGGCAAAGTCTACATACAGCTTCATAAGTTCTGCTCTTTAGTCCTAATTAATTAAATTTAATTTAAAAATATTTGTTCAGCACATCACTTCTTGTCACATAAAATGTGCTTCATAAAGATATGACTGTATAAGTATATAATAGTGAAGACAAGTAGATTCACTTCATTCGCAATGTATTTTCTTGTGCACAGTCTCCAAATGAAGGTTTCCACCCCAGAGAATGTATACGTCATCCATCAGCACATAACAAGAAGGTATTGGAGCACTTATTTGTATAGATATTATTTCTTTCCTTATAACATGTTTTCCTGAGTGAGTTTTATAACTAAATAATATAATAATACAGTCATGCATATTTGTCAATAAATATACATATGCTGAGGTTGTACACTAAAGTTGTTTAGTATGCCAATAAAAAATTCTCAAGCGACTAGTTTCTTATTTCTCTCAAGTGCTAGAATTTACTCAGCTTCATTCTCAAGCCTGAGGCCAAGAATAGTTAAATATAGGGACAATCAAAGAGGAATAGCACATTCCCCCTGCAGTCTTCTTCCATGATTCAAAATATGCACACATTTGATGAAAGGAAAATGTTGTATTCCAAGAGTATGAAAGATAATTTTAAAGAATCTTTTTGAATTTTATATCATAGGACATGTTCTCTTCTTCAGTATATAAGTGAAAAAATATATAGCATGGCTATCCTCAAGAAATGTGCTGCTTTTAGAAAATTTTAATTTATCTGGTTTTTAATTAATTGGTTTTAAAAATAAGGGAGATAGTAAACATGTTGATAGTCTTGCGAAAATTTAAACATACAAGCTTTCCCTAGCAATATTTGAAAAAATTCTTGCACATTTTCTGTATATTCACACATATAATTTTTAAATCAAATGCAAATTCCCTCTTACTGTTAAAATATACTATTTAAAATTTTAAAACAAAACAAATGTAGTATATAGAGTTAATAAGCAAGCTTAAAACATGACCACAAACTACATAAATACAGAGTATTTTAAATATGAAAAATATTTAAATAGCTACATTATTTAAGGGAACTTTGAGAAAATCTTTTGAACAGGTTTCAACTCTTTTTAATATCTTCAACCTAAATTACAATATTCTCTACAGTAAAATTTACGTATTCTCTGGATGATTCTGGCTGTGCTTATGGCTAACTATCCCTTCCGAGTGTGCCTTGATTCAGAACTACTAAACACAACTTCTCAGCTCCCATTAAGATATCTCTGTGCTATGTCCTATTTATTCACTGATTACTATCTGACTTTGTAGGTGATGGTTAATTAATGATTAATCTACTTAAAACTGATTTCTCTTTATTTAAATGTGTCTATTCTCCTCAAAATAAATATTTTCATTTAAACAAGTACCTAATATAGATCATTACTCAACTTCCAAAAATTACAATGTGTGAAAATTTCACTCAAACTTTTAAAAAACTTGAATCAATCTGACTCAACTCAGAATTCTGAGAAAACTGTCTTTTGCATCAGTTAATTTCAACATTGCAGAGGATCAGGCCCTGGCACCCAGATAATATTTATCCTTTCCTATTTAACACAATAATGGGACTACAAATGACATATTTTTATATCACTTCATTAAGTTAAGTTACTTGAATATTTTGAAGTTTAATACCACTTACTGATTCTAACCTTGTGCATAGTTCCCTCTCAATAAACTATGCTATGAGAATAAAACAACTTTAAAATCTTAGATTATACTGAGATCCTTAACAGATTTTACATAAACCAGTTATTTGGATCTCTAAGTGAAATTTGAATGAATTTGCCAAGTTGTAGGTTTATTCTCAGCAGTTTCAAATTATTTGTCTTATTAAAAAAACGGGTTCCTTGAAAAAGAGTAAGAACACAAAATTGATTCAGAAATGTCTTACCAATAAGGGTTAAAGAATAAAGGATAAATGGACAGTTAATAGTTTAATTTGACATATCCTCTCCCAAAACTTTTCAAAATATTCTACATATTATTATGAAATTATGAGTTGAAAATTAGTCAAAATAAATATTCTATTTTTGATGACAGTATATTATTTATTATGTAGAGTAAGGGTTAGGTTAGTTAATACTAAATTGGATATTTAACTTGTCTCGGGTACATAAAGAGATTATAAATAGACATGAGGATAGATGTACCGTTGCAGCTGTTGAGCTATAAATGCTAAAATTGTTCAATATCTGGCATTTTTCACTATATTCAATGAGATTTTAATTATCCTTTTTGTTATTCTGTATAAAAATTTATATATGTAAGGAGTCTTAAAAACCTGCAATATAACTTTTTATTTTACAAATGATTCAACTGTCATCTGAACAACTTGCCCAAGTACATATAGCTATCAAGTATAAAAACAAATATGCAATTTTGATTTTTAATTTTCTTGAGTATTCCTTTTGCTGTTATTCAAATACTATATCATAAATATAACTAGTTTACTTTTAGAAGGAACATCTGTTGCATTTAATAGTTAATAAAACAATGATCATGAGCATTCCATCTGTGCTTTTTCAGTGAATTTTTATTACTCAAATTATTACATGTGAATGGGAATCTATATGGACACTAGTATATGAATCCCACTAAAACTTCAAAATAATGTAAGTTCATTTTATTTTCCAAGCTATAAAATTATATAACAAATCAATAAAAATTAAACCCCATTACCATGATGCCCTTTTTAAAGGCAAATTAAGGGATTTATATGCTTGCAATAAAAATTAATAAATATATATTCTTGTAACAAAAGTTTATGAATATTTTAGTTTATTCTAATAATGACGTTAAGCAAACTTAACTGAAACTGTTTAATGAATAAAAAAGGGAGAACTTTTTCTCCCTCTATGTTATACCTCAAGCTAACATTTTATCTATATAATACACAATTACATTAGTACCCATATTATTCCCTATTATTTACTTCTCATCTAATTTTACTGTGCTCTAGTAGAAATCAAATTATTGCCCACCCACTGGTTTAATAACTATCCCAGCAGTTCTGGCAGTATGTAGGGGAACCACAAATGAAGAAATTATTTATAGACTACATTCTGGATCATATCTTCTTTTAGGCCTAAAGGACTGTGTAGATTATGCACTCAAACCTTTCAGAATACAGATGAATAAACTAAGGACTGTAGTGACTAAAGACTTTCTATTTAAGTGTTAGAAAAAATATTATAGCCCCAATCCTCTGGCTTTTTGTTCAGAGCTTTAACATGCCATATGTCAGAATGTATTTTCCAAATTTGACCACCACCAAAGGGTCTTCCACCCAACATACTCTTCTACTCTGCTCATCTCATCAAAATCTGGAGTCTACTCCTTTCTTGTTGAATCTTAGCTGGCTTTATGACATTGTAACCAAAAAGAAAATAGCACAATTTCATAGACTGCGTCAGAAAAGTGTATACAGCTGCCACCTGGCTTTCTTGAAGCTTTTGTCCTAGAACATTCCCTCTCATGATTTCTCCACTGAAATACTGATATCATATGTTGAGAAGCCAAAGTCACATGAAAAGGCCACCTAAGGATGCTCTACTTGACAATCACAACTATTCCAAACCCTCAGCTGACCCAGCCCAGGCACTAAGCCAGTGAAGAAGTTATCTGCGAAGTAAATCCTCCTGACCAAATTGTTTTAGCTTTCAGCCATTCAAGTCTTCAAAGACAAAGTGTTGAATATCATGGAGCAGAGAGAAACCATCACCACAGAGGCTTTTTTCCAACAGAATAGGAAGCATCGTAAATTTTTTGTGATTTTTACACCCCTAAATTTTGGAGTGATCATTATGCAGCAACTGGACGTCCACTTTCACATGTTGAATGTGAAAGTTAGAAGAAGACACCAAGGCCTCAACCTGCAAGACACGTATACTACATGAAGTGGAAACCTGATGTGGTGTCTTGGGTGATATTAACAATAACTCCCTAGCATCTCACTTTTAACAGGAAATGGTTACCTGACAATGAGTACATTTTTTAAAATGCATAGTTACCTTTGTTTTCCCCTGACCTACATCTAGGAAATCTATCTCTTGGGTATATAATATAACTTAATCACCCACAAATTTAAGAATTCAGCTGTATTCAGCTAATGTTTAAAGAGGGATTTTTATTCAACTCTATGGGAGCACATAAGAAGGACAGTTAAGCAGTTAATGCCGCTTTGTAGACACATGGAAGACTTCCCAAACAGCTAGGTTTGATTGGGGAGCATGAACTTCACAGAGCCTCATATTGAAATAACTTTAATAAAAGCTAGAATCTATTCTCTCCCCTTAGGATTGTCTTCTTGGTAGACTATGTATATATGTGTGTCAGATACTTTGTGTGTATATATACTTTGAACCCTGCTTAGGGCCTCATCTAACTATATACAGGTATCTGTGAAGGTTACAATCTTATCAGAGGCTCAACTGGGGAAAAACCTGCTTCTAAGATCCCTCAGGTTGTTAGTAAAATTTATCTCCTTGTGATTTTAAGACCAACAGTCCCATTTTCTTGCTGGCTGTTGGCCAGGGAGTTGCCTCTGTCAGTTTTTTGCCATGTGGCCGTTTGTAATACCCATCCACCTTTGCCATATAACATAACCTTATCACAACATTAATACCCCATCACCTTCTCCATATTCTCTTGGCTTAGAATCAAGTCACACATCCTGCTCATGCTCACTCTGAGACAAAATTACACAAGATTGTGCCTCTTCAGTGGGCTCACCCTAAGGTGTGTCTACCACAAATGCCTTTTGAAGAATGCATTCAGTCACAGGACAGACATGATTATAAACACAGAAGCATATAGTATCTGCTTTGAAAAGAAGAGGCACTTGAATTTATATCAAGAGTCCAAATAATTTTTTCCCATTTCATCTTTCCTTAGACAGTGGATATTTAATTACTAATACTACTAATATTTGAGTGTTCCTCGTATGTCAGATATTACCCTAAGTCACAATAACCCTATGCAGTATGTTTTATTATCATTATTTTATATATGAAGACAATGAGACAGTGAGATGTTACAACTTATTTAAACTCATATAGTTAATAGGTGGTAAATTGAGATTTGAAGAAAGGCAATTTTCCCACAACTCTTCACTGTTTGTTTCTATAATACCTGATGAATATAATCTCCATTAGCTTAGGCTGAATATATTATGGACTTTACAATAAGATCTAAAAATTTGCATGTTTAATAAATTAAAACATTTTGCATGTTTAATAAATACATATTATTTTCCTTTACATATGTACAAGCTACTGAAACTTGTTATCAATACTTACAGATTGATATAAAAATGAAACACCATTCCTATGGAACTTAGGTTTCTGTACTGACCATAAGTTCATTTCACATAAAGCACCATCTCACAGTAAATGATGTAGAGAATCTAATGTTATGATAAAACCCATCTTGTACAATTTGCCACAACCTGACCTTTATGCCTCTATTGATGGAATCAGTATTACAGACTACCTGCTTCCTACACAGTGTTTGAAAATTAATTACAACATTTTGCTTGACCTTTTTACTTTGTGCCTGTGTATACTACCTGCCTGGTCTATTTCAATCCTTGTTTTACTTAACATCACATTTCTTATTGGTTGTTCTCTGTCTAGATTCTCTATCCTAGATTGTCTTGCCTCCTTCGATAAAATTGCCTTTGATGCATTGAGTTATGTTGGCTACTAGTTTTATCAGCTAAGGACTCAACCTCTCTCTCCCTTTCTCTCCCTCGGCCCCTCCTTTTCTTCAGCCTTTCCTCCCTCTCTCCATTTCCTCCACCTGTTCCTCTGGCTCCTCCTTCTCCCTCTTTCTCTCTCTCTTGCTCCCCATCTCCTGCTCCCACTCTCGGTCTCCTATGCCTCTCACCTTCCTATGCTTCACATACAAAAACATCAGTCATAAAGGGTTGTAGATGACATGTATAGTTAAAAATACATGCTACAAATAGGTGGGAAAAGATGTATATAACTGTCAGTTAGTCATGATTAATATTACCGTAGATCTAAATTAACTTACTTGAATTCAGACTAAAGTTGTTGTACTAGTTGAATTCATATTATTTTTGTTTAAAATTTGTAAGCAACTCATTTTTTGTTTTGTTTTGTTTGTTTCTTTGTTTGCTTGCTTAGAATCAGCAGACTTGTGAAAGAAATCCCTCTCATGCACTGACTACAGAGGAAGCCAAAAACTTTTTTTTATACTCTCTATCCAAAGACCCTCCCTAAATTGTGACATCTGGTCTAGTTTTATTCATTTCAAATTTTTCAATTGTTTTTCACATGTTGAGGGAAAAAAACAAAGTAATTTGATAGAAAATTTAGCAAATGTAAAATCAAATGATGATCCATGTCACACGTGACTTTTTGTGGGTCCTTGGGAAATTTTTGTACTTTTTATTTAGGTGACAATGTGTGTTCTAACTTGAAATGTCTTAAGAATTGGCTGAGCTTCCAACAAAGGCTGAATTAGACGTGAGACTTAACTAAGACAGTGAACAAATTCAGTGTCCCAGGATTTCAGGGGAAAAAAATAGAAATACAGACACATGTATGAAAATATGTGGGTTTATTCTACTAGTTATGTGTTATCACTTAGAAAAGATAGTTGAATATACCTTTTCACATAGGGATCAGCATAATATCAGTCGGCTCTAAGTATTTTAACTTTAATCTCTTCAGGACTGCAATAATTAAAGCACTCCTCTACACACGTGAAACAGGTTCCCTAAGTTCACTAATGCTATGGCACTACCAATTAACAACTTTATAATTGCCATAAAATTGTTTCTAAACTCTGATCCTTTACTTAAATTTTTATTTCCATAAATATACTGAATTTATAATTAGTATTTTACCTCTTTGGATCTAAATTATTTCAAAGTTATATATATTTATTTACTGATATCATTAGTTATTCTCTTCACTAGACCCATCTAGTTGAAGAGATTTGTTCATTTTGTTGCATTGCAGGTATATTAAGAACAGATTAGGTGCTTTTATTTTTCAATTAAATCAATGTATTTAACACCTATCAAGTTTTAGCTTTAATGTATACAATTTAATGTGAGAGTAAGGATAACATTTGGGGAAAGTAGGACACATTATGAATTGTTTTTGAATGAGGGAGCAAATAAATGGAGGGAAGAAAGAATAAATGAAAGCAGTGAAGTGTTCTTTTTACTAAAACTGTCAGAAAATTTAACTGAAATAAAGTAACATGTATTATCCATTCATTCACTTGTACAACAAATGTCCACAGAGTTGCTTCTGTAAGGAATGAAACATACCTTATATAGATTATACTCTAGTTGTAAGAGTCAGGCAATAAATTTTTAAATGTATATGGATTCCATTTATGACATTTTTGAAAAGACAAAACCATAGTGATGAGAAACAGATCAGTGGTTGTCAAAACTTAGGGTTGGTGCAGTGTGGTATTGTTTATATGAGGTTCTGCATCCACTAAAGTTCATAGAAATGCACATCCAAAATTAAAGTTGATTTTACCATACATTAAAATAAAATAAAATAAAACTTTAAGAGATAGACTTTTTACTAAGTAGACTGGTTAAAATTTAAGCAACTGACAATATCAAGTTTTGTTAGTGATGTGCAACTAACATTGGACCATTCGTTTACTGCTGGCAGAAGCCAGACTTGTACAAGAACTTGAGAAAACTCTTTGACATATCTACTACACGTACATATCTTACAACCCTCAAATTCCTATCCTATAAATATACCAATAAACACACACACATAAGGCATTAAAAACTGTATGATATATATTTGAGTAGTGTTTTTTGTAATGAATTTTTGTGTGTGTGATACGTTCAAGGACAAAAAGAATCTCAAACTAAATTTTTTAAATGAGCTAATAATTTGAACTTAATGTTAATTTCTGAAACATTTTCAATATCATTTTCACACTTAAAAGCATAGAGTGTGAAATAAAAAAGTTTATGATTGTTAGAATCCAAGATTTTAAGCATAAAAGAAATTAAAATGTAAGTAAAAAGTTTTCCTAAATTAAAATTGAAAATGAGTATCACTTTAAGATGTATTTTAAAAAATCTATTAAAAGTCTATTTATGACTGCTTTACTACCTGAATATGGAAACAATGACTAGTACAGTATTGAGAAGCATCGTTAGTTCCCAGACTATGTTCTCTAAATATCATTTTCCTCTAAAGGTATCAGGGCTGATTTAATGTTTGAGGTAGCAGTACCAGTAAGATGAAGCAACATCCCGTTACACAAGACAGAAATGGAAAATAATGTTCAATGATGTGACTGAGCTTCAAAAATAGTATGTGAATGGATTGAAACACATCAAAGATGATTTTAAAAACCCAAATCAAAATTATGTTAACACATAAACAACAGAGAATAATAGTGAATCAAATCATTATTATGCATTAATTTTCCTAACTCTTGGAATTTTAAAGTAGAAGTTAAACTATTTACTTTTTTGACAAGCCTTTTGCCACAGAACTTGTTACTGATCTTGAAAAGTCAGGTTTATAACCTCAACTTAATATAGAAATATATAGAAGAGAATGTAAGAAAGAATCTGTCTTTTATTTAAAATATAGAGAATAAAATCATAAGCAAATTTAAGACCTAGGACTTAATGTTCCTTCAAACACAGTGAACTTCTAGTTAGGACTTTTAAATCTTTACGCTCTCATCTGTATAGACTATTATATTGCTATTCCAACTCTTCTTGGTTCTAGTTTTTCTCCTTTCTGTAGCATTTCCTTTACCAATAATCCTAAAATCTCAATGTTGAAATTAAATGTACTCTTTATCTCATGAAAGATATCTCTTTTCATTGCCAAAAATGATTTTTTTCATAGTAACTAAAAGTAAAATCTCTCCTGCATTTCCTGAATCATCTTTATCTTCTTCCTTCATGATCCATCTGTTTCAGTAAACCTAAGAACCTACAATACCTAGAGGGGCACATATGTTAAATGCTGTTTATTTGTTACTTGTTAAGTAAATAAATGATTGGTCATTTACAATAACAATTTATATTCTAAAACCATCAGAGTAAGAAAGGGTGATATTTTTTAATGAGCCAAGTATTGCATTGTATCTTCAAAGAGAAAAAGTTATTGTCTACTTTGTAAATGACCCCTGAAGTCACTACCTTTATCCCTAGATATTATAAAAAGAAGATAGAAACATATTATCTGCTTGAGACTTGAATAATTTGTTAGAGTAAACTAGGGGAAAAATCTAAAAGTTGTGAAATTATTAAAACATTTATCATAAATTTATTCTTGCATTTTATTGTCTTAATATATTATCAAACCATAATATATTTTTATCTAAAGATCAATAAATAGTGTAAAGACATAATGAAATTATTTTTGCCAAGTCTGATCATTTTTTAATGCTGAGAGCAACTAACTCAGAAAGTACTACAGTTTAATCTTATTCTATGTTCAGTATATGACCCCGTATTTTAACAAAGGTTTTCCTTATTAAGTAAAAATTCGACTTTATAGTATTGAATATTTTATATTAATAATCATTTCAGTCATATTTCAGTAGAACATTCTATAAAATATTAGGGAGAAGAAATTTTCATTTTCTAGCTCTAATTTTTCTTGCACGGGGTATGTTTCTGAGTGGCACTGCTGGTGTCTTCCAGCACTCCACAGCTATTCCTCCCGTTCGGAGGAGGACTGGCTTACCTGGGAGTGAAGGAATGAGGAAAAGCTGATTCTGTTTAGCTCAGTCCCTCCCTCCTTCATTCTCTCATATCTGCCCACCTGCACAGAGTATCATTCTCATCCTTTCTAGGGTCATGGATTAGATTAAGTAGAACAGGTTCCCATTACAGAGATATCTTGGATTCTAGTAATTTCTATGCCTAGTGGGCATGCTTATTCAGGGTGCAATATAAACAAGCCATTTTAGTATTAAATCTTTAGACATGTATGCAAATCTAGACCTTGTCAGAATCTTATCATAAAGTCTGTGACCCTCTATTAATAGGGACTCAACACACATAAGGGTGAACTTTCAGCTCTTATTTGCTTTAATCCTAGACTTAGTTGCATTTGTCTGTGAGTCTAAAGGCAAAGATGCACAATGATACTAGAAAGTGAAATATACATGCAATGCAATCAGGTACATGCTTCAAAGTTTGGAGGAGCTTCATTGGGCTCCATTCATGCAGAATTTATAGGGAATTATATTGTACCATGAGGACACTTTTACAAAACTGTGCAGTTGGATTGTAACAAAGCAGCCTCAGGGGGCTGACTTTTATTGTAAGGAGTGCTACAGCTTGACTGTGAACTAGGGTGCTCCCTCCCTCTCAGTTTAGCACTTGTGTGACCAAAGTGAGGGACCTAAGAAAAAAATCAGAATTTTTAAATATGCCTGAAGAGAAAGTTATCTAAAGTGAGGCTTAAATTTCTCAAAAAGTCAGAAATACCTCAAAAAATTACAATTGAGACCATATTCCCTAGGTGAATTTTTATTTCAATGTAGTCAACAATGTGTTATAAATATATCCTTAATGGGCACTTTTTCACATTTAAATTTGCATTCTAAAGCTCTGGTCTCCAAGCATCTGGCATAGACTGACAGGCATCTTGGCAAAGCTGAAGCCGAATGATTTTCTTCGTTGATTCTGTTTAACCAAGATACCAATAAGACTGCCAGTTTCTTTGGCAATGCTGGGTCCTGGGTTATTAAAATATAATTTTGCCAGGAAAATAGTTTTGCCATAGGAACTACTGACACTAAATCACTCGAGTGTGAGCCTGTCCTTTATATTCGCTTGTGGGGCTTTATGATAGACCCAAGAAATACAGTTGAGAATAGTACTAAGCTCTCAAGGAGACATCAGTTCTTTTTTTGATAAGCAATATTACAACTTTGAAGGAATCCTTACTCAACCCAGGTTTCTAGCATGTCTCAGAATTAGACTGAGTATAGAAAAAAAGAATTTGGGGGGACTTTAACAAGTTTATAGTCAGATTTCTTACATTTTGACTTATGTTTGTTGGATAATTAAATTTTAGACTTCATTTCATGAAGGATTTTGAACTTAATTTACCTCATAGACCTTTAATATTTGATCAATTGTTAATTTCTCTGACACTGGTAATGGTGAAAATTCAAACTGAGAATATCTTATCATGGTTGGCATTTTATTTTTGGAGTATCTGTATTTTGTTATTTAATCTCACTGTAAAACTTTGATAATGTATGTGGATAAAAATTTGAACTTTTTTGGTCTGAGGTTTAAAGTGGCCTTGGAGTTACCTGAATTAATGTACTCTGTGGCTTTTTAAAAATTATAATTTTCTGTAGAAAAAAATGTAACTTTCTCTTCAGTAATATTAGGATGATCATCAAATGACTGGGACACACAAAGTTATAAGTGGAATGGCTCAATTGCAATCTCTTTTTAGATGGATTGCATTATTGTATGAATATGCATTATCCTCTTGTTAAACTTTTTCCTTTTGGAACTCTGGCTACGATGTCCCTCTCTACTAGATCTCTCCGTGGTATAAGACCATACTACCATTTCTCAGGCTTTAGCTACGTGATTTTCTTTAAACCTGTGATTCTCAACCAGAGACTACATTTTGTCCTCAGGGAATATTTGGTAATGTCTGGAGACATTTTTAGTTTTTACGACTTGGGGGTTGTTACTGGTAGCTCTTGGGTAGAGACCAAACATGCTGCTAAACAATGATACACAAGACAGTGCTATCCCTTCAAAGTTAAAAATTTTAAAAAAAAGCCAAAGAATTATCCAGTCTTAAATATTAGTAATGGTGAGTTTGAGAAATTCTGCTTCAGACAATGAAATATGTAGAGTGACATGAACCATTCCTGAGCAAAAGCTTTAAGAACTGGAGTATGTTTCTGCCGTCATCCTGGGTTTTTTTGTTTGTTTGTTTGTTTTCCTACTATAACATGAGTGAAGTGGCTCAGATAGGTGCTGCTGATTCAGGAAAATGTGAACATTTCTATCAGAAGGGTTTTTAATCTTCTAATGATGCCAGAAAGTTTTAAATATGCTAAAAATCACCTTCTATTGGAAGGCTAAAGCATGTATGTTAAAATTGGGTGATCCAGGTTTACATGTAAGTATATGCATTGAATAAACATAAATGCTGCCAGGACCATTGCAGCTTTTCTACCTAATGTTTGTAATTTTGTGATCTTTTTCTCTTTTGTCTCTTTTTCTCGTGGTTAATTAGAATTTCCCTGGAAAAATACCTTCACACATTAAGAGACTTGTCATTTACAGGTATTTAACAGATCCTTAAAGTACATCAGCAAAGTAAATGGGTAATAGAGTAATTTGGTGATGACACAGCACATTCTCTAGAAAATCTGCCACATGCTGGGATTGCCCAAAATTAACACATGGCACCGGCCACATTCAAGCCACAATGGGAATGTAATGTGATCAAGAAATAAATCTTTTCATTGTAAACCATTAAAATTTAGAAATCCTTTATCACCTTATGTTAAAATAAGCTGATTACCTGTAGTTTTTCAGTAGTAAGATGAACATTTTAATGTCCATTATAGTGACTTCTGTAAGTTTAATTGGTTCTAAGAAAGAAGCATTTTATTTATTGCTCTGCATAAAATTTTAAGATGTTTTAAGATAACATTGCTGATTCAGGAAAACGTAAACATTTCTATCAGAAGGGTTTTTAATCTCCTAATGATGCCAGAAAGTTTTAAATACGCTAAAAATCACCTTCTATTAAAAGGCTAAAGCACGTCAATGGTCAGCTTAACTGAGTAAATGATCTTAAATTTAATGTAGTTTTAAAGATGGTTTAATTCAAATCCCAAATAATTTGTGAAATAGTTCATGGATGTTGATTCTCAACAGATTTGAGAAAACGAAGATTGGAAAATCATTTTATTTGGGATCCAGTAGACAGCACTCTCATAGCTTCCTTTCATGAAACCGTCAACCCTTATGGGAATGACTAGCGAGTCGAGTTCATTGGCAAAATGAACAAAATTCATCTAAGCAAAAATCTCCTGCTCTATAGTCAATGATTCTGCATTTCAGTTAGGAGGAGCAAAAAAGCTTGAACATTTGTAGCCAACTGTGAGAAGATAGTTTCAGTGTCTCAGTTTAAAGACCATCTTCTACCCTTTTGTATTTTTCTTATCATTTATCACAATATGTGGTAAACAGACACAAACACATGAGTTTGTATCATATTCTGCTTGGCCTGCCTGGTGCATTGTTCTTCACCACACTGCACATTCCTTTTGGAAGGGAGTTTTGCCTTACGAATATCTATTCAGAATACTTGGCTCATAGTGAGGTTCAGTGTTTGATGATTGAATTAGTGAATACATAAATGAATAGATGACTTTAATTTATGCTTATTTTCATAAATAAAGACAAAAAATCAGATAAACATGAAAGTTAGAGGTTTAGAGCCAATCTAATGTTTCTGTTTTTATAATATTTTTGCGTATTTTTTCCTAAATTCACACTTTACAAGAAAGAGAAATAAAATATTTTATTGTGACACTTTTTGTTTTACTCCAGATGCTGCCTTTCATTTTTAAAGATTATGAGTGGCCTGTGGCTACTGAATTTCTTAAAATGGACTTCAAGCCTATCTATGAAATAAGGAAAGAATGTAGGAGTATAGAGAAGATGATTGGATGTTGGAAAATACTGTTCTCCTACCTGGGAAATTCTTTAGAAGAGAGAACCCTGAGCCTGTAACCTCTCTCATCCCCATGACAAGGTACACAGCTGTCTGATATTTAAAGATTCAGTCTAGACTCTTTGCTATATTATAATTGTGAAATAACTTTTTGAAATTGTGTGTTAAACACCTTGGTTTTAGTTGAAGGATGGTATCTATTTTGTATTTTTGTCTTATTATGACAGAATTTGTAGTTACTATAATAAAAATGTAAAAAATAATTCTCCTTAGATGTTTAGACTTCATAAAAATTTGGAAAAGTTGAAAGAGTTTTGAACTTCAAACTTCTTTATATTCAGCATAAAATTATTTTATCCTGAAGTCTTGTGTATTTCAGAAGGAATTTAATTTTGAAAAAGTCTGTACCCTGGACACTCACACTATCCCTCCACTGGTGTTATCTTATTTGTCTCTTAGATTTCTACCTTATCGAGCAAAGAGAATGATTTCCCCTACATTCCCATACCCACAGAAAAGACTTCCTTTCTGATGCTCATGAATTTTGTATAATAATATATTTTTCTCCTGCAATCTAATTTACCTGCATGAACCAGTCCACATTTGTTGCAAGCGTAAAGACTTTAGTCTAAAAAAAAAATTAGGTGAATAGCGTTTTATCGGTCATTTGAGTTTAAAGGAGCTAAAATAAAAATCACTATGAGCTCTAATTCTTTGTTTTTTTTGTAAGAATGTATATTCTTCTTGACCATGACTGTCCCCTGAATCACTATTCTGACCCACATTTTACCAATATGCAAAAAAAAAAGTTTAAATTCTTTTATTTGCATTGACTTGATTTTGAAAATTTTCATGTACACTGGAAAGCTTCATTTAAAGTCACTTTACTTTGCAGAAGAACCTGAAGGTGTTGAAGAAGTTAAAGATTTACTTCCTAATTTGGAATGAATTCTTTTAAAGAGGTTTTTAATTCCAGAAAAAATTTTCTTCCAGACAAAACTCTATCAATGAGAACATATGAAAGCATACATAACTACACAACTTATTGCTTTAAACAAAAATGTAATCTTCCCTTCTGTAATGAGTTTACATAGCTGCTATTGATACACACACACACACACACACACACACACATACACATATACATACATGTGCATATATATAATGTCTCAATATTTTAAGAACATGTGAGTTAAAATAAAGGAAAAAGTCACAATTCACAAGATAAATGAAGGAATAGTATACATAATAATCTCATTTTTACTTACAAGGTCATTAATTTACTAAAAGATGAATTAGCTAGAATGCTAAGATTGACAAGCAGCTTAGAATAGAAGTTGGACCCGTGCTATTAAGGCTGGCCGATGCAGCTCAGGAGAAAGATCACCGCACAAGATCCTCTGGCCATATACCCATGCTATCCAGGTAGGGTGTGAAAGTAATTTCAGCAAAAAAATTTATTTGCCCAGCTAGAGTGAGAAAAATAACCCTCCAGATGTTTCTCCAGATGTTGGAGAAAACTCATGCTTTTTGTTGTTACATTACTGTTGTTTCTTGAATTCATTTTCCCTGCCACAACTGACTTGTCAGCTCAGCTCTGGGTCAGTTTGGCTTCCCGAATTTAGTGTCATAGTCAACCCCTGGATACAGCAATCATACATAATATACATCAATAGTAATGACTGTAAGAGGGTTTATACAATATAGCCTGCTTCCTGAGACATAGGTATCTGTTTTGTGTACCTGTATATACAATCTCCTTTGCTCTCCATCATGTATACAACAGAAAAGCCTTTTTTTTTTTCCCCCAGATTTAGGCCAAATGATGAATGAGTCTTTGGTATCCTCTGAGCTCCTGGAAATGCCCTTTCTTCTCTTGTACTTTCCTAAAAATTTCAAGTTATTTCTCCTACTGTGAATAAAGGCTTTGAAGTCCTATATGAAGTATCAGTATGTAACATACATGAGACATTCTGCCTTATGCTTATTCATTTGCTATAGCACCCATTATGAGTCAGGCATTACAATGGCCACTGAAGATAAAGACAAAACAGGAAGCTCATCTTCAAGGATTTCATAACACAGAAAAGGACACAGCCAAATAAATCAATAACCTCGTCTTGAATAATTTCTAAACAAAGTGAGCTATACATGAACTTAATTTTCTGGTATAAATATGGTTGATTCTCATTAGTACTTTCACTTTGCTTTCTTTTGATGTTCTGTAAATGTACAGCTCAACTAAAATCTGATTCTGAGTCTCTCAGCTAATAGAGGTGATTGGAGATTCTACCACAATCATTTTCTTTGTTCTTTTCTACAAGATTAGTCAAAGGAGATGGTAGATAGGAGAGGTCTCACTGGTCATGTGACTCTCTCTTTCCAGGTGAGACACCTATTGCATCAGTTCCCCTGGCTCTCCCAGGTCCCCGGGCTCTGCTGGGTCAGGCCATGTATGGAACAGGGTGAACTTGGGTGGGCCTAGAAGGACCTGTACCTAGGAATCACTCTCTCTAGCTGGACCTCACAGTCACCTCCTCAGAAATATTACTACTTCCCAAGAGTGCTGCTGCTTCTACTTATATCGGTAACTTTCAACCTTCACCCCTTACAAGAATCTCAATTAGGAAAATGTAGGTTTTGGGAAAACAAAACAAAACATAAAGCCAAGAATTAAAGTACATTCAGCCAGCTTCATCTTTAGGGAAGAATTATAACCTATTCCAGGGGCCATTTAGCACAGGAAATTACGGAAGTGAGGTATGAGAGAGGAGACAAACTGCATATAAATATTATTTCATATTTCACTTTTTATAACACATTTAATAAATGTAAGACAAAGATTAGGATGCCATGCAAATGCCGTGATAGAGGAAGTCACCAGCCATGTGGTAAAGAGAAGATACTCCTAACTCCTGACTATAAGGAACTCGGGAAAGATCTAAAGTCGTCGCTGCAAGGACTCCAGAATCACTTTCAGACACAGCTGAGTCTTAAAAGACAGAGTGAGTTAATCAGGTGGTTGAAAGGACTGTGGTTTATCCTAAGCAGAAAAAGCAAGTACTACTAGCGAGTGTTCTGATCTATTTAAGGAATCACATTCAGATCGGAACACACAGCATACAGAACATGAAGAGTGGTGAGAAAGAAGGCAGGGAAAACAGTGGCCAGACCATAAATGTTCTTTCTGCTCTAGAGATTTTATTTTATCTTTCAAACAATAGGACACTCATGCACTATCTCATGGTGGATCCTTTATTTATTGCTTTAACTGTTATTCTTTCTTTCAACTGCTCACATACCTAAGCTAAAACTGTGAAATCTTTAAGTAAAAACAAGGTTTCGTAACTATTTTCTGTAAGTGTTACTACAATGTCATTTAAACAGTCATTCTCAGTAGTTTGATTTGAATCTTGCTATTTATATTATGCATTTAGGCATGATACATTTGTGTATTTTACTGAAGCTCTAATTTCTGTTTCCAAAGCCAAATTTTACTTACTGAGCCAAATTTTATTTATTGAGATAATGTTAAATTCTATTCCTCCCCCAACTTTTTAGTTATTTAATCCAATTTTATTATTCACAATAGAATCAATAACTCATTTAGAGATAGATGAATATAATGTATCTTGGTTTCCCTTTTATGAATTAAGGATATTTCAGCATAGGTGATAACTGTTAGAAAGCACTAAAATTTCATTAAGTAGAGATATTTTTTGAAGACAAATAAAAAAGAAAAACAGAAAAAGTGTTACTAAGTATATGTTGAATCAACTTTAGTTATGAAATAGTAATTATATTGAGCATTTGTCATATAGAGTAATTATAATTAGCATTTGCTTACTCAAAGTCCTAGTCACTCCAGCAATTTGTTTTTTCTCGTATGCAAATTAATATTATACTATCTTCATATTTTAATAGAAACAGAAAGAATTATTTGCTTATTTAGCATAGCAGAAAATAATGAACCTAGAGGATCATTAAGAGAGTAGATTACATTAAAAAAAAAGGTTCCAGGGAGTTAACTTCTTGAGATGATTAATGTTACGTGTCAACTTGGCTGGACTATAGTGCCCAGATATTCGGTCAAACATTACTCTGGGTGTTTTTGTGAAGGTGTTTTTGAGTACATTTAACTTGGTAGATTTTGAGTAAAGCTGATTATGTTCCACAATGTGGGTGAGTCTCATTTAATCAGTTGAAGCCTTTAACAGAAAAAGATGGACACTTCTGGAAGAAAAGGGAATTCTTCTAACAGACTGCCTTTGCAGTCTAACAGTAAGTCTTTCCTGGGTATCCAGATTGATGGCCTACTCTACAAATCACAGACTGGCCATGCCTCCACAATTTCACGAGCCAAATCCTTAAAACTTAAAAACAAAACAAAACAAAAAAACCAAAAACAATAACAAAGAAAACATTAAATCTATCTATCTGTCTATCTATCTATCTACGTATCTGTCTGTCTAGAGAGACATCCTATCCTGTTTCTCTGGAGAACCCTAAATAATTTACCTTTAAATCTTTGGTATTGCTCAATGATGAGTGCCTTTGTTATTCATAGTAAGTCCTTCATTAAGCTAATGAGGGAACATACAATGGGGCCCTAGATAGTCTATGCTATCAAGATGACCCAGGATAGTGCTGCCAATGCCAGAAAGACCAACCATATGACTAGAGGACTCTTTGAGCCAAATGATATCAGCTAGACATCTAGCTAAACATTGCATCAGATGGGTCATCATTCAATCATGCCTATATAATGAAACTCAGTAAAAATTCTGGACACAGAAGCTCAGTTGAGTTTCCCTGGTTGGCTATATCCTTTGAGTATTGTCATACATCAGTGCCAGGAGGGGCTGTTCCCCTGAGAATGATGGAAGTGTCACATCTAGAAATCCCTCCAGACTTTGCCTATGAGCCTATTCTTTTGGCTAGTTTTTATTTTTAACTTTTTCTTATAATACAATTGCAATTGTGAGTGAAACACTTGCAGTGCATTCTATGTAGCTTTCTAGCAAATTATGGAATCTGAGGATAATTATGAGAACCTCCAAATTTGTAGTTAGTCAGTCTGAAATGAGGGTTACCCTGGGAACTCCTGAAATTGTGACTGGTACCTGAAGTGAAGCCATTTTTGTAAGATGACTGTGTCATTAAACTCGATTTTGGCCAACTCATTGCAGGAAGAGATATGCCACATTAACTTTTAAGTAAAATACATTCATATTTAAATTTCTAAAATATAAAAATTACATTTTAGGTTTCAGGGGACCTATGTCTAGGGACATGAATTGAATAAGAATCTCATGAAGTTATGACTGTAGCATGTCTATGGAATAGCTTTTCTTAGTTTTCACCTTAACTTCAAAACTTGTCTCCTCCATATTTTAGCTATCTGACCTTGCCTAAATCATTTAATCTATTGAATGCTCAAATTTTTTCATCTATAAAATGAAAAATTTTGCCTACTATATGTAAAAATCTCATACTGAGACCAATTCATAAAAATCTACAGGCTCTTTAATGAAACAAAATAGTGACTATGTTAAGGCCAGTACCACCATTTTTCAATAATTTTGAAATGTCAAGTTATACTCAGGAATTAGTTTACCAATTTTAGCATAATCTTAATTTAGCAATTGTAACAGATAAATAACAAGAAAACATAGATTTAATTTAAACTTTGGAAACATTCTTACTGACTCAAAAAGGTAACGTAAAAAAACTGAAATAGGCATATTAAAAAAGGAAAAAATAACTGCCTTTTGTATTTTCAAAATAAGCCTTTAAAATTCAGTATCAGAATTAAAAAAAAAATACATCTTGGTAGATAAGTAGACCTTAAGTGCTGGATTGCCTAAACATAAATAATTTTTTAATGTAATATGACTTTTTAAAAAAGTTTTTCTTTAAGAAGATAGATTTGTAATTTATGAAATATCTGTACTACTAACCAAAACCAAGTAATCAATAGGCATAACATAATACTGACATCCAGTGGCCATTTAGGCTAATTGTAGACGATGTTCTGTTCAAATTATTCAAAGCAGTGTTGGTAAAAGGTTTGTCATGATTATTTAACTTCGTGTTATTCACGTGAGAAGCAATTCCCTTATTGATTACAACATAAGTAACAAATGTAAGGTTACAGATTACTTGCTATTAGTAATATGTTTTTCTCTAATAACTCCTACGATTATTAAACAAACAAAAGAGTAAAAAATAATTACATCTCCCCCAGGTTAATTCAGTATCTATTTGTATAATTGCCAACATTTCACTTTCAACAAATAATCCTATGGATATGTTTTGATTTTCAATTTGCTTTTATAGACTGTTTTTCACATGTTCCTTTGAATATGTTTCCATTTGTAGCTGAGGCGTAACATGTTTCAGTCAGGATAGGCTGGGTTATACAGTTATAAATCCAACACACATTTATTCCGTATTCAGATTACTGTTTAGCAGAGAAATTGTGCTTTTTTGGAGTTACTCATGAGTCCAGACAATTAGAGCAGCTACCATCATGAAGTTGCTATTTGTTGTGGAGAAGGAAAGAAAGAAAGACCAAGAGAATCTTGAAGATTTTAATATTATCAGTTAGATTCTGTAGTTCACAAATGGCCACAAGACGGCACTCCGGAGCCAGTCACTCCGCCCCACACAACAATGGTCAGGAAGTGATCTGTACCATGTGCTCACAAGGGGAGACAACAGTTGGACACCAGCACCCATGGAATTACACCCCTCTGTCTTTGTTCATTTTCTTTGGTTAGTCTTTCTCCAACATTAAACATTCAGGTCCTACAATTTTAATCCCAACCTTAAATAACATTTACGCTGATGACTCTTAAATTTATATTTTCAGTCTATATATTTCTTCAGCACTTCAGATCCATTTGGCCAACATTTTACTCAGTATATCCACTTTATTACTATCAAACCCCTTAAACTCAAAGTGACTATAATAGAAATTATGGTAAGACTCCTGAACTTTTTTTTTCTTTTGAAATTTCTATATTTTTAAAAGATATCATTTATTCAGTTAAACTTGCCAAAAGTCTAGTAATCATCGTTGAACATCCTGGGCTGAGAAGGCATTCTTTTCTTTTTCTAGCTTAATGACATTCCCCTGCCCACAAAGTGGGGTAAGACTAAGTACATGGAGCAAGCCAAGATAGCTAAGCAATTCAGATCCCACATGCAATGCTCGAATAGCCAGTGGCAATAACTCTTGCTATATTTGAATCTGGGATACTAAAGACAGCATCTACACCTGTCAAACCTCTACACTGTTCTGAAAATAAAGTACTTTGAGGTAAAGGTAGCCAAGTCATCAGATATAGTGAATCCAAATATTTTTTTTTACTTTTTTTCAACACTAAATACAGCTGTGCTTGAATCTAACTGTAGTCCTGGGTTTTCATTTCTGTGAACCAAAGAATTTCTTTATTTTAAGACATTTTGATTTAGGTTTTCTGTCACTTGCATCTAAACAAGTTCTAAATGAAATATTTTATCCTCACATACACACAGACACATAAACTTACAGCAGTATTGTAATATTTAAATCATTTATATAATGTATTGCTATATATTGCATAAATATAGTGCTACTGTACTATATTGTATATATAATATTGATGTATTAATAAAAATTCCATAAAGTATTATATATGCATATATATGTATATTATATGTATATATATTTATAAGAGATGAAATATTTCAAGTTAATGCAGAAATAATGAATACTTATTAAATATGCACAAGATTTGTAACATAAGTTGTGTACGTATGTTTAGGAGGACTTTAATTGTAATTGAGCCTGTGATTCTGGCTTCCATTTTAGTAATCAAATTTATGAAATTACTGGTCTCCAAGGTGATCCTTATGTATGTGTTGCTTCACACATAGACTGACTTTACAGTTTCATGTATGTAATAAGTACGGTGGTTTCTATTTATCTGTGTGTGCTGTTACTACTTATCTGAGCATGTGATCTGAGGCAGAGGCCCAGGTTCAAGAAACCAAGTAGATTTCTGCTTTTACATCACCTGTGTGATACAACACTTACAGGTAAACAGTGGTCAAATTTCTGAATGAAGGTCAATATTTTCCTATATATCCCTATTTCAGGATTTTTCTTTCCTAACTTCAGTCATTTTAGGTCGGCAGTTTGGTTGTTGGAAAAGAATTAAACTAAGGAGAACATTTAAAATACACTGGAAAAAGCTTAATAACAATTTATACAAGTTTTATTTCAAAACTTTTGTCATTTAGACAAGCTGAAGAAGCTACTTCACCTTTTTCTGATGTGAATATTTGGCTTCACAGGGAAAATAAAAAGTCACAGATAATCACAAGTCATATCAATTTTGAGTGTTTGGTTTTTTAAGTTACCTGAGGTTCACAAATTCCTGGTACCTGAAACAATATCTTCCATGTTTTCAAAGTCAGTGTTTCTAAAATTGTGTCCCACAGGCAACAAGTCTCTGAATCAGATGCTCTGAGTGGCATTCATGTATCTGCATTTGAAGCAGCATACCCAGGGATACTGTGTGTCCCTAAATTGAAAATCTAATGCTCAAGCCCAGGAGCTTAAAAGCTTCAAAAGAAAAGAAAACCTCATTTACTCACCATATTTAAGGCTCAACCATATTATTGTTTGAAATCTTGGGATGCGGAGAAATCTACTTTTATTTGTGTCTTCCTTTTCTTATTAATCCATTTACACCACAGATGAAATTTCTATAAACTATAGCTGGCACTGGTGACATGAAGGAAATTGAAAAATAGACCCACTTGGGCAGGATCTTCTACCTTATATTCATAGGAAAGTGAGCAAGAGAAGAAACAGAGAAGGACTGAACAGAATACAACTGAGAATAGTGGAAGGGTTTACAACCAAATAAAAAACTTTGGGAGAAATTTTACCAACCAAATTTCCAAGCACCATTTTCTTGAGCTGTTTAGTAAAACAGTTTTATCTAATTAGCCAGCACACATGAACTAGTGGGCTAATGTGATCTAACCACTTGTTCACAACTCCTATTGTAAAATTGATTACCTCTAGGAGTTAAGCTAGAGGCTTTGTATCAATTAGCAATTGTAACTGAAGCAGAATGTAATTAATTATATAATTTTGGAATGTTAATGTTAAATCCCATTCTAATTACGTGATGAAACTGAATCATTATGAATTTACTTAGGTAGGAGTGAAGCCTCTGTAAGGGATTTATTGGACATTTTTATTATGAACAACAGTAAAATTACCTTCATCTGTAGGATACGTGTTAGACTTCAGGCAGTTATTAATTACAATGAATGAAATGTCTCTATCTTCTCATATCATCCACCGTTCTCTATTCCTTAACTGTTCTTAAATATAATTCTCTGAGTGAAACCAATTCCTTCCCTTTCCCTACCTTTCTACAGTTAGTTCCTGATAATTTGATATTTTAATTCACATAGCCATTTTTTAAAATAAATACATATAGTAAGTACATTAGGTTCAGCAAATATAACGCACAACAAATATATAAACACTCACCCATTCTTTACCCAGAGTTAATATTATAAGTTTGAAAAGGAAATTTTCCACTCTGTGTGGAATTTAAATAGTCTTTTTCATGGAGAGCTCCAAGCACCTGCTAACAATAGATCAAGCCAAACAAATAAAATGAAAGCTATTTCCCAACCTATTGTCAGTTTATTAGCTATTCATATAAAAGAAGAATGTCCCATTAGTTTTTGTATTCTCAATGCCCAACACATTTGGACCCAATATTAATTATTCAGAAAGATAATATGGGAAGATGGAGACTCACTTCTATATCATCTGTCTTCTACATTTTCATACCAGAACTGATAATCACCGAAGAGGAAAAAAAAAGTGTTGATTGAATACAATAGCTTCAAAAACAGATTTAAAATTGCTGTCTCTTTCCACATCTTCATTAGACCTCTGGAACTTTCCTCTTGACTTATACTCTTCACTTTCCCATTGATATTACTGGATTGTTGAGTGAAAACATATGTTTTCTCTGAACTAACAATGGCTATCTTAATTTTTGTTCTTGCTCTATGTTTTTGCTTTTTTTCTTCTTTCAAAATAGTAAAAAAAAAAAAAAAAAAAAAGCTGAAATCCCTCAAATCATGGATTAATATTTTGTGTAAGTTAGTATCTTTCATATTTAAAACTGTTTTAAGATAAATATAAAAATTAATGTGACAGATGACGGTTTTAATTTTGAGACTAGTTAAGGATTACTTTAAGTTTGAGGCATTATTCAGTATTTAGTAATTTTTGAAGTGCATTAGTTATAGTGTAGTTTTTATAACATCTTCTTATAAGCAAACTGTTTTAGAATAAATATCTGCTGTGTTCATGGTCTGAGTCTGAATCTCCATTGTCTGAGTAATGTTGATGAGGATTATTTTTATATAAGATATTTTAAATAGCATATTGTCTGTGACTATTATCTATCAATAAAGTAGTAAAAAAGATTATATCTGAGATAACTTTCCTGACCAACAAAATAGATCTCTCTTTTCATTCTATATTTTTTGCCATGCCAAAATTAAATTTCTTTATTGTATAATCTCATATAATATTGTATACAACTACTTAGTTTCATGTGTATTTTCTCTTTCTCCCCTTAGAATGTGAGCTTTAAGAAAGAGGATTTCTATTTTGTCTTTGCTGTATCTACCATGTATAAATAAAACCATTCTTGGAATATTGCAAATGCTTAATCAATACTTCTTGAAGAAATATGTGATTAATCCCAAATTGAAAATGTACAAAAAACAGTTTTAATTTAAAACTATTTTAATTTTTATCACAGTTTTGTTATTGTTATGATATGCAACAAAAACAAAAATGAAAGGATTATTCTAAAAATCCATATTTTAAATTAGGCTAAAATTTTACAATCTAATTATATAGGGCTTTTAATTCCATAAGTAAAATCATCTATTTTATTATACTTAAGAGAAAAATTGAAATGAAATATATTTCATCTTTGAGGTTAGAATAATGATATAGAACTTAAATTACCAACAGAGGCCAAGGTCACCATTTTCCTTGTAAACATTTAAAAAGCTATATAGCTAATCATTTGTTTTCCATTTTCCTATACTCATGGCATATGCAAAATAAAGCAGATACTATGGTTTGCATATAATGAGACATTCCCATTCTAATGTAACAAAAAGATTCCTTTAAAACTTAATATCCTAGGAGGTAATACTAGACATGGTTAACACTATTAGGAGGTTGTTGCCACTGTAGACTACAATCTAGTTCAATCTGAGAGTTTGGATATTCAGCAATTTGGCCTAGGGCAAATTTTCACCCATGGTTAATAGGATTGTTTTAAGGAATAGTTTTAACATGGTCTTTTCTTATTGTCTTATCACCCTTTGTGGTCTTTATTCAATACTGTTTTCATATCCCTGGTTAAAAGCTTCTGGGAAAAAAGCTCTAACACCAGAAAGTTGTTTTTCCATCTAGGTTGCTTTGTCACTGCTTGTTCAGACCTTGCTTTGTAGTAGGAGACATGAAAAGGAAGACAAAAAAGGAACAGTTGAAGTTTCCTTTTTATTAATCCCAAATAAAAATAGTCCAGATAGTGAGTTCCTACGTGCATCCTGTTATACCAACCAAAACAAATGCTATTAAGTGGTAATGCTTATTTCAAGAAGCGGAAAGAGAAGTTAGATGAAGTTTTCAAAATTTAAATTATACTATGATCTTTCTTTGTGTTGTCTATACTTAAACAATGCCAAAAGATTAATTCAGATCATTGTATTCTGCTCACCAGTTTTGCTGACATTTATGGAGAATGCGGCAGGCAGAATAATAGCCCCCTCCAAAGATGCCTATGGGCTAATCCCTGGACCCTGTGAATGTTCCACATAAGGAGGAATTTAGGTTACAGATGGAATTAAAGCCGATAATTAACTCATCCAACAATGGGGAAATTATTCTGTATTATCTGAGTAGACATAATGTAATCACAAGAATATTTATAAGTGAAAAAGGATCACAGGATAGTTAATGTCACAGTGATGTGATATAAGACACACTTGGCCAACTGTTGTTTGCTTAAATACGAAAGGGAGCTATGAACTAAAGAATGTGAACAGCCTCTAGAAACTGAAGTAGGCAAAAAACAGGATTTCCTGTAGAGCTTCCAGAAAGGAATGCAGCCCAGCTAAACACTTGATTTTAGCCAAATGAGACCCATTTTGGGCTTCTGACCTCCAGAACCATAAGATAATAAATTTGAAATTTTTTTAAGCTACCAAGTTTATAATATTGTTGCAGGATTCACCTGGAATAGGGAACAGATACAGACACTTGATTTAATTATATTTTCCTGTTCCAAAGTTTATAGCAGTCAAAAACATGGAGCTATAAATAACCTTAACACTTAATCTTTCTTCAAATAGGACTATGTAAAAAAGTCCTTCTTCAAAAAATGGCAAAAAATAACTGGAATCTAGTTCTAAGTGAAAAGTTCCAAGACTTGATACCAAAAGCATTATCCATAAATGGAAACTTGGATTTGGGCTTCATTGTTCTGTGAATGACCTTGTTAATAAGACAACATACAGATTGGGAGATAATATTTGCAAACCACATATCTAAAAAGGACCTGTATTTAAAATGTATAAATTCTCAAAATTCAATATTTAAAAAAAACAAATGTTAAACAGTTAATACATCCTCACATCTGAATGCAATAAAATTCATAATTATTATTTATCACCTTATTTGAGAACTTTAGATGTATATTGATATAGACTCTTGGTTTATAATATCTTCACTGTCAAAAATCAACACTACATACTACCACTTTTGTTCTCTTAAATACATACACACAAACATACTTTTATTGGTTTGCACATAGTATGTAACTGTTGCTATAATTTGATGATTTTGTGGGCCTGGGTTGTCTCATGGGCTGCTAGTCAAGGTTTTCTTCAAACCTAACTTCTTATCAAAAATATTCCATGTTCCTAGAAAGGTGAAGGTGTACTTAATCTAATCCTCTGAAAGTAACTGCATTCTTTCCTTCTTTCTATATTCCTTCCTTCTCAGACAATAATAACTATAGCCTTAATTTTCTCTTAGATTTCACTGTTCCTCCAAATCTTCACTCCTTTATCATACATTCTGCTTAAAAAATATACAGGTATACTTTTTATTTTTACTGTGCTTCACTTAATTGCACTTTGCAGATATTACATTTTTCATAGTCAAAGGTTTATGGCAATCCTGTGTTAAGAAGGTCAATTGATGCCATTTTTCCAAGAGCATTTGCTCATTCTTGTCTTTCAGTCACATTTTGGTAATTCTTTCAATATTCCAAACTTTTTATTCATTATTATTATGTTTGTAAAGGTGATCAGTGATCTTTGATGTTACTATCGTAATTGTTTTGACATTTTGGGCAATAAAGTATTCTTTAATTAACGTATGTACTTTTTTTTGAGGACAATGCTATTGCACACTTAACAGATTACAGTATAGTGTAAACATAACTTTTATATGCACTGAGAAACCAAAAATCCATGTGACTGACTTAATTGCAATATTTGTTTTATTGCAGTGGTCTGGAATCAAAACTGCAGTATCTCTGAAATAGGTCTGTATTAAATACAAACCTCTGACTTTAAATGGGCTAAGTACCTAAAAAAGGAAATTTGGGAGGCTGAAAAATGGACCCTCAAAGATATCTACATCTTAATTCCAGAGTTTGTGAATATGTTATCTCACGTGATGAAAAGGACTTTGTAAATGAAATTAAGTTAACAATCTTGGAGCTAGGGAGATTAGCCTGGATTATCCAGGTGGTTCCAACATAATCACAACTGTCCTTACAAAATAGACTTTAAAACAAGAGCCATAAAGAAGGACATTTTATAATGATTAAAGGAGTAATACAAGATGAGGATATTACAATCATTAATATACATGCACCCAACATAGGAGCACCTAAGTACATAAAACAACTACTAACAGAGATAAAGGGCAAAATTGATGGGAATACAATCATTGTCAGAGATTTTAACACCACATTGACATCACTAGATGTATCTTCCAGACAGAAGATAAATAAGGCAACAGAGAAATTAAATAATACAGTAGAAAAACTAGATTTGGTGGATATTTTCAGAGCATTACACCCCCCAAAAATAGGATATAAATTCTTTTCAAGTGCACATGGAACATTTTCTAGGATTGATCATATACATGGGCACAAAAGAAGCCTCAACAATTTTAAGAATATAGAAATTATCTCAAGCATCTTTACTGACCACAATGCCATGAAACTAGAAATCAACTACAGAGAAACAAATGAGAAAAAAAGGAAAACATGGAGATTAAACGACATGCTATTAAAAAACCAGTGGGTCAACGATGAAATCAAAGTTGAAATTAAAAAATACCTCAAGACAAATGAAAATGAAAACACAACCACACAAAATTTATGGGACACAGCAAAGGCAGTGCTAAGAGGGAAGTTTATAGCAACACAGGCCTTCCTCTAAAAAGAACACTCTCAAATAAACAATCTAACCCACCAGCTAAAAGAATTAGAAAAAGAAGAGCAAAAACACCCAAAAGTCAGCAGAAGAAAGGAAATAATAAAGATCAGGGAGGAAATAAATAAAATAGAGATTAAAAAAAAAAATAGAAAAAATCAATCAAACCAAAAGCTGGTTTTTTGAAAATGTAAATAAAATCAACAAACCTCTGGCCAAACTCACAAAGAAAAAAAAAGAGAGAGCACAAATAAGCAAAATAAGAAAAGAAAATGGAGAAATTATGACAAATAACATAGAAATACAGAATATCATATGAGAATATTATGAAAAACTATATGGAACCAAACTGGATAACCTAGAGGAGATGGACAAGTTTCTGAAAACATACAGTCTACCTAGACTGAATCAAGAAGAAACTGACCACTTGAACAAACTGATCACTAGAAATGAAATCGATTAGCAATAAAAAACCTCCCCACAAATTAAAGTCCAGGACCGGACGGCTTCACCAGGGAATTCTACCAAACATACAAAGAAGAACTCATACCAGTCCTTCTCAAACTCTTCCAGATGACTGAAAAGGAGGGAATACTCCCAAACTCATTCTATGAAGCCACCATCACCCTGATACCAAACCAGGCAAAGACATCACCAAAAAAGAGAATTACAGACCAATATCACTGATGAACATAGATGCAAAAATCCTTACCAAAATACTAGCAAATAGAATCCAACAGCATATAAAAAAGATTATACATCATGGTCAAGTGGGGTTCATCCCAGGGACACAAGGATGGTTCAACATATGCAAATCAATCAATGTAATACATCACATCAACAAGAGAAAGGACAAAAACCACATGATCATCTCAATAGATGCAGAAAAAGCTTTTGATAAAATTCAACACCCATTTATGATAAAAACTCTCACCAATGTGGGTATAGAGGGAATATATCTCAACATAATAAAAGCTATATATGACAAACCTACAGCTAGCATAGTACTCAATGGTGAAAAACTCAAAGCTTCCCACTAAAATCTGGGACAAGACAAGGCTGCCCACTATCACCATTCCTATTCAACATAGTCTTGGAAGTCCTAGCCACAGTAATCAGGCAAGACAGAGAAATAAAAGGGATCCAAATTGGAAAAGAAGAGGTAAAAGTGTCACTATATGCTGATGACATGTTACTATATACAGAAAACCCTAAAAAGTCCACAAGAAAACTACTAGAGATGAACAAAGAATTCAGCAAGGTAGCAGGTTACAAGATTAATGTTCAAAAATCAGTTCCATTTCTTTACACTAACAATGAATCAACAGAAAAAGAAAGTAAAGAAACAATCCCCTTTAAAATAGCACCAAAAGTAATACAGTATCTGGGAATAAATCTAACCAAGGAGGTGAAAGACTTATACATGGAAAACTATAAAACACTAATGAAGGAAATTAAAGATGACTTAAAAAAATGGAAGGATATCCCATGCTCCTGGGTTGGAAGAATCAATATTATTAAAATGGTCATACTGCCCAAGGCAATCTACAGATTTAATGCAATCCCTATCAAATTACCCAGGACATATTTCACAGAACTAGAACAAATCATAATAAAATTTATATGGAACCACAAAAGACCTAGAATTGCCAAAGCATTACAGAAGATAAAGAAAGAAGCTGGAGGAATGACTCTCCCAGACTTCAGACAATACTATAGAGCTACAGTCATCAAGACAGCATGGTATTTGCACAAAAACAGACATATAGACCAATGGAATAGAATAGAGAGCCCAGAAATGAACCCACAAACTTTTGGTCAACTGATCTTCGACAAAGGAGGCAAGAATATACAATGGAATAAAGACAGTCTCTTCAGCAAATGGTGTTGGGAAAACTGGACAGCAGCATGTAAAGCAATGAAGCTAGAACACTCCCTTACACCATACACAGAAATAAACTCAAAATGGATCAAAGACTTAAACAGAACACAAGATACAATAAACCTCCTAGAAGAAAACATAGGCAAAACATTATCTGACATACAGCTCAAAAATGTTCTCCTAGAACCGTCTACCCAAGCAATAGAAATAAAAGCAAGAACAAACGGGACCTAATGAAAATTACAAGCTTCTGCACAGCAAAGGAAACCATAAGTAAAACAAAACGACAACCTATGGAATGGGAGAAAATTTTTGCAAATGAAACCGACAAAGGCTTGATCTCCAGAATATATAAGCAGCTCACACGATTTAATAAGAAAAAAACAAACAACCCAATCCAAAAATGGGCAGAAGACCTAAACAAGCAATTCTCCAAGGAAGACATACAAATGATCAAAAGGCACATGAAAAAATGCTCAATATCACTAATTATCAGAGAAATGCAAATCAAAACTACAATGACGTATCACCTCACACCAGTCAGAATGGCCATCATTCAAAAGTCCACCAATGACAAATGCTGGAGAGGCTGTGGAGAAAAGGGAACCCTCCTACACTGCTGGTGGGGATGCAGTTTGGTGCAGCCACTGTGGAAAACAGTATGGAGATTCCTCAAAAGACTAGGAATAAACTTACCATATGACCCAGGAACCCCACTCCTGGGCATATATCCAGAAGGGACCCTACTTCTAAACGACACCTGCACCCAGATGTTCAAAGCAGCACTATTTACAATAGCTAAGACATGGAAACAGCCTAAATGTCTATCAACAGGTGACTGGATAAAGAAGAAGTGGTATATTTATACAATGGAATACTATTCAGCCATAAAAAACAGCAACATAGCACCATTTGCAGCAACATGGATGTTACTATAGAATGTCATTCTAAGTGAAGTAAGCCAGAAAGAGAAAGAAACATACCATATGAGATTGCTCATATGTGGAATCTAAAAAAACAAAAAACAAATATACAAAAATACAAAACAGAAACAGACTCATAGACATAGAATACAGACTTGTGGTTGCCAGGGGGATGGGACTGTGGGAAGGAACTGGGATTTCAAAATGTAGAATAGATAAACAAGATCGTACTGTGTAGCACAGGGAAATATATACAGGATCTTGTGGTGGCTCACAGTAAAAGAGAATGTGACAGTGAATGTATGTATGTTCATGTATAGCTGAAAAATTGTGCTCTACACTGGAATTTGACACAAAGTTGTAAAATGACTATAACTCAATAAAAAAAAGTTTATATATTAAAAAAAATCACAACTGTCCTCGTAAGAGAAAGTAAAGGGAGATTTGTCTACAAAACAGGAGTGTCAGAATAATGCAGTGTGAAAAAAAGACCCAACCAGACTTTGCTGGATTTGAAGACAGAGAAAGTGGCCATGAGCCAAGGAATGTAGGTGACCTCTAAAAGATGAAAAGGATAAGAAAACAGAGTGGTTCCTTGACTACCAATACTCAGTGAGACTTATTTTTGACCTTTGACCTTTAGATAACACATTTGTACTGCTTTCAGGTAAGATGTGGTAATTTGTTTCAGCAGCAATAGGAAACTATCAGGAAGGATATGGTAGAGACAATTAGGGATTTAGATTTGGGAAAAAAATGCCTAATGTATGATTGTTAAATAAATTGCCATTAACATTTATCGTGTTTTAATGTTTCTCCATACTGTTTTGGTGAATCCAATTCGCAATAATTTAGTATAGCTTGGAGATGACTTTTTTCAGTTTTTTAATTAGCAATTTTACATTTTAAATGCTTGTGAAGGTATTATTTTCATTTTTTATTGAGTTGTCACACAATTCAAATAATTCTAGCAAAAAAACTTAAGTAAAATGAGAGGTTGGCTTAATGTAGATTAACTTTTTAAAGTACGATCATTTTTGGATGTGAGCCTTGTTCATAAAATTTTGCTTTTAATATTCATTTTCCAAATATAAAGATAATTATGTTTTGATCATTTTGCTGCTCAAGCTGCAATGAATTTCATGCCGTTAATTTTTGTTTATTATTACACTTGTGTAACTGACATAATTGCATTTTTAATAGTGCTATACCAAACAAAGCACAGGCTAAAAGAATTCTCAACATATGTAACAGTTTCATATATCTTTAGAGATACCAATGAATTACATTTAAGTTAAGATATTAAAGCATTTATTTACTGCCACCATAAACAGAATATCTGGAAAACCTACTTTTAATTATAACATTTTAGCAAATAGTTGATTGCATATAAAAATATTGCTTTATTTATATGGGCATGATAGACATTTAGAATGGGATTTTATACTATTTCAAGTAGTTGAACTAAAGGTTAAACATAGTTAATTAAGCCACCAGGTTTATTGAAAAAACTATATATTATACAACTAAAATTTTACAAAAACATTTCTTGCTTTTAAAATTGAAGTATAATAAACAAATTGTAAACAGCACACGTGATAAAGTGCATTTTAAGTGAACACATTCATGAAATTCCTAAATATCAAGGCAGAAAACATAATCTGAATCCCAAGAGCCTCATTTGTGTTTCCTGTCAGTCATTAATCCCATCAAAGACAAATAGTATTCTGACACCTAACATTATAATTTGCTTTTGCCTATTTAAAAAGTTGCATGTGTTAAAAATAATACAGCACATATTATGTTGTGTATACCTTATTTCATACAGTATTATTTTTGTAAATTCATGTGTTGTTGTCTATAGCACTAGTTAGTTATTTTTCATTCTTTATTGATTAAATTATATTATTATATAAGTATGCCAAAGTAGTTATTAAATCTACTTTTGCTTGATAGGTGTTTTCCTCATCCAGTTTGGAGTTATTATAAGTAATGCTATGCTAAATATTCTTGTGTATGTCTTTTTGAATAATCTTGCTCATCTGAAGACTATCTATTACTAAGAGTGGGGTTGCTTTCCTATTATAGACTATGCTTTTGATCGATTTTGGTAGACAACACTAAACAGTTTTCTAAAGTGGTGGGACCACTTAACAAGTCACCCACATCACATGAGATTTCCAATTTTTGATATTACTGTAAACTTGATTTTGACATTTTCTTCAAATTTAGCTGTTCTATCTGATTAGTAATACATTTGTTGGAAGTCAGTTTTTCATGTATATGTGGGGGTATTACATATCCAGGTATTTTCTGGAATCTGTGTATATGTATGCAGCTCTGGAAACACAGGGATAGCAAATCCTTATGGGGCAAATTTATTTGCTTTCCCTGGACAATTGAAAATAGAGAATAACTCTCTCCAGAGACTATTGGCCTCTCTCAGAAGAAATTTGCCTACATTTCAGGGAAATAAATGTAGAAATGCCTTACTTTACTCCCCAGAAACATCTGCTTTTTTCCAGAGTAATGAAATGAATGTTTGTCTCTGTAAGCTGTAAGGGGGAATAATGGGTTGGCGAGTTTGTCAGCAGCTCCCCTATAAGATCAGAGTCTTCCAATCTTCTAGTTTCTGTACTGTAACATATTGTCAATGCATGAACAGTTATCAACTGGAACTCACTACACTGCTCCATGGGAACTGGAGCTCTAGGAATCAGCACTATAATTTTATTCTGGTTACTGTTTTGCTGTGAGTAATAAACTGTCTTTGTCTAGAAGCCAAAAGTCTTCTATTTTCTCTCTTTGTGTCACACACACGTGCACACACACACACACTCACATACACTGTGTGTCAGGCAAACTTGGTAACTTGCAAATAGGGTAAAATATCTGACATTTCACAGGTTCTGACTTTAAAAAAGTGTGGTTTTAATTTGCATTTCTCTGATGAATAATAAAGAAACTTATTCTATGACAAATGATTTGGATATCTTCTTTTGTAAAGTACATACTTAAGTCTTTTCTCCAATTTCATTAGGCTGTTTTTATTTGATTTGTAATTTTTAGTAACTATTCTTTCAAGTTCTTCACATAATTTTTGCCAGAAATAATACAAGTTGTCTCCCATACTGTGGCTTTAATTTTTTATTCCAATAGTTGTTTGATTTGATGACAGTTTCTTAATTTTTATGGTCTTTTTGACTGAGTATTTTCTTATAGTCATTTCTGTTTTGTTTCCTAATTTAAGATTATTTGCTTGCTCCATGGTCATAAAACTATTCTCTTGGCATTTTCTTCTACCTAGATGTCTTATAGATTTACCTTTCAGATCTTTGTCTAAAATGCTTTCCCATATGACTTTTGTTAATACAGTGTGAGTTAGGTATCAAAGCTAATATTTAAGTTAGTACATTCCTTCAAAGCACTATCTTTCTACACCACATGGTAAGAGCACTTTATTATAAACTAATGGACCAGCAAGGTTGGATCTGTCCTGACCCCTCTATTTTCTTCTATTATGATATTTTTCTACTCTCATGCAAATACTTCATTATATTTTCTAGCTTTATAATTTTCATTAGGTTTTGTAAATTATCGTTTTTCTTATTCTTCATGATTGTCTTGGATATATTTGGCTCTTTCATTATCATACATACTTTAGAACTAAATTATTATCATGTAAAAAACTTACTGAAATTTTTGTGATTTTATTATATTTAGCTAGATCAATTTGGAAAAATATTGACATCTTTAAATGATGTTTTTTCCATTTACATTCTATCTCCCTCTGTTTATTTAGTCTTCTTTAATTTCTTCTAATATGTAATATGTTGAAATTTTGGTGACAGATCTTTGCATACTCATCATATTGCCTAGACATTTCAAGTTTAAAAGCTCTCTTATAAGTTTTTAATTTTTTAAAATGTTTGCTTCTGTTTTATTAAAATAAAATTGATTTCTGTATAAATGTTTTATAGTAATTTTGTGAATTCACTTAATTCTATATATATTTATAATAATTCTATATATAAAATTGAATCACCTATACACAATAGAATTCTATTTTTTTCTTTTCAGTTTTTATGTCTTTTCTCTTGCCTTATTACACTGGCTAAAACTTGCAGTACTCAGTTAAGTTAATATGGAGGTAGTGGCATTTTTATCTTCTCCTTGTTATCAAAGCAAACTATAATATTTTATCATTAGATACAATATTTGTTTCAGGATTTATATAGGTACATTTTATAGTTTAAGTATAAATGATATGTATCATATAAATGTTTTAAAATTTATCAAGTATAATTTCTGCATTATATAAGGCAATTTTATTTTCTCAATTACTCTGTCAACTCAATAAGTTAAACTAACAATTTTGAGACGGGGGGAAAGGGGTAGGTCATACCACTGAAGGAATGACATAGTAATTGAGGATACAATGAACTGGTTAGAACCAAGATGGTGGAAGATTCTACTTTCAGTAGACCTTGAGCATCATGGCACACCCACAAGTGCCATGACAGTTTATAGGCTGACCATGAAAGGTCAAAGAGTGGGCAGGGGTCTGATTCATGGAAACCCCTGCCCCTTCCTCAAAGTAGTTGGAATAATCCTCCTACTTATTAGCATATGAAATTACTAAACCCATAAAACCTAACAGCTCCCCACCTCATGGTCGATCTCTCTTTCTTGCCTTCTGAGATGGCCCTCAATCTGTCTATGGAATGTGTATCTGTCCAAATAAATTTGCTTTCACTTTACAATGCCTTGCTCTTAAATTCTTTCCTGCACAGGGCAAGAACCTATTCTCCCACGACAATTTGAAAAGACAAACTTTGAAGTCATGAAATTAAAATTTATCATGGCATATTCATTTTAATATAGAGGTAACTTAAATATACTAATATTTTGCACTTATGATTATGTGAGTGATTGCTTTCTTATTTTCTGATCCTGTTATATTCTGGTTAGGGTACCTATTCAAGACACTCCTAAATGAGTTGACAAGTTTTCTCATATATTCCCTTTTATGAATGAGTTTTTATAAGATTTTATTAATTATTTTTTATGTGGGAGGATTATTATATTTATTATAGATATAAGAAACTGGGGCCTTGGGAATCTTACATCAATTACACAAGCCTACTCGGCTAGAAAGTGGTAATCCTGGGATATGGACCAGGCTGGCTGGTGCCCAGGTACATAGTTTAAACCTGTGGTTTCCAGTCTTTTGGGTCTCGTGGACTATTAAACTCCCAAAACATTTGGAGACAGACAATAAGTTGCCAACATCATATTTTGCCAATTAACGACAATGTTTTAAACATCAAACAAAGTAACCACCTTCACTTCACAAAAGAAAGAACTTTTTTTCCAAGTATGACTACTTTAATGTACATGAATCTTCTTGGAATTCTACTATCTCTCTGCAAATAAGCTGTCTTTTACAGATAATTCCTTACCCAAGGGTCACTAGCCCTGAGAGAGTAACTCTACTGTAAAGTGTTTGCAATGAGGCGCCTTCTTTTCACCCAGGTACGGGCCTCAACTTTCTAGATCAAATTTAAAAATGAAGACAGCCTTTGTCGTATGCCGAAGCCATGATCCACCTCTGCCAGGGAAATTTCTCACCTACCTTTCCATCCATGTTTCTGCGGGCCACCATGGTTATAATGAAAAGCACAATAGGAACACGTACCAGTGATCTAGAAAATTACTTTGCTGTTAATTATTCTTTAAAGTTTTACTGTTGAAGTTATTTGTACCCAGATAATTATTGGTAGTAAGGTTTTCATATTTTGTGGTTAATTCCTTTAACAAATATAGGAATTTCCTGATTTCTATTTTATTCCTCTGTTAGTTTTTGTAAGTCACAATTTTCAAGGATTTCATACAGTTCATCTAAATATCAAATATTGGAAATTTTCTTTCAAAATGTACTGTTCCATTTTATATTCTTTTAAAAATCTATAATGATGTTCTCTCCTTGGTTATTTATATTGCATTTGTCTTGAAGCAGTTAATAGTATAATTCATGAACATAAGTGATGCAGGAAAACAGATGTGGGGCGTGAAGAGGCCCGTGTCCCAGGCTTTGGCTGAGCTCCTGGGATGTGCCCTGCCAAGTGTGAGTCCTTGGCTTCACACAGGGAAGAATTCAAGAGCGAGCCACAGTTGAGTAAAGGTAGATTTATTCAGAGAGATACATTGAAAGGCAAGAGAAAGGGCATGAGGTGTGGGGGCTGGGTGCTCAGATTAAAAGTAGGTACACACTCCATAGAGAGAGTGTGGGCCTCTGAGAACCGAAAGAGAGAGAGGTGGCTGTGAGGCAATGTGTTTTCAGTTTTTATGGGCTTGGTGGCTTCATATGCTAACAAGTGGAAGGACCAGTCTAACTAGCCTGGGGAAGAGGCCGAGATTCCCAGGAAGTTGGCCATTTCCCACTCTTTGACCTTTTGTGGCTAGCCTCTCGGGACTGCCATGGTGCCTGTGGGAGTGTTATTCACCGTGCTAATGTATTACAATGGGCGTATGATGAAGCTCAAGACCTACTAGGAGTTAAATCTCCCATCATCCCAAGCCTCAAGGCCTACTGGGGGTTGATTCTTTCACCATTTTGGTGTTAACTGCTGTAGCACTCCTTGAGTGGCTGTGCCCTGCCCCCTCCCACCCTGTCTCACCAGTACTTAAGGAGTACTTGTATCAGATAACACATCAGCTGAATTAAAAGCTTAGTCTACCACATGACCTTTTCAGGCTCTACTGACTCTAGTAGATGTAATGATTTGAATCTAATTTCCAAAAGGAGATTGGATGACTATTATATAATGGGGACAAGGAAGTTGTGAAACCAGGGAATCCCATTAATATTCCAATTGTTAATACTATTGGAAGAATAGAAACCTTACTAACAAAATGGCTTCCCTAATGTTAAGCTGTTTGCTGCTATTTGCTGATTCATTCTGACACATCTTTTTTCTTGTTTACTTGCTCAACTGCTTTGCTAAAATAGCCCGTAACCTTCCCTATACATTGTTTTACTCAGAATAGCTTATTCTTTAACCTAGAAGCTGTCTTCCAGAAAGGTCACTAGTTGATAACCTCGGAAGAATGGACAGATCCTAAGGAGTTTTCCATGATGCCAATGGACTTATCAAGATTAAAACGAATACAGCACCATAAACTGCCCCTGATTGTTATCATCCTTTTGTTCCATCCAGTTTTCCTATAAAGCCTCAAGACCCCAACCTTAAGACAGGTTCACAGTCTCTAAGGCTCCCCTTTGCCTGGCAAAGCAATAAAGCTGCTCTCTTTCTTATACCCTCAAAACTCTGTCTCCAAGTCTGAATTCGTCTTTTGGGGCATGAGGTCAGTTTTTTGCCAACATTTTTAGGCAATGGGAAAATGCTTAAGACCACTAAGACATTGGATTTTGAGAGTATTAAATTAGGATCAGCTTGACTAAACATCTCTGTTCCTAGTAGAAGGCACAGGAACAGGAAATTGGAGGTACAGGTAGGAAACTATGATTTTCCTGTCAATGAACAAAAGATAAGACTAAAGTAGCTATGCTTTAGGTTATTATATTTAATATATTTTTTTCTCCCCTTAAATTTTCACAATTTTTCTTACTAACTTAAATGTTAGTTAGTTGTTAACATTTTAAGTTTTAGATGGGAGTTGTATTAGTTTCTGGGGGCTAATATAACAAAGTAATACAAATTGCGTGGATGAAAACAAAGTAAATTTATACTCTAATGGCTTTGGAGCCTGGAATTATGAAGTTGGTATGCTGGCAGAGGCATGCTCCTCGTTACAGCTTCAAGGTGAGAATCCTTCTGAGACAGGATGGGAGGGGGCAGGGCACAGCCACTCAAGGAATGCTACAGCAGTTAACATCAAAATGGTGAAAGAATCAACCCCCAGTAGGCCTTGAGGCTCAGGATGATGAGAGATTTAACTTCTAGTAGGTCTTGAGCTTCATCATACGCCCATTGTAATACATTAACATGGTGAATAACATGCCCACAGGCACCATGGCAGTCCCAAGGCTAGCCACAAAAGGTCAAAGAGTGGGAAATGGCCAACTTCCTGGGAATCTCGGCCTCTTCCCCAGGCTAGTTAGACTGGTCCTTCCACTTGTTAGCATATGAAGCCACCAAGCCCAGTAAAAACCAGAAACACGGCGCCTCGCTGATGCTCCTCTATCTTCAGAGACAGCCCGCATTCTGTCTATGGAATGTGTACCTACTTTTAATCTGAGCACCCAACCCCCACACCTTGTGGCCTTTCTCTTGCCTTTCAATGTATCTCTCTGAATAAATCTACCTTTACTCAACTGTGGCTTGCTCTTTGAATTCTTTCCTGCGCAAATCCAAGGACCCATACTTGGCGAGGCACGTCCCAGGGGCTCAACCAGGACCTGGGACACGGCCCTTCTCATGTCCCACATCTGTTTTCCTGCATCATTTCTGTGCACTTTCCTGTTTCTGGTATCCTCAGGCGATCCTTGGCTTGTGGTAACATAACTCTCGTCTGCCTCCGTCTTGTAAGGACAAATAAAAATTAAAAATAGGAGGCTTAATTCTCTCTGTTGAAAATAAGGGAAGAAATTCCTCTCCCCTCCTTTTCTTAGAGCATCTACTGTGGAAAGCTTAAAACTTGTAAGTGCTTTCTCCTCTTTGAAATTTAAATAGATCATTTTGAAAACTAGATAGGACTTTTGTCAGCTTTCTGATTCAGGAATGCCTTTCTCAAAGAAATAGAAGCCATATTTTTGAAATGTAAGCATCAAAGCAGATAGTTTGTTCTTCCTCTGGATAAAGCCAATTAGCTGACAGAAAGCTGCCTCAATTACCAGGTATTGTCAATCCTCTTACTTGAGGACTAGTAATAGTTAATCTTGAGAACATGTATGTAATGGGTTATATATGCTTGACTAAATAAAAGAGTAAGATTTCTTTCTGCCTTCGCAATCTCTTAGTGGATAATCTGTTTTGCACATCACATTTCAATTTAATGCTCATTCAATATAATTTAAGAATAAAAACAGTTTGATAATTTATCTACTAGCTTTATGGAGAGGATTTATGAGTTGGTAAGAGATTTTGTTTTTAATTATATTTCCTTAGCTGTCTTCATATGACCATCTTCCTCTGTGTCTATATCTTTACATGGCATTGTCTATATATGTATCCAAATTTTCCTCTTCTTATAAGGACATGAGACATTTTGAATTAGGAATCTGATGGGCTCATTTTAACTTGATTATATGTCTAAAGACCCTATTTTTCAATGAAGTTACATTCATTTGGCATTCGGACTTCAATACATTTTGGGGAGGGATGGGAACACAGTTCAACCCATAAGAGGAGCATAACTGGGTCGACATCACTGAATAATGGTATAGGAGCTGTGTCTCTGGTATTTGGAGAAAAAGTTTTTCATATGGACAAAGCACAGGAATAGATAATGTGAGACAAATAGGTAAAGAGTTGTGAATATCTTTTTGTTTTTCTAGATCTCTACTCTGCTCTGCTCTGTGTCCTTGACATTGATTTCTATATATGGTATTATCAGGAGATCACATGTCTTCTGCCTCGCAGTTAGGTTCAAACAGCAGGAGTAGGTGGCAGGAGTTACAATGACGGGAACAGAAGTTGGGTTATTTATTACAGTTGTTCCTGCATGCCAGGGCCTCAGTTTTATTACTAAAGTTTACAAATACCATCCCGTGGTTATCTTCTACAGGTACATGTCTAGTTTAATTCTAATAGCTCCTCTGCATACCGCTTCAATTCTAGAGTGATAAAAAGTTTTGCAGCAATGTTTCCAAATAAGGGAGCCCAACACTTATTTGGGTGAGCTTGTAAAATGTTGCCTGGGAATTTTTGATGTGAGTTTGTAACTGAGCACAGTGGGCCACAGTACACTGTCCATGTGCACGAAAAATACTGCAGGCCAAGGAAGCAATTGGCTCTTAATCTTTCCCCACTCGTGTATTCAATAATGCTTTGTAGGCATTATAAAAAACAGATGCTCTAGGCATGTTTCAAACCATGCATGACAGTCTGATTTCTATTGTAAATTACACATCAGGGTTTCTATTTAAATGAGATAATTCTTTCCATATTTACTTATTTGCAGTCTTCATGCTTCATGGTCATACAACCTGCGCTAGCAATTTCAAACGGTTTATAAACAGATTTTTTCCTAGAGAACAAGTGATAAGTCAATCTCTTTACTCTGCTCTAGGATAAAATGACCCTCTGTTTCTTAGACAGCTCATTCTTCTTTTTCTTTTTCCCCCTTAATTTAAAAATAGTATAAAATGTAAAATATTTTTATTATAAATTTCTTTTTGTGTGATTTTTCATCTTGATATTCTCATATTTATCAAACATAAGATTAATTAATAAAAAACAAAATAAGCAAAAATATCTTTAAAGATTTCTCCTTTTTTCCATTTTCTTATTTAATATTGCCTTTTCCTTTCCATTAAGTCACTTGATTTATCTTTTATTCTACTTCTTACAGGGAATATAAATGCCAGAAAAACTATCAGTCATCTATACTTTTGAGCTCTTCATCTACCACTTACTGAATTTTTAATTAAAACTTTGTTTTGTTTTGCAGACTATGTTTGAATAACTCTGAAAATTTATGTGCAACTTTTTGATTCATTTCATCTAATTCAAAGAAATAAATCTTAATTTGCATATAAAATTCCTTGATAATGAGATTTTCTTCTATCCATGTTACTTTTCCCGTAAGTACTGTAATATCTTACAATGATATTTTCATTCATTATGAAGTACTATAATAAACTCATAAGAACTTTTCATATATTCAAGTTTTCAAAGAGAGAACTTGAAAATGAATGAGCCTTTGTCTATTTAAGAAAAATAAATAAGAAAGGATTTAATTTAATATTTTATAAAAAATACGACTTGTGATTTCAATACTCTATTGAACCACATTTTATGTAACAAATGAATTTGAGGAATTATTTAGCAGTTTATAAACGTAGAGTTGTGAATATCTCTGCACACTATCATTCAAAAAAGACAATATTTCACCTGGTCTTGCAAGTATATTAATTTATACCTCAAAACAATATCAAGAGGGAAAGAAAAAACTATAGGTAAAAAAAAAACGGATGGGGAAATATCCAGGTATTAGACAATGGTTAGGTTTTTAAAATAATACTGACATTTTACACCTAGTCTAGAAAAATGAATGTATCTCAGAGAATTTCTTTGTATGCCAAACATATGCAGGTAATTGAATTGTCTTTAGCATGCTTTCCAAAAAATAAACATAATCCTTTCTCAAAATTCAATCTTAGAAGACCATTTTCTGGAGTATTTCAAAGGTAAAGAATATGGATATATTTCTATTAAGACATACACCAACTGTATGTTTTTGCTTCTTTAGCATCTTTGGAAACACGGTGTTTGTTGGCAAGATAATTCTACACTAAACCCAATTCTACCTCCTTGGTTGTAGAGCAACTGGCTGTCATACTTCTACCTTCCTAGGGTATCTTTGCTGGGTTGGGCATGAAAAGAAGACTTATTTGCCACTGTACTAAATTCCTGCTTTAGAAGTTACTGGTGGGATTTGGAGACAAACATCACTGGGGGTAGAATTCTCTTCTTGAATGTTATATCACTATATGGAAGCAACCTACTGTGTGGAAATTAGTTGGAAATGTCACAGTGAGTTCATGCAAACAAAACCATTGTTTTGTTTCCTCTTTGACTGGGAAAGTCCACAATCAGTGTTTGGTACAGAACAGAAGCTCAATAAAATTTGTTCTTGAAAGATGGAGGAATGATCCAATCCTGTGAGTATAAATTTTTTTTTTTTTAATATTTAGAACTATTTCTTGGCTACTTAGTGAATTCCATCGACTGCCCTGGATCTGTCCTCCTTTAGATATGTGCTGCATAGCGAACTGATTAAGAGTGTGATTTTTGTTAGACAGATCTGAGATCAAATCCCTCTAGTATCACTGAAATTCTAAAGGGTGGGATGGGAAAACTGGATGGAAGCCAGTAGGGAAAAGATAAGAATCTTTCTTAATGCTGCTATATCATAATAGGCCCTATGTTTTAAAGTAGAATACCAGTCGATTTGATGTAGGTTATCAATGTTGGGGATTCAGTGATATAAACTTCCTTTCTCCAAAAGGCACATGAAAAAATGCTCAGTATCACTATCAGAGAAATGAAAATCAAATCTGCAATGAGGTATCAACTCACACCAGTCAAAATGGCCATCACTAAAAAGTCCACAAACAATAAATGTTGGAGAGGATGTGGAGAAAAGAGAATACTCCTACACTGTTGGTGGGAATGCAGTTTGGTGCAGCCATTATGGGAAGCAATATGGAGATTCCTTAAAAAACTAAAAATAGAGTTTCCATGTGATCCAGTAACCCCACTTCTTGATATATATCTGGAGGGAACTCTAATTTGAAAAGGTACATGCACCCCAATGTTCATAGTAGCACTATTTAAAATAGCCAAGACAAGGAAGTAACCTAAATGTCCATTGGTAGATGATTGGAAAGATAAGTTATGGTGTGTATATATACAATGGAATACTACTTAGCCATAAAAAAGAATAAAATAATGACATTTGCAGCAACATGGATGGACCTGGAGGTTGTCATTCCAAATGAAGTAAGCCAGAAAGAGAAATAAAATACCATGTGATGTCATTTATATGTGGAATCTAAAAAAAAAAAATAGCATAAGTAAATTTATTTATACAACAGAAAAAGTCTCCCATGGAAACAAACTTATGGTTACTGGGGGGAAAGGGCGGAGAGTAGAAGGATAAATTAGGAGTTCAGAATTTGCAGGTACTAACTACTATATACAAAAAAATAGATTCATTGAGGTTAAGAGGAATATAGCCCCTGTAAAATGCCCTGATTGTTATCATCTTTTCTATTCCATCATTTTTATAAAATCTCAAGACCCCAACCCCAAGATGGTTTCATAGTCTTTAAGGCATTAGCCTGCCATGGCTCCCTTTGCCTGGCAAAGCAATAAAGCTGCTCTTTTCTTTGCTCCCAAAACTCTGCCTCTGAGTTTGAATTCACTTTTTTGGGGGGCAGAAGCTGATCTTTTGGTTACAGCATACTTATAATCTTTCTAATAAACAAATGCTAAATCCCACTCATTTTGAGACAAGAAGGAAGGGAGCAAGGCACAGCCATTCAAGGAATAACACTGCAATTAACACCAGGATGGTGAAAGATTCAAAGGTCTTGAGGCTCAAGATGGTGGGAGATTTGACTTCTAGTAGAACTTGAGCTTCATTATGTGTTCATTGTAACATATTAGAATGGTGATTAACATTTTTTTTGTTGACTTTGACAGTTTTAATATAATGTGTCTTGGAAAGGATCTTTCTGCATTGAGGTAATTAGATGTTCTTTTAGCTTCATGGATTGTATATCCAGTTCCTTTCCCAGCTTTGGGAAGTCCTTAGCTATTATTTCTTAAAATAAACTCTCTGCTTTCTTCTCTCTCTCCTCACCTTCTGGGAGACCCATTATCTTTATGTTGCCCTTCTAATGGAGTCAGATGGTTCTCATGGAATTTTTTTTTCTAGATCTTACTTATTCTCTTCTACCTATATCATGTCTAGATTTCCATCTTTGAACTTTTTAATTCTTTCTCCCCTATGTCTACTCCATTCCCACTGCTTTCTAATACATTCTTTATAGCACTTACTGAATTCTTCAGCTTCAGAATTTCTGATTGGTTCTTTTTTAGAGTATCAATATCTTTGGTAAAGTATCCCTTCTGTTCGTTAATTTTAATCATGAGCTAATTGAACTGCATTTCTGAGTTTTCTTGTAGCTCATTGAGTTTCTTCATGATCGCTATTTTAAATTCTTTGTCAGATTACAATATTCATAAGTTTAAATTTAGTTTCTGGAGAATTGTCATTTTCTTTTTGTGATACTGTGTTAATGTAATTTTTCATGGTACTTGGTAAGATATTCCTCTGCCAACGCATATGAAATAATGAACATCTTTCTTTAGGTAAAGTTTTTTTACTTGATTTTAACAATTCAACAGATTAGTAATTAGAGGCCTTTCTTTTATGTTTCAGTAGGTGGTGTTACAGCACAAGATTCTGATTTATCTTACCTGAGCTGCCTCTGACTATATTTCAGAATCAACACTTTTCACCCTCCACCACTACCCAGAGGTGTCACCCAATGTCCTCATTGCTTGTGCCTCCAGGGTTGCTGGTGCCTTGCTGTTGCTGGTGTCAAATGTTATCACTGGTGCCACCACATGGGCCACTGGAATAGCAATCTCCTCAACCACATCTGGGTTTGCCTGGGTTGTGGGCTCCACTGCCTTGGTGGGTAGGGGAGGCAGAGCAGAGTTAGGGCGAGTTAGGTGTCACAGGCACTTCTGCCACATCTGAGGTTGTCAGGTTTACAGGTGTCACCATTGCAGGTGGGGGGTCAGAGTAATGAATGCCTCTTCACAAAGATGGATTGGGTCACAGGCACCACTGCTACTGCTGCCCAGTTCTCTGTGGCCCTCAGCACCACTCTGGCCCGGAGCCTGGAGTCATTTTTGCCATCTGCCCTTCCAGTACTGTGTTTTCTAAGGCAGGTGGGCTCAACTGTCATGGCCAGGGAGCCATGATTTCATGCACTGCCTTTGCTTTTCCCAAGTTCTGCCTCTTCTGTGTGTTCTAGTCTGTCTACCTTTACATATACAGATATGTGAAACTCTCCTGCATCCTGGTGTACTGAGTAGAGGAAATTTTGCTGAGTTCTAAAAGTTTTCCTGGTTGTAGATTGAAGGAGAAGGACAAAGGGAGTATCTCATACCACAATGATGCTGACTAGAATTCTATTGCTTTAATTTTTATTTCAACTATTACCCTAGAGTTTTTCACAGGTTTAATTTCCATGTAGAAGGGTCATGGTACTTTTATTTCAACAAGTAATATCTTTATTGAATTAAATAGTTATTTCCCTGTAAATTTGAAATTTGTTTTTATGGAAACCTGAATACATCAGCTCGATTTCAACTAGTTTTTAAGTTATTAAAATTATGGAAATGGTATGAGGCACTGACTCTGCTTTGGGCTTGTTAACATTTCAGCACATAGATCAGTAGAAAGAAATGGGAAGCTAGGTAAGAGATTTATATTTGCTGAAAAAGTTAAACATAAAAATATGGCTCTTCTAACAGAATTTGAGCATTATGACAACACATTTCCTGACACAGTAAGAATTTTACTCAAAAGAAGGATATAATCTAGCAAAAAAAAAAAAAAAATGAGGAGAAAATAGTCCAGGTAGTGGATTCCTGGAAACATTTTTTATATGTAGGATTATGTCTTCTAGACATGTTCTTATTTAATACAGAGTCTCAGTCAGTGATATAATACAGAAGGAATCTAGTCACCAGGAGATGGATGTGCAGTCAAATGGAGTCCAAGGATATCTTACAATTGCAAAAGGAAATAGAATCCTAAACAAGAAAAGAGAAGCAAAATCCCAATTTTATGGACGTACAACACAATCCATAAGAAGAAAGTCAACAATGATATAAGTCAAAGGCTAATTCTGCATTCCAAATATGTGCATATGATTTTACCAAGCAGTTATACTGCAATCCTACACAAGATATACAACTGAACTTCCTAATGTATTTCATGTTGCCTTCAAGACTGACTCAAGTATATCAGTAGATTGAACTGTGCAGAGTTAAGACAGTATAAGAAGGAAAAAAATCCATAATTTAAGATATAACATATGGTTAAAAGACAACTTTGTACCATTAGCGACATTTTAAGGTTATCAATAGCCATATTGTGGCTAGTGGTAACTGTATTGAGCAGTGCAGATATGGAAAATATCCATTATCATAAAAAGGGTTGGGAAAAAGTATTGGAAAGATATGTTCTAGATATTTAATAAAATAGACAACATTCAGTGTAATAATCTTAAATGATAATAGAGAATATTTCTGGCATGGAACTGCTAAATTTGGCAATAGTTAGTATTCCCCTCTCCTCTACCTTCCTTCCATTCCCCAAACTAAAAATTGATGATTTTTGCTGATAGATTTTTCTCTCCTCCTTTAAAATTTTGGTGGTAATTTATTAAGATATGGGTTCCACATGAAACACATTTGTAAGAATCATTACAAATTATAGTATAATGTAATATCTTATAATTGTAATACAAGGGTATTCTATGTAAATCCATCAATGATAGATTTTGAATAAGAAGAGATGAAATTTGACTTATTCAATTATTATAGTGTCAGAATATAATTAAAATGCAAGGTCATTTAGAAAATGGAATAAAAAATCTTTTGGGACTAATATAAACATTTTGTGTGGTCAAAGAAAAATAATTGGGAAATGCTAACCTCTTCCTCCCACAAATTAAACTAATTTAGATATTGTGATTTCCATAACTGAATTAAAAATCATTATTTTTATGGGAATCTATTACTTCTAGTAAAATACATAATTCTTAAACAGTCTGTATAAGCATTATTATTAGAATAAATTGATCAAATTAAGTGGCTGTTTTCTAAGTGATATATAATAAAGATTAGTGATATTTTGTCTTCAAGAATAACTTTATTTAATTAGTTTCCTAGATAATTTTTCTCTGAGAATAAAATTCCCAGGTATATCAAGTCACCAAACATCATCTTATATTCAATTGGCATGCTTATTATATTGATCAAAATTATGTAGACATATAATTTGAATAATTTCTCATATATAAATATGGCTGGAATATGTATTCATTTATAATATTGATCTAGTATCTTGCAATCAGTCCATTAGATCCTTTTATAATACAAATAGAAATGAGATTGCACATGAATAAGACACAATGTAAATGAGGTTCTGAATTAGAGATGGCACAATAAGGTAGAGCCTATGAAGTAATTATTAACTGGAGGGCAAATCCAAGTTAAACACCAGAATGTGGAGTGATAACATTGCACAGAGTTAAGCAAATCCCCTGGGTCATTGAGAAAGCAATGTTGTACGTAAAAACAAACAATCAATTTCCTCTTGTATAAGAGAAAGGCATGTTTCACCTACATTCTAAACATTAATGGGAGTAAATAACACTAAGTGAGCTTTAAATAGTTGATCAAATTTGAGTGTAGATAAATTCACAACAGAAAGGGACTTCATTTTTTTGTGTGTCATTCTTTGGACACTGAGCCAAATCATAACGAGAGAATACAGTTTGGTTGTCTAATCTTGATTGAATAAAACCTTTAACAAGCTCAATGGTTTCTCTGCTGCTGAATTCTTATGTTTTCCCCTGAAGTTTAATAGTTTATAAGATTATCAAGTATCGTTTCCCTTCCAGTAGATAACTCTACTCTCTCCCAGGCATAATGCTTTCAAAGGATGGTTTGGTCAATACTATCTTTAAAAAGAGTGTTATATTTCTTTGACTGGGAGGCACTTTTACTAAGGAAGTATCTAAGATGTTTACTTAATTGTAGGAATAATTATTTGCACTGTAAGTAATTCATTTCATGAAATACTACGAATCATAAAAATTTCAAGTGGGTATAAAATGATCATAAAGAATGTTAGCATTACAAATGATTTTCTTCTACATTAATTTATAAGGATACCATATGATCCAGTAATCCCACTCCTGGACATAAATCTGAAGGGGACTCTAATTCAAAAAGATACATGCACACCAATGTTCATAGCAGCACTATTTACAATAGCCAAAACATGGAAACAACCTAAATGTTCATTGACATATGACTGGATAAAGAAGTTGTGGTATATTTATACAATGGAATACTACTCAGCCATAAAAAAGAATAAAATAATGCCATTTGCAGTAACATGGATGGACCTGGAGATCACCATTCTAAGTGAAGTAATCCAGAAAGAGAAAGAAAAATACCATATGATATCATTCATATGTGGAATTGTAAAAAAAAGACACAAATATATTTATTTACAAAACAGAAACAGACTCATAGATACAGAAAACAAACTCATTTACCAGGGGGGAAGAGGGGTGGGAAGGGATAAAATGGGAATTTGAGATTTGTAGATACTAACTACTATATGAAATAGATGAACAACAAGTTTATACTGCATGGCATAGGCAACTATATTCAATATTTTCTAGTAACCTATAATGAAAAATAATATGAAAAGGAATATATATGTATATGTATGACTGAAACATCATGCTATGTACCAGAAATTGAGACATTATAAACTTACTATACTTCATTAAAAAAAAAAAAGTTTCCAAGATAATTACTATTTTGCTTATTTAAAAAAAATTTTTTTGTTTATTTTATTTTATTTTATTTTTTTTGGTGTGGGGAGGTAATTAGGTTTATTTGTTCTTAGAGCAGGTACTGAGGATTTAAGTCAGAACCTCATGCACATGAAGCATGTGCTCTACCACTTGAGCTGTGCCCTCCACCTGCTTATTAAGTTTTAATTGATATAATAATTATATAACTAGCCTCAGGCTTTACCTGTCATACTGCACACTTTTGTGATTTCCTCATGCTTCTTCATCAGCCTAGAAGGCCCTTCATGTATTTCCTACCATACAAGCATGTAATCAGTTTTCAAGACTCATTTTAAGTGTATGTCTCTGTTTAACATCTTTTCTGAATCCCTCTGGGAAAATTAGCTACTCTCTCCTTTGGGATTACACCATAACCTCTGTTTACCTTTCTTGCTATTGTTAACATACATTTCACTATTATTGACTTACATTATTTCTCATTTACAGACCTGTTAATTTCCTGAAAGCAGGCTTTGATCTTATTCTGTGTATCTCCTAGCCTTAGTAATTACTTTTTGGAATATAGAAGGTATTCTGCAATTGTTTGATGAATAAATGATTCTGTCTACTATGTTCTTGTGAAAAGTATTGGGTGCAATGTTGGAAACAGAGAAGTAATTTTCAAGATATATTTCAGTAATTGACTAGACCTCTGGTCTAACATTATTTTCAGTGTTTCATTCCTAACAATATTTATTTGTGCCCTTTCTTTTCTAATGGTGCTTATTTGTTAAGTTGTTTTGTATGTAGATAGCGAGAAATTCTTGCTTGCAATGGCATTATGGCAGTAGTGTATGTATAATACATATGGCAGAGGTATGTATAATAGTAAAGAAATATCTACTTTTTTAAAAAATTGTGAATTGTAACAAATTATGAGGTTAGACAAGCAAGTAGGCAAAATTAATTTTTTGGAAACGCATCAAAGTAACTTATCAACAATATTCACTTTTAAAATTCAGAATTAGCATCAAATTTTATATACTTTGTATAAAAGTCATAATTAAAACATTTGTCAGCTAGTACAAGAATATAAATTAGTATATTAATCAATTTATTAATCAGGAATAGAAAATGATATTTAATTAGCTCCATCTTATATATGATAAAATATCTTAGCAAATAATCTAAATTGGATTGTTGATCAAAACATTCTTGCAATTTCTGAAACATATGCTGAAGTTTAGAAATTGTCAGTGTCGTTAGCTTAAGGATGCCTCCTACTTGAGCTGTGATTTGAAAAATGATACATCAAACATTTTAAGCAAGTTTTACATTAAATTAACATTATTAGTACACCAGCAGTGAGAACTTCATCCTAGTTGGAGTGTCCAAACTTCCCACATGGCTTGAACCCAAGGCTTATGTCTCAGCCTGCAGGAAAAATGCTGATACCAACGCCACATGCACTGCTCCCCTTGCCACAGCAGGCTGCTTTAGAGTAGTGGATGGGATGTGCACTTTCTGCTGTCTACTCTGGAGTTTCTGGGAGCTGCCAGTATGTAACTTTGAATCTTATTAGTTAATTCGTGGTGCTAGTAGATTAGATTTATTTTTCAGAATGGAAACATTTAAGTAACTTAGCAAGTCAATCAGTATCTGTCAATATTGGTTAAATATAAATTCTATTTTAGGTAACTGCTGTTTCAGGGGCAGTTTTACTGTGGGAAGCCCCAGAAAAGAAATCATTTATAAAACATGAGGGTTGAATCAATTTATTAAATCATAGTACTAGATTTGAGAGGCCACTTTCTAAGTTTTTAGAGCACAACATTATTTTTAAAATATTGATTATATATGAATTTTCATTGCACAGTTATATCAATTTTCCTGCAGTTTTGAAACTTTCCATAAGTAAATATTGAAAAAAAATCAGACAGACCAAAAGGACATCAAACAGAACTTGACAAACAGATCTTGGCTTAAGAGAATTTTTCTAGAAGGATTTTTTTTCAATAAGGTAAAACTGACAGACAAAATTACTGTTTTCATGCAGTATTATATTGAGTATTTGCTATACATTTGAAAACTAGTGCTTTCAAAATATAATTATTTTCATTAATTAAAGCAATCATTTATCAAATGTCTATTTGATGCCTATGATGTGTCAGGAGTGTTTCTAGGTGCTTTTATATCACTAACTTTTAAATAAAGACATTTTAATAGATTCTTAGCAACTAAAACTCCTTGAGTTTTTAAAATAAAATAGATGTTATTTTCTAAAATATTTAGAGAGAAACACAACAAAATTTAAATAATTATAGTGTGTTCATCAGGAAAAAAAACTAAACTTGTTTCAAAATTTCATTGAATACAGTAGATTTTTTACCTTGTAAGGAAACAACTTCTACTCTAAGAAAATCCTAATTTCTTTGTAAATTGCTAAAAATCAAGACAAATAGAAAGCTTGGCAGACTTGCAGAAAAAAAGAACAAATTACACACAGAAGAATAACTGTATATGAGTAATGATTGGTTTTTCATTAAAAAAGGAGACTAGAAGTTAATGGAACAACATCTTTAAAGTATTAAAAAAATATATATTGTCAACTAAGAATTCTCCTGTCCTGTTGGGGCAGACACACTCTAAGGCAACCTGTAACTAGGATTAGTCCTCATATAATCCATTCTCCCTGAATGTAGGAAGAACCTGTGACTTGCTTCAGTAATTTTACTCTAGATATTTACTTAAGAGAAATAAAAACATATGTCAAGAAATTTTACATAGATTTTTATAGCAGCTTAATTAATATAAAATCCCCAAAGCGGAAGAAATGACCAAAAAAAATCTCTTAACAGATAAAAGAATTTAAAAAATTATATTCATACAGTGGAATACTATTTAGCATAACAGAGTGACATGGAAATGATGCAGTCAACAACATGGATGAATCTTCCATATACACTGAGTGAAAGAAGCTGAACACAGAACAGTACATGCTATACATTTCCATTTATAGAAAATTCTAGAACTGGAAAACCCAGTCAATCATGTAAACAATCATAAAATTGTTACTTCTAGGTGGTTCATTGATTGGGAAGGGGCACTGAAGGTCTTTATATAGTCAAGGAAATATACTATACTTGTAGAGGAATGTGAGTTACAGACATATGTGTTTGTCAATGTTCATTTTCACAGGTCAGGTGACCCAGGAAGCTGACCCTGGAAGCTGACCCTGAGAAGATGAGCTGGGTGGAAGCTGAAGGAACGGCAGTCCCAACTGTTATCCTCCACCAATAAGATCAACTGCAGATCAGCTGCTGTGTGGTTTTTAGACATCAATAAAAATCTCATTAAAGATTAATGTAACATTTTTAAATCCATAATCCCATTGATTAATTTAATAATTATTGTATTTTATCATTTAGTGATACACTAAATATGAAAAAAAATTTCTATTTTATAAGGAAAGAATAACTTAACTGAATCACGATTTCATCTCTATTGTTTCATCCACTAGTATCAAGCCATTGACCCAATAACTGGGGAGAAAACAATGGAGAAAAATGTGTTGTTTCACTTTTTGCATGTGAACAATTAATTGTAATTGACTTAGAGATGGCCAGTTCAAACTTTCTTTCTAAGATGAAAGGTGATTTTAAATAGTTTTTTAAATTTCATGATCTGTAAAAGGTTGTAAAGTCTTATTCTCAAGTAAACTCATTTATTTTGATAGAAAGAAATATGGTTGCACAAGAGCAAAAAAGCATATCAGTGATATTTTTGACTGGGAATTTATCAAGCATTAAAGCATAAATAAAAACAATGATACACAGATACAAATGAATTATATAGAAACTTAATATTACTACATCTTGCAGAACTGGTAATTTTTACTGTAAATTCATTCAGTTTAACAAATGGTTACATTGGAAATAATATTTGAATCAATCTTTTACATTAAAAAAAAAAGAAAATTCTGAGGATGTATAAATACCTTGTATGTAAAGTAACACATACTGCAGAAACACTCAAACAGTAGTATATTCCATGAACCATTATTATCTTATTAACAGCTTTTATTTCCAGACCTATGCCTCCATATTGGGTGTTAATTCTTTAATGTTAACATTTTACTTTTTGTCCCTTATTATAGGTTTAATTATCTATGTTTTGGAAGTAGTTAGTTAGCCCCTGATAAACACTATTCTTCAAATATAGGTAATTAGTTTTATTGGTGGTAATATAAATTAACCTAAAATGCATAGAATGACAAGCTATATGCTTGATACTTAGATTGCCAGAACATGTCCCTAAGTAAACACTTATGATACCAGGATTGTGTCAGTTCCTTAAATGTCCTCAGACTCCAGTAGAGTATTTGCCAAATAATAGGCACATATTCATTTTTTAAACAAACGAATGCATAAATAAAATTATTTAGACATAACACAATTAGTATTGGTAGTACCTTTGGTAACATTTTATTTTAATTCAAAATATTTCACATAGCTTTCTCTACCACCGAGTAATCCTGGATATATTCAGAAGCTCTTCATACATGAGCAGCCTTAAGGAACAACTTTTAAATAAGTGGCATTTTCAAGATTCTGACAATATAAAAGTACACCAGACTAGCCTGGATTTGGATGTTCTTAACATGGATAACATCTCTATCACAGAGTTAGATAGATTTGGAACAAATAGCTCAAACTTTGTGACAGCCATCAGGGAAAAGAGAATAAAATTTTCTTACTATGAGGGAAATTCAGGATAGCTTTTATAACTGCAGAATAGTTTAAGAGAGGTGTACTGGACCTTAATAGTCTACTCCAAGGTTATTTAACTTCAAAGAAATATATGGGAAATAAAACTTGTGAAAATGACTGCATAATAACCAAATTAAAAGAATGCTTCTATCCCACTACCACTCTCACACAGTGTTAGATTTCATTTTATGGAATGTATTAGTATAGTTTACACATTTATCTAGGCAAAAAGAAGTATGGGCTCCCTGTTTAAATAAGAAGTGGAAACGCATCATAGAAAAATACTTTAACTGCATTATTTAAAAAAATACTTACTCTCCTCTTTCTATAACACATAAATCACCTGGACATGCCAAGGTTTTAACTCAGGTTTCCCCCTATGAATCATTAGCTTCTTAATTTTATAGCCAAAAAAAAAAAAATTGTTCTTTCTAGATCTTGGTAGTGCTCAACAATAATTTCCTTTCTCTACTTTTAGGAAAGTGGGGGAGAGGGGGTCGTACTTTTCTGCTTCCAGAACTTTGACCACCTTTGGCCAAAGAAATGGAAGAGTAAGTGGTGACTGTCACTTCTGTATGGAAATATTTAATTTCTTGTGCAAGACCCTAGATTCCCCTGCACTGATGATTGTACAAACAGTTGATATTTAGGTGTACCTGTAGCCACCACTGGAAAAACATCTATTCTGCACAGTAACCAGGACCTATAGTAAACTTTATATGAGCAATAAATACCTTTGAGAGTCAGAGGCTTCTTGTTGTTGTTGTTGTTGTTGTTGTTGTTGTTGTTGTTATTGCAGTATATCTTATCATATACTGATGGATACCTTCAGCATTATTTCTATTAGTAAGTTCTAGCACAGAAGAAAAATCATGAAATTCCTGTCTAATCAAGAGGACAAACTAAGGGGTTCATTAAAATACTTATCAAGAAGGATAATAATACCTATGTCTACTACAGAAAGGGGCATTAAGTCTACATTCAGATGTTGATACATTCTAGCATTATCACAAGTAGTAGAGTTTCAGTCAGAGAGTAAGAGGTGTTATTTAAAGAGACTATATAGCAAATGTGTAGCTTAAACATTCCATGAAATCTAAAACTTTGATTCCTTTTTCTTAAAGGCACATTTTATTATAGAAGTCAGACTGCATTGTACAAAATGAAAAAAAAACCCCACTAATTTCAGAATATTGTGTGAATTACTTAAAACAGATGCTATAAGTGTGTTCCCATCAATAAAGTACCTAATAGATCTGGTAGTAAGGTGGATGTTCATCATGGAGCCTCACCTTAATTCCTAAACAACCTTAAGAGATAGTTTGTCATCACTGCATATAATTTTATAGATGAGGAAGCTGAAACATAGAATAAGTAGCTTGTAGACAGTGAAAGATGTAGGCAGTTTTTGTAAAATTGAAGAACATAATCTTAGCCAGTGCATTACATATGCCATGTGTTCATCACCTTTGGCTAGCACAGAAATGGTAAATCAGACATGTTCCTGGAGAAACACAATCTTAAGGTTAATTTTTCTACATTGGTCCTCAGTTACGTGAAATCACTTCTCTAACCTGGTTAAATTTTTTTATTATCCTGTTTCCGGTAGCAAAGGTATCATTGGTAGTCCATGATATGCCTTGGTAAAATAGTTACTTGTATCTTTTGTCAAGTGAACATAGAAAGAAGACTGAGTGATCAATATTTGCTGTCTTAAATACTTAATAGAAACAAGGAATAAACATGTTTATTGTTTGCTCCTATCTGTGATGTAGAATTAGGGGAAAGTAAATAATAGGCTCAGGGTTTAAAATTTTTTAACTCAAGTTCTGTATAAGAAACGTAAAAACTTCTAGGACTGCCCTAAAAGGAATTCTTTACCTCTTGGAGTTTCAAACATTTAAAGTCTAATACTTAGGGTGGTTGAATTATAATATAATTGAAATAATATATTTCAAATATAAATTGAACTATCGAACCTGCAGCATCTTTTATGGTAAAGTTTAAAGGTAGGGCTTAGATTAGGAAGGAGTGTGAGCATGAAGATTGAATAGGAACATGGGAAAATTCTGATAAAGATAAGGATCTTTGCCCAGAGAAGCAACCTTTCTACCACATTCCTATTCTGCCTTTAACTAAATAACCTATAATGGCATCCACTTAAAATAGTTACATCACAAATGTCTGATAATCTGTCTTAAAATCTATCACTACCACCACTGACTGTTTTGGGACATATAACAAGACCTGAGTTTTAACAGAGCTAAGAGGGTGAGGTACAAAGTAAGATTCAAGAAGACATGCCAAAAACTGCATGGCTTGTCAACTAATTTTGACCGAAAAACTTGGTGATATGTGTGTGAGGGATTTTAAGATACAAGAACTGAGAAAAAGGAATATAAATTTTGATTACATTGAACGTATTTATAATAAGCATGTTAATTAGAGACTTCAGGTATAATGTGTTAGATTGCAGGGCTTGGAGTGGTTCTAAACGTTTGACTGGTTGGTTGACTTAACGATGGACCCAAGGCAAGCTGAGAATAAATGAAGCTGAAATGCTAGAACTTCTTCAGCGTTTTGAAAACAAAAATGTCCAAAGTCTTAGGGAGATAGAAATGCTAGAGGAAATTTATCATGTAAAACCTCTGCCTCACCTTTTACGCGGAGGAGTTTTGTCACTTGAGATTGATCAACTATCTGCAGGGAGTCTCTAATTCCTCCCATCCCTTTCATACTTAGGTGAAGCATCATGGCACAGGACAGGCATTGTGGTTCCTTCAGGAACTGCTCATGCAGTCGTGTGGGGCATCTCAGAAGTTTAGGGCAGTGAACTCCCCACGAGGCAAACCGACACGACACATGGAGCCAAAAAGGTAATTATCTCTTCCTTCCTCACATCTGATGAAACTGTTGCTGAATATTTGCAGTTAGCTGTTGAACAATCAGATGTGACTCTCCTAGCTTATTATGGGACAGTGGTCACCTCGTTAAAGCAGCCTTTAGCCTTTACCCACATTCTTCTTTGCCTCACATCATTGCCTTTTCCTCTGCATCATTGTTAAAATTGGACCCCCCACCAAAGATAATTGTTATTAACACATAGCTTCAGGCTCTGTTTTTTAGAGCATTTGGATTAGGATATCAACAGATCCTAAGATGTCATTTAATAAATTAAACTTTCATTTATGTTTTATATACAATAGCATCATATATGAGACAAGAAACAATATAAAAATAGACTTTTAACAAGAACGAAATATGTTAACAATGCACATTATCATCACCATAAATGAATTCAAATCTAAAAAAGGATATTGGCTAACAATTTAAATTTTACATTTACTACTGAACTATTTTATTTTTCAATTAAAACTTAGATACAGATTGCTTAATAGAGTATAATCCAAAACTATTCTTTACTTTTTTTTTTCAACATAAGGACTTGTAATATTCTTGAACCTAGGAGACAATGATATGCAAACCCAGATGTGAATTCTTACTTGGTGTATGTGTTCTCCATTATTTTGTTTCTGTTCTTAATCATAACCAAATGTGTATTTGAGTAATAAAACCTGGTAATAATCTTATAAAGAATAGAATTATATGTTGTTTTTAGTGATTTGCATTAATCATATACTAAAATTGTTGACTAAGAATATATACCCAAATATAAATACAAAATTGACAATTTAAATATCTGCACATTACCTCAGTAAAGTATCCTAGAAAGGTAACGTCTAGCATCATCTATAAATCTTCACTGCTCATTAGAGTAATATTTTCCACAATTATGTTAAAGGATGACAATAAATTAAATGTATAAATATGGAAATATTCTCTTCTTTGATATTCTTACATTGGAATTGGGGACCAGATTTGAATAAACAGATCTCATTTTTTGTTATTTGGGGCAGTGTGTTTTAATTTATGTTGCCAGCTTTAATTATATGTCAGACAAAATAACTTTTTTTCTCTACATGGCAAAGAAGAATGAGACCTACTGGAAGAATTTGAATATTCCAAATATGTTAACTTTCTGAATTATAATGTAAATTTGTCTTTAACTTTTAGTAAGAATAATTATTTATATATATTAGTTTTCCCCATTAGTTATCTTTACCAAAATGATGAAAACATTCTTTCAAACATAAAAGCAAAATAGGAAAAGTAGTAGGAGTATTGTAGTAGGAGTATCATTAAATTAATTATAGAATCTATGTATTCTGCTGACAAAGAAACAGAAGGTTGGCAATAATATTTATTGAAATTCCTATGCTGGAACCAATAAAAATTATGTTTTAAAAGCTTTGCCAATTAATCAGTGATATGAATAGTTGTATTATTCAGCACATACTTGATTGCCCATGCATTATACTTCAGGAATATGTTGGCTAGATTTTTCACAGTTTGGTTATCCAAAGAAGACATTTTAAATATATTTATACTTACATTTTTATTTATATATCATCTATTGGTTAATTTTCTCATGAATAACCAAAATTCCACAAAAATATATTTTGGAATTTTTTTCTTAACAACTCTTTATACTAAGAATATTAACTTTGTTCAGTTTTGTTACAAAGGTGAATTTATTTTCATCTTAGCAGTATGAAATATAGCTATAAAGGAGAGAAAGGTTTGCCATTCATTTAATTTTAACAATATTTAGCATTCTTCTCAAGAAGAATATGAGAAATGATGTCTATAATTATACCTAATATTTGTATGGCACTTGCTGTGCCAAATTATGACCCAAGTGCTTTATATTGCTTATCTCATTTATTTTAACAACCAACCTATATGCTTGGTCTTATTATTACAATTCCCTGAGGCTAAGATGGCTAAGATTATTGCCCATGGAATCCATTTAATCAGTATGGATATTAAACCCAAGTGGTAGGCACAGGCAGCAGAGCCTGCTCCCATTACTGCCATATTAATTATGAACATTGTGTAGGGCCTCATTATTTAAGATTCATTATTGTTATCATATGATGATGTACTGGGATCTGCATTGTTCTTATTCAACCTCTGGGTCTGTGCTCAGAGCCAATAAATTAAATTAGAACATGATGCATGACAATTCACAGAGCCAACAGTGTGATTACAAAATTTAGTCTTTTTGACCAGGCAGGCAGTATTGTATTTCATTTTTAATGAATCATGGTTCATTTAATATAAAGACTATCTGACAGAAAAATGTTCTTTATCTTGTCACTAATTTTTTTTTAAAAAACACCCAGTTGTTGGAAATGTAAATCATATTCATAGTTCGGAGGAACTAAGTTTTTGGTATACAAATTCAGTTTAACCAACAACAATACACACAAGAATTCTATTTTTTCCCCTGGAAATGAATATTTGCCTCTGTTTGGATGTTTAAGTTTTGCATAGCAGTGATAAATATATTTTTAAAGTAATTGTAATCTATATATTCTTAAATAATGAAGAAAAGTGTTTTCCTTCAATTTATTTCTTAGGGAGAAATCAGATTTTGATTTTGTTTTTGATATGATGTCCTCAACTCATAAAAAATGACACTAGTTAACTGCAAATACTTTTTTCATGAAGTAATCACTTCTACATCAAAAATACAAATAAAGCTTTATTTGAAAATCTTTTTTTTTTCAATTTTTGCCAACAGTATGGATAAAAAGAATTTTTATAAACACCTGTTACATATGGGTCAATGTAAGCAACTGATTAAGTGCTGTTGCAATAAATAATGAGATTTGACAAATTCATGAATCTTTGCAACTACAACAAAACAAAGTAGGCTTTAGTTACCACAAAACTTTCCTTATGCCTTATCCCAATTGATTCCTCTATCCCCTTGGCCATATAAAGCCACTAAAATTCATTCTTATTTTAATAATAGATTTGTTTTTACAGATTTTCATACAAAGGGAATTAAACAGGATATACCTTTGTGTCAGCTTCTTTGCTCAATATTACTTTTGAGAATCATCTATATTGTTTTATTTCAGTACTTTGGTCATTTTTATTGCTGTGTAGTATTTCACTGTATGAGTATATGTTGATAAACATAGTTTTTTTCTCCCAGATTTTGCTTTGATGCACACAGACACTAAGTATTCATATACAAGATTTTGTGTGGATGTTTGTCCTTATTTCTCACATGCAAATGCCAAGGTGTGGAATTGTTGGGTTGTACGGAAAGCCTATGTTAATATTATAACAGTTTTTCAAATTGATATTATTTTCATTCCACCAGCTGTATGTAAAAATTCTAGTTGATCCACATCCTCAGCAGTGGTTAGGATCATCAGATATTCAAAATTTCACTTTTCTAAAAGGTGTGTATCTCATTGTGGCTTAAATTTATATTGCCCAATGACTATTAATTTGGGAGTGTCTTCTTTGATTTGTTGACCATTTGTATGTTTTCTTTTCTGAAATGTCTGTTGAAATATTTTGCCAAATATTTATGTTGTTTGTTACCTTATTATAAAATTCTAAAAATATATATTGTAATTTGCATATAAATTCTTTATTAAATAAATATATAGAGATATTTTAAACAATTTTAATAATTTAAAGTCAGAATATATATATATGAATTTATAATTTAGTACTAAAGAAATAACTGCTAGAAGAACAAAAAAGAGATTCAGTGAAATATGTTCCCCTCTGAGATTAAGGAGTTGTTTTTTAAATGTGTATAGTGTTACAAGAATTTGATTTTTAATTGCAAGTGCATATTTCATTTTGTAATGAAACATATAATCTTTACAATTGTTTGCCCAATTTTTATGACATAAAATTGCAGAAATTCAGAAATCGACATATCATTTTTATCCCTAAGGCATTGACAACATGCACATTCTCAAATGGAGGTGTCATATGTGACCTAAGGCAACTTAGGAATTTAGCTTTCCACGTTGGGCAGGGTTAAAAAAAAAAAACTGCCAAACCAAAGCATTTTAAAACTTTCCGACAAAGAAAAATACAAGTATTGTTCATTCTAAAAATCTGAACATTATTACTTCATGGTAGATAGGCAATGGATTAAACTAATTTGAAAAAATTAATCTGGAATGTTTAAATAAAATCTTTGTTTTATTTTATTGATAATAATATAATTATAAAATAAGTAATCAAACATACCCAAAGCAATTACCATTCTTTCTTTCTTCCTTTTTCTGAAATATGATGCCATAATAACTTAAAAGGTAGCAGTATTATATTTTAATCCCACTATCATCACAGTCACTATACCTAACTTTTGTGAGGTAGAATTGTGTTTCCCTTCATGATATGGAGTAGTTTACATGGCATTGAGAGGGGCCTTGGGGAATATTAATGTTTAAGAGAAAGGTATTGAAACTGGAACCCAGCAAAATACTTTATCCAGAACATGAAAGTATTATTCCCTGAATGTAAGTATTTCTTGAATGTCCCTGCTAAAGGAGGGACAGAAGCAAAAATAGGAAATTAAAGGAAATCATCTAGTGCCCAGGATCCTATGCTGATGTTAAAGAAAAAAAAAAAAAAATTAAACTCAGCTACTATTGGGGAAGTATCAGAAGAAAATGTCTCCTTCCCAAATAGAAGGCAGAGATATTTAAACTTAATATACCAAAATTTACAAAATCTACCTGACTTGCAACTGTACAGTTCTATGCTCACTGATATACAAATAAAATATGATAATGTTTTGTACATCTCTTCATGGTCAGAGAGTTTTTAAAGGTGCACCGTCCATTCAAATTCTTAGTAAAGTTAAATTTGCATCAATAAATTAATTGAAATTAATTATACCCAAAATAATCTTTATAAAAGTAGTTTATACTATTCAGTATAAAACTAAATATGCATAAATTAAATCTTAGAAAATGTAATAATTAATTGCAGAGATATTGATTAAATTTGGTTCTTCCTTTCTTCCATAGTAACAGAGTTCAAACTATGCCTATAGTCATCTAGTTACTGATATATTTTCCATCTTTGTATTTTATTGTTATTTCTGACCACATTCCTAAATTCACACAGATAGAAACTACACATACGAGTTGTGTACCAATCCCACCTCACTTATCAAGAGAAAATTTCTTCCCTGGATTCTGGCTCTCATTTTCCTGAGATCTGGATATTCAACATGCCAGAAACCATCTTTAAAAAAGTAAATGTGGACAAAACTCCAACAAGAGGTGCAATAACACTGGAAGAAACTAAGATCCTTGAATAACCATGTGAAGAAGAATCATATCAACAATTTTGACCAATAATCTCACATGACTTGAGAAAGAAATCTTTATGATTTTGTTTAGCCACATATATTTTGGATTTCTTGGTTAGAGCATATTAACAAATAAATAGTTATAACAACTGGAAAAAATATAACAACTGAGAAAAAAATGATTTCCAATGAGGAAATGCATTATTAGGATGACAGAATTTTCATATATGAATTCTATATCTTAATTATATTATAGAAAAAACTGTCAAATGTATGGAAAATATATAGTGAAATTAGTCTTTACATCATATTTTAGTCAAGAGAAGAGTATTCTTAAGAGAGATGAACATAGGGCTATAATATGAAAATAATTTTCTACAAGTAAGTTGATACTTATCTATTAAAATTAATATAACACTAAGATACCTGACCTAAGGATTACTATAACTACAGGCATTTTTACTAGGCTATTAAATCATGTGATTAGTAATTTTAAGATATTTCCATGCAATCTCAAAATATAGATAGCTTTTTTTCCTGTTGGAAGAATTTTAAGTGCAATTTGCTAAAAATAGCTTTTTTGTCTTATTCAACATGAAAAAAAGTTATTGTATCCTGAAATAAGTCATTAGTGTCATAAAACTGCCAGTTAGAATAATAAAAATCCATCTTATTATGGAAAAAATGTTGGTTTTAGTAATTCTCTAACTTTTTTGCTACATGAATCCATCAGGTACCTTCAGTAGAGCATATTCTTCAAGCTGACACTTCAGTTAAGGTTTTTGCAGACAGCAGAAAGATGACAAAAAAAAAAGTTGTTTCTTGGAAAAGTCAGTGGGAATTATGCAAAGCTCCCTTTAATGGGAAGTCAGCTAGTGCATCTCCAAAATCCTCTGACCCTGCTGGAATATGAATAAGATTCTAACTTAAGTATCCAAATTAATCAAAAATTTTTACATGAGCTCACTTGAAAAACAGAAAAAATAGCCAGCCTGTCCCATAAATGTTGCCACAAAATAGCTATAAACTGTATACATTCAGATAAAATATAAATTTCACGTTTTCCTTCATATTGGTCTCCCTGGTAAGGTTCAATAAGCTTTGTTTAATCTGAGGAAAAATAAATAATAAGTTAAATGGTCAATATGTAACTGATCTCTGTAAGATTAAACATTTTTAAAAAATATTAATACTTCTCTAAATCAGACTGTGAGAAATAAATGAAAAATAAATAAATTTCATAATTTTAGAAAAAAACTGAAGAATGGACTATGCCAACACAACTAATTACATAATATCCCTGTCCTTTTGGTAGACATTTTGTTTTGAAATATCAAATATGAGCAATCACTGCAGCAAATATTATTTTAAAAAATCAAAATAAATTTGAATGGAAACTATCCATTAGTTAAAAATCTTTAGGTCTTCATCAAATTCAAGGTTGATTAACTCCTACCCTTATCTTTGATAGCAGTTCTACTTGTTTGACTGGATAACAAAAGCAACATCAAAACTGAACACTTTTTGCAAGACAAACATTCAAGAAAGAAGAAAGTATTAAAGGGCAAGGGATACCATATAATGTTCAAAAGCTGGCTGAGTATTTATCATCAATCAAAATTCATCTGTCTCTCACTCTCTCTCTCTTCCCTCCCCTATTCCTATTTATGACTATTAACAGGCTGATTATAATTCTATCCCTGACTTACAAATAAAAATTCAGTAAAATTGATTATGATAATGGTAAAAGAGACTTGTTGGTTCAAGCAGATTGTGTTAGAAATAATTTTATAGTTTGAAGTAGGAAATCTTCACTCTAATGGATAAGGGTAGTTTTAATTCTTGAACACTGTGTTGTGGAAAAGAGTAAAAAAACAAACAAAAAAAATAGGTAGCATTTTAAAAATTCTTTGGTCCACTGATCTTGGGAAAACTACTGCAACTTTCTCTCATTCAGTTTCTTTATTAAAATGTTAGTATAATAATTAACTAATAATTCCTATATTTTAAATGTATGTTTTCTGTTTGATCAGTTTCCTTGGGCTGCCATAACACATTTCTACAACTTGATGATTTACAAGAGAAATTTATTCTCTTATAGTTCTCAAAACTAGAAGAATGAAATCACTGTGTCAGCAAGTTTATGCTCTCTCTGAAGGGTCTAGAGAGGAATCCTTTCTTTCTTCCTAGCTTCTAGCTTCTGGCAACTCCTGGCACTCTTTGGAGTACCTTGGCTTGTGGCAGCATAAATCTAATCTCTGCCTTCGTTCTTACATGACTTTCTTTTCTATGTGTCTTTGTGTGTCTCCTCCTCTTCTTTTAAGGACTCCAGTTGTTGGATTTAAGGTTCACTTTGATACAGTGTGATGTCATCTTAACTTAATTACATCTGTTTCCAAATAAGATCACATCTGAGGTTCTGGGTAGACATGAATTTTGCCTTTTCAACCCATTACACTAGTATAGTCTTATTAAGAACTCATTTTTATTGTATTTATTATACTTTGCGCACATTTATGCAATCTGATATTCCTTAAAAAAATTTCCTATCTCAGATTCTTGACTTTATTTTTTAACACCATAGCCTCATATAGTTGAATGTTAAAAAGGAAACTAATCAAGTAGGGACTTTTGCTAAGAATAAGTTTTGCAACCTCTCTTTGAAATGCTAAAGTAGCTTAGAATAGACCAACACAACAGCTGAATCCAATATAAAAAAAAAAGGCGATTGAATTAAAAATATTCATATTTTAAAAGCTTTAGATAGTTGTTAAATCAAAAACTTACGAGGATGTCCATTTTAGGCCATGATGTAGTAACTGACCAGGTTACCAAACATAATAAAAAGCTAGAAAACTGGACAAAATATATTAAGCAGGTTCTTTCAGCTATTGTGCAACAGGCAGCACATGGTTGTGATCCCTGAAACAAGGGAAATAAGTGAGGTAAATATTAATATCACCCTACCTTTTTGCTTGGGGACATTTTCTAGTTCGATGTTCAAGAAGGAAAGCCTAAGCAGAGAATGCTTGTCTCAGAGCTAAGGGGACAGAAACTGGAATTTGAAAATTTGGAAGGTGCTAGAAATTGTGGGCATAATCCCTGACATGCAGGAGATACATAGCATAAGAGTTATAAAACTGCAGAATATTTTCTGAATTCTTTGACATAATAATATTCTGATCATGCACAAAGTACATGCTACTGTTCCAGGAAAAACAAACAAGCAATCAAAAAGAAACAAAAAATAGCTGCTAATAATTATTGATTCCCAGAGCACACAGAGGGTAGGAGAACTTTGAGTTCATACAGTCAGAATCAAGAGAGTTTACTGAACAGATGATGCTATTAGCAGAGAACTAGGTAGAATCATGCTTTAGTAACAAGGCTAAATTATTCAGGACCCCTAACAAAACTTATAAATAAGCTTCCAAAGGATCAATTTGATTTGAAAATTACTTGACAATTATTTTAAGGAAAGAAAAACAAATCCAAGCCTCCACAACTTAACAATCGCAATGTCTGTCATCTAATCATGCATTACTATTTCTTAAAGAAGCAGCAAATTTGACTCATAATCAGGAGAACTTTATGAGTTAATAAAAATGGATTATAAAATGACAGAAGATGAAATCAGTATACAATGGCCTAAAGGAGTTATTATAAATACGCTCAAAAATATGACAGAATTCATGACTATAAAAGGAAGAGAAAAGGAAACAGGTGTAACTACTGGAAACGGAAAATGAAGAGATTGATTTTACTGAATGAGATTAAGATCTCATGAGGGGCAGGAGGAAATATCACTAAACTTGAAGACAGCAATAGAACCTAGCTAAACTGAATCACAGAGAAAGAAAGGAAAAAAAAAAAACAACCAATAATCTGAACAAACCCTCATTGATACTAGGGATCAAGCCAACTAACAAATGCCACTGTAGTTCCAGAAGGGAGGAGGATATAAAAAATATGTATGAAGAAATAATAGCTGAAAAGTTTCCAAGTTTCAGAAAAATGTTTCTGGAAATAAGTAGCTCAACAAACTCTAAGTAAAATGAACCCAAAGAAAACCATACAAAGCCAAATTAAAATCAAATTAATTAAAGACAGTGATAAATTAAAACATTTAAAGCACAAATATAAAAAAGACAATGCATAAAAGGAATAATTAAAAATAATGACCTCAGGCTTCTCATCAGAAAATACACAATTCAAAGAACAGTGGAGAAATATCTTTAAAGTGCTAAAAGAAAAGAAAGAATTGTCAACCAAGATTTTAAATCTATTAGATAATATTTGCTTCTAAAAGGAAAGTAAAATAAAGACATTAATAGACAAGCAAAAGCAGAGAGCTTATGTTCCCAGTAGATCTTCATTACAAGAACTGCTGAAGGCAAACACTTCCATTTTCTGCCTAGCATATAGAAGCTGGAAAGAACATCACTCCCACTCTGACAAGCAAAAACAGCTGGGTGATCTACAAAATAACTTTTTCTGAACCTAGCAGAGAGCTGAGTTTATATGACAATCAACCAGCCTGAGTGCTAAGGGAAGACAGCGCCTCAAATGAGCACTGCAAAATCTCTGGCAGCAGGAGGAAGACAAGGCAGGTGAGAAGAAATTGCTAAAATGTTTACTGAATTGCTAGAGGCCAATTGTGATCCAGCATGAGAGTATAGAACCCATGGGAGCCACAGACACAGGGGAATTTGAATGCAGTTGCAGGCTGTTCTGTACAGAGCTCACTAAGTTTTCATGAGAAAGTTTGGGGGCAGGGAGAGAGTCTAGATAAAGCTGTTTTGGCTGGTGCAGGAATGAGAAAGGGAGTGACAGTGCTATAGGAAAGGCATACAATTCTGCATGCTCCATTCCACCTTGAAAAACAAAAGACCTAAGCCCAAAAAGGATGGGCAACAAATTTTCTTAGCCTCAGTACACAGATGAAGACCCACTATGTCTAGGAGAAGGAAAAATAAATAGAACTGCCTACTTCTCAGGGGTGGGCAGAAAACTATCCTGAACTCAGACTGTTAGAGCTCTGCTATCATGTGGAGAGAAGCTGGATTACTCTGCTGTCCTGGTTCAGCCCCAGCTTGGGCAGACCCCGTGCCATTATGTGTCCAGTGGGCCTTTCTCAGTGATTCAGAATGATTAGTCTAAAAGGCTCAGGGTCAGTCTTTGTTGCTTGCAAGTGTGGCATTTGTCTGGGACAATAGCTTGATTCGACTTGGTGAGAGGAAATCCATTCTCTTGGGGTCATACACAGCCTCCTTTCCTGCCAATATGGCTTATTCACTCATTTTACTAATATTGGGATGAACAAAGGAAAAGACAATTGGCATACACAAGCCAAGTTAACCTTATTTGGTTTTTGAGTGTCAGCACTGTGATGGATGCTTTCTAGTATCCATTAATGTGATTCACCAAATGCATATACATTTTGCTCACTTCAGTTTGCTCATTTACATTCCTCTTTCCCAAATCTCTACGCTTCAATATTCCAATATTATCTTTACCAGGACCCTGATCAAGCAGCCAAGTCATTGGCCAATGTCTCATTTGCCACAGATGTAAATACATAGCTATACCTCAGGCCACTTTTCTCTTCATATAAAGGGAACAACTAAAATGATCTGCATCTCTTCCCCATCACCAGGGTCCTCTTTTGCCACTCCTGTGTTGGGCTTTACTACTATAGCCATCTAAATGGTTAAAGAAAAATTACACTAGGCTTGTTAAACAGACAAGTAAGATTTTTATTCAAGACTTATGATAGGGGAGAGATTGAACTCAACTATGCTGAACAAAATCATTAAACCTTGGGGTGAGCTATTAGAAAAGTAATAGAGGGCATTAAGGGTGATGTTGGTCAATGTGATTAGGCCAACTGTGTTTGCTAACTGTCCCTTTGGGAAGTTAAGCTCATACCTTCCCATAGAAAATGGACGCTATCTTCTTAGATGATTACATTTCAAAAAAAATTTCAAAATTTCAAAAAATAAAATAAAATAAACATTTTACAACATCCTTAGGTTGTAAAACTGGCAAGAGACTGGAAGAGATTTACATCTCAAAGGGGGAAAGATGGAATTTGTAATGACAAATTTTCTTAAATAAATAAGAAGAGAGGTCAAGGGACCAGAGTAAAGAAGGTACCTGTCTAAAGTTTATTTAAACTGAAAGGAAAGTTAAGGCCTACTTGGTCAATATACAGGTAGCATGAACAAATTGTGCGGAACTATGTACGAACAGGACTTGAGGCTTTTTTTCAACAGTTCTTTAGAAAGAACATTCCAGGAGAAAGTGAAAGTGAGCTGAAGGGGAGGCATCAATGCAACAGATTCGCCTGTGTCTCCTAAACGTGCTCGGGCCTGATCCTAGGTGAACCAATCCATCATTCAGTGGTCAGCTGCTATGCTTCCCTCGACTAAGGAGTCAATCTGTCTGAAAATATTCATCTTTAATTGGACACCTCTCATTGTATTTCCTAATTTCCCCTGTTAAATTGCTCAATTTCTAGTAACATCCGGTGACACATTCTAGAAGTTATTTTCAAATAGTAAATAACCCTCAACCAAGAACACAGCATGTGTCTTTAAGGGTCTTCTTGCTTAAAGAGACACATTACATCATCTTTACCCACATGAATGCCTCTATCATCCCAAGATCTTCTGTATTAAATGCCCTAAATGGCAAGACTTCTTAAATGATAGCCTGGATTACAGAGTAAATTTTACTCTGAGTTGCAATCAAATTTTGACAGTCTCCCAAATAACCAGTAAATAGGTAAAAGCAGTATTTTTAAGTGTGGTGAAAGTTCGCTTAATCCACAAAATTCTCCCCAAGATAACACTAAGTACTCTAGCTCTTTGTTAGTGGCAGGAAATTCAAAATGGAACACCTTCTTTACTGAGTATGTCTCAGAACGCCCAGACCATACAATTCCTTCAAACTGCACCAGCGTAACTGTCCTCTGAATCTTTGTGAGGTTTACCTTCGTCATCTGACATGTATGTATGTTACTAGAGTATTTAGAAAACTTGCTACTTTCTCACTAGGTCTAATTGCTTGATACCACAAATACAGTACATCAGCATTAAGTTTTGGGCAACATCAAGACAACGAGGGCCTTCCTTGCTGACTACTTTATGCCATATAGCAGGAAAGTTAACATCACCCAACAGCTGGTCAAAAACTGTAAATAAATAGTTGTCACAGCTTTTGGCTGGATTAAGAAGTGGTTCTGAGAGGATTTTAGTGTGCTTGGGTAGTGTCTGATAAATAGGCCTTCTGTGTGCTGTGCTTTTCAAACAGAATATAAAATAATTACTGGGTGTTTCTATTTAGGAAGCTTTGCAAGATAATTTGGAGATAAAATAATCTCCGCTTTCAAAGATACTATAATCTACTTTAGTATAAAAAAGATTTTATACAGGTAACATATTTTAAAAGATAACAAGGAAAGTTTTTATATATTAAATATATCAAGTAAGTACCATAAACTATAAATACTTCATATGAAGGTTAAAAGGAGAAAATCCATGTGAAATGGGCTAAGAAAGATTGTGTGTGACTATCGTTATTTGACTTAAACATAAAATGTAGACAGGAATTATATGGATTTGTCGTATCACAAATAGGATTGCACAATATTGGGTCAGGCTGGAAAACTTTAAGGGATGTGAATTCATGGAAACAGAACTTAGAAAATGAACAAATGGCAATGCTGCTTTATGAGAATTGCAAATTAGAGTAATGGTGACAACACTGTTAGCACAGAATGATTACAAGCTAATCTAAGGCAGGTTTACATCCCTAATGAGGTTGGCTGTTCCTTTGGCCATTCTCTAGGAATATCTCTGTTAGAGAGACGTCTGTTCTCAAGTGAAATTAGAAGTGCTCTGGCTGATATTAGAATATCTTGTGGTCCAAGATGAAATTTATAATATTTTGTGCTTTCTTCCCTGCTTTACATGTAAATTCTTTGTCTTGATCTTTTGGCCTAAGCCCCACATACTACACTGAGACTATCATTGTAACGGCTGAATATAATCATGGCCTCTAGCCTACTATCTGTCTTTTGAACTCTGCTCATGGATACCTTGACCAGAATCATTTAGGTTGAATTTAAATATGTAGAATATCAAAGACTTATCCATGGAAAATGGCTGGCAAAGTTATCTGACAGATCATTATGCTAAATAACAAATACAGGTGACCCTATAGATGTATAGAGATATATTTGAAGAAATAATGGCTGAAAACTTCACATAATTGATAGAAAGATTAATTTATAGATCCAAGAACTGACACACCCCAGTAAGATAAACAAAGACACATAATTACAGACGTATCAGAGGATAGTGTAGAATGTGAAAACTAGAGAGAAAAATCTTAAAAACAACAACAGAAAAACATAGTATAAAAAAGGAACAAATTGATAATAGAAGGCAAAAGACATTAGAAGAAAATATTCCATGTGCTATAGTTTAAAAAAAGTACTGTTAAATATGAAAATGAATATATGTATACATATGCATGACTGGGACATTGTGTTATACACCAGAGATTGACACATTGTAATTGACTGTACTTTAATTAAAGAAAAAACTACTATCAAGCAGTATTTAACATCCAATAAATCTATCTAGCAAAAGTCAAGGCAAGATAAAGATTTATTGAGATAAAACCAAAACATAAAAGTCCACAGCAAATTTTCACTATAAGAAAAACTAAAGAAGTTAGTCAGTTTTAAGGAAAATGACACTAAATGATAACTGAGATAAACAAAGAGATCAAGGGAAAAGATAAATCTATGAGTAAATATAAGAAACTATGTTTTATTCTTTTAGTTTATTAAAACATATTATTTGATAAAGCAAAAATTAAAACACTATATTGAGAGGAGTTGTGATATATATAGATGTAACACTTATATAAAAGTAATACCAAAGATAGAATGAGATAAATTATTTATAAATTGAATATCTGATAAAGATCTGTCATTCATAGTATACAAAGAAATAATATAACTCAACCATAAAAAGTCAAAGGACCTAAATAAAAAAGGGCAAAATTTCTAAATAAACATTTCTCCAAAGAAGATATATAAATGTCTACTAAGTACATTAAAAGATGCTTGATGTCATTAATCATTAGGGAAATGCAAGTCAAAATCACAATGAGATATTACTTTGTACACACTAAGGTGGCAATAATAAAAAAGATGGACAATAGCAAGTGTTGGCAAGAATGTGCAGAATTTGGAATCCTCATTCATTGCTGGTGGGAATGGAAAATGGTACAGCTGCTGTGGAAGATAGTTTGGCAGTTCCCTGAAAAGTTAAACATAGAGATACCAGCAATTCCAAATCTAAATGTCCTGATAGAACTGAAAACATGTGTTTATGCAAAAATTCATACATGAATATTCATAGCAGTGTTACTCATAACAGCTAACATTTATAAATCACTCATATGTCCATAAAGTGATGACTAGAAAACAAAATGACATATTCTTCAGCCATAGAAAGTAATGGTGTTACCATACATGCTACAACCTGGAAAAACCTAAAAACATTACTCTAAATGAAAGAAGCCAGACAAAACCACATACATTGTATGATTCCACGTATATGAAATTTCCAGTATAGATCACTCCAAAGAGACTGAAAGTAGATTAGTGGTTTCTAGGGGCTGGGAGGAGGGTGAACAAGGAGTGATTGCCATCAGGTATGGGGTTTGTTTATGGAATGTATTAGCTCTGCTTGCCTAACAAAATATCACAGACTGGGTGGCTTAAACCACAGAAATTTATTTTCTCACAGTTCTTCAGGACAGAAGTCGAAGATCAAGGTGCCCGCAGGGTTGGTCTCTAATGCAGTGGCTTCCTCTGACTTGATGACAGTTGTCTTCTCACTGTGTCATGTGGCCTCTTCTCTGTGCATGTGTGAAGAGGTCTCTGGTGCCTACTCTTCTTGTCATGATAACATTCCTATCAGATTACAGCCCTAAACTTTTGACTTCATTTAACCTTAATTACCTCCCAAAGGTCCCATCTTCAATTACAGTCATAATGGCAGGGCTTCAACATATAAACTTGGGCAGGGGGCATAATTTAGTCCATAACATGGAGTGATGACAAGGTTCTAGAATTAGATAGTGGCAGTGGTTGTGCAAACACGTTAATATACCAAAAAAAAATAAATTTTACATTTTAAAGTGGTAAATGTTATAATATGTGAGTTGTATCTCAGTAAAGGTGAGTGTGTGTATAATTGCTCACATTGCTTTGACATGCTATGAACGTCTGTGGTCTAGTGTAGCAGTTTATAATCCTTGGGACCCTTAGACATAAGAGATGTTCACACTAAAGCAGCTCTACAGTGGAGCTCCACTGGATGCTCAGAGAAAACTTGAAGGAAGTCAATTCTATGGAAGTCCTTTTCCTTAGCACTCAAGCACAAATCCTATATGCTTCCTGGAACCTACAAAACCTGTGGGGAGTGCCAAGAAACACTCCCGCCCTAGCTCATGGGCAGTGTATGTTACACTGCTTTTAAGAAAGTGGTAAAAGGAAAAACAGAAAATTCTACCTTCAGAAATCATCCTGGTCCTGGTCCCAGGCAAACATGCAATGCTGTCTAAGTCTGCTCAGGCTGCCATAACAAAAATATCACAAACTGGGTGGCTTAGGTAAGGGAAATTTACTTTCTCACAGTTCTGCAAGCTGGACATCTAACATCAAGAGTGCTAGCATGGTTGAGTTCTGGTGAGGCCTTTCTTCCCGGTCTGCAGGACAGCTGCCTTTCACAGTGGGCTCACATGGCCTTTCCATGAGTGTGGGTGTCAGGAAGAGAGAAAGAGAAAGAGACAGAAAGAGCTGTCTGGTACCTCTTCTTCTCACAAAGGCCTTAATTCCATTTTGAAGACTCCATCCTTATGACCTCATGTAAACCTAAGTACCTTGCAAAGGCCCATTTACAAATACCATCTCTTTAGGGGTTACACCCTCAACATGTGAATTTTAGGAGGACACAATTCAGTTTGTATCAACTGCCTTAGTGGGAGAAGTAGAAACAAAATATTTCTGCCCCAGTGAGAGGGCTGGAAACACAGTCATTCTCAGAATCATGAAGTGATACAAAGCAGAGGTCTGATATTCTGAAGGAAGAGCAGGAAGCCCCTACTTGCCCAAGATACCTCCACAGATGTAAGGCTAAGGTTGTCTTTGTTTTTACTTTTCCATCTTGTTAGTTTTCAACAGTACTGGGTTTTATGCTAGACTAATTATCAATTTTCATGTTTAAGAAACCATCTTAGTTTGGAATTAGCAGATAAAAACTACTAAATACAGAATAGATAAATAACAAGGTCCTACTGTATAGCACAGGGAACTATGTCCAAGAGCTTGTAATAACCTGTAATAAAAAAGAATATATCTATACATGTATATATGTATAACTGAATCACTATGCTGTATACTAGAAACTAACACAACACTGTGAATAAACTACACTTCAACTTTGAAAAAGTGTCTAAAACATTATCTGGATTCTATTTAATATGTAAAAATGGAACATTACGCTTTTCAAATAATGAATCCAAGTGTTGCTTGGAGAGATGAAGTACTGCAAAAAAAATTAAGGAAATGAATGTGATTTCATATTTTCCATATCATTATATACCTTATTTGTCATATACATATGATATTTGCTTTAATATTAAGAGGGGAGCAGCATAAAAATTAAGTACTACAAAAGGAAACAAAAATATATTAAGATGCAATCTGGATAAGTAAGACAGATTATTTTGTCTGTTTGCAGCATAGAAATTGCTTTCCCCAGTAGATTCAAATGGAAGCCCTGCATTCTTTTATATATTTTAATAAACTAGTATTTTGTGTAGTTTCATAGTAGATATTGAACTCTTTTTCAAAAGAACAAGTACCACAGGGAGCACTTTATGTCTTCAGTAAGTAAAGTGAAATATGTATTACACATAGCAGATAACAAAAGAGCCTTGAGAGACTGCTTTGTCATCCCAACTGGCAAAAAAAATAGATAGCTGGAGCTATAATATGACTCAGTACTGTGATTATGAGGTGTTAAATATGTGAATCTATGCCATACATCAAAGTTGATTTTATTTTCACTTATTTGCCAGGAAAACAGTAACAGCCAAAGCAAGCAAATCTCTGTGATTCTAATCCAATACCAGTGAACAATTTTTTCTTTCCCTTTAGTCATTCATGATAACAACAAGAAAGGTTACACTTAATTAGAACACTATGAAGATGTGAGGGTCAGATAGGAAGCAGAATAAAGAGAAACAAACATGTAAGCAGTGAAATCTTCTCTCCATCTCAATGCATCTCCTGCTCACATTTCCATTTTAAAATTCCAACTGATCTGGTTTTTACCTTTCAGTGAATGAAAGTAGTTAGAAAGCAAGGCTAGCTAGAATGATCAACAGAGAGTACCGTCTGGTAGTCTATATACCATAAAACAATTCAGAAGTTCTTTAATCACTAGGAATGAGTATCTTCCTGATGTGATAAACATTCAATCCCGTTCTGAAGGAATGTACAAATATAGTTGGAGTACAGAACTTTCTCTAAAACATAACATAATAATGCAGTATAATTACTAAGCAAAAACAAAAATAATAGCACATCATATTTTCACTTAAAAAATAAAGTTGGGGAATTGATGAAAACAGAATGATAAAATAATATTTATAAAACACTATAAATTTTGATCTAATTGCTTGAAAGGAGTTCAATACTGTCTAGTATCAAGTGGAACAAAAACATAACAGTAAATGTGCTGATGAATGTTAGACATTGATTTTATCATTATCGATATCTTATTATAAAATGATTATATCTATTGTTCCATCATGATGGAATTTTTGATCAGCAGAGTCCAGGGAAGCACAAAAAAACAAAAATAAGTTGTTCTTTTTATAAAAACCTACATGAAGCTGTATTAATACAGCAGCTCATCTTTTGGCATCAAGCAGAAAGTATTCACCTTATTACATTATTATTTTTCTCTTTCTGTTAAAACAATGTTTGGATGTAGATTCTATCTCAATAGGGAATGAGGTTGCACATTTGATAACTCTGCCTAATTTGTAGAGCTGAAATCAAAGCTGTTCTAATGAAAATTACTTCCTCATTATGTTTAAGGATTAAACTATGTGAAGGTCCCTTATGTCTTCAGATTTCTTGCTTGATATTTTCCTCATTTGACTTGTAATACCTGTGTGATTTTGAAGTTCATCTGATACTAATGGTAATAAGAATGAGGCAAAAATCTTAAAAATGAAAATGTATAATTGAATCCAGAGTAACTTGAGATACAGGCAAACTTGTAAATTACAAGAATTTCTGAAAAAAATCAACACTTAAGTGGCAAGATGAGAGAAAGATTTCTTTTTTATTTCTCATACAATACTGTTTCAGAACTAATTAATTAATTAATATATCAGTTTGGCAGGAAATACTCCTATCTTGACTAAAATAATGATTTGGGTACCCTCGTTCATCAAAAAAGATCTAATATTCTCTCACTTGGAAGCAGTTTCCTGCAATGGCTGCATCTTAGAGAATTAGAGTACAACATTAAAACTAGGAAATTAATATGGATAAATGCTTGTGTATTAATTTTACATAATTTTATTATATATTTGTGAAACCAACATTGCAATCAGGATGCTGTACTATCACCACCAAGATCACCCTCGTACTATCCCTTTATATTTAAGCCCCTTTTCTTTCCCCATACTACTATCTCTAACCTCTAAATGATTTTGTTTTCTGTTTCTATACTTTTGTCATTTTTGAGAGTGCTACATAAATGGAACATAGAGTATACGACCTTTTGAAATTGACATCTTCACTCAACACAATGCCCTCAACACCCATCAGGGATTTTATATGTATCAGTAGTTCCTTCTTTTATATTGCATGAATGTGCCACATTTAGCTTAGCTATTCACCTATTAGGGGCATTTTGGTAATTTCCAAATTTAGGCTATTACAAATAAAGCTACTGTAAACAATACTATACAGGTTTTTGTGTAGACATAAAATTTTGTTTCCCAAGGATAAGTATCAGGAGTGCAACTGGTAAATTGTGTGGTAAGTATATGTTTAGTTTTTAAAGAAATTGCCTAACTATAATTCCTAGTGGTGGCACCATTTCACATTCTGACCAGCAATGTATGATAGTTTCTTCTTATTTTTGTCAGCATTTGTAGTATCATTATTTTAAAAATTTTAACTGCTTTAGTAAGTACATGCTGATATTTTATTGTGGTTTTAATTTGAATTTGCTCACTGGCTAGTGATGTTAAACATCTTTTCATGTGCTTATTTACATCCAAATATCCTTTTCAGCGAATACCACTTTATCTTCATACTTTTGCTCATTTTCTAATTTTTTTTCAGCATTGAGTTTTGAGAACATACACTATATACAAGTCCTTTAAGATACGTAGTTTGCCAATATTTTCTGCAAGTTCATAGCTACTATTTCTCCCTTCTTAACGAAATTATTCACAGATTAAAGCTTCAGTTTTGATGAAATCCAATATATATCTTTTTCTTTGTGTCATGTCTTCATTGTCGTGCTTAAGAACTCTTTACCAAGTTCTAGGTTCCAAAAATTTTGTTATTTTCTAAAAGTTTTAAGAGTTTTTTTCACTTATAAATTTATGTTCAATTTCACATTAAGACAATTTTTATATTTTTAAGACAATGTTTAGGTTTACAACAAAAATGAGAGAGAGGTACTAAGAATTTCAATACACCCTTTACCGCCACATATGCATATAGCCTTCCTCATTATTAACATCCCCCTCCAGAATGGAAATTTGTCACAATTGATGAATCTATGTTAGCTGATCATAATCACCCAAAGTCCATAGTTTAATCTTAGAGTTCACTCTTGTTGCTGTTCATAATACAGGTTTGGACAACTGAAGGACAGCATGTAACTATTATTATAATATCATACAGAATATTTTTACTGCCCCAAAAGTCCTCTGTGCTCTGCCTATTCACCTTTCCTCTCTCCCTCCATCCTTGGAGACCACTAATCATTTTCCTGTGTTCCTTTTCCAAAATGTCACATAATTGGAATTACACAGTGTGCAGCCTTTTCAAAGTGGTTTCCTTCATTTAGGAACATACTTTCAAGGTGCCTCCATGTCTTTCATGGCTTAATTTAGCACTGAATAATAGTTCATTGCTTGGATGTACTTCAGTTTATTTGTCTATTTACCTGCTGAGAACATCTTGGATGCTTCCTTGTTTGGGGAATTGTGAGTAAAGCTACTATTCCTGCATTACACTTTTAATGCTTGCGGCGTTCAGTGGTAGTAGTGATGTCTCCTCTTCTGTTTTCAATATTTCAGAATAACTTGTGTTTCTTTCCCTTGCTCTCTCTTTTCCTCCCTCTCTCTGCCTTATTTCCTTAGTCACTCTTGTTAGATGTTTATTAATTTTATTGATCTTTTTAAAGAACCAGCTTTTAATCTTCTTGATTTTCTTTATGGCTGTTTTCTTCTTTCAAGTTTACTGATTTCTGTTCTTAAGCATGGTATCTTCTTATATCTATTTGTGTGTGCATGGGGTGGGGGGAAGATGTTTGCTGTTTCTTAATGTAAAGGCTTAAGTTAATGGTTGGGGATTCTTCTTTTTCAGTATTAGTACTTAATGCAACATTTTTCCCTGTAACTACCACTCTAGCTGTGCCCCACAATTTTGCTATGTTGTGTTTTATTTTCATTCTCTTCAGAAGTACTTTATAATTTAAGCTATGACCTTCTTTTTGACACATGGAATATTTAGAATTTTCTCATTTAAGTTTAAAATATTTGAGGATTTTCTACATATCTGTCTGTTGGTGAATTTAAGCGTATTTTGATTGTGGTCTGAGATGGTACTTCGTAAGCTTTTGGATTCTGAAAATATATTGAGATTTGTTTTATTTCTCAGAATTTGATCCTGGTAAATGTTTTATGTGCAACTGAAAAGATGGTTTATTTTGTTGTTACTGGGTGAAACATTTTGCAATTGTCAATTAGCTAAAATTTATTTTGATAATGTTGTAGAAGTTTTCTTTATCCATACATATTCTCTCTCTTATTATGTTTGTTACTAGAAGATAAGTGTTGAAATTGCCAACTGTAATTGTGGATATTTCTAATTTCTCCTATCAAGTTTATAATGTATTTTAAAACACATCTGTTAGTTTACTATAAACTTCTAATTTTACATCTTTGGGGAATTGAGCTTTTTATAATAATATAGTATTACTCTTTAGCCATGGTAATATTTCATGTTTTGAGCCCTTCTACCAATAAGTTAGCTTGTTTGAGTTTTAGCTTTTACAAAAAACAAACCATACACATAAATTAATTTGAGCATTTTCTGTGTAAAATCACAGAGTTCCACTAACCTGTAAAATAGTATCCTAGAAGTAGAATCAGTGGGTCACAAATGAATGTGCAATTAAAATGTTTATACTTATTTTTACATATCCTTCCACATCACTTATCATTAAATCATCAGCAATATATAAGTGCTGAACTTCCCTAAACCATCACTTACATTGTGTATTCTCAACTGTAGGAGCCTCTCCAAGCTAATAAATGATTCATGTACAGACATTGTTCATTTTAATTTTCCTATTTATGAATAAGTTTGCATATATTCTTGTAAGTGTCTAATTCTATAATTTTTCTATTATCTAAATGCCTATATAGTATTTCCATTTTATTGATTTTACAATGCCTTTAAAATCACCTTCTTATTGGCAAGAATTTTTGTTGTATTTATGAGATTATTTGTTTTTTATGCATTGATTACATTTTTCCTAATAGGGCATGTGCTTTTGACATATTTACTCTCTCTTTTCTTTCTTCTTTTGTGTTTTAGTGTGTACAGTGAAATTTATGATACATAATTTAATCTCTATAGCAGAAAGCCACTCTCCACTTCAAAATATTTAAATGACTAATAACATATGTAAATATAAAATTGTACGAATATATGCATGTGTGTGAAAATATAAACTTTGAAAGTACTCAAAGATGATGAATAGTTTTTGTGCAAAATGTTAAATAATGGCATAATAACACAAGTTATTGGCCTCCAGATGGTTAGCCAGTCAGAATTAATAACACTGAGTTTAATTAATTTGAAAAACTTTAAACATTTTGTAATGTATTTTACTATCTGGTAAGACAAGAAAGACGTCCTTATGTTCTCTTCAGTTTCAAAATTTTTCACAGTATCTGTTCATATGTTTAATTTTTTACTTATCTACCCCAAATGTAAAAACAGCTATTCAAGCTCCAAAGGAAACAACGAATCTCAAAGAAATATTTCTAGTTGGTAATGTTTTATTTGTATTTGTTTGTTTGTTGTTTATTTATTTTTCAATCTTTGCCAGTTCAGTTGGCCAAAAACAGTATAATACCTCCCCTTTGGAATTCAGGTAATTTAAACTACTATTTTTTAATTGTAATATATGTTTCCAAAAAATGGAAAACATACACAAATCTGTTAGCAGTGGAACAAATGTCATATTTCTTTTCCTATCTGACTAATATCACAAAAATCATTAATATTTACATGGACCTTATTGTATTATAGATACTTTAACTGCTGAATATAAATGAGTTTAATTTTTACAGAACCCTATAATGTAGGTAATCTAATTATTTTTATTTTATACGTAAGAATATTGAGGCCCAAGGAAGTTAGGTTGTTAGGACAAGCCATACGATATTATATGGTCAAGCTGACAGTAAAATTCAGTCAGTGCTGTTCCAAAAGCTGAACTCTTAACCTCTGAACTTTAGAGTATATGATACACAGTATATACACACTGTGTGTATGTATATACACACATATATGTGCACCTTTTTGTAGTAGAGAACTTCCCGAGTCAAATGTGTAAAACAGTTTATCTTATGCTTGAATAATTATCATCATTTTTTCAAATGTTGCTTGTCTGTGCCAAATAGTCAACAGTGCTGAAGCTGAGTTTATTTTATTACATTGTATAAGGAAAGGACATAAGAATAAATTTTCCAAATACTTTTTCTTCTTCGCTATTTTAAGATACCATATTTTATACATTTTATTCTGAAAATCTTTTTCTATACTTTGCCTTCTATATCATTGCCCAGTGTATTTACTTTATGCAAGTGTACTACATTTGTAAATTATTGATGTCTAAGTATATATTTATATGTTAGGGGAAAACTTGACCCATATTCATTGTCTTCTGTAGTTTTTTTATTAGATTTGTGTCATATTATTTATTAGTTGCTTCAGTGAATAAGAATACTATTGATCAATTTGTATTGAATATATACCTAGCTAACCTGTTTTCCAATCCTACAAATTAATTTCTTTATAATTGAAAATATTTAATTGTGATTATTTATTTCAAAAAATGTCTAGAGTCTCACTTGTCTCACTGATAGGATAAAGCACTGAATCACACAAAGCCCCTAGTCTCATAATATATGTTCTACTGAGGACAGTAGAAAATAAATAAATATAAAGTAGAATGATAGATGAGCAATAAACATGTAGTAGAATATATAAATATATAGTAGAATGATATCATGCAAGAAAAAAATAAAGTAGGGGAAAAAGATTAAGCTCTATGGATGTGGTTTGTATAGTAATTATTTTACTATTGTTTTTAAAATTAGGATATTTATTTTATTTTTAGCATTACTGTTTTATTCACATAAATATTGTGTGTATGTGTACACATGTGTATGTGTGTATCTGTGTTTGCATGTATTTCCTTTCCATGTTAGCTTACTTGGTGACATTTTGGAAGACTCTGGTCTTTCTTCTTAATATTTTCTGTTTAAGGTTTACAACTCGATAGTTCTAAGCCAGGGTTTGTTTAAGTATAGTTTACTCAACACTGTTCCATCTCTCATTCTAAAATTCTCTTAGATGCATATGATGCTTTGTCCACCATTTATGACCTCTTATTTTTTCCTAGTCTGTATCCCACTCTTTCACAGTTGGGGCAATTGCATCAAATTTATTTGCCAGTTCACTGATTTAGTCTTCACTTTGTGCCAACCCTTTTTCCTGCCCATCTTTATGTTACTCTTTCTTCAATAAATTAATAAATAAAGTGATTATTTTATAAGCCCACCTGCAATGATTTCATAATTTATCAGTACAGTTTTATTGCCACTTTGTGGATTTAATAAATATTATTCCATCCTTTGTTTCTTGTTTTCAAATTCTTTCAGATTACCCTCATATTTCTAATAACTTTTAACCTGCACACTTGCAAACCTTAATTTCAGCCCCATGCATGACTTCTATTGTCAGACAAAGGAACAGAACTTAAAAGAACGTGTTGAAATATTGAGATAATTTTCTACTGGCAGGTTTTTGTCAATGTTGCTGCTTTATAGTGTTGTTATGCTTCTTTTGATAGATTGTTCCAACCATCTTCCATGTCTGGTGAACCTTTGGCTTCTTTTAAGAGGGTTTTAAGCACTGAAACTATACCTACTAGACAATTTGATGTGAAAGTCACACCATTATATTTTGAGCACTTAATGCAATGACAAATGCCAAATAATTATTCTTTTTAGTGAATAAATGAATATGGTTCTAAAGTAGATGTATTATTCCTTATCAACATCTTATACATAGAGATACACATAGCATTTATATTTATTCTACTCTTTAAAATCAAGTTTTTCTGTGATTGAGAAAATGAATGTGGATGTTTCCAAGTTTTTTTGAATCCAAGAAAAATTTGCTTAAAATTATTTTTTCCTTGATGGATTAAGAAAAGTGCTTTTCTTAACTTCTGCATAGTAACTTGTGTTGGCTGAGATTCATTCACATTGTTTTTCAATTGTTATAAAGGTTTCTTATATTTTTCCATTCTCCTTGGTATGTGTTGGTCACTTAACTTTTTCTACACTATGAATAATTCACTTTAACATTTAAATATATTTAACGTAGATGCAAACATATATGGTCATTTTTAAAATCTTCTACTATATCTCTTGTAATTCCAGTAAACAGTAGAAACAGAATATTCTATGCTTGGTATTCACTGAATAATTTTTTAGTGACAATAATATTTTAAATTTCAAATAATCAACATTTTGATCTGTTTGACAAGTATTTTATATATGTTTTCTGCTATGTTTTACAGATGTTTTCAACTACTTTTTATTTGTTTCTGTTTGTTTTTCTTTGTACAATTTCATTTGTAGTAAAATTAAATTAGAAAATAATATACATGAGAACTAGTAAGATAAATATAAATAAATACAAATATATACACATATGTGATGTAACATAACACATTTTTAAATGTAATTTTTATGTCATATTATTAGATTTTTTATACTTTTGAATCCAGGAATACCAGATTAGTAGGTAAATGAATAATAAATATTTTCACACATTTTTACAAGGAATCTATGGCCATTTTATTTCAAGTTATAAAAGCAGATCAAGAAAAGGGGACCCTCTTACACTGTTGGTGGGAATGTAGCTTGGTGCAGCCGTTACAGAAAACAGTATCGAGATTCCTCAAAAGACTAAAAATAGACTTACTATATGCTCCAGCAATTCTATTCCTGGGCATATATCCAGAGAGTACCTTAATTCAAAAATAAACCTGCACCCCAGTGTCATAGCAGCACTATTTACAATAGCCAAGACATGGAAACAACCTAAATGCCCATCAACAGATGACTGGATAAAGAAGCTTTAGTATACAATGGAATACTAGTCAGCCATAAAAAATAATAAAATAATGCCATTTGCAGCAACATGGATGGATCTTGAAAATGTCATTCTAAGTGAAGTAAGCCATAAAGAGAAAGAAAAATACATACAATATCACTTACATGTGGAATCTAAAACAAACAAACAAACTTATTTACAAAACAGAAACATATTCACAGATATAGACAACAAATTTATGGTTACCAGTGGGGGAAGGAGGTGGGAAGGGATAAATTGGGAGTTCAAGATTTGCAGATACTAATATATATAAATGGATAAACAACAAATTTATACTGTATAGCACAGGGGAGTATATTCAATATCTTGTAGTAACCTATGGTGAAAAAGAATATGAAAATGAATATATGTATGCTCATATATGACTGAAGCACTATGCTGTACACCAAAAATTGAAACAACATTGTAAACTGACTATACTTCAATTAAAAAATATATATATATATACACACAAAATCAGATCAAGACATTAGAATATGAAAAACTGATTTCTTAAGCAATGTAAACTTACAAAGCACATTTGGTACTCTGTCTCATAATACCAAGCTCCTAAACACAAAGTTCTCTCCCATGTACCTCCCTCCCCTCTCCTCTAAACACAGACACACACACACATACACAGAAAACCCAATATATTAATAAAAAGATGGTTACATTTTTATGTATTTTTGATATGCCTACAACAAATACAAAATAATAGCTGCAGTAAGACAAATAAATTATTAAATTTTAAATGCAGAAATATATAAATGAACACATTCTTTAGTGTGAATAAATATATAGTCTGCCTTCTATGCAGTACAAATATAAGCTGTTAACATTATATACTGAACTGACTTGGCAGAATTTCCACAAACAGACTTGGAATTTTAATTTATAGTGTTACATGTGTACTGCCTACCTATGGATGTGTTTCAGTACTTTATATTTTTTACTAAATATCAAGAGAGAAAATATGCACATCTTCTGCTTTCAGTGATACTTTAAAAAAAAGAAATACTTTAAAAATAATTAACTGAATAAAACATCCAAATTAAAAAATATGTATTCATAATGCCAGTATGAATTTGAATATTTCCCACTGAGAAGTATATGTGAATGAATCTCTCAGAGGGCTTATTTGGAAAGAAACCCCATCTGAGAACAATACATTGGCAGAATAGTAAGACATATTTAATTACTGTTATAGAAATAATTAAAATGCAGGTAGCTCAATTAATGTATATGACATCTAACTAAAATTTGCATTTGCTACAATTATGGCCCATTTCAAAATACTGATTAAGGTTCCAAGCAATTAAGCATGCTCAATAGTCAGATTCTTCCTGTTGAAAGACAAATAAAAACTTTACGTTCACTTATGCTTTTGGAGAATTTACTATGCTTTATATAAAAATGTAATATTATAAGCATTTCCATATTTTATTACCTTTTGAATTAAGTTCTCATATTAAAATGACAAATTTAGATAATACAAAATAAAATAAATTATTAAAATTATATTAAATTCAAATAAGAAAGCAGGAAATGCATGTAATATAGGAATATTAAAAAAAACAGAGCACATAGCATGTTGGGTAGTAATGATGAGAAAATGTAAATATAGGATTGAATAAAACTCATTTTTTCTGCTTTGATAAAGTGAACTACAATGTATTGAATCCTTATTATTTTTCAGTATTACTCTACTATTTTTGCATTTTAAAATATTTATGCATATTTCAATCTTAAGAAAATAGAAGAGATTCTCTCTAACAAATATAATCAATTATTCATTCCAAGGTATCAAAATCTGTTGAATGTCTTGGCATATTTATGTAGTTGGATTTCAATAAATATTGATTTAATAGTCTTCCCCTTCTAAAAGTATAAATATCATAGGAAATATGTTGGGTTATTAATTCTGAATAAATTAATCTGATGTTCTTTAACTGGATTATAGCACTGAATTGGTATGTTTTACTTTGTCCCTTGAAAAGAGACTGTCACAGACAAGTCCACGTCTATCCTCTTTCTCAAAATTTAACTGAAATTTTATTCCATTAAAAATAAGTGATACTAATTTATAAATTATGTAACAAGTCCTTAGTCCTAAGTACTAATAATGCATTATAGGCTAAGTCCTTAGTAATCCTATGGCCTAATAAATATTATTCTCATTTAACATATTACAAAGTTAACATGTTTATGACACAACATAATAAATGTACTCATTTCTTGTTGCTACTGTAACACATTACCACACACTTCATGACTACAAACAATACACATTTGCTATCATACAGTTCTATAGGCCAAAAGTCCAACATGTTCTAACTGGGCTACAATCAAGGTGTCAATCAGACTGCATTCCTTTCTGCAGACTCTAAAGAAGAACCAATTTCCTTGCCTTTTCCAGCTTCTAGAGGCCACCAACTTTCCTTGATTTAATGAGGTCACCTTCTTTCCTTTTGTGGCCCTCTTCAAAGCCAGCAGTATTACATCACTCTGACCTTTCTTTTATCCTCACAGCCAAGAAAGCATCTCAGCTTTCAATGACTCAAGTGGTTAGACTGAGTTGCCCTACATAATTCAGTATAATCGCACCTTCTCTTACACTGTCAAAAGGTGTAACAGTCACATGATTGGAATACCAAATGGAGAAGGAGAAACCATAAAATAGAAATATTTGAATTAATAATGGCTATGAGTTTTCCAAAATTATTCACCAAACCACAGATCTAGGAAACTCAGGGAATACCAAGAAATATAAACACCAATGAAAATAAATTTAGGGGATTTTGCAAATTAATTGGCATGTTTCTAAATAACAATAGGTCAAAGAAGTCTTAAGAATATTTTAAAAATATTAGATACCACAAAATCAGTGCTTACATAGAAATTTATAGGATTAAATGCATATATTAACAAAAGAATAAAGATCTAAACTTAATAGTCTAATCCTTGATCTTAGGGAACTCGTAAAAGTAGAGTGATAATGCTAAACCAAGCAAAAGAAAATAAATAATAAAAATTAGTGCAGAAATCAATGAAATTTAAAACAGTAAAAGGATAGACAATATCAACAAAACCAAAAACTGATTCTTTGAAAGCTTCAATAAAATTAATAAATCTCTAGTCAAGCTAACAAGAAAAATGAGAGAAGACATAAATTATCAATATCATATCATAAATGAAAGAGGGATCATCCCTACTGATCCCAAGGACACTAGAAGAATATGACTCTGTGCCCATAAATGTGACATTAGGTGTATGTGAATTCTTTTGCAAGATACAAAAATATCAAAACTCATACAAGGAGAAAAAGGTGATCTGAATAAGCTAGTCTTTCTTATGGCATTGATTAAATAATTAATAACCTTCCAGAAAAGAAAGCACTAGGCTCAGATGTTTTCAATGATAGATGTCACCAAACTCTTAAGAAAAAAAATACCAATTCTCCACAATTTCTTCCAGAAAATAGAAGACACTTCCTAACTCATTGTATGAGATAAAACAAAAATAGATAAAGGCATTACAAGAAAGGAAAATTACAAACTGATATCTTTCATGAACATGGCTGCATATACACTGAAGAAAGATTAGCAAAACAAACACAACAGTGTAGGAAAAGAATTATTGTATACCACGATTGAGTGGGATTTTACTTCCAGGTTTGAAAATCACAAGGTAAGACGAGAAGTTATATAATCATATTTTTGATGCAGAAAAATGCCTTGTAAAAATCTAATATTTAACCATGGGGTGAAATTCTTACCAAACCAAAAGAGTTGAGCTTCTTCAACTTGATAAAGAACATTTATCAAAAAAAGGGAAAAGTTTGTAGCATAATTAATGTTGAAAAACTCGAGGTATTCCCCCTAAAACTGAGAACAAGACAAGGATGCTATCTCTCTCCTGACGTCTATTAAATATTGTACTGGACATCTTGGATAGTACAATAAAACAAGAAACAAAAAGTATATAGGTTTGATAGGGAAAAATAAAACTATCTATTTACAGAGTATATGATTATTTAGAAAAACCCAAAGAAACAACAAAAATAAAACAACTAGAAACAAATTAGCAGATATAATAAGAAAAGAGGGCAGGCACAAGCTCATTTTACAGATCAATTGTTTTCCAATACATCAGCAACAAATAATTGAAATCTAAAAAAAAAAAAAAATTACATAATAATGGCCAAAATGATATACTTAATTATAAATGTAATTTATATGAAATATTCACCAAGGCAGATCATATTCTTAGCCATAAATACATATCAACTAAATTTTTAAAAATTGATATTGGACTTTATTAAAATTAAATCTTCTGCTCTGTGAAAGTCATTGTTAAGAGAACAAAAAAATAAGCCAATAGACTGGGAGAAGATATTGGTAAAACAAATATTTGATATAGGACTTAAATCTAAAATATACAAATAAACCTTAAAACTAAGCAATAAGAAAATAAACTAACCCAACTTAAAAATAGGCAAAATACATGAATGGACAATTTTGCCAAAAAGGTATACAGATGGCAAATAAGTATATGGAAAAATACTCAGTGTCTATTACCATTAGGGAATCTCAAATTAGGACAACAGTGAAAAACCACTACATACCTATGACAAAGAAAAAAAGAAAAAAATGCAAAACAAATTGCTGGCAAGTATACAGAGTAAAGGAACTCTCATATATGCTGGTGTGAATGAAAAATGGTATAGCCACTTTGGAAGACAGCTCAACAATTTGATACAAAATTAAATAGAGTTTTACTATATGACCCAATAATCATGCTCTTAGATTTGGAAATTTATAGCCATGCAAAAGCCTGCATGCATATGTTTTTAGTGGCTTTATTCACAATTGGTAAAAAGTGAAAGTAACCAAAATATCCTTATATAGCTGGAAGGATAAACAAGCTATGGTACATCTATACATTGAATTACTCTTCAGCAGTAAAAATAATGACCCAACAAATCTCCAAAATATACAGTATGATTTTTAAATGCATATTACTAAGTATAGAGAGCAAATTTAAACACTCCATACTACACAAACTGTATGATTTCAATTATATGACACTTATAAAAGGCAGAAATATAGGCATTCTGGAAGAATAGAAAATGAATTGGTGAAGCAAAGGGGATTTTTTTTTAGGATAGCAGAACTGTTCTGTTACTATAATCATGGATACATGAAACTAAGCATTTGTGAAAACCTATGTAATTTTACAACACAATAATAACCCTCATGTATGCAATTAAATACATAATTTAAAAGGACAGAAAAGCCCAGTAGACATAAAAAGTGAAAAGGATATTTCATCATATTACAATCTTACGAACAACCTCACTGAACGAGATGGGAGAAAAAAAAATTTGCTGACCTAAGAAACTATGGAAAGTAGTAGTCTGTAAGACTAAATCCAAATGGAACTGCATACAAGTATTGTCCTTCAGTTGATAAAGTCATTTTCCAAGGGAGTATGAATTCAATTCTGTTACCTCTGTAAGTGTATACTGGAATTGAAGAATTATATAAATGGATGGTGTAAACAAGGCATTTTGCTTTTAGACTCAGAGGGTACAGATAAGCCAGGTGTAGAGGCTAGAATGATCCTCTAGGGTAATGGGTTAGAGTTGGAGGCATCATTAAGAACTCAGATTTATCTTAATATAGATGCAGATGATCCCATATACAAATAATTACAGATAACTGTATATACCTGAGTTAGTATACACACACACATCTCTTTGCTTTGTCAGCAGGGAGGACCTAGAAATAATGACACTGCAAGAGCAAAGAGCACATCTAGCACTCAGATTTTGGTATTAATCCCATTCTCCAATAAAGGAATCAAGACTCTTTGGATAAATGGTTGTTTCTAAGTCTGGAGCAGAAAAGAAACAAGATAAGCCTGCAACATTTTGGAGTGCCTAAGAGTTAAGAAATACTAATAAACACACACGCAAAAACACACAGTGATGGGGATATTTTAAAGGGACACAAGAACCAACTGAAAAGATCTCTCCCAATGTGTAAAACTAGAGCAATTTGAGATAGATGGTAGATATATAAATAGACAGGCAGATTGAATAGTATTCAATTATAAGTATAAAGTATAAATTAAATATTCATGAGTCTGTATTGATACAAATAAATGATTGAATAAACAAATAAATAAGGGAGAAGATACAAAATTCCCCTGCAATAGAATTCCAAATAATTATTGTAGATACTTTATTCTCAAGGAGATTAAGGATAACTTTCCACACCTTAAAGTTAGAGTGAGCTATGCACAGCTTTTCTTCTAAATAGACAGTATGGAAAGTAAAGGGGAGAAAAAAAGAGCAACTTTTTTGAAACACTACTTCAGCCAGGTAATAAAAATTAGTATCAATTGTGATGTCACACTACTAGTGTGTTTTCTTTGTATGATGTGTTAAAATGATACTTCACCTCTGCAGTATTGCTTCCAAGAACACATAACCTTAATAAAACCATGCATAAAATGTCAGACGAATCCCAATAGAAGAATAATGTACACACATACAGACATCATTCTTCAAAACTGTCAAGGTTATCAAAAACAAGGGAAGTCTGAAAACTATCACTGCCAAGAGGAGCCTCTAGGGACCTGATATCTAAATAAAATATGGCTTTCTAGGTGTGATCCTAGAACAGAAAATATAAATAGGTAAAAACTAAGGAAATCTGAAATGAAATACAGATTTTAGTTAATGATAATTTACCAATATTGGTTAATAATTATAACAAAGATAACATACTACTCTCTAAAACCATTTAAGTTGAATTTCCTTAATTCAATGTGTTCAAATAGAAAGTCCTCAAAGAGTTATTTAAATAAGAGAATCATCACACTCCCAAATGCTAAGGTTCAAAATCTTAGGTATGACGTCTTCTCTCTCTTAGCCATTATTTCTCCTTGGTCACTAATATAAGTCTAATTTGCTATGTGAACTGTAAGTCTACACTTCCCTTTATATTTCCATTAATAACCACCAGTAAGCCCTTACCCTTCTCTCCAGAGATTTAAAATCAGAAACAGATTGAATTAAGCTCATGATGGTGCTATAGACCAAATGGTTTTGTCCCTCAAAATTTATATGTTAAAACCTTAATCCTCAATATGGTGGTATTAGGAGGTGGGGCCTTCAGTAGGTGATTAGGTCATAAGGCCCGCACCCTCATCAATGAGATTAGTACCCTTTTAAATGAGACGCTGAAGATTTCCTCCACTCCTTCCACCATATGAGGATCGAAGAAGTTGTCAGTCAGCAGTCTGGAAGAGGGCACTCACCCAAATTCAACCATGCTAGCATCCTGATCTCAGACTTCCAGTCTGAAGTGCAGTGAGAAATACTTTTCTGTTGCTTATAAGTCATTCAGTCTATGGTACTTTGTTATAGCAGCCTCAACTTACTAGACAGTTGGACATGTTGCCTAATATACTTAAGCTCCACAATCTTACATATAAAAATGAATAAAATGTACAGAGTATTGCTATAAAGATTAAATGAGTTGTCATATGTGAAGTATATGTACTCGTAGTCTATACATAAGGTTCCATTGTACCATTTTCTGTTCCATACAACTGGCTGAACTGTATACCATGACATTTTGAGGATGGCATAATCATTTACTATTTTTTTCTTCTATCCAGCATGATGACTTATATCTGGACTAATTTACATGAGGTTATGTTCCTATAATTGTCTGAAGTTGATATACCCCTTAGAGAAACATCATAGCTGATTAAGTCTAGATACGGACATTCTAGTCTATTTAATAAGAAAGTCTCATTTTGTACATAGTGAGGACAAATATATAGGTTACATAATTATCTAATCCAAAGAGATGATTGCTTTAGGACAGGAGTATCCTAGATATGATCTTTTTGCCAAAAAAAAAATGTTGTACACATAGTAATTAATAATAATAACAGTATCAACAGCAGTAATAGGGACAACTGGGCTAACTCTATGCCAGGCATAGGAAGAGTGATCCTATATCTTTACCACAATCCTTATGCCGAATCCCGTTAATGTATAACAAGCAAGAAAGTTAACAAAAGTCCTCCTTTGTTTACTCCTCAAAATGAATGATCATCATCATTTTTTGGTAAATATTCTATGCAAGCCAGATTTACAGGGTAATGTGTCTTTTCTGCTGCCTGCTCATATATCTTGGTTAAAGGCTGAGAAGCATGTGGGGGATTTTATGTACTAAACCAAGTGTTTCAGATAAGGCAAACTTCCATTTTCCTGCAGAAAGATGTCAAGGTGAATGCCTTCAAGTCAATTCAGTTAAATTCAATAGAAAATTCTTTTTCAGTGATTATATGAAAGACATTAGTGGAGATTAGAAGTGTTTGGATGGTGATGTCAATGATGTAGAAACAGAAATTAGACACGGTCTTTGCATTAATTTTACCCAAGAACCTGTCCATTATAGATTATGTTACCAAAACCTTGGATTGCCCTAGCCAAATTACATTATATTCCTTTTAAGGAGAAATGGGGAATTCTGAAAAATTGAATCTTAATTTTGATTCATAAACATAGCATTTAAAAAATTCCTTTTACCTTTGATCTGTCTTTCATTGCCTAATCCTTTTCAAATTGAATTGCTTTGAGCCTTGTTACATAGCTTTTTCTTAGGAAGGAGAAAAATCAAAATTAAAAAAAGAATATTAAATACATATAGGCATTATGTAGAGTCCAGTCAGACAGTATAAATATTTATTTCGCATCTCTTAGAATCCAATTCCTGGAGAGGTGAAGGCTACATATTCTATACTGGTATGAAGCTGGGATAAGACTAAGCTGTTTCATGACTTACTTTAGCACTGATCAAATTTAAGATATGTACCCTTATACCTGAGCATAACTAAAAGTTAAATGTTCTCATCAAAAATGCCTTTAAAATATGTATCATAAGCAAAAGATAAACTTCTTAGATTAGTCAAACTTTCTATCACTAAATATCTCATGGTCCCAACACAAGAACTCTTCTTTCTTCCAACCCTCACATTCCCTCAACTGTCTTTCAAACCTACTCCTCACTGTTTGCTGTATTTTTTGCTTGTTCAAATTCTAGTCCTTTCCTTCAGCAAAAATTCCTTTGTCTTTACCAATTTGAATCTATCATGTTGGTTTCCATTCTTTTAAACTCTCCCACTAGAATGTTCTTTATTGGACAGAGGAGTCAGAGAATTATAATAATTTAAATGTTGATCAGTTTCTCATATGCTATATTTAAACAAGTGTACAAGATGTCATTCTCCTGATTTTCCACAAGTACTCCAGCACCCACAGTGTGCAAGCTTTATGGAATCTGTATAGAGATTACAAGTTCAAATGTATGATCTTGTATAAAGATTGGGACCCTGGAATTTATCAGATCAGACTGGATTGGACTCACCCAGATAATCTAGTATAGTCTTCCTATTTTAAGCTCTATAATTTAATTACATCTTAAAGGTATTTTTAGCAAGTAAAGTAACATAGTTGCAGGTTTTAGCAATTTGGGCATGGACATCTTGGAACTTTGGCAGTTATGGAAGTAGGGCATTCACATACAACCAGAATCAAACTCTAGTATGTTCAGTAAGCAAATTCTTTATAACTGATAAAGTTCAGCAAGTAAAACCAGGGCACCACCTCGTTGATCGTTTTCACATCAATTACCAAGTCTAGATAATCAGTAGCAGTACTTTAATGAATGGACCCTAAACCATTTAAATGTTATAGTTTTTTGAAAAAAACATAATTCCTAATTGTGAAATAATTAGGAAATTTTGAATTACATCTAAGTGAGATGTTTATTTGCCTTATTTACACAGGAGCAGTTTAGATCATGGGATATCACCATTTAAACTCAGATATTTATATAAACTCAGCAATTTAAAGATGCATTGCTTGGGGGAGGGTGTAGCTCAAGGGGTAGAATGCATGCTTAGCATGCATGAGGTCCTGGGTTCAATCCCCAGTACCTCCTCCAAGAATAAATAAACATAATTTCCTCTCTCCCCACCCAAAAAACCAAAAGTACAATAAATAAATGAAAATAAATTTTAAAAATAAAAATACATTGCTTAAAATTATATATAATGTGTATTATTTAACAATGTTATGTGCTTTTATTGCTTTGATGGTATTTGATCTGATAAAACTGCATATTACTCTTTTTCAGAATTTGCCTTAACTAAAATCTCAAAAGAAAAAAAAGAAAAAAACCAGATTCTACTTTACCTTCAACAATAAGCCCTTTCTAATATAATCATGTAATTATTTGCAATCATTCAAATCCAATGCTAGCTTGGGTTGTTTCATTTAAAACCCTTAACAAGAAGACTGTTCAACTGACATCTGTTTTTAAACGTTTAATTTGTCATCTATTTTTAAATTTTTGAGTATCACATATCATAAAAGATAATTACCAAAGCAGTTTTAAAAATTGTAATTAGCATTTCATACTTATTCTACTCTAATATGAAGGCACTGTACCTGGTTTTTTAGCTGTGGCCTTATTAAGCACGGTTCAGCAGTAATATCTTTCTGAGTTACCATCTCAGGCAGTCAGTTTTGCTCCATTAACTCCAATATAGAAAGCAAATTCTGAAAATAGAAGATAAAATAATTTTAGGTATATCAACTAAACCTTTTGAATTTTTCATTGTAATCTCAAGAAACATTTTGAACCAAACTATTTAATATTAAACCTCAAAGAAAGAACATTAATGTTAATTTTCAACATCCACATCAGTGGAGAAGATTCTTGTCTCTGTTACTTAATATGGGCTATTAATCTGTTTGGAACTATGGCTTGTCCTTCCCCCAAATACTAAACATGATTAAAGTATAACATTCAGGGATTATTGCAACATCCTCAATTTAGTGGAGGTGAGTAAAGAATAGCTTGAGGTAAACCTACTCCTCACATTCTTGTTTATAGATTTCAAAGGAGCAAAAACAGGTACAGATATTATCTAAAATGTGATCTCTACAAACTTGTAAATTAACCAGAAAATGTTATAAGTAGCTCTTATGTGAGAGGTTCTGATGAAGCCTGTCAGGGAATACAGAAATGAATTTTATATGGACTCTGGTCCTACTCTTTCATGGGTCTGGTGTTCACGACAGTAGCTAGCAAGAGTAAAGAAATAGAAATACTCACACGTATCTCTTTCAGCTTTGTACTTCTTATGTATCAATTTAGCCAGTTTCCTTGAATTAAGCCTATTCTCCCTACCTCCCAAATATCATTGGAAAACTTTAGCCCTCACTCCTCACATCCTGTATTCAGAATCTTTCCGAAATTTTCCACTTATTAACATTAAGAGTCTAGGTATTCTAAACAGCCATCCTGTCATTAAGTCCTTAGAGTGTTTTAAAGTTTTCTCTCTATTGCTTGCTGAAAAGTGTGTTAGCAATTATGCTCACGGGCATAAAAGACAATGCTGCTGCTCACAGTAGCAAATGGAGAAGTCACAATGCATCAGATTTCTAAATCAGACTCCACCCATACATCAGTGTATTAAATGTCAAGCTTTACTAATAATTTTCAAGGATACAAAAATTGTGTGGCACAAATGAAATAGGCAAGTCCAGGATACCCCTCCTCCCCACATAGACCACAGTTTTGCTTCTTCCTACTCTCATTGAGCAACTCTGGCCTGGGTTAGCAGATGGAGTTTCTGAACAAGATATGTAGTCATCTTATTTCCACAGAAGCCATTTAGATCAATGAACATCAACATTTTAAACTCAGATATTTCCTATGATTTCTACGATATTTTCCAGAGATTCATGTCCCGTAAGTTCTTAGATTTTAGGTTTTTTACATTAAGTAATTTCAGACAACCAGGTCTATTCTTTTGAAAGCCTATCTACACATAGAGACTATCTTCCTAGCAAAAAGCATTTGGTTATTCATCAGGAAGTCTTTCATAAACATAAACATGACTACAAAAATACCTGACAGGTTTAACCGTCTTATTTTTTTTCACGCGTCTCATCCCTAGAATTTCAGAACAAATTTTTAACCATTTTATCACCCCCTTTTTTAAAAAAGTATTTTCCCAATTTTCCATTAAGACAAACAAAAACAAAACAAGATAGTAAATGTTCTTAAAAGATTCCAGTTTGTTTTTCTCCCATTCTATGCAATGCAATTTTGACCGCATTTTCCTATGGAAATTAACTGAATGTTTTATCTCTGTGTACTCCTAATACGTAATATCCTTCTGACTTTAAGTGCCCTAGGGAGAATAAATACTTGTGATATATGACTCTGATAAAATATTTTTTCAATATTTAATAAACCATTTGTTGATTTACTTCCTATGTCTAAGCATCAAACATTATCCTTATCTCTACCAACAGGTACAATTCTTTTAAATAACTTTGATTCTTCTATGAAATGCTTATTTCACTTAGCATAATATCCTCCAGGTTCAATCATACTGTTGCGTACGGCAGGGCTTTCTTCTTTTTCAAGGGTGAATAATATTCCATTGAATGCACATACATTTTCTTTATGCAGTCATCTGATGGATATTTACAATGTTTTCATATCTTGCCTATTGTGAATTATGCTGTAATGAATATGGGAGGGATATCTTTTCAGATTCTGATTTCATTTATTTTAGATATCTACCCAGAGATGGGATTTCTGTATCATATGGTAGTTTTATTTTTAATTTTTGAGGAACTGCCAGGCTGTTTTCCATATTGGCTGCCACAATTTTAGATTCATCACCACCAATGTCCAAAGGTTCCAGTTTGGGCTTATTATTTTTTTATATTAGCCATCCAAACAGGTGTGAAGTGATATTTCATTGTGGTTTTGATTTGCATTTCCCTGATGATTAGTGATGTTGAGAATCTTTTCATGTACCATCTTCACATGTTGGTAATTTGTATGACTTCTTTGGAGAAATGTATATTCAAGACTTTTGTCTATTTTTGATAGGATTTTAGGGGTTTTTTTGCTCTTGAGTTACAGGAGTTCCTTATATGTTTTTAGATATGAATCCCTTATAAGATATATGGTTTGCAAATATTTTCTACCATTCTGTAGATGGCCTTTTCACTCTGTAATTGTTTTCTTTGCTATGCAGAAGCTGTTTAGTTTGATATATTTAGTTTGATATAGTCATGATTGTTTAGTTTTGCTTTTGTTGTTTGTGCTTTTTGTAATATCCAAGCAATAATTGCAAAGTCTAAGGTATGAAGCTTTTTCCTACATTTTTTTCTAGGAGTTTTAGTTTCAGGTCTTATGATTAAATCTTTAATCTATTTTGTGTTTGGTGTAAGATAAGGGTCCACTTTGATTCTTTTGCATGTAAATATCAGTTTTCCCAACACTATTTGTTGAAGAGACTATTTTTTCCCCATTATGTATTCTTAGCACTATTATAGAAGATCAGTTGATCATAACCACTTATAAAAAGTATCTAAAATTGTTACATTCAAAGAAACAGAGAATAAAATAGTGGCAGCCAAGGGCTGGGAAGAGTATGATATGGGGAGTTGCTGTTCAGAAGTTATAGTTACACAAGATGAAAAAATTCTGGACATCTGCTATACACATAGTTAACAATAGTGTATTTTTTACAATATGTCAACCTAAAAATTTATTAAGACAGTAGAACTCATGTGTTCTTACCACATAAAAAATGTAAAAATAATTAAATTTGGTTCTGTACAGTTGAATGTGTTAATTTTAGCAATATATTATATCTCAATTCTAGCTCCTCTTTAAGACTTTTTCTCCATATACTAAAAAAAATTTAAAGCATAATTTTCTCTTTAGTTGAGATAGGACATTACTACTGAAAGAATACCCAGTGGCTGTATGCATGTTAATTTACACAGTATGCAGAAATTCACTTACTCCCTTACCAAGCAATTCATTAAGTGGAATTATAATCTGCCTCTATTAAGGCAGGTAAAATTTTCATGCCAGTGGGCATTTAAATTCTTATCAGTTGGTACTTATTCCTCTGGTGTTCTGTTATTCAAACTTCAAACCTATGATAGCCATTTTTAAACGTCACACTATAAAGATACACTAGGAAAACTCTTTCATTTATAACTCTTTAGTGAATATACCTTTGAATTCATAATAGGTTGTATTTGGATACAGATTTGATCCAAAGTATACCTAGTGATTGATTTTTTACCTGTATGTAACCACTCAGTAAATTGTAATTATTCTTAAGACCCAATATTTAAAGATTATTCAGTCAACTTGTTTGTTTAAAACAGTATTTTATAGGCTGTTATAATTTTAAAGTAAGATGTCCTAGAATCTCTTATCAATCTTCATACTCTTGCCTGGGGATACATCATACCAAAAAAAATGTAGAAAAAAATTTTAAGTCATATTCTTAAACCTTGTCAATTGTTACAAAGCGTTGAAGATTTATACACACAAACACAAATAATGTTTCAGCAGTCCCTCATTGTTTTTCAAACAGTACTAAGTGACAGAAAGTAGTAGATTGTTACTTTTCTTTTTGGTGCCTAAATAGGCATTTAAAGAAAATCTCATTATGCCTAAAGATCAAATCTACTAAGTTGTCATCTTCTTAATGTAACAATATGCAGAAACTAGGAAGACATATGGACACAATTAATTATCTAAATGTTTAAAGAAAATTAGACATCCAGGACAACTGTAAAATTATGACATTATATTGACAAAATTAAGTGTTTGAAAAAGAAGAAAATTAATAGACTGGATAGTGGTTTTCTTGCCCAAATGTTACAATTATGCTGTCTTTTATTTCTAAGTTTTTAAATTTATGTGGAATTATGTAATTAGAATGGTCTCACATTGTTTTATTTATATAAATTTTCATTTCTATAAAATATGGCTTTTTGGTTCGTTTACCAGGAAATAACTTTTATTTAAATAATCTTTTTATTACAGAGAAGTACAGCATTATTCTTACTTTTATATTTAATGTTATTTTATTTTTTAGAAAGTCAGGTGTTAGTGAAAAAGGGTATGAGCTTTGGATTAAATTTAAAATATATTCATTTCTTACTTTTTAATTTAATGTTTGATTTGTTAGTGCTGTATTTATTTTAGTTATTTTTCGCCATCTTCAGTGACTATATATATATATATATATATATATATATATATATACACACATACATATTTGACAGGAATTATGGTCAAATGTGATTACACTGTAATGTATAATAGCTAAAAGACTGTAATATTTTCGGTTATCAATAAGTGATAATATTCTTTTTATTAAGTATTGTTGAGCTAGCATGTACTATTTGGAATAAATGTTTCCTAATATTTGTAGAAAGGATAATTGATAGACATAATAATTATTTTAAAATCAAAAACTATTTTGAAAAGCAATTAAATCTGTCTTCTCTCTCAAATTCTAATTTTCACTGATAAATATATTCAATCACATATTATCATTCCATGATAAATAGCATATATACAAGAACACATGGATACATATTAGATACACTGTATAAGCCATTTGTATTGCTCTTTATTAAATGGGTGCAACTATATACCCTTGGTTGAAATCTTAGGCAAGATTCATAAATTTTATGTGCACTTATAAGTAACAGTTCTATTTTCAATTTCTGTTATAAAAGTTGAATCACAAAGAGAAACTCAATCAATAATTAAAATGTACAAGATATCCATCAAGATCTGAGGTTGATTTAATATTCTATTATCTCCTCCAGTGTTAGCCTGCTTCAGGTTAGAAGACACCACAGAGAAAGTAGAACTTGTTATTTCTCCTTCATTCCCACAGTATGTCTACTTGCCAGAGAGTTTTTTATACCTCCACATCTGGGATGGGAGGAACAGAGGAGTGCTAAGATTTTAATTGCATCAGTTCCTCCCTTCATAGTCTGACCTTGTATTCCCTGGGACTTAAGTTTTTTAGCAACCATTAGAGATTCCTGATGCGATGACTCTCCAACTGAGATTACTTTACCCCAGTTAACTCTATTGCTGGTAATTGCTTACAGCTCATTCCTCACATCCACCATTCTCTCAGCTTTTTGCTGCTGGAATTGCTCCTTATACTTTTGGTGAATACATCTGACAGGATTCAACATGTTCTGATCTCAGTCCTTTCTCCTGTGCAGTACACATCTTGTCCATGGAGCAGGGCAGTGGAGTTCAGGGAGCAGAAAGATTAAAAACAATCATAGGCATACCTCAGAGATATTGTAGGTTCAATTCCAGACCACCACAATAAAGGGAATATTGCAAGAAAGCAAGTCACTCAAATTTTGTTTTGGTTTCTCAGGGCATATAAAAGTTATGTTTACACTATTCTGGAGTTTGTTAAGTAAATGCAATAGTATTATATCTAAAAAAATAATGTACATACCTTAATTTAAAAATATTTTGTTGCTAAAAATACTAACCATCATCCGAACCTTCAGCAAGTTGTAATCTTTTTCCAATAGTAACATCAAAGACCACTGATCATAGATCACCGTAATGAATATAATAATCATGAAAAAGTGTGAAATTTTGTAAAAATTATCATGTGACACAGAGACATGAAGTGAACAAATGCTGTTGGAAAAACAGTGCTGATAGACTTGTTCCACGCAGGGATGCCACAAACCTTCAATTTGTTTTTAAAAAAATCTGCAAAGCACAATAAAGCCAAGTACAATAAAACAAGGTATGCCTGTATCCCTGCTTTGGAAAACTCAGGAAAGCCCAGAGCACTTCTTTCTATCTTATTTCCATAGCTGAACTTTCTCAGGTTTGAGTTCAGCACAAATACTCTGTTTCTCAACCATGGGAATGTATTTCAAAGCACTTTGAAAGTCTTTCTTACCAGAATAGAGATGAGGAATTAGCACACCCACTCCTCCCTCCATGTGGCACTATAAACATAACAAGGCAAGGCAATAGCTACTTCCAATATTCCCTTCCCTTTCCTCCACTAGAGGCTTCTTTTTCTCAAGGTGATGAATGGAATCAAGAGACTGGGATTTCAAAATGTAGAATAGATGGACGGGATTATACTGTATAGCACAGGAAAATAAACACAAGATATTATGGTAGCTCCCGGAGAAGAAAATGTGACAATGAATATATATATGTTCATGTATGACTGAAAAATTATGCTCTACACTGGAATTTGACATAGCATTGTAAAATGATTATAAGTCAATAAAAAATGTTAAAAAAAAATGAGTCCAGAGAGTGAGTTCTCAGACATTTCCATTCTGCAAACAGTGATCTGGCTTTGGACTTTTACATTTTTTAGTATCTTGGTGTCTACTGATGAAATTCAGTGTTAATACTCTTTACACATCTATGCATCATCAGCTGGGACTGCTTATACAGAGTTTCATATGTTGCTGTATTTCGTTAAAAATAAGGTGTAAGTTTTCCGTATTAGCACATACAGATCTTCACCTTTGTTTATAACAGCTGTAGACTTTTTATTATATGACTATGTATTTACTCTGTCCCCTCCTAATTATAGTTTATCTTCTTTCAAATTACAGATCATGAAAAAATACTGCTTTGCATATTTTATGTATAAACTCTCAGTGTTCTGCTTTGCATATTTTATGTATAAACCCTCAGTGTTCTAGGTTAATTTCCTAGAACTAGAATCAGTGGGTCAAGAATTAATGTATGATAAAATATTGATAAATATTTGATATCCTTCCATACTGTATATCATCAAATTATACAAACACTGGCAATATAGGCCAGTGCTGAATTCCCTACATCATAACCCAGACTGTGTGTCATCAAATTGTGTAGCCTTGTCAATCTGGTAAATGATTTCAGTATCAAGAATTGTTCTTTAACTTGAATTCCCTGTATCATAAGTAAATTTGAAGATATTTTTGTGGTTTTTAAAGCATTTTAGAAATGTTAGTAAAGTATTGGCCCACGTACATTGAACATTTAATTTTTCCCAATCCATTTTTATAAATTTTCTTATGCTAAGTAAGAATCTTTATTATATTAAAAAGATAAAGTGTTCTCATATGCATTGTCAATATTTTTCTCAATATGGTTTCTACTTTTGGCTTTATTTATCATATGATTTTTCCTTGTATATATGTCAAATTTATTGCTATGGGTTTAATCCTTACCTTAGCTAGAATATCAGAACTACAAAACAATATTTAAATAAATAATATGTGCACATAATAAATAGGTATAATGTATAAATATTAAATTGTATATCTAGATAAGCATATATTTTTAAATACTCAGAGTACTCCAAAAAGGATAAAAATTGTATAAAACATTCCATAAAGGCTTAGCTTTTTTCTTTTCACCAGATGGCTAGCCTGTTGGGATTAATATCATTTAGTTTAATTGGTTTGTAACATATTTAATAATCTTAATATATTTAAGGATTTTGTAATATAGTACTATCTGTAGGGCAAGATCTCCTTATGTTGCTTTTTTTTTTTTGGATTTTCCATACAATCTGTTTTTATGTTCCATATTTATTTATACACATTAAATTTAAGAAGAGTTAGCTAATCAACTTTGTTCTTTTTAACTCCTATTTTTTTAAAATGGTTTTTTCTCTCTCTTTTTTTTTATGAGGGGGAGGTAATTGGGTTTATTTTTTATATTTGGAGGAGGTACTGGGGATTAAACCTAGGACTTTGTGCATCTCTACCTCTTGTGCTATATCCTCCCCCTCTAGCTAATCAACTTTGAAAAGGTTAGCCTGCTTAATATTTTTATGGGAATCACTCATTTTAAACATATTCAAGAAAAAAAAAACCTTATTAGATGGAGATTTTCTATCAGAGGATAATAATGCTGTTACATGAAGGAAGATAAAGACTGATATAAATGTTGGTTTTAGCAATATCCTTTAATAGGAGCCCCATGAAATGAAATGGATCAGAGACAAAGGTGACAAAGAGAGAACTGCTACTTTTTCTTCCTTTGGTCTTTCAATATACTTATGCAATAAACTTATGTAAAAATGAGTATGCATTTTAAAAAGATTACGTGTGTGTGTCTGCATGCAGTCACTTAGAATGATAGATGCTAATGCAGAATATTATTAGCTAGAAGCTTGGTTACAATGCATGGGAAATTAGTGAACATATACAAACATACATACATATATACTCAATATACATATACACACTAATGTTTTTATTAAGTACATATGAATGTATGTATGTTTTACCTAATTTTCTGTGGAGTGCAACCAAAACTGCAGGCTATTTATTATCTATCATCTGTTGATAGATCAGACTTTGGTGATTCAGATGAGTAACTGTAATAGGAATACAATAACAAGAATGAAAAGAAAACCTTGTGGGTGATATAGAAACAAGTTTTGCTGAGTTATGTTACAAGGGAACTAATATAAAATATGTTCGGTTTAATTAGGAAAAGGAAACCTTCCTAATTCTCCATTTTGCTATTAACAAAGAAATGCAAAATAATAGACAATTTTTGTTAGGTTAGTATTTTGGTAATCTTTGGGTTTGGAGGGTGAAATTCATAAAGGTCATGCTTAAGGAGCACTGGTAGGTCTCTGTTGTATTACCACAGACTTTTTTGTGAGGGCATTAACAAGGTGAGAGAAATTTCTTCAATTAACAGATGAAGGATATGGAAGAGGGGAAATGGAGAGAGATGTGTGTTATCAAGAGATTTGGAAGGTGAAGAACTAGACAACTGAATGGGAAATTGGTATATTTTAAAATGTTAGTATGTAGTGTGAGTGTTCTTGTTCTTGTAAAATTTGTACTTCTACCTAAATCTTTCCGAAATTTTAGAGATATATTAAAAAGTGAGAAGTCTTCTTAGAAGGTGATAAAAGGGCATGAATAGAGACCTGGCTTTAAGGTACAGGCACCCACTAGGACATAAAACCTTTTCTATCTCATTTACAGTTTTATGTGTTTCATTTAATAAAGCTTATTTATGACCACATAGTAAGGGATATAGAAAAAACATAGTAAAGTATTGATAAATGTATATTGCATGAATGGCTGAATTAATCAATGAGCTAGCTGGTAAATATGTTTGTGTTATTAAAGTAAAGATGGGCAAGGATATGAATACAGAAAAGTTATTTTTAAATCATGTGGCTTGCGAACTGTAGATTTTTCTGTGATGATGTTCATGGAGTGAAGTATGGTTATTTAAATGAAAACTGTCAAATCCAAAACAGTCTTCTAGCTGTATGGATAGGGGAGGAAACTTCAGCAATTAGAGGAAAGAAACTGGATACAAAGTTTGGTATTGTAACATTTTAATGTAAACCTGGTCACAGGCTTGGGTTGGTATCCCCAACATATTCATGACAATACTCAGAGACCCTATAAAATTACTTCTGGGATTCTGAGATAGTACATTTATCATTCTTAGCCAAAATACTGTCAGGATTGTTTCTACAATCACTGGGTGAACTATATTATCTGTTAGCTCATGATATAAAGTTATTGCCTTTTTAGGATTTGAAAGCCTAGATTTAAGGGCCAGATGGGACTTATTTGTCACAAAGCAAGTTAAAAAAAAGAAATGTGGAGAAAGGATAATCCTCCAGTTTATATTCATTTACCTCTATAGCTCAGTCTTAAGCTATCACATCTGCTATTACCCTAACACCTTTGTTTGTTTTAAATCCCAGAGAGCACTTATACATCTGTGGATTATTTATACATTTATTTTTATTTTGAAACAGATGTGCAGATAAAAAATAGAGCTGTTAAGGAAGATTTTTATTGTTAGCAAAAAGCAATAGAACCCGCTATATCTCAAATAAACAGCAGAAATAGAATGTTTCTGCTGTGTTGTTCTTTTAGAAGTATATTTTCTTTTCCAAAGACCCACATGTGTTCTAATATGGGTATGTACGAATTGATTCATGAGCCATTACAAATATATGCCAACCATTTTAATTTTATATCATTTATATACAATAAAAATACAGATTACTTAAGCATGCACTTACCCATGTACTCTCTACCCAGATCAAGGTATAGAACATTATCAACAACCCTGAAGCATCACCTCTCAATCAGTAATCACAAAATATTAACTACTATTCTAGCTTCCATCATCATAGAATAATTTTGCCTGAATTTGACCTATATAAAAATAGAATTAAAGAATGTAAAACTCTATTGTTCATAGCTTCCTTTTCTTAATATTGTATCTATGGGATTCATCCCCTTTGTTGTGTATTTCATACATTTTCATTGTGGTGTAATATTCCATTGTGTTGATAACTCACAGTTTATTAATATATGTATCCAGTAGTTATCAGACATCTTTGTTTCAGGTTTTGGATATTATGAATAAAATTGCTATGGACACTATTTTGTTTGGTTTTTGGAGGATGTCAGAATTCCCTTTTGTTAAAAATGTACTCAGATGTGAAATTGCTCAGTCATAGGTTATATATACATTCTAACTTTAGTACATACTTCAAAAGTTTTCTAAAGAGACTGCACTAATTTAAAGTCTCACCAGTGTGTGTTTGAGTTTCTTCACAACTCTCTTGCTGTGATCAGTCCTTGCAGTCATATCCATTCCAATGAAAGCATAGTGTATTTCAGTGTGCTTTTGATTAACATTTTCCTGATAACTAATAAAATTGAGGTATTCAAAAATACTTATCAACCATTTGCCAGTCTCCTTTATGAAACAGCTAATCAATTTTTCAGCTCTTTTGAGTTCTTTGTCAAAATAAAGTATTGCAAATAACTTCTCCAAGTCAGAGGTATGAATTTTTACTAATGTATATTTATTTATATAATTTTAAAGATAACTTTAACAAATTTAGAGTTTTCTCATTTATTCATAATTTTTGAGTGTGTCACAACATGAAATTTATGGTGCTTTTTTAATCAGTTTTTATCAATTGTTTTTTATATAGTATTTTTTCTAAGGAATATGATTTTTCTAACATCTGTTTTGTCTCACTTAAAAATTCTTTTCTTATAAACAGAATATATATAATTAGATTTTGTAAGATTTTATATAGGTATCTATGTATTTATATACATGTGTACATATATTCTAGTATAAATATATTTATTTACAAACATATACACACATACTCTAATCTGACAATGTCTGACTTTTGATTGCAGTATTCAGTTCATAAATATTTAGTGTAATTACCAATATATTTATGTGCAAGATGAATCGCTATGTTTTCCTATTTATACCATCTTGTCTTTGTTCCTTTGCCTCAGCTATTGTCTTCTTTGGATTAACCATATGCTGTCTTTTTTTTCTTCCTTTTTTTTTTTTTTTTTTTTTGCTCATTCATTATCTTGCTGTTATACAGTGTTTTATGACCAATATATTTTAGCCAAAAAAAGAGTTGAGGGAAATTTTCTTGAGCTGACCCAAAATAAGAAATTTTAAAAACATAGTAGTTCATCTAGACAAAATGTGATCATTGAAGGAAGCACATAATTGCAGGGGGAAAGGAATATCACTGGAAAGTGTAAACATTCAGATAAAGAAATATTTGTATTAATTTTAAAGTGCTAATAATACTGTCACATACAATTAAATAAGTGACAATAATAGTACAATAATAATAATGTTTTGTGGAAATAAATATGTGACAATATTTCAAAAAGCTTAAGGGCTTAAAAATCAGTATAAATTTCTGCATTGTTCAGGATGAGGCAAATATATCAACATAAGATACAATGTAATATAATAAGGATCATATTATAATTTCTAATGTTAGGGGCAATGTTTGTATGTTTTACATTTACAATTTTTAGAACTTTGTGAATATGTGATTTTTATCTTCTATCAGTTCTGGAAGATCCTAGGCTGACATTTGTTCAAATATTGTTTTGCTATTATTCTTTTCCTTCCTTTCCCAGCACTCTAATTACCTAGATTAAAACACTTTTGCTATATCTAATTTGTCAAATAAATTGTTTTCCATACATTCCATACTTTTCCCTTCTCTGTGCTTCAGGGGGAGCAAATATCAAGGAATATAGTCCCCTGATCTGTTGCCAGTTGACTAAGTATGCTTTCAGCTATATCTAAACTGCTATTTAAAAAAAATAAACTTCATCGAGGTATATTTTATATATAACAGAATGCATAGTTTTCAGGCTTGTAGTTTTGATGAGTTAATTTTGGTATACAGAAACATCTGATTTTTGTGTAGTTATATTATACCCTAAAATTCTGATGAATTCATTTATTAGTTCTAATAACTTTCCTGTAGATTCTTGTGGATTTTCTATGTATGTAGAACCTTGTCTTTTATGAATAGAGATAGTTTTACCTCTTCATTTCTAATTTGGATGCATTTAATATCTTTTTATTGTCCAATTGCTCTGGCTGGAATTCCCCATACAACCTTGAATAGAAGTGGCGAACGCAAGCATCATTATAGTGTTCCTAATCTTAGGGGGAAATGTTTCAGTCTTTCACCATTGATTATAATGCTAGCTGTTGGTTTTTCATAAATGTCCCTTATCATGTTGACAAATTTCCCTTCTACTCTTAGTATTCTGAGAATTTTTATCATAAAAGGGTATTGGATTTTTTCAAATGCCTTTTATGTGTCAACTGAGATGAATGTGTCCTTTTTTTTTTTTCCTTAATTCTATTAATGTGATATATTATGTGCACTGTGTTAAACAACTCTTTATTCCTTGGATAAATCCCAGTTGGTCATGGTATATAATAATATTCTTACTGTCCTGTTGGATTTGATTATTAGTACTTTGTCAAGAATTTTTGCATCTAAATTCATAATGATTATTGGTCTGTAATTTTATTTTCTTTTGATGTCTTTATCTAGCTTTGCTATTAGGATAACACTGGCCTCATAGAAAGAGTCAAAGTGTTCCCCCTTCTTCAGTTTTTTAAAAGTTTGATAAAGAGCAGGTGAACCACTCTAGTGAAATTTTCTCTCCATTTATTTTACTTTTTAACTGCAGAAATTCTATTTAGTTCTGTTTAAATAATCTGTATCTATTTATTCATCTTTTTTTCTTGCATTATTTCTAATTTTTCTATAGCCATTTGTCCATGGTTTCCTTTAGCTCTTTGAGTGTAATTAAAGTAATTAACTTAACGTCTTTGTCTAGTAAATCCAATGCTTGATTTTCTTAGACGATAGTTTTTGTTCATTTATCTTTTTCCTACGAATGAGTTATACTTTCATATAACTTTGTATTCTTTGTGATGTTTTTGTTGAAAACTGAGTATTTGAACAGTACAATATAGTAACTATAGATATCAGATTCTTCCCCTTCCCCAGAGTTTGCTGTTCTTGGTTGTCAAAGGCTGCAATCATGTTTGTTTAGTTACTTTCCCCAAATTATTTTTTCAAAGATATGTTTCTTGTCCTTGTGGTCACTCAAGTCTTTGCTCTTTAGCTTTTATTCAGATAGTGTTTTAACAAAGATTCTCTTGAATGCCAGGAGCATTTTTAAACTGTCTTTTTCTTTATTCAGTGTTTTCTTGGTGCTATCAACCTTCGACCTTTTCTAGAATTCCAACAAGGTTGGCTCTGACAGATTCTGCTTGTTTTTCAATGTTTCTGTGGAGGGACGGGAGCTTGGAGCTGCCTACTTTGCCATTTTCTTGAGATCTTTGCCTTATTTTTACCTTGGATGCAGTATGTTATATTTAAGTTATAATTTTTAAAGTTTCAGAAAATATTGTTTTCACTGCAAGTTTTTTTTACCTGAAATCACAGAGTTAACTTATTAATAGTCAGTTTCGGATTCTATTTCTGCTGATGTATTTCCATTTACCCTACTCTAGGCTCTTATGGTATCTAATTGAAAGCCCAGGGTGTTTATCGGGCCCCTCCACCTTAGTAGACCTTGAATTTCAATGTCTGTCATCCTAATATCACATTGTTGATGAATTCTCTGCTAAGTTTTAAATATTCCTGTTTAATATCTATTTAAAATAGAGAAATAGATATTAAATAAATATCTACTTAAATAAATAATTTATTTAAATAAATAAATAGATATTAAATAAACATTAAATAAATAAAAAATATTTTAAATGTCTATTTAAAATAGAGATAAAATAACATTGAACATTACAATATAGTAACTATAGAAATCAGATTCTTCCCCTTCCCCAGGGTTTTTATTTCTTTTCTTGGAGTCCCTTTCTGTGCATTTGCAGCTTAGGAAATGGCTAAACCCTTTGAGGGCAGTGACACATATTTTCAGGCATGTTGTGTAAGGCAGCTCCTTTGTGGTTCTTCCTTTCTAAGGTTTTGTCTCTCAAGTTCCTGTAAAGTTACAAACTCAAATTCCAACTCTGTCTCCTGCTAGAACTCTAGTCCCAGATAGAGTTTGCTGCTTGCTTGGACTGTAGTCTGTAAACTGTTAAATACTCCCTGAGAAAAACCTGGTTACAATGTGGAACTTTCCATAATGTATATTCCTTCTCTCAGGAGCCATAGCCCTTTACGTCATAACTTGTTTAATTGATTTCTCAGGTCTATGAATAATTGTTTTCTGTATCTTTTCCAGATTTTAATATTTTTTGGAATGGCTTGTATTATTCAAGTTACTTCCCTCACCCTTAGTGTTTAGTCATCTCTGAAGAGTTTTTTAATTCACCCACGTCCTGAGGCAATATCAACTGTGTTCTTGAAGTGTGTCAAGTTTTGCCAGTAACTGTTTCCTCTAGCAGGAGCCTTTCACAGGTATAAGATTCACATTTTTGGTCTCCTGTTTGGTTCCAAGATGAGCAAATGCCTCCTAGGAAAAAGTGACTGCAAATATTACCACTTTCAACTTCTTCTCTCTCTGGCGTATAGCTCGCAGTTCTCCTGCCTTGGAACCTTTTACTGAATTCAGGTACATAAATTCTTCAGTTGTCCTCAGTAAGAGCAATGGCCTGAAGCTGGCTACTCCAACTCACTTGGGAGTAGAACATTGATACATGTATTTTAAATGGTAAAATCAAGTATCTTGCAGCATTATTGTTAATGGGAATTCTAGGGAATGACGAGGTCAATTCTGGAATGCAGATAAATTATATTATTCCTACACTTATTAACTATGTAAATTTTAAATCTACCACAAATATGAAGTACATGGATACGTTTTCCAATTTTTCATATGTATCTGTTTCACTCTTTTCTTAAAGTTTTATTTAAAAGTATTTTCATTAGATCTTTTCAGTCAATAAATTTTCCAGAATCTTTTAACAACCATCTATATATACACACAAATGCTTTGAAAAGTCACATAGTGCATATGTATAAGAACATCACCAATTTCCACCTTTTCCTTACTACCCATCTAATAATTTTCCAATGTGCCCTAAGAATTTCAAAATCAGTCATTACTTTTTTCCTTTTACTGAAATCTGAATCACTTCTAGGACAATGGTTCCCTGAAAACTTCCCTTTGATAATGTATTCTCTGTCTTACCCTTACTGCCACTCCCCCATCCCACCCTTTTTTTAGACCATCCTCCCTCTGCTCTCTATAATAACTTGTTGGTATTAACTCTTACTTAGTCTTTTTGAATTATCACCCCTTCATATTGCAGCCAGTTATAAAACTTTCTCCCATCACCTTTCTCATCCCATAAAGATTTTAGCTCCTGTCTTGCCATCATTCTTCCCAATACTACTGTTTACACATTCCTAGAGATTTCAAAATGTATCTAGACAATTCTTCAAATATTCTGGTCTCATCAAGACTTGGCTTCTTCTCCTCTGTGATTCCAATGTCCACCATACCTTAGGTCCTTACTTCCTTGATCATGTATACTGACTTTGCCATTTTCAAAAATGTCAAACCTATAATCTCTACTGTCAGTTGTTACTCAATTTCCTGCTTATTTTTTGCTAATACTAGCACAAGTAATTTTTGGTCTCCACAGATACTACAATCTATTGATATTCTTACTCTCTGACCTTCATTATCCTGTGTTCTCATTTTTCTCCTTATCCAGCATAAATCCCATGGTCCCTCAATATATTTAATTCCTTCTATCAACTTGCACCTTCATTTTTCCATTCTCAACTTATTTTGTTTTACTGGAAAGAACTGTAAACCTGGTTAAATCCCACTCTTTTCCAAATAATGAGCCTATTCCAGAGTAGCTGTATCTGACTACAGAAAACCAAACAGTCATGCTGATTGATCTTTTTTTAAAATCATTACTACAAAACACAACTGGCTATTAGTTTTTCTATCTCTAAGGCTGTTAACCTAGACTGCTATTTATTATCATATCCTCTCTATTCAAATCTACAGTAGTGTTTCTAACATCCCCACCTTTAGTTAATACCTTTGTTTTACATACATGGAGAAAATAGAAACAATTAGAATAAAAATCCATAAACTATAAATCTGCCATGTATGCAGCTATGTGCATCTTTGTTCATTTACTCCACTTTCTCCTATTATTTTCTCCTATATTAGGCCAACTTTCTCCTTTTGCACTCCAGCATTTCTCTACTCTCTATCTCCTTCAAAATTTTTTCCTCTCATTTATTTTCATCAGTAGACAAACCTGATGGCATTTCATTAATCTTGAACAAAACATAACTAAAATAACAACAAAAAATTTCCTGACTCACTTCTCTTTAGCCAACTCTCTATTTATTTGTTCATCTTGAAAAATCCAGTTTCCTCAAAAGAAATACAAGTTCTTTAGGTATTTTAGCTGAGTCTAACTCTTTCCTTCAGTTCACTAGTATTCCATTCTAGGAAGGTTTTACTTGTAATATTCCATGAAAATTACTCTTGTATAAAACATCAATGACCTTTGTGTTGTGAAATCCAGTGGTTAGTCCTAGGGCTTATCATACTTGACTTATTTGGAATATTTGGCACAATCTCTCTCTCACACATTTCTCTTATCCTTTTCTCTTTTTCCTCTATTTGAACATTTCCTTTATTTGACTTTACTCTCACTGACCACTTCTTAGCTTTATTTTCTGCCTTTCTTCTTATCTGCAGAAAATAAAATTTTAGAGTGTCTCAGGGATTAGTCCCCAAACTTTTATCTTTGTCACTTGATACAATGTCTTTTTGGTGATCTCATCCAAGTTCGTGGTTTTTAATGTCTACCATGGATATTTCTGAACATGTATCCCCAGTCTGGACCTCTTACTTGAAAGCTGAGCTTATATAATAGCTCTTGGATTACTGAAATCCTGATATGCCCTCCTAAATGGTATCTTTCACTGTTTCATTTTTGCTTTTCCCCTCATCTAAGTACAAGGTAAATCTACCCTGCCAAGTATTCAGGCCAAAATTGAAAGATATCCTTTAGGTCTCTTTCTCTCTCAATATCACATTCAAAGTATGAACAAATTATGCCAGTTCTTACCATTATTGTCTTTACCATCACCCTTCTCTAATCCATCAACATATTTTACTGATCATAGCAATAACATTTTCAATAATTTCTATGCTTCTACACATAGCTTCCTATTCTCAGCCAGTCAACTGATCTTTAAAAATATGACTATCATGTAATTTTTTGTTAAGTAATATGAAATGACTTCCCACCTTACTGAAAATGAAATTCAAATTCTTACATTGTTTTTATTGTGTGTGTGTGTATATGTGTACAATTTTTTGTAATGATGTTTTGACATTTTTCTGGCTAAAGAGAGGTTGTCTCTTTCTGGACTAGTCAACCCTTAGCGAAAGCAAACGGCCCAGCACGAAGCACACTTTTGAGATGCTAACTAACCAATGAAGAGTCACACCTCCTCTACCTGGCCAGTGTACTTCAGGAGGCAGTATTTCTCTGCCTTAATCATCTCAGGGCCAGGTACCAGACAGTAAGAGATCACCCCTATCATCCAAAGCCTAATGAAATTGTTCAGACTACTGAATCCTAAACAGTTCACCTTGCCCTTCCTTATCTTTTTCAGGGAAACCTCCAAAAAAGGCCTTTGCCTAAGCAGCCTCCCCTTCCTTTTACTCCTGTCTTCTGCCTCCATAGCCTCCAGCAACCCCACTTCTGGGTATACAGTCAAAGAAAATGAAATCACTGTCACAGATATCTGAACGCCCGTGTTCACTGCAACATTATTTACAATAGCCAAGACAAAGAAACAAGCTCAGTGTTCACTGATGGATGAATGGATAAAGAAAATGTGACATACAAACACACGCACACATGTGCACACACACATGCACGTACACACACAATGAAATATTATTCAGCCATAAAAAGAAGGAAACCCTTCCTTTCGTAACAACATTGATCAATCTTGAAAGCATATTCTAAGTAAAATAAATCAGAAGAGAAAGACAAATACTGTATGTTTTCACTTACATGTGAAATCTAAAATGCCATTCATAGAAATAGAGAGCAGAAGTATGGTTGCCAGGGCCTGGAGAGTAGAGGAAATGGAGTGATACTGATCAAAGGGTACAAACTTCCAGCTCTAAGATGAATGATTTCTGGGAACCTAATACACATCATGGTGACTATAATTAGCAGTACTGTATTATATACTTGAAATTTGTTAAGAGACTAGATATTAAATATTACTATGCACACACACACAAAAGTAATTATGTGAATGAATAAAGATATTAATGAACCTTATTGCAATTATTTCCCAATAGTATGTATCAAATTGTCATGTTGTACACCTTAAACTTACATACGTTATATGTCAATAATATCCCAATAAAGCTGGGGAAAAAAAGACCTTAAAATGAAAATATTCTTAACTAAAGAATGACCAAACCGGAACAGTCACTCCAAAGTATATAGAAATAAAAACAGGGCTTTTAAACAAAAATAACGGTAATTTGCAATGGAAAGAGAAGCAGGTAGCTTCAGAATTCTGGAGACTACATAAATAGCAAAACAAAAGAACATTTTCAACAAACTTGAGGAGAAAAATGTGTCTGTGTAAGATTTTATATCCAGTTTACCTGCTCTTTATGTGTCAATGTTATAGTAATAAATAAAGTGTTCATAGATTACTATACTCATAAATTGTTCCTTTGGAATCTACTAGAGAATGAAATTCATCCAAAAAAGAGAGGACTACGAAAAGTTTTTAAAAATGACTATTAGTGAACATAACATATATTTGATTGTAGATCTAAAGATAAGTCATAGGTGGAAACGGGTATAAAAATATATATAAATTGTATATTTTGGACTAAGTATCAATAATGCAACTAAGTAATGGCTAGAGGGAAGAGAAAGGGAAAAATAGAAGAAATTTAATGAATGATTGTTGCATATATACTACATGGGATCAAAGATAATTTAAAGCTGAAAAAGATTAAGGTAAACATAAGGGAAAAATAAAAGCATTACAATCATACTAGCTGAAAGGTTAAGTATTAGAACAAAAATGGAAATTCTGCTAAATATAAAATTTTACAGAATAAAGAATTAAGGGAAAAGTGTATATGGTAAAAAAAAATAGAGTAATAGACATTTCTCCAAAGAAGACGTACAGATGGCCAATAGCCAGACAGTCTTGTCAGGGAAGATACCATCCAAGTTATTTCTAGTAAAGAGGCTCTCATCAACAAAGGGCAATTCTCCAAGAACATCACACCTCAAGCCATTTCCTGTAATATTTACAGTCCTTGTGAGACAGATACGCTGGCTAGTTTAGAAGATCTAACCAGGGTTCCAACAGAATCTACTGCGGAGCAACTATTTTTAAGTTTCTCTAGTCTACTAGTTAGAGTGGAAGGAAGGCTTTTCAGGGACATCAAAGGATCAGACCTATCAAAGGTAATTGGTTTAACTATGAAAAAAGAAGCTCAAGCAGCAGAGGTGGAAGCAGAAGGTAAGAGTGCTTAAGTTGAATAATAAGAATAGTCACAAACGTTATGTACAAATTCCTTTGACACTGTAGAAATGAAGACTATAGCCTTCATCTTATTTCCTTCCTTTTTATGTTTTAAAATAATTAAACTAATGTTTTCTTCATTACTTTCCCTTTGACTCATCTTATTTAGGTGGATCTAACTTTACAATTTAGTCTTTAAAATGCAGAAAGTTAGATAAGATCATGAGAAATCAAGAGGCTAAATAAGCATCAAACAGATATTCTATCAGAGTCAGTTACACTAGCCAATAATACCTGGGCTATATTCCTTTTGGGAGAAGTTGGTGTCTTGTTGTTTGTTTTTTATATTTTTATGCAAAGTATTTGCATTATGATGAAATGAAGAACTGTTTTTCAAGCATAGTTAAGAGAAGAAAGTTCACTGTGGAATATAAGCTCACAATATTGGCATGTAATGAATATTTGTCAATATTTTTAGCCGTTCAAAATCTGAACCTTACTACCATGCTTCAGAATTCTGCACTAAAAGAGATGTGGTGGGCCCCATATTTTATATCATACATAGGAGAGACTGAGGAAAATAAGTGAGCAAATTAAAAACAATTGATTTGACTTAGTATCTGGCATATAAGTTACAGATGAAAGAATCAATGAACTAAAATCAAAAGAATAAGTTTACTAAGAAGCAGGTGGAAGGAACAAAAAGCTCTTGCGGGAGAAGTGGGAATAAACATCCCTGGCCTGGGGCATTAGTGAGTAAGAGATGTAATAAAAGCGAGCTTGAGACTGGCATAGTAATACATCTACCTGAGGCTCTTCCCAGAATTTTCAAAATATTTCAGAAAGTATTCCAGAGGTCAATGGGAAGAGAAGAATTAAAATAAGAATGTATTAAGGATTTGTAATGTGGTTGGATTTACTGTGAGTGTATTGCTAAGCAACTGAGTAATTCTGAGTGATTTAGACATTTATCAGGTCCTTGACAACAAACTGTTAATGGAACAGAATAATCAGCATAGTTGGCAAATAACAGAGAACATTTATCTCAACCTTGGCAAAATATACATTCAATTTATTCAGTTTACCTCACCATTTATCAATGTCTGCTCTGCTCTTTTCCTTAGATATATAAACATGACTGATGACCTTTCAGTCTTGCTTTTTACTTTAGAGAGAAAGCATTTCTGAATAAATATTTATCTAAAGCATAAATGTATAACATACATGTATGTATGCATATGTATATGAATATATGTGTGTGCATTCATATATGTACATGTGTATATACATATATGTGTATATATATGTGTGTTAATATATAAAATACATTTACTGTTATGTATATATCCCTTTTCCTCTCTCTCTTCCACCCTCTAACCATGTAGGTGATTTCAAACGAGAAGACAAGCTTGAAAAGCAATGGAGAGGGTTCAGATTTTTATACAGCCAAGGGAATCAAACTTGCTCTTCTCCACATAGTTCTCCTCACTACTGTAAAACGAAGAACGTTGCTCACCATATGGTTGTATGACGATTAAGTCATGTTGACCAACAGTATACCTTGAAAGGAATTCATGACAAAAACCAGGATGAGGCACTCTCTGTTGGAAAAACAGTCTCCTTAGATAGTTAGGATGTATATCTCAGAAAGAATCTTAATGAACCCAGATTCTTGCATCCTCCCCTACATAGAAAAGCATTAAACCATTAATTGAGATATCTGTTCCTTGTTGACTTAGCAGTAACCTTTCACAAAGATGTATGCTTAATGAACATATTCCCTAGCCAAAATCATATTTTTACTGGCTTCTTCCCCTTCCCCTTTGGAGCAGTCCCCAGAGCTACTGAGAGGCTGTTTCCTGGGGTATAGCCCTCAGTAAGTTCCTCAAATAAAACTAAAACCCACAACTCTTACTTTATGTGCTTTTCTTTCAGTGGAGAAAAAAATGACCCATCCCTGACCAAAATGGCTCTTTGTGAAAATGGAATTGCCTTCTGCTTGGATGTAAAATTCTATTAAAATACTTTGCACAAGCTATGATGTTAATAAAAAGTTGAGTTGATCCTTGACTTTTTAATCTTTTTATTACTAGTTTCATAATTTTTGATAAGTAAACCTCCTGAGACTTGTTTTCTCATAAATAAAAACGGAAAAATATGATTTGTGGATTCATGGATTATTGAGAGGAGAAAATCAAACAGAAGTTTAATAACATGTATACATGGGAGAGATTCAGAAGAAACTGAGTAATTCCCCAAAATGACTGAAGCCCTTACCTTACATATCGTTTTCAACTGAAGACAAAGAGGATGCTGAGGCTAGTGATAAGGGACTTCAAAGGAGTGGAAGGCAATTAACATGGAGATAGAAAGGCCATCCAAAGACCATGGGACACAGAGAGGAATTTTAACAAACAGACTTTGCTAGTTTCCTCCTGATCTACACACCTAGTTCATACTGTAGTTATCTATCTATAACATATAGTTAGCTCTCTGCCTGGAGCAGGTCCTCTACTACATTCTTTTAGGCAATTACAAAGGTCAAAGATTCTTCCTGAATCTTTTGGGTCTTAAAAATAATCAGCCTAAATTAATTCTTCTGCCAAAAAGACACAATTTGGTGTAACGAATTGTTTTTATTGTACTAGTGGTGATTGAGGATGTGGGTGTTATGAGAACTGAACAGATGTGATATTGGTATTAAAGTTGTGTTGTTTAAGGGCACATTTGCCAGGCTTCCACACAACTGAAGAGTCTATAAGGCTGACTGTGAAGACGCTGGCATCCTGGAGAAAGAAATCCAGGGAAGCATCTTTATTCCCATCTCTGGGTTAGCTCTTTTTGCTAATGGGTCAATTTGTCCTTAAAGATTTTGTTTTTGAATTCAGTTTGGCATTAGAGATAAAACATGGATATGGGTTTTAATTCCTTGATAAAATTAAAAGGGGGCATCTTTCCAAAGAGATGCCACATCATTAAGTCATAACTCACATCGGCAGAGGTAATATGGTCAGTTATGGGAAATAACTGGGGCAATGCCACAATGTGGACAGGGGTCTACATCAAAGATTTAATAGTTATATTCCATAGCAGAGAAAAAAGATGCACTTTAAAACTCAGTGGAGATGGACCTTAAGTTAGTTCAAATGATGCTTTTCCAAGTTCCCATGACATCTTCAATGGAAGGTATCCATTTTCCAATAGAGACATTTTTTTTGCTTAGGCCTTCATACATAATTAGCTACAAGGAAAAAATACATATATAAGTAATTTATTTATCTACTTAAAATTCTTTAGGTTGTCAATGATGCTGCATTCCCCATTTATGGCATCCTGTGTAGAATACTATAACCAAGGCCTTTTTCATTTTTCTGTCAATAGGTTTTTCTTCACTCTTATTAAAGCCTCATCTACACTCATGAGATGACCTTATATCATCCTTTTATCTATTCTATACTTCAGTTTCCTTGAGAGCAGTTTAAAGTGAAGAGCATTCAATCTTTTGGCCTCATGGAAAAGAACTAACTATTTAGAAAAATCATAAACGTCTTTGGCAGTGGAAGAAGTGCTACATAACTGCCCTAGAGGAATGGCTTAAACAAAATGCAGCATTTGGTTGTAGTATTCCCATTCTTTAAATTTATGCTGCTTTTTGCATGCTGCTTTATACTAGACCCACTAAAATACATAAGCAGCTGTGGTAGTGACAGCTTGAAGTTGAGCAGACTGACATGAAGGCCAAATAAAAATGCAGTGCAGCTCTGTGAAGGGCATATGGAGAAGACTTGGTTTTAAAGACATTTTTTCCCATATTAGGTTACATTTTCAAATATAGAGATATGTTTATGTATTCTTCAATCATTTCATTGAAGACCTACATTAGAAAATATTTCTAGGATACTAAATTAAAAATGTTTGATAGCTAATGTTTCTACAGTTGTCTAAGTGAATATATTTTTTCATTCTTTAAAATGTTTTACCAAAATATTGAAATACGTTTAAGTATTCCAAAATAATTTAAATTCACAAAAAATTTTAATATTTTAATAACTAAAATATATTACAACAACCAACCACGCTTTCAAACACAGTGTTTAACTAAGGTTGTCTTCAAACAGAAAGTATAATTAGAAATTAATCTGTGTATATCTTTACTCACGTGGCAATATGGCGATTCTAGGTTATATGTTATATATATAATATATATAATTATAGAGAGAATATTAAATCCTATCAACAAATAGTTATCTAATTGAAATCTTTTTTTTGCAAATTATTTTGGTGACAAATATATTTGAAAACTTTCCCTTCTCTTCCTTTCTCCTTTCTGTCTTCTGTTTTTAATTGTTTAAACTAAGGTTTTACTGCAGTTTCCTGTCGCGTTTGGTTATTTTTATCCTTTAAAGCTTTAATGAGCTTAAATTATTAAGATAGTTACTTCTTTGTCATATGCCTACCAATATTTAAATATAATTTGTATTTAATTCCCTTTTAATTTTGGTTTGTGTTCTTCATTAATTCATTTTGCTTTTTTCTTTCTTTTTACTTTTTGGTTCAAGTTTGGATATATCACTTATAAATATTATAATTTCTGCTTCAGTTTGCTCATTTATAAAATGGAAATGATAACTGCACCTCCCTTTATGCTTGTTGTACCCAGATAATCCTCATAACACCACACAAGGGCTTAGAACATTGGAGCATAGTAAGCATTATATATTATTAATTACTGTTTATTTAATTCTTAATCATAAAATAGTCTCTATATGGGTACTTTCTTCTGTTCGCTGATCTATTACTTCCTAATTTAAAGCCACAGTTTAATTAACATTTTAATCTTCCAGTATTTTCAAAATATAATTTATGTATTTACTAGGGATATTGACTTCAGCATTTCTCTTCATTATAAAATGTCAGGAAATTTTAATATTTTATTTTCAGAAATAATGTTGACATTTTTATTAACATTTACAATATTTATAGCTATATTGAATACAGTTCCAATTCATCCTGAAACACTGTACATTGTCCCACATATTGAAATATCTATCATAGCCCTCAATGTAGTCATATATGTCTTGATTGCTACCTTGTTGAGATTGTTAATTTGTTGAGATGCATTTGATATCTTTATTGGAGTTGTAAATGAGAAGAGGTTAACTGTATTAGTCAGGGATTATCAGAAAAATAGAATAGGAAAAATATATATATATAAATGTTTATATATAGACCTCTACCAACAAATATATTTATTTTAAGGAATTGATTCACACAATTGTGAATGTGTAAGTCCACATCTACAGTGTAGGCTGGCAGGCTGGAGACCCAGAGAAGAGGTGCAGTCGAAAGAACCTAAAGGCAGTCTGCTGAAAGAATTTCTTCTTGCTCAGGGGAGGTCAGTCTTTGTTCTGTTAAAGTCATTGACTGACTAAATGAGATCCATCCACATTATGGAGGGCAAACTGCTTTACTCAATATTCACTGAGTTCGCTCAACAAAAGTGTATACTACATATTCTAAATGTGGTCCATTCCTCTTTATTTTCAATATTGATAACTATTATTTGACTGTTTTTTATTCCTATTTATACAATTACATAATTTCTTGAATTTTTAATATTATTAACAATACTTTTTGATATTATCAAAAATCCTCTGTGTATTATTTCTGGTTTACAAATTAATTTTGCCAAAGTTCATGAATTAGTTGTTATATTAGATCAAGTCAGGGTGATTTTTGTTTGTTTTTTGTTTTGCTTTTTCACAGTTAGAGTTTTTAATAAATGTCATTTCTAAAAGTCAGGATCAAAGTTGCAATTTGTCCAATATTTTATCACTATGATAATAGGGCTCTTATTTTTTACCTAATACAATGAAAAAAATATCCAATATATCATGTTAAAATTTTTTCATTATTAGAATAAAAAAGTAACATTTTTAATGTATCTAGGTATATTAGAAACAGGAGGCACAGCACATCACGCAGGGCCATATGGAAAAGCATTACCACTGGTCAGGAGACAGAAAGGGCAGAGATGAAGGGAGAATCTAGGACATGGCCTTTGTTAAAGTATCTACAAAAAAGGCAAGGCAGGGCAGGGTAAACAGTTTAGGACTGGGTAGTTTGAATACTTTCAGCAGCCTATAGGTGACAGGAGTGATCTCTAGTTGCCTGGTACCTGGCCCTTGGTGATTAAGAAAGGAATATTACCTCCTGGTGTGGGTGTACAGGCCAGATAAAGGAGATATGGCTCTGGACTGGTTAGTTTGCGTATATCCCAGGCATGATGCTAGCTGAGCCCTTTGCTATTTCTCAGAATTGGCTAATCCCTGAAGGGACAATCTCTCCCCAGCCAGAAAGGCTTTTAAAATGTCAAACATTCTAATATACAGAAAGTTAAAAAATATAATATTGTCCCCTATTCCTAGGGTTTATTAAATAATCAATGTTATTATTGTTATTTTAAAAATTTTAAAATTTCTGTTATTTTCATTTTTTTGCAAAAATCTGCATGTCACAACAGTACTTATATCTTATGAGAAGAAATTATGAGGATCCAATACTCTGAATTTTTGATAACTAATCCTTTTCTTACCACTGCTACCACTTTAATTACTGCCCATAAAAAGTTGTTTCTCTTCCAAAAGATATGTATTTTAATATTATCAGTGGCTTCAACATCCAACCCCTATTTTTTCTATAATAGTAAACTGATTCCAAGAACATCCCTTTTAAGAATCAGTTGTGCTCTTAGCACAATAGTGAATCTAACAATAGACCTAAAGATACTGTCTTTTTTTTTTTTCCTCCAGTGGGGTAGATAGTTGGTAGAGACTATGTCCTTATTTACATGCCTAGAAAAATCTGTCTTCAACTGCATTATTAATACTTGTTGTCTCAGGAAACATTTACTCTATTTGGGTAAGAACATTTATCTGGGAAGAACGCAGGTAACTTTTTATTATGGATTGTATCTATCAATATTCAAAATAACAAATTAAAACTGAGAAAATTAAAATATTCATGCTAATTAACTTAAAAGCAACATAAATAAATGGATTACATGTTAATAAAATTAAAATTATGTGAAAATAACATTTTCCAAAACACTACATTAATCATGAGGATAGCATTCACTTAATTTTTTTAAAATCTCTTTAATTTCCAGTTCAATTAAATTCACATAAATTCCCACATCAGCTTCTGCTTTTAATATAATCTCATGCTTTGCTTTGTTGAAACATATGGAGAAAATATGGCTTAACACAGATAACGAAGCTTGAAAAAGGAGGAATTTTTTTTTCATTTAAAATGATTATAGTTATTCTACTTTAATACTACATCAAAACTCAAAAAAGATGGGAGTTTCTTCAAGGATAGTTGCAAGTTCAATTCTGAAATCATATCCATAAACTTTTCATACTCAGTTAAATTAAAATCCACTGTTCTATCTTGGGCTTTTAATGTACATTTTACCCAAGCTTGATTTTGTAACATCATAAATTGGTCATTTGGAAAAGACTGAATTACTGATACTGCAGAGCTTCCAAAAATTGAGACATTATATGATGCAAAATCAAAATAATTACATTTATTACATAAATATTACCACTCATCTCACTAGGAAGTTTTTAAGTAGTGAAAAGCTATTTAGCTCCTCATCTTGGATGTGTTTTCCAAAATTCTTATTTTGCTTGAAAGTTCAAATTATATCACTGACACCAAATAGAGAACTTTTTCTGTTGTAGTGATATGCTCACTTCAAGCATTTTTGAGACTATTCCTGCCAACTGCCCGAATCTGAATACCATAATTATTCTATCAGTTTTTCTTATAAGTGAAAATGGTATTTCATGAAATAAGCAAGTTCAGCTGGCAAATCAATCACACGCATATTTTTCCCTGAATACAATTATTTTACTCAGAGAAGGGCTTTTTTTAATTTTCCAATGTGTCACAGAGAATATTAAAAAATATATTAAGTTAAGGTTTAAGATAACAGAAAGTTAATTATTTCACTGCTTCATCAAAACATTCTTAGAGAAATTTGTTTGTTTTCCTGCGAGTGCGTGACGGCTTAAAATACAATGATTACTGTTACACCAAAGTGGAAGTGTTTTGATTTGTGCTGAGTAGTTGCCAATTTTACTCACCACTGCTTTTGTACTAGCAGTGCAAAAATTAACACACTAAAAAAGGAAAAGTATTAGTATTATTACCTAAAAACTATTATAAAATGATTTTGGCCTTGCAGACCCCTGAGAACAGCTCAAAGACTTACATGAGCCAAGAATTCACTTTAAGAACAAATGGTTTACATTATGTTTCCTTTCTCTTGAACCCTATTCTAAGTTCAATTTGGTATGTATAGCTACAGTAGAGAATAACCTTTGTTTTGTTGGAGGTTTACAGGGACACAATGACCTGGCCCATGGGGATGCCTGCAAGAAAAAAGACTGCCTGCAGCAAGAAGATTACAACAATTAACCACACCCCCTCCCTTATTTTTTGTATAAAAGGAGCCTGTATTCTGACTAGAGAAGGGTGGTTCTCCAAGAAGTTAGTCTGCCACCCTCTCAGTCTGCTGGCTTTCTGAATAAGGTCGCTATTCCTTGCCCCAATAAGTTGTCTCCTGATTTATTTGCCTGTCGTGCGGCAAGCAGAATAAGTTTGGACTCAGCAATATAGCCACAAAAACACCACCTGTCAAAAATGTCACCAAAGTCATATCTTCTCACATACTCACAATTCCTACAATCTTAACCTCCGCTACCAACATAACAAAGTAAATCTCAATAACTACTATGTAATATGTAGCTAAAATAACTCAAGCAGTCTATTACTTTCTGCCTTCACATGCATTGTTTAATTCCCCCATACACCACATGAAGTAAATATTATTCCAGGAAGGTTACAAAATAACAAAATCAATAAATAAAAAAGTTATGGACTAAACCCAGTACTTCATAACTCTAAAATTTGTATTTTAACAAACTGATCACAATGTCTCTTCAGAAGGAGATCATACCCCAGGGAAGCAATATCACACTTCATCTTATCAAAAACCCAAATGAGGAACAACAACAACAACAACAACAACAAAGATAAAACAAAAACAGAATCATAATAATGTATTGAATCATGAGATTAAAAACCTCAAACCTGGTTTCACACTTGAATCTATGGAGTCCTAAGGAATTCTGTGGAGCTATTTATTCAGAAACATTTCCCTTCTAATACCTACAAGATTAAAATGTGATCGGTCATGTTGTTTTGTTATGGATATGGATGTCTCAGAAGAACAATGGACTATATACATTATCACATTTTTAGTTAAACTGAGTAATTTGACTGTATATATAGTCAAAGTTGAGATAACTTGTCTGTTGTTTGTCACTTGGAGACCTGTTTACATTATTTCACCTGTCATTTCATTTGTCAGAACCTGGAAATGTTTGTCACTCAGAATTTGTTGGTTGCTTAGCAACGTATTTACAATAAACCCTATTCAATTACAAATTAAGAAAGATTCTTTTTTTTTTTTTCCCATTTTCTGCAATGCGTTGGAAAATCTGAATAGAAATCTCGAGTAAATATGTTTTTACACAAGATCCAATGTCCCCTTAATTCACCCTTCCCTACTCAATAATTTCCTAGGTCAGGAATATTCTTTCCCTACTGCTTCTTCATGAACTTTACATTTCCTTCATCTACTTCATATTAAAATGGAGCCCAGTTGTGTTTAATTCAATATTTCACCAAACTGCCATTTAGGTATCAAGTACTGAGTATAAAATTATATTTGCTAGCTTTCACACAGTCCCTCAAAATCTCTGATATTCATCATGTTAAATCCATTTCTATTAGCATGAGGGTGGTGATAAATAAAATGGAATAGATACCAGGGAGATCAATGGCCATTCACTATAATAAATCTTAATAAAACATCTCTATGAAAGGAGGTGTACATTAGGGGAGTCATGCAAAGGAACCAGAGTCTCAACTTTCAAAATTGACTGTCAGTATTTTTTTCAGTATTGTTTATAAGTTAGGAAATTAATTTTTAAACATAATCATTAGATTTATTTACTCAATGCCAAACAGTTAAAAAAAAAATATCTTGATTACTGGAAAGACTAGAAGTGAGAAATAGGAATTGGAAATCTGATAGCTTTCAATCATAAATTCTAGAACAAGGTGTGGACTTAGCATGTATAGTTACTCATTTAACAAAGTGAAATTTTGTGGTTGCTGATCTGGTATGTAAGAAGCTTGAGAGTCATTGCTCTATCTAACAAGTAAGAAGCTGAACAAAACTAACTCTTCCTAGGTCCATATGAGAAGTGAGGTCACAGGGCAAACTGCTACCCCTGAAAGTGGAGACACAGGCAGGTGAGTACAAATAATCACAACTTACCATGAGCTGGAACCGATGCGGAAATGAGTGTAGGGTAGGAAAACGCAAAACATAGTCAATGAATTGCTGGGGTACTCAGTACAGACAAATCTGACAATTAAAAACCCAAAAGGAACAGTAATATGGGAATCCCGATGCTTTTGTGAATTTTACCTCCAGGAGGTCTACCAGGCCCTCACAGTGAATACCTGAGAAAAATCTTAGGCATCCAGCAGTGGGAGGGGAAAAGAAACTCTTTAAAGTATTCTATGGCTTTCTGTTCTTCTTAACAAGGTCTGCCCTCAGGAAAAATTATTTAAACAGAGCCTAAACTGCTTGGTTCTACCAGAACCTAAATGACCTGGGGTCAGGGAAATACCCAACTTCAGCTGTTTTTAGCCTTCCATGCAGAGGAAGGGAAATACCCAACACCAGGTCACTCTAGCTATCTTGTCCCTACAAGGGAAGGGAGATTGAGAAGCACAAGAGAGGTTCACAGTCCAGAAGCACAGGCTCAAAAGACTAAAATCTTATCATAGAACTAGAGTGCTTCCTCTCTCCCAACATCTTACCACCATATTATAAAAAGCCTATTTATATAGTTCCTTTTACCTAGTTCATCATGTCTGGCTATCCCCCACCAAAAAATTACATGATACACTAAAAGGCAAAAAACACAGTTTGAGGAAACAGAGCAAGCATCAGAATCAGACTCAGATACGGCAAGGATGCTGGATTAATCAAATCAGAAATTTAAAATAGTTACAATTAATGAAACTGAGCAGGACCTTACAGGACCTTCCTGGGTACAAAAGCTTCCTTGTCCCCAGTTTCTTGTTTATAGGAAAAAGGCTTCAGCCTCCTAGATCTCTTCTGCGTCCCAAAGGGAACATTTAAGTGAAGAAATGGAGAAATAAAGGAAAATCAGTCAAGGAACAATAGTGCAGCACTAAAGCAGAGTCTTCCTTCTTACTCAAGGTATACACATAACAAACCATATATATCTCTGACTTCTACAGGAACTAAAGCCCCCATCCAGGTGGATTGTAACTTCAGACTGAGAGGATCCCAGCACTAGCACCACAAGCACCACAAGGATCCCAGACTGGTTAGAACCAGAATGTGATGAATGAGATTCCTGGACACCCCCTGTTACCTCACCACCAGCCAATCAGAAGAAAGTCACACACCGTGCAGGCCTTCCCCACTTCCCGCCCGCCCCGGCCCCATATTTTGCCTTTAAAAACTCTTTCTTGAAATCTATCAGGGAGTTTGAGTCTTTAGAGCATGAGCCTCCTGTACTCCTTGCATGGCCCTTTAAACTTTTCTCTGTTCCAAACTCCCATGTTTTGGTTTGTTTGGCCTCATTGTATAACAGGCACATGAACTTGGGTTTGATAATATTAATATGTGAAGAGTTCTAATACAAACTAAACAGTGTACAAGACTAGATGAGGATTATAAGAAAGAACCAGAAAGAAATGCTAGAGACTAAAAATTAATAGAGATGCAGATGCAGGATGCCTTTGATGGGCTATTAGTAAACTGGACATGCCTAAGGAAAGAAGCTCTGAGCCTGAGGATATTTCAGTAGGAACTTCTAACACTGAAAAGCAAAGAGAACAAAGACTGGAAAAAACAGAACAGACTTTCCAAGAACTGTGGAAAACTCTAACTACACAAGATGAAATATATGGATAATGGCAGAGAGAAAAGAACAGTAGAAATTTTTGAAACAATAGTAAATGAGAATTTCCCCACGTTTTTCACTTTTTTTTTTGAGATATAATTGATATATAACATTGTGTAAGTTTAAGAGGTACAATATATTGATTTAATATATTTATATTGCAATATGATTGCCATTGTAGGGTTAGATAACACCTCTGTCATATCACATAATTATCATTTCTTCTATTGTTGAATTTCCCCATATTAATGCTGGATAACAATCCACAGATCCAGGAGTTCAGAGAACACAAAGCAGGATAAAAGTTAAAAAAAAAAAAAAACAAAACCATACACCTAGACATATCATTTTCAAACTACGTAAAATTTAAGAAAATCCTGAAAGAAGCCAGAGGAAAAAACAAATTATCTATAGAGGAGTAAAGATAAGAGTTGTATCTGACTTCTCAGAAACCACCCAAACAAGAAGAGAGTGGAATGAAGTAACTAAAGTGCTGAGAGAAAAAAAAAAAACAAAAACCCAACCTGCAACATTATCCTTCAAAAGTGAACAAGAAATAAAGTTTTCAGACCAACAAAAACTGGAGGAATTTGTTGCCAGTAGACCTGTCTTGCAAAAAGTGTTAAAAGAAGTTATTTAGAGAGAAGGAAAATGTATGGGTCTGGAAATTAAATCTACATAAAGAATGGAAGGGCACCAAAGAAGGAATTAGTCAAGGTAGAAGAAAAACATTTGTTTGTCTTTTATTTTTAGTTGAGCTAATAGATATTAGTTTGTTCAAAATAATAACAGCAACTATTTATTCAACTTATATATAAGTGAGGTGAATATATATATATATAAGTGAGGTGAACTTATATATAAGTGAACAGCAAAAACTCAAAGGGCAGGAGGAAGAATTAGTACTATTTTGTTATCATAAGGTACGTGCACTCCCTGAGAAGGCATTTATGTTATTTAAAAGTAGACTTAGATTGTGTTGTTTGAAAGTGGATTTGGATTGGTTGCAAATGCGTACTGCAAATACTAGAGCAACCACAACCAAAAGTAAAAACTGAAGTGTAACTGGTATGCTGAGAAAGGAGAGAAAATTGAATCATACAAAATCCTCAATTAAAACCACTAAAGGGAAAAAGAAAAGTGGACAATAGAAATAGGAACAAAGAACAGGGGCAACAATTAGAGGGCAGTAAAAGATATTGTAGATATTAAACTGATATAATTCTGAATGTACTAACTAAAACATATTTTCAGAATGGAAAAATAATACTCAACTATACGTTCTCTGCAAGAAACCCACTATGTCTGTCTATAAAAGCACATGTAGATTAAAAGTATTATGGGTGGAGAAAGATACATCATGTTAACACTAATTAAAAGAAAGTGGGAGTAGCTATACTAATTTCTGACAGAGCAGACTTTGGAGCAAGGGAAGTTATTAGGTATAAAGAAGGATACTATTTAATGATAAAGACATCTCACCAAAGATATGCAGGTGGCAAATAAGCATATGAAAACATGCTCCACATCATATGCCATCAGGGAAATACAAATTAAAACACCAATGAGATATTACTACACACCTATTGGAATCCATCCAGAACATGGACAACTTCAAGTGATGGCAAGAGTGTGGAGCAACAGGCATTTTCACTCATTGCTGGTAGGAATGAGAAAGGAAGAGGGTAGGGCACAGCCATTCAAGGAATAATACAGCAATTAACATCAAAATGGTGGAAGATTCAACCCCCTGTAGGCCTTGAGGCTCAAGATGGTGGGAGATTTGACTTCTAGCAGACCTTGAGCTTCATTATACACCCATTGCAATATATTAACATGGTGAATAACATGCCCACAGGCACCATGGCAGTTTCAAGGCTAGCCATGAAAGGTCAAAGAGTGGGAAATGGCCAACTTCCTGGGAATCCCAGCCCCTTCCCCAGGCTAGTTAGACTGGACCTTCCACTTATTAGCATATAAAGCCACCAAGCCCATAAAAACTAGCAACATGGTGCCTTGTGGCAGCCTCTCTCTCCCCATTTGGAGATGGCCTGCATTCAGTCTATGGAGTGTGTACCTACTTTATCCAAGCACTCAATCCCCACACCTCATGGCCTTTCTCTTGCCTTTCGATCTATCTCCCTAAATAAATCTACCTTTACTCAACTGTGGCTCACACTTGAATTCTTTCCTGCATGAAGCCAAGGACCCACATCTGGCGGGGCACATCCCAGGGGCTCAACCGAGACCTGGGACAAGGCCTTCCTCACACCCTACATCTGTTTCCCTGCATAAAGAATACAAAATAACATAGCTGCTTTTGAAGACAGTTTGACACTTTCTTACAAAAATGACTACACTCTGAGCATATGAGCAATTACACTCCTTGGTATTTATGCAAAGGAGTTAAAAATTTATTTCCACACAAAAACCTGCACATGGATGCTTATAACAGTTTTATTTGTAAATGTCAAGCCTTGGGAGCAACCAAGATATCCTTCAGAAGGGGAAAAATAAGTAAAATATGGTGCATTCAGACAATGGAATGTTATTCAGTACTAAAAAGAAATGAGATATTAAGTCATGAAAAGATATGGAGGAAACTTAAATGTGTGCTATTAAGTGAAATAAGCCAATCTGTAAAGGGTACATATTATAGAATTCCAACCATATGCCCTTCCCAAAAGGGGTTGGGGTGAGGGATGAATAGGCAAAGTGCAGAGAATTTTTTGGGTAGTGAAACTACTCTGTATGATACTATAATGGTGGGTATATGCCAGTATATAATTGTTCAAACTCATAGAATGTACAAAACAAAGACTGAATCTCAATGTACATTATGGACTCTGGGTGATAATGATATGTCCTTGTGGATCATCAACTATAACAAAAGGTGAGGAGGGCGTGCATGTATGTGGGGACGGAGGGTATATATGGAAACTATGTTCTTTCCCCTCAATTTTGCTGTGAACTTAAAACTGCTGTAAAATCTAATAAAAAATGAAATTGTAGAAAAATGCATCGACTGCATAAACCTATTATGGACTTACTGAAAGTTATATATTAAGGATTCTTTCCCTTTTTTTCTCGAAATCAGAGATGAATTTTAAATGGTAAACTCCTTTATACAATCAAAGCTGGTTTTTAATTTCACTGTAAGCAGACTTCATTGTTAACTCATGTTCTACTGGATATTATATATTGATGTTTTAATTCATTGTGTACATCTTTAAGTCACTATAGTGCACTTTCAAATGTAATTGTATTCCACATACAAAAACACTGTAACAGTATGTTTCTATTTTTCCCTTTCGACTCTTTGTGTTGCATTTTTTGTTGTATATCACTTTTATAAACGTTATAAATTGCACATTTGCTTGAATTTGTTTTGCCATCTTTTAAGGAGGATTAAGATTTATTTTATATTTATATACCCAATTACCACTTTTGGTACCCTTCATGCTTTCAAACAGAAATTATCTAGTATTATTTTTCTCCTATCAGAAGAGCTTCCTTTAGTATTTCCTGCAGTACTCATCTATTGGTGATTAAGTCTGTCGTCATTTTTACATTTGCAAAAGTATTTGTTTCACCTTAATTTTTGATAGATTTTTCTTTTTTTTTTTTAGTTATACAGTTTTTGGTTGACAATTTTGCTCCATAGCTACCCTTCCTGTCAGTATTTTAAATATTTTACTCCAATTTTTTTTTTTGGCTTACATTATTTCTGTTGAGATGTTTGCTGTTAACTTTGGTCCTCTGTGCATAACTTGCCTTTAATTCTCTAGTTACTTTTTAATACTGTTTCTTTTTCACTGTATTTCAGCAAATGAATTATCTAGTGCCTAGATGTGGTTTCCTTCATATTGTTTTTCTTGGGTTTGTTGAGATTTTTGAATATTTGGATTAAGGTTTTAATCAAATTTGCAAATTATTTACCATGATTTTTAACAATATCTGTCTACACTCTTCTTTCTGAACTTCAATTATATGTATTTTAGGCTGTGTGAAATTTGCCCCACAGTTCATTGCTGCTCTTTGTATTATTCTATACTTTTTTTTCCTCTTTGTGTTTTATTTGGATAGTTCCTACTTCTATATTCTCAAGTACAATAGTCTTTTTTTGCGACAGGAGGGAAGGGGGCAGGGCACAACCATGACAAGAATGACATAGCAGTTATTACCAAGATGGTGAAAGATTCAACTTCCAGTAGAATTTGAGCTTCAATATATGCTCATTGAAATACAATAGTATGCTAACTGCTGCTCCTACAGGCACCATGACAGTTTTCAAGGCTGAACATAAAAGGTCAAAAAGTGGGTGATGGCCCAGTTCCTGGGAATCCCAGCCCTCTCCCTAAAGTAGTTGGAATATTCCTCCTACTTGTTAGCATATGTAGTTACTGAGCCCATAAAAACTAACACCACCATGGCCTTTCTCTTGCCTTTCGAGAAGACCCACATATTGTCTATGGAATGTGTATCTCCTAGGCTGGCCTTTCTCTTGCCTTTTGACAGGGCCCACCCTCTGTCTATGGAGTATGTATCTCTGAATAAATCACTTTTACTCAACTATGGCTCGCTCTTGAATTCTTTCCTGCACGAAGCCAAGGACCTTTAGTTGACAGGGTGAGTCCCAGGAACTCATCGGAGACCTGGGACATGGCCATTGTCTCATGTTCCATTTTTCCTGTATTATTTTCTTTTACAGTATCTGGCCTGCTGTTTCTCTTATCAAGTGTGTTTTTCATCTTAGATGCTATATTTTTTATGTCTAGAGATTTGACTTCATTTGTGAGATTTTAAATACATCTTCCATTTTTTTACTCACACTAATGTATTCTTCTACTTGTTTCTAGTACCAGAATTTGTTACCAGGAAAAGGGGAATAAAAGTCGCCTTGGTTCTTAGTCATCCAAAAAAAAAAAAAGAGTTTTTAACAAGAGACAGAAAGCATGATATAAACAAGATTTTATTAGTGAAGTAAAAAGTGAATTTTATTAGTGAATTGGCCCACTCCCAAAACTGGGAGTGGGCCAATTCAAGAAAGGAAAAATGGCACTGCTTCTTGTTTCTCCTGTCTTATATCCTGCTTAGGGGGCATTTTTGTGATTGATTGATTTACAGCTCAGTTCCTTGTGCTCAGGTATACCCTACCCATGATGCATGCAGAGAGATCTGTGGGAAAGGACTCAAAGTGCAATGTTAATTACATTATAATGAGCATTGGGTCAAGTTAAGCCGGGTCCTTCTCTCTATTGCACAGCTGCAGCGTTGGAGCCTAGACAGCTTCTTTGCCTTCATTTAGAGAAAGTAAAAGTTTTTGGAGCCCCTTTAGTGCAGGTGTACTGTTATTTTCTGGGTTGCTCCCTTCCCCTTCCTCTCACCCTGCCAGGTGCTCATTTCTATCTAACTGCCTGACAAAGTCTTGGTTATGGGTCATATTTTTCTGCTTGTTTAAAAGTCTTATAATTTTTTAACAAATGCCATACATTGAGAATTTCATAGTTGGGGTGCTAGATTTTCTTGCATAACTTCAAATATTACTGTGCTCTAGTTAGTATACAGTAAAGTTACTTGGAAATGTTTGATTATTTTGAAGTTTGGTTTTAAGATAATATCTTAGCAAGTATATACTAGCCTTTTTAATAGGGCTAATTTGGCCCCCCTGCTGAGCTTGTGCTCAAAACAATATTGCAATGTTGCACACTGTTTTCTGCTCTCATTATATTTATATTTATTTCTTTTCTTTTTGCTGTGTCTGAGTATTACTGTTGTTGAACAGAACACCACAGACTGGTCACCAATGCTAAGGGAGGACTTCAACTACCTGGAGGAGGACAAAGATCACCATATTGCCAGCCACCAGGAAAAGAAGTTCAAGCACTTCTGCCCACTGTGTCTTGGTAACGAAGTTGCCAAGGAAAATACAACATAGTCAAGCACTGAGTGAATAGACAATGTTTTACTCACAGAGAGAAGAGAGAGAGCAAGGTCAACTCCAATAGTCATTCTTGGCAACTCATGGTTAGTGGGTGCAAACACAGGGCAATTGGCCTACATGCACCCAGCTCCTGTTGCAGTAGACAGTCTCATCCTCCTCCTCCAATGAAGCCTGAAAAGCTGAAGGCTGGGGGCTTGCCTGAGAGCTGCTGGCACATGCTTACGCAGAATAAAGGAACAGTCATTGACCATGAAACAGGGAAAGATATTCCCCCGAAAGTTTTATCTCTGGCATAGGCTCTTAAAGAATTAGTTCAGGGGGAGGGCATAGCTCAAGAGGTAGAGCGCATGCTTAGCATGCACAAGGTCCTGTGTTCAATCCCCAGTACCTCCTCCAAAAAATTAACTAAATCTAATTACCTCCCCTCCAAAAAAAAAAAAAAAAAAGAATTAGTTCTTCTTGCTAACATTTTATGAGAGGTTCACAGATCAGGCTGTTAATCTTTCTCTTCAGAAAACTGTATATCTAGCATGTATTATAAAGATATTTAATATATACAAAAAAATTAGACTGTTATTTAAATATTACTGTTGACTGAAAAGAATTGCACAGTCTAAAAGTTTAGAATTATGCTTTATTTGGCAGCTTTCTGAGGACTTCAAGCCTGAGGGGCAGCCTCTCAGAATAGATGAGGGATTGCTCCAAAGAGGTAAGAGAGGAGCTGGGATACACAGGGGTTTTTGCAATGAAGACCAGGTAGTCAGAACATCAAAAGATTGCTGTCAAATAAAGAAAATCAGACATCTCAAGTTAATGAATTTAGCACTTTTCTATGTCTGGGAAGATGCAGGAATTTGAGTTCATTGAAATCATCCCTTTGATATGTTAGCTATCTAGGGCCAGTATCCTGTTCTTTCACATTCTCTGCCCTCTCGGGGTGCACTGGTGGGATTGGCTACAGTGGCTGAGGGCTTGGCAGCAGGCAGTCCATTTGCCTCCATTCTGAGTTCCCTCAGGGCTCACCATGGGGACCTGGGGGAGTAGTGGTTAATGGCTCCAACATCCTTTGTCTACTGACACAGTAGGCAACACTTTTCTTTCACAGTACTTTCACTCAATAGGAAGAGAATTGAGAAAACTGAGATTTAGAAAGGCACTACAAATCATGAATTCTACAGCTTTCATTTGGTAAATTATGAACTGAGCCTCAAAAGCACACAAGTTCCTGGACAAGATGCTGAATTAGTACTTCGATATTTATGATATTTTAATACATTTTATCTCCAGTCTAAAATGAGTTTACTTTCTTAATTTATATTCAAAATAATAGTAATATGTAAGAAATAAGTCTGTTGAACAGAGTTCTCAATTTAACACATGGTTAAATCTGAACCACAAGCATCAATGACACATTTCCCTGTCATTTACTCATTTTAAACCCCTGCTTTTTATATTACCCTTGAAAAGAACAGCACACTTGACAATTACTGCTTTAAAAAGGGGGCAGGGGGCTGAGGCCCAAGTAGCAAAGGACAGCTAGAATCTTAGGGGTAACGGGGAATGTAATCCAAGCCAAGCCCTCTGCTGTCAAAGTAAAATTTCCCAACCCATGCACTGAGGAGGACATTCAAGGCCTCAATAACTTTAACCAGCTTCTGCAAATTCATAGCAAGAAAAATCATAAAATAAACAACACATATGTGCTTGCTTTTAAAAATAATCTGTTTTGTAAAACACTATCAGATAAATTTTGGCATCAGGTGAATTTAGGAGGCAGCACATGTAATGGAAGATAAACAGGTTTGGGGGTTAGTCAGAAATACTATTTAATGTGACAATTAGATGCTTTTAATTGCAAATACAGAAGGAAAAAAAACTAAATGGCTTTAAATAATAGAGAAATTTTTTAACTCACACATGTTGATGGATGTTAATAGGGAGGATGCAGGATTGCTTAATTCCTAAACTAAATGAATTCCTCAAAGATCTGTTTTCTCTTTTCAGATCTTTTCAATTCCGTCATTCTTAGCATTTTTTCAGCTCCATTCATTGTCGTTAGATGGCAATACAATATTTAGGCAATTTATCTTCATATATTAGTGCCTAGATATAAGTATGAAAATATGCCTCTCTTGACCCAGCTTGTAAGTGCAAGAAAAACCATCCAAGAAGTCCCTTAAAAATCTCCCCTTGAAATAGGAGGAAAGGGGGCAGGGCACAACTACTGAAGGGGTGACACAGCAATTGAGGACAGGATAAACGGGTTAGAACCAAGATAACAGAAAATTCGACTTCCGTTAGAACTTCAGCCTCATTGCACATCCACAGGCACCATAGCAGTTCCTAACTGATCATAAAAGGTCAAAGTGTGTGTTGGGGGGTGTTTCCTGGAAATCCTCGCCCCTTTCCCAAAGTAGTTGGAATAATCCTCCTACTCATTAGCGTATGAAATTACCAAGCCCATAAAACCTAACAACTCCGCACCTCATGGTAGCTCTCTTGCTTTCTGAGCTGGCCTTCACCGTCTATGGAGTGTGTGTCTGCTTTTAATTTAAACATCCCACACCTCTCGGCTTCTCTCCCTCTCACCTTTCTGAGATGGACCACGTTCTGCCTATGGAGTCTCCTAAAGCCGTTTTCCCTTCTGAGACAGATCACATTCTGTCTATGGAGTGTGTATCTCTGTAAATAAACTTGCTTTCACTATACCACACCTTGCTCTTGAGTTCTTTCCTGTGTGAGGCAAGAACCTATTCTCCCACAATACCTTCACCTTTCTTTGTCCAGAATTATTTCAGAATGCCTTCCATGGAGATGGTAATGAGACCATAACAACTGATTCAGCTTTTTCCCACCAGGGTTACAGGGCACAATGAAGCCCTAGAGAAAATGACTTGAGACACTATGTTCTCAGTTCTCCCAAGGAGAGTACATAGTGAGTTCTGTTTCAGATACACAGGAAAAAGTTAGTTTATCACATAAAATGAATATCTTAGGGCATTAGGATTTAATTCTTTCCAGAACCCCAGTAGAAAAGGGTTATTTGTATGAACCATAATTTTTACTCTGAGTCTGAGCTCTGAGGACACAAATATATTCCATGACATAAGTATCTACCAGAGTAATTTCAACTAAGTTGAGCTTTTCTTAGCAAAGAAAAAAGGTAGAAAATAGCTATTGTGTAGAAAATTAACTTTCTTCCACATATGCTTTTTAAGAGTGACATGTAGTGTGTTATGCTGTGATGTGTTCCTTCAGGTGCCGCTTCAGGACTGAAGGAATTGTTCTGCCTGCTATTGGAAGTGCTGCCAGCAGACATCCCTCTAATTCCAGACTTGTCTGGGAATTGCCTCAGCTAAAAATATTTGTTTCACTGAGTATCATTCTGGCCTTAAAATTTCCTGTACTGTCGGATGAAGACATTGCTGGACTGTATCAAAAGGTAGCTACTTCATTTACCCAGATTTGTTTCCTTTTTTTACTTTCAAATGGTGGTGATCCCAAGAGCACACCTGCATGCCTGTGTGTACCTAAGTTTTCCCAGGTGAAATTTTGGATACCCTTTTCAACCATTTTGTGTCTAAATGTCCAAATGTCCAAAGAGGGCTATATTACTATCAATTTTTTTTTCAAAAACTAATGTCTGTGTGTGTGTGTGTGTGTGTGTGTGTGTGTGTGTGTGTGTGTAGACAGAGAGAGAAAGAGAAATCACATCTAGCAGCAAGCCTGACATGTGGTATATGTATGAAAACACACAAATATATGCATTAACTAATGTAGTTTTCTTAGAAATCTATATTTTAGTATTTTTATTTTACTTTTAAATACATCTAATAAAACTTGTGCTTTCTTATGATTATAAAGCTCTTATGTGTCAGAGCTAGTAAAATCCACATCTTAATATAAATCTCATATTCACTCCATTATATCCCACTGCCTTTCTTATTAAAATAAATGATATAACCCAACCACAGGGAGAAACACATAATAATCAGAAACTGACAAGAAAGGATTTCTAACAAAAATTGTAAATTAGAAAATCTGTTTCAGGTATAAAGCACATTTGACTCTAAATTAATTCTGAAAGCCAGAATAGAGGAATGCATTTTTAAAATCCATTAACACAAGTTTATTCATGTGATGACTTTCTTTTCAAAATACACACACATATATATTAACTATAATATATTTACATATTTGAATATATATCACATTTACAAAATATGTGGTGACACCAATTCTTAAAAAAAATCAATTTCAATTTTCAGGAAAGAATAAGAATCTATGTTACTAAATTTTGTTGAGAATATAAAATATTCAAATGATAGATACCAAAAGATCTAACATCAGGAAATGGTTCTCAAGAAATCACTGAGAATTTCTGGTTTCTAACCACCCATTTAACAAATATATAATTTATAATGCAAATCAGCATATGTAAATATCCACACATAGATATCAATGCTTCACCTTTCTCCTAATGAGCCTCAGGGTGAAACAGAGTAGTTCAATAGAGAGAGATAATTATAAAATTACATTTTGTTGGATTTTCTAGAAGAATGACGTTTCAAATAAAATAGAACGCATGATGATTATGTTAATTCAAGGAACATTACAGTGGGAGTGTAACATTTAGGTTTTAATTAGTAAGAAGTAGGCAGAAGCTGTATTACAGTGTTGCAAATATTCTGCCAGTTTTATAGACTACTTTGTAAATAAGGACATGAGAATTTCTTGACGTAAGTTTAACAGACAAGCAAAAACAGCATTTGCATCAAACGTCTCTAGCAATATTGGATAGACCTACAGAGTATGGTACTTCATTAGAAGGCCCAAAACATTCTGGTGCAAGGCATAGAACTTACAGGTCAGCACTCTTTAGCTCTTAATACAAGCTTGTCACCCTTGTCGAAGAGCTTCAATACACATAACCTCTGGTTACTATCTGGTATTAACCTGAGTCCCTTTTACTGAACATCCTATATCCACTGCTAGACTCCTTAATTTTATACTATCAAGTTTGCATAGCAACAGATAATAAATATTCATAGCAAGATAGCTCCCTGTCCCTTTCTCCATTCTTTTCATTCTTTTTTTAAAAATATATTTTTATTGAAATATAGTCAATTTACAATGTAGTGTCGATTTCTGGTGTACACCTTTCACCATTCTTCATTCCTTCACATTCCCATCACTGAAAAAATTTGGGTTTCCTTTCTCCTTCCCTCTCTCCATCCTCCTCAATCCTCATAATATCTTCGTTTTTTTCAATATCTTAGTTTAATAAAAATTCATATTATGCTATGAGAATCAATCCAATCTTGATAAAAATAAGTCAATTTATAAAATATATTTTCTCCTTTGATGCATTTACCAGCTCCACAAAAACAGTGGTTGTAGAAAAAATCCAGGACCATGGATAGGGGAGGGACAGAAAAAGCAGACAGGGTCATTGAGTTCTGTGTTATTAGTTATTTCTTTTCCTCCTGGAAGTGAACTGAGCCTGAACAACTTTCCGACTTCAAAGAAATAATGTTATCCAGCGTGTAGAACAAGAATTCAAGTGCAACTGTGGAGATTTAGAGGAACTAAAGGAAACTGGGATATCAAGGGTCTGAAAATGAGGAGAGACGTGTTGAGGGTGCATCCATGTTCTCTCAAGGAGATAAGTTTTAATTGTTCTTTCTTTTACTTTATTGCCAATATTCATGTGAAATTCTGTCCAGATTTTGTGGTCACTTTTGTGTCACCTCAAATGTTTACTCTAATAATCAGTAGTGTCTTCTCTATCCAGCACACAGTCTAGGGGAGAATATCTTCTGTTGGTAAGATTGTTTTAAATCCTCAACATGTTACCCCAAGGAATGAGGATACCCAATAATCTTCCTCATAGTTGATTTATTTATGAAAATAGACCATTCTCCTAAGTTTCTTCAAACTCTTGCAGGAATGCATCCTTCTCTCCCCATGTTGTTATCCAACATATCCATCCAAGTGATAAAAGTAATCATCTGTAACTTGAGACGTTTGACTCTAAGAAGCTATGAGTTTGGTGCAAATGCTGTTATGTGTAACGTGAATTATCATGAATAAGATCCATATAGGCTCTACACATCTTTTGTTAATTTTTAATCATGCCTCTTAACCATAGTACTTTAGGAAATTTTTAGTATTTTCATGCATGCAAAATGAATCTATATAAGTGATAGAATTACACAGAACTAAATATGTACACACACAAACTGATACATTTAGAAATAGTGAATATGAGTAAATTCTGTGAACATATCGTGTAAATTTATTTGTTTTAATATTGTACTCTATGCAAGAAATCAAATTTAGAAAAACTGGGTAGGTGAAAGGTATATGGGATTTCTTATTATTTCTTACAGCTGCATGTCAATCTAAAACAATCTCAAAATGAAAACAGAAAAGGACCTCCTGCTAGCAAGAAGTATACTCAAAGACCAGATTTTGGTCTCTAATGGCACTCTAGGGTTAGGGTAGAGAAAATACAGTTAGCCAGAGCATCTTGTAGTGCCAGAAAGTAAGGAAAAGCACAGAAAGGATACAGTAACAACATGATTTCCATTTTCTGGAAAATTTTAGCTACAGAGTAAATTTTATATATACTTATATAATATATGTTATACACATTTATATTATTTGTGTGTAATTTATATATAAAATGAATATACCTGAACAATTAATATAAAATAAATGTCCATGAGTGAGTCCATCTTGATATAAATAAATAGTTGAATAAGTAAATAAATGGAGAAGGAAAAATTTCTTCCTTGTGAAATATAAAGCATCATTTAGATACTGACTCCCTCTGGGAGGTGGAGCTTAATCCTCACATACCTCCCATTCCCTACCAGGGGAGTGAACTCCCCTCAGTAACTTGCTTCCCAAAAATAGAATGCAGAAAGGAGAGGAATATAATTATATATTACTGATACCTGCTAAATACCGCCTTAACCAAGTGATTAATGCCTTTACCATATTTTAAACCAAGGTTAACATCACCACTGCTAAGTCACACTGATAGCACGCATTGTTGATGTAATGTGATGAGGAAACCCATTGTGCAGCTCTAACCATAAGAAAAATATATTAAAAAAACCCCCAAATTGAGCAATATTTTACAGAAGGTCTAATTAATACTCCTCAAAACTGTCAAGGTCATGAAAAACAAGGACAGTCTGAGAAATCATCACAGACACTTAAGATTCTCAATGTAATATATATTGACTGAGATCAGAAAAGTGTATTAAGGGAAAACTATGAAACCTGAATAAAATCTGGAAGATGATAACACGGTGTTTCTTAATTTTGATAAATATAACAATGGTAATGTAACTACAGGGTAAACTGTGTGAAAAGTATATAGAATATTTCTCTACTATCCTTGCAACTTGTTCTGTAAATATAAAACTATTCTAAAACAAAACTCTTGTTAAAAATTATAATTAAAAATATAGTTTCTCAGGGACACTAGTCTCATTTCAATTACTCAGTAGACACATGAGGCTAGTGGCTATTATACTGCATAGATAGAGGATATTTTCAACTTGATATTACCAATATCCAGAGGCTAATAACACACAAATATAGGGGCAAGCCCATAATCTAAGTCTGAATGCAAGTCAGATACCATCCAAGCTTCTTTGACTATAATGTTCTATGCCCCTATTAGCGCCTCCTAGAATTGCTCTAAGCCACAAAAACTCCTCTTCACAGGAATACAGATAATACCGGCAGCAGAGGGAGGCTGGTAGATGTGGCAGAGAGTAAAGTGGCTTCCCCTGCCACAAGCTTCCCTCATCCAACTTTGGACGATATTTCCTGTACTTGGGTTTGGCTCAAAATTCCAATAGATTTTTATTGAGCAGCAAACTCCCTCAAGCACTTTCTCTTAAAAATCACAGTAACTGTAAGTTTCCAATGCCACAAACAAGCTTTCCTAATAGTTGCTCTGGTATTAACCACCATAAGATCAATGGTTTTTGAGGCAGAAGGAAAAGCAAATGTGTGCGATATCATACAACAATGAAAGGAAACACAAAAAGCCATGCCCAAGGAATTTTCCAAGCAAAATTCTATGTAGAAAACATGGAGCCAAGGAATGGACTGCTATATAAATGGACCAAATATGGCACCTGTATATTAGCTACTATGCTGTTTACTTCTTTGCAGCATGTTAAGATCATTAGCTCAAAGACTACCAGCACAAAACTCAAATTCTTAAACATCTATTACTTAAAATACAGCTCAATCAGGAATATAGCCACTTAGAGCCTGCCTGCTTTCCATATCACACAAAACTCTACCCCGCATCTGCTAGCCATAGAAAAGACAATGAAACTATAAAAGAGCCCAAACTGTTGCTGTCATTCAGTGCTCTCTGATTCAGAGATTCCCCATCTTGCTGCTGAGTGACAGCATCTGGACATGTAAGTCCCCTCTCTAAATCCCATCTCCCTTGGGAGTTCCCTTCTGTTTCCATTTCTTGGTCATGACCCTGCACTATTGTCTCTGGAAGATCTCTTGCTATGAATGAATTCTTCCCTCAGGCCATCATGTCCAAGTGGCCCCCAATACAGCTTACTGTGCAATAATTTTCCTTGATCAGCCCAGAAATCCTTGACATCTGCTCTCAGCTTTCAGCCATCTATTCACACCTGTATCATGAACTCAATTTCTGTATTCTTGCAATTTTCTAAGCAGTAGACTACTGTTTCTTGGTTCTTCATAACTGCTAGTTTTGTGGAGAGGGGAAAAATTCATCACTTAAACAAAACATTAAGTTAAAAAAGAGGGTCTACAAGCGAAAATGAATTTGCAAAATTTCAGGTGTTTGTGGAATGCTTACAGCCATAGCATCAACTGTTAGTTTTCTGTCATACTACTAGGTGAGAATGGGAGAGTAAGATTTATGTAAAAATGTACTATTTTCAGTGGAAATCTTTTTCTTTAATTTTTTACTTTTTGATAAAACATATAGAGGTGATTCCTAGAAACATACTCTTTTGTATAGTCACTATTTTCTCCAACAGTCATTGATATTTAGCATTAATTTTAAACAATGTGTCAGTGGACCCAGGGCTGTCATATTCTTTTCTAAGATTACATGGGTGTCAGAGTCTCAAGACAGCATTATTAGAATAAAACCTTATACTCATATCAAGCACTTCAGAAAACCACTGTTGTATAACAGCTTGAAAGCTCTGGGCTTTGTTAAGTAGAGAGCATCGCAAGCTTGTCAGAATCATCAACCACCAACTGGGACTCTGATATGAGAGTTTAAAGAAACACTGTTACCTTTCCAGTGGACAGAATTAATATTTAAAATGTTAGTTTTCACTTCTTTTTTATTTCTCTGAATTGAGTTAGTTGATTGTTTTACTCTGGGCAAAACCTTTTATAAGCGTACTGTGAATTTAAACTTTGTATTCCTTTCCCAAATGCTAGCCTTTATAAAATAGTTTCCACTTATTTATTTCTTCAGTTTAAGCATTTGTGACTAAGGAACAATTAGAGTCATTCTATCTTGAAGTTTTTAAAAATTAATTTAAATGGTAACAAAGGAAGTTTTCCCATTTCTTCCAGTTTTGTCATCTGTAGCCTCAACATCAGGTAATTGTACTGGGCAAAATGACAAAACTTATTTAATAAATTGCACATGTCATCCCATAACTAAATCTAAGATGAACGGCAAATTATCTCTCAGTTTATATGAATAACCAATGCTTTTACTCTGGAATCTATTCTATCCAAACATTCAATTGAGGGAAACAGTTTATAAATATGACACTTCATATGTTTTGATCACTATAATAATTAGTTTAAAATTATTCAAATGAGATAACTTGTTGGATAAAAATTTCAATATTTACCTTCATAAGTAGAAATGTGTACTTTAACCTGAGATTTAGAATATTCAGTTTTGTAACTTGTATCTATTATTCGACTTGGGTTATGCTGTACTCTACCTATAGCCCTTAGGCCTTAACAATCCTGGTGTCCCGAACAACGTCCGGCTGCCTCTATCTCTCCCTCTGCCTGAGGGCTTTCTCCAGGGAAGGCTACTAGATGCCATCAGAACTGGGAATTCACAACTGGGAGAAGCTTTCAAATAGTTTATACCAACTTCCTGTTTTTTGTATAGAATAGAAATGTGCGTTTTATACTATTTCTCATGCTGCTAGTCGGCTTGATAACACAACTTTATTGGATTCTTTCTTTTTTCAATTTCAATTTTCCACTACCCTACCAGTACAAGCATTCCACAAACACCTGCAGCTCCCAAATAAACTACTTATACTTGAATCCTATGTCAAAATTGTTTAAAACATTCATCATTTGACCTTTTGCTAGTGTTCTCTCCCTTGCATCAACAAATTGTCAATTTTAATGTGTTAATTCTCAAGATAAACCGGAATAACTCCCCACCTACTTCTTTTTAAACATCATATTTCCCCTCTAGATTTTCCCATTTCTCTGCTCACCCTCAATAAACACTTCTAGATAGCATATCTTACAGAGGACTACCTCCTCACATCTCATTTACTCTTCAGCTCAGTCCAGTACAGCAAAAGACTCTGACCCCTCCAGAATAGTAAGTATGTTTTTGCCAAAGTAACTTTTTACTTTTAAATCAGATGCACACATCTTTGTCTTCATCCATCTCAATATCTCAGTAGAATTTGGTGCTACTTCTTGTGAACCTTCACCTTTGCACTTCCATGGCTCTGAACCATTCAAGCCATTTCTTCTCTTTACCTTTGATGGTTTATCCTGATATATGCATTGCACAATTTATTCCACATTTGCTGCAAACCACAAATTACATTGTTTATTTTTATTTATTTAAATTGTCAATTATTTTTTGATAATGTTATAGAGATACCAATGTCTGTGAATGGCCAGCTATTTAGAAAGAGTAGAAGCTATTAAACTTCTTGATATCTTTTACTTTTTCAAGAATAATGTTTGTGAAAAGATACAGAACATTATTTTATATTTACCTACATATTTATAATTTGTTGTGTGTTTTCTTTTATATTGAATATTCAGATTTCTATTGTATGATTTTCTAGAATTCACAACTATAAACTTTAATTTACCTGTAGGTATGAGGTACATAACGTATGATCATTTTTTAGGGCATCAGAAATATATAAGACTTCAGTAGAGTATAGTAATTTGGAATATTAATTTAGGTATAGGAGGTAAATATAACTTAAATATGTTAATCTTTATCATTTGGATAAAAATCATACATATCATTACAAGATATGCTTTAAAAGCTTGTGCAAGTGATATAATTTCATAACTTTTAATAGCCTGGCCTCTTTGAAAGATATTTAAGGAAGATATATATGCATCTAGCATTTCTATTGTGCTTTCAATTAGCAAAATATTCTAAGCTGTTCCCAAAGTTTGGGGGAACTTTAAACTGTTTGGATGATGTAATAATAAAGAATACTTTTCTAAATCTTGAATGTATATTTTTATAGTATAAATATCAATTGTAGTTAAAATATCAACAATTTAGTAAACATGCTAAGCATTTCTAATAAGCAATATATTGGTTTTAATGTTGAATTAAGGTGAATAAGTGGGAAATAAAGTAAAAATAAAATGCACATGAAAAAAGTTCTTAAATAACTTAGTTTATAATTAAATTAATTTCTTTCACTTGTGTTGGAGATATCAACTTCTGGCTTTCTAAATGGCAAGTTATTTAGAAAGAGAATGGAAGCTATTAAACTTCTAGATATCTTTCACTTTTTCAAGACAGCTCTCAAAATAAATGGTAAAGGATAATATTACTAGTAATTGCGTTAACAGTAAGTAATAAGATAGTGTTATTAACAGTAGTTAATTTTCGAGTACTTACCATGCTGAACACTGTTCTAAGAACTTTACAGGGCTTTAATTTTACAACATTACTTTGAAGAAGATACTATTAACAACATCAACATATGAGGAAACTGAGTTGCAGAAAAGGAACTAGTACATGATTTCAAGCTAGAAAGTGAAGGAGCCGGGGTTTGAATATAGGCAAGTGGAACACAAAGCCCACATTCTTAATTCTTATGCTTTATGGTATCTAGGAGACATATGAGCAAATAGAATAAATTTACTTTGTTTAAAGCCCAACCTCTGCTGGCCTTTCATAATGTTAATCCCTTAAGAAAAATACTTTTAATCTGAAAGCAGGGCCAAGTTCCTGGATGATAGTAACATGGCACTCAAACTATTACAGCAATGCTTTGCCCTTTCATTCTAAAGCACCACAGTGATTGTCACAATTTCATATAATCATCTGCCTTGGAAATGAAAAGGGATAGGAAAACATCCATCAAGTGTCTGTTTTGTTTTTTTTTTTAATGAGCTTAGGACCTTCTGACAGTAGTTATACATTTCAAGCTTATAGCTCAAAAATCCCAAGACACTGAATAAGTATCTGAAAATTGACAGTATGCATTTTACCCTACAGCAGCATGCCTAATTATATAGATGACTTCATCTATTGCAAAATGTGCTCCAATTTAAATCTCCTCAAATGACTTCATATTTAGCATTTAGTTTTAAATTTGGGACTAAAATAAAGTTTTTTGCTTGGGTTTCTCTGGGGGATAGTTTTGGGAAGTGAGGTAGAAGAAAAACTAAGATTTCCTTGGCCTCTGTCTCTCCCAATTTTGAAACACCTCCTCACAACAAATTCATATTATATATATGAAAAATATTCACTGTGAAAACCTTCATGAACTGGCATGGAAGATAGTTTAAAGAAGTGGAGAATTTCTGTCACTCACAAGGCCACAAATAAAAATATTTGCTTATATATTTGAGGTATACATCTATGAAGACATTAGGGCATAAAGTAAAATACAATAGAAAACAGCTATAAAGTTGAATAAATTCTAATCTTTACAAGAAACACATGCTATTTTCAGATACACATAGAAAGGTACCAAGTTAAAAAATAGGAAAAGGATGTTTTAAAAGCATGTCATTTAGAAGAAATAAGAAAATATATGTAATATAGTCATACCAAATATTGCATCAGACATACATTTATTTTTTAAGATAAGCCACTTTTGGAGCAGTTTTATGTTCCAGCAAAATTGAGAAAAAGTACAGAGTTCCCGACACATGCATATCACATCTCCTGTCCCTACACATGCATAGCGTCCCCTACAAATTACATCCCTCACCAGAGTGGTATGTTTGTTATAATTCATGAACCTACATTGATGTATGTTTATATGAGGACTCTTTCTTGGTTTTGTATATTCTGTGAGTTTGGATGAATGTATAATTAAACTTATCTGCTATTAAAGTATCATACAGAGACATTCCACTGCCCTAAATATCCTCTATGCTCAATACATTATTATTCATTCTTTGACTATTCATTCTTCCCTATCCTCCAACCCCTGGCATCCAATGATATTTTTACTCTCCCTATAGTTTGTTTTTTCTAGAATGTCATATAGTTGGAATCATACAGCATTATAGCCTTTTCATATTGGCTTCTCTCACATGGTAATAAGTATTTAAGGTTTCTTCATGTCTTTTTATATCTTGATAACTCATTTCTTGTTAGTGCTGAAAACTATTCCATTGTCTGAATATATCACAGTTTACTTATCCATTCACCTACTGAAGGACCTCTTGGTTGCTTCCAAGTTTTGGCAATTATGAATAAACCTGCCGTATACATTCACATGCAGGTTTTGTGTGAATGTAAGTTTTCGACTCATTTGAATACCAAGGAGCACACTTGCTGTATTTGAGTATAATTTGTATGGTAAGAGCACATTTAGTTTTGTAAAAACTACTAAGCTGTCTTTCAGAGTAGCTGTACCATTTTGAATTCTTACCAGCAAAGAAAGAGTTCCTACTGCTCCACATGCTCAGCAGCATTCAGTACTGTTCATGGTTGGATTTTAGCCATTCTAAGAGGTGTGAAGTGATATCCCATTGTTATTTTAATTTGCAATTCCCTAATGACACATGATGTAGAACATCTTTCCATGTGCTTACTTGCCATCTTCATATCTTATTTGGTGAGGTGTCTATTCACCTCCTTGACTTTTTTTTTCTCGCCCCAGCTTTACTAAGATATGATTAACACAAGTTAAAGGTGTACAATATGATGATTTGAGACATGTATATATTGCAAAACATTTACAACAATAAGGCTAGTTAACACATCCTTCACGTCAACTAATTACCATTTTGTTGTTGCTGTTGTTACGGTGAGAACATTAAAGATCTAATCTCTTAGCAATTTCCAGGTATACAATACAGTATTGTTAATTATAGTCACCATGCTGTATGTTAGACCCCTAGAACTTAGTCACATTGTAATTAGAAGTTTGTATCCTCTGAACAACATCTCCTATTTCGCCTAACCTCAGCCCCTGACAACCATCATTCTACTTTTTGTCTCTATGAGTATGATAATTTTTTTAGATTTCACATTTAAGTGAGATCATACAGTATGTCTTTGTCTATCTGGCTTATTTCACTTAGCATAATGCCTTCAAGTTCCATCCATGTTGTTGCAGATGATTGGACTTCCTTCTTTTTTAAGGCTGAATTATATTCCATTATATATATATATCACATTTGCTTCATCCATTCATCCATAGATGGAAACTTAGGTTGTTTCCATGTCTTGGATATTGTGAATAATAATGCTGCAGTAAGTGTAGATATCTCTTCAAGGTAGTGATTTCATCTTCTTTGGATATACACCCAGAAATGGGATTGCTGGATCTTTAGGTAGCTCTATTTTAATTTTTTAGAAAACTCCATATTGTTTTCCATAGTGGCTGCACCAATCTATATTCTTACAGTGTATCAGGGTTCCCTGTTCCCCACATCTTCACCAGCATTTGTTACCTCTTTTCTATGATAACCATTCTAACAGGTTTGAGATAATATTTCACTGTGGTTTTGATTTGCATTTCCCTGATAATTAGTGATGCTGAGCATCTTTTCATGTACCTGTTGATCAATTGTATGTCTTTGGAAAAATTTCTAATTAAGTCCGCCCCTTATTTTGTAATCAGACTGTTTTTCTGCTATTGAGTTACATGAGTTTCTCACATGTTTTGGATATTAAACTCTTACCAAATATATGGTTGACAAATAGTCTCTCCTACTACATAGATTGCCTTTTCATTTTATTGATTGCTTCTTTTGCTGTGCAGAAGCTTTTTAGTTTGATGTAGTTGTACTTGTTGATTTTATGCTTTTGTTGTTTTTTAATCAGATTTTTGTTTTCCAGTGTTTTTGAGCATCTTGTATATACTCAAGTTTTGTGTTTAGAACTTTATCATTATTAGCACACTTAATATGATAGAATTTTATTAAAAGGCATGAAACACTCATGACTGGCAATATAGAAAATTGTACTCTATCTACATCCATTGCCCAGCTATTTGCAGCTGAAAAGATTGTTACCTGGAAGTGGAAGTAGATTCCATCCAATCATTTCCAGTTCACTCCACTTTAATTAGGAAGTCATGGTGCTACAAGAATATATCCTGATTTTTAATATAGAATTATCAAGGAATTGCCATATCCTGGAGATATAAGGTTATTTAATCTCAAATTACTTACATATTCATTGAAATGGAAATATAATTTACTTTATTTTTAACCCTAATTTTGGAATTTGGACTGAAGTCAGTAAATTAAAGTAATATTTTGTAGCATGTATCAAAATTATTAAAATTTTACAATGTGTTAACCAAGTACTTCTAGAAATAAATTTAGAAAATGAGTTATGTTGTTGAAGATTTCTAAATGTTTACTATAGTGCTTTTTATAGTGATGAAGAAAGGGAAAAATTTGTATATCAAATATTAGAAGATTATTTAAATAATTATGCAAATAATAAATGTTATGTACCCTTTACCATTTTCTACTAAATCATATGTCCAGGGTAATATGATATATGTTGCTAAATTAAAGAGCAAGTTATGAATTTAGATTATAAACCCAAATTTGTTAAAAAGACAGAAAGGAGAAAGAGGGAAAGAGAGAAAGGTATGGAAGATGGAGGAAAACTTTAAAATGTATCATCTTTTGATCTTTTTGTTTTGTTCTACTATTATAAATGGAATGATTTCCAATTTTAGTTTTGGATTGTTCATTGCTAGTTTATGGAATCAAACTGATTTTTGTGTATTATTATATTTTTTTCTAAAATATTTTTCATCTTGAATAGTAATACAAACTTCATATTAATTCAAAGACCAGCTTAAGGACAATATCCACTTTGATACATCCTCTGATAACTCATCTTACTGGGACATCCTTTCATTAAATATTCCATCACAGTATACTACTTGACTCTGTAATATCAACTGTATTCTCTATCTGGCTCACATTTACCTTGTAACCTCACTAAAGCTGCCAACTTTTGGGGCTGAAGAACAGGGACCCAGTGAATAATACATAATGAGACAGGCAATGAGTTATTATTCCAGAGTTTTTACACTAATCATCTGTTTCCTTTCCTCTTTATTCTGGTTGATTAACCAGTAGAATCTTCCACAATCATATGCTACTGTCCTCTGTACAATTTCCTTTATCATTTTCCTTTATGCTTATATGCAACAAAAGAGAAGAAAACCTTTGCCTGAAATCTGATTAAATAAAAATGCTCATTTACAACCATACCAGTAAGTGATTCCTAGGAACAGGGCAATGAACTACCACTTGATTTTTCATTTTCTTGTTTTCTATGGCTTCTTAGTTACATCATTTCTGTTTACACTGCTATCAGATTCAAACACAATCCTAAATATAGATATGAGAAAAGATGGGATATTATATTAGCTACTTTACATCACCATAAATGATTTGGTGGTTTAATATGAGAAATTCCAAATTGTAAAAGAAAGCATATTGCATGTATATGCATATATTTTCCCCTTGGTTACTTAAAAAGAAAGTAGAGATTATGCTACCTTTAAATTTCAGCCCTTAATTTTCTGTATTCTAATTCACTTATAATAAATTTAACTTCAGTATTTTAGTTTTTACTCATGTACTCAGAATGGGGAGTTTCTGTTTAAAACTCAGCATCAATGTGAGAACAACTTTCAAATACATTGAAATGATTAGGTGGTTCTTTGATGATTATTTTTAACATTCTTTTTGTTCTCATTCTCATTATACTTCCTCTGTGTATTCAAAGAAATATTCAAACTTATAACAGCAATTTGGAAGAATGAGTTTATACAACTTTGACCTCTATTTAATAAGTGAATATTTCTGTCATTGCAATAAAATTTCATCAGACACTGTAATATAAAAATATAACAAACTTTAATGAGTAGAAGGGAAAAAACATTCTCTTCTGCAAAGTTCTGATAAGAATTTGTTTCTATAAGAGATTTTACCCTTTTATAATTGGAAAATTCTAATCCTCACATATTAAAGACCAAATGTAGTAATATATAACTCTCATCATATTTCTTTGGGAAAAATAAGACTATTGACATTACTTATGTGTATCATTGGATTTTTATAAATAAGTTGTTCTTTGAACTATTGCAATTTAAATTACTTGCTTTAGTGTTATGCTATTTATTTTAGACAATTATAAATTTTTGGCCAGACTCTCAAACAGAAGCTTAAAAGCCCTCAGAAGATAACACACATGTAACCTATGCTCAGTAATCCTTTATTGTCTTTCTTGTGTGTGTGTGTGTGTGTGTGTGCGTGTATTTTTTTTTTTACTTATTTAAAACACCTCTTTTTGCATATGGACAGTATACACATAATTAAGATTCAATACCAAATTTAAAAACTGAGACAAAGATTTGTATCAGATCCACAAAATAGTAAGTAGTGATAAATTTCTGTGTGTGAGAAGAGAAAAACAAAAATGTTTGCAAAGATACTCATAAATGTGTCAAGTGGAGGCTAAAAGATATGTTTTTTGAGGTGCACACTGTCAGCTTTCATTGTTTCCTTTGAGAATTTTGAAATAGTAATTAACAATGTGTATTTGTTTTTCATTTAAAGCTCTGGTGTTTTTTGTTTGTTTGTTTAGCTGAGCTTGTGAAAAAGAGAAACTGGCAACACAAAGCCTGTATACTTGTATAATAACGATCAGACAAATTTGGTGCTAGCCATTATGGAAAACAGGATTGAGATTCCTCAAGAGACTAAAAACAGATCTACCATATGATCCAGCAATCCCACTCCTGGTCATGTATCTAGAGGGAATCTTAATTTAAAAAAAATACATGCACCCCAATGTTCACAGCAGCACTATTTACAATAGCCAAGACGTGGAAACAACTTAAATGTCCACTGACAGATGACTGGATAAAGAAGTTGTGGTATATGTATACAATGGAATATCAGTCAGCCATAAAAAATAATAAAATAATGCCATTTGCAGCAACGTGGATGGACCTAGAGAATGTCAGTGTAAGTTAAGAAAGCCAGAAAGGAAAAGAAAAATACCATATATCACTTATATGTGGGATCTAAAAAAAAAAAAAAAAAGACAAACAAATTTATTTATAAAACAGAAACAGACTCACAGACATAGAAACAAACTTATGGTTATTAGGGGGGAAGAGGTGGGAAGGGATAAATTGGGAGTTTGAGATTTGCAGATACTAAGTAATATATATAAAATAGATAAACAATAAGTTTATACTGTATAGCACAGAGAACTATATTCAGTATCTTGTAGCAACTTATGGTGAAAAAGAATATGAAAATGAATGTATGTATGTTCATGTATGACTGAAGCATTGTACTATACACCAGAAATTGACACAACATTGTACACTGACTACACTTCAATAAAAATACATTTAAAAAAAGACATCTTGAGGAAAATTTGATAATCAATGAAATTGTTTCTTACATTGATTGTGTTGGTGGTTACTGTACTCTACACATTTATCAAAATACAGAGCACTATACACCAAAAAAGTTAATTCCAGTGTGTATAAATAAACAAGTAAAGAAATTACAAAAACTAACAAACAAATAATTTGGGGACTAAATTCAAATTATTTTCAAGTCTTGTATGCTGAAAAATGCAAACTAATAATGAGCAAACTAAAGGTCTAAATAAATGGAGAAATGTACCACAGTCATATATCGGGAGAAAATAGTATAATGATGCTAATTCTCCCAAACTGATCTATAAATTCATCTCAGTAAAATTGTCATTAGGCTTTTTTGTTGTCAAAATTGACAAGTTGATTTTAGATTTACATGGAAATTCAAAGCACCTCGAATAACAAAAACAATTATGAAAAAAAAGAACAAAGTTAGAGGACTTAACTACCTGACTCTAAGACTTATTTTAAAGTTATAGTAACCAACTTCATGTGGTTTGGGCATATATAAAGACACAGTGCTTCATGGAACAAACAAGAGTCCACAAATAGACCCACATATACATATACGGTCAATTGATTTTTCAATAAATTGCCAAGGCAATTAAATGGCAAAGGTAATTTTTTTCAACAAATAGAGTATTAGAAAAATTGGATAATCATATGCAAAACTACACAAAAATAATTTGAAATTGATTATACACTTAGATGAAAGAGATATAATTATTACAATTTAAAAAGAAAACAGGATAAATTCTTAGTGATCTTGACATTTTAGATTTCCTAAATAGGGCAAAAATGTATGGATTATAAAGAAAAATACTGATAAATTAGATGTCATGAAAATTAAAAGCTTGTTCTCTTTCAAATTCATTATGAAGTAGAAAAAAGAAGCTACAGAAAGGAAGCATATATTCATAAAATATAATTCTGGAAAAGAACTTTAGAACTTGTCAACTTTTAAAAAATGGGCAAAATATTTTGTACAGACACTTCACCAAAGGAGATATTCATATGGAAAAGAATATTTTGTATGTAAATACATGTGGCACATTTATGTTTATCACCAATAGTCATTAAATAAATGAAAATTAAGTCCTCTATGTGATATACCCAATAACACAGTAACCCAGGAGACAAGTTAAAATTAAAAATAGCTGTTCATGCTAAATGTTGGCTAGGATGTAGAGCAATCAGAACTCCCATACCATACTGGTGGGGATTTAAAATGGAAGTACCACTTTGGGAAACTGGTGATATCCTAAAGACTGGTAAATTCAGCTACCTTGTGACTCAGCCATTCTACTCCTAGGTATTTACCCAAGTGAAGTAAAACTATATGTACATACAAAGACTTGTTCACAAATGTTCATAGTAGTTTTATTACCAAGAGATCAAAGTGGAAGCAATTTTCATGCCCATCAATCGGTGAATGGATAAAAAAAGTCCTGTATATCCATAAAATGGAATATTGCTCATTAACATAAAGGAACCAAAAATTGATCATTGAATCTCAAAAATAATACTGCTGAGTAAAGATAGACAGCTTTATTGATATAAAATTATACAAAATGCAAACTTAGCTTTACTGATTGAAAGTCTACAGGCAGTTGATTGTACAGCTAGGGGATGGGCTGGTGGATGGTGGAGGGCAAATAAAGGGGGACGGATTACAAATGGATAAAAGAATACTTCTGAGGATGATGTAAATACCAATTTTGGTGACATTTACACTGGTATATACATATGTTAAATGTAGCAATTGTAGAAGTTAAATATGTGCCAATTTTTGCACCAATTATACATCAAAAGAGCTGAAAAACAGCACTTCCATAGATAGTATACATGTATTTCATGGGGATATTCTATGGTAATAATGGCAGCTTCTTAAATGTCATTTAAGAATTAAGAAATTATCTTATTTCAAGAAATGCTATTTCATCATTTTTCAGATCTTTATGTGATGCTTATCAAGTGAAAATAAAAATTGGAATTTCACTTGCTTCCTTGAAACATTTAAAACGGGAGAGAATAAAAATTAAAAGACCAAATAAAATAACTAAGTAGGAAATTGTTTGAGAAAGTTAGCAAATCTATGATTTAGAGAGAGATTGATTGATTAATTCCTTCGTTTATCTCTCTAGTAAAATTTTACTCAACATCTACTACATGCTTGGTTCTAGGATATAAGACAAAATAAAATAAAATAAAGTAAAATGAAATGAAATAAAATACATATTTGGCACCAAGGAATTCATGCTTCAAAATCCTTCCTATATCAGAAATCAAATTCACTCCAATTTCCTTCTGATTTTTACTTATTGATTTGTTTTATAAAGTATTTAGTAGGTTTGAAAATTATTTGATGTGATATTTTTCTCTAAACAAACTATTTTTATATCTATTTTTACATCATCCAATCCTTCCCATTGATCTATGATTCTTTCTTCAAGTTGTACTCACACATTATGGATAGCAGGTTTTTTGTTGGCTTTTTGTTTTATTCCCTTGTCTTTTCTTTTGCTTCATCTGCCTATTGCATAATTTTATTTTTAACTTAATATTTAACAATATATGTAATGATATAAATAAAATAGCTATGCAGAAGGAATGTCAACCTGAGGCATTATAAAGATGATAAAATCAGAGCTAGAAAACATATTAATACAATAATATACACTAACAGTTCTTTTATAAGTTCATCCTCCTTTAGGAACTCTAGCAAAAAAACCTCTGGTTTGATTCTTTACTATGCTCCTCTTCTTGTATTTTCTATTTTAATGGTTTAAATTCAAGGTGTTTCCTTCTCAACTGGATACATATTGCCATTTACAGATAATATTCAACCTATAATAATTCATTTGTTTTATCAGTCAACTTTTATGAAGGCCTTGTTTGGCAAGTTAGTAGTCTGCCTTCTATATTAATTCTGAAATATTTTGTTTTGGACTTCCAATTTCTTCTGTAGCAATCCCTAAAATTCTGCATTCGTGTTTACTGCAAAAGTCAGTGTTTTCATCTAGACTGTAGTCTGAACTAGATTACAATTGCTTTCTTTGCTAGAAAGTGTCACTGTTCAAATTAGGGAGAGGACTGAAGCTGAGATCACCACACTTGTACGGAGTAATGCTTCATGAAGTAACATCACTAAAAATAAGGAGGAATCAATAGTTCAGAAGAAATTCAGTGCTCACCAACATGTGATCATTATAAATACAGATCTCCACAATGTAAGCTATAGAGCTAAACACTATGTATTGGTAAAGCTTAGCATCATAATGGTTTTAAAGTGTTTATTCTCAGAGAGAATTTTATTCTAATTGTTTTCTGATTGGCAACCAGCTAAGTACCCCATGTCTACCCCGGTAAGTACCCTTAGGTCTACATGAATCAAGGTATCTGTTCAAGCTTTCCTATGATTAGTCTCTGCATTGATCTGTGAAATTTTGAATTTGCAGGGCTTTATTAAGTGATTATTTTAAAGACTGAGGTGTAGAGACTATCACTAATGCACTTATACATATACAATTATGTATCTAGACTATTCAATCTCTGAAAGATTTGTATGAAATAATATGGTTACATTAAGCCCTGCCAACCATTGAATAATTCTTTCTATGATAATATTATACATATTAAAATAAAATGTCATATACAAATAACAACATAATTGCTTTGGTTTTAAACTGCAAAAATATTCATGCTCCTTTTTTTCGTTACAAATTACTTTCCTGAAATGTTTTGTTTTTGGTAAATGTATCCTCTATATTAGTTTCAAGCAATCATTTCACGTGTAATTATTCTTTTTTCTGATTTACTAAGGAGGTCAGAAGAATTCATGTTATTTCTACAACACATTGTTATAAAATAGTATTATAGCAATTTTAACTACTATTCATTCAGTATAAGCAAAATTGCAGTGTAAAAGGTTAATGAAAAATCTCTTTCATCTTATTTATCTAAAGTTGTAACTCTGTAGGAAATAAGAATCATACTGACCTGTAACTCATCTAAATAAACGTTAATGAATTGTGTGTTTTAAAGAACATGGTTTACTTCTTTAATAAGGATTCTTAGTGGGGCTTGAAATCTGAAAACGCTAAGTTTCAAATTGCATCTCAAATTTAAAACACAATCAATTTGAATATTTGTTTGTTAGAAAATCAAAATTAACACATTCATTCAAAAATGAAATTTTATGTCTTTTTTAATCTACTTGGTAAATGAGAGCCCACAGTCAATATATACATATATATATATTTTTAATAAGAAGAACCTTCTAACAATTTAAAATTTTTCATTATTATGTACTGGTTTTATTATTTGCACCTTAACTTTGCATTTTTGGCTAAATATATGTTGAATGGTATAATTATCAATTAGATTAATTAATTAAATAACCAATTAATGGGCTCTTACTTCTAATAAAATAGGTTACATGTAGATTTTGGGACACAGCTTTGTTTTTAGAAATTGTAAGTGTTTAGAATCCCAAATGATCTTTGGCTACTGTACAGTGATATCCCTCTAAATTAGAAAACAAACTATGAGGAATATAATTTACTCTGGTAATAATTCTAAAATAAGTCAAATATTATTTCTATTAAAATGTATATAATGATCAAAAAATATTTAGATGCTTTTTCAATTTGATTAGGCTAGGACCTTTAATAATGTCACATAGTTGAAGCCTGGCATCTACAGTTTAGTAAATATTATAGTCAAAATTATATAATTTGAAAATGTAAAACATTTTAAAGTAAATTTCAAACAAGATTAAATTCATTCATTGATTTCATAATTTGTTTTTGAGTTGAATTAATGTAATGTATATTAATTACTTTAGAAAAACAAACATACCATTCATGCAAATATAGATAATGCCTATGTGCTTTGCTTTAAATAACACTTTTTTAAAATTAGAAATTAATTTTTAAAATATAAATTATAAAAATATTTTAAAATTTATATTTCAAAATATAAATACATAATTTTATAAATATGTTTACTTTTATAAATATAAATTATAATTAATTATAATTTTAACAAAGATTTGGTATTGCATACTTCTTAAGACTTTAACATTGTATTTTATAAATAATTATTAAAAATTTATTGAGAGTACAGGGGTATGTACTTGGGGTAAAAAGGTAAATCATGATACAAAATATAACACAATAATAAAAAAAATCAAACATTCTGAAATTAATAAACTATACAATAGAATTATCAATCAAAAGAAATTTGTTAATAAAAATTATTAAATTATTTGCTACTGGATGTTAAGCTGTTGCTAATTGTGTTAAAGATCATTTTCACGGGCAATTATCTTTATATAGAGCTGATGGCATTCTGCTATGTGTAAATATTACATACTAATACATATGTTAAGATACATTAAACAGTCATAAATTGCCCTTACTTTTTAGCTGTGGCATACATAATAAAAATTCATAGGCTAAACTCAATTATCAAAATAAACAATTCAATAAATAAGTACAGTAGGATCTGTAGGAGTTCTAAGAATGTTAGAAAAATATAAATATGGAAGCAACTACAACTACCTGGGGATATTTCTGAGTCACAGAAGATATGATGTTTTATCTGGATATTGAAGAATGAGTAGAATTCCAAGACAGAGAAGAAGGAAATACCATCCATGAATAAAGGGATAGAGTCCTAAATAGTATGCAAAAATAAAAGTAAAAATAAATGATGTTCCATGAACATAACTGAAGCATAGGATCCACAGGGCCAACAAAATGTGTGGGAGAATTAGAGCTAGTTGTGCAGGAGACTGAAACAAGTGATGGCAGAGTTTCCCTGCACAACATGGAACTTTTACTCTAAGATTTCCATTATTCTCAGGCTTGAATTACTACCCTTACTATTGGATGATTATTTTTATAACCTGTACAAAGGAAGATAAACACTGTCTTCCCTGATATATTAAGTTATGTTTTTAATATTTTTCCCTCTCCCAATATACTGTGGATTGGATCATAGTGAAAAGCTTTTAGGACTTCTTTCTAAAGACCAGCTGCAATGTTCCCTGCTTTGGTGCTGTCTAAGATGCTTATTAAAATGGAAATTGCAGGTAGGGCTAGGTATAAGACTATTTAACAAGCGGTTCATGTGACTCCTATGTGCACCAACTGTGAGAGTCACTGAACTGAACTTTCCAAGATGCAGAAGAACAGTGACTTAAAGCCAGGCATGTTCTTATGGTATGGTAAGCTTCAGCTTCAGAGAATGGAGCTTGCTCCTTACTATATAGTGTGGAAGACAACAAACAATAAAAACAACAGAAAGAAATTCAAGGTAAATATTTAATAAACAGCTAAATTATACTAGAAACGGCTCAATTCCTGCTTTTGAATCTTGGTAATTCTATGAAGCAAATATTAAGCTAATTTATAAATAAATAAACTGATGCATGGATATTATGTTAGAGTACAACTAACTGTTCTATCTGTATTAAGCTGATTTCAGGTTTCCCAATACGGTTTACCTTAATTCAAGGAGATATAAATGGTTATGGTCTTCCCTTTCCTCCACAGAGGTCATAAGTGTTATGTTCACCTATTCGGGCATTGACACCCTTAGAAAATGTGTCTGCCATGCCCCCAAGGAAATCTCATTGAAAGTTCATGGACAAGATATTGAAAATAGTTCCCTGTGCTATATTCAATATCTTGTAGTAATTTATGGTGAAAAAGAATTTGAAAATGAATATATGTATGTTCATGTATGACTGAAGCATTATGCTGTACACCAGAAATTGATACAACATTGTAAACTGACTATACTTCAATAAATATATATACAAAAAAAAGTCCACATACAAAAGAGTAAATAATATATTGAATATTCCTTCTTAAAATTGCTCTTATTTTTGATTATCTGGTAGCTGACATTTAAATATAGGTATCTGCTATGAGTTTAATGTATGTGATTATATCCTACAAAAGAAATAGAAATACAATTGTGATAATAGGGCTCTGTGTCACACATCCATTGAAAGTATTTTCTCTTCTACAATTCAAAGATATCATGGTATTTCTTGTTATATTTGTATTCAAGCTAAAAAAATAGTTTGTTCATTTACTCAACATCTCATAACTGAAGAGACAACTTTTAATAAAAAAAATTCTTTAAAAATTTTTGTAATTGTAATAGTATTTAACATGTTATATTAAAATATACAGTACATTTTCTTCCAAAAGAAAATATTTGACATAATTTTAAAATGTATTTTATTATCACTATAATAAATATAACAAACAGAGACCTTTTTACCTTTAAGCAATAATTTATTTAGTTCCAAATACGTGCCCGGAAATACAGTTTTTATTCTTTTGTATTATACAAAATTAAATTTATAAAGAAATCCTGTAGTTTACTCTTTATAATTATCTTCACTTGAAATGAAGAAACTAAGATTAAGCTTAATTTAAGATATTAATCCTTGGCTAAAGCAGGATATAGGCACAATTAATTCCTGCTGTCTTTCAGTTTTTCTCTGGTTATCTTATTTTTAACCTTTCCAAATGTCAGCATTATTATTAGCTTGGTATTAAGACAACTGGAGATATGCAAGATATCCAACACAATGTGCTTAAATGGAAAAAAAAACGTCCAGTTAGTCAGTAAAGATATTTTACCAGGTTACTCCCAGGTGATACTGCCTCATGTCCGATTAGCAAACTTAGATTACAAGTACACTTCCAAACCATTCACTATTTTAGGGTTGTGAGCACATAATTGACTTAATCAGGATTTATAACTGGAGCTGGGAGTAGGGTCAGCCTAACATGAGTCACCTAATTGATACTGGGATCCTATTAGGAAGAAGGTACCAGGAGATTCATATTTTAAGTAAGTCACTGATAGCATCTGCTACATTTGTCTTCTAGAGTGAGAAACTGGTTAGAGAGACTGAGATATGTATTCTGAAAGAAAAAAAGTGCAGACATTTGGATGTTTGTTGTGGGTGTGTGCATTTGTTGAAAACAAATGTGCAAGCAAAATATTCAAACTAACAGAAATCTGATTATAATAGAAATAAGATAATACTTATTAAAAACAAATAAGGACAAATCACTCATATGTGGTATCTCAAAAAAAGGAGGCGAGGACACAATGGACTCATCTACAACTCATCCCCTTTTTTTCCCTTCTCAGCGTAAGATTTTTTTTTTTTTTTAACCTTCAAAGCAGCAATGTAAGAGGAGGCAAAAAGTTTAAGCATTGACAATTTTTGGTAAGGAATCTGTGTGTGTACATGCATTCAGGTACTTAAAAGTTTCGTACTTTACTGCGTTGGTGCTTTTGGATACATATTTCTATATTTACCAAATGCAAGATATAAAATGTGACTTGACCAAGTTTAAAAAGTCCTTCAACGTATATAATGTTAGTGGCTTGAAGTAAAGAAAGAAAAACTAATTCAATCCTAGTTGTGCCTTCAAAGCTCATTTATATATAGAAAGAAGATTAGAGATTTCTTGCTTTTTTAGATTTAAGATAAAAGAATCACAAGATATATTTTCACAAGGGCAACTAAACCAGTTGAAGTTTATAGCATAATAAAGTAAAAGAAATTACTGAGTGTTTGGGGGACAACAAATGGCAGTGATCTCACTGGGTTACCACAGAGGTTTGAAATGTTAGAGGAATCTTGGTGTGTAGGCTATAATTGATAATGGCAAAACTACTCAGTGGAGATATGAAAGAACAAAAATGATGCTCTGAGGACCCACAATGATTCAGAAGACTCTCTAGATAGTAGGCCCCCGGTAGTCATTTGCTTTGAATTATGTTTCTTACACCAGTCAGGAAAATAAAATCACTTATTTGAAAAGCTAATCAGAAATATAATTGTTAGACATTAAAAAAAAATCACTAGTAAGGAAACTTAATCAGGATTACCATTTAAAAAAAATTTGTTTTAAATTGTAACAAAAAATAGATAATTCTGTTCAAGATTTTTCATAACATAAATTTGAAATCTAATTAGTAGTATTTTTAAAAAAACAAGTCAATCTCAAAAGTCTACTTCTAATTCTAAGTTTTCTTCTAAAAACCTTAAAGTAGTTCTGAAGTACATTCAAATTAATCTTTAAAAACCAATCCTTCCTTACATAGTTCTATATGAACTTTAATATGCAAGGGAAACTATATACATATAACATGTGGGGTAATAGATATCTTGAATATATAGAGTGGCATTTCAGAAATTTTAAAGTATTCTAAAATTGTCCTAAACTTTTCAGCTCATGTGAATCATTTCCTATTGTGTTTTTGGTCTCAAAGTACATTGTCTGCTAGCCAAGTAATACAGATTCAAATTCTAAGTAGCAACTGTGTTTCATAGAAAATAATTTTGGAGCTTTAACTGATCTAGAATTGACTAAATCAGATGGTATATCCATTCAAACCTTTTTAGTGTAGTTTAGAAAAAAAGTTCATGTATTTGAATGACAATTCAAGTAAATAAACTGAATAATTCAGATATCTGACAAATTCATGAAAGCTCTTCTAATTAAAAAAAAACAAACATAGAGATAAACATGGGTAAGATTACCAAACATTTTTTACAAAAAATAGAGGCTATAGCCACATTCTTAGAGGAAAGTTTGCTTGAGCATAATTCCTTCCTGAACTTAAATATTTATTCATCGATTATTTAATAGCTATTAACTAAAAGCTTAAAAGTTCTTAGGAGGTTGACTGCAAAACAGATTGGGTGTTTATAAATGCAGTCAAGAAACAGATATTAATCATGTAAAGTAACCATAAATATCAAGGAAATATTCCTATAATATAATATAGAGGCAGGAAAAACAATACTTTCAGGATATAGACAGTTTAATCACAGACATCATGTGCTTAAAGAAAATACAATTTCATAGTTAGTGTCTTTCTTTTTTCCTTCTCATCAAGAAAGCATTGAAGCCTTTATCTTTCAGAGACAGGTGGTATTCGAGTCAGAATATTTTCACTTAGGAATCAGTAATGGCTATACATTATCTCTAATTCATTGTCCAGGCCTTTCCCATACATACTCCATACGTCTTAATGCTATATTTTGTAGGATAGTACAAGTCAGTATTGTGTATACAACAGAATAAAACATTTTAAGAAATATTTTGGAACTATCTCCTTATTAAACTTCTGTTTTGTTTGACGAAGTTAAATTATTCAGTTCATAAATGTCAACATCCAACAAGATTTTATCAAACTGTTACCAAAAGTAAGGGATTAATAATATTTATACATTGGAATTTAATTTTCTAAACAGTTGTTTTTGTGAATTTTGTTCTTTTTCTAATAGCACAATAATCACTGCATGCATTCTTCAGTTAAATAAATAAATGAGTTAATTAAAATTCCTTTGTGTTTTCATGTTTACTCATTCACTCCTTGCAAAATATATAATCACCTCATATTATATCATTAAGATACACTACTGAGATTTATTTTGAGAAAATAAAATCTATCATTAAACCCTACTAAGGAAAGAGTAGTTAAAACAAAAAAACCATATGATCAAATACAACTTGAAAACTGATTATTAAGAGAGAAAAAGAAATAGAAAGCAAAAGAAAGTGCTAAAAAAAATATGGAGTTTTTACATGCTCACAAATTTTGCAGTAGCAAACCTGACTCCTGCTTCAGCTTTGCTGAATAGTACTGACAGAATATCCCACAAAGCTTTGTCGTCAGGAATCACAGAAAGTAGTAGATGGATTGGGGATTTAGAGGGCAAGGGAGATGCTTTAAGTGAAAGCACCAATTTGTCAGCTTCTGACAATCTTGAGTCTGCAGGAAATACCACGAAGGTGGACAGACAGCAAATGACAATAAAACAAGGATAGAAAATTGAAGATTTCTCTTCTGATTCAAAAATCTAGTGAACTGGAAATGGGGGAAAATCCTTGTAAATTTTTTTTAAACATTGGGTAAATTGTATACTTGAATTTCACTAATGTATGTAAGTTTATAGAACAAATTCTCATTGAATTTCATATAAAACTTCATGTAAACTTCTTTAATGTAATGGATTTCATCTCTGCAGGCCATTCAATATGATGTTATTGATTTTAATGTCAAATAGTCCTATAAAATACTGTTATCTCAAATGCCTATATAATTGGAAAATATGTATCAAGCTTATGTAAGGGAAAATAGGTAAGCATTTGAATCTGTTTAACACTATTAAAAAACATAACTGACAATAATTATTAATGCAGATCAATTTTAATATATTTTAATATAAACAAAGAGGTTTCCAAAGTCATGCTACAAATTTACCAAAAACATGAGGTTTTATTGTGAAAATATTGCTTCATTGTTGACCTATACATGTTAAATACTAATTGATTTGGAGGGGTACTGTAATTCACAGGCCATATTTTGTTCATGCAATTACATTGCAAGTTCTTTAACATTTTAAGCATATTTTGTTACCAGATACCAAATGATAAGAATCCAGAAATATCGATTTCTGCAAATTCAGATTTATCATAAAATCTTTAAAAAAAAATTCTGATTTTACTTTTACCACCATAATCACCACTAATGCTTCTGCTACTACTACTGCTTACTACTACTACTGCTGTTGCTGTTGCTACAACTACTTAATATTACTTCTACTAGTATTACTAAGGTAATAGTCAATGATGAAATGTGTCACATTTATCACATACATCACATACTTTTTAGGGCTGGAATATACTTTTCTTTATCCATGATGATAGAAGGCATGTTTACTGTTTCTTTTTTTCACTGTTCTCTACTGTGATTGATAATTAGCTGTCATTTAACACCTATGTGTTTACAGAATACATTGTTGTTTATCTATTTTGATATATAGTAGTGTGTATTAATCCCAAACTCCTATTTTATCCCTCCCCCCTTTCTACCTTGATAACTATGTTTGTTTTCTATGTCTGTGAGTCTGTTTCTGTTTTGTAAATAAGTTCATTTGTATCATTTTTTTTAGATTCCACATTTAAGTGATATCATAGATATTGTCTTTCTCTTTCTGACTTACTTCATTTAGTATGATAATCTCTAGGTCCATCCATGTTGCTGGAAATAGCATTATTTCATTCATTTTTATGGCTGAGTAATATTCCATTCTATATATATCACATCTTCTTTATTCATTCAGCTGTTGATGGACATTTAGGTTGCTTCCATGTCTTGGCTATTATAAATAGTGCTACTATGAATATTGGGGTGCATGTATCTTTCCTAATTAGAGTTTTCATCTTTACTGAGATTTCCTGGATATGTGCCCAAGAGTGTGATTGCTGGATGATATGGTAACTTTACTTTTAGTTTTTAAAGGAACCTCCATACTGTTCTCCATAGTGGCTGCACCAATTTACATTCCCACCAACAGTATAGGAGAGTTTCCCTTTCTCTACACCCTCTCCACCATTTATTATGTGTTGACATTTTGATGAAGGCCATTCTGATCAGTGTGAGGTGATACCTCACTGTAATTTTGATTTGCATTTCTCTAGTAATTAGAGATGTTGAGAATCTTTTCATGTGCCTGTTGGACATCCGGATGTCTTCTTTGGAAAAATATCTATTCAGATCTAATGTCCATTTTTTGATCAGTTATTTGTCTCTTTGATACTAAGTTGTATGAACTATTTTTGTATTTTGGATATTAACCCATTATCCATCTTATCATTAACAAATATTTTCTCTTATTCAGTAGGTTATCATTTTGTTTTGTCAATATTTTCCTTTGGTGTGCAAAAGCTGTTAAGTTTAAGTAGGTCCTATTTGTTTATTTTTGCTTTTGTTTCTTTTGCCTTAGGAGAGAGATCAGAAAAAATATTGCTAGGACTTACTGTCAGAGTGTTCTATGTTATTTTCTAGGATTTTTATGGTTTCAGGTCTTACATTTAGGTATTTAATCCATTTTGAGTTTATTTTTGTATATAGTGTGAAAAAATATTCTAATTTCATTCTTTTACATAGAACTGTCCTGTTTTCCCATCAACACTTATTGAAGAGACTATCTTTTCTCTATTTTATCCTTGCCTCCTTTGTTATAGATTAATTGACCATAAGTGCATGGGTTTATTTCTAAGCACTCTATTCTGTTCGACTGATCTTTGTGTCTGTTTTTGGTGCAGCACTCTATTCTGTTCGACTGATCTTTGTGTCTGTTTTGGTTACTTTACCTTTGTCATATGGTCTGAAGTCAGGAAGTATTTTCTTTGCCTTTGTTCTTTTTTTAATCACAATTGTTTTGTCTACTCAGGATCTTTTGTGGTTCCATACACATTTTAGGATTATTTGTTCTAATTCTGTGAAAAATGTCATGGGTATTTATGTAGGGATTCCATTAAACCTGTAGACTGCTTTGGGCAGTATGGACATTTTAACAATATTCTTTGTCCATGAACATAGAATATATTTTCATTTCTTTGTATAATTTTCAATTTTCTCCATCAAAGTTTTATACTTTTCAGATTATATGTCTTTCACCTCCTTGGTTAAGTTTATTTCTAGGTATTTAATTCTTTTAAATGTGATTTTAAATGAGATTGCTTTTTAAATTTCTCTTTCTGATACCTCGCTATTAATGTTTAGAAAGGCAACAGAATTCTGTATATAAATCTTATTTCCTGCAACTTTGCTGAAATCATTTATTAGTTCTAATTTTCTTTCTTTCTTTTTTTTTTTTGGTGGATACTTTAGGATTTTCTGTATGTATAGTATCATGTCATCTTCAAATAGTGACTGTTTTACTTCTTCCCTTTCCATTTGGATATGTTTTATTTATTTTCCTTATCTGATTGCTGCAGTTAGGACTTCCAGTACTATATTAAATAGACATGGTGACAGTGGGCACTCTTGTCTTCTTCTGACTTTATAGGAAAATATTTCAGTTTTTCACCATTGAGTGAGATGTTAGCTGTGGGTTCATCATAAATGTCCTTCATTATGCTGATATATGTTCTTCCATACCAACTTTGATGAGAGTTTTTATCATGAATGGATGTTGAATTTTCTCAAATGACTCACTAGGTCTTGAGTAATGAGGTGGTTTTTATCCTTTTGTTATCCTTTTTTGTTAATGTGATGTATTACATTGCTTGATTTGTGGTTGTCAAACCATTACATGTTACAAAGTAATATATGATAATTGAAAAAGGTCCATATTGACTAGTATAAGAGATAACACTGAAAAAATATTTAATACTTACTTAAGTAAAAAATGTGACTTTGGGGAGGTTTTCCAGAAGAGTTTGCACTGAGATAGGGCTTGGGTTCTAAAAGGAGTGAGCAGTTAGAAAAGGACAAAGGAAGGAATGAAGGTTCAGACTATATATTATTTGTGACCCATGAAAGGAATATTCTACTGTGCATATGGATACTTTTTGAATTTCTACCTTTGAGAATAGTGACAGTTATTTACAAAGTATCCAGCTAAATAAAAACAAACTAGAGAAAAGTGCATTACTCAGAATGTCTATTTTAATTGTCAGCCTAATGATATGCCAAACTGCACCCAAGTTTCTACGGTTATTAAAGTTAATATTCAAGCTAAAGTTTTTGCCAGATACATTTTAGAGGAGCTCACTAGAGAATGCAATAGTAGTTGAGTCCAAAAGTATGGACTTCTTGAAAACAGATCTGAAATGGTCAGGTCTCAGGCATGTTTTCAGGTAATGTGATAAATAGAACCATGTTGACACCTCTGTGGAGAAATCTTGCCAGCAGTCATATGAGTGAGTTTGGGGAGATGATTTTTCCCAAACTGAGCTCTGATATGACTGCAGCCAGGGACAACATCTTGACTGAAGACTGAGAAACCTTGAGCGAATGGCATTGAGGTTACTGACCCTCAGAAAAATGTGAGATAATAAATATTTGTTGTATTAAGCCTCTAAGTCTTAGGGTAATTTGTTCCACAACATTAGTTAACTACTATAAATACCTTCCTTACATTTATCCCGAGGTAACTTCTTGTTTTTGAGGGCCTGGTGACCAGGAAATGAAAGCCTAGGCTTCAGTGACATTTAAAGTTATCACGTTATCCATTATGGTGGCTATTATCATAAAATTATACTTTTCTTCATTTATCTAAATATGGTAGGAGCATGGTTATCAAACTATAGTACAAAATTGTGCTCTATTAGATAACTAAGTATCACTTTGAAACTTGATCCTATAAGGTTCTGATTAAGTTCATCTGAGCCAGTAATACAAGAATCTGGATATTTTAAAATATTTCATACTGATTAGGGTATCAAGCCAGGTTTGAAATGCAATGCTAAATTAATGTTTTATATTTTTAATACAATGTGTACAGTACGTAAAAAATCACAGGATACGCTAACTGAAATATAATAATTATAAAGTCAAATGCAGTATTATCATGGTGTGTTAAAAAAGCTTTTCATATAAAACAAGGACAATAGAAAGTATATTCACTTAGCTTCAATGTAATACCTAAGTTTGTAGCAAAACATTACTAGTCCAAGTCAATAAAGTAATATAAACCAAACACCGGTTAGATTCTCCATTTGCACTCATAAAATCCTTCTTTCACCAACCCCCCCAAATCCTTATGTTAGGTAATTTATATTAAATTGGGATTAGGAGACATAAATTTCACCCCAGGTTCTGTAGACAGAAAGTGGCAATTGTATGATTTGTATTTAGGTACATCTAATCCCAAATGTACTACATCTTGTGAACTATAGCGTACTGGGCTCGGTGATGTTAGGTACATAGTAACACTAGGAGTATCACAGGGTGAGGCAACTCAGATTTTCATTGTATTGATTGTGTCTTGAGGCAGAACTTGCTGGGTGGATTCACTATGAATCAAATTTATATTCACCTGGAGAGCTACTAGGTGTCCCCTTCTCGGGAAATCAGGTTGTTTCTTAACCTAATGTTATCTGTCATTTCAAAATAAGGAAGAGAGAGCAAGGGGAAAATGCAGCTTTAAAACAAGAACCTGAAATATTTCAAGCAATTATTTAAACAGAGCACTGAATGTTGAGCAGGTTTTATTTTTTTGTTCCAACAAAATGTTCCAAATCAAATTGTGTCATGTCCATTATTATTGTAACTTCAGTTCTCATTAATGACGGAGTGAAATGGGAGAAAATACCACTGATTTTACTTCGATGAATAGTGCTCTACCTCAGATTTATGTGCCCTGGGGATAGCTGGGCCAAAACCAATGATGATGATGGTGATTATTACTATTACAGAAAGGAAAAATAATTTTATTGCTTAATTTTCAGATTATATTGAAATTTTTATTTGTGAAAAATGTTTGCTATCTACTTATAACATTGTAATAATGAACTCAAAACAAATACAGGCATCTTGGTAAGCTCTTGTTGAATAATGTCTATTCTTAGGAAAATTCAAATATTTACCTGCCTACTTGCCATTTTACTTCAGTGTCTTATAGGAAACTCAAACGCAATATGTTCCAAACTCTTTATTCTTTTGTTCAATCCCATACTTAGCCAATAAATGACAATTTTTCCCATATTTGTAAATATTACCAATATTCATCCAATTACAGAAGGCCGAAACTCAGGATTCACAATTAAAATTTCTTCTCATTCTCCTTATACTTTGATGTAGGAGACCAGGTGACGTGAGAATAGAAGGCTAGAGGTTCTTTCAGCAACTTCCCTCCTTTTTATAAGTCTATGAAGATACTTGGCAAATTGTAAGGAATTAACATTCCCAAAGAGTGTACTCCTAGTTTACCTAGACTTCATTCAGGTTGTGATTGGAGATGGCTAAGAGACCAGAGTGTGAAGACAAATTGCCTGAATACTAGAGAAAAACCCAAAGTAGCCTGAGAAAAGGCAGTTATTTGTTAAACTAATCCCATACAGGCTTTTCTGAATGAGATTAGGTATCTGAATTGGGACAATGCCTGTCATCAGAAGGATCAGCATACATTTGTAGCCATACAAAACAGAACAAATTAGCAGCACTATTTACAATAGCCAAGACATAGTAACAACCTAAATTTCCATCGACAGATGGCTAGATAAAGAAGTTGTGGTATATTTATACAATGGAATACTTACTACTTAGCCACAAAAAAGAATAAAATAATGCTATTTGCAGCAACATGGATGGACCTAGAGATCGTCATTCTAAGTGAAATAAGCCAGAAAGAGAAAGAAAAATACCATATGATATCATTCATGTGTAGAATCTTAAAAAAGAGAGAGAGAAAGAGAGACACAAATGAACTTATTTACAAAAGAGAAACAAACTCACAGACATAGAAAACAAACTTATGGTTATCAGGAGGGAAGGGGATGGGAAGGAATAAATTGGGAGTTTGAGATTTGCAGATACTATTATATATATAATAGATAAACAAGTCTCTTCTGTATAGCATAGGGAACTGTATATGTGTGTACATATACATATGTGTGTATATATATATGAATTAGATAAATTAGAATTATTACGGCTTTTTATTCCTCTCAGTGAGAGCTGGAGCTATTGGGGACCTCAGCGACAACATCCCCAGATAATAGCTTAAAACAATATGATCATGTGTGGCTGAAAATTTTTTCTCTGCTTTTCTTTTCACTTTTTTCCTTTCTCCTTCCTTCCTTCCTTCCTTCCTTCCTTCCTTCCTTCCTTCCTTCCTTCCTTTCTTTCTTTCTTTCTTTCTTTCTTTCTTTCTTTCTTTCTTTCTTTCTTTCTTTCTTTCTTTCTTGTGATAAAAGATAATAGAGATAATAGTAGCCACAAATTGGGGTATAGAAGACTGAACTTATTCATGGAAAAATGATAAAGTATGGGGTTTAAAATTTATAAGGGGGGGTACTATACCTTAATCTACTACCCGGATCATCTAGAGGCTGGTATTCTGAATTGCTTGAATAATTTTCTTCTTGAATTGCAAAGAAATTGGTATCTTAAATCTGCTTCATGAGATTCATATTCTCTATTAAAGCAGTTTTCAACAGAGACAGAATTAATGTGGGAGAAATTCCTAGAGAAATGACTAATGAGAAAGATTCTGAGTAGCCAATTTCTTGCTCTGTTTATGATGCATTACATAGTCTGGACAGAGACAAATTGCCTTATCAGAGTATTTTTCTTTAGAAAACCAGTTCTTCAAATCCATAAAAACCCTAGTAGAGAATTAATATAATTTAAAGTGATTGATTCAATGGCAGAAAGAGTTAAACTCTCAGAATTCACTATATCCAGGTCAAAAGCCTTGACAGACTATTAACTTCGACAACAAAAAGTTCTGGGAAAGAAGCCAAGAAAGATAGCACCAAGATAAAGAGCTGCAAATCTTAAGAATGACATTCTCTCTGAATCTAAAGGACCACCTTACTTATACTTTTCTTTTTAATTTAAAAAATATTTGTCTTATAAACTTGGAGGCAGATAGTCAGGACCTATCAAAGGTAAGGGCAACAAGCGTTAATCTTTCTCTCCAGATTCATTAAAATATCAGAACTGTCAGGAGGCACCCTAAGTTGCATGCCAGAGTCCAGGTACTTTGGATGAGATAAGGTTTGTCTTTTTTTTTTAAAATATGGTAGGAATACATTAAAAGAGAAAGACTAATTTTTAGAGGGAATAGAGGACATAAATCTGAGTTTGCTAGGTTGAAGTAACTGGAAATGTCTTAATGTTTCTCTGCATGTGTTTTGAAATTAAATTATGTAGCTGGTGTAAAAGACCATCCTTGACTAAATAGAGTGCACACAGAACTGGCCACTAATAACTGGGCATTCTGAATGGGAGATCTGAGAGACACTAATCATCATCAAAATGGTTAAAAAAAAAAAGAAAACAATATTGAGTAATACAGTTAGTAAAATTATAATTACAGTCCAGAGAAATAATCTAATCCACTATTTATGATTTATTTGTCTAGAGGACACCTAGAAACAACCTGAGTATTAAAAAATTAAAAGAGGATATGCCATCTATGTAGAGAAGGAGATTTACTATAACTTTCATTTTGAAAAATCTCTACCTTCCAGTATCTTTGATAAGAAATCAGTGATCTGGGAGATGTATTAATTCAATACAAGCACATGTTGTCTATAAAATACAGTTCCAATTATTTTGGCAAACAAAAAATTTATACTTCCTGTTTTGTACCAGAATATATGAATCTTTCAGAAGTTTCATAATTTTAAAAATCAAAATATAAGTAAGTGAACTTTGAAGGAGGGTACTCTGGGAAATAGAATCTGAGACAGATATTTAGGTCCAGGAGATTAATTGGGAAGTACTCTTTTGATGAACAATGCAGAGCAGCAAAAAAAAAGGGCAGAATTAGCAGAACAAGAATTTGAACTGAGATTCAGTCACAACAATGGTCTCAGCTAATCAAAATCAGAGCTCTGGGATGGGGAAGATCCTGCACATTTGTTCCATATTGATCAAGGGAATTTGTCCTTTACATCCCTTATGTTGACCAGTCATTGGATGATGGCTTCTTGGGTAGGAGGGATAACTTAGGGCAAGAAAGCTTTCTTCAGATGAGAACAGTTCCAGGAAAGGGGATCAGTTGATAATTGTCAGCCTCCAGCATCTGGGGAATCAACAACTTATTCTAGTTAGTAGGGGAATTCTAGGAAGCCCCAAGAGCATCCAATACACCATCACCCCTTGTGTTCTGTGGAAATACTATTTATATATGTTAGAGAAGTATGTTCTCCGTAATTCTGGTCAGCTGCTTTTCCTGGGGTACTTACAAGTTGACGTGTAGTGGGATGAACTAGAGTCCTCACTGCTAAGCCTGATCGGTGTTATATTCCTATAGTTGTGTACTTTCAACTGCAATTGATGTTATGCTTAGTCTACTACCAAGCCTACAGTCCTCTCACATTTGCTTGGGACTTCTCTTTCAGAGGTTTACCTCATGGCCTGAGTAATCACCTCATCCCCAAGTGATTTGAGCTCCTGTTCAACCAAGCACTTCTCAGATCATGGTTACTGAACTTTCCAACTCACTGGCAAAATTTGTCAAAGGAGAGATGCACAAGTGGAACACCGAAGAGTATAATATGGTAATAGTTTTATCATGTCCTGATGATCAACATTAATTAGGGAGAGAGACTCCTTTTCTTGCCTTCTGTTCTCTTAAGCCGTTAAAAAAAGCAAGTACATCTGAGTAGTATAACTCTATGTCTGCCAAAGTCTACTCCTGACGAATTTTACACACACAAACGTACACACACACACACACACACATGACTTTCTTCTGAAGTAAAGCATGCAGCTTCTAGATAAGAGATCAGAACTACTTACAGCAATAACAGCATCATTTCCCCTTAACCAAATCTCTCTGGGGCAATGTAATGAGGGCAGTTGTCAGCTGCGTATACAGGGGACTGTACTACTGATGAGGAACCTGAAAAAGATAAATTTGGAAGCATACAGAGGAACCACTGCACAGCTGCCTACCTCCTCTCCTAAGAAAGAGAGAGAAACCTTATTTCCCTAATGTAAACAAATGTTCTCTGAGAGAGGTCTCTAGGTTTTTACAGTCCTTTGGAATGTAAACTAGCGGGTTTTATCCTTCTTTGAAATGCAAACAGAAAGCTCAGAAAAGATAAACCTATAAATCTCTCAGAAGTACTTTACTCTTAGGGTTACTATTCAACCATTCTTTAACCTAGATTGACTGTATTTTTTGTTCTGAAAGCCCTGAACATTCAGAAGCATGAAAATACTTTCTCTCCTATTTCATATCAACACTAATACACTTCTCCACATATATATGAGAAACAACTCCTCTATGATTCCCAAGGGCCTCTCTTTCTCAGTTGAAATTTAGGAGGTTAAGTAACATGCAGGCCCAGCTCTGCAGTTGTTTCCAGGGCCACAACTGGTTCCCATCACCTTCCTCCTCCATTATTTATTCTAAATCCTCACTCTCAGCTATATCTATGCATATTTTGATGATTTACATTGTGACGGTACTCAAACTCTCATTCGTGAGTCATTTCAATTCTTGGTAACCATAACTCTTCTCAGGTTAGGAATGCTGCACATATACATTCACAATTACAATTAGGCAAGAAAAACTAAGGAATGCTGAAGTGAATCACCAAGGTCATACAACTATTCCTTTCTGTCCTCATTGTGTAAAATCATCACTATCTCTTTTTGCTGATCAGAAGTAACCACCCTTGCCACAACAGTGACTTCTTACCTTCTGGTTCAGGGACACAAATGATCTAAAGTTGTAGTTCAGTGGGATGCTTGCTATGTCATGGGAGAGTGCTCTTACGTGGAAGATAGTTCTCCAAAATCAACCTTACATTTCACTGCCCTTGATTCAGCACCTTCAGGATCCAATCATACCATCTTATCTCCTGCTAGTATTGGTTGACTAAATTATACAATTCCTTCATAGTATAGTCTGTTCCTTTTTTACTATGCCTCGCTCTTTCCACATAAGATAGTATGTGAATTAGTGCTTCTAGTAGGTTAAATAGTGGAACATACTGCTGGGAATGAGAATACAACCTTTTCTGGAGCTCTGTTTCTTTCATAATTAAGTCTCAGCCCATATCCCATGTATTTTCTATAATTCAGCTGTAGTAAACGAGAGTCCCTGTATATGCTGCCAGGGCCATCTGGCTTTCACACTGAGGTTTTAATCAGAGATTAATAATCCATATCCTTTCTAAGGCATCAGTTAAACTCAGCAGTATCCATTGGATTTCATAAAGTTATTTTTTACTACTTCCTATATAACTCTCAAAAATCCTAAGCCCTTGTACTTTCCAGCACATTCCCTTCCACTGATATTTCATCTCAGTTTAATAGCAATGGAATTTCAATAATTATACCACTGCCACAAGACATGGGCTATTAGTGATTCAACTACCACTATTGATGGGGTATTCACTGCCAACCAGTCAGCAAGCAATCCAACTCTAAATTCCCATTTTCCAGTTGGCTACTTTGGATGATTCCCAGCTCCAACTATCAATTGTCAGGTTCTATGGGAAACTGACTCCGAGACAAAGATTTACATACAAGCCTTTTTTTGGTGGTAGGATCTACATGTGTTTTTTGTTTGTTTTTCAGGCCACATAGTAGAATTAGCCAAGGCTACATTCAGTAAAACCAAGTCAAGATTAATCTTCTCATCTGCTCTCCTGTCCCACCCTGTATGGTCACCTTGTCTAAAGAAATCCCCCTTCCCCAGCAAAGGACCTGTTCCTGATGTGAAGGCTTCTGGGAAGTGAAGTCCAAAGTCCCAGTGGGCCTGCTCTTAGTCCCTCTCCCTGCTCCTGGGTTGGCTCAAACCTTATAAGGGCAGGGTTTATAATGGTTGCAGGACCTCTCCCATTTGGTTCTGTAATTAGCCCTTACCCAGAACACCTTGTAAAACTGAGAAGAACCCAGGGCTGTTCATTCCTTTTCCTTTTACAGTCACCCCAGCATGATGAGATAATGAGAGTGGGATTATGACATCATAAAACAGAGGCAGGAAGGAAATAGGGAAAAGATGTTGAGGGCACCATATTTCCTATGCAAGAAAACACCTTTTCTTAAATCTCCACCACTACCACTATGTCAGTCAAAGTTTTAAGTCCTTTTTAAAAGAAACAATGTAGATATTAGAACGTGAAGAGGCTGGGAAACAGCTAGATGTTTTCTGGCTCTTATGTAAATTTGAGTCTCAGCTAGCATTAAAGAATTCAGAGAAATTGACAATATGATGGAAAAAGAGATTTTGAGCAATGCCTTCATGTTGTGAATTCTCTATAGGACAGTTTTGAGTTCTTTTTTGATTGGAAATTAATAGTAATGCAAGTAATTGTCACTATTAACACTTAGTGACAAGTCCCTTGAAAGACATCTGGCTTCTCTAACCATTTTGTGTCCCACTGAAGTCTGGATAGGTATATAGCTGTGATCAGTTTGAAAGTAAAGCCAGTGGTGGGGATCTTCTCCTCTGAGTGAAGAAATGGGGGAGGAAGGAGTCACTAAGTCTGCAAACTGGTGTGGGAGTGGGGTCAATGTATTTAGGGTAGGTTTTTTTTTTCCTTTCATTAACTTTGTTTAAATGGGTTTAACATTTTTGACAGATTTTTAGTCCTCGCTTTTATTTAAAAAGTACTGATTTTTAAAACTAATGACTTAAAACTGTCACACAGACACACACAAACACAACATAATCTATAAAATAATCTCCCTTCATTCCAAAGGTTTTACTAGACATTGCTACCATTAGTAAGTCTTTTACTGTTAAACTTAAAAAGGCAATTAAAACAAACAGTTCTGAGACCATTTTTTCTACCACCAATTAAGACTGTGGTAGTAGTGGTAGTAGGTGTTATGCATAATATTTACTTAATCTTCTGAGCTTTCTGAGCAAACTTGGTGACCTTGCTAACTCCAGCAACCTTCTTGTCCATTGCTTTGATGATACCTGTAGCAACAATCTATCTCATATCATGAACAGCAAAATAATGCAGAGGAGGTCAGGAAAGCTCTCAACTCACATGGACTTCCAGATGATGGCTTTAAAGCCATCATCCAGCTTCTTACCAAAATAGCCAATAATCCTCCTTCAGCTCAGCAGACTTGCAAGCAGTGAAAGCTGTGTCACAAGCCAGCACAGGTGCATTGCCAGCACTGATTTCCTCTCGATGATTCAGGATAATCATCTAAGCAGTGAAGCCAGACAGCTGTTTCCATTGGTGGGTCATTTTTGCTGTCATCAGCCATGCTGCCATAATGAATACCTTCGACAGACATGCTGAAGCCCATATTGTCCCCAGGAAGGTCTTCACTCAAAGCTTTAACTGGTGCATTTCAACAGAAATTTCTAGTCAGTTGTATTGTTGATTGGAGCAAAGATGACCACCATGTTGGGTTTAAGAACATCCATTTCCACTGGACTCACAGAAACAGCACACAATACAACCAATTTTGTAGACATCCTTGAAGAGCAGATGTAAATTCGTGTCTTTTGGACAGTTTGGTAACATGAGTTAGGCAGAGAGAAAAGTTGAACTGAGAGCCAGTGACAACTAAGGCTTTACTTGGTACTAACTCAGCTGAGACTCTCAGCCATCAACACTCCCAGTATGGGGGTTGAGGGAGGAATATTTTATTCCTGAAAGAGGTAAAGGAGGTGGTATCTAAGCATATACCATAGTATTCACTACAGTGGCTAAGATAAATATTAAAATCATGATGGTAATTACAATGACACCTGTGGCATTAAAACTAAATATCCACATATATCTTTATACAGTTTGTAAAAGCAATTTGATGATTGATACATGACAGTATACCAAAAATGTTAAATTTAAAAGGAAAATCCCCTTTGACCAAGTCGAAAACTGTAGGCATATAAAATAATTCTGAAGTTAAATTACAAAGGGGAGAAGTAATGCTCAAAAGCCCAGGGAAGTAATGGATATTTTTATGAATATAAACATGGGAAATATAAAACCATATACTGATTTGAAATTAAAATATATAGCATTGTTTTCCAGTAAAGTTTCAAAGGTTCTGATGTTTTATAACAAAATATTGTTCTTCCTCTCTCTATGAGATTAATTTTATACATATATCTTAATTATTATTACATGTTTAAGTTTTGTTTCAAGCACAAAGAAAATCAAATTATTTTTAGTGGTTCTGTTAGAAAGAAAATGCACCTAACCCCTTATCATTTCATTTTCCTGTTTATACTTTAGAAGATTATGTTTTTATTCAGTGAATAGCTCTATATTTTCACATATTTTGGATCTGAAGTATAAAATTATACACCCTGAGTACTGTAACTCAAACTGTGATAAATCCAGCAACTGCTTGACGTCACAATGTTCTTATTATCTCCCAAGCAGGGTGTGTCTTAAATAGACTCCCACCATTATCTTAGGTCTCTTTTTGTTGTTTAAATACATTGTGTATTAATTGACGTATTTGTCTGAATGACCAATGTTTATAACTTTTCCACTTATTGAATATAGAGACTAGCAATTCCATTAATAGTATGTAAATATCTCTCTTTTTTTGACCTACTGAATCATCTTAGAGTGAGAACAAAAAATAGCCTTAAATTTACTTGGAGATCATATATGTCTGTTTAATTAAACTGACTAAGGTTACTCTCCATGCCTCTGTGAGGGTCACAGCCAAAAAGGCTACAGGGACCTTAATTTATACTATTCCCTGTTGACTGAAAGACAAAGGTGCTGACCAGCATAAGGTTACAGCATTTGTATAATGGTCCAAGACTGCTGTCCATAACAAAATAGACTGGAGTAAATTGGAATCTTCCTCAGTTGTAAATTATCTTATTCTAGATTAACTTAAATTAACTAATCTTATTCTGACAGAATGTAACAATTGAAGAAAGTTGGATGGGCTGCAGAGTTGAAAACAAACCCCCAAACAAAGTCAAATATACCACATAAATTTGTGACTTAATTAGAAACTTTGAATGGTGAATACTGAGGTAATGGATAAAAACACTTAGAAACTGACAACCTGGATATTTTTCATTATTGGAATAAGCCTATTTCTGGGCTTTTCTTATGATTATACTCATGATCTATTTATCCATCCCAATGCCCACACACACTGTTAAATTTTATTGTTTGTAGTATCTCTATATCTGGCAGTCCCTTCTTGGTTTTCTACAGTATAGTTTTAGATTTTAATGGTTATTTTTTTCAATGAAATTTTGTATTACCTTGTCAAATTCTATGAAATGTCTTATTGCCATTTTCAATAATATCACATTAGTTTTGTATCTCTAGTTTCTTGAACAAAGCACAACATTTTATGTTTATTACTTTTCTATGTTTTAAAATAGATTTTACACATTGATCAAAATAATGTTATTCTTCATTAGGTTAATTTTATATGTATATAAATGTATAAGAACTGGGATCTATACCTTTTGGGGTAATACCGCTACAAAATATCTGCTAGAAGTAATAATTGAATTTAGCAAGGATATAAGTTACAATGTCTACACACAATAATCAGTTGTGTCGCTGCATATAGCAGCAAAAAAAAAAAAGGGAAAATGAAATGTAAAATAATTCCATTTAACTTAACATAGGAACATATTTAACAAAAGATATGCAAAAAGATATAGGTGGAGCTTCTGGGTTGGTGAACACATGAAGATCTGGGGGGAGCACTGTTCTTGGAGAAGGCATGGAAGTTCCTCACTGTTTCCCCATACCTTGCCCTATGCATCTCTTCCATCTGGCTGTTCCTAAGTTATATCACTTTATATAATAATAACCATCCTAATACCTGTGAAGTGATATCTTATTGTGGTTTTGATTCCCATTTCCCTGATGATTAGTGATGTGTGGTTTATTTTTGTATGTTGTTTGTATACTGCAATTTTACTGAAAAAAAATTTATTACTTCCAACAGTTTTTTCTTGTGTGTGTATGAATCTTCAGGGTAATAAACCAGTAATCTATGTCTTGGTATCTCAGCTATTACTTTCAAAGCAGTAAATTGACTGTGGAACAAAGGGACCACAAATGTCAGTCTCTCTTCTCTGGACCTCCCTGCTCTCCAAGATTATGGCTTCCAGATCTAATTTCCTTGGTAGCTATTCAGAATCTTCATGAAAGGTTCCAGAGGAACCAAAATTTTTTTGAGGAACCATATGAAAATCCTTTACTTTACTTATCTATTAAGAGTTCATATTCAGACAACAGAACTGTTCATGACTTGATCCTGTGTAGACTCCAGGAGATCCTGTGGTTGGCTCTGTTACCACCTCTATATGGCACATGCAGTTTACAGACTCACCGCCTTCTGCCTCTTGTGAGCACATGCGGTTCATCTGTGTGACGTTCCATAAGTGGCACACACGTTGTGAAAGCAGCCTGGCCATTTAGATCCCCCAGGACTCACAGTTTTCTCTTTTTTAGTTTGCTCTTTCATAAATATCACTCACAATGTAGACAGCTGCTAGGTCTAGGTATCATACAATATGTCTGTCATATTAATAAAAACAGTAAACATGCACGCATTATTTTACCTAAACACAATTTAAAACTAATTCTAGGACACATCTTGCTCCTGGTATTTTATTTTAGAGATACTATTAGATGTTCATGGTAGTTTTAATACGAAGTATTTCAACTTAAATACTAGCTATAAGATATCAGATATTATTTTATCCAAAGCTTCTAAATCACAATAAAGTAGTTATTAAATGACAAAAAAGATGTATAGGTACATATACATACATGTATTCATATATATGGAGACAGAGAGAGAGAATGTTAGTGCTTGCTATCTATATCATGTTTATAGATTAGAAGCCTCTATATTGTTAAGATATTATTTCTCTCCAAATGGATTGATTCAAACCAAACCCAAAGTCCCTACAAAAACTTTTTAAAAAGAAATTTATGATATTCTTGAGGATTAGGGTAAGGTTTGGATTTACCACATTAGAGAATGTGGCACTCTGTTCCTTCTCAAGTAAAGGAGTTAAGTATTGAAAATAGTGTTTGGGGAAGATTTTTCTAAAAATCACCTGGAATGGATTGAAACAGGAGACCTATGATTTGGTCTCAGTCTTTTAGTGAGGCTATACCTCTGTTAAGTAAACTTCATAGTAATTTTTCAGTCTTTATCCTCTTTAGGCAGGATTGGATAGAGTTGAGTATTTATCTTGTTCCACGTGCAATGCTAGAACTGACTGGGAATTTTTCTCCCCCATACTCTGGTAATATCCCAGCACATTAGGCTCTGGTTAATAAGTTTCTCCTGAGGGCAAGCCAGGGCTTGTTAAGAATGGAGCACTCTGGTGTATTTCAAAATGGTCCTTTTTCCCTCTCTCTCTACTGGAAGTACTAGGAAAAATTTTTCTCTGGTATTTACTGTGAAAACCCAATTGAACTCCTGGAATTAAAGTTCACAGTGCAGGGGCTCCCCTAATGATTGGGTCCTCCTGGAAATTTTAACTTTCACTCTTGTCCACAGTGAGCATCCAACATTTGTCACATTTCAGGGTTTTCTGCTCAAGCATTGGTTTTCATGGTGGTTTCCTCTCCAAAGTCTCTGGAAACTGAGACTTCCTTTTTTCATCCTGGTGTGCCTCCAACCTTGGGGAGAGTGGTTTTCCCTGTGTCCTCTTCTCTCTTAGGGACAGAAGAAGAGTTGCTCACTTTTCAATCTGTTCAGTTTTTTTGTTTTTGCAAACATTCAGCCATTCTACACCTTTTGTTTGGTGAGTTTAATCAATTTACATTAAGGTAGTTACTGATAAGTGAGTACAACTATTGACATTTTGTTAATTGTTCCTGTTTGTCTTGCAATTCTTTTGTCCCTCTCTTCCTCTCTTGCTTTCTTATTTCTTTTTATATCATGTAATATTAAGAAAATTTTACCTAGTAACTTTTATATTAGGATTTAAAGCAATTTGCATATTAATTTAACAGTATTACATGATACTGCATATGCCTATATATTTACATTTGCCTATTAGATTAGTGCTTTCATATGCTTTTGTGTTGTTTAACATGTTTTCAATTCAATTTGAAGAAGTCCTTTAAGTATTTCTTGTAAGGCAGGTCTTGAGGTGGTAAGCTCCCAATGTTTTTGTTTGGTAAAGATTTTATCCCTCCTCATTCTTAAAGGATAATTCTGCTGGATATAGATTTCTTGCTTTGCAGTTGTTTTCTTTCATAATTTTGAATATATCATCCTATTCTGTCCTGGTCTGCAAGGTTTATGCCATGATATATGCTAACAGTCCTATGAGATTTCCCTTATATATGATAAATTATTTTTCTCTTGCTACTTTCAAATTCTTTCTTTGTCCTTGACTTTTAATAATTTGCTTAATGTGTCTTAGTGTACTCTTCTATAGGTTGAAAGTATGTGGCCATGCTATTGTATCACAGAGGGACAAGGATAGTGTAGGGAGGGGAGTGGTGGATGAGTTGGTAATTCCTTCACCTCAAACTTACTTGGGACAGTTCCTTACACAGAGATGACTTGCAGGTTGATGTGTGTTTATAGCAATTGGGTACCCTTAGATCTGGTGCCTGCCATATGCCTGAAAATTAAATCAAACTATGACAACAGTTTGGAAGGATATGTCTGGGAAGCAAAGACATTTTCTCTGATAGTAGAAGTGACAGAAAGATGGCTACATTTTTATTGACCTGAACTTCAAGAGTTTATTGTCACAACATTAAGTTCATTTTAACTAACATTTCTAGATGCCACGTTTGCCATATTGCTGAAAATTGAAGTCTTCTCTTACTTTATAAACATGTTTGTAACTTATCTCTAACTTGAGCCATATCAAAGTGGTTCATATTTAATATAATTTATCATTTTAAATCAAATTTGATAAAAAATTCAGTGTAGTGCATCTTCTCCCTTATTGTTGGTATTTTCGTCATAGATAACAGGCAGAGGATTTAGAAGAGTAGAGAAAAATAAAAAACAATACATATTTGCAGGTTCTAAAGCTTGAGAAATCTTACACAATGATTTATTCATGGTGCCTAATTTATAACTCCTGATTTCTTGCTGATTTGCTACCTAGAGAATTTAAGATATTAACTGAAAGATTTGAACAGTAAAAAAATAACCCAGGAATCCTGCTCCTGGGCATATATCCAGAAGGAACCCTACTTCAAAATGACACCTGCATCCCGATGTTCATAGCAGCACTATTTACAACAGCCAAGACATGGAAACAGCCTAAATGTCCATCAACAGATGACTGGTTAAAGAAGAAGTGGTATACTTATACAATGGAATACTACTCAGCCATAAAAACCGACAGTATAACCCCATCTTGCAGCAACATGGATGCTCCTGAGAATGTCATTCTAAGTGAAGTAAGCCAGAAAGAGAAAGAAAAATACCATATGAGATTGCTCATATGTGGAATCTAAGAAAAAAAAAAAAACACAAACAAAACATAAATACAAAACAGAAATAGACTCATAGACATAGAATACAAACTTGTGATTGCCAAGGGGGTGGAGCGTGGGAAGGGATAGACTGGGATTTCAAAATTGTAGAATAGATAAACAAGATTATACTGTATAGCACAGGGAAATACATACAAGATCTTATGGTAGCTCACAGAGAAAAAAATGTGACAATTAATATATAGTATGTTCATGTATAACTGAAAAATTGTGCTCTACACTGGAATTTGACACAACATTGTAAAATGATTATAAATCAATAAAAAATGTTAAAAAAATTATGTCCAGAAAATTTTATTTTATTTTCTTATTTTTAAATTATTTATCTACCAGAATAATTTTTTCTCAGCAAGAAAGGATCTGTAGATAAGAAATTGCAGCCATTAAGTAATAGACTTATCCTTTGAAACTTGAATCGTGTAGATTAATTTTCTTGTCATCACCTGTATAATTTGTGACATAGATAAATGTTATTTGCATTAATGTTTTAAAGGAATAATAATTCTTGATTCGATTAAGTATTTGCTTTTCCTTAATTACTTGCACAGAATATTATAGCTTGTAATAATAGTAGAATATCAGATGTAGATCATTATTGAATAGTATCTTGATTAATATAAGTACATATCAATTTGCAAATAATAATAGCAGTGATTCTTTAGCCAATAATCTTTAATAGCCCATTTATATTTTTGACCCATTTTATATTATGAATTGAAATTGTTGTAATAATAAAAATTGCCTTTGGAAACAAGATTTCATCAGATTTTATTAGAAGCTATTGGAAAATAAGCAAGTTTTGAGATGGTAGATGCTTCCTTCATTTTAGACATTGTTAAGGCAATTCCCTCAGATGACAGTAAAACACTTTTAGGAAATGATGTGAAAATAGTGAAAATATATCTAATGCTTTTATTGTAACCTAAGGTCAGTCTCTGAATATATAAATTTTCATTATTCTTCAGTGTTCTGTGATTAGAGAAGAAAAGTTACTAAAGAATAAAGCCTGCATATTGCTTCATAATATCTAGTTGCCAATAATATACATTGATAAAAAGGATCAGGTTAACCACTAAATGAATTGTAATGCTATAAAGAATTGTGTCTTTATTTCTAACAGTTTATTATGAAAACAGACAAAATTCAGTTTCTAAAAGTTTCTATTCTCAACATTATTCAAAGGACATTTTGTATAGGTAACCTTTAAATTCTCATTTGTATTAATCTTAGTTGGATATAATTATATTAACATCATTTATTGAATACCAATCAAGGCACTTGTTTTCTCAAATCTGAGCATAATTTTATTTTTACAGCTAAAAAATAATTTAAGAATCTAAACCTAAAGAAATACTCCAACATCACATCTACTCTATTTGAAGTTGCTTTTTTGTTTTGTTAATGGTGGCTTTTAAAAAAAAATTTGAAAAGTATGTATTTCTTTGTCATCCAGTGTTTTAATTGAAACATTTCTTTTGGAGTATGGTACACACATGTATTTCAGTAATGGTGGCTTTTAATGGGCAGATGTTTTAAAGTGTGATGAAACACAATTTATCAATTTCTTTGTTTTATGGTTGCATTTTTTACCTCCCTAAGAAATACTTTCTACCAAAAGTGACCAAGATAATTCCTTTTTTTAAGACTTTACAGTTTTAGTGTTTAACAATCTTCCAATTTATTTATTTTTCTTTTTACATGACTTGGTTCTTTTGAGAAACGTATTGCAAGTTTAATTTGAAAACATATTCTTTTTTTTTTCTTCTAAGGAATATTGTGCCCAGATTTTAAAATTAAAAAAGAGGGCTTGTGTTTTTAAGGAAAAAGAGGAACCTGGATGTTGTAGTCTTTGCCAGAGAGACCCAAATGAAATGTCCCACTTGTAAACCGAACAGTAGGAGAGTATTGAACTCAAAGTCTTCAGATTTTCAATTATGTAAACAGGGTGAATTAAGCTCATAAAGGTTAAATCACTTTCCAAAGTCACACTGATACTTAATGGAACTATAAGAATATGAATCTTGATCTGGCTACTAGTTCATTAGTGATTTGAACATAATGTGCCACTTTCAAATTTAATTGTTTCTAACCAAGAAGGAAAAATAAATTTATATTTTAAACAGAGAAAAGAATTACTTTCTTTAAAAGTAATTTTAAAGAAAATTACTAGATCTCCTGCAGATGCCCCTGATCAATACCTCTGATCAAAACCTCTGATTCAACAGTTCCTCCTGCTGCCCAAAGTTAAGCATAAGCCTCATTTTTATACCATAAACTAAGTTTGCCTGACTTTATATTTTATATTTAGGGAATCATATATTTATATGTATTATATTTGTGAAATTTATCCTTTTATGTAGGAATAATTCACTCATTCTCATACAGTATCATTTTGTACAGATTATTTAATATTCTGTTGATAGACTTGAGTCATTTCAGTGTTCTGAATGTCTCTATGAATATTCTTGTATGTGGGTTTTGGAGCATGTATACGGACATTCCAATCTGCTATATATAGCCTAAGAGAAGAATTGCTAAGTTATATTGTGTGTGGGAATTCAGTTTTGTTAAACTCTCCAACGTGCACCAATTTCACTTCTCCCATCAGCTACTGACAGTTCTACTTTGCTCCGTATTCTTACCAAGACAGAGTATAGCTATTATAAATAAACAGGTTTTCATAGTTATGCTGCATTGCAGAGAGGGGGTCAGCTCTTTATATCCCTACATTGGCAATAACTGGGTGAAAGCTCTTTCCATTTCAGGACAGTTCCTTAGATGAAGGATGGTGGCAGTGTAGCCAGATGACTCCATCAGCTGGAGAATAAGTCATTTAGTACTGAAGGGGTTGATATGCTCAGTGCATAAGAACATTATATTAGTCCAGCTCATAATTATGTAGCAATAGCAGTTTTAGGAATAGAGTAATCAAATGGTTAAAACACTGGGGCTATTTACAGGAAAATGCCTTTTTCCCTTCAACAATACTGACTTCATGAGGGATACTAAAGTCATCCTAATAAGAATTATGGACGTTACCAAAGCTTTTCCTTTAGATCTTTGAAAGAATGCATGTTGTTTTTAATAGATCTTGATTTGGTCTTTTAAATATTAATTCAAAATCAAGTCACAATCTCAATAGTTAGGAATAACTTTATCTTAAAAAGTGATTCAGGTCATTGCTAATGTAAAATCAATTAGGTGCAACACTTCTTAATTCTTAGAAAAGGAGCTAGTTAATACTGTTCGTGCCCTGAGCTGTGATTAGAAATTTGTTTTATATGTGACATTATTTGATTAGTATGTTTTTTCCAATGCTTACAAACACAATACTTGTTCTAGCATATGCTATGTGGTGGTAGAAAGATATAATTTATCATGATATATTTTATCTGAATATTTTCATTGTTAATATATTTTCTATCCCTCCTAAATTTGTATTTTTTTTTACATTTTTGGGGGCATATACCATACAGGTAATTTTCTTTTAAAATCATTCTAATTTTAAATGCCAAAAACAACAGCAATAGGAGAAAACAACATATCCCAGGTAGTAAATTCTTCAAATACAGATATTCCTATTATCAGAATCACAAAAATGGGAGAAATATTACGAATGCAAAAAGAAAGAGACTGCTAGATATAAGAAAAGATAATATCTTAATATTTCATAGAAAACAAACAGATCAAGAAAACAGTTAAGGCAGTTGATTTTGTTACCTTTTTTTTAATGGAAGATGCACTGACCTATACAAGTGCAATCCCACTTGGTAACACAAAATGTGCACAGTGAAGCTTTACAGAAATAGTTCTTTTTCCTACAATCTCCACCTATAAGTACTCTATGCATCATTCATGGATCCTGTCAAATACCAACTTTTAAGAAATCATACCTGAACTGTTCAACTGGATGTTTTTCCTCTCTATTTCTCTTGTGTTATTTGCCACATTATTTGTTTTCACATTCATTTGGGGACAATTTTTACTACAGATGAAAATGCATGAATTTAGAGTATTTAGTTCTGGTTTACCCAGGGATTCTTGAACACATTCTTGCATTTAGTTGGTGTATAACATTTCTTTCAGTGAATGATAATTTCTCTTTCTGAACAAAAATAATACATTTTACACTAGTTATAATTATAATGCAGACGTGCCTCAGTTATTTTGATCATATCCTACAAAACATGAATTCAAAAAGGTAAGAAACTACATATTTACACTATTTGCATAAATAGATAGTCTGTGGAAGTGTTTAGGTATGTTCCATATTTAAGTGTGTGTGTTTGTGTGTTTGTGTGTATCATTTTCCCCAAAACTTCATGATGAAACAAAAAGACTTCAGCAATGGCAATGTCTTTGCATTGTGGTTCAGCCATAAAACAGTAAATTAGGTTATCATATAACTTGGTATCCTGCCCTCACTTGTGTACATGTGCATATGTGAAGTTTTATTCTTGTTTTACAAATGAAAAACAAGTCCCTAGGACTTTAAGTGATATATACAAAATCATAGAAACAGTAAATGAAGAGCCCTTGCACTCAGACAGTCTTTATATTTATGTTGTTGTTTCTAGTGTTTTTCTCTTAGTTCCTTTCTATTACCACTAAATAATTTATTTCTGTTTTTATGTTGTGATATTATATGTATTATTTTTTATGCTTGTAATCTTACATAATTTTAAGTTGATAAATGCCATCTTGTTTATTGATAATATACATTTAAATATTTATTAATAATAGAAATTAATAAGCATATATTTCCAATATATTTCAGAGGTGATTTAGCCTAGAACCTGGGTCATTATAAATATTTACTTCATATTTCATGTTAACATTGGACTTATAATGACAAAAAGTCATTATTGACAATTATGGATACTTTCATCTGAATAAAACTTTATGTGTATAAATTTATAAAACTTTTGTATGTATATAAAACTTTTTGTATGTTATAAAACTTTTATATGTATCAAACAAAATTTCAAAAACTCTCTATTAACTGAGAAATATTTTGAAATATTGCATTTAAATGCATACTGTATGTTTATTTAGTATAAAGCTTTCCAGGTAAAGTACAAGAATTAGTGTACACTTTTTTTTTAAACATTTTTTATTGATTTATAATCGTTTTACAATGTTGTGTCAAATTCCAGTGTAGAGCACAATTTTTCAGTTATACATGAACATATATATATGCATTGTCACATTTTTTTCTCTGTGAGCTACCATAAGATCTTGTATATATTTCCCTGTGTTATACAGTATAACCTTGTTTATCTATTCTACAATTTTGAAATCCCAGTCAATCCCTTCCCACCCTCTGCCCCCTTGGCAACCACAAGTTTGTATTCTATGTCTATGTGTCTATTTCTGTTTTGTATTTACACTTTGTTTGTTTTGTTTTTTTTAGATTCCACATATGAGCAATCTCATATGGTATTTTTCTTTCTCTTTCTGGCTTACTTCACTTAGAATGACGTTCTCAGGAGCATCAATGTTGCTGCAAATGGCGTTATGTTGTAGGCTTTTATGTCTGAATAGTATTCCATTGTATAAATATACCACTTCTCCTTTATCCAGTCATCTGTTGATGGACATTTAGGCTGTTTCCATGTCTTGGCTATTGTAAACAGTGCTGCTATGAACATTGGGGTGCAGGTGTCATCTTGAAATAGGGTTGCTTCTGGATATATGCCCAGGAGTCGGATAACTGGGTCATATGGTAAGTCTATTCCTAGTCTTTTGAGGAATCTCCATACTGTTTTCCACAATGGCTGCCCCAAACTACATTTCCACCAGCAGTGAAGGAGGGTTCCCTTTTCTCCACAGCCTCTCCAGCATTTGTCATTTGTGGATTTTTGAATTATGGCCATTCTGACTGGTGTAAGGTGATACCTCATTGTAGTTTTGATTTGCATTTCTCTGATAATTAGTGATATTGAGCATTTTTTTCATGTGTCTATTGATCATTTGTATGTCTTCTTTGGAGAATTGCTTGTTTAGGTCTTCTGCCCATTTTTGGATTGGGTTATTTGGTTGTTTCTTATTAAATCGTGTGAGCTGCTTATCTATTCTGGAGATCAAGCCTTTGCCAGTTTCATTTGCAAAAATGTTCTCCCATTCCGTAGGTTGTCTTTTTATTTTATTTATGGTTTCCTTTGCTATGCAGAAGCTTGTAAGTTTAATTAGGTCCCATTTGTTTATTCTTGCTTTTATTTCTATTGCTTGAGTAGACTGTTCTAGGAGAACATTTTTGAGATGTCTGTCAGATAATGTTTTGCCTATATATTCTTCTAGGAGGTTTATTGTATCTTGTCTTATGTTTAAGTCTTTGATCCATTTTGAGTTGATTTTTGTGTATGGTGTAAGGGAGTGTTCTAGCTTCATTGCTTTACATGCTGCTGTCCAGTTTTCACAACACCATTTGCTGAAGAGACTGTCTTTATTCCATTGTATATTTTTGCCTCCTTTGTCGAAGATTAGTTGACCAAAAGTTTGTGGGTTCATTTATGGGCTCTCTTCATGGTACTTTTAAACAAAATCATGTAATGATTAATTAGCAGAATGAATATATATATACTTATCAAAAAGTTGGCACTCCCGGGCTGAACCAGCCCATAGGAAGAAGAGGTTCATACGAGCTGGAGCTGCTTCACTTGGGAAGTTTCCAATTTATATATGGGCCTTTTCCTCAACCAGAAGCAACTTTCATTCACATAACTTCACTTAGAATTTCCCTGACTCACTGTCCCTACAATAAGTCACTCAGAGGCAGGGACTCCCTTTAACGGAGAAGCAGCCATTAATGAGTGTAGCGTAGCACTGCCCACTGGGCACAGCTGTCAGTGAGACCATCTGGGCCAGAGGGTCTTGTGTGTTTTTCTTCCTCTCTGCTTGGGTGCCCTACTCTATATCCTCCTCCAAAAAAACAGAACAAAACAAAACAAAAAAACCCCATATTTTATAATTATAATATGTGGCACTAATAGTCTGTGTGCCCCTGTCCCTCTGCAATAAATCATGCCTAAACAAATGAGTAGTGAAAAAATGTAACTTTTGCCAAGTGATTATTTTAAAACACATTCCAAAGGAGAAAGTTAGAAACATCTAGTATATTTCTTTGAGGAATCAGTTTTTTTCCCTTATATTTTCTCTCAGTAAGAAATTTTCAATCACTGAAAAACATATCCTTTGGAAAGAGCAATAACATATGAAATAAAATATAGGTACAATGAGGTAATCTCTCTGAAGCCCAATAACAATTTTAGGAAACTCTTCAGGCAAAAACAGAAAATCTCATTAATATCACTAGCTTATTTGGGAAGAAGACAAAAGGGTTCTAAAATGTAATGGCTACAATTCTTCAGAAGCACCCATCTGGAAAAACTCTAATATTCATGCTAATATAATTCTGTGTGTGTGCATGTGTGTATAACTTAGAAAACTGTTTTGATAATGTAGCATGAAGAATATGAGGGTGTTTTTAATTTCAAAAGTTCAAATTTGAGTCAGAATTTATATAATGTTATGTTCTTTCCATTTATAAGTAAAAATGCAATTTTATTCATTCTTCCAAATGTAATGATTTTTACATAAATAAAAAATAAAGCAAAATATATGTTTGTTTTTTAGTTTTCAGTTTTTCCTCAGATAAGAGTGATTATTAGTTCTCCAGAAATAAAATGTTCAAATTAATAAAAAAATAACACATACAATAAAGATTGTGCCTTCAACTGCAAATTAATTTGCTGAGTGTAGAAGCTGGATCATTTCAGTGAATTATAAGTAAATAAATTTCAAAATTGTAGAATAGATAAACAAGATTATACTGTATAGCACAGGGAAATATATACAAGATCTTATGGTAGCTCATGGACAAAAAATGGTGACAATGAATATATATATGTTCATGTATAACTGAAAAATTGGGCTGTACAATGGAATTTGACACAACATTGTAAAATGATTATAAATCAATAAAAATGTTTAAAAAATAAGTAAATAAATAAATCTGTTTTAAACTTTTTGCTTTTCAAGCCTTTTCTGTGGACAGTGGGTTAGTATCTTTCAAGCCCTTTATATTCCGAGTATAGTCCATGAACTAGAAGCACCAGCATATCTGCATTTTTTTTAGAAGTTCAGCATCTGGGAACCTCATACCACTATGAGAAACATAAAATGCTACCTTGCTTTGAAAAAAGTCTGGCATTTCCTCAAGATTTTAAACATTGAGTTACAATGTGATCCAGTAATTTCATTCATTGGTGTCTACCCAAGAGAAACAAAAACATATGTCTGCACAAAAACTTGTACATGGATGTTCATAGCAGCATTATTAAAAATAGGCAAAAAATACTAATAACCGAAATGCCCCAAATGTAGTATATCCATATAATGTAATGTTTAAATTACATTAATGTTTAAATGTTTAATCAGTGATTAAAAGGAATGAAGTACAGATACATTCTAGTACTTGGATAAACTTTGAAACATTGAGCTAAACGAAAGAAGCTAGTCACAAAAGACCACGTATTGTATGGTTATAGCTATACTGCATGCCCAAAATAGGCAAATTTATAGGAACAGAAAATAGATTGGCACTTGCCTGGGGCTGTAGGAGTTGGGGGCAGGGAGTAAGACATTCTTGCTAGCGTGCATAGAGTCTCTTTGTGGGACAATGAAAATACTCTAAAATTGATTGTGGTAATGGTTGCACATATATGAGAATATACTAAAAACCACTGAATTATACATTTTGAATGGGTAAACAGAAATGAATTATATCTCAATAAGCTGTTCTATTAAAAAATACAATTTTTGTATTTGCATCATCCAGGCCTTCTTAATGTTAAATGTGTGAGTTATTTGTGTAAAATTCTGTATATAAGGTCAAGAAAAAATTTAATTTAAAAAGTACTATATTCTGGATAAAAGAAGATTGATATTAATAAAAAAAACACTTATAATACCAGTTTGGGAGGTAACCTTGCATTGGTATTAATCATTTTTCTACTCACACAGTAGAGAGTGAAAACTCTGATTTGTCTGTGTACAAATTAATTGGTCAAGACAGCCAAGCTGTATATATTTCAGGAAAAAGAAGTGCTTAAGAGCACGAACCAAACAACCAGATTATTTGGGTTTAAGATTCTTGACTGGCACTTATCTGTATAACTTTAATAAAGTTACTTAAACCTTCTGTGTCTTTGTTTCTTCATTTGTTAAATGGCAATAATACTAGTCTTTATAAGGGTTAATTAAGCTTATCACATATGACAGTTCCTAACATTTAATTTTTTTTTATTATTTCCTACAATGAGTACTGCCAATTCTACTATGACCATTGTTGAGAGGCAGTAGGCAAAATATAAACATTATTATATTATTAAATTATTCAAGTATGTAAGGTTTATTTAATAGATGCATAAGAAATTTTTATTAACAATATTAATGAGGTTATGCATAGGTTAAAAACACATCAAATTGTGCACTTCATTATGTTAACATTTTTTGATGTCAAGTGCTCTTAAGCACAGCCTCTAGCCTAAGAATAGGGGCTGGGTGGAGCAAGGAAGGCTGGTGGAATGGTAAAGCCCCCAACCTCTCACCTGGAATACAGTCCCTGTAATACAGATCTGAGGGAATGGCCTTCGGGCGAGGGGAAGTCCTGCTTCTTGTGCACACCCTCTTGTAATGCTTGCAATGGATCTTTCATCACGTTGTGCTGGGGGAGGAGGAGGGAGGCAGCAGGTTGTGGCTCAAGTGCCACAGACTTGTTGCTTTATGTAAATTTAATCATTTTTCTCATGAGAGGGTCTTTTTTTTTTTTTTTTTGTATGCCCTTAGAACAAGTTCTAAACACTTTAAATGTGCATGTGTGTGGTTTTTTAAAACATTTTTACCAGTTACGGTTGTTTTTCCAGAGAGAGGGAGTATAGAGCTGTTCATGCCCTCATTCTGGAAGAGGAGCTTCACCATTGTGTTTTAAATCATCATGGTCAAGTATAATATTTTAAATTGAAGCCCCATAAAATCTTCCAACTAGCAAATGACTACTGGCTTGTATGTCCAAAGGGAAAATTATTGTTGTGTAAATGTTCATTTGATATTAATGGAATTTTACATTTATATGATAGCAATTTTAATGAAAAGATTTGATATCACTCTCCTTATGATTATTTATTAGAAAGACTTTAATTAGTTCATTATTAAAATTTACCATATATAAATTTGGAAGCAATAAAATAAAGATTGAAAAAGTTTCTGAATATAAATGGCAGTAAAAATGTATGAAATGAAATGATGGAGAGTGAAGATTAAGAAATGGCATGAGAATAAGATGGAAGGACAGGAAATATATCAAGGTCAATATAGTAGTTAAGCTTCACTTTCTGATTTCAGTGTTTTACAAGACAAAATCATAGTCTTAAAATATACAGTAAAATCAATTGAAAAAATCAATAAAAATAAGTCAGAATGATTACTAGCAAGTTCAATAGTGACACTCTAGACACAAATTATTTAAAGTCATTGAATACACAAGGGATATGATAAATGCTTGCAGAATTAACAAAAAATCACATCATTATTTTGTATTTCAATATTCTTCCATTTAATAATTTTTTAAATTTTTAAATAATAAATAAAGCAGAAGGAAACTTTTGGAGGTGAAGGATATGTTTACAGCATATTGCAGTGATGGTTTCAAGAGTGTATACTTATATCCAAACTCATCAAATTATATGCATTATATATGGGGAGATTTTTGTATCCCAATCATACCTTAATAAAGTGGTTTAAGAATTATTTTCATGTTTATCACACCAAGACTGCTTGCTTGTTGGATTATGTGTTATCTTAGCCCAATTTGTATCAATAGCTGCTACATAAAACTGTATAGTAACCAACTCATTATGTATTTGTTAATTGTGTTTAAGTTTGTTTAATATAATGATACATTCTCAAGTAACTTTGCAATTATCCACTGGTAGGCATAATTTTGGAAATATAGAAGTAAATATCATTTAGTGGTAGAAGCATTATTCCCAAATGAGAAAGGGAAATGATCAAAGGCAAATGAAAAAAATAACTAGGCTTCAAATTTGCCTTTTCATATCATTACCCAGCTCTGTTTTTATTAAAGCACCATAGTTTTAATTATGTGTATAGTCTGGAATCACAGAACATATAACTGAATTTTCAATTTACCATCTTCTAGCTATATAATTTTAACTTATAAGGCCCTCTGTTTATTTCTTGGTAAAATGATTATAGAATTAATACCTACTAATAGGATTGCTGTTGTTAATTAAACAGGTATAATGTTTGACATATGATGGTAATATTTACTAAGGGGTAAACATTATCATTGTTCAAATGCCATGTTATATTTTAACTTATATTTTTGAATTTATAATAACTTATGCATTGCATAATTAGCTGCCTCAAGTATATCCTATATGGCCAAATGTCTTATATTATACAGAAAAATCTCAAAACTCTAAATGAATGGTTTGTTAGCATATATCAGAATTACTTTGATGTATTGTTAAAACAGATTTCTACCCTACTCCCTGAGTTTCTGATTCAGTAGGGCTGGGTGAGACCTGAAAATTATATTTTAAAAAGTTCCCAGGTGATGCTGATTTTACTGGTCCAGGAACCACACTTTGATAACCAGTGCTCCAAATCATACAATAAATGAATTACATATTTAAAATTTTCATTTATCTCCCAAATTCAAAGTTGAATAGTATCTTACTTTTTCTTACCAAACTACATTTGTATCTATCCTCTTATAGGAAAAGTTTGTTCAGATTCCCTCTAGCTTTTTATGTTGACTTTATAGTTATCTCTGTAAGTTCTGAAGGTCACCATCTCTATTTCATTACAGTTTCTGTCTGAGAACATCCTCAGCATATCATTTACCCTGCATGTGATAATAATCAACAATTTTATAGCATTTACCATATGCCAAGGACTCTCTTGGACTCTTTGCATAATTCACTAATTTAAGTCTTAAAAGATCCAATGCAGTAAACACTAATATTATCATTATTGCTTTATAGATGTGGAAACAGAGACAAAGGTCATTAAAGGAATTGCCCAAGTTCACACAGTTAATAAACAGCAGAAAACAGATTGCCACTCAGGCAGTCAGTTTGCAGGGCACTTTTTCTTAGTTACTACTACAAATTATCTCAGTTTATAATATTGATCTGAATTTTTTTATGGTATCTACTCTTTCACATTTTTTCCCATAGTTAATATAACAATTGAATCAGGAAATGACCCAACGTAAGTGCTAATTTATTTGAAACATACCTAGTGACTCTATAAAGAGATTATCCTTTTTCAGCATCTTGTTTTCAAGAACTTCAATATATAAAAGTTATGTGTATACCTATATGTACATGTAAGCATGTATGTATTATGTTTTGATGATTTTGTATATTTGCCACAAAATAATAAAGCCCCAGCAGATTAAATTTATATTGTTACATGATGAAAAAATACTGTAACATTTCTTATTGTGGCCATGATAAGTAAAGTAAAAAAATATGTCAAAATATGTATTACGTATCTCAAAGAGACATCCAGTAAATATCCTCACCTTCCTACTGGGAAAAATACGAAAAAGCAAAGAAAAAGATATAAACTTTATTTATAATTAAGTCTAATGTGCAGGCTACGATTATGCTTGTCAACCAAACTGACCTACAAGCTGAATCTCTGAATCAGGTAAATTAACCACTCAGTCAAAGTATAACTAAATCAAGGTAGTTTTCACCCTCTTCAGGATCAGAGCCCACTCCCGTGGGAAACTTATGCCCAAGGGAGAGAAGAAGACAGCAGTGTTAATTAAGTATTACTTAAAGCAATGAAGTTTTTTTTTTTAAATTCATTTCCAAGTTTCCTACAGTGAAATTAGTTAAAGGGGGTTGGAGGGAGAAGAGTTATGAGAAGAGAATTCTTGCTACTTGAAAAGAACCATCAGAGAGACTAAATAATGCCTCATGATCATTCCCCAGCTGCTTTTTCTTAACCCATTTGGCTTAATCATTAAGACCATGATCAAGCAAGGAGGAGGTTATTTGTCTTGTTACAGGTGATTAACAGTCTGACAGCACAAGCCTGCTCCCACCTTTCTGATACTGATCCACCCAAACAAACCCCTCCTTTGAGAATGGTTAATATTTTGCTGTCTGGGGCTCTGAAATAGATCTGAACAATTCACTAATTAAATTTCATGTCAAACCTACTCTGCTCCATGGCTGCAAATCTGTTCTCTATTTCATTTCTCATCCCAAATTAGGTTTATCCAGATAACAACATAGCCTTTCAGGAATTATCCAGTGAGTTTAAATGACTTCATTAAGAAATTTAATAATAAAATTCATATAGATATTCAATAATAAAATGCCAATGCCATAGACATACTATGAATTTGAATATAAGCCCCTTAGCAGTATGAGCTTTCCAAGGAGATAATAAATTCAAAGATTAAATCCTCTCACTAGTTTAATTTCAAAAGAATTCAAGTCTTAAATAAAATATCCTGTTGTGTGGGTAGTATATACTTCTTAGACACTGCAGCAGCATACTGAAATTACCTATATCCCGTAGTATGTTAATGATCCAAAGGAATTAAAATCTGTCCCAATATCTTATAGTGCTTTGTCTTAGCCAAAGTGGTTCTTCAACCTCAGATGGTGAATTCTGTCTACTGCCTGAATGTAAGACATCTTTCACTGGAACTACTGTGGTTCTTTTAGAGACCCAAAAGTTGAATTAGCTCAAGGCCAAGTCTTGAGGTATCTCACATACTGTTATTTAACAGGTCAAAAATACTACAGAATTGACAACTATCAAACTTAAAAACAAGCTTATTCCCACTCTTAGAGGAATTAAGTGCAGGCAAAACTATGTTTTCAGAATCAATCTCTTTGTGATGCCTAACATAGCAAGGATTCAGTGATATTTGAGGGGGAAAGTGTCGAGGAAGACTTTTGTTTTCAAGTCTATCTGCATACCAATCAGTTAATGACTTTTGTTCAGAATTAGCAATGTGTGAGCTTGAGTTAAACTGACTGAACAACAATAAGCTGTTAATCAACTATATATATTCTTCTATTTAGTTTTATATGTTTTCTGTATCTGGGCTAAAATATGCTTAGATCTCTTAGGTCCAAGAAGACTGCCTCCTAGGGAAAGTTTTCAGGTAGTATTCATATATCTTCAACTAATAAACAGCATTTAGGATAATTATAACTAAAACTAATATTTTAAATCTGAATGTTAAAGTATATTTAACTTAGAGAACCAGTACAGTCTTGTTCTCCTTCGGTGCTGCCTTTCTTGACATAGACAACCTTGTCTATGTATGCCTATTCATATTTAAAGGAATAGATCTAAAGTTACCTACCTAAACCTCTTACTAATAATTTCTCAGTAGTGCTAAGACAAGCAAAGCTCATTAGTTAAGCAGATCTAGAAAGATTACATTATTTTGAAAACAATTTATGCCTACTAGAAAAATGTGTGTCTGTATAGAGACAAATGGCAGCCTCACATTCTGAAGTTGTGTGCCTCTCCTCCAGGCTGCTTCTTTGCTGAAGTTTGTGTGGGTAGTATATGCTTGTTGGACACTGCAGCAGTTTACTGAAATTACCTACAAATTTGTCAAGAACGGCCATGCAGCCAGCCCTCACTTCTGCCAAGGCCTAAAATTTACTACCTGTATTCAAGGTGACTTAGTGGATAGCTCTACCATAAACTGGAGTCAAAATACAATGTGGCTTCTTCTTTAGGCTAGAGCTGTTAAAAGTCATTTAATTACTGCAACAACCTTTTCAGCCACATAGAAGCCTCTACAAACCACCAAGTTAAAAATGCCTTGTCCACGTATTAACCAAAGTTTCTGCACTCTGACTCATCACAGGACCTCGACATGTTGTTTAGGTCTGAAATTCTATTCCCTTCTTTGATTCTTTCCATTTCTGACCAACGTCCAATTGCCAGGGACTTTGCAGCAACTCCTCAAATAGTCACTCTATTCTCTTACAGAGCTGAGAAATAAAGGAATAAAAGATGGTGATTCAACTATTATTCTTGTTGCTAATAGTTTAATTGGCCATGTTATTTTGCAGATCCAAATGGACCTATAAACTGAACTCCAAATTGGGAAGAGTTAAGTTACCTAGACACACAGAAGCAGTCCTGTGGTGGCAAGGATTCCCATATGGTGATCCTAGAGGACAGGAGGAAGCTATCTTCCAATAGAGACAAAGGTATAGCTGAATTGAAGATGTCCAGTTCATTTTTCTGACTCTTAACAAACGATGAATGATTCTATCTTTTCTGACTAGAGTGAGTAAAGTAAGGTGGAGGGTGAAGGGGAAGCAACTGTATGGGACAAGTTTGCTACTTATATTTGAGTAGAGTGATGAAGAGTATCACCTAAAAGCTCACAAACTAGTGAATTTATAATGTTCAGTAACTTCAGGTTTTAGATATCATTTAATGCAAAAAACCTCTAAATATTTAATAATATACTAAATTACTAAACATATAAATTGCTATATATATACTAACAATAAAAATATAAACTATATTTTTAAAGAAAATTTACTGAAGCAAATTATGGGCTAATTTATTTTACATCAATTACATCTGTAAGTCCAGGCAAGTATTTTATCAAATTAAAGTTTATATCTTTATTTATACACGTGAGTCCCCAAATTGTTATGCTGATTGGTTTAATTTCTAGGAGATGGAGGGAGGACCTATTTGGAGAAATAGTGATTGTATCCATAATTTAAATATAAAAAATGAATAAGCACACTTTTATGATGAATGGTTAACTCCATTTGGGCAGAAATGTTCAGTTACTTATAAGCCTTTCAAAACTTAGAAATTTTTCTATTGACATTTATGAGCTCAAAAATCAATGGAATCAATTTCCCTTTTTATTTCTGTTTGTAGAATTAATAGATTATTCTTTTATCAAGGTCTAATTTATAACTAAAAGACATGTTAGGTCTTCCTCAGTAGTAGAAAAGCTCATTTGTATGGTTGGTCATTGGAGTTGAAAGGGACTTCAAAAATCATCCAGCCCAGTCATCTCAACTGGCATCTATGTTAGGTCTCACAGCAAAGTATATGGCAATAATGAGATGATATTCAGCTCTTCTGATTTCTCTTTCAGTATTCTTTATCTGTACCAAATTGCCTCTCACTTTTGCCCTACTATTGCCATATTCAAGATAATTTCAATGAGCTCGGAGAAAAATCACATTAAATGATTCATTTGTCAATACTGATATACTGAAATAGAATCAGCTTAGGGACAGTCCTTGAGTCCTTAGGAGTATTAGGAGTTTGGCCAACAGCAAACTTTATCCTATTTTTCAGTTACAGGAGGTGCACTGAACCTTGCTATCTCTAAGTCATGCAGCTTAGGAAATACTGATAGCCTCAGTCAATCAAAGACTGAGCATTAAGTCAATGGTAGTTTCAGTACAGGTGTACTTAATGTTGTGATCAGAGAAAGCAAAATACTTATTTCAACTATTTCAATTCTGTTGATATAAAAGGATAATTTATTTTGTGAAATAAAATGCTACTAGGATAGTAAGAATGACATTTATGTATTTAACATATTATAAAAGGTTGAAAGTTAACAATTTGGCAATAAAACATGCCTTCTATGAAAAATGTGTAGAGTTTCTTACTTTACATGACTTTAGGAGTGCCTGGAAAGCTCCTAATTCCTTAACTATTTTTCTCATGAGAATGCCCCTATATTTGAAATTCCACTGTTATAAATTACTGCTTTACTTTTAAATTACTATTCTGTTAAAATGGAATTGTGTCTTCAAACAAACATTTACGAAACAGAAACAGACTCACAGAAATAGAGAACAAACTTAAGGTTACCAGAGGGTAAAGGGGGGTGGGAAGGGATAAATTGGGAGTTTGAGATTTGCAAATACTAAACACTATATATAAAATAGATAAACAACAAGTCTATACTGTATAACACAGGGAACTGTATTCAAATTTGTGGTAACCTATAATGAAAAAGAATATGAAAACAAACATATGTATGTATATGTATGACTGAAACTTTATGCTGTACACTGGAAATTCACACAACATTGTAAACTAATTATACTTCAATAAAAAAAAAGAATGCAGATTTAAAAAATGGAATTGTGTCTTTATAAGATGGCATCTGAATAAGATAGAAGAGGGGAAAAGAAACCCTTCTGGGGTAATGGAGTATAGCTAATTACCAAACTAATTCACACAAAGGGGCTCATCAAAAATGGCACATTCTAGGAAGCAGGGAATCTATTAGTATTAGGAAACTATACAAAAATAAAGGAGAAATAAAGTTCACTAATCTTTAATGTCCTGCATTAGCCTCACAGTCTATACATCCTACACTTGAACTGATGTGCTGGTGACCTGTGTGATAGTGGCCACAGTTCTTGAAACATGGCTTTACTTCTGTGAAGTTCATTGTTCTTCTTCCTTGTCCCCTCCTTCTCCTTCACCCCCCACCCCCCACCTTTGGTTACAACTGGTGGATCTGGGCAAGTTTCAAAGTATCATATACACATGCAAAAATTTTTGCCATACCAGCTCTAGTCTGGAATGCCCTCATCCTTTAAATCTTATCCTTTAAAAAAGAAAAATTCAGTTTCTAGAAATGGAGTCTGATTTCTCCTCTGCCTCATTACTCCCCAAATTATAATATTATGAAGAAAGCCTCATTTCCAAGACATCTTTCATTCAAAGACTCCCACATTAAACTATGACTTCCTCCTCCTTGGGTGAACATGTCACAACCTCAGGAATCAGAATGTATCATGTAGTATTATGTAACTGATGCTTTCTTTACTAATTCATTTGGACAACATTTATTTATTGAGCAATGTGTCAATAAGTGTCTTACAAGGAAACAAGAAACATTCTGGGCAATTTGTTCAGAAATAACTTTATACAGGGAATCTTATACATAATACACGAGCTGAGAAAACAAAAAGGAGATGGGGAAGTGACATGAAAAACAGCAGTTGAGAGGACAGTTAACATCTAGGATAGGACAGAAACAGAAATGAAATAGTAATTCTAGAACTCAGAAGCCAAGCCATCTGTAACTATACAGGGACTCCCAGGAAGGAGTAGGACAAAGAACTTGGAGAACAAGGGTGAGGCACCCACTGCAGAAAAATCAACTTCAGAAGAAGCCAGAGAAAGAGAAATATCCTGGCTCCTCCCCTTCTCCATTTTGTTTTCCAACAGTGCCTCCTTGTGGTTGAACCTAAACTAGTAGCCATTGAGGGGAGAAAAAAAAAAAAAAACCTAGAAAATACAGTATAGTTTTCAGGAGAACGGTAAAGAATTAATTGAAATTCAAAATAATAAAAAACTGGTACAAATGCCAACTATGCACCAGGCACTCTTTAAAGTAATTGAAATTTAGCAGTAAACATAATCAGTCAATTCCTTGTTCTTGGGAGGTTAATTTGTAGTACTTTATATGTACTAGTTACTCAAAATTAATGTAAATACACCAATACACTTTAAAAACACTAATCCATTAAACATTATAAAACTCTATGTGGTGAATATTATTACTGTCTCTCCCATTCAGATGAGAAATTGAAAGACAGGGAGTAACATCCTTTAGGGCATGATGCTTATAACTGACAGAGCCAGGAGTCAAACCAAGCATTCTGGCTCGGGGTATGTTCTCTTTAATCCTATTCCATCTTTTCATGCTTATACTTTCTATTTTTTCTTCATATCACAAATAAAGATGACGAGAAGCATAATATTGAGAAATTTTTAAAAATCTTAAAGTGCTTACATACTAAGATTTAGAATGTTTCAAACACTTAGCATAAATTTGTTCACTACCCCTCAAAATATAAAAATTATTTCAAACATAACTGGATGGCCATGCATTATTAATGTTGTGCAAAAGTACAGTGAATTTTATGAACAATAAAAAAGAGAACTTCTAGGGAATGTTTCCACACTTCAGTTTTTTAAGATTTTCAGATGGTGAGAACAAAGAATCAGAACCAGAAAATAGTACTGTAAATTAAATGCCACATGGAGCTAGGGGGCAGCACAAGGGCAATGGGAACATCTGAATATAGAATATGAACTTAGCCTACTTTACAACTTCTCCATGGCTACCCCAAATCAAAGGAAGCTAATACAGGGATTTTCTAAATTACTGAGTGTAGCATTCCCAATGCTTGCTGCAAGGCACCAGAAGAATTCACCCGAAGAGTCTATGCTGTGATTTCCTTTGTAAATGTGTTGATGTAAAAGCATTTTGATGGAAAATACATTTACCTCTCTCCCCCTTATGTATTCAGCAGATCAGAGATAACATTTGTGAAAGCATCATTTATTGTGCAGTACTTTACATAGAACAATAAAACAAAAACCTCCCCTCATAAAAGACTGAGGCGCTGTGATAGTAGTTTCTTTCCTTTGTCCATGGTTCTTACAGGAATACTTGCTGTGCCTTGTCCCCAGTGAGTGGCTCATCTCCTGGTTTACAATTATATGGATGCAGGTCATAATGACTGACTATATGATCTTTGATTCTTTTTTAACTTTAAAACAACTCCTAGAGTTTAAAACAATTGAAACGTGAACTGATGACTGTGGAATTCCTGCTGCTCTTTGTGAGTGAGTATGAAATGAAAATCTCTGCCTAGTGCATGGAATACTGACATCATGTAATTATAGCCAGGCTAGCCAGCAGTCCATTTAGTTAGAATGCCATTAGAAAAAGCACACCTTTCTACAAGTAATTCAGTCTGCATAAAGAATACTATACGACGGAGGGCTTAGGTATGCAGTCTAAAATTTTATTTTCCTGTTCTCATTTCTCAGCTAAAAACTCTACTTTTAAAAATCAGTCACATGCCACATTCTTTCTTATCTTAATTTCAAATAGTTATAAAATTTAATTTCTTAAAAATATTGAAATCCTAGTTATCAACCTACAGATTGTTATATAAAAGTCATTTTCTAAAACCTATTCACCTGTTTGTGAAACTCTCCTTTTGTTAGTATTAAGAGGAAACTGAAGGGTAAAAAAGGGAACAGAAGATAGACCATGAAAACTGTCTTGAAATGAATGCGAGGCTTCGTTTATTTTCTAAAGACAAATAAGTAGTTGGATTCGCTATCCACGACCAAGAATTATTTATTGTAAAAAGTCTGTAAATTTATGTTTTTGTTTTAAGCATTTCAGCATATCTAAATATGCTTTTGAATAAAGTACATACAAATAACATATTTCTTATCATTCTATGGCAGAATTGAACTCTTGACGCTGGCACATTCTACATATGTTGTGTAAATAAAAGTAATGATACTGATAAAAAAAAAACCCCCACAAAAACACACAAACAAAAAGACCTTAAATACCTAAATATATGATACCTTTATAAGTAGCCATCCTTGGAGTCTATGAATTCATTAAAATAATGTGACCAATTGAACTTAATTTTGAAATTGTCTTGAGACTTGTAAGACTCACAGAACTTAATACATTTTTAATACCGGAAAAATAATATAACATTTTTATAATATGATGTTTAGTTAAGAGTCACTAAACATTGGAGACAGTATGAAAATCAACATCAGGGAGCATTTCTTTTATGCCTTTAAAATTTCATAGTGCAAATTAATTTATGACATGTTTCCCCTTTAATTATTGACTAAGGTAAAGGGATCTTTACATCCAGAAGTGGATACAGTTCTCAGATTTAAACTCACCAAGACAACACGGAGTGTGAAATGCAGGACTGGAGAGTTTAAAATCGCCATTTCCTCTCTGCCCGCTGGCTCTTTGTTAGGCTCACCATCAGGGAGTGCTAGAGGGAAATGGCCACAGGGAGAATAGACTTCTCTTCTTCATTTTCTACCTGTTGATTTTTCTCTTTCTTTCTATTTGCTTCCTATTTGATTCACTACACTGACACAGTAGTAAATGGTTCACAACAGTGACACACAGTGAACCATTTGTTCCAGTAAAAGCATTATTCCTTTTTTAAAACGAATTAACACTTTCAAAACCATCCTTATGGTACACCTTCAGGGGTGCCAGCCTTTGTGAAAGCCCTAATTAAACTGAATAAAGGGTTAATATGCTAATACTTGAAATGCCTGGTCCTATTCTTTGGGGTCCCTCTGCTGAGCTTTGAAAAAACAGCACGGGATGAATACTAAATTCTTATCAGGAATCTGAGTTCCAGCCTCATGTGGCTATTTCAATCTTTTAAGTTTTAATTATCCCCATCTCTTTTCTTTGTTCCACCAGCCTTAGGTGAGCAGCTGCCTCTTGCAGTTGCTACCTCCAAGGACCTCGTATTCTTTTTTAATGCCTTGTCTTCAATGACAATTGTCAACTATTCTACAATCCTTGTATTTTTTCAATTCCTCCCATTAAGTGGAGTTTACTTCCCTTCTTCTTAATTCTGAGTTGGCACTGCAACTTGCTTTGACCAAACAGCGTGAGACAGAAATGAAGCCTGGCAACTTAATATTTGCTCTCCTGGATTTCTGTACCACTACATAAGAAGTCCAACCGTGGTGCTTTGAGAGAAGTGTAGCCAAACCTTGACATTTCAGGTACCCTAACTGACATACCCAGACATGTGGATGAGCTGTTAGGATTTTCTAGCTCCAGCTGAGTTCCTAGTTGTATGGGGCTGCATGAATTACCCCAGTTGGACCACTTGGTATAGAAGGACTGCCTAGATGATCCCAGCAAAATCAAAGAATTATGAGAAAAAGTAAATCATAATTGTCTTAAGTCACTAGGTAAAGGAGTAGTTGATTACATAGTAGTATACAACTGATAAAGCCTTTTAAGTTCTTCAAGAGCTAAAAATTTTGTAATAATTGTTGTCTGCTAAAATAACTATTGTGCGGTTTCGGTCTTTGGCCGGATCATGACAGATCCAAACATAAATACTGAAACAAATAAAATAATTTTTTCAAAATGAAATTATATGTTTTGCCAGTGTCTCCCACACGCTAAACTGGTCAATATTTTTTAAAAATAACTTTAATTTCAAGCCATTAAGAAAATAATTATAAAAGGAATCAGATTTTCAGAAAAATTTAAAGAATTCATTAAACAAGTATGGGATAGCTTAATAGCTATTTCTGAAGAAACAACACATTTTATTAAAGAAAATGTTTGGTATTTAATTATACAACTACTGTTTGTCCTTTTAAGTCTATTGTGCAGGTCACTGAAAATAATATTAAATAGAATCAGATTCAGGTCATTTTATACTGTTTTTATGAAGACAATAAAGCTAATATTATATTACCAATGGAAGTAACTGAAATTTAAAAAGAAGTAACTGATACAGGAAAATAGGGTACAAGAGGATGGTCACATCCCAGGTCTTGCGTGAGTCCCTGGGAGATATGCCTTACCAAGTGAGGGTCCTTGGCTTTGAGCAGGAAAGAATTCAAAAGCAAACCATAGTTGAATAAAAGCAGATTTATTCAGAGAGATGCAAACTCCATAGACGTGCAGAGTGCAGGCTGTCTCAGAAGGCCAAAGAGGCCACGAGGTGTGGTGGGTGTTTAAAGTAAAAATAACACAAGAGTATAGGCCAAGAGGTGCAATGTTGTTAGTTTTTTACAGGCTTGTAACTTCATATGCTAACAAGTGGGAGGATTATTTCAACTGCTTTTGGGTAAGGGGTTGGAATTCCCAGGAACTGGGACATCACCCACTTTTTTACCTTTTATGGTTAGACTTAGACCTGTCAGAGCGCCTGTGGGTGTGTCATTTACCATGCTAATACATTACAATGAGTGTATAATGAAGCTCAAGGTCTATTGGAATTCAAATCTCCTACCATCTTAGACCTCAAGGTTTACTAGGAGTCAATCTTCAATTGCTGTGTTATTCCTTTAACAGCTGTGTGCTGCCCTCTTCCCTCCTGTCTCAGTTTCACCTTCTGATTTAAGGAGTATCATTTGCATACTAAGGGGCAGACATTTTGAGATCTTGAACCTTTCGACCAGGACAATAGATTTATTTCCTTCCATCTGCCAAATATACCCATTTCCTTACTAGACCCCCAAAAGTACTGCCCCTTTACAGTATCAGCTTGAATTACAGAATTCCCTAGTCTAAATCAGGACCAGTGTGGATGAGGCTCCTGTATATGTGATTTCTCAGGTTCACTTCCTTGGATATTGACCCTTTTGAGCTAGGTACCTTTGAAATAAGGATAAGTATTCTGTACTCCATTCACCCAACATATAATAGTGAGCAGGAACAAAGAATCTGTAGTTGGCTTGCACTCAGATAAGGGTGAAGTGGTAGGAAGAGAGGAATTAAGTAGCTCAAAGTAATTTTAGTATCCAACTGGATACATATATCTAGTTTCTTGATGAGAGCCTCCAGCTCCGTTGAAGTGGCTCCCTACAGATGTTGGCTCCATCCTCCAGGATCTTAATTTGCTCTCTGAGTTAATCTCACTTTTGTATAAGAAATGAGTCAGCCTATATTCTGCTTATAGGTTCTGAGGGCCCAGGGGGATGCTTGCCATTATGAATGTCATCTGTTCCTTTCAGTACAATGTGATACAATTCCTTTAATAACACTTATGGAATATTATGTCACAAATTATATTAAATTCCTTTAGATTAAAAAAGAAATGCCATTCATTTCCTTCAGAGGTGAAATATTCTCTACCTTGAACCTCCTGTGAGGCTGTTGAGGTAAAGAGTCCTCAAGAATTCTTAGAAATCCTATTTTTGACCTAGAGACCCTTTTGTCTAAGTGAAGATGTCTAGAGATAACAAATTAGATTTTTCTAAGGTTTAACAAAGGGGTTTACACTAATCCTTGATCTAAAATTTACCCTGAGGTTAGATTTTATTGGCCATGGCCTAGATTTGACCTTTACTCTGACACTACTTCTTACTTTATTTCCTTTTTTGCCTTCTAGAAAAACTGAAAATAAGACAAAAATTAATTTTTGAAGCCAGAACATTCTTGCTTCTTTCTGTTTCCTCTAAATCATCCTACAAAATTAAGCAGTTCTTTTGTTAGCTCATTTGGCTTCTCCTGTACTTTATCATCAAGAGATTTTATTTTTTAAATCAAAAACATAAAAGTTTATCTTATTAGCCAGATCAACAAGATTTTTAGGTTTCCTTTCATGATACCTACATTGGCCGTTTTGTTTATTATCTTGCTTTTGAAATGGAGCAGGACACTGTGGGGCTCTCCTGGGTACAAATCTTTTCTGTGTCCCCATTTCTTGTTTGTAGGAAATAGGATTCACTCAGCCTCCTTGACCTTCCTTGAGTTTCAAAGAGCAGATTCAAACAGTTGCTAATCAGGGAAGAGATGGAATGCAGAAAGAAAGGAGGAACAGCCAAGAAACAATCTTGCAGCCTAGGGGCAGGGTCCTGTTTCTTCCTTGAGGAATATACATAACAATATCCATCCCGTGGAGGGTGGTCACTTTAGGCTGAGCACAAGATTCCTGGAACATCACTCTGTTCCTTCACCACTAACCAATCAGAAGAAAGTCACACACTCTGCAGCCCTCACCCCAAATTTTGCCTATAAAAACTTCTCCCGAAACCCATCAGGGAGCTCCGTGTTTTGAGCATGAGCCACCTGTTCTCCTCAGTTGGCCCTGCATTAAACCCTTCTCTGAATGAAACTCTAAGTTTCAGTTTGTTTGGCATCACTGTGCATGGGACACACAAACTTGTATATAACACTTGTATATAACTTAGGTCCCTTTCTTTCCAGCTCAAATAATTTCCTTCTTTCCTTCAAGCCTAAGTCTTCTAAGGAGCTTCCAACTTCTACCCACATTGTCCCAAAATGAATGACACACATTTTAAGTTTGTGTGTGTGTATGTGTGGCAGCAATACACCAGTTGTATGCAACAAAGTCTATTTCACTTTAATACCGTCAAGTAAGAAATAACTCCAAAAGTTGGTGGCTTGTACAACAACCATTTTATTTTATTGCATTGATTTTGTGGGTTGGGCAGAATGAGCTAGCAGATTGCCTCACAGACCTAGCTTGAACTCTCTTATGTAAGTATAGTCAGGTGGTGGCTGGGCTGTCTGCTTGGTCTGGATCTGGTGCTTCTGAACTTCTCCATGTTGTGTCTAAACTTCTAAGACCTCATCATGTGGCTTTCTTTCTAGCTGGACAACTTGGACTTCTTGGCTGTTTAAGGCTCTGTGATGAAGACCTTAGGCTGCTAGTTCTTTTTAATGGATGGGTCAGAAGCCCTCAAACCCCACTTTGGCCACATTTTGTTGACAAAGCAGTCACAGAACTAGCTTAGATTCAAGAGGAGAAGCATTCCTACTTTTGATGGTAGGTGGCGAATGCACATATAGGGAACAGTTGAATAGGTTTCACACTATCTTTGGAAACTAGCTAACACTTATAAGGAGTGTGTGTATGTGTGTGTGTTTATCTTTAAAATCAAATTAAATTGTTGAAAGGCTTATATTTTATTATTTTTCTTTCCATTTTGAAGAATAAAACAGACGCTGGTTTACCCATCTTTTCCCACATCAAGGGAGGTAAAAAAAGGAATGGATACTAGAAATAAAAGGAGGCAATGTATAAATCAGATCAGAGTATTTTTTTTGTCAGTTTGCACCATTTTAGGACATTGCTTTTACTAGTCTAATTGGAAAATTTAATTGCCAGTTAGATATTTGTGACAATAATGGAGTTTATAACAGGATTTGCAATACATTCTATCCTTGTTTTAAGGGAGGAGTGTGGCTGTATGAATGATACAATAAATTTGCTTTGAAAAGGTGAAACTCAGAAAACTGGAAAACAAACAAGAGCACTCAACATCACAAATAATAAAAAAGAGTAAAGCTGAAATTTCTGAAGGATTTAGTATCCTAGAATTAGCAATATCTTAATATGCACAGCCTAAGATCCTGGTCCCTCAAATTGATATTTACAGAGATTAGACTGAATGTCCAGTACTAGTAAACTTTTAACAATGTATAAATAGAGCAATATGGCTCACATAGATAACAATCATCGTTATCTGTATGAGCCATATTGCTCCATTTATAACAAATTGTGATTTGGTTAATTGTTCAACTTAGAGATAAATTCTAGCAGCAAAATTTTATTTTCAGTTACTTCATCTCTCTTACTGATATTGAAACTCAAACCTGGCTACATGTGCATTATTTTCTGAACATTTTGAGTAGACAAACTGTTGAAAGAGCATATATTTTCTATGCTTTTAGGGGAAGGAAATTCAGATTTCCTTCTAATATATTTTTAGCTATGTTGATATCTCACATACAAATGTTACTCAAATAATACTGCCATATTGTATATTATTACTGAGATGCTGGTTTGAATAGAAAGTAAATTATAAGTTCTCAGAATTTGAGTTGATGCCCAGAACTAGAAAGTTTTATGGAACTGCATATGAAAATTATTCATGATAACTGCCAACTCCAGGTTACTGTAGCACCTTTTGAAATTTTTTGAATTACTGAGTTTAATATTCTCTCCCAACATCTCCTCACTGTAGTAAAAACACCTGCACAATTACTTTATACTTAGGCAATATTCCACAAGTTGCCATTCTTAAGGCAAAAATATATGAATTTATTTTAGAAATTGAGCAAAGTATCTATTTTAATATAATCTCCACTTGGGTAATTACCTTGTGAAGAGAGTGCATTTTTTTTTTTCAGTTCTTCCAATTCATCATGGCTGCATATTTGTATAGGTCCTAGAAGACACAGAAACTCACTCATTAGAATCCTTGCAATCTGTTAGTGTTAGTCTATGTGAAACTTACACTCCTTGCATGGAACTGTTACTGAATATATAATATCTCTTTAGAGTAGATCCATTTTAGGACAATGATCATTCTGTACTTTCCAAACAATTGCACTTGATTGAATATATAAGTTAAGCTTCAGAGACATATTTTTCTGAACTCCAATGTGCAACAGTGTAGTCACATAGTAAACCTTGGAGCATCATACTAGCAAATGGGCTTCTGAGCAACAATAGAGCAAATGGCGACTTTTGCCCTCAAAGGAGACAAGCAGATGATGAATAATTCAGAGAGACTCAAAATATTCCAAACTTGAAAACTGTAGGAATAAATCACAAGCACAATATGAAGAAGGGATGACCGGTTTGGATTCTTATACAACAGTTCAAATAACTTTGTACGTTGAGAAACCAAATTTAATCCAGGTGGCTGCATGAATCACTAAAATTACAGGTGATTTAAATACCTCCTTAGTCTTGTTTAAGGTCAATATATTTTCCAATACACAGACAAATATCCATGGCTTATGATTTCATGTTTCCCTCTGGTTCCAATCCTATTGCTATTAAGTTCTCTCACTCACTGTTGTCATATCTTGTTTCCCTGCCCAGTACTAATTTAAGCATGAATCATACAATTTTCTCTTGCTGTCTCTTACAAACTGATTAAACAATATAGGTGTATTTAGACAGCAAAAGATAAAGATCTATAGAAAAATCATTAACACTGCAATACAAATGACAAGTTAACATTAAATGATTGACTTTTCTTGTTTCCCTTGAACACTTCCGTATTTCTTTTAGATGTCACTATGAACCCTTCTCTTTCTCTTGTGATACACTTCATATTTATTCCTTGTCTGTTTCCATCACTTGATATTTCTAAGCAATCTAGATGAATAAAGGGAGGAGGATAGCCTTTAAAAATGGGTAAAATCTGTGAAAAATTATCCATATAAGAATGATAGGCTGGGGACAAGAGTTGAGGTGTTTTTCTTTGCTAAAATCAAGATGAATCATTTAACCTATTTAAATATTAAAATTTTTAAAAATAAAATGGAAATATGTGTGTAAAATGATACTAAAATTAATCATAATCCAACACTGATATATAACTACTGTTAATTTTTAGTGTATTCCCTCCTAGCCCTTTGATACATACTGAATGTCTATCCATTCACCTAACATTACAGCTTCATTCTTTATAATGATTTTTATTTGCATATTTGACACTATGGAGGCAAAGACCAATATATTAATCTGCAAGGATAGTAACATTTAGTAGACCTAAAAGCAAGAAGATGTGAAAAGAGGCTTGGTGAAAGACGTACACTCATAGGAGATGGTTTATTATTCAGACTTATTAAATAAATGAAATCTGATAATTCAAGTAACTCATAAGAGGTTTTGAATAAGCGAATAATTACTGATATAACTGGGCAATTCAAGTGATACTTAGGTTGCATGTTTTGTAGATTAATAAGTAAATCTTTAATATCCATGTTCCCTAAATGCAAATATGTTATTTTTGGCTGAACGAAAATACAGAACAAAAGAGTATTTGTTTTCTTTTTAAATGATCAGACACATGAAAATATGTCATGTGTAGTCTATTAGTAAGAAAATGGCTCAAGAAAAACCTATTTAACTGGGAAGTATCTCAAAAAACTCTCAACAAACTCAGCATAGAAATGATTGTCTTCAAGTGAAAGGGCATCTATAAAAAGCTACAAGTATCATATGGATGGTGAAAGAATGAATTTTTCTCCCTAAAATCAGGAATATGGCAAAATATCCCCTTTTACTACTTCTATACAGTATGGTTCATAAAGTTCTAGTCAGTGCAATTAGTCAATCAGGCAAGACAAAAGAAAAAAAAATACCCGGTTTTAAAACTGTTTTATTCACAGGCAATACGAACATGTGTAAAGAAAATCTTAAGAATTCCACACACACACACAAATCTATGAAAACTAATGAACTCAGCAAAGACTCAGAATAAAGAATACACTAAAATCGTGTATTTCTACATATTAGCAATAAATAACCCAAAAATGAAATTAGGAAACTAATTATATACACATAGTATCAAAAAGAATACTTAGGAATATAGTTGACAAAAGAAGTGAAAGAGATGACTGAAGAAAAATGCTGAGAACCAGGTTCCTTATAAGGAATAAAAGCCCATATAGCAGAGCTGCTCCAAGAAAAAAAAAAAAAAAAAAAGGTGAAAAAGAGGTATACACAAATCCACAACATTTTTCCAAGGGAAATTAAAAAAAAAAAATCTTGTAATGAAGAATATTATGTCCAAGCATTCAAAGGTAGTTATTATTAAGATGGCAATTCCTGAGCTATAGATTTGGTGCAGTCTCTATCAACGTCTAAGCAGAATATTTAAAAAGTTACAAGCTATTCCTAAAATATATATGGAAAAGCACAGAACAGTCTTTAAAAAAAATTGGATAACTTATACTGCCTGACTTCAAACTAGTATAAGGAAGAATGACATTAGCAACAATGGCAGAGTAGGTAGCTTCCAGGGCTCATATCTCCACAAAAACAGCAAAAATAGGAGCAAAAAGTGTCCGAATCAACTTGTTGGAACTCTGGAAAACAGTAGGTTTACAGGACCCAAGTGGACCGTAAATCAAGGAATAGCCACCCGATAAAGGGTAAGAGAGCTCTGCAGAGCTTCTTGTCCTGCGGCCCCGCGCTCTGCGACTCACCAGTTCCGACGTTGGCAGCACAGGATCCCAGTGAGCAAGCAGAGCAGACCTTCTCAAAAAACTGTGTCAGTTTTAACCTGTCTAGAAGCTGCTTTAAGAACCGCTTTATCACCAGAAAACAGGAACTCTCTCACAGGAGAAAAGTTGCTATGTAGCGGGCATTCCTCAAAACAGTGTGGAAAAAATAAAAAGAAAAACTTCTTTGCCACCCGGGACAAACGATTCCAGTAAGGCAAACAGTAAATATGAGGGACTCTGAGAGGAAAAGCTGAAGAGAGAACTTCTTTAGACGAAGCATGGAATCGAAGCCCCTCCGCACCTACTGAGGAGGTTACGCGGAGACTTAAAAGGCCTGCGCATGCCCAGGACCGGGCGCATGCTCAGAGACGATCTGAGGAGACCGGAAGCTTTCCTCTCTGGCAAGTCTTCCCGCTCAACAAGCGGGAAATGAGCCGCTGACTGCAACGGTGTGCCGCTTGGCTAAGCGTCAGAAGAATAACCCAGTAAAGCCAATCTGCAAAGATTGGAAAGGTATGTGTTTTCTTACTTTTTGCTTTTAGGCATTTAGAGAAACCCGTGTCAACACGGCAAGCTGTACCTATTGCAGAACTCTTTACCACTCAAAACTAGCGCTTTTCGGGTCAGTCAGTATATGCGCCAAAGTGGAACACCTGATGAGGATTATGTTGCCTCCAGAATTCTGTGGCCCACCAGCCTAGTCCGTTGCGTTGATTTTTCTTTTTTTAAATTTATTTGTTTGTTTCCTTTGTTTTTGGTTTTGGGTTTGGTTTTGTTTTTGGTAGGAAGGGCCAGAACATTGGCCCTACATTGCTTTTTAAATACAGCAACTTATCCATTGTTACAGAGGGAGAGCTTAACATGTACACGTCACTGGACCTCTAGGAGTTTTTCTGAGGTAAAAGGCCCTTGAATTTTTGTTGAATTTATTCCCCACCTGTGAAACACAAATGTCTTACCGATATATCTAGACTAGTTGTACTTCCATTTCATGGAAGGGAAAGAGGAACAAGGTCCCTGCTGACTAAATTATGACATAAGTCTGCAGAGTTGATGTACCTCTGAGATACTTCGCTCTCCATGCCAGCTGAAAACAAACCGCTCAGGTGGTCTTCACTAATTGGCATCGCGTGAAAAGCACTTTCCAGATCAGTTGCTGCATACTGGGGTACTAGGGAGTAAAGAAATGAAACCAGGCCTGCAACAGCAACTGTGATTTGAGACACCACCTGCTTTAAATTTACAATTCTTAAATTCTGGTGCTTGCACTTGACGTTTCCTACCATAATAGCCCTCACTCTGTAGGTCCTGTGACCAGTGTGGGAATTCTGTCAAAGTGTACAGTAAATCCATTGCCCATTCAGCCTGGTAAATGACCACAGGTCTCTGAAGAAGGCTGATAGAAATATAAACATTTTATATAAAATATATATATATATATATTTGTTTCAGGGTCTTTCCTCAAGGAAACTTAACTCCTCCCTTCATTCATGGGGTTCTGGAGTTTGAATATTGGCTCAAATCTTGAAATTGATTGATGGGCCATGGCTATCTTTTTGGGTTATTCAAGTTAGACTTGTTTACTACACCTAGAACTCTTAACACAGATCAAATATAAGTTTAATAGACTGCCCATCTATTTATTTTCTAGGTACAACATGATAAAGTGTACCTAGAAAAACCATAGGCCTCTGCAACTCAGTGTTCTGGTTCTGTATTCCATTAGAGTAACCGTTCCCACCTTGTCTTTGGCAATTAAGTGCAGTCACTAGGCCACTGCTATCCAGGCTCCCCTTACTTCCATTACATTTAGAGGGTCACAGTTTGATGCTAGTAGTTCCCCCTCTAATTAATGGTCTATGAATAAGAGCTACCTCAGAACTTTTCAAGGATGCTGGGGCTTCCCTCACAGATACATATCTTATATTAAAAGGAAAGGTGTGTCCTTTGGACCCTCCAGGGTAAGTTGAACAGATCTACATGGTAAGTACACTCTAACATTACAGTATCCCTAGTCTCTGGCTACCTGATTCTATGTTATACCAAGGCAAATTGAGCATTTTTTTTTAACATTTTTTATTGATTTATAATCATTTTACAATGTTGTGTCAAATTCCAGTCTTCAGCACACTTTTTCAGTTATTCATGGACATATACACACTCATTGTCACATTTTTTTCTCTGTGAGTTATCATAACATTTTGTGTATATTTCCCTGTGCTATACAGTGTAGTCTATTCTACAATTTTGAAATCCCAGTCTATCCCTTCCCACCCTCCACCCCCCTGGTAACCACAAGTCTGTATTCTCTGTCTGTGAGTCTATTTCTGTCCTTTATTTACGCTTTGTTTTTGTTTGTTTGTTTTTGTTTTTGTTTTTTAGATTCCACATATGAGCGATCTCATATGGTATTTTTCTTTGTCTTTCTGGCTTACTTCACTTAGAATGACATTCTCCAGGAGCATCCATGTTGCTGCAAATGGCATTATGTTGTCGGTTTTTATGGCTGAGTAGTATTCCATTGTATAAATATACCACCTCTTCTTTATCCAGTCACCTGTTGATGGACATTTAGGCTGTTTCCATGTTTTGGCTATTGTAAATAGTGCTGCTATGAACATTGGGGTGCAGGTGTCATCCTGAAGTAGATTTCCTTCTGGATACAAGCCCAGGAGTGGGATTCCTGGGTCATATGGTAAGTCTATTCCTAGTCTTTTGAGGAATCTCCACACTGTTTTCCATAGTGGCTGCACCAAACTGCATTCCCACCAGCAGTGTAGGAGGGTTCCCCTTTCTCCACAGCCTCTCCAGCATTTGTCATTTGTAGATTTTTGAATGACGGCCATTCTGACTGGTGTGAGGTGATACCTCATTGTAGTTTTGATTTGCATTTGTCTGATAATTAGTGATATTGAGCATTTTTTCATGTGCTTTTTGATCATTTGTATGTCTTCTTTGGAGAATTGCTTGTTTAGGTCTTCTGCCCATTTTTGGATTGGGTTGTTTATTTTTTTCTTATTGAGTCGTATGAGCTGCTTATATATTCTGGAGATCAAGCCTTTGTCGGTTTCACTTGCAAAAATTTTCTCCCATTCCGTAGGTTTTCTTCTTGTTTTATTTCTGGTTTCCTTTGCTGTGCAGAAGCTTGTAAGTTTCATTAGGTCCCATTTGTTTATTCTTGCTTTTATTTCTTCTAGGAGAAAATTTTTTAAATGTATGTCAGATAATGTTTTGCCTATGTTTTCCTCTAGGAGGTTTATTGTATCTTGTCTTATGTTTAAGTCTTTAATCCATTTTGAGTTGATTTTTGTATATGGTGTAAGGGAGTGTTCTGGCTTCATTGTTTAACATGCTGCTATCCAGTTTTCCCAACACCCTTTGCTGAAGAGACTGTCTTTATTCCAATGTATATTCTTGCCTCCTTTGTCGAAGATGAGTTGACCAAAAGTTTGTGGGTTCATTTCTGGGCTCTCTATTCTGTTCCATTGGTCTATATGTCTGTTTTGGTACCAATACCATGCTGTCTTGATGACTGTAGCTCTATAGTATTGTCTGAAGTCTGGGAGAGTTATTCCTCCAGCCTCTTTCTTTCTCTTCAGTAATGCTTTGGCAATTCTAGGTCTTTGATGGTTCCATATGAATTTTATTATGATTTGTTCTAGTTCTGTGAAATATGTCCTGGGTAATTGGATAGGGATTGCATTAAATCTGTAGATTGCCTTGGGCAGTGTGACCATTTTAACAATATTGATTCTTCCAGTCCAAGAGCATGGAATATCTTTCCATTTTTTAAAGTCTTCTTTAATTTCCTTCATCAATGGTTTATAGTTTTCTGTGTATAATTCTTTCACCTCCTTGGTTAGATTTATTCCCAGATATTTTATTACTTTGGGTGCTATTTTAAAGGGGATTGTTTCTTTACTTTCTTTTTCTGTTGATTCATTGTTAGTGTAAAGAAATGGAACTGATTTTTGAACATTAATCTCGTAACCTGCTACCTTGCTGAATTCTTCGATCAGCTCTAGTAGTTTTCTTGTGGACTTTTTAGGGTTTTCTATATATAGTAACATGTCATCAGCATATAATGACACTTTTACCTCTTCTTTTCCAATTTGGATCCCTTTTATTTCTTTCTCTTGCCTGACTGCTGTGGCTAGGACTTCCAGGACTATGTTGAATAGGAGTGGTGATAGTGGGCATCCTTGTCTTGTCCCAGATTTTAGTGGGAAGCTTTTGAGTTTTTCACCGTTGAGTACTATGCTGGCTGTAGGTTTGTCATATATAGCTTTTATTATGTTGAGATATGTTCCCTCTATACCCACTTTGGCGAGAGTTTTTATCATAAATGGGTGTTGAATTTTATCAAATGCTTTTTCTGCATCGATTGAGATGATCATGTGGTTTTTGTCCTTTCTCTTGTTGATGTGATGTATTACACTGATTGATTTGCGTATGTTGAACCAGCCTTGTGTCCCTGGGATGAACCTGCCTTGGTCATGATGTATAATCTTTTTTATGTGTTGTTGGATTCTATTTGCTAAAATTTTGGTGAGGATTTTGGCGTCTATGTTCATCAGTGATATTGGCCTATAATTCTCTTTTTTTGTAGTGTCTTTGCCTGGTTTTGGTATCAGGGTGATGGTGGCTTCATAGAATGAGTTTGGGAGTATTCCTTCCTTTTCAATCGTCTGGAAGAGTTTGAGAAGGACTGGTATGAGTTCTTCTTTGTATGTTTGGTAGAATTCCCTGGTGAAGCCGTCCGGTCCTGGACTTTTATTTGTAGGGAGGTTTTTAATTGCTATTTCTATTTCCTTTCTAGTGATCGGATTGTTGAAGTGTTCAGATTCTTCTTGATTCAGTTTTGGTGGACAGTATGTTTCCAGAAACTTGTCCATCTCCTCTAGGTTATCCAGTTTGGTTCCATATAGTTTTTCATAATATTCTCGTATGATATTCTGTATTTTTATTTTGTTTGTTGTAATTTCTCCATTTTCCTTTCTTATTTTGCTAATTTGTGCTCTCTCTTTTTTCTTCTTTGTGAGTTTGGCCAGAGGTTTGTCGATTTTATTTACTTTTTCAAAAAACCAGCTTTTGGTTTGGTTGATTTTTTCTATGGTCTTGTTAATCTCTATTGTATTTAATTCCTCTCTGATCTTTATTATTTCCTTCCTTCTGCTGCTTTTTGGGGCTTTTTGTTCTTCTTTTTCTAATTCATTCAGGTGGTGGGTTAAATTATTTATTTGAGATTGTTCTTCTTTTTTGAGGAAGGCCTGTATCGCTATAAACTTCCCTCTTAGCACTGCCTTTGCTGTGTCCCATAGGTTTTGAGTGGTTGTGCTTTCATTCTCATTTGTCTCAAGGTATTTTTTAATTTCAGCTTTGATTTCCTCATTGATCCATTGTTTTTTCAATAACATATTGTTTAATCTCCATGCTTTCCTTTTTTTCTCCTTTGTGTCTCTGTTGTTGATTTCCAGTTTCATGGCATTGTGGTCAGTAAAGATGCTTGAGATAATTTCTATCTTCTTAAAATTGTTGAGGTTTCTTTTGTGCCCAGGTACATGATCAATCCTGGAAAATGTTCCATGTGCACTTGAAAAGAATGTATATCCTATTTTTTGGGGGTGTAATGTTCTGAAAATATCCACCAAATCTAGCTTTTCTATTGTAGTATTTAATTTCTCTGTTGCCTTGTTTATTTTCTGTCTGGAAGATCTGTCTAGTGATGTTAATGCAGTGTTAAAATCTCCAACTATGATTGTATTCCCATCAATATCCCCCTTTATCTCTGTTAGTAATTCTTGTATGTACTTAGGTGCTCCTATATTGGGTGCATATATATTAACGAGTGTAATATCCTCATCTTGTATCACTCCTTTAATCACTATTCTCAATCTATATGTGTCCTTCTCCCTAAAGTGGGTCTCTTGTATGCAGCATATTGAAGGTTCTTGCTTTATTATCCAGTCTGCCACTCTGTGTCTTTTGACTGGAGCATTTAGTCCATTAACATTTACAGTAATTAATGATAGATGTGTGTTTATTGCCATTTTGAACTTATCTTTGCAGTTGAATTGGTATATCCTCTTTGTTCCTTTCTTCTTCCTTTTGTGGTTTGGTAATTTTCCTTTGTATTATCATGGATTTTATTTAATTTTTGTGAGTCCTTTGTAAATTTTTGGCTTGTGGTTACCCTTTTTTGTAAATCTATCAACCCATTACTATAACTGTTTTTATTAAACTGATAGTAACATAATCTCAAACCCATCCTACTGTTAAAAAAATTTAAAAAAGAAAGAAAAAAATATTCTATATTTCCCTGCCTCCCTCTCCCACTCTCAGTGATTTGTATGTCTTCTTTTATAATTTCATGTTTACTTTATTTGTAATTCATGAGTTATCACCTTTCCAGTTGTGTGTTTCTCATTTCTGTAGCATCCTGCTGCTTTTCTACTTAGAATAGCCCTTTCAATATTTCTTTTAGCATGGGTTTAGTGTTGCTAAACTCCTGCAGCTTGTTTTTTTTTTGTCTGTGAAACTCTTTATTTCTCCTTCTATCCTCAAGGATAGCCTTGCTGGATAAAGGATCCTAGGCTGCATCTTTTTTTCATTCAGGGCTTTGAATATATCTTGCCACTCCCTTCTGGCCTGTAGTGTTTGTGTAGAGAAATCAGCTGAGAGCCTTATGGGGGTTCCCTTGTAACTTACTCTTTGCTTTTCTCTTGCTGCCTTTAGAATCATTTCTTTATCCTTGACTCTGGCCATCTTGATTATGATATGTCTTGGTGTGGGTCTATTTGGGTTCTTCCTGTTTGGGACCCTCTGAGCTTCCTGTACTTGGATATCTGATTCCTTCTTTAAGTTTGGGAAGTTTTCAGTCATGATTTCTTCAAAAACCTTTTCAATCCCCTTTGATCTTTCTTCTCCTTCTGGGACCCCTATTATGCAAAGATTGGGATGCTTTATATTATCCCATAGGTCCCTTATGCTATTTTCATTATTTTTTATTTGCTTATCTTGTAGTTCTTCTGAATGGGTGCTTTCTATTGCCCTGTCTTCTAGATCACTAATTCGTTCCTCTGCATTATCTAGTCGGCTTTGCACAGCTATTAGATCACTCCTCATCTCTGTCAATGAGTTTACCCATTCTACTTGGCTCTTCTTTATAGCTTCAATTTCATTTTTGACATATTTTATATCTCTAAACACTATCTCTTTTAATTCCTTCAGCAATTCGATCACTCCTTTTTTGAAATCTTGATCTAGTAGGCTATCGATGTCTATTTTGTTGATCTTCCTTTCAGGGGATTTCTCTTGTTCTTTTAATTGGGAAAGGTTTTTCTGCTTCTTCATCTTGCTCATACCTCTTTGGCACTGTGGTTTATGGAGTATCAGTTGTTTATTTTGGTCCTTAAGGATTTTATCTATCTAATGCCTATTTAGGGATAGAACTTAGGAAAGAAAGAAAAAAAAAAATAAGAGAGAGAGAGAAAGAATTTTAAAAGAAGGGAGAAAGAGGGTTTGAAAACAGTGTATAATGAATAATAGAAGAGTGAGTTGAAGCAGAGTATTAATCGGGTTGAGACGTCCTTTTAAAACCTTTACAAAAAAAGGGGGGGGGGAGATGAATAGATGTATTTGAAACCTGTGTCTAATCAATAGCAGGACATCAAAACCCAAGAGAAATAGAAATGAATTAAGAAGTAAAAATTAAGAGAGTAATAGAAAATAGAACAGGTAAAAACAGATTTAAAAAAAAAAGGTGGGGGGGTTTGTCGGTGTTCTCCTGGAGTCTGTGTGTTTTTAATGTGAAGTCTTTCTGTCTTCGTCCTGTTTTGGAAGCTCAGCTTGCTGTTTTCAGAGGCCCTCCGTTGGCGCCCTCTTCTGTGCTGCTCCCAGCACCTGTCGGCAAGCAGATCGCGCCTCCTACTAACACTGGGTCAGGTGCAGCTCTCCTCTGTTGTGGGCGGGAGGGTTGCTGCCCCTCCGGATGCCGCAGTCAGATGTTGCAGACTGCCGGGTAGGAGGGCGGGTCGTGCCCCCTCCCAGCACCTCCATCAGGGGCTGTGTTCCTGCCGGAAAGGTGGGGGGCCGCCCTCTACCTGCGCGGCCGGTAGTTCCGCTCTCTGTGCGGCTGCGCGCTCCGCCCTGGTCGTTGCTCCGCAGGTGGGCTCAGGGAAGACTGAGGGACAGCCCTGTCTCTGCTCCGAGCCAAAACCCAGCTCCTTGTTTGTCTTTGTGGAGCAAGTTCTCTGAGGGGCCAGGATGGAAGGATCCTATCTGCCCCGGGCTGCAGGCCAATCTCAGTCTGGCCTTTGAGGCTGCTAAGCCCTTCCGTGCGGATGCAGGTTTTGCCTCGCCCCCGCCTGGGTGCTCAGTGCGGAGGTTATGGCGGCTGTGCCTGAGCCCCGCCTCTCTTCCCCCGAAAACTTTCCGCGGGTTTTCAGAGATGGGGGTGTGCACCCTTCCCCCGAGAGCACATCAAGCCTTGCTGTTTTATGGAGGGCCCAGGTTGTTCTGCCCTGTGCACCCACAGTCACAGCGTGCAGCCCCTTGCATTCCCCCGGGGCTGCCTCTGTGCAGCCGCCCCCGTCCTCCGCCCGGCTTGTGCAGCCTGGCCCTGCCCGCCGCTGCCGGCCCGCGTCTCAGGCTGGGTGTCGGGGGGACGCTCTGTGCCCGTTTAACTTAGTTCTGTTAGTCAAGGGCTGCTCTGTACAGATCCGAGCCTCGGAGGCTCCCCCTCCGTTCCGCTGGCCTCTCAGTTGGAGAGGGGAGACCCAGCGAGCGAGCGCCAGTCCTCCTTTGCCGCTCCCTCCCCGCGGACCCGTCCCGCGCTGCTTTGCCTTTTGTTCTTTCTTTTTTCCTTTTCTCCTACCAGATTTTTGGCGTCTTTATCTTTTGAAGAGGGCGATGTTCTGTCGGAGTTCCGCAGGTGCTCTGGTTGGCTGAGTGGGTCTGTAGATGTGGGTCTTGGTGTATTTGTGGGAGAGGGTGACCTGCGAGCGTCCTTCTACTCCGCCATCTTCTCCATCTCCCAAATTGAGCATTTTAACTTCATTTGGTATAGACTGTGTTTGCCCTTTGAAATGCCTCAACCTTAAACATCAAAGCTAAAGTCTCTCTTTAGTAGCCAATATCAATACATTCAGCCTGACTCAACTTTATTTTCACCATTATTCAACACTTTTATAACCCAGTCCCACACATAGTCCCCATATTTTATTCTGCATAAATTGTTTACAAAATTCAGTTATTTGGGTGTTTAGTGCCCTTCCTCATGGGTCAGACTTTGTATCTCACCCTTTGGGGCCTGTTGGATTTGAAGTCTAGTTTTAGTATAAAAACGGAGATGGTAGGGGTAAGTCTTGAGAAGAATCAGCAGTGACTTGCTGGGCAACTACGATGGGGATGCAATTACAAGTTCTTTTTCTTTTTTCTTTACTTTTTAATTTTTTTTTTTTCAATTACAAGTTCTTCAGGCAAAAGAGGGCTAACCCATTCATTCCAGCAAGGGAAGACTAGCTGCTTCTACCAGCAAGGAAGGCTAAGAAGAATTGGTAGGTTCTGTGTCCCAGGTTCATCAGAATCTGCCCATATCTCCTATACCAGTTTTCAGGATTCCATTCCCTTCTAGTTAATAACTTCACTTAGCAGAAGATACCCTAGGAGTTGCAAATTCAATTTGTATTGTAATTCAACCACTTGCAGGATGATATTCTGGGATTGGTTTTCAGAAATTCTGACCCAGGAGTTTTTTTCAGGGCACTTACAAAGTATTTTTAGGTCATTAATGTAGAGTTAGAACTGAGAATATTCTTTTCGTTACATACTTTCTCCAACACAATTAAGAGTAACCAGCCAATCCCATTATACTCCTTAGTTTGACTAAAATACTCTAAGGTAGTAAGTACTTGATCACGCAGAACCTTGCATTTTATGAGGAATAATCTAATAAAATACTATTTAAAAACTGGTCAAATAATATAATTAATAGAACACAAAATTAAATAATACTAATTTATTTTTCACTAATCTCAATTTGTAATCATTTCAAATCATAATCCTCTCTACTTTTTCTTTTTAATTTGTTTTCTCTTGGATGCCACTTCTCTCCTGAGAGAACTGTTAATACTGAGGCAACAGAGGTGTCAACAATTCTGCATGTCATAGTTTATATAACTGACTCCAATATGGAAAGTTATTAAAAATTCAATACATTCCTAAAACTGGCTTGTTTACAAAAGACTGTATTGCCAACTGTAGTGATTCATTGGGCCACTAGGTGATAAAGAATTCTGGAGATGCTAACTGCAGGATCTTGAAAGACTGCTTACTGAAAGTGAAAGAAGGGCATAGAGAGAAAGACTGTCAGTGACCATTTTGTTTGAAATTTTTCTCAATTTCATTGCAATATATACATTTATAGGGCTCTGTCAAAAAATTTAGAACATCCTAGAATAAATCCCACACCCTAAAAACAAATACTTAGTCTTACTTAGATGAATTTTCTGTAAAGGTATCAACTTGCCCAGTGATGCTAACCTTTGCTTAGTTTCATTTTGTTCTTCTTTAAATATAACTTCATTGAAATTAATATAATATTGAAAATCAACTATAATTAAAATATTACTTCACTAATCTATTTAAAAAATTGTTATAGTCTCACTTTTACAATGAATATAATTTTACTTTATAAACTGAACAAATGACCAAAGTTGTAGAAATTAACATCTTTCTTGGTCTACATTATCCATCATTTTGCGGGAGTGAAGTTGGCAGAAGTAATAGCTAATAACACATCAAATAAAAGATCCATGTCTGCTATAAATATTTAGTACTAAAGGCTAAAACATCTTTGCAGGGATATTTCTTAGCTACAAAGTTCATAATGAAGAAGATTTTATTTTTCACAGGTAGGGAAACATGATAGTACTAATAAGAGCAAATTAGAATAAAGCGGAAGATATCCTCTGCACTAATTTGAAACATAGATAAAGAAGATCTAAGATCCCAATATCACATTCTGATAGTATTAAAAAATCATAATACTTAAACTTTCATTTTGGATATATAATATATACCTGAAGTTATATAAATATTATTTTAAGGATAACTTGATAAAATACGAAAAAATAGCATGACATTAAACCTAAAATTATCTTTGAAAACTATATTATTTTAGTGTAGTTCTTAAGTTAACAGGGGATATCTTAATATAATTGCATTGTAAATACTAAATCTTCAAAGAAAAATCTACTAAGAAGCTTAATAAGAAAAAATAAAAACCAGAGGCCTTCTGAAGTATTGTGAATAGTGTTATGAAAACAATAAATTCGTACTAAAATTTCTTAGCATAATCTACTTCAGGACCAACAACTAGCACGCCATACATATTTAATAATGATTTCCAAAATGTATTAATTAAAACACTGATTTAGAAAGAATAATTTCCAAATTGGATTTGGACCAAATGACACTGAGTAATTTGAGAAGCCCATGTTCATGCATAATTTAATTACGTTATTCAGAAGTTACTTATTAAGCACAAAATGTGGACTCTGCTTTAAACCAGTATATTAGGATCAATCGAATAGAGTACGATAGTTTACTGGTAAAAATAATGCAACTTCTAGTGAGGATGCAGCTGCATTAGTTTTGTGTGGCCACTGTAACAAATGGCCAAAAAATAGTGACTTAAAACAACAGAAATTTACTTTCTCACAAATCTGGAGGCCAGAGATTTGAAAATAAGATGTCAACGTGACCATATTCCCTTTGGAGGCTTTAGAAGATAATCTGTTCTTTGCCTTTTCCAGCTTCTGGTTGATGCCAGCAATTTTTGACTTGTGGCTATGTCACTCCAATCTCTGCCTCTTGTTCATATCTCCTTTGCTGTGTTTATCTAATCTCCCTCTGCCTTTCTCTAATGAGGACATTCAGATGGTATTTAAGATCCAGCCTAATAATCCAGGAAAATCTCATCTCAAGATCCTAACACAGTCATATCTATAAGGATCCTTTTTTTTCTGAATAAGGTGACATTTACAGGTTCTAACACAATAGGTAAAATGTAGACAAATACAAATATAGATATAAGGGAAAAGTTTTGTGATACTACAGTGGGATAAAAATTATGGAATGGCTTATATTTTGCATGAGTTGGTGGTCATGGTTTTAAAAGTCACGATTGGATTGAAATTCCAGTTCATATTACCTGTGAAATTTTGGACATGTTACATAATCCTTGTCAATCTTGTTTTCTGAATCAAAATAATCTATGTAAAGGTGAGAAACACACAGAGAAATAATGGTGGTATTCTGTGATACAAGGAGCACTGGAAATGGATTAGTTTTAGGGGAAAAGATCAAGTTCCATTTGTTTATGTTGAATTAAGACTTATTTATGATATCCAAGAAAATATTTTAAGGATGTAGTTAAGATATTTTGGTCAGGGGATGGAGGTATATAAGTGTGGGTCTTTTGAATACAGATGCTAGGTTAAATTGTAGGCATTTTGGTATTCTATATTAAGATGAGACAGTGAAAGTGAAGTGGACTTAGGGCCAAACCTTGAGAATAAATTAAAGGTTGGATAACAGAGCACAGTTAACAAAGAGTAGAGAGAAGGATTGTCAAGAGAATTAAGAGAGAAGAAGGAAAGTTGAATATTAGAAGAGAGAATGCGATACAGTCAATACCTGGTTGGTTGAATCCATGATTGTGCAATCTGTGGATGCAGAAGCTGAGGATACAAAGGGCCAACAGTACTATGCCATTTTATATAAGGGACTTAATCATCACAGATTTTGATATCCACGAGGGTCCTGGAGCCAATTCCCTGTGGAGACCAAGGGATGACTGATTCTTGTTTAAAGGAGGAAGTGGCAAGGATTGTCTAATGATGCTTAGAGGTCAAGGGAGGTTAGTACTTAGAACGTCCCATTGGATTTTAGCAATATGTATGTCATTAGTATGATCACTACAAGTAATACCTATGGAAAGATGGGTGAGGAAATCAAACCAAAATGTTTGAGTACTGAACAGGGACTAAGAAATAAGGATTAGAACTAAAAACTCTCTTGAAGTAGTTTTTGAGGAGGCCAGAAAGACTATAATTGAATGGATATGTGAATTTGTTTTGTATTTTATTGTTTCTTTTTTTTAATAAAAAATATTAAATGTGGAAAAAGTTAACATGAGGAATCAAAATGAAAGATAGTGGCTTAGTATACCAAAAAAAAAAAAAAAAAAAAGAGAAAGGAAAGGGAAATTGCAGTTCTTGTGAAAGAAGAATGGAAGTCTCAGGACAGGATGTTTATTTTGTCCTTAAATAGGATGGTAGACAGCCTTTATTAAAACTAGAGGATAACGTAATGTTATATAGATAGATGCATGCATGTTTGCTGTTTGGCACTGAGAATATGAGGGATTTCTGAAAACTGTCTTTTATGTTTTTCATTTTTTGTTTGTTATATTTACATACTGAAAGTATACAAGAGGGATGGGAAAGGGTTAAGAAAATAATTGGTAAGAAATGAGAACAATAGAAAATGTGTGAAGTAATAATATTTAAATAACATAAATGAACATAAGATTTCAAGGTATTCTTGAGGACCAAATGTGTAAGTAGGTTTCTGTGTTTTGTGTGTCTTTTCCATTAGTGCTTGCTTTTTGAATACATATCACAATGTAAGGATGTTTAGATTTATGTGAGGTGGACGTTCATCTAAACAGATAGGAAAAAAGCCTTTGGTTAATAGTGTTATTAAAATGCTTACATATCAACGCTATAACAGCATAAAGTGTTCTGAGGTGAGTTCTGATAGAATAAGGAAAAAAACAGAAGATGAAAAAGTGGGGTATATGTACCTAAAGAATATCTAGAAACATATAGAAATATTTTTTATAGGATTGCATTGTAGATAGTTTGAAAATGGCAAAGACCTGACTCTGGATTCCTTTGAAAACATGTTGGGGTTTTATGACCTAACAACCTGTGATACATCTCAACAGATTTAGCTTTAGTCAGAAAATCCTAGTAGGTGAGGTTCTATTCAGAGTACAGTACAGTATAACCCATAGGAAGATAAAAATGTAGTTCATTTCCAAAACTTCTCTAAATAATTAATAATGAAAGGGCCTGATAAGAAATTCCACTTGCAGTAATTTGGATGAATTACATTAACTGACAAAGTATGCAACTATAGAATGCCAGAAATGCTGGGCCGAGTCCTGCATCCCTTTAAAACTAATCTTGCAATGAAGTAAGTGAAATAATCGGGCATCAAAAGCAAAACAGAATCAGATTTCCAAAGGGGAAACATAACTTTGAGACCCTGATGGGTAAAAGATTCTTTGCCAAAACCTTGGTACCTCAGCATTATGCTTTAATATTCACACAGAAAAGGAATTGTCTTGGATGAACTGAGGGTAGAGATTCCTTTATGTGTATGAACTTTGAACGGACAGAGCATCAGTGAAGAAGTGGGCAGAAAATATTGGCACTCTGGAAAGGGAGAGAATCTTTTCAGACTCAAGTCTATATAGGAAAATAAATGGTGTTAAGAGGGCCTCTGCAAATCTGTAATTTTTATGCTGCATTCACACTAGTGTAAGGTTTAATAATAGTATACTACCTGAGTGGTCTAGCTGAGAAAGTAAATTAAAGTGGTTTCAGGTTGGTAGTAAACACATACACCTAAATAATGCAAGAGCAAATGCTCTCTGGAAGGACACAGATCTTCTCAAGCCCTCATGATCCCTGACAATGATATCAAATATGAGTTCATAGTAAAACATCTTAAAACATGGTGAAATAAGTTGATACAAACAGGAACAAAGAGAATTCAGTCTATAAGAATTTAGGATATTAGAATTTCCGCATATGGATTACAGAATATGGGTAAAAGAATGGAAAAAAATATACAAAGCAAACACTAATAATGAAAAAGCTACTATAGTATATTAATATAAGGTAGAATAGATACTGTGGCTTAAGGCATTAAGAGGGATACAGAGAGCACCTGCTTAATGATAAAGAGTTTAATGCAATAGGAAACTGCAATTAAAACTTTACCAAAAACCTACTATAATTTAAAACTTTTATGAAGCATAAAAAAAATCCCTTAAATTTTGTACAACAAAACTTCATAGAACTGTGGGAAAACTGACAAATCCACCTTTGTGTGTGAAGATTTAAAATATTCTCTGGAGTAATTGGTAGACTAAACAGAAAGTTTACTAAAGATCAAAGGATCTTAAAAATATATAATTAACGAACTTGATTTAAAGACATATATATAAATACTTAAACAAAAAATAAACTTATTTTCAAACACATTAAATAAGAACTAATCATGAATGATAGGTACAAGACTAAAATTTTATAACTGTAATAAAACTAGTTAGGAAATTAATTAAAAATTTAATGGAAACTTTCTAAACTAGTGGGGTTCAGCTAAAACACTATTTAAAGTAAATAATTTAAACTTATGTTCATATAAATGAAAATCAAAGGGCTAAAAGTTAATGACGAAAAGATCCAACCTAATAATTTATAAATAAAGGCCAAACATAGTAAATTAAATAAATAGAAGGGCAGAAAAGATAAAAATAAGACCAGAATTATATATCCAGATATTTGTTCTTTGAATGTTAATTATTTTGAGGAATTTAACATATGGAAAAAGAAAAGATTAGAAAGCAGTAGAGGGACATAGCTACAAATGAAGGGCAGATTAAAAGGCATTAACAGAAAAACAGAAACACATTTTTGCCTATAAATTAAATTTAAATTAACAGCCTAATTCTTTTGTGTAAATTATCAAACATATTCAAAAAGAAAGAAATTATTTTCAGAATTTAGAATTTTATAAAACTGAAAAAAAATTAGATGCTCATATAGAAAGAAATCTAGTTAAAAGTTGTCATGGATAGCATTTAAGCAAAATTAAGCAAAAATGCATACATGAGACTATTAAAATGAGAATAAATGGGGGTCAAACACTAGACAGCAAGGTGGTGCATCACATACCGGCAGTTGTGAGGAGGAAGTAGTAGGAAAGTAGAGACTTGATGGGCTTGACAACTGAGAGCTTGCAGATTTCCTGTAGGTACTCATCTCCAAAGTGAAGGATCATAAATGCCTATGGAAATCTCAACATGCTGATCTAATAAAAAGCACCTAAACTGGGAGGGTCTTTGCAGTCTCTAATTTCCAGCATAACTACTTATACTGAGAACAAATTCCTGGGAGTAAAATTCAAATAAAAAAGGAGAGGAATATTAAGGGCAATCAAAAGAGAAAGTAGAGGTGAAAACACATAAGGGAAGAAAATATAGCACATTTCAGAAATTATAAAGGCTCAATTTAAATAGTTTGTGATTACAACAGAAGGAACATTACAGCCATGAAACTAAGGAAAACGAACTTCTCCCTAACCCTAATTATTTCCTTCTAAGAGTATGGGTACGCGATTTCCCAGCCTAGACATCATTGACATTTTGGACTAGATAAATTCTTTGTTGAGGGACAAACGCTGTCCTATGCATTGTAGAATTTTTAGCCATATCCTTGGTCTTACCCACTAGATGTCAATGGCAGCTCACCAGTTATGGTAGCCAAAAATGTCTGCAGACATTTCCAGACGTTCTTGGGTGATAAAAATTGTCCCTATTTGATAGCTCATTTCACCTAAGTATGAGCGATAGAAAAGAATTGTGGTTTCACACAAGTTATTGTATGAAACAAAAAGGCAGAAATAAAATGAGGAAAACAATTAATAAATTATGCCCTTATCCACAATGAAGACATATTAGAAAAGTGAGTCCATAAAACATATACTTAAAAGAAGAAATTATTTTTAAACAACTATATGAAAAGCATAAATAAAAATTAGAAACATTTCAGAAACAAGATGATATGACAAAAATGGTCTGAAAAGGAAGTTGATAAAACTCAGAAGTTTTTATGGGAAAAATTATATATATATTTATGTAATTGTATATATTTGCATTGTGTAATTGTATATATTTATATTACATATGTTTATTATATGTGAACTTGTAATTTTATAAATGGGGGCCAAAGTAGAAGGAATACAATAATGAAGAAACACCATTGGGTTGGGAATGGACCTAAGACTATAAGATCCACTGATGTATCACATATCACACCATCTAGAAGACTAGGGGATTTATCCAGGGTGAATACTGCCATCCTGGGAAGAGCCAGGGAAGCCCCACTAGAGCATTAAAATGCAAAAATGCATGTATAGGTCAAATAGGGAATTCATCCATTGCATTAGTCTGCAAACCTAACATTCAACATTTTGTGATAAAATTGAGGATTATTCAGATGCAGAATTGCCAAGCTGGAGGGAAAATACTCCTTTAGCTCTTCCATCCATATTTACATTGACTGTTTTCCTGGATTCTTATTATTTCAACTCATATTCAGTATCTGCTTTATATTCTTAATTTATTTAAAGGGATTACCAGTTATAAATTAATCTGAATAATATTATCTGATTGCTGAAGGATAAAACTTGATACAATGATGTTGTGTGTCTTTAATATTTCCATTTGAAATATATTACTTCAATAGAATTCTTAGGCAAAATAATTTTCTTGGTTAGGAAATTCTAATCCAATGGCTGGTTGTGTCATAGCATATACTGGGTTAGGAGTACTGGTGAACTTAAAAATTATACAATAGAAGTTGTTGCTTTTAAGCCTTGCTTTCTAACAGTGATCAGACTAAACACATATTGAGTTATTAAATATTCTTCAGAATAAAGGAAACATTGCAATAATTAGAGGAATTTAAACTGTGTTATGATGAATATCTTTATTGTGAGAAAATTCTACTTACCATTATGTGATTAAAAAATGCTGTTTTATTGGAAAGAACACAGGTGCTGACAGTAATTAATACTTTTATAAAATTAAAAGGTGTGTTGTAAAAGCTGCATCATGGTAGGAAAAGAAGAATCATCTTTGAAAACTAGAGTGTACAAAATGTCAAGGATTAGGGATGTGGATCACAAAGTTTAGTTAAAGAAGTTAGATATGAAAAAGCAAGAAATGTATCAAATAAGCCCCATATATATACAAATCTAGTTCATCAAGCTTATCCAGTTGCTTTAATGCTATTAATACATTAACTGATTTATTAATCTTTATTGACTTATGGATATTTGGAATGAAATGTTTTAAGAAATATTTTGTGAAAAAACAGCATTACAAAATCGTCATCTATAAATTGAGAACTTGTTGAACCATTGGTACTGTGCATTAAAGGCCAAATCCAAATCCCTGTTCAGTTGGCTGCAGTTTGGGAATCCAGTGCTGCACCAGCGTATATCTTGAGAGATCTATACACCAAAGGGAACCATCCTTCTAGGAATGAAATCAAAATCTAAAAATAGATACTATGTGATCCAGTAATCCCACTCCTGGGCATATACCCAAGATAAAGCTCTAACTCAAAAAAAGACAAAATTATAATTACCAAAGGGGAAGTGATATTAAGGAATTATGACAGCACAGAATAAAATTATGTTATTCTTTATTTAAAGCGAAATCTATCTTATATGTAGTAATGTGTATCTGCTAATCCCAAACTCCTAATTTATTACTCCCTCTGCCTTTTCCCTTTGGTAACTATAAGTTTGTTTTCTGTGTCTGTGAGTCTTGTTTCTGTTTTGTATATACATTCATTTATATTATTTTTTTGATTCCACATATAAGTGATATCGTATGGTATTTGTCTTTCTCTGTCTGACTTAACTTCACTTAGTATGATAATCTCTAGGTCCATCCCTGTTGCTGCAAATGGCATTATTTCATTCTTTTTTATGGCTTAGTAATAGTTAATTGTTTACTCATTCATCTCTCCATGGACACTTAGATTGCTTCTTTATCTTTGCCGTGGTGAACATTGGGGTGTGTGTATCTTTTTGAATTAGTTTTCTCCTGGGTGTATGCCCAGGAGTGGGGATTTCTGGATCATGTGGTAACTCTATTTTCAGTTTTTTAAGGATCCACCATACTGTTCTTCATAGTGGCTGTACCAATTTACATTCCCGCCAACAGAGTAGTAGGGTTTCCTTTTCTCCACACCCTCTTCAGCATTTATTATTTATAGACTTTTTGATGATGGCCATTCTGACTGGAGTGAGGTGATACCTCCTGGCAATTAGTGATGTTGAGCATCTTTTCATGTGCCTGTTGACCATCTGTATATCTTCTTTGGAGAAATGTCTATTTAGATCTTCTGCCCATTTTTTAAATTGGCTGTTCATTTCTTTTTTGATATTGAACTGTATGAGCTCTTTGTATAGTATGAAAATTTAGCCCTTGTCAGTTCTATTGTTTGCAAATATTTTCTCTCATTCTTTAGGTTGTCTTTTCTTTTTGTTTATGGCTTCCTTTGCTGTGCAAAAGCTTATAAGTTTGATGAAGTCCCATTTGTTTTTTTTTTTGCTTTTTTTTCTTTTGCCTTGGGGGACTGATCTAAGAAAACATTGCTATGATTTAAGTCAGAAAACATTTTGTCTATATTCACTTCTAGGAGTTTTATGGTGTCATGTCTTATGTTTAAGTCTTTAAGCCGTTTTGAGTTTACTTTTGTGTAGAGTGTGAGGGAGTGCTCATTGATTTACATATGGCTATCTGGCTTTCCCAACAAAACTTACTGAAGAGATTGTCTTTTCTCCATTGTCTTCTATTTCCTCCTTCATCAAAGTTTAATTGACTCTATGTGTGTGGTTTTATTATTATGATCAAAAACAAAATCTTCTCCCAACTACTTTACAAAGGAAGTAGAGAAAGAAAATACTTTTATTATTGAATAAGCATTAAACCAGAATGTGATGCATATTAGAGGCAATCCACTAAGAGACTGCAGACAGAAAGGAAATTTCACTTGCTTATATACCCAAGCATATACAACCCACTAAATACAAGTTTTCATGATAAACAATAGCTAGTTCTTAAGTAAGAGGACCTTACAGCGCTGTTACACATAGTTCATACAAACTTTACTTAGTAATTCGAATGGCCATCTATGTTAGCTATTGACCCTATCCAGACAAAAAACAAACTATGATAGGAAGCAATTTTGCAATTTGTGTTAGGCTTTAGGCTCCTAACTGTCCCCTAACCTGAGAAATAAGGGTGCTGTCTTCCTTAATGTTTACATTTCAAAGTGATGGCTCCTAGGTCCTTGAAAAAGACATTCCTGATTCACAAAACTAACAAAAGGCCTGTTTTGTTTTCAAATAATTTACATGCATTTCAGAGAAAGGAGGAATTACTTACAATTTTAAGTTTTCTTATGTAAATGCTCTAAGAAAAAGTAGGGGAGGGGAATATTTTACGTTATTTTCAAAAGATAATTGAGTCTCTTAATTTTTATTTGTTCTTACAGGTAATAGTGGGCACAGTGTCACAAAAAAACTTTCTAATCTAGTCCGATCCGTAACATTTCTGGGAAGGGACATCCACTATAAATATGATTGAAATACTCCACATCTCTACAACTCATGATCCTCAAGTTTAAATATACGCTCTTTGAATAATTCAGGGTCTTTGAATAATTCAGGCTCTTTGAAACAGTACCTCAAAATGATTCGTATTTTCTATCAATTGTGGCTATACAGACTTAATTTTCTTCCACCCTCAAATATTTTTTCGTTATTCTGTCTCATTTCAGAATTTTCTCTCATACATAACAAAGGTGGGATTTCTAATTATCTGTATATGATCTATTTCCAGGTTTCTTAAGTACTGGCTTGTTCCTCTGCATTTACCCAAGCTTATGTGAATTATTGAAATCCCATAAATATCCCTTGATCCTGTAGATGTTGGATGGGCTTAATTCTTTCTTTATAAACTAAAGCCTTCATGATTATTTTTTCCCTAACTGAAAAACATTTACCTTAGTGTTTTTATGAATTGTTTCAATCAAAGTCAAGGGAAGCAACTATTATCTTTTGATGACCTATTGAAAGCAGTAGTGAATAAAACAAATACACAGTTAAAGGGAAAATAATAAAAGTAAACCTCTCAAACATTTTTAGTGTTACATGATTGGCTATTTTTTGCTTTAAAATTAAAAGACACTTATTGGGAAACTGCCAGATATATGTGGACATATCCAAAACTGTGAGACATAGAAAGATTTTTAAATAGGAACTAGATAGTAATGCTTCAATTAGTGTGTTCCTTGTAGAAAATGGCCTTTCACAGTAAGTCAGCTGAATTTAAAAAAAAATTCTTCAAAATTCTGATGAAGCAGACTGCTGTGCAGCTGCGTGAAAAAATATTTTAATCAGGAGCATTTATTTGTTATGGGCCAAATGAAGCAAACATAGTCAACCCAAGGGAAATTTATGAAGTCTTTCATGTTTATTGTCTATGTATAGTCTCTTCCTTTTTCTCTCTATGAGATGGCTAATCTAAATCTCAAGTAGAATGCCCTTTTGTTTCCTTATTTTGTACTTCTTATCTTTGAAATTGAGGATGACACTGATAAGGAGTTATTTATAGATTATGGTTGCTATGCAGTTATTTAAACACCTTCAATTAAACAGGGCTTTAAATATTAAACAATGGATTAAAGGATTTTCCTTTGCTTCCCACTCTTCCTCTTCCTTCTTTTCCTCTCCTTCCCCTTCCTACTCCCACTTTCTTCTCCTCCTTCTCTTCCCCTTCCTCCTTGAAAACATAATAATACCAGGAGATGAGGTATTAAGATGGTAGATAGAGGGAAACCCTAACGTTGCTCTTGTTCTTCTCAATTATAAAGTACACACACACACACACACACACACACTCTCTCTCTTTCAAACAAAATGAAGTAAGCCTATCGGACTCAAGTCAACTGGTTATTGTGTGTGTGTACAAGAGTGTAGGTGTGTGTACATGAGTGTAGGTGTGTGTAAGTGTGTGCACAATTTACTTTCAGTGTGTTTATGTTTAAAGCTGTGTATAAATATTTACATATATTTTGTATTAGTTACCTATTGGTTCTGAAACAAATTTTTCACACATTTTTGGATTAAATTGACAAAATTGTATTATATGGTTTAACAAGTTAGAAGTCTAACATGGGTCAGCAAGGCAGTCTTCCTTCTGAAGGCTTTAAAGGAGAATCCAGTCTGTTTCCTTGCCTTTTCCAACTTTTAGATGTTGCTTCCATTTCTTGGTTCAGAGCTCTGCATCATTTTGACTTCTGTTTCCATCACCATATCTTCTTTCTCTCTGCTTTCATCGTCACATCACCTTTAATTCCGACCCTCATGACTGTGTCTTACGAGGATACTTTGAATTACATTTAGTCTACCTGAATAATTAAGGATAATTGCCCCATCTCAAGTTCCTTAACATCTATGTAAAGTACATTTTGCCAAGGTGAGATATTCACAGGTTGTGGGGTTTAGGACTTGGATACATTTGTGGGAGAGGGACAATTATCCAGTGTACTACAATTTTGAAAAAAATTAAAATGATTTATATTTTAAATAAAGTTGCAAATAATAATATAAAATATCCATCAACTGATAATGAAGAGAGTATTATTTTATCTTAATATTTTATCTTTATAATAATGGAATATTATGGATAAACATCCTTGGAGCACCTTGTCACTTCTCTGTCCTCTTTTCCAGAGCCATTTCCCAAACTGAATTTCAGAAGTAGACTTTTAGTTTATAGTTAATGGACGTTTTTTAACATAATGTTGATCTTTAATTTTTATTTGGTTGTAATAAAGATATGCAAAGCTAAACTTTGGAGGATATCCTTCAGAGACAGTTATTTACTCCATATCCACAAATCAATTAATGTAATATACCACATTAACAAATTGAGGAGTAAAAACCACATAATCATCTCAATAGATGCAGAAAAAGCTTCTGATAAAATTCAACGTCCATTTATGATAAAAACTCTCCAGAAAGTGGGCACATAGTGAACATACCTCAACATAATAAAGGCCGATATGACAGACCCACAGCTAACATCATAGTCAATGATGAAAAGCTAAAAGTATTTCCTTTAAGATCAAGAACAAGATAAGGATGCCCACTCTTGCCACTTTTATCCAACATAGTTTTGGAAGACCAAGCCACAACAGTCAGAAGAAAAACGAATAAAAGAAATCCAAATTGGAAAAGAAGTAAACTATATCTGTGTGCAGATGACGTGATTTCTTTTCTGATTTCATGTTCTTAACTTTTAAATTACATAACCACACTTTTCACTATTTGCTTTATGAATAACATGTATTTAATTCAGTTTCACTCTTTGTCTAAATACTTGGCATCTACTTGTGACTTCTTTGTACTGCATCTCCAGATGCACATGGTGATTGGTATCTAGTGATAGAATTTGGAGTAAAATCCATGCATTTAGGCACCTATTGGGTAATGAAAAGTGCCTCTTCACTTGAAAACAGATCCCTTTTCACAGTCTAATGTTTGTGAGTTTTATGGATGCACTTGTGTCTGTTTAGTATGATGGATGATTTATTCAAATGAAGCATGTAGAAAAAATAAATTAACAAGGTTATGTATCTGTGAAATATAATGACCTTGATTAAATGTGACAGGCATCTTAAAGAATCTATGCATGGATCATGGGTCATTCCTAATAGTTTCCAAAATGCTGCAAATTTGTATGGAGTTCCATTAATTTTAGCAGAAGTAATATGGTTACAAATGTGAAATGAGAGATCTCCAAGTGTATTACACAAATCAAGGATTCCCTAAGCTACCAGTCTGTTGAATATATTCAACAGTACATTATTGTGCATATTAAAAGATAATAGGCAAACCTATCCTCTTAGCCAAAAATAAAGAAAAAGATGTCATTGTTTTTACTTTGCCAACCATTATACTGCTTTCCCCTTTACATATACATCAGTATTTTAGGTTATTATATTTTTAAAAATATATAGAGCATGAGAGACACCTACTGGTTTTTGTAAACTATTGAATATTTTAAGCAGCTGTTAAAATTCTGTTCAGGTGGCAACTTTTTAAAGTTGCTTCATGTTTTCATTTAAAAATATTTTAATAGACTATTTTTAGAGCAGTTTTAGTTTTATAACAAAATTGAACCAAAAGTACAAAATTCCCATACACTCTCTGTGCCGCTGTCCCACAGCCTTTCTTGCTACCTACATCCCTCACCAGAGAGGTACATTTGTTGTAATTGATTAACCTACACAGACATGTCATCACACAAAGTCCAGAGTTTACATTAGGGTTCTCACTTGATGGTGGTCATTCTGTGGGTTTTGACAAATTTATAATGACATGTATCCACCATTATATGTACAGAATAGTTTTGCTGCCGTAACATTCCTCTGTGCTCTGCCTATTCATCCCTCCCTCCTCTGGCAACCATTGGTCTTCTTACTGTCTCCATAGTTTTGTCTTTTTCAAAATGTCATACTTGGGATTATATGGCACGTAGCCTTTTCAGATTGGCTTGCCATGTATTTTTTATATTAAAGATGGAATATAATACTTCACTTGATAAATACACGCCTAACATAGTTTATGTATAGCTTACCACGCCTGCCACCACGAGTTTTCAGGACTTCAGTTATTCTTATTGTGTTCTGCTCCAGACTGATAACAAGTAGTGATGTAAAGTTTAGGTTTGAAGTTTTCTACCAGATTACACCCAAATTGTCAACAATATGAGGGAACAGAACAGATGTTTCAGATATTAGTAGTTTAAGCAATAATTAAGATGCAAATAAATTTTTTAAAAAACTATTTATACTTGTAGCATAAATCCCTGAAGTTTGGTTATTAGCACAATAATTTTAATCTCAGTCTACTTTATGTTCCCACCCAATTATATTCCCTGAACTTGGTTTCTTGTTATCTTTTCTCTGTATCCTTTTGCTCTCTGCTCTTCCTGCATTCAAAACAAGGTGTCTGTTTCCTTTTTCAGGCTTAATCTATGTTTTCCATCTCATCCATTATTACCAAAATAGTTAATGGAATTTTGCTCTATGTTAACTTCATTCCATTGGTAGTTACTAAAGTATTGTATTAAGAGAAACTCTGTATTGTTTGAGATGATAGCTGTTTAACAAATTTCCAAATGTATAAGGACTCCGAAAACAAATAGAAGATTCTTTCTAATTAATCTACAGCTCCACACATGAGTTTTGCCTCTCATCATTTATTTATAACTCATTTTGTGCAATCTAATGGATCCACCATATTAACATTAGGCTTTCAAAAACTCTAGTCACCAAATGGGAGATAATATGGAGGATAGCATGTAGAAGATTTTTGTGGGCCAGTTTTGAAAGTGGTCATATCATTTCTTCTCAGAGTTGATCATTGCTAGCCATCCAAGCCAGCAGAATTCTAGAGGAGATCTGGAAGAGTAGTACTAAGGAAAAATGGAAAACTTTGTTTACCAGTTAGCTGTTAACTGACAGATTAAATTTGAGCTATACTGGAGATTATTGTGATGTATTAGTAAAGGACCACATGGCCTGGGTTACCTGGACAGTCAGGGGTCATGCTTGTCTTATTGTCATAATTATAGTCCCACTTTCACTCTCAAGTCTCTTGGTATGTATAATAAATTATATAGTGATTCTATATATAATATACATTCTCCATGGGAAATATCTGTCCATAGCCTTCCCTGAGGCTTTAAATGTCCAATCCTACTCTGTTTTAGCACACATATTTTAGACATGTCTCTCCTCCATTCTTTCTTTCTTGATTACCACATTTCAGTATACTTTATGTCTTGTTCTAAATATAAAATTCATAATTCACCCTGTCAGGCTATAATTCAGCTTTTCTTTGTTTTATTGCCAGATTTTTCATACATGTAGATAGATGGTAAACACCACTTCTTTTTGTAATTATCTTTAAATTATTTGCAAAGAGAATTTTTGGCCATAATTGAACAAAACAATGCTTAAAATGAACACTAGTGATTTCCAGAGATTGAGATAAATGATCTTTTAGACTTTTGATTACTTTGTCAGTCTACATAGCATGTAGCATGTAGCATTATTGATTCTTCCTTCTGCCTTGAAATTTCCTTTCTCCTATAATTGTAAATTGTTTTGGTCCTATACCTACTTTTCTACCTTTTTCTCTTTTAAAATTCTGTTTTCTATTGCTATACCTTTTAATGGGTGTTTCCTCGATTTTAGCCATATCTCTTCTTTAGTTAGAAGTGCTTTTGTTTTTACTTTTGTTTTGAGACATAGAATTTGTTTTTCTTCTGAGAAGTTGATATAAAAGTAATTTCATAAATCCTTTGTGTTCTGATGTTATACAGAGGTTCTACAATCCAACAGCTCCTTGTGCATGGATCTTAAGCTTTTCTCTCTTAAAAACACTGTCAGCAATGGGCATGTGCCAGGTGATTATACAAGTGAAGGCCAATATGAAATAAATCAATGTATCTCTAAGGAAAAACAAAATAACCAAAAAGCAGCATCAACAACAGTAACAAGTCTTAATAAATGCTGACATTAAAGTGAGCATAATTGATATAACCAGAGAAATAAGGTGATATCTTATTCTAGAAACAAGAAGAATCATTTTTTAAAGAAGAACTGAGTAGGAGTTTGATGTTGGTTGCTTAACTGTTACCCATTCTTGCTGTTTTATTTACTAACAGAGAAACATATTTCTTCAGCTATTTCCCAATGTGTCTAAGAGGAAAACAACTCATTCTTTTTCCTAGGATGCCTTTCATTTATCTATCCTGTTATTTCATTCTATTTTCTATAAGATGGCTAATTCTTTGCAATCTGCTCTAGTGGGAAGCTTTATAGTTCATCACCTGGGATATTTGAGTAATTTTTTTGTTCACTTCTTTTTTGTCTTACTGTTTTATTTTCCCCTCTCATTTCTTCTGGACTTGAAATTAAAGCATTTAGCCTCAGACTCTACTAGCTGCCATTTTCAAACCATGAGTGAAAACAGGCATAAAATTATGCTAATGCCAAGAAGAGAAATACAAAACAAAGGTAAACAAACAAACACAAAAGTAAAACAGTGTGACAAAGAAATGTGAACTTGAAGGCATAATTAAGCCAGTTACTGTTTCTCAATGCTGAAAGTATCTTACCTTATACAGAAATGAAAACACTTGTTATAATAAATCCTAGATAGAATAGATACAAATGAAAAGTAAGCTATTGAAGTAGAAAATGGAGCATTGGAGTTCTCCCAGAACATAGCAGAAATATATGAAGATTTGAAAAAGGGTTATCTTTTTAATATTTAAAATGTAAAAATAGAAATGCTTTATATAGTATTTTGTTATGTTAGGAAGAATTAGGGAAGGGGAAGGTTTAGTAGTTATGTTGCCATTGTATAGAATAACCTTATATTATATTAAACCATATTTTGTAAGCAAACATAATGTTTTGAAACTATTTTACCATAAAAATAAAATATCCAAAGACCACAAAAACATGATTTGTAGAAAAAAATCAATTTCCTTTAAGGACCTTGGTCTTCTCATTTTATGTCTCGTGTTGCCTTTGTTCATTTAATTTTCTGAGAAAAATAGATTTCTCTGAGTTTTGAATTTAATATTATCAAATTGAGGAAATATTCAATCTCATCTTTGGAATCATGTAACATATTTCATTGCTAGCGGTGTATTCTAGAATACTTGTGTTTTCTATTCTGCTTTAAAAAAAATCAGACTTTTTCATATTGATCTTTATATAAAATAAAATATTTAAAAAATTCTATTTTCTAATTTATGTTTCTATCATGATTTTGTTTTTCCATGAGATAGTTTTTAGATTTGTTTCACTGATTTTCTTACTCTCTTTACTTGAAGATCAGTTTTCCTTATTTTTATTTCTTATTCTCTCTTTATAATATATATACAAAATATATGTGTAGTTATATATAAAGCATATATATATGCTTAATAGAAGTTTAGTTATTGAATTTGAATGGAGGTGAGTTTTATCATTTCATTCTTGCCTAATATTTTTATTTATCATATATACCAATATAATTAATCCATCCTGAGATCAATAAATATCTTGGTAGTCTCATTCAAAAGTATTTTAAAAGTAAATGCTCGTAAATATATCTTTTGTTACTTGGAAATAAATATTCCCTCCAAATTTCTGTTTTACCTTCCATTAAGCACAAAACTTCATGTTTAAACTGAGCCAAATAGAAGTATAACTTAGGAAGTTTTTACTAGTAGATGATGCCATCTTCATTTGTGCAGTGCAGTTTATATTAGTCTAGAATCCATCTGTAGCTTTTGAATTTATGGAAATGTATTGCAGTTGCTGTTTGCACACATGCACATGCATGCACACAGTCACATACCAGCATACTCTCACAGTCTCAGAGATTGAATAATTTAGTTAATAAGTTAACAAAAGATTTTGTTATCAGTAATTAAAATCAATTTATGTATTATACTTACTGAAGTATGAATATATAGCAATTATTCAATGAATATTTTCATTTTGATATTAAACAATTCAAACTTTTTCCTGAAAAGTAATTTATGTATGAAAAGCTCCAAATAATGCTTTTCTTATAAAATTTATTCCATTAGCTTATCATATATTCTGCTAAACATTATTTCCATAAATCTATTTATTTGAGAGACCAAGAGCAAAATTGTATTTCTCTCTGACTCAGTCATATGGCTGATATTTAATTAAAAACAAAAACTTGAGTATAAACTAATGATTCAGAACATCCCCCTAGGGGATCAGAGAGGAAAAGCTGATATAATATGACAGATGATTTCTTTCAACCACTAGTTATAGGAAGCACATTCTAAATATGAAAATTCAATTTATTTTCAGAAAACATATTACTGGTATAGTAAAAACAAAATTGAACAAATAATCTTTGAAAGAGGGAGACATCAAGATTATGAATAGTAAATCACTGATATTTGACCTGGAAAAAATAAAGGAATAGTATGTTTCATCAATTGTTCATTTCCCTTTGACAGTGAATTACAACAGGAAAAAAATCAGACTTAAATGCAGTGGATGCTTGATGCATTTTTAGAACCCAGAGGTAAGCAGCAGCTTCAGTTAGCAGAGGTTCTTATTGTTTTCTGTCCATGCGATATATTTCAATTAAGTATAGATACTTGTGATGTAGCAAGATAATTTAAAAGGAAAAAAATGCCATTTATATATCACAGTAAAATTCTTCTGTATATAATATCATTGCATTGAATTTATGTATAAGTCAGAAGTGCAGAAAACGAGGGAACTGAGAAAATAAAGATTTTTTAAATCAACAAATAATAGAAGTTTGGATTTCAGGGTAAATTAAATCTTTATAGTAGTTGTACTGGTAAAGACTTCTTCATAGAGAACTGAAAGGTGTTAAAAACCTATTCTAAAATTTAACATGCAGAAGAATTGAGTTACCAATGAAGATGGAGGATGATGGAGATAAAACAAATTATATGATGCATAGGAATGAATCTTGAATGAATCTATGCTTTGTTGTTCTCCTGAATAAAATGAATTTCTAGAGGATATAATTTGTAGAAATATGTGTCAAACAAGACTGTTGTTAAGCTCTAATCTAGTCTGTTTCCAAGTCCTCCTTTTTTCTTTCCTTCAAGCAAGAGATGCCCAAGTACCAGGGTTTTGGGAGACATAAGTTCTGATACACTTTTCCTGGAATGTATTTTGATTTTCCTAAGCTATCCACATGACTTTCTTCTCTCCCTTCTTCCTGTTGGAATGCGGATACTGCAGCAGAAATATAGGATCCATATGGAGTCTACATCATAATAAAACTGAGAAAAAGAAAAGGAAATCATGCAGATACAGGCCCTGATATAGTTGACTCACTGAACTATTTTAACAATGTTTGTTATCATCTTCCAGAGTCTCATCTTTTACTATTTAGCTGCATTCCATTATCTTCAGGTGAAGGCATGCAAGATAACCTTAGTCTGAACAAGTTAATAGTACAAGGTTTATTTTTTTTGTGACTCGGTTTCACTAATTACAAGAGGATAGTATAATCGTAGAATTGTTTAGAGGGTAATTGATAATGTAAGGGCAAATGATAGTGAATGGACATAATATAAGGAGAAATTTACTTAATATTGGGAGCAGAATCTTTGAAAGCACAAAGCCAGGGCTACAAGGAACAAGCACCTTATACAGGAAGCGCACTACTAATTCTCACATCTGTCACTAAGCACCAGTTTAACAACTCATAAAATACTGTAGTGTGGGCACGGATGACCCCTGCACCTAGATGCCAGAAGCTTTGTCTCTACAGCCCTTGATTTGGTGAATACTTCCAATGCCTGGAATAGGCAGAAGATAAATTCTTCAAATAAAATTTTTTCTTATGTTCATTTTACATATTGATAGATATATCACGTTGGTGAAACTTATGTCACCAATTAGTACCTTAGCAGAAATGATGAGTGAATTTTCTAGTTTTTACCTTGGTAAATCAGAGCATTGTAAGACAAGTGATCCTCTAAAGATTACAAAAATATTCAAAAGATACTTGGAAGTCAGAAAACAAGACAAATTACTACTTGCCAGGCAGAGAGATTTTGATTCTCTCTTTTCTACTTTATAAACTCTGTTTAAAAGTTCTGTGAAAATACTTATTATGAGTATAGAATGGATATTAAAGTTACCTAATATCTATATTTTTATACATTTCAATATATATATGTAGTATATATAATGGATAAGATAGATATAACATCTGTTCACCTAAACTAACTAGTTTTGTTGAAAAAAACCCAGCATTGATAAAATAAGCTATGCATAAATATTGAAAGAAGTTTTGCTAAGGGGAAACATATTCTGTAATATAAGTGACAATGCTTTGTTTAGACTGGAGGCCTGGACTGCAGATAAAAAAGAACCTACCCCCCCTAGAAAGATTTGGTGCCTGATGATAATGTAAAAGCTGAGACTTATAGACTTTAATTCTGGTTATCAGTTTTATTTCATATGACATCCAACTAAATAATTACACATATCACATGGGTAAGGATTTCATTAAAATTTTACCTCAATATTCCAGGAGAAAAACATACTTGCTTAAGAGTCCCAGAGGGCTGCTGACTGAATACTGCCATATTATCAGTGAGCTCTCCATCTTCGTTGGAACAATACTGCAGACAAGTGATCTAATCGTTTTTCCTCTTCTCATTTCCCTTTACAAGTACTATTGTCTGTGACTATAGAAGTTGGTTTGTGTGTCTGTGTCACTATAGTCCCTAAATTGTCTTTGAGGGAAAACTGGGTGTACAAGTTACTATAACTGTAATATTTAACTATAAAATGTATTCAAACCCAATTAAGTACAGACATACAAACACATACTATTGTATATATCTGTTTCTCTTTGTGTTCCATAGTGTATATTTCCCATTCATCTCTCTTAAATATTTTATGCTTATTTTGACTTCTTCAGTTTGCTGTTAACACCTATAGTGCATTTTTCTTTTATTTTAAATATCATTATTTTTAATTACAAAATTTTCATTTAGTATTTTTTATAGTTTTTAATGGTTTATATTTATCCCAGGATATCCTATTTATAAATTATACTAATTTTTTGATTCTATCTATCTACCTCTATCGCTGTCTAAATAGCCGTTCTAAACCCCATTCTTACAAATTTTAATACCTGAATGATCTTGATGCCTAATTCTATGACAGACTTTTTTAAGAGTCAATTTTTCTGTTTATTTGCTCCTGCAGAACGTTATGGATCATAGTTTGTAGGGAATCCAAATTATGTTTTCTTCTTTTAAAAGGAGCTGAGTTTTGTGCTGGTAGGCAGTTATATTACTAGTGGATCCATTTTATCTTGCCAGGTTTAGTGTTATCCTTTCGTAGAGAATGTCACTCCATTTTTGTCCTTGATATTAGGGTGTGGCTTTTAGATTATGGTCTTTACTCTTTGTTAAGGCTTTTCTACATTCCAGTTGAATAACCAAGGCTTTTAGGAGGTTCTTTCTCTCTTCCAGCTAGGTCTGAATTCCTAGATCAATCCTGAGTGAATTCTAGTGTTTATGTCTCTCTCACAGGCTTAGACTACAGTGAATGACCACACAGACTGCTGGTATCCCCCACTTTGTGCAACTCCTTCCTCTCTTAATGTCCTGCTTGCAAATTCCAGCTGCTTCAGAATACCGAAATTCTGATCTCTCCTTTCATGGTCAGAAACAGATGTTTTTCTGCCTTAAACTTGGTTTCTTTATCTTAATTATACTACCAGCGTTTCAGAATGAAATGATAGTCTAGTTCATTGGTAAGAGCTTGGTAATGAAAGAATCTCTTGTATGTTGGGACCCAATATTATTGAATAATCAGAACAACATCCAATGAAAAAGCACTGTCTTTTGTTTTTTCCTTTATGCATTCCAACTTAAGCTAGTTCTAATATAAAATAACAAAACTGTCCACAATTATAATATGAGATAATGTTTTATTTAAATTTTGTAATGTTAAAAATACACATGTAGAGACACATTTCTTTTCATGATCTTCTAAGGCCATAAGACCTAGACTCTGTCTGTTTCATAACTTCCATCACTATATTCTCCCATTTACTCACCAGATTCTGAACCTATCTCCTATTGTCCAGACCAGCACTCCAAGTGCATTGCAGATGCTAGGAATTCTCTCTGTGCATGGTAAATTTCCCCTGTGACCTCTTTTCTCTTATCTTACCATATGTATTTCTTGATGACCCGACATCACTGCAGGGTCACCTCCAGAGATAGACTTCTGTGAGCGTAGTTGTATCTGCTCATCCCATCATTCTCCATCATGGCAACATATTTAATTCTCTGAATTGCAGATATTTCTATGTGATATTTTATTGCTTATATTTTACTTAATTTATTTAATCTTGTCTGTTCCCAATGGTGATTGTGATGATAACTCTTTTGAATGCTTACCATATGGCTGGCATTTTTTAAAGTGCTTTATATACAGAAACTAAGGCATACCTCTCAGCACTCTTCTAAGGCAGGTACGAATCCTCTCCATTTTTCGGAGGAAAACCTGAGACTCATCAGGTTTAAATAACAAGCTCCAATTCCCTCTGCCACCAATGAGTGAAGGTGGATTTCTAATTAACCTGGCGAGTCCTGTTTCCGAACCTATGTATTTGAAAGATACCTTGCTAAAAATGTCATTTTGAGCATAATTATTCAAGATTAATTTCCTATGAGTGAACAATATTTGGGCTAAGGTAGACCTGTAAAGCTATAGATCTTATTTTATAAGAGATAGTTTTATAAGACAAGTTATTAGGATGAACAGTTACATTTAATGGAACTACTTCATTAGTTGCTTTTCTTTCCTATTTGTCTGTGATACTATTACTGCTTCTCTCAGCAGTGTTATTAGCACCCTCTGAAATTAGTGCTGCTGAAATGGACTCTTTAGAGAAACTGAGGATTCCTTCAGCTGTTGTTTCTACAATTTGAATCACTTCCTTGCTATAATTCTTCAATCAGAAATAGTTTAAGACTCTTGGAGATTTGGTGTCTTTGCATTTGTAGGAGGCAAAAAGAAAAATAGCAACGTCTCAGTTTGTTATTAAGATCAAACTGTGATGTAGTCACATTTAATTTGACCATGGGACAAGTCACAACTGGAACAAACAGGGGATAGAGGGTTAAGACATTTTGACTAATGGTACTGAGAACTGAAGAAAGGAAATGTCTTACATTCCATCATTTAAGACATACTTACCCAGAGATGTCTGTTATCACTGACTATTAAGCAGTAAGGAAGTCTGGATAAATTATGCAAATTAGTAAAGTTTATACAGTTAGAAGATGGGAGAGCCAATATCTGAGCCTCAATCTTCCTGACTCCAGACCAAGCGATTCTTACCCTCTAGTTTGCATCATCTACCATGCTTGAAGAATGAATGAATATATGGTCCTCCCATACCATCATCTTTACCTTGAATTTCCATATGAAGCATATGCTGTCAGTGTGCCCAATCACAAGTCAGGTTTATAGAAAAAAGTAAGAATTTTATCTTTAATAACTATGTAACTGCTAGGCTATTAATGAGCTCTAGGTATTTGAAAATATTTGAAAGACTTTTTCTTGAAAGCAAGTTAAATGTTTTAAATTTTAAAGAAATTGAGAACCAGTGTTGAAAGTTCTGAAATCTAGCACTCTAATTAAAAATCTAGACAGAAAAGAGAGTATTCATGGATAATTATATAAATATGTTATGAAAATAATAATTACCTGGGATTCTAGGCAATTAAACAAAATTCTGAAACAGACAGACTCCAGGGAGGTACTGATGAGGGAGCTGCCAGGAAATGTACCCATCCCAGCAAGCAGTGTCTGTCCAACAGAGCCAGAACAGAGTTGGCCAACACACTTGTCCAGCCCTTGAAGGCTCTTTATCCACGTAATTCTAAGGTTCTCCTCTTGCGCTGAAAGACACCATATACCTGGCCTTAAATAACCCTTTATGTCCCCTAACGTAACACCAGTAAGGACTGACTAGTGAGAGCCTCAGTGGCACCAAATAAACCAAGCGGACTGAAAATAACATGCAAAAATCCTGAACTTTAAATTGTTCTGGTAAACACAACAAACAAAAGTGGGCTGGTATGTGCATGCTAAACCAAAACAGGATGCCTGCCTATTATAATAAAAGACTCCATCAGGGCCAAGACTCTCCTAACGTAGTAGACAAATGCCCAGGACATAATCAAAAATGTTTCATCATACCAAGAACCAAGATAATCACAACTTGATTAAGAAAGGACAGTCGACAGACATAAACACTGAAAGGAATCAGATGTTCAATTTCTCTGATGAGAATTTTAAAGCAGTTTTCTTGAAAGTTCTTCAACAAGCAATTTTCTTGAAACAAAATAGGAAAGTATCATTAAAGATGTAAAAGTAATAAAAATAAGTAAATAAAAATTATAGAACTGATAATTAAATAACATGGAGAACAGTTTGCTAGGTGGGCTCAGCAGTGAAGTAAAGATGACAGAAGACTAAATCGGTGAACTTGAGGACAGATCAACAGAATTCACAGAATTCATCCAATCTGAACAACAAAGAAAGAAAGAAAAAAAAAGAGCAGAGACCCCCAAGGATTGGAGAGAGGGAATAAAACTGGAAGAGTATTCACAGAACGAATGACTGAACATTTATTTCTCAAATTTGCCAAAAGACCCAAACTTACAGATTAACAAAGCTGAAGATGTCCCAAACAATAAACACCCAAAGAATGCCAAGAAACATATTAATTATATTTAAATAAAAAAAGGACAAATAAAAAATCTGACTGTAGCAAGAGAAAGTGATATATTACATATCAGGGAATACTAATTCTAATGACAGCACTTTTCTCATCTGAAGCCATAGAGGCCAGAAGAAAGCAGTACAAAATTTTTAAGTGTTGAAAGAATAGAACTGTCAACTGCAAATTCTATAACCTTCAGAACTACCCATCAGGGTAAATAAAAATATTCTCAGACAAAGGACAACTAAATGCATTTGTCACCAACAGACCCTTAAAGATTGGTTAAGGGAAGTTATTGAAACAAAATAAAAGAATTTTGGAGCATCAGAAAGGAAAAAAGAACAGAAAGCAGAAATATATGTACATATAATTAGTAGCCTTTTCCTCCTGAGTTTTATAAATCATATTTAATGATTAGAACAAAATTGTAACACTAGATATACTCAGGACAATTGTACTTAAAAATGGACACAGTAAAGGGACCTAAATGGAAGCAAAGCTTTCAGACTTTACTCAAAATGTTGATACCAGTAGACTAATAATAAACCAAATATGTATATTACAATACTCAGAGCAACCAGTAAGCAAAATACACAAAGTTTTACTCAAAAACACAAAAAAGTGTTAAGTAACTTGGGAAGGCAAGACGAGGAACAGAAAAAAAAGAAACAGAGGAAACCAACACAAGACAAATAATAAAATGACAGATTTAAGAGCTATTATATCAAAAATTGCCATAAGTATAAATGATCTGAATATTTAACCAAAGTTAATGTACCTACCTTCAATTTATGACATTCAGTTAATCCTCTGTGAGCCTTCTAGAAGTCACAGGATATCACAAAGACTTTCAGTTTCTATGGTAATGTTTCTGAATACAGCCTTCTGCCCAGTATTCATTTGTGTAGCTAAGGTAAACTGAGCAATGCTGTAGCCTGCTTAGCCCTTTACTGAAATTAAGGGGATTTAGAGATTAACTACAAACTCAAATGTGTGTGCATTACAGCCACAGGAGGAACCTGAGCTTTTAGCAAGGCAATGAAGAAAGATATGGAAACTGGAAAATGCTGTTGAAAATTGCTACATTATGTAAAGTAAGGCCGTAACAATAAATATGAATTACACCAGTGAAATTGTTATCCACTCTAACTTCTAAATGGCTATTATCAAATCTCATTTAGATTAGGATAAAATCCTCCCAACTCAAATATTTGCCTTTCATCTTACCTTGTTCATTTTCCAAAGTCAGCTTTTTATATAGCAAATATGATTATGTTACTTGACTATTAAAATCATCCATTGCCTTTCTACTGCTTCCAATCCACCTGTCAACTATATTTGCTATGCCAGGAATTTATTTCGTGAGTTGTAAATGATGCAGTGTTTCAAAATCTTTGTGTGTCAAAGACCCTACATGATCTTGCATGCGTTTACTTCTCCAATTTCCAATTGTTTCTTCCAGCCATTCGGAACTAATGTTAGAACTTGAGCTCACAATCTTACATCCAGAAATTTCATGGGGATTCGGATCAGAAGGACCAATTCTACTCCTTCCACCCCTAATTAACAAGAATTTTTTTTGGAACTTCACTTTCCTCATTTCAATAATGGAAAAAATTTACCTGGCTTGTAGGCAATTTCCTATTTGCCTACAAATATGAGTTTTTTTTTTTTTAAGTGACGTAATATATGCTCAAGCAAAGGAACTGCAATTTAACTAACAATATTTTAAAAGGGGGGGCTGAATATTTTGCTACATTGCAGGCATTAGTAAATGTTTCATTCTTCACATATTGATATAATTTGTTTCAAGGTTCTTTTGAGGCAGGCTGGGAAATTGTGGGACTCTGTAAAGATGATCAAGCATTTATTTTTTTAAAATATATTGCAGAAATGAGTGAAGCAGCACTTAAATTAGTACAAAATGTAGATTACTATGAAAACATGATTTTCTGAATGCTGTGATAAAAGAAAAGTTATGGAAGTGACTAATAAATCCTTATATATGATCTCTTATTTAAAATACAAGTTTGAAGACTTATGAAATTATAAGCATATTAATATGCCCTAATTGTCTATTTTACTAATAAATGCTCTTAAATTCATGTATCTCTGACAATAAATAATAATGAATTAATCTTTAGTTTTGTTTTTTCTTTTGAGAATTTTCTGTTCTGAAGCTGTACTTCTCAGTCTAAAGGGAAGAGGATATTTTCAGTAAATGGGAACTATCAGAATCTTTTGAATCAACACTAATGAAATAAATGTCTCCTCTAGCCTGTTTCCATTTTCCAAGCAACATAGGAAGGAAAAGCACCCTTTTATTAAGGTCAGATCCACTTGTTAGGAACTCTGTGCTATGAGCAAATAATCAGTGAATCTCTGTGGCCTCAGTTTCCAAAGGGAAATAGATGTACTAAACCTCTGAAATTCTGCCCAGGTCTTAACACCTCATCATTAGAGAAGAGAAGGCATTGGTAATACTACTCTAAATACACAATAATAAAATTAGGATTATGGAAAACAAAATAAGCATCTTAATTATTGGACATTACTCTGGTCCTTTACATAGTAATAAAACAAAAAAATTCCAAATAATTCACAAAGTTCAGAGGCAATGTAAAATTTATGAAATCATGCCAGTAATATGCTTCAGCTTAATTCGTCTTTTCTTAGTATTACATTTAATGATCAGCTTTGAAGTATAAAATGTCAAAAAAGAGGTGATTGGTTATTTGACTGATTATGTTTTGAAATATTACTTTTTTGTAAATTATGGTTAACAGTATAAAATGTCAAAAAAGAGGTGATTGGTTATTTGACTGATTATGTTTTGAAATAGTACTTTTTTGTAAATTATGGTTAACAGTATTGTACCCAGCATGTCATTGCTACATAATCAATTTTTAATGGATATAGGATTTACAAATCTGTAATAAAATGTACTAAAGCATTTTTAAAAAGGTGCCAGGGTCAAACTGCATTTGAATGCCTTCCCAGTGCTTTAGTCATAACAATAAGTTGATGGCATTACTGTCACTCTCTTGGCAGTAAGTCATCAAAGAAAGGCTGAGATATAGGGGAAAAGCTTTTATTCACACACACAACTTCAGTAATACAAGGGGAGTTTACCCAGTTACCAGTAAGCAAGTTGGTTTTTGTAGACCTGTTCTACCTTTGTTTGACAAGCCTTCTCCATTGTGAAAATTTCAACCAAAGATATCAAATATACATATACACACATAGTATTATTCTCTAATCAGTTCCATAGGATTTAGAGACAGATGAGAAACATCTCTGCTGCATGAGAGCAGGAGCTAAATTCCTATAAAATTTAAGTTTGCATGTGCTTTTGCTTTTCCGTTGTGCACTTTTTCCTGTAGGTTCCTGAGACTTCTGGAACTCAGTGAGCAGTAACATTTAACCTTTAAAGTAAATTACCATTGTATTACTTTAATATTAAGAATACTGTATGTCTGAGTGTATGTATGTATGTGTGTGTGTGTGTGTACGTAGTTACACAGAATTCAGAGTAAAAAGGAATGCAAAACACTCAGTAGGACTAAAAAAATAAGACTTTGTAAAGATAAATTAAAAGGAAGGGGAATTATCCATATAACCAGATATCAGTTTAGATCTAGATACGCAGATTTGTAGAGAGAGAAATATAGAATGGTGTTTTATTTTTTAGCAATATGTATTTCAACCCTCTGCTCTTTTTTAAAAAGCAATTTTTAGAGCGAGTACACTAAAAAATCATATACCATTAGTGACATTTTCTGTATATATATATATACTTTATGATTTATTTCTTAAATCAATATTATCTTCATTAATACTCCACTCTATATAAAATTATAATCTTCTCCAGCAATCTCAAGGCCTTTGTTTACTTAAATTTTGGCCTTGACACATTTCAATTCTAATGTGTACAATGTTTTATTTATTTACTTCTTCATTGTGCCATGGTTTATATAATAGTGTTTCTAATTTGGTCATCATTTTTAAAATCCACTCCAGAAATCTGCTAAGTTTTTAGTCCAACTCCAAGGCTTTCTTTGTTTTGGAGAATACCAAAAATTTCAAACCTTCTTCCTTATGGAAGATTTTTATCTATTTGCAGTTTTTTAAAGTAATGAAATCTAAGTCTGTCTCAGTTTCGGAGATCAAATAACATGGATTGCTCATCTGTCCTGAAAACCACTACATTAATATCAGATTCTCATTGTCATTTGTTTGAATTAAGGATGAACATTATTTACTTTTCTCTAGAATGAATGAAATACTGTGAATGACTAGAAAATTCTACGACCAGACTTTTGCTCTTCTTGATGCTAGCTAATTGCCATACCTCAGTGATAAAAATGGAGATTCTGTAGAAATAATATCTCCCACCCCCTCAAGTGGAATAAATGTTTTTTGAGGACAGAGGATTTTGTCTGTTTTGTTCAGTGCCATATCATAGCACCTAGATTTGTACCTAGCAAGTGGAAGATACTCATTAAATAGTTATAGATTGAAAGAAGGAATAAATATATTTTTTTTTTACCTAACAATTAGTGAATGCAGTATAGTCACGGTTTGGAGAGTGTGGTCTCTGGAGTTGAATAGCTGGAAATGATGTACCAGGTGCATTAATTAAGCAGCCACTGAACCACTCTGTGTGTGAATTTTCTTATCAATAAAATGAGGATAGTAAATTAACAAAGCTAATCTTGTAATTTTGGGGGTAATTCAGAAAAAATTCATGCAAAATTCTATGAACAGAGCTTAAGGTACTATAAACATGTAAGATATTAATTTTTAATCTAACATTTTGGAATCCTTTTCTTTTGCATCAAATATGTTTCCTCATATAAGTCAATGTAGTTTAGAATAAACAGATTTAATTATTTTGTTTATGATTGTTTTCATAAGCTCATAGTTAAGGGAATCTCAGCCTTGGACACCAATGTAATCTTTGAAACATGTATTTTTTTAAAGTTCCTGTTTCCTGTTTGCATTCATTCTTTGTACCATCTACAAAAACCACATTGTGAAAGAACAAACATTGATTCTTTTTTTTTTTTTCCTTACCGTGTGGTTACACTGTGAGGCCACTTCAAAAATTGTGGAAAATATTCTCACCTAAGGTCTTGGCTTCCTGACAGTGTCTTTTTAAAAATTTAGTTCTTTTTGTTTGTTTGTTTGTTTTTTGTTTGTTTTTAATTTTAGAGGGAAGACTTGATAGTTTTTGGTAATTGATCCTGACATAATTCAGTGTGACCTAGGTAGAGACGAGAAAAAGTACACATAGAACACAACCAAAGGGTATGTGATGGAAAAAGAATCACTGGAGAAAAATGGATAGGAATTATATGTTTGTGTGTACTAGTTTGAAATCAGTCCTTTTTAGACGTGTTAATTTCAAGATATAAGTTAAAATGCATTCTCAAATTATTCTAGAGATGTAATAGCTATTCTTGGAATCTCTTAGGTCTGAGATTTCTTAGAACTTTGAATCCTCTGGGAAGCATATGTCTGAGATAAATGAATACAGAGAGAACATTTCCACGGTTTAAGGTTTTAATTATATTATTTTTTTCTGAATGAAAGGGATTTGTCATCCTAGTATTGTCTTGACCATTAGCAAAGAAATAACTCAAAACCCAAGCATTTTCAAGTGGTCTAAGTTCAATAGATTCTTGGTATTTATAGATCCCTCTTTGCTTCATAACAGCTAAAGGAATATTTTGTTTTCAGCAAGCACCATGTTAATCCATTTTTATCTCCCATGAGTTTACCTAATCAACAAACAAACAAAAACTCTTTATCTATCAAAAATATCAAACAGCAGAATTTAGATAAAAATACAGCATATTAAGCAGTGCCTTAATAGCAATAATAAACAGATCATAAAGTAATTTAATTCATGGTGTCCCAGTGGCTCGAGCAAGACATTTGTCATTAAGTCTATTCTGACTAGTGCTACTAATAATACCTGCTTTTATTTAGGAGTTCCCTCAGTTTTTAATCATATCATTCATGTGTAATAAAATGTAACTGAATAGTTTCTAGTAACTGCCCTCCCTTATTGAGAAGAAACTCATTTATATGATATCTGCATTATATTTACTACGTAAGATTATTAAACATTTTGAACAGAATTGTGAACTCCAAATAATGTCATAGTCTATAAACTGGTATAACATGAGATACATGTTAAGCACTTTTTGATACCTAATAATTATTTTAATATGTCTAATTTGTTGCCTTTCCCATTCCCTACATCTACCTTTTTCCATATATCTAGAAGAGTGACTCTTCTAAAACCACCTTAAATTTCAGACAGGTTGAGATTATAAAGAGGTAAACATTCCCCATGAACAAAGGCTTAATATTAATATATTTCACATTTTTATTCCCACTGATTATTAAATCACCCAATATGTGTTATGCTGATGTACAGATGTACCGTGTACTGTTTTTATTAGATGGGGCTGTAATAGAGAACATGGCAGATGGCGACTTTGCTTTTATTGAGAGCACACATTAATGAGGGAGGGAAAGAGAAAGTCATTTAAAGAAATAAATGCTTTAAACAAATACAAATTGCCATTGGTGCCATGAAAAAAATAAATTAGGGGTTTTGATGAAGAAAACCGAAGGGCAAGGGCTTTAGACTGTTGGAAGAAGCCTCTATGTGAAAGTTTATATTTATGCCATGTATGCAGAAACCTGGAAGGTAAGAGTCAGGCATTAGAAGTCCTGAAAGACAAATCTTCTCTGATGATAACTGTAAGGGCTCTGAAACAGGAAAAGTTTAGCAGTTTCTAGGACTCAGGAAAAAAACAATATGACTGGAGTATAGTGAGCTAGGTGAACAGTGGAAATATATGCATCACATATGTAGGTAGGACCAGATCTGGCTGGACCTCATAGGATATATTAAATTTTTAAAAGTTTATTAATGTTTGAAAGCCCATTAGAAGCCATTTAATTTTTCAGTGCAGTGATTTTTTAAATATTTAGGCACTTTCTGATAAATATTATGTACATTTACATTATGTTATGTATGTATGCAAGTATATATGTATGTATATGAAACAATAATTATTTAGGACTAGGATATAGTTGTAAAAGCTAGTAAAGGTGTTTCAACTGGATCAGCCTAAGATTGATGTTTTTATCAGACACATCTCTGTAAATAATACTATAGTTGTAAGAAAAATTATGGCAAATATTGTAGGTTTGAGATATTAATATGATATTCCAAGGGGAAACTGACTTGTAAAGGAAGCAAAATGAAGATGACCAACTTTCTCATTTTGTAGAAACATAAACAAGTGTAAAAACCGTGACACCAAAGAAATATATCAATTACATGGTTTAAAAATATGTAGGGTTTTTAAAAAGACTTAAGTCACCAAACAACTAAAGTATCAAACATCTGTATGTATTTCTGCTGAGAAGAAGTCTGCTCTTGTTTTTTGCAATTAACATGTTTACCACACATATCTTTCTTTAAAAAAGTGAAGGTTTAGCCATGCAAATTTCTCATAAGTATCAAGTTAGTGACAATGTTATATAATTAGGGAAAGGACAAAAGCTCCCCAGGGTAATAAGATTTTGTTTTCTTAAGACACTGAAACTATTTCTTCCAGACAGTCTAGAAATAGAACAGCATAGAAGAGTGGTTAAGAGGCAATGTACATGGCTCAAACAGTGTGTCAAGTGATTTTAAATACATTCTAGTAGGTAGTTCTGTGATACAGTTAACTATGAATATGCACAATCAGAGATGTCATAGTGGTTAAAATGCCCAAGTACTCAATTAAACTTTAGTCTTTTCACCACAAATGTACAAGAAATATTCATTGAGCACACCCACAGGCATTGTTGCAGATGCCGTGTATATACAAAACTGATGTAATTATCATCTCTGCCAACAAAGAACTTGTGTTTAATGGAGCAGACAGACAAGGAAACAGTTGATTATGACAGAATGTGATAAATTCTACTACAACAGTTAAGCAGAAATTGTGGGGAATACAGGGTTAGGGTCTAACCTGGTGTAGGCAAAACAAAGGTTTTCTGAAGGATGTGACATTTAAGTTCTAAAGGAGTGGTACCACAAGCCAGGATAACATGGCATATCAGCAGATCCCAGGTATCTGTATGTGTGTCTGCGCGTACATACAAAACACACACACACATAGTGCTAAAAAGTTTCCAGACATTAAGCAATTAAGCAAATAAAGCCCTGAAATATAATTGAGAAAAGGAGATGGAGAAACCCTGTTCTGGGAGACCACCCCATCTAAAACAAACCTTATTAGGTTTTTCTTAGGGTACCATAGTTTCTTTCATACTACTAATATTATTTCACATTAAATTGCTTATTAATTTGTGTACTTTTAAAATTTCCTGACTCTCTCCAAAGCCCCAACCAGAATGCAGTCTCCTTGAGGAGTGATTCACACAAAAAAGCAATGATTATTTAAAACATCCAAAATAATAGTTATTATTATTATAAAGTATAATATAGATAAAACATTAATTATGAGCAAGAAAAAAAGGCAAAAATAGGAAGATTGATCAAAAGAGACATTCATAAAGAAGTGACATTTAAATGCAGACAAAATCAGGTTCACAGTAGAGCTTGGAGAAACTTCTGGCATTCTTCATTGAAGGAAAACATTAAGATAAATAAATGCACTATTAATATTTTTTGTGTTAAGTCTTTCTAAATCATAATGTTCCCAACTACTTTGATTGTCAGGTACAGTGAGTCATTTAGCTAATTCAAAAAAAGAAAAGGAGTAGAGGAACATGTAAGAACACAAAATAAAATCTCCCAGGATTTCAAATCAACATTTATCCATGCCTTAGAGGAAGAGAAGCTAGAGAGTTTGGGGTGTACTTCTCTTTAAATTATTCATGAATGTACTTTGTAGTCCTAATCCTTTCCCCGTATTTCTATCATTTCTATCATAAGGGTATGCTAGAGGCTTTAATGATCCAACATACCCCAAATCTAAATCATCTTCTTTTCCTTCACCCATGCCCTTCTATTTGTCTATTTATGTCTCGAGCAGGTTCCTGGTCATGGAGTGAGCCCAAGTATTTGGGCATAGACCACTTGAAGACATCTTTATATCTTGTCTTACTTCACTCTTTTTATCTTGAACATCACTGTGTCTTCTCAATTTTTTTTTTTTACATTTTTTTCTCCTTCCATGTTCCCTGCTTTCAGTATACAAATCCAAGTGTTTATAATTTTTTACCTGAATTTTAAAGTAACTTTAGAAGCTAGTTTCTCTCTGCTCCTTAATCTTTCATCTGTGCAATGAGTTGCAAATATTACTGCCAGAATAATGTTTTATGTTGAAAACAAAGTTCTCATTGTTTCTTCTCTGTTCAAACATCTTACAGAATTTCTCACTGACTGCAAAAGAAGAGTCAGTGTAACTGCTTCCTGTCTGACCTCTGCTGACTCAAAGTTTCATCTCCAGCATCTCTCTTCCTTGAAAAATATGTAACCCTCCTTTTAAGGCTGAGCTTTTAGCCGCCTTTAACACTTGTTTACTAATTCTTCTCTCCAACATATCCTTTCACAATCACATTTTCTATCTCTGGTGTTTTCTTTTGCTTTGTCTGTACCTGTTTTACATTATATCTTGTATTCTGATTATTTGTGAGTAGTTCATGCTCTTATTAAACTTAATTTTCTTTAGAACAGGTACTATATCTTGTCCACTTAAAATTTTTACCACATTTTCATAGGTTAGTTATTAAATTGTTTTTGTATAGTATTTCTCAATCATCCATATTTTCTTCTATTAAATGGCATAAATTTTCTTTCACTTTATTTCAGAAGTGAATATTTCAGAAGGAAATTTCACAGTATTTCAATATTTCAGAATAACTTCATCTGGATTATTTTTAAAAAGCAGGTCAAAGACAAAATGTCTACTTGATATGGAAATAGCACTAAAGTCTTTGAACAGATGTCAGTATGCTAGCACAGATCATTAAGTAATACATATGGTACAAGTGAAGAAAAAGATGGTATAGAAGTTACATAATGAAGACAGTAGTGTAATAATTAGAAAGAAGTTTTGAATGTCTGTACTTGCCTGATTTCAAGATTCAGATTCCCATCTAAAGAAAGAAATCAACAAAACATCATTTATTTAAAAAGAAGGGAGAAGGGAAAGGATTAAAGATAGGTATGTGCATGTCAGGATTTATAAAAAATATCTTTAACATTGTACCTTTGATCAGTATTTAAACTGATGTTTAGAATTTGTTTGCCAAATTGGTGGCATCCAATTACAGGTCATACCAATAGCTCAGTTTTCAGTGATAGTGGCAAATAGTGTATCAGTTATCACTTATATTCTTTCTGGACTAACATGAAACTGTAGAGACACCCTGAAGTACTGATGATTACTGTCTTTGAAAATAATATGAAATATCTTCAGTTATAAACATACTTAATTTTTACACTGGTCTTTCCTAATAGCATGAATTGTGACTTTTGACTATACTAAATCTTTCAACCAAAGCTAACCCAGTAGAATTTGTTACCTAGCTTTTTTCAGTTTCCTTTCACATGTAGGTTTCATTTACACTTAACCTTGGAATATTTTTATATAGATTCATGTTCTTTCCTCTTCAATGCAGAATTATTTTCATTTTCCATTTCTTATCACCAAAGTATGCAGTAACAACATTGTTAAAATGCATGCTTATTAACTTCGTGGTTGAAGTAAGATATTGGTAGATTTTGGAAAAGTGGTTAGAAAGATGGATGGATGATGGATGATGGATGATGATTGTTCATGGAGAGGACACATCTCCTTGCTACCATGTTTGCAGTGAGTGAGGAAATAATTCATTCTGGTGATTCTGATAAGAAATACATGACTTATGAGTATATATGTGAAGTGTAATAAGAGGAGGTGTCAAAAGCAATAAATTCAGAATATGGGGGTGCATCAGAATAACCTGGGAAATAATTTAAAATAACATTAATTTCTGAGTTCCATATTTAATACAAGAATTACTGGAAGTGAGGCTGTAGAATGTTCATTAAAAAAAATGTTCCCATAAAATTCTGAAGCAACAATCCAAATGACTACTATGTTGGAACTCTGATTCTCTAAATAACCCAATTAGAACAATATAATCTGCTGAAGAAAGATTTTCTTTTTAGTAAGCTAATCTGAAAATTTAAGAAGAAAATGCAGTCCTGGTATTACTAATAGTTCTACTTTAGTGTGCCTACAATACATGCCATGTATTTTACATACATATTCATTTTGTATCACAGGAAATGTGCATGATTAGGAAGTCAAAACCCATAGAGTTTAGATTATCGGTCTGTAGCACGTTTTTGACTTGAGCAACATTTTGCCTAACTTTCCAGAATTATGCTTGGCTTCCAAAGATGTATTTCAGACCCTTCAGGACTGGGTAAGACTTAGAGATCCTAGAGCAAAGGTAGGCTATCTAATGGCCTCACTTTTCCTCTTGCCCTCTACATCATAAAAAGCTTATAAGTAAGGAGAATCTTACGAGAGAGTCTTTTTTTTCTCTTGTACTTTTCATGTTTATATTTCATATATGGGCACTTCAAGAAGATAGCAGCTGCGGTTAAGCCAGATTTGCTCTCCTAATCCTGTCTGCCCTTTCTCTTGCTCCTAGTCAGGCATGACTGGAGTTGATGTGTGTGACTAGGCTGATATTGGTCAGTCAATTTAAGTTTTCTTTTTTGCTACTAAAAATATGTCACATCTGTGGTTGCCATTAATTGGGATATCCAGAGCCTGAAAAGACTTCTAATTGCCATAATAAATTTAAAGAGGATAGATTATTTATTAAGATAAAAAACTTTAGAAGTATCTTTTTCTTGGTATATTTTTTCATAAGAAAACAACAGAAAGAAAACACATTTACATTCATAAACACACATGCCAGTGTTTTCACAATGTAATAAGAAAACTGTACTATTTTATATCATATGTAAACTAATCAAGTAGTTGACTTAATTTAAAACATCTAAATGTACACATATATACACACACATATGAACATCATATTATTAAGTTAATCCATACAAAATTAATCTTTGTATTGAAAAAATTGGCAGTTTCATGTGGTTTAGCAAAATGTGTATATAGAGATATCCTTGAAATTTTTGGAAAGTATGAGGATGGTGTCAAACATTATAATTTCCTTTTAGATTTCTTAATGAAACAATATAGTGAGACTGATTTAAAATAAAAATACTAGTATTCTTTCTTACTAACTTTTACAAAATAGAAAGCAGTTAGAACTCAATCTAGAAATAAAGGACAAATGTAGCTATTTTAAAGGTTCATGTATCTCTTTTACTCTAGACCTAAAATGAGATTCTAATTTACTGTACAAAAGTAAGAAAAAAATGTTTTGATTTTTCAGGAGTTGGGAGTTAAGATGCATGGGTACCCTAAAAAGTAAAGAGAACATTTACTTCCTGCATGAACATTAATTAGAATAATGCAGTCATCTTAGTAAACAGTTGTTTTAAGTTAAAATTCTGCCTAAAATTTTTTTCAGAACAATTGGCTTGATTTTTATTTAGAGAATGTGTTCTGTTTGAGTTGTATAAATTATATTTGCATTTCTGGGGAATCTCCACACTTCACATGACTGATGGTGCTTCATATACGCGCTTTTACTTTGACTGAAATATATGTTTCTTTAATCAACAATTCAGATTGACCGTGATAGCTTATTGAAGTGAAATGAGAAAACAGCCAAATAATGTCACTTGATAGTTTACAACTGTGACGGACAGACCCTAAAATGACCCCTAAATGATCCTGCCTTCTGATGCTCGTGTCTTTATGTAATTCTCCCTCCGTTAGTGTAGACATATACTGTGACTTGTTTCTAACCAACAGACTATGTCAAATATGGAAGATTACTCCAGTGATTATGTCCCATTTTATATGATTCCATTTCATTAGCCGATTCAGGCTAAAAACTTTCTCCTTTGCTGGCTTTGGAGAAGTAAGCTGCCATGTGTAGGGGACCTGTAGAGAGGACCCATGGTAAAGGAACTGCAGGAAGCCTCGAGGATCTCATAGCAAGCCCTGGACAGCAGCCAGCAGGAAATTGGGACCTCAGTCCTAGAATTGCAAGGGGAATTCTACTAACAGCCTAAAAAAGCTAAGAGAAGGATCTATCCACCAACCCCCATCAAGCCTCCATGAGAGAACCCAGTCCTGGGCAACCCATTGTAGCTTTGCACAGGACCCAATTAAGTTGTACCTAGACTCCTGATCCACAGAAATCATGATATAATAAACGGTTTTTGATTTAAGATGCTAAGTGATATTGTGCTACACTGCAGTAAAAACCTAATAAACATACTTAAATAAGAAAACAAAAATAACATCAGTGTTATAGTTAACTAGTCTTAGAAATCGTTTTATAAAACACTCTGGGGAAAGAATTTTTAGCAAAATATTAAAATATTCCTACATGATACTTAAAACAACACACTTCTCTTTTTACTTACTTGCTCATTGTTAAGTGTTTTGAATATATCCCCTTTATACCTTTCTAAGTTACTAAATAAATATGTACTTTTAATAAAAATAATTGATTTCAGAAATACTGCATACTCTAGGTTTTTCTGTTGAGTTTAATTTTTTCATGTTAAAATCATATTATAAAATTCAGGATTGCCATTCAATTATAAATAATTTCATACTTCCCAGACTTATATTCTACAAAATTAATTAATTTTAGTAATTACTAGTAGAGGGACACTTAGCCCACCCATGATCAGAGATGCTACACACTGACATCCATTGCTCTTGGCATCCTTTTACTCAAGTGATCCTACTGCTCACTTGTCTCTGCTCTTACAATATGTAGTCCCTAAGGTCATGGTTTATCTAAATGCTAGAATACCCCTCATTTATGTAACTTTATTTCATTGACTTATTTTTTAACACCGTAAGGTTTGATGGTGATAATTAATCCATCCCAGTCACTCAGGTAAATCTGCATGTATATGGATCTTTTTTGTGACCTGGGTATAAGCTCTGTCCCATGGGCTTCCTGGTCACATGAAATACAATGGCATTTCAGAGTTTCTAATTATATCTAAAGCATTCCTGAAATTTAAGAAATCATCCCAAATTCAAGGCACTCTGGAGCCTGTTTCCTCAAGTTACACACCATTGTCTAGGATATATCATAACGTCCAATAGCAGTCTAACAAATACATCTTTACTTCTAACTCTGACAGAACAATTTTTAAAAATTATTATTACTTTAAAAGTCAGTACAATATAAAAAAAGAAAACAGAGATAAGGTTAAAGAGAACAAACTTTAAAATGTCATTCACATACACCACTATATCTCTTTAACTTAAAATAAATATTCTAAAGTAGATTACTAATCTATAATAAAAATATATAGCTTTTCTATTTTCAAAATTAATTTTTGACTAATTGTAAATTTTAATTTAAATATAGAGGTATAAAGACTATGTACTTTAAAACATTATATAATATAAATACCTATATTATCTTTTAGTGATTTGTGTAAGTTTTTTGATATTTTCCAAAATATATTATACACACGATTTTTACTATAAGTGTTTTTAATGATGTCCAAAATAAAATTCAGCTTACCATGGACTTGCAAGTACAATATCATAATCCTCATGACAATTTTGTTAGGTAGGCAGAGCTGTGGTTTTACCTTCATTCCTCAGTAGAGAAGTAAGGACTCTAAAAAACAAACGCAGTGTGTTCCCATAGTATTATTAAAAATACCGAATAGGGTTCAGTTAGAATGTCCCAAAGCAACGAATAATGCTGCCACTAAATTCTAGAACTTAGTAAAATTAAAAATAACCTAGAAATGACTAGAAATTAGGAAATTTCCTTTAATTGATTTGTCAGCAGCATGGGAATTTTACCTCCTATCATTATAATCTTGCAGTTTTAATCCAAGGAATTCTGACATCTCTGGAAGATGATTTTGAGATTATCCTAGTATCTAGTAACTATTTTAAATGCAAAAGATATTTTAATCATTGTTCATTTCTTCAACTGGTTTCTTAGCTGCCTGTCAGGTACAAGATATAATATCAGTCTCTACCTGTCTTTTTGATAGGGAATGTATATTTTCTCACTGGTTCTTTTAGTTTTGGATCCCAGAATTATCTGACAAAACTAATGAGAGTAGGCTTAACCTGGTGTTTTGAAACCTACATTCTCTTTGATGTATTTATTTATTTTTCCAAATAATACATCTAATCCTATTGAATTCACTACTGTAATTGCTCAAAGGGGTTTCTCTCTGGTTAACTTGGAATGATTTAATGACATTGATAAACTGAAAGCATGTTTCTGATGCTGATTAGCAGACATTCCTGTAGAATAATTATTTCAATCTGTGCCATAAACAACTGACATATTTATGATTTTAATATATCCCTAGCCTATATGCTGAATAAATATTTTGTTATTATCTATTGACAAAAAATACAACTTTCAAAAATGAAGGGTCCACTTCTCCAAAAAAATATATAAAAGCATAGCACATTTTAATGAGTTAATTAGTAAGACAACTTTTAAGTATCCAGGGAACCTACTCTTTTTGTAGTTAATTCTGTGATAGTAAAAAAAAAATTAATAATTTATAGTTGAAAAATAATGAACTAAATATTCTTTATTATATTATTCAGGTAACATTTAAAAGGGTTTAACAGTTTTTAAATTTCTGGTTCAGTTATTTTTGGTGAATATTGATTTATTTGTACAAGAAAGACTGTACTCAGCGCTGGAGGTTATAAAATGCAGGATTAGAAATAAACCTTACTTGTAATGAACTTGTAAAATAGTGGGAAATACCTGAAATTTTTCTGTAAAATGGTAATAGTTATATGATAATAATATAAAACAGTATCTGGGAAACAAGGAAGAATAATTAATTCACCTTTATGGAGCTGGAAAATTTTGAGGTGATATTTATTTATTCATTTATTTATTTATTTAATGAAAGATTCTTTAAATTCTATAGTGCTTTACAATTTTCAAAAGTTTCACACAGATTGTTTCATGTAATCCCATAATAATCCCTTTTTTTCTCCTACCCCTATATTGCCTTTCCTCCCTTCCCTTTCCCCACTGGTAACCACCAGTTCTCTATATCTGTGAGTTTGCTTCTTTTTTGCTTTATTCACTAGTTTCTCGTATTTCTTAGATAGAACTGGAAAATGTTATCAAAAATAAGATAGCATTTTCATTGGGTCTTAGATGATAATTGGAATTTCCCAGATAACCTGGTAGACAGTTCCATAGGCACAAATACATGGTGTAAGGAAGTGAATGTTGTGAACAAGGAGTGTGACAGGTAAAGAGCAAAGAGCAAGTACAGGTGGATCAGGGCAGAGTTGGTGGTGGAGTACACAAGTAATTTGGTGGAGTGACTTCAAAAAACATTTAGTGATAGTTGGTGAAAGGGATAGGCTTGTTAAAGGAGGTGGGGCAGGGCTTGAATACAAGATGTGTAAGATAATTAGAAGAGTTAAGCAGAAAACCGTATGGTGACTGTTTCAGGTGACGATGATGAGAACACTGTTGGCAGTACAAATGAAGGGGTAAAAATTCATAAAAAGGTTGAATCCATAGGACATAATAATGAAGTACAAATCAGAGATTTCTAATTTATACATTATTGCTAAATACAGAACATAGGCGGAAGAGTCAATTTACTGGTAGAGATTATTATTGACTTATGTTATTTCCTACTAATTTATACCAATGTGAATGTCTTCCAGGAAATATATTCCTTGAAGCCTGGATGATTTAATGAAAAAATAAAAATACAAACAGGATTTTATTAGGCTAGCTGACTTAAAAATGTTTAAGCATTCCTTTATTTTGGTTCTAGCACTTTCCATGAAAACACCTAAGAAGCTGGTGAGAAGCTGTGGTTAAACAAGAAACTTAAAATATCTTTGAGAACCAAAATTATGAACATATTACTTACTGGGAGGTGGGGACTTCATTAATTGAAAGATGACCTGTCTTGAATTAATTAAAAAAAAAAGTTACTTGTGAGATTTCCACTCTGTAATTTCATAAAACACAATAATCTCGTTTTACTTAAGGTAGAGAGGGTGATGCTTTATTCTTCCCTAGCCTTTCTCTTCTAACATAAAGATCCAGTTATATATCAACCATAAAAGGAGGGCACCTGTCCTTCTCGTGCATAAGTGAATGTGATCTGCATTTCTTTCCCTTTCTCCATCCTAAACCCTCTAGATGTCTACTCCAACTACTAAACAGCAAGGTATGTAGTTGGAAAACCTGTGCATTGAAATGTATGGAAGGATCAGGAAATACAAGTGAGATTTAAAATGAATAGGTTAGGTTAAATGGAATTTTGTCTTTGGTATGACTTGTCATATATTTCATTTTTTGGTTTATATTAACAGCTTATAAAAAAGTTAGCTTGACAAGAAAGTTATCATTCCATTTTTATAATTAAAATGTTAAGTGGATATAAGTTGTTTCATAAATCACCATTTTTGTGTATGTGTGTGTGCATGTGTAGCAGTGTGCATATATATGTTTATGCATGTGTTTATATGTCACAATTGAGATTATACTGTATAAAATGGCATACAACATAACATTATTGAGGTATAATTTATATAGTATAAAATTCATGCATCTCAAGTATAAACTTCAATGATTTTTGTAAATTGACAGATTTGTACAACTGCCACAAGAATCCAATTTTAGAGATTTTTCCTGCTCATCTGTAATCTTTCTATGCCCTTCTCACACACCAAGGCCCTACCAGTCTATTTTCTGTCTCCATGCATTTGCCTTTTCTGGATAGTTCATACATATGGAATCTAGATTTTTTTCGCTTAGCATAATGTTTTTGAGATTCAGCTGTGTCTCACTATGTATCAGTGGTTTGTTCCTTTTTATTAATGAGTAGTATTCCATTGTGTGGACATAATATAGTTTGTTTATTTTTATTTATTTATTTATTTTTATATAGCCAATGATTGTAAAGATGATTGCTTTGTATGGTGTATGGAAAGGTCTTAATTCATCTTTTATATGTGGATATCTAATTTTCCAAGACTCATTTCCCCATTGACTTGCCATGGTATCTTTGTTAAAACTCAGATTGGTCTATAAATGTAAAAGTTTATTTCTAAATTCTCAATTCAGGTCCTTTGATTTATATCTGTATCCTTATGCCAGTAACACACTTTGATTACTGTGGCACTGTAATAAAATTTGAAATTGGGAAGTATAAGTTTTCTAAGTTTATTCTTCTTTTCAGGATCATTTTGACTCTTGTGTGCCCTTTGCATTTACATTTAAATTTTAGTAAGAGCTTGTTCATTTCTCCAAAAGAATCTGCTGGTAGTTTGATAGAGACTGCCATGAATCTAGAGAGCAATTTTTGGAGAACTTCCAACCTAATAATATTGAATCTTCCAATGAAGAGGGAATGTCATTTCATTTACTTAGATCTTCTTTAACTTCAGCAATGTTGTATAATATTTAACATTACAATATTTTTATTTATGTTGCTAAATTTATTCCAAAAAGTGTTATTCTTTTTGATATTATTGAAAATGGAATTTTAATTTTGATTTTTGGATTTTTAAATTGCTTATATATGGAAATATGATTTTCATGCTTTAATACTTTATAATGTTATAATAATTGTGCAGTACTTACAAATGTATCGTATTTTAAAGAAAAACTCCCTGTTTTTACAATAGGGAACACGAGAATATGAGTTTGTTTTACATTTTGGCAATCAGCCTAGGCAGTTTGTTGGGTTTTCTGGAATCGGACACTGAGGTGTAGTTGGGGTAAAAGATTTTTATTAGAATTTTCATCTATGCAAAGCAGAGGGAGGAGGCAGGATTGGACATGAAATAATTTGGACAGCAGTACTTGCCATACAAAGCCTTGAAAAATCCAGTGAGAAGCTCTGTAGTCAGTATTGCCCATTAAAGTGTTCTGTGTGGTCACCCTGGAATGATCAGGCCTTAGTACTAACCTTGTTCAGTCACAGGTTGTTGGCTTCCCAGGAAGGGACATGACCTTGCTCCTCACAGCTGGAGAGCCAGGCATTCATTGGAAGGGGATATGGACAGTACATCTTCATGTCCACCCACATAGTTTTATACAATTATTTGCTTAAACTTTAGAGAAAAAAAGAGTCATTTTCTGGTTATAAACGGGAGCCATGATTATAATATTCTTCTTGAGTTACATATTTTCACTACCAAATCATGCAATGAATTATTGCCCCCTTAGAATCAAAGCTAGTTATCTGCGTCTAATTCTGGGGTAATAATGCAGCAAGAATTATGCTCTGCTTCTGGGGTCTTTCAGTCTTTGGCCGAGCTCTAGCCTCTGTAAGCTCAGAATTTTGTTTAAATGATAAACATTGTTATTAATATAATTAGTTTCAGAGATGTTTTCTCTTTTGTTTCAGCAAAAACTTATTATTTGACTGCTTTGATTCTTGAATGTTTTACCTTTACCAATGGGAGATTTTGAGCTGGGAATGATTGTCACTTATAATAGGAAATTCCCATAGGATAAAGTGCTTTCTGAAAGTGAGGAAATTATTTTGGGATGTTTCTTTTTGTCCTTTAGTCTACCTTACTATTTTTACTGTATTGAGGAAATAGCTTTCTCTTGTGGGTAGAACAAGTTCATGCAAATCCCACAAAGTGTGCAATAAGCCTCTGCCCATGTATTATTTATGAAGGAAACTTGGTCCTGTATGCTTTATTCCTCAAGACTGTCATTCTATTTCAACCCTAACTTGCTTATAATATCTTTTTTATTCCCGTCTTTGAAAAACGTTGCTAAAATCAAATGAAACACAAGAAGAAAAGAGTTAAATTATTTATATTTTTGTATGATCATCAATCTTGAGGACTTTTATGACAAGTAAATCTATAACAAAAGATATTAAGCCAAGCATATATGAGATATAAGGCACCTTTGAAAAGCTAATGAGAAAAGAGAAATATTTTGATCTAGATATTTGTAGCATAAATTTCCCTGACATGATTGAAAATCAACTTTTGTCTTTTTTCTACCTCATCAGGAAGTGATCCAAGGAAATAGCCTCAAATAACTGTTCACAAATAACATGAAATATATTTTAACAGTCCTGTAAAATGGGTTGTGTCATTTTATTAATATTGAACTTCAGGACAGAGGCTGCTCACTATGTTCAATTTAAGCTTAATCTTTACCTAATTAATTATTCCTATAGAATTTGCATTTTCAAAGCAATAAATCTAGCCAAAGACATTTAGGAAATGTCTGTTTTTAAAATTCACATATGTATAATAACATGAATTTAAAAATGTAATACTGTGTAAGGTAGACCGTTCAATTTAAAGATTTCCTATCCAAGGAAAATTTGAAGCAGGGCTTTTCATTGTTGTTCAACTAGCGGTTCTAAAGATGTTTGCTAGTATTCTAAGAAAATATATTTTAAACCTCTGTTACTAACACAGGTGCCTAAAATTAACCTCACTTAAGAATTATATTTTTCTTTCCCATTAAATTTCATCAATTTCTCTTCAAAATACAAAAAGAGATTTTCAGTACCAAGTTCAAAATTCTAAATAAAAGTGTAATGGGAACCAACCAAAGGGAAGTTTGAAAACTTCTCTACCCAACAAAGGCTTTAAACTTTTTTTTTAACAAAGTGATTTAAAATTTTCTGCAAATAATATTTTATATTAGAAAGAAAATATTTGATATGGTCAGCTTTCCACATGTATTACTCATGCTTATTGTATAATTAGTGACAATGCATGGTGATAAACAACTTGTTTATGACAAGAAGACATTCACATCCCAAAATTATAAGAATAATCTATTGTAAGGTTATTATTTATTTTTGTGTGTGCATATTCCAGAACAACTTATTTATACAATTGGGAGATCATACTATCATGCATGAACATAATGAAAGCAAGAATCTCACAGAAGTCCCAGATGAGCAATGAGACTAGATTACCAGAGTAAAGTGTATTTTAGGATCAGGAGATGTTTTAGGGCCCAGGAAACAATAACAAACAAGCTATCCTCCTTCCTCATCAATAGTTGATTGTTCCTGCTCCATCATGACAAAACAAAATTTTCTCAATCTGACTGTCTTCACTGATCCTGTCAAAAAAATCAGTTTTTTTTTTGCATATCCATGAATACTTCTAATTAAATATACATATATGGAAGAGTTCACACTTTGCAAGTATGTAGCTCTATGAAGCCTCACAAAATCAATGCATCTGTGGAATCAGTACCCAGATGAAGAAACAGACCATTTTTCCTCCGCCTGTATTTTGAATTTATACTTATTCAAACTCTCTGTCTTCCCCTAAGCTTTAACACTTATGGTATTTATTGCTTCATGGACTCTGCCTATTTCAAATCTCCTTTTACGTTCTATTTCTGGTACTAACTACCTGACCGTGTCTATATATCATTAGTGAATTTCTGGTAGATGGAACTTTTGGGGCACAGTGACTCCTCAGTATCTCTCTTAGGCAGAATTATTATATTTCATTTAAAACTCTAGCCATTGCTAGGGACCATGCTAGATGCTGGAACTGCAGTTCGTTTTCATTTTATCATAAAGCATGCAGTGTAGTTTCAAGTATTCCTTAAAACATAATTATATGAATGTTCAATTGCTTTCTATTCTTGTAAGTGCTATGAAGAAGTATAGAGTTGCAGATGATTTTAAATGGAATATTTAACCTACTCTGGGGAGCCAAGAAAAGGCTAAAAGGGGAAGGTAACACTTAAGAAGAGGCCTGAAGGGTTAATAGATTTCATCCACAAAAAAATCTGTGTGTCTCTATGTTTATGTGTCTATGTGTTTTTGTGTGTGTTTGGGGAATGTGGAAGTGAGAATGGCAGTTACAGCCTGCTCACCAAAGGAAGTCTATTGTTATTAAAACATGTAGGTAAGAGAGAGAGTGGTAAAATACGAGGCTGCAATATAGAAAGCAACAGGGTTTAGGACTATGTGATCTGAGAGCACTGAGAATGCAATTGCAGAATTTAAGTTAGTGAAATGTTCATTTTTCACTTTTTAAAAAAATACATCAGAATTTCAAGCTCTGTTGTATTTGGAAATTTTATATGTATATATAATTATTTGGTTTTTACATGTTATCTTTTATAGACTTTAAATTTCATGGGTTAAGGACATTTGCATCTTGTACACTGTTGGATATCCAGTTTCAGTTATAGGATTTGGGGAAGAGAAAATGCTCAATGAACAATTCTTAGGGAAAAAAAGAATGATAATAATAAGATATTCTTTTGACTGGAGGCTAGTGAAGTAGTCAACAAGTAGGTTTATCCCTGGAGTCATTAGCTAGCATTGGTGGAAATCTGGTTGGAGGCCAGGCTTGGAATCATGTTTATAATTTTCTTTGCAGAATCGAATTGAGAAAATGTCAATTCTCTTATAAAAGTAAGGAGTTATTTAAAAAGATCTTTGGAGCAGTTATCACTCCCCCCATTCCTCCCCCCCCCACCCCATATTCCTAGGAATTTAAAATGGGATTTAGAATAGACCCATATTACTTACAATATTTAACAGGGTTTACATAAGGGATTGCAAAATCTAGTGTCTGGTGGGCTGAATTTGGCATGAAGATGCAGGTCGAGTCCCAGTTTCTTCCTGCCTGTACAAGAGGCTCTCCACAATAAGCAAGTGGGTCTGACTCAGCTTACTTTCAGACTACTGCTCCTGTGCTGTGTCTCAATGCATGTGAGATTTTGCATGCAACTTTTAAGAGCATAGTGTTTCTTACAGCCCTCTGGCTCTCCAGAACACAAGCTCCACTGGCTTTCAAACCAAGACATCTAGGGACTCATCTTCCCAGTTCAGGACTCCCAGTCCAGGAAGCCTGATACGGGGTTTGTGTTCCTCCCTTCTTTGTGGAGAATCCCTGCAATTGTGGTATCCTTTTGTCTCTGGGCTGTAAGTGTTCACTATAAGACATTCCTGCCCCTCTTACCCTCTTGTTGTGGTTCCTTCCTTATATCTTTAGTTGTCGAAGATGTTTTCTGCTAGTCTTTAAATCATTCTCATCAATAGTTGCTCTGTAAATAGTTGTAGTTTTGATTTGCCCCTGGGAAGAAGAGAGCTCAGGGTCTTCCTAATCCACCATCTTGACCACTCTCTTGTGCAGTGAGTTTTTAAGGAAAGAATATATACTCTAACTTTGAGCTGATTATCCTCTTATCTTGGGGCCCCATAATTATGTTGAGGATTCTTTTTTTTTTTCCCTTTAGTTTTACCTGTTTCTAGTATCTTAAAAAATATTATTTGAGAGAAACTTTTCTTTTCACTTTGAATCTATTATAAAATAGACTTATTTCCAAGAATAGAAGCCTATATTACTTAGACTAACCAGCTGGCAGATAACACTGAGATCTTTTGATTCAATATTAAAAAAATCTTATTGAAAGCATCATTAATCTAACAGATCTTTGAGAGGGAACACGGACAAGATACAGGCTAAAAATAAGTATTCACTTGAAATGAATTGAGACCATTATTTGGGCACATTTTCTTTTAGAAAAATCTGTCAGTTATGGAAGTGGTGGATGATAATCTTAGAAGATTTTCTGACTCTTTCGGGGTGAGGTAGATAAAACTTAGAACCCAGAGTCTACCAGGTATAATAAGCTTAACCTGTTTTTGAATGAGATCCTAAAAGGCTGTAGCCTTGGAGTAAAATGAAACAGTGATAGGTCATCTCTAGGGGAAATAAAACCAAATTTCAATTATCTCAATCCCCATAATAATTTAAGATGATCTGGTACAGTTGCTTCCCTTAGTCTCCAGAAAACATAAATACTTTCCATATGCAGCTGTAATCAAAGACCTGGAATAATCTCCATACTTTGCTCATGTAGTATTCAAACCTTAATTTAAAATAACCAGGCTTTCAAAGACATGAGAAAATAAAAGACACAATTAAAATCAAAATAGTTATAGAGTTTTCTGATAGCTGAAGTTGAGAAACATTAATGTTACTGTAGTAGGCTTAATATGTTTCAAAAGGCAAGACACACAGTTTTTCAGAAAATTTGAAACTATAAACAAGAACAGGACTTTCTGCTTCCAGTTCCACATATAAAGAGCTTGGAAGTTGCCACTCCATTCTAACCACAGGTAAAATGCTGAACAGACTGAAAAATCAACAACTCTTCTCAGATCCATAGAAGAGATGAAGACACAGGGCTAACTACTGCTTCCAAGACTGGAGAGCCAGGCAAATATAGCACAACACAGCTTACCTGTATAGAGACTTACCAGCAGAAACTGCCATGGGAACCTGTGCCTAGCAAGACACCTGAGCTGTGGTGAACTGCTGGAGGGTCACTGTGGACCACATTAAGACTAGGGGAATCCAGTCGGGTGGCCATGCCCCACAATGTTGTGAGATTTAACTCTAGGAGCTCCACCAGGTTCTCACAGTAAATATTACAGAAAGATTTCCTTGGGCTTTCTGTCAGGAGAGGGAAAAAGAAGAACCATTTTGAGACATCAGAACACTGTTCTTAACAAGGCCTGCCTTCTGGGAAACTGGTTAACCAGGGCCTAACCAGCTGGGGAATTATCAGACCCTAACTGATCTACAGAAGGAAAATACCTAATGCAAGCTCACTCTAGCCACATATAGATTAAAAGTAAATGGATGGAGAAAAATTTATGATGCTAACATTAATCAAAAGAAGAAGGAGTAACTATATTCATTACAGACAGCAGACATCATAGTAAGGGAAGTTATCGGGGATAAACAAACACATTACATAATGGTGAAAAGGTCAGTTCTCCAAGAAGACTTAATGATTCTTAACATGTATCCACCTAACAGCAGAGCATCGAACTACATGAACCAAAAATTCATAGAACTACAAGGAAAATAGATTAATTCAGAAATGGACTGATCCAGCAAGCAAAAAATCAGTCTTGTGTGGTAAAGGACTTAAGCTGGGAAATACAGCTTTTCCATTTACTGTGTAAATGTTGAGTCTTGCTTTCTCAGTGGCTTTCATTACTTGGCCCTACAGTCATCTTATCTTAAAAGCCCTGGATTTGGAGTGACCTGACCTGTTCTTAGCTAGCCTGCAGGGTTTCCACGTGTTAGAGCTTCGTCTCTGGTAGCCAGGGTCCACACTGTGACTACATCTACCGAGTGTTCAACTTTATTTAAGGTACATTTCTGAGTGTTCAGTTTGTGAAGAGCAGTTAGAATATTCTATTAAAGTTGTGAAATATGAAAAAGTTGTTTTAATTTGCATTTTCCTAATGACAGATGATATGGAGCATTTTTTCATATGCTTATTTGCCATCTGTATACCTCCTTCAGTGAGGTGATTTTGATAAGGGGTTAGGTTATGCATGTGTGGAAACAGGGAATATATATGGGAAATCTCGGTACCTCCCTCTCAATTTTGTTGCACATTTAAAACTGTTCTTAAAAAATAAAGTCTTAAAAGAAAACTCCTGCTAGGGGTGCTGCAATAAAACATCACAGACTGGGTAGCTTAAACAACAAAAGTTCCGTATAGTTCTGGGGCCTGGAAGTTCAGAATCAAGGTGTTTGAAGGTTTTGTTTCTCCTGAGGTTTCTCTCTTTTGCTTGCAGATGGCCACCTTACCCTCTGTGTCCTCACATGGCCTTTCCTCTGGTGTCTCTTTCTCTTCTTATAAGGATACCAGTCATATTGGATAGGGCCTCACCATTATGACCTCTTTTAGCTATAATTGCTTCTTTAAAGGTCCATCTCCTAATAGAGTCACATTCAGGGTTAAGGCTTCAACATACGAATTTTAGGGGGAACACAATTCAGTTCATAACAATATGAAAAGGTCAAGCACATACACAATTAGAGTTCAAGGAAAAGAAAAAAAAAAAAAAAGCAGAATGGCATCAAGAAGTTTGGACAAAACAGCTAAGAATTTTCCTAAACTGAAAAAAGCATCAGGTAGCATTTCCAAGAAGCATTAAAACACCAAATTCAATATCTTGTAGGAAAATAACACGTAAGGGTGTAAGGAGGGCATATGTAAATGGCATGGCAAAAGAAATTGCAGATGGCTGTAAAGGTTAGAGTAAGAAGCTACAGAAAGGTGGACTTTTGGGGTGGAATGAAATAGTGCCTATATTTAATGTTGTAGAAATGGAGAATGTTAGAACAGGAAAGAAAATTACTGTTATGATTGGCATTTAGCATCCTCAGTTGCCCTAAGGTAAAGAGAGAATGTGGGGAGGGGCTGTGAGAAAGGGGAAACAGGCAGTGTAAGCTACTTTTGTGAAAAACAGATTGAAAAGAAAGAAAAAATTCAATAGCTGAAAGGAAGTGCAGTTTGTAGCAACTTCAGTCTATTTAATTTATAACTGAGGGTTTGTGGTTGTTGTTATAGAATGTATTCTTGGATCCCTTGCCTTAATTTATATAAACATTATCGACATGGGAAGAGAAAATTTCATATTCAATGCAATACTGGCAATGTGAAAAGACTACAAATTAGCCATGGTTGAAAATTAAAGAAATCCTTAATTCTGCTGTCCTCTGAGAATGAAACAAATGAATCCTAACCTCCCTTATATTCCTGCCAAGTGGGAGCTTTTATGGTACTTACAAGGGTTCTTCTTCCAGAAACAATGGCGTTGCTAAATGACTGGATCTATTAAATGAATTCCTAAGGCTTCTTTATGTAGGAACATCAAAGGAAAACATGTTAAATTGCATTCTAGTACTACAGAATTGTAATCTTTGTAGACCCACTAAAGAAAAAAAATGTTTATATTACAAATTAGTTTCTTATTTTTGAGCCTTAAGAACTGGTGAAAGTGTCTTATTTACAAATATTTCAAATTTGTATTCTTAGTCTTCTAGGGAAAAATAATTACATTTAGATTCTTATGTTTGCTGCCACATTGCCCTTTAGTACTTGCTAAAGATACCATCATCAATTATTTCTGCTTGCATATTGATATAATAGCTTGAACTAATATTTACTTCTGGAAGGTAATGTTAAATATGTTTGTGCACTATTAGACACTGAATACCCCGATGTTCCCAGAGTAAAATTTTTAAACTTTTTCTCTATTAAGAAACCCCCCCGAATACTTCTGGATATTTACCTAAAAGAGCCAAAAACAGGATCTAGAAGAGGTATTAGCACCCCATTTTCTTTGCAAGCACTGTTCACAATAGTCAAGATATAGAAATAAATGTCCATTGATAGATAAATGGATTAAAAAATTAGTATATTATAAAATGAAATATTATTCAGCCTTAAAATGAAGGAACTTCTGCCATATGGGACCACATGGATAAACCTTGAGGATATTATGAGTGAAATAAACCAGTCACAGAAGGACACGTATTGCATGCTTCCACTTACATGAGATAACTAAAATAGTCACATTCATTGAAACAGAGAGTAGAATGGCAATTGCAATGAGCTGGCGGGGAAGAAGAAATTATGAATTTCTAATCAACAGGTATAAAATTTCAGTTATATAAGATGAATAAGTTCTAGAGAATGCTGTACAGCATTGTGCTTACAGATAACAGAACTGTATTTTACACTTAAAATTCTATTAAGAGGATAGATCTCTTGTTAAATATTTTTACCACAATAAAATTAAAAAAAAATTCCCAGGGATGTAATGAAAATATATCAAAACCCAATTACATTTCCAATGGAATATCTTTTTATTGTAGGCAAATTAATTTCAACTTTACATAAGAAAATTACTTTGTCTCCATCCCTCACAGAATTACTAACCTGTCCTATTTTGCCATAACTTACATACCATTTTACTTTAAATAAGTCTGTTACTTGATTGCCCTCCACATGACACATTTATTTAATATATCATATCAACTAAATTACCTTGAGGATATTCTAGTTGTGGCAATTGTAATATAATTTCCTGTCATCTACATTCATCATTTTTATAAGTTTATCCACATAATCAATGTCCTGTTAATCTTGATAAAATAAAAGAAAAATGTTAATGCCATCTTTGTTGTTAATGGCACCATCTTGTTTTCAAATGTGGAGGTTCTTAGAAATTTGATTATTAAGGTGTATTATAATTAGATAATAAATATGCAGATATATACTCCATGTGATTTTATTTCATGTAATATCCAAATATGTTTTCACTATTTATATTACTGATGAAATATGGATATTAATAAGTATAATCATTTTAATGAATAAATATATATCAAAGTGAAATTTTAGGAGAATAGGGAAAATAAAATCAACATTCTCTTGCAAAGAATTAAGAATTATTTATAAAACAGAAAATGATAATCATCATGGCATACATCTTTCATTTTTAAGTGTTAAATTGAATTAATGGTATTTCTTTTAATTAAAAAATGTGCTTTTGATTTAATTGCTTGATATTTACATCAATTTATCTCTTTATTTATCAGACATTTATTATGTTTAAGATGTGGGAGTAGTTACTATGGAAGGCAAAGTTAGTTCAAGTAAACATGTTTTCTTTTGTCTAGTAAGAATAGAAGATCTTTATACAAGTAAGTTTTAAAGAGTACATAATGTACTAAGGGAATGTCCAGAATATATTAAGTGAAGAGTCAGAGGAATATAGAATTATATCTTCCCAAAACAGTTCTTGACAGTGTAACCAGTGAACACATTGCTAAATCCCTGGTCAGTACCCATTTCTCTTCATAATGAACTAAGCAGCATCTTCAAGAACTTCTGTGGCACCATTCTGTCCCATTCTCTTCCTAATAACACTTCTGTCTCCTTTGCTGTTTCTTTGTCTTCACAGACTGCATTTTGGAGATTCTCAAGTTTCTCTCCCAGAATGTCTTTTCTAAAGTTTCACATGTCTTTAAAACTATACATGAGCTGGGCACTTCCAAAGTTATAGCTCCAGACAGGGCCTCTTGCCTGATCTCTAGTTTTGTATATTCAACCATCTTCTAGTTATTTCTATTTATATATCTAAAGGCATCTCAAATTTAGCATGTGCAGAAACGCTGTCATGATTTCAACCTGCTCTCAAAACCTGTTTCTTTTCCAGTATTTCCAAATCATAATGGTAAATGTTAACTCCATTCCTCTAATTGCTCAGAATCACAACCTCAGAAGTGTTTTTGACCTTTCTTGCTTTTCTTTTCCTACCTTTCAATCCTTTTGGACCTTCATTCAAAATGTATTTAAAATATTATCTTACATATTTTTATCATGTTTACTGTTATACCTTAATCTAAGCCGCCATCAATTTTCAGCAAAATTACTGCAATACCCTTTTAATGAAAATAAAACTTTTTAGCCTGTGAATGAGGCAATAAAAATAAAACTAAAAGTATGAAGATGAAAGAAAAACAGTAAAGCAATTTTCACTTAAGATGACATGATAAATTGAAGAATCTACCAAAATTTTTCTCCCCAAAACAAAACAAAAACCCAGAGCTAATAAGCGAGATTAGTCAGTTACAGCATACAGTGTCAATGTGTACAATCAATTGTATTTTTGTGTCCTTACAAGAAACAAACCATTACTTTAAGAAAGCAGTTCAATTTATAACAACAGCAAGAATTATAAAATGTTTTGAAATAAGTTGAAAAAAATTAAGACGTGTAACACTACAAGTAACAACATATTGCTGAGATACATTAAAGAAGATGCAAATACTTGGAGAAATATACTAAGTTCATGGATTGAAATTTTCATTAATTTTAAGGCAGCAAGTTTTCCTAATAGATACAGAGATTAAATACAATTCCCATCAAAATCCTAACAGCCTTTTTTGCATAAATTGACAAATTGATTTTCAAATGCAAAGAACTTAGACTAATCAAAAATAATCTTTAAAAGAAGATCTTATATCTGGCTTCAAAAATTGCAGTAAAGCTATGTAATCAAGACTTTATGGTATTCAAGACATTTTGTTATAATAAATGTGATATAAGTCCATGAAAAGATGTTCAACATCATTAGTCACTGGAAAATGCAAAATAAAACTACAAACAGATACACCTATGTACCCGCTAAAATGGCTAAAGCTAAAAATAATGACAAAATCAAATATGGAGAGGATGTGTAGAAACTGAACCCTCATATATTACTGGTGGGAACATAAAATAATACAGACATTACAGCAACCATTGTGATAAATTCCATCCACATGATAAGAAAAAAAATTAATCCCTTGTATATAGGAAGAGTATTAGGACAGCAGTGGACAATTACTCTCTTTTCCAAGGGGTATGTTAACTTTTCAACTCTCATTTTATAGTCCATAGGGGCCTTTAACATGTTGATATTCACACATTTTTACTAGGTCAAAGATAGCATACTAATCAGAGCTGGTTAACCAGAATTGATAGTTATTATGGATGTCCTAGCAAGGCCCGTGCTTGCAAAGAGGTGATAATAAATTCTGCAAAAAGGGCGCTTCTCTATTTGTGAAGACTTTGGTTCAATGACATGAGTTTCTTAGAAGATTCCTTCTAAGATGAAAAAGAAAACAAGGTGTTTTACCTTACATTCCCTTACCACTAAGAAAGACACCCAGTGTTGTCTTTTCTAGTTAAGGTATCACTTTGCACATCCTCTGCTCCCTTAGTTTAGCTCTAATTCACATTTATTAATGCTGTGTTTCCTCTCTCAACCACTGTTTTTTTTTACTAGAAACGATCATTCAAAAAAAATAAAATTTTTACTTTTTTTCTTGCCTAATATCACAAAAATCTTGAGGAAAATTAGTGTAAACTCTAACCGTTACTTCCCAAATTTCACAATCTCAGAAGTATAACTGTAAAATTGAAACAACGTAGAAACTTAACTAATGTCTTGCCTAATAGCTAATTCCTTAAATATGGCTATTATAACATTGGATATGGTTATATAGAATATAGCTACTGTAATAACTAACTCCTTATTGTAACATATTTATTTACTGAGTTTCTACACTTCACCGCATCTTCATCCTTATCATGAATGGAACAATTAAAGTCATTTCACTTTATTAAAGTACATATGCCCTACAGTTTAAAAATGCATAACTTTCTAAAAAAATACTCTTATTATTCTTCTTTATATTTAAGATATTTTAATACATTGCAAAAGTAAAAGTTTTAAGAGGTTCTCATGTGAACTTTTTGTGTTCTTCCATTCTCCCCTATGGGTCTTGCAAAGGTTGTACTTCTCAAAATCTATGTTCCTCTAGATTTATGTATTTTGGAAATATGTGTACCCAGAATACATGAGTACATGCCAACTTTTCCAGCAGTATCAACTTTTTGTTGAAAGTTTGGGGGAAAATGCATTAATATTAAAAATCAGATATATTATTTAAAGTAATTGCGTTAATGTTAAAATAAAACATGACTTCAAATACATTTTACACTTACCAATATTACTTTGAACTTCAGCCTCAGACCCCAGAGGAACAAGTTCATCCTCCTCATTATGCATCTGAAATCAAAGTTTCCAAAGCAAATTTTAGATGACTAAGTCTGTAGAAGGTATGAGAATCTAGTACTTCATGTTATTACTCCTTTTGGGGAAAAATAAAAATTATTAGTGTGACTCCATGAGCTTATGATGTCTGTTTATCTATACCATATCCAACGTTAAAAATGTAAATTTCCACAAAGTTATTAATGCCTCTGAAAACAGCTTTTAAAAAGTCCCCTAGAGTTTACCCTCGTGTGTAATCCTCTCCTCTTTAACGTGGGCATTAAATGTAACTCTTCTAAAAACAGAAAGAGTGGAAGTAATGGGGTATACATACATATATACACACATATATGTACATATGTGTGCATGTATGTGTATATAATGGACTTGGTATGAAACGAAGCGTTGAAGTGTTGTAGTGTCCAGGTGGTTTTAACAAAAGCTGCAAAAAGTTGTATACATTTTATACAAAAATGAACCAGAATATACAAGTGTCTATTTTCAAAATCTGTTCTAGAAATGTTGATACATATGCATTGCTACATCTCTAAGGTAATTTTTAAGCATTTGCTTTGCATTGTTCTATAAATCTTCTCTTGCCAAAGGGATCAATTAGGATTAGAGGTTTATCCTAAGTCTAAAATACAAAGTAAAAAGGCCAAGAGGAGAGTAACCTTACCTTTCAGGGAAATTCATTTCAGCAGCAGCAGCAGCAGCAAATGTCTCCTTTTCCTCCACACAAATGTGGCTCTACTATTTAAAAGAAGAGTGCTTAGTTTTAATGTAACATAGCCCTACTGCAAGCTAACTACCTGTCATGTGCTATTACAAAGAAATATCGATCCATTTTCCTTTGGTAAGAAAAGTGGCTGTTTTAGATTCATTGAGAGATATTGTGTGGATTTCCATCTTCATGCCTTCCTAAAGGATTTAAATGGTGGGTTTTACTATAAAACAAAAGAAAAACACTACTTTTAAACAGTATACTTACTACTAGTTCTGTCATAGGTAATTTATCACTTAGCAATATTAATTTTTCTTTTTAAGATAAAAACTCTTAAATACAGAGTTATTTTTCTTCATAACTAATATGCTAACTGATAATATAGGAATATGCATTATTTTAACTCAAAGTGATGTACCTCTGCTATTGAAGAATATTCTGTCCCCTGAAAATTAGTGTATTTTCATTAATAACTTAAAATATTAAATACTCTACCTTTTCCCAAAACAGCAGTATCAAAAATTTGTTTAGTACCTTACCTTACATTTCACAGTACGGTTTCACATATATTACCTCCTGTAATTCTCAGAGTCACTCTCTAAAATAGGCAGAGACATTAATATCCTATTTTTATAAATGAGGAAAATGAGTGCAGAGAGCTTTGTTGACTTGCTATAAGTCTCATACATTTAGTGAGTGAAACCTCTAGAATTCACATATGGGTTTTCTGATTCCTTGCCCGGTGTTCTTTTCACTGTAATGTGCAATCATCAAATGAAATAACATTATGTGGTTAACATTTAGATTAAATATGCATGAGGGATAAAAATTGGCATAGAGAATGAGGATGACAGTTTAAAAAGTTAAGTAAAATATTTTTTATTTCTAATAAACTGAAGATGGAATACTATTAAACTGACATTGATAATTGATAAAATAATATTTATATATTTTATCCTACATATATAATTTATATATTTCCAAAACTTACTTAGAATAATATTTAAACCTCATAAAATATTTTCATGTATTATGTTGCTGTTGAAGATACTGTTGGTTTGCTTTCCAAAACCTTTCTCAACTCTCTTCTCTAGCTTCCTTCTGCAATTTAAAATGGAAAGCCAGGAGCTCACTTTCTAAATTTTCCTTGCTTTGCATGGACACCAGTGCATGAGAGGTGAATGAAAGCTAGCTGGGAGTAATTTAGAAAACTTTTAATGTTTTCATAAAAAGAGACAAAAGTGAGGAGAGCAGCCTTTATCCATTTTTCCATGTTCCCTTTTTGAAGGTGAATGAATGGCTGGAGCTGTAATAGCTATCTTGTACCTGAGAAATATTTAAAAAATTATAGACTTCAGCTTTAATATTGTTGAACCATGAAACCAGCACAAGCAGTACTATTTACTATCAAACTACTTGTTACATCAGAAGAGTAAAATTCTATATCTGTAGTATACTTCAGGGTTTTCATGCCAATTATACATCAAGAAAGCTGAAAATAAGGTTGAGTTTTCTTTTAATTTATAGAGGGAATGTAATCTTAATCATTACAACCACTCTTAAAACTTTCACTTGAAAAGTAGTAAATATGATTTACACTCTGAAAGTAAAAATCATGTGTGAATTTTCATATTACTATCAGATGGAAGAATATCACTGAAGCCAATATTTTAATAAATGCTTTGGATTTTAAATTTGAATGGGATTATAGATGTCATCTAATCCAATTGCTCCTGCTCCTTTTAACTTTGTTAACTGAATGATCAAATAACTGGCAGGTTGACAAGAGAAAACAGACTTTAGGGAGTAATGATGGAAATTCAGGATATCTCATTGTGGGTCTTTTAGCAAACAGATACATGGGTAAACTGCAAGCATCCCTATTACAAGGGTAATGATTAAAGTAGAGCAGTTATTAGTGGTTAAAATATAACTTCATTGTTTTTAATTTAACTTAATTTATTGAAATATACATATAACTTTATTTTTATGAGTGAAGTCTTATTAAAATACACTTATTTTTAGAGGGACAAAGATAATGTAGAAAACAACATATTTCCTAAAGTATTTTCTGCTTTCCTAAAGAATTCCTTCCCTGGACAAATAAGATACTCCTATGACTTAGCTTCAACTACCCACTTTTATGCTGGAGATTCAAATAGGTAGATTTGCAGCTCCGAATCATATAACTAACTACTTAGTATATGTCTTCAAACTCAGCGTCCTCAAAACCTACTTTATTATCATGTCTCACAAAACTCTCCTGCATTCTCTACTGTATTCTAAGGCACTTTTACCTCCACACTAGTCACCAGTTAATCCAGCTCCAATGATATAATTATATTTCATTGTATTTCCAAAGTGTCTCTCACTGCCTTGATCTCCTACTTATTTGCATTGACATTTTAGTCCTTCATTATCTTACCCGGACTACTAAAATAGTAGTAGAAGAAATTTCCCTACTTGTAGTCTTTTCGTTATATTGCCTCCTCTTTTTTTAATCATACATCTTCTTTTTCCTTTCTTTACTTTTTTTTTCTGTTAAATCACTTCAGTAGCTTCATAGTGGCAGACTCCTTACAGCCAGTAAAACCATAATATGGCTCTATCTATATTCAGCCTCATGTTCTTTCTTTGCCTAAACAAAACTGTATTTTGCACAGAGACGACTACATGTCCTTCAAAGAAAACAGGTTATTTGGTTGTAAAGTGTCATCTGTGTAAAGTGAAGAATGCCCATATAGACCAAGGAAGAAAGAAGTGCTGAGGGTTGGAGAGGTAAAGGGGCACACAGGTCTAAGCCCTACATCTACCATGAAAGACATATTCAAAATTTTAATTATCATTAATAATGTCACTCCATAGGTGTGGAAATTGAGGTCCACAGGGGTTAACATATTTAATAATAAAATTTAATACTAGTAATATGTATTGCAGTTAGTGCTTGAAAGTGGAAATGCAGATTACCCGGCTTTGAATTTCAGGTTCTTTGCATGCCATCCTTCTATCAGTATATGTAAGTCATTAAGCATGACCAACACAGAAAATATAACTATACTTAAATGATTATATTATTAGACCAATATTATTTGGGGTCTATTATAAAAATTTCTGGTTAAGGAAAATTTGATATTTGTCTTTGAGTCTTTAATTTCCATTGAAATATAAAGTATTTATTATTTATAAAAAGTAATATGAAATAAATTACACATTGACTTTATTAAGTACAATAAATGACCCAAACTAAATCAGATGTATTATATGCAAGTTGATGTGGATTATTGAGCAAATGCTATAATTATATTTTCAAATGCAGGCTCTGTAATACTGAATGTCAACTAGGTCACTTGCAATGGGGAATTGTAGCAACCAGTTTATCTTAATGACATTATGCTACCTTAATAATAAGGAATATTATGTAGAAGTATAAAGTCAAAATTTTTTAAGATACCCATGTATGTAAATTAAAATTGACCTTTTATTCAGATTTTGCTACAGATTTTTAAATTCTTTAAAGGAATGGATATAGGCAACCAGCACCTTCCAAGGGAAAAGCATTTTTTGTAGAACATGCCAGTCTCAATTTTCTATTATGTCTGACACTATTCCATATGTTGAGAGCTCAGACTTCTGAAAGAAATTTGACAGATCGTTTGCTATACATAGATTTGTTCTGACTTTTGAGTAAAATTTCCTTGGCTATGGCAAATTCTAAAAGACAGTTTCTCCACACGTGGCAGGTAGGTGAGTTACTAGACAAATTGTCAGGATTCTGGCCTGTGCTGCTTGAGCTGTTTATCCTTCAGGGGTCAATAAACTGTCTCTCCTCCATGGGCATTTGCGCTCTAACATTTTCTCCTAAAGTAAATAGAGCAAGGAATCTATTTCACTTTTACTCCTTGTGAAAATATCCCCATTATCATCACACACAGAATAAATAATGTCACTTTATTTTTGCTTCTGTATCTGAAGGTGCCTGATTAAATAGCAACGGCTGTGTGTTATGTATGGGGTTTGTTAAAGCTTCCTTGTCATGCTCAAGTGATTTCAAACTACAGTTGACTGTGGAGGACTTGCTAAATACTGCTGAGGTTTATCCACCAATATAGTTCTATTATATTTCTAACATTCCTTGAGGTTTCTGATGCTATGCTTATCTGTAAAACTAATGGTATAATTCAAACTTTAAAGTTTGGTATAAGTGTACCTAAAACAAACATTTATTTCTTTATTTTGTAATTAATCCATTTCATGAGGTGTGCTATTAGAATGAGACTTAATTTAGGCACATGTACTATGAACCAACTTTATTTATTTTTTTACATATAAATACCTTTTTGATTAGTAGATCTAGAAAATCAGCCACTGAACATTACTAGCTGTATGTGTGTATGAAAGAAAAGGACAGAGATAGATGAAGATGGGGAAAAACAGATCAAGAAGGAGGGAGTGAAAATAATAAATATAACTAGGTAGCACTTAATACATGTTAGGCACTATTCTAAGTGCATATTTTAATTCAATACCAACCAACTTATACTTCTACTCCTATGATGTAGTACCAGTATTATTCCCATTTGCCAAATAAGGAAACTAGTCACACAAGGTTAACCGACTTGACCGAGTTCCCTCAGGTAGTTCATATCCGACAGAGTTTGGCTCTTAACTACAGTACTGTATTCAATGTTCCAAGATAAGGTAAGGGAGAGATAAAAAGCACAACACAACAGCTTACAGATGTAGTCCAGTTAATGGCTCAGTTATTTAAGATGTAAAATCACACTATTAAGTCTTTATCTTCTCTTCTAACATAATTATTAGCCTATCCAATCCCTAACAGTAGATTTACAGGCATACTGTGAACAAGCTCATCAAATTTGGCAACATGACAATTTGGAAACCATATGAGACTTAGTGTAAAAGTACAGATTTAGGTCAGCAACCCGACTCTTGTTAGCTGTGTGATTTTTGGAAAGCAATTTTGGAAATATATGTATATATGTTATATATATACACATGTATGTAAATATACACAGTAAATTATATATACCATAATGTATATATATTATTAAATGCGTTAGGAAACATAAAAAGGACTGGGTCTTTCACAAAGGAAGAGTTCAATTAAAGTCATGTTTAAATGGAGAATGCATGCTCCATCTCATTGAAAAACAATTTGATTTGGCATAAATGAGAGTATTAATATATACTGGTGACTGAAATGTGAACAGAATCATTTCTGTGCATATCATATAGGCTCAGTCACTCCTAAATCCTTAACTGATTTTTTGTATTACCCTGACATTGTATCTCCACCTCCCTGCATCCTCTAGTTACCCCTCAGCTGAAGAGGAAACTCTTAACTTACTTTCTTTAATTATGTTTTTCCCATAAGGAGAAACCAGTGAATAATCTAGAAGTTAGGAGTCTTGGGGTTTGAATACCAACAGTCCATATGATTATGAGCAAGACACGATGTTGCTTTGAACTTTATTTCATCACACGTAAAATGAAGAAAGTGTAAGAATTTATATCTGGAATAATTTAGATCTTTAATGTAAAATAACAGGAGTTCATAAAAATAAAAATTATTTAAAGAACCATATTTAGATTGACTAATAAATGTAGACAACATGGTTATTGAAATTATCTAAGGGTAAAATGTTTCAATATTTATAGAAATATTTATTTTTTTCTTTTCATCAAATTTCTTTCTTGTTATGATTCCCCCTTTTTTTGGGTAATAACTTATAAGTACGTGAGAAACTTATGTGTGAACTGGGCAGAATATTAAGTCATTTGTCAATAGTTGCTACTGTACAATATGTTTATCCAGTACATTTGAGAAGCAGGATTAGACGGGAATTGAGAGAAGCTAGAACTACAAAGGAACAACAAGAAGGACTTAAGGCAAGGTCAGGAATATTTTTAAGGATAAGAAATTATAAAATTAGATGAAATAATGAAAGAAGAGAAAAGTAGACAAGTAAGAAAGCATAAGTAAAAATAAATTAGATGCAGTATTTGAATGTGTGAATAGAATCAGGGAGTTTGTATCTGTTTTCAGAGTCTTTCAGAGCATGGTATCTTCAAACAGGAAAATTTCCAAGAATTTCATATTTGTTGTTGGTGTCCCATAAGTGTACCAACCAAGTACAAATATTATCTCAATATTCAATCACAAAAGAAACAATTATCCTTTTATGTTTTCTTTGAGGATAGCTCTACATTTATTTCTTAATCATTTTTTCTTTGATTTGTTTTGTTAGAAGAATTTGATGACCTTAGATTTCCCTTACTGGTAATGTTTAATTCTTTCCAAAATTCCATCAGGCCAATGAAAAGAGTGAGCCCACATTTATGAGAACAGGCTTAAAATGTATTTCACTTGTAGCTCTACAGAATCTTACTATGAAGCTATGTGATTACATTTTGCAATACAAATACATCAGTTTTGAAAAAGTTAAATTAAGCTTTTAGATCTCTAAATTAACATTTTTAGGATTAATTATGCTTGGACTCTACTAAGAATTCTTCTGATTGTTCCTACTGTTGCAGCACCACTTTGTGCACTTTGCTTTCACCTTGTGATATCTCTAGTTCTGGCCATCTCTCAATTCATTCGCATTTCCTTTAGGAATTATTTTCTTCCACAGGTAATCATTTTGCATTTCAAACTATTCACCAGTGTTCAATGTACCTTATAATTGCTAGCTGCATTTCTTAACTTGTAAAATCCTCCATTTAGTTTCAAATGAAATGCTACCCTAAATCCTTGCACTTGGGAATGGTGCTGCTGCATGCCATTTGTTACTTGCCCTCTGCCTCCTCTTTTCTGATTGCTATGAATTTTTTTCTGCTTATGGTTCATCACAGTCGAAAACTAGCATCCTCCATTTTTTCATACATGATGATTCCCAATAAGACACAGCTGTCATATTTTCACAAACTCAACTCCAATTACTCAGAACTGTGTGGGAAGAAAGATTTTGTTTAAAGTTTAGAAAAATGGAAGAAGTTTATATCGAGAGGGATTTACTTAAAAGAATTTTGTATTGCAATACCAAAACTACTTAACTTTGAAGTATTAGTTATCCCTAGATTTGAGTCCTTTGATTCTTGGCTACCTCCAGTCCCTGAGGTTTGTTTTAAGGCACCTTTCTTCATAGTCTTTCATATTTAGTGTCCCATGCTAGCCTTACTCCTAGAATTTCAATTAACTTCATATGCAAAAATACATATATGTTTCCATATCTGATGTTGCATCTAAAGCACAAGGAATAAGAAATTTCTTCCCTTAGAAGAACTCTGCTACCAAGTTTTTAGTGTTTTTTAACTTTCTGATATTGCCTTACACTTCACTCTTATTTATGTAAAGGCTTATTACCTAAGCATTAAGCATCTACAGCACTCCCATGTAAGCATAGTATGCTCAGTTGATACTCAGCACTTTGATTCTTCAGTCATACTTTTTACAAAAGGACATACTTTTTATTTATTTATTTATTTATTTATTTATTTATTTATTTATTTATTTATATATTTTTAATGAGTTATAGTCATTTTATAATGTTGTGTCAAATTTCAGTGTAGAACACAATTTTTCAGTTGTACATGAACATACATATATTCATTGTCACATTTTTTTTTTTTGCTGCGAGCTACCACGAGATCTTGTATCTATTTCCCTGTGCTATACAGTATAATTTTGTTTATCTATTCTATCTATACTTGTCAGTATCTACAAATTTTGAACTCCCAATCTATCCCTTCCCACCCTTCTCTCCCTTAAAGAGAGAGAATACCACAAGTTTGTATTCTATGTTATGAGTCTGTTTCTGTTTTGTATTTATGTTCTTTTTTTTTAGATTCCACCTATGAGTGATCTCATACAGTATTTTTCTTTCTCTTTCTGGCTTACTTCACTTTGAATGACGATCTCTAGGTCCATCCATGTTGCTGCAAATGGCATTATTTTATTCTTTTTTGTGGCTGAGTAGTATTCCATTGTATAAATATACCACTCTTCTTTATCGAGTCATCTGTTGATGGGCATTTAGGCTGTTTCCATGTCTTGGCTATTATAAATAGTGCTGCTATGAACATTGGGGTGCAGGTGTCTTTTTGAAGTAGGGTTCCTTCTGGATGTATGCCCAGGAGCAGGATTCCTGGGTCATATGGTAAGTCTGTTCCTAGTCTTTTGAGGAATCTCCATACTGTTTTCCACAGTAGCTGCACCAAACTGCATTCCCACCAGCAGTGTAGAAGGGTTCCCTTTTCGCCACAGCCTCTCCAGCATTTGTCATTTGTGGACTTTTGAATGATGGCTATTCTGAGTGATGTGAAGTAATGCCTCATTGTAGTTTTTGATATGCATTTCTCTGATAATTAGTGATAGTGAGCATTTTTTCATGTGCCTGTTGATCATTTGTATGTCTTCCTTGGAGAATTGCTTATTTAGGTCTTCTGCCCATTTTTGGATTGGGTTGTTTGTTTTTTTCTTATTAAGTTGTATGAGCTGCTTATATATCCTAGAGATCAAGCCTTTGTCGGTTTCATCGTTTGCAAAAATTTTCTCCCATTCCATAGGTTGTCATTTTGTTTTACTTATGGTTTCCTTTGCTATGCAGAAGCTTGTAAGTTTAATTAGGTCCCATTTGTTTGTTCTTGCTTTTATTTCTATTGCTTGGGTAGACTGCCCTAGGAGAACATTTTTGAGATATATGTGAGATAATGTTTTGCCTATAATTTCTTCTAGGAGGTTTATTGTATCTTGTCTTATGTTTAAGTCTTTGATCCATTTTGAGTTTATTTTAGTGTATGGTGTAAGGGAGTGTTCTAGCTTCATTGATTTACATGCTGCTGTCCAGTTTTCCCAACACCATTTGCTGAAGAGACTGTCTTTATTCCATTGTATATTCTTGCCTCCTTTGTCAAAGATTAGTTGACCAAAAAAAGGACATACTTTTTACATGTACATACTTTTACTTATATAAATCATCAATTGCTTAAATCAATTTAAATTTACTTAGAGAAATTGGATAATTTATGCTTAATTTGAAAGGTAGAGACGTATGAATGCTATATTTGAGACTGATACCTGAAACTTAACATGATGTTTTTATCTTTCAACTGTAACAGCATGGCATTTGTTGAACCTTCAAATTTATATAATTCTATTAAGTGATACTAAAACATGTTAAATAGCTAAGAGTAATGATTGGAAAAATAGTGACTTAAACATGTCTGTGTTCTTTTCCTCTCTAATGCCCTGGTAGGACAACTCAGTAAGTAAATTAACCACCACAAAATTTTGGTGTCTGAGGAAAACCCTGTTACAGCTAAAAATTTGAGTTCTCAGTGGGACAAAAAATTATGAAAGTGTAGCATTTAATATTATTGGCATTGAGAAGAATACCAAGTCTTGGAAAAAAAAGCCTGAGGTGAAGTCCAACCAACCCCTTGTTTTTCTGAGCAAAACAAGTCTAAACAAATAGGCTGCCCTAAAAGTTAGAACTCCTATTTGCTTACCTAGTTACCATTAGGCCACTGAAGAAAATACACATTATCCTTCACTGTCTTGTCTGATTTAAAGGCCAAAACAGATGTCGAGAGATCCCATACCTAATGGTTGGAGTATCATGATTGACACAACAAAAAGAAGGAAGAAGATCAATATGAATGCAAGAGTAGGTTGTTATAAAAAAACTTAATGGAGGCAACAGGAGAAAACATTATGGAAAGAGGAGGATTTTAAAGACATATCAAAGCACACAAGAGAAATAAGAAATTATTTGGATTTAAAGAAGTCATCTCTTTCAGGAAGAGATGAAAACTAAATTGGTATTTTGGAATGCCAAATGGAGGAAATGTGACACACCACAGAAAAAAAATTAGAAACACTTGGAAAATTAAGAGGTGAAGTTAAGAGACATGAAGATGAGTTCTAGGAGAGCCAATAATTAACTAATAGAAATTGCAACATAAGTAAATATTAACAGATGGAGGAGAAATAATAAGGTCAAGAATGAATCAAGAAAACTTGCTAAATCAAAGAGATAATTGCCTTTGAGTTTGCAAAAGTTTACACAAATTGTAGGTAGTAATATTGAAAGATAACAATTTACGCTGTTGAAATTTCTAAAATGCAGAGATGAGAAAATTTGAAGAGATCCTAGACAGAATGAAGGGGTTCACAAAGTGATGGAATATTTTTCATTTATACCACCTGAATCCGGAAAAATGATTGAGGTCTCTATTTTTAAATTTAAATGATTAAGTAAAATAATAGTTTTTGCAGAGAAATATGTATGGTATGAGCTTAAGCTTAAAATGTTGCCATCTATAAATAGAGGTATTTGAAAGATACAAAGTATTAATACTGATTTCTTCAGATAATGTGATATGAGAAGGGGTAAAAAAGATTATAAATAGAGGAATTATTTTTCTGACCATGTTGGAGTAATTTCTACTGGACTCACCCACTTCTGTAAGTAATTAAAGCTTAATTAAAATATATATATACTTATTTTTAGAGGCTGGAACACATATAGCATAGCACTACAGACTTCTAAATTGTGAGAAACAGACAAGCTAAGCCCTGCAGTCATCCTGGATATCTGCTTGGTGCTGTTTCCTAACCATGCTTCAAGGAGGAAGCCAAACAGTGTTTAGTGGCCACACTGAGGTCATCTCAAATGAGACCATTCATTTGGCCATGCATACGTCACATTTCTGTTCTTGCTTCTGTGAGTAGGGGTGAAAAAGTACTTGCTTCTTTTTTCTTCTATAGTGGGATTTTCTCTTAGAAGAAACATTTTAAAATGTTGAGTGACTAAAAATTAAAAATATCTACCACAATCTTTTATCACTGCTTAATTTTATCCTCAAAGAGACTCTCTCTACAAATGTAAAAGATTTCTGCAGGCAGTCACAATTCTATTCGGAACCACTCTGCTATGTATTATGTCACACTTAGGGGTTTTGATTGGACCTGCCCGTGCATGTCACATGCAGAATCCTCTGCTAAACCACTGTTGCCTTGTGAGCAGTTACAACTTCATATGTCAAGAGTCAAACTGTATCCCATTTGAACTTTGTGGCATGTGTTCCTCATGAGATATAGGAGTTCCGTTTATAGAAAAAAGGAAAGGAATGCTTGAGACTGAAAATGAAAGATATCCTGTCCTGTGGGTATGCAGAAAATTTCTTATTTTTGATGTGTATAAAGTAGTGTAAATCTGTTGGGTAACTCACTAATATAGTTCTCAGAAACTTTGAAAAAATGTTGAAGAGACACATAAAAAGAAAAAAAAATCTTTAATGTGTAAAGCATAGTATATAAACAATTCTTTCCAGATAAAAGCCATGAAAATGTAAAATCTGTTGCTTGTAAGGACAGATAAAGTTTTATTTTATTGTTGATACACATAGCTACATCTTTACCACTGTTGTTGGCTAAATTCACATATTTGCATTAAACAAAAGTGTCCTTTATTCTCAATTTCAATTATTAATAAAATAAAAGCTGAATGTAGAGGAGGGCAGCTAATATCAAAGCAATGCAGTAAAAACATGGAGTAATATCCCAGTGGGATAAAGAAAGTTCTGGTAAAAATAGGTTGCTTTAATATATGTTAAAAAATATTATCATTTTTAACTTTTCCCCTAAATCATTTTAAGATTTTGCTTTGGCTTTTGGCATAAATAGAAGTGCCAGATAAAGTTCTTCCTCGTCACACAGCACATTTTGTATAACTCACAGTTATACTGAAAGGGAACATGAACTTAATTAAGCAAGTATACTTTCAACACAAGGCAAGAATAATATAGGTTCAAATCAGATTCTTTGTTGGAGAGACAAAACTCTGGAGCTTTGTGGAACTAAGATTAGTCAGCCTTCTATGTATTAGTAGCTCTGTGACTTTATGCAACATTTAAATACTCTGAGAATTAATTTTCTTATCTTTGAAATAAGAAAATAAGTAAATATTGTAGAATTTACTATTTCAACAAATACATCTTTTGCACTGTTAATCATTATGCTTAATGATATAAAAATAGGAGCAAATAAATGTGATCTGAATCAGGAATCTTGCATATTGTGAGCAATCTAAATAGTACAATGCTAGTAGGCAGTAGTAAGAGCAATAGTAGCGTGAATACCAGGTATTAATGGGAGCATATAATGGAAGCACCTAACACATTGTATACAGGGGATCAAGGAAGTTTCCTTTAGAAATTCAAAACTAAGATTTAAAAAGTAACTAACACTTGGGCAGATGAGAAGTCCTATAAATGAGAGAGAAAGCCTAGACTTTTGAAAAGAACAGACAAAACTTACAGAATGTTTATAGCATAGAATTCATGAGGGTGGTGAAAAGAGGCTGGAGAATTATTACAAGACCAGCTGATAAGGTTCCCTAGAGGACATTTAAAGATTTAAACTGAGATTGATGGGAGAACATTCTGCCTGAGAGAGAAAACAGCTAATGGTAAAAATTTAGGTGTATAAGCCTGCTAGCCAGAGGCCAGTCCATAAGTCACATTGGTTAATTTCTAAGGTAATACGTTATCTGAAGGGTCACCCAGAGTATCTACTGCTCAGTGGACACTTATGTCATCTAAGTCATGATTCTGTATATTTCTAAGGAACTTCCCCAAATTTAACCCTTGGCTTATTTAATTGTCTCCACCACATATATTCTCCAAATTTAGACATTTTACTTAATCTCCGAGGTAGGGCTCACATTCTTCATGTTCTTTTTTCCAAAAAATCATTCTTATGCTTCCAAACTTAAGTCATGAGGTTAAATATCACTGACTAACCGTATAAAACAAGATGATCTTTTCCTAACAAGACATAATAGTGTGAAAACAATTTTCTTTGGAAGAAATAATATCAACATTTTACTTTCACTTCTGTCACTTGTCCCATGATATTTGGCAGCTCAGCTAATACAAGTTTCAAAATTCTAGTTAGTTATATTTCTTTAGTTCTCATATTATAGGATTGTTATTTTTCACTGCATTAAAAAAACAATAAATAACATTATTAACAATTGTAATCCATGTTTATAATATAAAATATATTATAATTATGGATCTAATCATAATCAATCATTCCAAGTCAAATGCCGGTCATAACATTGAAAGATTATCATGTGTTAAGTTCACTGTTGAAGGTAAATTAATCTGGACCAAGAATTGTCACAGCATAGCTTCAGTCTCCTAAGAGGCTCTGTCAAAAACAGATTAATTTAATGTATTGCAAAGATGAGGTACATCATCTCTAAATTAGCCTTTGAAATGACCGTGAGGAAAAATTGCAGCATTGTTCCTAAAAACACTACTGACTGAATTTCAAAAAAAAAAAAAAAAAAAAAAAAAAACAGAAAGTTGGTATTTAGGAGGAAAAATAAGTGTTTAATCTCAACAGTTGAGTTAATTTTTAAATCGTAGGCTTACTATGTGCGGACATAAATAAGATTATATTCAAATATAAATATAGCTACAACCTTATACCTAGTACTAGGACTATCTGAAACAAATCAACTAACCAGTTCAATTAAACAAGCCTCTTCTCAGAAGTCTATTGCCAACCTTAAAAATGTTTTTTGAAATAAACTTTCTTTTTTTGATATATAATCAAAAATTAAAAATATTTTAAACAAGAACAAAATTAGAATTCCATGGATATTCTTGTTTTCACATAACATGATTTTTTTTCAATAAAGCCTCCATATTTTCATATTTCTTTCAAGTCATTACTCATAGTTAGTATTCTCCTACAAAAAAATACTAGTTATTATTCTGTGTTGCATAAATGTAGTTTTAAAATGTGATTCTTAGACATAGGAAACAACTTATGAAACAAACAACAAAAAAAAGAAAATCCAGCATCAAGTTATGAAGAAACAAAATTTATTCTCTGGTTTTTTGAGATAAGCAAAGTCCAAGGAATGTAAAATATTGAAAAGCAGATATGAGAAAAAAAGGGTGGGAAGAAGGAAAGAAAGAAAAAAGAAGAGAAATGAAAATAAGAAATGTCTAACAATTTGGAGAACTGTATAGCTGACTCCCATAAAACTGAGTGAGCTTCCCAAGAGAGGGAGTAGTAACTTTTCAGAGGCATAAAACAGATTTACTTGTTAAGTAAAGATCTAGATGTGCTTCAAACCATCTTCTAACTGTAGCATATATCTTGCTCTATTCTTATTTAGCAATTTTTCAAAGTAATTGAATACATCAGTCTTTAAAAGACATAAATCATTAAATAGAACCCCAAACTGAAAACAGTTATACATTTTTATAAACTTAAAAGACAACTGAAATAATCAAGCAGCAAATGATAGAACATAAAGGAAAAATACAAAGTAAAAATAAGTAAGGTTGTATAAGATTTAAATATGCTTGATTACTATCTATAAATTGTATGCAACAAAAAAAATCTAAAAATAAAAATTACATTTAAAAAATGAAGTGAAAATTGCATTATCATGCCCCAAAGTAGGTTTGAGAGCCAAAGGAATAAAAATACATGGTTTTGGTGCATTAATATTCCAATAGAAAAAGGGAAATAAAATCTATATTTAAGTGTCCTTTAAAATCCATAGGGAATGAATAAACTGCTTAAAAATCCTCCTGAGATTATTACTTTTATATATTTAGAAAATAACATGTTCAGTATTCTACATTAATGTTTAAAATATCAATGATAAATCATTTGATATTATAGAACAGATTAAAAGAGCAAAGTACACATTGTATTTTGACTTAGATTTTCAAACCATACTATTAATTGAATAAAAAAAGAAAGAGAACAAAATATAACATAATTTGCTTCTAAACAAGTAATAAATCAAAAGTATTTTTATGTATAGGTATATATGCATATAAAAACACTGGAACAATTATAATATAATCATCAAAATTTCAAGAGAGTAGGAAAAGTAGTTGAGGGATGATTTTACACTTGAGAGAATTGTAAATTATTTGCATTTCAAACAATGGTATATTTATGTATTGCTTCTTTTTTATTTAAAGGTCAAAATTAAAAGTAAAATTTTCAAATCCTGAAATAGGCTGATTATTTATATTGTGTATAATTTTATTAACAACATTTTGTCACTTTTAGTGATTTTTTTTTTACTGAATTTTAATGTGTTTCAGTTCTTGTTATTGTCAAAGAAAATTGCAGGCAAGTCAAACAGGCAAGGAAGCCTTTATTCAAGTTTATTGCAATAGGGGAGGAGAGTAAACTCATCTCCACTGAAACAAGAGATAAAAGAGAGATTATGCATTGGAGAGAACAGATAAAAAGCAGTAGAGGATTTTAAGGACAAGGCTGGTCAATGTGTTTTGGCCATCTGTGTCTACTAATTGGTGAATATGAAAGTTAGGCTCCTTCCCTCCATAGAGACTAGGAGATAGGTTCCTATATTTCTTTTTTCTTCTTTTATTGAAGTATAATTGATTTGCAATATTATACTAATTTTGGATATATAACATAGCGATTCAGTATTTTTATAGATTATACTCCATTAAAAGTTATTCCAAATAATCACTATAATTCTCTGTGTATACAAAAGATACTTGTTTCTTATCTATTTTATATATAGTAGTTTGTATCTCTTAATCTTATACCCTTAATTTGCCCCTCCTCCCTTTCATCTCCCAGTTGGTAACCATTAGTCTGTTTTCTCCATCTCTGAGTCTGTTTTTGTTTTGCATATACATTAATTTGTACTATTTTTTAGATTATACATGTAAGTGGTATCATACAGTATTTTTCTTTGTCTGAATTATTTCACTAAACATAACGTTCTCTAGTCCACTTGTTGCAAATATTCCATCCACTTTGTTGCAGACTTCAAAATTTCATTCTGTTTTATGGCTGAGTAATATTCCATTATATATCTATATATCTATGTGTCTATATATATATAGATATCTATGTATCTATATCTATTTATCTATATCACATCTTCTTTATCTGTTTGTTGATGGACACTTGTCAAAGAGATGGCTCCCAAGTCTTTGAGAAAGTCATTACTGAATTTCAAAACTGGTAAATAGCTGGGAGATTTAAATCTCAAAGGGGCAGAGAAAGAGTTTATAATTGTAAGTTTTTTGAAGTAAATGTTCTAAGAAAAGGGAGATTCAGGGGCTTATAAGAAGAAACCTTTCTAAAGTTTAGACAAGCTGAAGGGAATATTAAGGCCTTTTTGCTTGATACCATTCATGTAATCATTCCAGTGAGGGCTTTTGAATTGAAAATAAACAGACTTTGCACTGGAAATTTTAAGCAAGCCCTTTCTCCTTTTCTCTTTCTCTCCTCTCAGACTTTCTCTCTTCTCACTGGCTCACTCTCTCCCTCTCTCCCCCTCTCCCTCTCTCCTTCCTTCCCTCCCTCTTCTCTCTCTGTATCTGAGAAAATAATTACAAAGATAATATAATGCCATTTTATAGGAAATTAAATTTAAAATATGTTAAAACAAGAATAAAAATATAACATTGCTAAAGTTTTTTCGAGGTTAATAAATTTTCCATCTAAGTTATATGAGCAATTTTTAAGCATTAGTCAATCACTATAGAATTTCAGAGTAAATTATTACAAGCTCTTGTAAGTATTTTTTCCTTATTATCTATCTTCTGTAAAGAATCCATTATTTAGATTTAGAAGAAAAACATAAAAAGTAAACAGTAATGTAATTTTGTTGTATTTATGTAACTTTGAGTTGATACCCTATACAGATACTTTGTAAGTAATGCTCTAATTTACATACCCTTTCTCAGAAATATTCAGGTCATGGACAATGCATTTTATTTTTGTACCTCAGTGAATTAAGTCAGTGCCTCACACGTTACTCCATGAGAACTGGATGAATTCACAAATAAATAAATGATAATGTGTGCGTTTGGTCTAATACTAGGGATAGGAAGATTAATATTAAATCTCATAGTATTGATTAAAAGCTCTTGTTATTTTTTGTGAAATTAAGTCTCTTGATTTAGCAATGTATAAAGGATTAGAAAATCCTCTTCTGTGTTAGTTTAAAAAGCTCATTTATACTAACATGAACTTGACCTTTAATAGTGTGGGAGTCAATTTTATGGAAAAATATAAGTGATCATTAGGTTAGCATATTCTCTTATTTCTAAATTACTGCCTTTTTCTCTATTATTATTTTGGAATATCATTCAGATTCCTCTTAAGATTAATAGGTGGCCATTTGAAATAGAAAATCCTTTGACAACTTCTGAAAGAACTTTCAGTTTTCTTTCAGTAGCAGTTTTGAAAAGATTTATTATTTTGAATACAGTCACCCATTCTTTCTTAACAAACTTTGATAAACATACAGTTGGTAGTGGTATTATGGCTGAGTGTATAGCATACATGTTTATTTCTTATTTAATACCTGGTAAGTTATCAAATGTAGCAGTCCCTGAGATGTCTATCCTATACCTGTCTCACTATTGTATTTTGGAAGCACTAAACATGTTTGGTTACCTGGATCCCAGGTGGCAAGGAATTTTGTCTCAGAAGGAATCACACTTTGAATTTCAGCCATGATTGTTTTAATGATACTTAGATGACACTTTGGATTTTAGTCTTAAGAGTTGATGCTGGAACAAGTCAAGACTTTGGGGGATTTTAGAATATAATTAATGTATTTTGCATATGAGAAGTACATGAATTTTGGGTGGTGAGAAGTAGAATGATGTGGATTGAATATGTTTCCCCCCAATTTATTTGTTAAACCCTGCCTTCCCATCCCTCATGGTATTAGGTGGTGGAGTCTTTGAGAAGTAATTAGGATTAGATGAGGCAGTGAGAGTAAAACTCTGATGTATGAAGTTAGTGCCCTTATGAGACTCAAGAGAGGGCTTTCTTCCCCTCTCCACTCTCTGCCATTTGAGGATACAATAAGAAGTTGGCAGTCTGCAACCTGAAAGAAGCCCTCACCGGGTTCTGATCAGCTGGCACCCTGATCTTTGACTACCATCCTCCATAACAATGAAAAACTAATTTCTCTATTGCGATTTCTTATGAATTTTGGGGTTCTTTTCACTTCTGGTAAAAATGATAAAACCCACAGATAATAATAAAAAAACACAGTTAATGTTTCACTCAAAAGAATTAATAATTAAATTCGGTAAGATTAGGAAGGGGATCCAAAGTGAAAAAACAAAAGAAACATATGAATCTAATTGTATTTCAAATGAATATTGTAGCCTAAAGAAAGAGAGAATACAGCAATGAACTAACTAAGTTGCTTTGCAAAACAGTATTTTATCTATATTCTATAGCAATAAAATTAAGAACCATAGCAAATGTATTGCTCTAGCCGGTAGTTTGTTTGGCACAAGGGAGTGGTTTAGCAATTCCACCTCTGTTTCATGTACGTTGTAGATTTGAGTAAAGAAATATTCTATGGATATTGAGAAGCAGGTTTCTTATTGTCAGGTAAAGGAGATAAAAATTAAGAAAAAGAAGGCTAATATTCACAAGGTGGTTTCTAACTGGAATTTGAAGTGTTAGGGTGAAATTAGGCAATAGATAGATATAAGATAGATAGATAGATAGATAGATAGATAGATAGATAGATAGATAGAAAGAAAGGAAAAAGAAAAGAAAGAGAAAGAAAGAAAGAAAGAAGAAAGAAAGAAAGAAAGAAAGAAAGAAAGAAAGAAAGAAAGAAAGAAAGAAAGAAAGAAAGAAAGAAAGAAAAACAGACTAATGTGTATGTAGGTATATATATATTTATCAAGATAGGTATGGATATAGGTATAGATATAGAAATAACTTAATTCTATCCCCTGAGAGTACCTACAAGTTATGAAACTCCAATAGCAATGAGTGTGCCTAAGACCTGAATCTTAGTTTATGAATTCCAATCTCCAGAAAAACTTAGGCTCCTTAAAAAAATGGGTGATTCCAGAGCTAGTACACAGGTCTTCAAAATAAGACCAGAAACAAATAGAGATATGCCAAAGTATGGAAGTATTCAAAATATAATGAAGATGTGTAATAGATTTTAAAAGGCAATTTAAAGAAGCTTCCAGTGGACAAATATGAGACAATCTGAGCAACAAATTTAATGATCCATACTATAATAGATTGTTATACAAAAGTAAAATCGGAATCCTGAATCTATAGTGATGTACATGAGCAATTCAAAACATACATTAATAAAAGGAAAGATAGTAAAATTATTTTTATAGGAAAATTGCAACTTATAAGAGAAATAATGGAAATAAATTGTCACTGTGGCAGAAATCAAAGTGGTAAGTGGCATAGACAAAGTTCATCAAAGAAGGACAAAAATAGCAGGAAAGTATAATAAAGAACAATCTCAAACAATTGCTATAAAAGGTATTTTAATTAACATAAGTAAAATACTAAGTTTACAGTGGAAAAAGTGAGCGGATGATGCCATAACCAAATGACAAAGTTAACATAACTAACAATGATGCACCTTGACACTGTGTGCCTCCTGATATGCTGCACTGAGAATACAAAATCACTTCTGTGTTATTCTGGCCAAGTTTGCATAACTATATTTAATCATGCTGGATTATCATACAAATTTAAATTCAACAATGTAACTGACCAATACTTTTCAAAAAAATCTCAAAGTCAGTAAAAGACAAAGGAAGACTGAGAAACTATTTTATAATGGAGGCTAAGACAATATGAAACTATATTTGATGCTTGACCAGAAAGGTACATTAGTTGGATAATTGTTAAAATTTGAATATGTTCTGTAGATTTAATAATAATATTATGTCAGTGCTAGTTTTCTGGTTTTCATATTCGTACTGTGGTTTTATAATTAACTTCTGAGGAATTTGTCATAATTCTTTGATTTTCCAGTATTTTTTTCATCTAAAAATTCTTTCAAACTAAAAAGTTGGGAAAAATTAAACATAAAATATTCCTTAATTCACTGCTGAGTCATTTTGTATCTGCTCTCTGTTCAAAAGAGAGAAATAAATATATGGGATCCATTATGAAAGCTTCTAAAAAGGAAAGGGGATTTATGACAGACCTTGAGTGGAGAAAGAGAAGTTCCTTTTTTTAAATATAAGGGATGATATACGTGGAAGCACAGAAGATTTGTTTTGGTGAGAATTTGGTGAAGATACAAATGTCATCCAAAGAGTAAATTAGATTTATGAGAATAAGTAAGAATGGCAGTAACCAATTGCCCATCTTAAACATTTTTAAACTTAATTTAATAAACTCCTTATAATACTTGCTATTGTTAAAAGTAAATGTACATGCTTTGTTATAAACATGCTTTCATAAATGATTAACATTTCTCATACTTTAACTAAAATCCACAAGGGAGAGATGGCAACCCAACTTGGAAAACAAATAGGAAAAATAAACCTATTGCAAATGAATTATATAACTGCACTGAAGGAAACTGGCTGAGAAAAGTAATGATCTAGTAGGTAACTTTTGATCTCATCTTAAATTTGAGCTATCTTGTGAAAAACACTTAGAATCCTTACTCATTTCTATAGCAGACCTAGTTAGAAGGATAATATCAGGCGTAGCATTCATAAGTGTATGTAGTGAAGATGAACATAATCCTGAATTTGTCTGAAGAACAGAATCTGTGCTCTTTGTTTGCCATACAGTATATGACAATGTCAGTTTATCTGATGATTTGACTCCCAGTTTTCCCTTTATGAAATGTGAGGAATGTGATGAAGTAATAATGACAGTGGATATGGAAATATAACCAACTTAATATACAGTTATTGATGTTTTTTACAAGTTGTTTCAAACTTAGACTTTCATTTTTCTCTAAGTCTTTGTGACTTTGCAAATGAGGGTGATTATCATGAACCATAGGGAGATTTTTGTTTTTTAGACTCAGATAAGGTTTAAGTGTGAGAATGTTTTTAATGTATGGTAGTTTATACAAACATACAGTTAAGTCAGTGGTTGTTTTTTAAGAATAAGCCGTCTGATGATAGGAAGCATCCTGTATTTTTTTTTTAACTCCAGTATTGTTCATAGTTCCTGAGCTATGATATATACATTCAAATACTGACATTTATTGTATGTCTTAAATCATGAATTTATATATTTCAAAGTGTAGAAATAATATAATATCTCATGTGCTGCACATAATTTGTAGCTTTAGTGAATGGATTACGCTTTGAAATTCATCATCAGTAGTTTATGGTATTTTTGTTACTCTGAAAATTGTTATGGTCTTGCTCGTAGCAGCAAGGCTCTGTGTACTAGAATCAGTAAATGTTAGCATATCACAGCAATAAAGTAAGATGGCTTTACTTTATGGGCTCCATTATACACTATTGGATGTAGAGTGTTTTATGCCATTATCCTATTTTAATTGTTAAATTCACTCAAGTCTTCAAACAAATATTACATGGATAGGGATTTCTAAACACAAGTTAAGTGAATATTGTTGTAACTTAATTTAACATGCATAAATATCCAATTATTAAGTTTACATATAAATTTATCTCCATTTTGGCAGTTTTCAAGGGAATATAATATGTGACACATTTAAGGCACAAATCACCTAAGTTTTAGGAGAAAATTTTAATGTTTATTAGGGAACTCATTTTTTACTTATACAATAAATGCATATACTGTAGATATATAGTACTCTAGAGACAAAGTATAGTTTTATATTTTTGCTTGTCAGTTTTGTTTTAAGTGTGATTTGATGTAGGCTAGACTTTCTTTCTGGTCTGGCTTACACTGAGTAAAACTGTAAATGAATTATTCAACAATATGTTTTTCAACATTCTTCTTATTCCACATCATGATGAACAAATGTTACTTCCTGCAGTGAGTAATAAATAGGTTTAATATGCTTTCCTAGTAGAGTTTAGAAGCAGTTCTAAGAAGTAAGTTTCCAGCTTCTCTTTGAATAATCAAATGTTGCAGATAGAAATTATGTCTCTGGAATGGAAATAATAACGTTATTTAAATGTAATTGACATGATTTGCCAATTTTGGTATTCTTAATTTTTCCCAACCTAGTTATATCTGTCAAAAAGTGAAATGGCAGCTGTCAGGTATCAGTAATGCATGGACTTATCAAGTTAACTACTAAGAATCAAGGAATTATCTATTTTTAATGCCTTTAGATTCACAAATGAGCAAAATGACTTCCTAGGAATTCAATGTTAACCTTAGGTGCATGATACATGAAGAAATCACACATTCTATTATAGGAAATGACCGACTTTGCTTTCTCCTTTAAAATAGCTGCATGTGTGTTATTAAACTAACCAAATGATAATTCTGAAAACAGAAAAGAATAATGAGAAAACCATAGATCAATTTTACTTGTAAAAGTTTATTAGAAGTCATAAATAAAATATTAGCTATTTGAAAGCCATAGTATATTAAAAATTGTACTATATATTAGATTAATGTAGTAGATTAAAAATATTAATCTAAAGTGTTAGAAGAAAGAGACCCTAAAAACAGTAGCTTACCAATAGCAGATTTTTTTCATGCATGATAGTTAAAAACAAACATCTAGCTAATGACATCTTTAACATGCAGCTTTAACACATGGATACCAAGTGTAGAGGAGAGGAAAATTTCTCCCTGTACCTCTCTGAGTTCTTGTATCTGGCTAATAATAAAATTGACACAAGGTAGATTAACAGGAGGAAAAGAGACACATTTTAATTGATGCATATGGAGGTCTCACAGAAATGAGACCTAAGAAGTGTGGCCAAAGTAGGCAGCTTTTAGAAAGAATAAATTTGTGAGGAATTGACAGGACAAAAAATCCTAGGCTTTGGGTGCTTAATATAGTGAAGAGTCTAAACAGAGTTTGGGTTTGGGATAGTCAATTAAAGAAGTAACAAGGTTTGTTTATATAGTCTTTTGACCCAAATTATCCTGTCTTTGGTGATGAGTGTTATTCTACTTCCAGATACACAAAATGCACCTTTCACGTGAGAGATTTATTTTCTGCTTTCAGGGAGATAGAAAGGAGAGCCAGATTGTCCCTCTTATATTGGCCACTTCTTCAGTAACTTTAATTCAAAATAATAAATATGCCATTGAAGCATATTTTGGGGAGGCCTACTCTGGATCCCAACACAAGGATGTACCAGTCATGACAGGAAAGGCAGTCTAGATAACAGGCACCCTTTCAGAAAATTACTAAGAAGTTCGCTTAAACCTCATCCTTCTGCTTGAATTAGGCCAAATGGCTCAAAGAAGCTACATGGGGAATGAGGAAATGCAGTCTTCAGCTAAGGAACCAAGATCCTGAGGAAGGGAGAGAGAGAGAGAATGACCTAATTGACACTGGGGCATAAGTAGCAGGTGGGATCATTGCTGTGGTGACCCCTGCCATCACCCATTTGAGTGTAGCCTTCTTCCTGCAAAAGGAATGTGCAAATCCTTTCCAAGGGAGAAAAATCAACAATGCTATCCGTTATAGCTGACAGTGAAGAAACTCTGGGTCAATGCAAAGTCCTGTCCACCATGTCTAGATACAGTTTTATATGGTCTGATGTCTTATTAGCTGAAAGCAAAGTAATTTTTCTGTCTTATCACCACTGCCAATCTATTACATAATGTGAACTTAAGAGAAGAAAATTTTTAAAAATCTATTTAGAGCATAAAGAGTGAAACCCATGTCAGTCAGTTGCCCCTATGTACCACGCGGAAAGACTTACAAAGTCTTTTTGCTCTGGGAGTGGAATAAATTCCTTACTTAGCCTATATGACATCCTAATATCCAGCTTTATTAGATCAGTTCTTTTCTTACTGTTTTCCAGGGCCAATAGCATTAATTTAAGGGTCTTTTCTCCCCTTTGCTATTGTCATTCATAGCCAAAACTGTGGGGCTTTCATGGGCAGCTTCCTGAAGGGACATGTTTGGGGATCTGAAGTTACAGTGGGGACTAAATTTTTATGTAGGCCAAATTTGCTATTTCCTTGAAATAAAATTCTCTCAAAAATTTTGCAAGACTCAAAAACTGTAAACTCCATGTGAAAATAATATAAGTAATGTTTCCTTTCCAGTAATTTTCCCTAAAGTTGTTAAATAATGTGGTAGCTTTAAAGCATGTCCATATGTCCTTGGAGAAATAGCAAAACAGTTATATTTTCATGAGGGTTTAAAACTGCTATTCAAAATAATTAGTTTTCATGAGGGGAATAAATACCCCTATCCCTTGTGTGCATATGTGGAAAATCTCAGAATGCTGACAGAAAGTAAATTTTAGATGACTAAGATTGGAAAAAATCAACAAAATAGAAAGTAAGCTAATTAGTGTTACAAGAATTGAATGGCTTAGTATTATAATGGCATACAACCTTTTTGTGTTGTAAGAGTATAAAAGCCTGATCAGAAAAGAGATGAAAAATCCACTAAGATTTCCACAACTCACAGAAAACTCTACCACTCTGTAATTCTTAATAAACCAAATATATTTCTTTTATTTTTGAAGACCATCAAAATTTTATTGAGCTATCATATGTACTAAAGTCTGGTAAAGAGATTTGTTACATTTGATAGTATTCTCCATTTTTACTGCCACTCCTAAAATTATATTCAGAAGAAAATATACTCATGTTTTTAAGTAGACAGATTGTAAAATAGTATAAAAGCACACTAATTTGAGCAACCCTGAGTTAGGTTCTGTAAAAAAGTAAAGCAGTAAAGAGTATAGAATATATTTTTATTCACTTTATTAAAACAAATCTCTCACAAGTATGTTGCAGTTAAGCTTCAGCAATAGGAAAAATAATGTGGAATGTGACACTCAAGGAGATACAGGTAAATTCAGTTATAAAAAACTCTATTTCAGCATCTGTTAAAAACAGTAGAAACAGTGATTAATTTCACTAATGCTCGCACAAACCACTAATTAGAATCCCGTCAGTAGAATTGTTTAGAAAGAGGAAAACTATAAATCACAAATTAATCTTATCAAGAATTGTGAGAAAAGGAAATGAGGGAAGCAGAAATGTTCCTTTCAGTACAATGGCACATAAATTGCATGAATTCACTAATACAAAAGAAAAAATTACTTGTGATGATTGTATATTTTTTCTCTGTATTTAAAATTTGAGTTCCAGGTTTCCTGACTTAATGGGATTTTTCTTATAAATACTTTATACAGCATCATTGAGTTCCTTTATGCAATGTTCATAAATTTCTTTGGTAAAATTTAAGCCATAGATGAATTTTTTAAATACTTTAAGAAAAGACCCAGACATTATGTACGCAACAAGCATGCAATTTAAATCTGATGTGGGCTTTTTGTTTTTTGTTTTTCTTTTAATTTTTGTTCAGTAACCAACACAACTTAGTTCCTAAGAGATATAGAAGAGTTGCAGTATCAATCTGATAACATTTCAGCTATAACAGTGGCAATAATACATTCAATACCAACAGGAAATATCCTTCCATGATCATGGAAATGTAACTTTTCATCCCTATGGCAAGGGTAGAGAAAAAGCGTATGATGTGTGTATCTCCCAAACTATATTTACTCATTTCATACTCAAGCATTCTCTAATAAGAGAATGGAGCAAAGAATGAAGGCTGTCCTTTTTTCCCACAACATAGATGGTTGTCATAGTGCAATGGTGGCTTCTACTGGCATATGGTATGTATGACATGAAATTGCCTGGATTTTTTCCTCTCTTCTTTTCCTACAGCATACCATGTCTGGATGCTGAGGAGAAACACATGACTCAAATGAGCACTTTCAGTTTGATTTGAATACATTTAAAGCCAACACTGAAAGCAATGTGTAGGGATGAAAACTACACTGAAAACAGTTAAGATTTTGTTTTGTTTTGTTTTGTTTTTCAAGGCGGCATTAAAAAAAATGAGAAGGAAAAAACAAAGTCAATGTTTATCTCACAACAGGTCTGTGTTTATGACTGTGTTGCAGGGTTACCAGAGATGGCATGCTAAAGTTGAACAATAGAAGATCAAAAAGTCTATTATAGACAGACAGACAGACAGACAGACAGACAGACAGAATGAACACTTAGATATGCACTAAGCATTGAGCTACTCTATGGAAAGTAAAAAGGAGATTATGGCCCTAGGAGTGATAAGTCTAGTAACAGAGATGTGTATGGTTACTCAGCATGATCATGATTTAAGGAAAATAATTGTATGAAGAAAAATAATACAGAAAGATAGTGTCAGGATAGTGTAGACCTACTAAAGGATACAACATTTATTCTATAGGCAATATTTTTAAAAAGTAACTTTCTTCTATTTCTTTTATTTTGTGGTAGAAATGACTAATTGATTCATTATTTTTTTTTTAATGTTCTATGTGGAAATGTAATCCAACAAATTGCTGAACTCTTCAGTTAGTGCACTGAATTACAGCAGAGATGCCTTATTGCGGTTACTTTAGGATCCAGTGAGCTTCATGGAACGTTATAGTCAGGGCACTGTATCTCTGTGATTACCCATTCAATACCAAGGCTGAACCAACTCAGGACAGTGTCCCATTTTAGAAACTGTTGCCCTGAAGTGAGATCTGTTTCTTCTGAAGGACCCTTAATAGTTCTTCGTCCACTTCAGTTTTCCAGAATCCAATAAGGTTATTCCTTACTCCATGAAAACGCTGCTGTATGAACTGGCAAAACATGTCTGTTGAGACATGTAGAAACAGATAATCATCTGTGTTACAGCCATTAATGGTTGTGAGCATGTGTAGTCATCATGGTTTTTTTTTGTTTGTTTGTTTAATTTTCTACATATTATGATTTTTGACATCTTAAAAATAACAACTTTTAGTTTAGGTAGAGACTGCCCCTCCCTAGGGCTAGCCAATTAACCAATTCTTAGAGATGGTAAAGCACTCCAGAAACAAGTCTTTGCTATGCAAACTAACCAAAACAGAGCCACACCTCCTCTGGCTCCTGCATCCCAGGAGGCAATACTCCTCTGCCTTAATCATCCCAGGGTCAAATACTAGACAACTAGGGATCACTCCTATAGTGCAGAGCCTGCTGAAATTATTTAAACAAGCCAGTCCTAAATTGGATTACCCTGCCCTGTCTCACCTTTGCTGCATAAGCCCTAATAAGAGCTCTGGGCTAAAAGGAGTGCTGTATCCTGATTCTGCTCCCTGACTAAAACCTGTTGTCCCTTTTGTGACCCTATGCTTGCGGCTGTGACTCTTGTTTCCAGGAGAACTGTGAGTAACATTAAACTTTTGTTTCAAAGCATTGACTTCTCTGTGTCGTCACTCAGTCACCTTTATAAATTAAGACTCAGATGCAAAGCAGCATGTTTTAGAGAAAAGAGTTTGGAGAAATTTAATTATTTGCCACTTACATTGCATTAAATGAACTAAATGAAATATCTCCTTATATTAAAAAAACGGAGCTTTGATTTTTCAAGAGAGCACTTTTTCTCACAAACAGAAAGCTTTGGACTATTATTGATATAGGAGAATAGATTTACTTATTTGTACAGATACAGCAAATGATTCTGCCAGTATGGCGACATTGAGATGTGGAGCCTGGCTCATTCCTTCCTGGCTATCAACAGTCATCAGATTCCCTACACAATTGCTCAGTTTTCCTTCAATCTGAGTAAACATTACCTACCTCAAGGCTGATGGAGCATAATATGAAAAAGAAGACTTTATGCTATTATATGATAGATAAAAAAGGTTCTCATTTTATCATTGTTAAAGTCTGCTATGAAAGTAAGAGGGTATAAATTTTTGAATAGCTTGTTAAGTAACTCAGAAGTTTTTACAATCTTCATCAAAAATATTGCAATTCTTGGATCTTGTAAACTTATTTTATCCAAATACCTCTAGACGAGGAGACCTTAATGTGTCCATAGTTATTTTTAATTTTTTGGAAACTCTCTTGATTTCCCCATAAAGCTACGATCACTTGGACACAGAGTCATATTGAGACATATTTGAGACATTTTATGTGAACTATTTCTTATCATTGGTGACCTGGAGAAGAGTAGTTTCATGAGTGCTAAAGCAAAGGCCAGATTCGAACCAATTCAAGAGGGCATGGGAAGAAGTGAGTAGGAAACAGAGGTAGAAAGTGTAGACAACTTTTGAGAGACGCTTTATTCTAAAATGGAACAAGGGAGAATTAAGAAGACATTCATATTTACTTTCAGATAGTTGTACAAATCAGTGCTTAGTAATGATCTGTGTCCCTATGCAGAGTGACTAAAGTATAATATAATATGTGGACTAAGGGATAGTTCAGCTTGCACAAATCATGGGTGCACATAGTAACAGCCACTACTAAATGAGCAGTCAGTATACACCAAGCACAACAACACAGTTCATTCAACAGGAATTTATTGGTCATCTATTCAGTGTCAGGCAGTGTTCTAGGTACTAGGTCCCTAGAAAGGAATAAAAAGCAAAGTCCCTGCTCTTATGAATTGTACATTCCTGCAGAAGAGACAGACAGCAAACAAACAACCACTCACATACACACACAGAGTGGTAACTAGAGAGAGTCAGGGATCATATCTGGTGATATACTATCGTATAGGCTATATGAAACTGACTCAGTATCCTTCGGATCTAGATTGGAAGTTGATTTAAAGGTTCAGAGTTCAGTATGTTCTGTCAATTTACTTAACTTTAGAAGATACGAAGCTGGCACTGAAGCACACAGCTGAAGAGCAGTCACACTGAGAGATACGTGGACGTGTCAGACAGAGCTTCCAGCCCTTCCTCCTTCAATGAAATTACTTTATCTGCATCATGTCAGAAAGTAAGGATACATTCTAGGAAGACAGTGTTGGCAGCATAAAAAAGATAAAATGATACAAACTTCGGACAGTCCATCAACAAACCTTAGAGCAGTTTTGGCATCAATGATTATTGGGGGAGCACTTTCTAAATTTTACTGAAAAAAAAAAAAAAAGAGTAGTATCTACTCTTTTTTCTACCATAATATCATTGTCACTATTTTTCATGATCACCATTTTATATCAAATCTGTATTGTTACAGAAATTAAGTGCATATTATTTTGCTCATATTCAATTCTACTAGTAACTCCTCTACATCTTGACACTGAGGAATTCTCAATTATTATTAAACAAGGAAGAGTGATATAGAAATAAAGTGTCCATTTGGTTTTGGTTCATTATGCTGGTCCAAAAATGTGCCTTTTGAACTATTTACTTTATCAAAAATATAAATTAATTTGCAAGTATATTCTGTATATGTGCTTATAAGCATACGTCTAAAAATGCTGAAAGAAATGCATTGATTATAACGATATGGATTATCTGATGTGATAGGCTGAAGATGGAGTGAGGTTGTTTGAAATAGTGTCAAGTATATTATATATATTTATAGCTGTAAAATTGCTTCTAAAAGTGTCACCATGTTTTTTAAAAATTCTGTAAAGGTATATGTGTATATTCATTGAAAAGCTATGCTGTATATACATTATTAGAGATATAAATACATAATATTAAAGTCATAATGACTTGCAGATTAATGTAAGTAGTATGATTTTCTTTATGTAAAAGTAAACAAAATTCAATATATGTATACCTAGGCTGGTATATACATGCATGAGCAGAGAGAAATATGCAGAAGGACACTTGCAAAAGTGTTAATCTGTAGATGAGAAAGAAAGTAGAGGCGGGGATTTGAATATTTAAAGTATTTTCTTTATACTTGTTGTAATTGCTTATAACTACCATAGGTTGTTTTTAAATTTTGAAATCAAATAAATTATGCGTATGTTTTTAAAATAGTGTAACTCATACATATATTTCTGATTACAGGAAATACTTGGATGCCCTTCTTGTATTTAATAAGTATGAAACATATAAAGAATGGACTGTATAATATTTTAGCCTAGTTTTGAAATAATACTATGTTTTTTTATTCAGAAACATTATTTTGTTGTATTAAAAAAAAATCCATGCTTAAAATTGCGTATACTTTTGACTTCTCAGAGAGTTTTCTGAAGGATCTTTGTTCATGAACAATTTACTAAATAAGGCAACTGGCAGTCATGCACTGTTGTTGATCATCGTTTCTCTAATATTCACAGTTTTATTTCATACACCAACCTTTTACCCGCCACCTGTTCCTACATAAAGTTAGCACATCACTTCCATATGTGTTTGTTAAATAAATACCAAGTAACCCAGTCAAGCATTGCATTCCTGGTAGCATAATTAAGGGTATGGGCATTTTATCACCAGGTGTACATTTCCCCCCTCATAACATTATCTAAATATTTCCTAAAATAGAGAAACTAGTATTTGAATAGGTTTAAAATTATGGTCTCAGATGTCATTATTATTCACCTTGTACCCAGAAACTTGTAATCAGATTTTCATGTTCCACTTTGGAAATTGCCGCATCCACCTTATACTGTGACACTTAAAAAAAAAAAAAAAGATGTGTTACATTATCAGTAATATAAAGTCTATTTCCCTTTATTGCTTTGTTTTATGTATGTATGAAAAAGCCAGTCACTTTTAAAATATAAACTGAAGAATAGTATATGCCATATTTCCTTGTTCTCATAACATATCTTAATTTTTCAAAAACTATTTCCGTATCTCCAGTTACATGTCATTATTCTTACATACTACATTACTGTATTGAGTCTTACTACATTTCAGTACCTGAGACAGAGCTTACATCTGATGGTTCTTTAAAACTTAAATACTATATATGTAGACTTTTATATTACCTTTCCACAAACTCAGTAACTTACTATGTGAACTAAATAAAGATCTCTGGCTTTTATGGTCCGAATTTTTATCATGTTCACCAGTTTAATATGTCCATGCATCTTTCCTGTTGTTTATGAATAATTCTGAAGTTCATGCATTGGACAAACTACTTGCAATAGCCTTAATGAACTTAACAAAATAAGGTATTCTTAACATTAGTTCAGAGTTATTGAGAATCAAATTTCTGGGTTAAAAATTGCAGCCAAAAAGGGTATCACAGAAGCTGTGTTTTGATGATGAAGTGATATATAAACCTGTATTACCTGACTTCACTTTGGTGACTTGTCTTATCATTGGAGTATCTGGAAACAAACAGGGCCCAGTTTCCTCTTTGACAATATCTGTCAGAGGTTACATCTCCTTGTAGCCAATTCATTATAAGAATGTAAGTCACATTGCTCATCTTCTCTGCTGCCCTGCTATGTTTCCCAGATCCTCCTCAATGTCTGCCTGGCTGACTAGGTGGCAAGCTGACACCACACATGTTGTCCTCTGCTAGTTATTCCCTATCACTTTGTGTTAGGGCCCTGTGGGCTTTCCTCACCTCTCGTCTTTATTCCAGAATTATGCCAAGCACATACTGGCAGCGATCAGAATATACCAAGAAATTATGGATAATTTCCATATTCAGTTCATGTCTAACTTTTTATTTCAATGGCTATTTCTCTTAATATTTTCCAAGAACTTATTATTTAAGTATGCTTAAAGTAAGCTCTGTTGAAACTGGACCTCTAACAAATTTATATCCCGTGACTAATCTTGGTTCAAATCTTGGTTTTCAGAGTCCCCCCCAAAAAACAGTGGAGGAGCATAACTCTTCCATCATTTACTTCTACAGGCAATCCTCCAAGAGGTCTACTTTGGGCTATATAATTCATGCTACCCACAAGTACATCATGCATAATACTAGCTCTCCTTTTGTATCAGAAATGCTATTCAACAGACTTATAGAGACAAATCCAGGATTTGCAGACTGGAGTTTCAAGAACACTTGATGTGGTAGAGATGTCATTGGATGAGTCATAAGCATGCTCAGTGCCTAGGCTACTGCATACACTTGAATTGTCCCTGTAGTGTGGCACAGTGGACTGCAATAATATTCAGCCCGTCTCTTTGCTGGCATTCACACATCTCTCAGCTAGCAGTGATGGGCCTTACAGCTGGAGCCTTAATATTTCTTTTGGTCTGTGGCACAAGTCTACTCAGCACCAGCAAAAGCATGGGTTTTTATTCAGGACAGCCAGGTTTTCAATGGGTCACCTATAGGGAGCAACCTTGGGTCTACTGCAGGCTCTACTTTTGCTTGCTTGCTTTGAGCCCCTAAAGTTGTGAAGGGGTGGGCCTAGCACACTTAGGAATTTCTCATTTATCCTTAATCATGTGATATTTAGGTTTCTTTTAAAAAGTTATATTGTTTTTGAGGAATGAATATAATGAAATTATGCAACTCATATGTCCTCTTTAATGAGTTTTGAGAATTGCAGACACCCTTAGAATCACAACTAAAATAAAACATAGCACATTTCTGTCCTAGAAAATTTTCTTGTGTCCCTTTTCCAGACAGTTTGTATCTTCCACCAAAGGCTATCACCTTATTTCTATCACTGCAGAGCAGGCATACACATTTTCTGTAAAGGCCCAGATGACAAATAGTTTAGGCTTTGTTGGCTACATATTGTAGTGTCACATATTCTTCTTTATTTCTTTTTATAACCTTTTAACAATGTAAAAAAAAACTTATCTCACTGTACACATACAAATCAGGGAGCAGAATTGATTTGGTCCTGGGCTACAGTTTGCTGCCCCCTGCAATAGATTAATGTTGGCTGTCTCTGAACGTCATATAAATGGGCTAATACAATATGGACTCTTGTTTCTGATGTTTTAGCTCAATATATTGTTTTTGAGATTGATCTATGTTGTTGCATGCATCAGGAATTTATTTCTTAGTAGTGTGCCATTTCATTTTTATACCATGATTTTTTAACCCATTCTCCGGTTGATAAGCATTTGATTTTATTCCCATTTGGTACTACTTGTGGACTTGCTGGGTCATGGGGTAGGTGTCTGCATAAATTATAAAATACCAACATTCAGTTCTCGAATGGAAATATCACTTCACACTCCATTGACAGTGCACCTTCCCCCCACCCCCTTACCTAACAGCATTCAGATGAAGGGTTTATGTGAACATTTCCAAATCTCAAGGAATTCACTCCTAGGGCCTCCAGAAGAAAAACAGCACTTGTTGACACCTTAACTTTAGCCCCTTAAGGCTCATTGCAGACTTCTTACATCCAGAACAGTAAGAAAATAAATCAGTGTTGCTTTAAGCCACTAAATTTGAGGTAATCTGTTAACTCAGAGGTTGGGAAACTAATGCAGATACATTCTGAATCCTTGACAATGAATGGTTAATGTTTTGATTGGTTGGTCAGGTACTTGGAAAAACCAAACCAAACCAAACCTGTTATCTATTGTTATATTATCTCTATATTTCTGGCGTGATATGAATGGTTTGGATTTCCTCCATATTAAAAGTTATATTTTCTTTCCTTGTATTCTTGGTGATTAAAAAAAATGTGATCCCAACAATGTGTATTTTACCTTGCTGAATGCTAGATGATTTTTATATTCCTATCCATGTTCTTGATCTTTGCTGTAAGATGCAGTGACTTGAAGGTTGTTTGATCCTCTTGAGGCTTGCTTTAAGGTTTTTAGGTGGGAACAGAATAGCCTTTAATGCAGGGCTAATTTTGACCCACTACTGAGGGAAGTACCCTTCTGGGGAATCTACTCATTTGTTCTCAGATTAAGAGGTGATCTACTTTGGGGAAATAGGAACTATTTCAGAACCAGTGGAAAGCCCCAGGTATTGTTTTCTCTACTCTACTTGTTTTTAGGCAGTGTTTTCCCACCCTCACAAAGTTTCATCACAGGCATCAGCTGATCAGCCCATAGGTGAAGGACTGAGGAGTACCCTCTGCAGATCCCTGTAGCTCTCTGTCTGTGCTGCCCTCTCCTCTCTGGTACTATGCTCTACAACTCAAGCTGCCTAAGGCTCTATAACCTAGGTTGGGCTCTTCAACCCAGCAAGACTTCCAGGCTTTCCCTTGGCTCCTCTCTTCTCCCTGTGATCTGGGAGCTCTTTCCAGGCAATGAGCTGAGACAAACATTGGTGTTAACTAATTTGCTCATCCTTTCTCATAGATCTTTACTTTTCATTATTTGAAGTCCAGTGTCTGAAAACTGATGTTTAATATATTTTGTCTGTTTTTAGGTGTTCTGGTGGGCAGAAATACTCTGTTTCTGTTACTCCATCTTAAACACCAGCAGATCATTTTGAGTGATTATTTCGAAATTCTTTTTATTACCTCACAGAGGTCACTTTGGAAACTCTCTTTCAAAGAGGCCATCTCACTACCAGGTTCCATACTGTACATGTATCCATGTTATCAGCTCATGCCATTCATATTCATGTAGGCAATACCAGCAATACTAATATGTAAGGAAGTGGGATGGTTGGGAAGCATAATGTGTGATACACATCTGGATGGCTGAACTATCACATATGTTTTGAAAATAATTATTTTACTAGACTGTAAGATACTGAAAGGGAAATTAGATGTGACTAATTGTAGTCCTCTCTCCCCTTCTGTTGGATTTGTTTTTCTTTCTTAAAGTGCCAATCGCAATTATATTTCTTTACCTTGCAACCTATCAGCTCAGTCAATAAAGGAACTACTATCATTTTCTTTACTAAAATTTATTCTCATAAACATTTTATTTCTTCAAGGGAATATCTTTTTCTCTCTCTGTGGTATAAATTTGGGCGTGGTGTCTTCTGCACCCCTGAGATCTTAGGGTGGCTGTCATTTTGATGCATTAGGATTTGGATCTCGGCTTTCATTTGCTGACTTTGAGATGCTTAGAAATTGTCTGCTCTTAATTTCCCCACTTTTAAAGTAAGGGAGATAACACATACCTAAAAGATTTGGCCTTTGAAAGTGACAAATAGCCTATGTGCAAAGCCTGACAAAGCAGAGTGTTTTGAAAAAAAATTCTTATGATGTGGCTGTTGTTACCCATAAAAATAATCTTTTAAAAAATTTTGGAAGTGCTATACAGAAGTTGATATAAAGGAGAAATTTATGATCTATTTAACTTTTAAAAGTATTTTTCTGCTACAGACAAGAAAGACAAGAATGATTGATTGACAGTTTACTCTCAGAGAATTTCTGAGGTTGCTTGGAAATGAGCTAGCTAGAAAATGGGGTTCTCTTCCGTACAACAGGGAGCCTGTGCCAAAGTGAACTTCCCCAAGGTTTCCTATGTTGAGCAGTGGCCATTTCCAGTAGTATATTTAAACTACTGGAATCTGAACTCAAATGCTTTTATGTACAAACACAAGCTGTCTTTTCTATGTTTGCAAAGTGACACTTAAGCTCTCTCTGTGAAGGTCCATTTCATGGTGCATCCAGTTGCATACAGGTGAAGTCTTCCTTTCCTGAGGATACTGAGAGTAAGTGAATCTAAAAACCTGCCTACATCTGCCTAGTGAGTCTCAGGCTAGACCAACTGATGGTATTGATTTTCACCTGTGTTCTTTAAATGATACCTTCTATTTTTTTTAAATTGAAGTATAGTCAGTTTACAATGTTGTGTCAATTTCTGGTACACAGCACAATGCTTCAGTCATACATGATTATACATATATTCGTTTTCATATTCTTTTTCACTGTAAACTACTACAAGATATCAAATATAGTTCCCTGTGCCATACAGTATAAACTTGTTTATCTATTTTATATATACCAGTCAGTATCTGCAAACTCAAACTCCCAGTTTATCCCTTCCCACCCTCTCCCCCCTGGTAACCATAAGTTTGTTTTCTATGTCTGTGAGTCTGTTTCTGTTTTATAAATAAGTTCTTTTGTCTTTTTTTTTTAGATTCCACATATGAGTGATATCATATGGTATTTTTCTTTCTCTTTCTGGCTTACTTCACTTAGAATGATACTTTCTATTTTTAATTCTTCTAATTTTAAAAAATCTCTTCTGCAAAACTACAAGATGCCAGTGGTTCTGAGTATATTCTAACTATCTCTCATCTCCCCTAAACTAAATAAATAACAATTTACCAGGTTAGTAAATAATTGAATAAATGTCAGGCAAATGATATCTACTTCTGATTAGTCTTCAGACAACTCAAATGGCTCACCATTTTTTGCTCTCATATACTTCTATGATATGATAAATTTAGGAAATGACAAAGGAGAGGCAAGACATGCGAGAATGCTATTCAAGTATTGAATAAGGATCCTGCCTATGAAATTGTGCTTACTTTACTAGGTTCCAATTCAGGATATTTGTTATTGAAATACAGTATATTATTTTTTCCTATATGAAATGTTCTTGGTCCTTCGTATAGTGGTATTTCAAGTTTGATTTTACATTCTTCCTCTGCAACTTTGTTGCTAGATTATGCTGGTAGATTGATTGCAAAAATAGACCCAATTCTGCACCCCTTTCAGTATGCTCACCTTTTAAACTATGGCTTGTATTCTTCTACCGTTGAGAGCTGGAGTCTGTTTTCTCACCCCTTAATTCTGGGTTGGCCTTTTGGGTTGCATAGATAAGATATGCATTAGCCTAAAGAATGAGGTGGAAATGACATTTTCCAGGACCTGTTAAGCCACAAAACACCGTACACAGTTTTCTCTCTCTCCTGCTTTTCGTGAAAACAGGTCTGAGCTATCCTGCTGGCAGGTAAAAAAAAATTGGTGCAGGGATAAATTAGAAAAGTTTTCAAGTTTCATATGGCTGTTCATAGTTTCCTTTTTATTCTGTTTATTTTTATGATTAGTTCTACAACAGTATCATACTGGTGTTAATCTAAAAGAGGTGGCATATAATAAATAAGTTTTTGGAGAACTATTTTGGAATATGGCTTTCCACCTACGTAAAACTTCTTAGGATATTTGACTAAGTCATACCTCATTTTAAAAATGAACTAAGAATGGAAAAGTGTATGAAGAGGTTATATTGGCTATTTGAGAGCAAGTAGGTGGGTGTATTCTATACCACATACAGTTCATTTTGACTCATCTTTGTGACAAGCAAAAAGATTTGTTGAACAGTACAGTGAAAATAGAAGACCATAAAATGACACCCAATTCTTATATTAGGGAACTTGATATTCAGTGTACTCAGTGTATAATTCAGTGTTGTCCCAAATTTTGTGATGATACCTTCAACTACTCTTTTAGTTAGGGGTTTTATTGCCCTTGGGCTATTTTTTACTTTTCCAATTTGATTTGGAAATTTTCTGACTTCACCTATTTCAACCCAAAGCTAGGGAAAACTTGGCAGGTCCTGCTGACTTTTACTTTGCATTTGGGGATTCAGTCCAACTACAGTCTCAAGCAAAATGCAAGAGCTGCAAATCTATCCAAACTGAAACAATAACATAATAGTTCACAAGCACCAAATGACAATGGAACAGAAAAATGATGAATTTTGACCATCCTTGAACAGAGCTAAAAAATGACAGTAAACATTGAAAAAAAGGAATGCCTCTAGGCTTTCTGTGACAGCAAGATTTAAAATCATATAATAAATGGGCATTCTAATGGCTACACTGTTACTACACGTATTTTAGAGATGCCAGTAAATAGAGTATAAGCATAATTATTCATCCCTTTCTGTATTATTTAACTGTAATAATCTGTGTGCTCTTAAACCATTTAGATTAAAATACACCTTCTCAGTGATCCAGAATATGATATAAAACCTATTAATTAACATCGTTGGGAATGTGAAAATTATGACTTGCAGAATTTAGGTGATATTTCAGAGTATATAATCAGAGGTTATCGGTTTATTCAGGTATTAGTTGTCAAATTGTATAGACTAAAAAATGTTTAACTATGCTTAGAATAAATATGCATGGTATTACCTTATAATTAGAGTAAATATGAAGTATGACTTTCACCTTGGTTTGAGGACATAGTTATAGAATCCCTTATATTTTATTCAAAATGATTTATAAATGCACCTTCTAAAAGGAGGAAACAAAACTTTAGATTCTCAACAATTCAGTACACACTTAGGGGAGATTATTTTTCAGATTTGGCCTCCAAAAATGACAAAGAGGTTTGTTGTCCTTTTCTGCATAATTGGGTTTAATTTTAAATAATAGAGTCATATAGAACACTGGATCTCTCTGTGTTGAAAGACTAATCAGTTTAAATGCAGCAGAATTATTTTGAGCCCATGAAGGCCCCTTTTGGATAGTGAGTGTAGAAAAGTAAAATGATAATACTGAAATCATAATGACCGTTTAGTAAAGAATAGTATGTGAATGCTCCAGGGCTTCTACTGGAATTTTTTTCTCAGCCTATTATTATTAAATGAATATTTCTGGGACAACTGAAAATCTGAACATCCTGAAGGTACTAGACACTGAAAATGATTAGAAGTAAGCCAGGTTTTGATTTGTTCCTGAAAGGAGTGTTTCCTGAATTTTAATGTGCCAACTCACCTATATTTGGTAAGATGCATATTCTGATTCAGTAGATCTGAGTTGGGGTTTGATAGTCTGTATTTCCAATGACACCCAGATTACATTTACTCTGCTGGTGTTTATACCATATTTTGAATAGCAAGTTTCTAAAAGATTTCCCCTGCATAAATTGATGTTAGGTTTTTCCTAGTCCCCATAAAATTAACTGTGAGTCTATTAACAGTTGATCTAAAATTCAAAGATTCAAATCATGAAGAAAAATCAAAGAGCAGAAAAATGTCTATATCTTATTTTGAATAGAATGGAGAGAAAGTTAATTCTGCCACAATCAGTGAGGATTTATTCCCTTCTAATAAGATTTAAGAGATAAATTCTCTTATGTTGAAACAATCTATGCAAGATGATTCTCTTGTAGAAATTCTACTTTATATATAAATATATATGTATATATAAGACTGATACGTTTCCAGAATTAATGACAGATACCAAACCATAAATCCAGGAATCTCAGGGAACACCAAGCAGGATATATTCTAAAAAACTTTACACCTATGCAAATTAGAAAATATTTAGAACAGCATGAAAATGAAAATACAACATATGAATAATAGTAAGCTTCAGATAAATTAAGGCTTACAGGGAAATTTATATCATTAAGTGCTTATATTAGGAAAAAAGAAAAGGTTTAAAATCATTACTGTAATGTTACAACTTGAGAAACTACAGAGTAGAAAAATGTAAATCCAGAAAATAAATCCAAAGGAAAGTGATATTGAAGAAAAGAATAGAAATCAATGAAATTGATAACAGGAAAAAATAGAGAAAATCAGTAAAACCAAACATTAGTTTATTATAAAATTCCATACAATTAATAAATTTTTGATCAGACTGGCCATTTAAGAAAACAAATAAATTTATTAAATATATATAAAATTAAATATAATATACTTAAATATTAGGAATGAAAGTCATCACTACAAACCCTATAAACACATAAGGGATAAGAAATGAATACGGTAAGCAATTGTATGTCCATAAATTGACAAACTTGGGGGAAATGGACAAATTCTTTGAAATAGAGAAACTAGTAAAACTCAGTCAAAAAGTAATAGCCCATATAGACCTATATCTATTAAAGAAATTGAATTAATAAATAAAGCAATATCAACAAGGAAAACTTAGGTCTCAGAAAACTTTCCTTACTAATTCTAATATTTGAGGAGGTAATATTATTACTAATTCTATGCACAACTTCAAAAAATTGAAGAAGTACTTCCTAACTCAATTTTGAGGGTAGCATTCTCCTAATACCAAGATCAAATAGCTATTTTAAGAAAAGTAAAGTACAGACCAGTATCTTTTTAAAATATAAATGAAGAAATTCTTAATCTGTATCATTAATTTCCAGCAAATATAAAGAGTTGTTGTCAAGAAGTGTTCATCCAAAAATTGGAAAGATTGTTTACCTTTTGAAAATCATACTAAATAGTGTACCATGTTAACAGACTGAAGAAGACAAACCAAATCAATTATCATATCAACAAATGCAGAAAATCTGTATGTAATTTTTAAAAAATTGAGATGGAACATATCAAAATTCTAAATATTTGGAGGGATATACAATGCCCATAAATTGGAAGATTCAGTTCAATGATATTAAGATATAGACTCACTGTAATATTTTATGTACATCCAATGTTATCCCAATAAATAACCCAGCTTTTTGTTTTTGTAGTTATCAATAGCTGATACCAAAATTTATATGGAAGGATAATAGAATTAGAACAATCAAAACATTTCTGAATACCACGAACTAAATTTGTGCCCTTACACTACTAAATTTCCAGGCCTATAAAAGGTATAATAATAAAGACAACTTGGTATTATTGGAAGCATAGATCTATCAGTGTAACTAAATAGGAAGCCTAGAAATAGACTTGTAGAACTCATTAATTAATTAATTAAGTCATTAGTTTTTAAGAAAATGTCAAAGGCAATTCAATGAAGAAAAATCATCTTTTAAACAAATTATATAGAAACAATTGAATTCCCAGATGCACACAGATAAATGTCAGCCTATATATTACACTTTGTGCAAAATTTATTTAGATACATTATAACAATTAATGTAAATCATACATTTCTAAAACTTCTAGAGAAAAACAAAATCTGTAAGATTCAGATTTAGAGTTTTTAAATACAATAAAACTAGCAGATATGGGGTTTCTTTTGGTGGGGATGGAAATGTTCTGAAATTGATATTGCTAATGGTTGTGCAACACTTTGAATGTACTAAACACTAGTTTCCAAGTATTTGGAATTATATTTTTAAAAATTAGTTTATGGCCATCTCCAGATCTTTGTCACTTTAACCACAATTATCTACCCCTTCTGTCAATGTACCTTGATATATTTGATGACGCACTAATGTATCTCCCCCTCTACCAAACTAATTTATCTTAGTTTATGACTAGTCTTCCTAATTAAGAGTTTTATTTGAGAATTTAGCATGATGAACTAGAAACAGTGCTAGAGACCTGACACTGGATCATGGTTAAAATATTACAGCTGCCCCTTAAAGAACTCAGTATCAATACAGTGTAATTGTGAAGACCAGAGTATTTTGAAAACAGTCAACCTAGTTTAGTAAGAAAGAGAGATACTTTCTGTCCCGTTTTCTTTTTTAAGCGTAGACTAGATTGAGAAATCTGATAAGTTCCTACTTTCAGGCCAAGTCACTCAAAGGACACCCATTCAAAGTTGACCCTTTAGAAATAAACTGATCATGCCCTTGGCTTCTAGACCTCAACAGGAAATTGGATTCTCTCCTCTGTCATTGAACTTAGTTCCCGACAAGGACTGCTAGAGTGTTCATTCTTTGTGGTTCAGATAAAGGCTCAAATTGGAAAAGGAAGAAGGAAATGTCAAACATCAAATGGAAGCCATGGACACAGGCATAATAAATTAAATTCAAGAGAAGTAATCTCAAGTTTTTAAATATGAATGTGGCTTTAAGTTTTTCTGACCATGATGACTCCTCAGATATATTGTGGGATATTGGCAATATTTTGAAATGTTTTTTGTTGCTCCCTCAGAAATCTCACATCTCACATCTAATTTCTTTTGTATATATTTAGTTTTTTTTTTCCTATAATAATATGTGGCTCCTGATGATCTAAAATATTTTTATGTATTCATTTATTCCATTCATTCATTTAGTCATCCTTTTATTTATTTGGTGTTACTGCCTTTGTTTCCTTTTACCACAGCCTATGTTTGCATATAAAATATTCTCAGTGAATTGATTTATACTGACCTGATTAAATGTTCATTGAAGTGAAAGATAGACCAATGAAGCCTTAAGTTTAGAATATTTTACTGCTTGTGATGTTTACAAATAGAATTTGAAAAGTTATGTTTATCAAATTTAATTACATACACACAGGGACTATGTATATATTAAATTTATTATTATACTTGACAGCACTAGCTACAGAACAGCTGTGGATATTACTTTCACTATATCTTCTCTATTTTAAATATCTTATCTATACTTAATAGATCTAATATTCTCTGTAGCTATTTTCTCTTATTTTTATTTGTTTTAATATATATGAGACATTTTATGCTACTTAGTATATAAAAGCACTTGCAAATACTTTCATCTTTTGAAATATGAAAGAAAACGTTTAAATTTATTTATTTTTATATACCAGATATGGTTTATTGAATCACTTTGTCAGGTTACAACTGAGAAACACATTATAAAAACCTGAACAAAATTAAACACAATTGAATGTAAAATTTCTCTACAAAACAATTTTCAGTTGTAAGACATCATCATTAATGAAAAAAATTAAAACAAATTAGTATCAGAATTAATTTCAATTCATTACTTAAAAATACTTTGTATATAGAAGTGTTCTAATTTGACTTGGGAGGGGGTCAGTTGGTTAAACTAGAGTTTGGGGTACTAACCTATCTTTAGTTACATGTAGTTCATGCTTTTCTTGCCATTCATAATCATAACTAAAAGACTTTCAGCTATGTTATCTTGTTTGGAAAGTGCCATTCTCACAACTTACAAATGTTAAATTAATAAGAGATACTCATGGCCTTTTTCTTCAAGATTCTTTATATCTTTGATATTTTGACATAGATATCAAACACTTTCCTGTATAGTACCCAATCACAGAATTCTGCCCAATAGCTTCTATGAATCTTTGGCAGGACTTGGGAGTTTAAGCAGATATTAAAGTGACATGGTAGATTTTAGGAATTGGATATTAATAGCATCTGATACTGTGTTTTTATCAGTAACTGCGAGAAACAAAACAAGCTGAAGAAGAGCCAGGTTTTTCTAGGTCAGCAGCCTGGGACTTCTCCTTGTGTCAGGAATCATTCATTTTAGTAATGCAATGTCAGCAAAATTATGATGTTCAGAACAGAACTGTCACAGATGGTATGCTTTAAAATAGAACCTGTGTTGAATATGAATCAGGTTTTATCTTATTGAGGAAAAAGTATAAGAGTAGATCTACTTGAGGCCAAGATGTGAATTCTCACTGATAAAACATGGCAAGGAGTGGTTCAGAAGACATTTTTAAAATGTTTTTCTTATTTATAACTAATATAGTAGTGATAATATGCATAAATAAGGCTTTTATTAATATAGGAAATGAAAGAAATGTAAGAATAATGCTTTTAAATGTTTGTTTTTAACAAATTTAATAAAGAATGAAAACATCATAAAGATTTATATTTTGCCACAAGAACAAAAGAAAAATGAATTAAAAACAATTACATATTTTATATTCTTTTTCCATTGTTATACCACTTCCCATTATTTTTTCTTATTCACTTAAGATCTAGAAATAACCAAGGAAAATTTCCAAAGATCCAATTCGATCCCCAAATTATAGAAGCAAAGAGATAGTGCTTATTTAAATCACTGCCTATGAAGATTGAAGTCTTAAATTTAATATACCTCACACCCAAATCAAATTAATTTTGTTCCATTTTTTTTAAAAAGCAAGACAATGTTGATCATATCTACCTCATAGTGTGTGCCTTTTTAGAAAAGGAATGTGATGTATATGAAATACTCCTAAGCATAGAGTTGGATAAGTTATGTCAAGTTCTCAAATTAACTCTTATTGTCTGTCTATTGTGATTTTGGAAAAATCATTTACACTTTTTGATTTTTATTTGTATTTCTAAAAAATGAGAAACTAATATTTTAGCTCAAATGATCATTTTGCAGTGCAAATACAATGCAGTATATAAAACTCCATTGATTAATATAATAAACTACCACATTATTATTTTATGGTATTACTACTCCCATTAGATATTTTTCCTTCTTACAGTCCAGTCAGGCTATATGTAATGACCATATTTTGAGATACAAATTCAAAGCATTATCATTGCTCATTTTAGCTAGAAACATATGGGAAAGGAAAGGATACTAAAGATATATTCATAAGAATAGAACTTTTACAGTTGCAGGAGTTGACTAAAGAGAAATAGCCAGGTGGGTGGATTACAGTATGTAAAATGGGAATGTCACAATCAGTCATACATCATATCACCAGTTAATTCAGAAGTCAGAAAATTTTGGTAGACTATTTTACTTTTATCACAACTAATTTGGAAATTGGGAAGGAGTTAGCAATATAATGAAATAAAAAATCTTGTATTCTTGCTCACTTCCATGTGCCTAGTTTATAGCACAGTACTTAGTATTTAAGAGGTATTGAATAAAAGACATTGCCTAAGTGACTAAAGGAATCAATGAGTGAATCATTGAGGGTATAAATAAATCCATAGGCCCAAATAAAAATAACTGGATATGGTATAAGAAGAAAAACCATCCTTAGCTCTTCTTTCTTCTGTCCTACATGTATTTATTTAGAAAGCCCTGATTATTCTATGCTATTTATCATGGATCCATTCATTCTTTTCCTTCTCAATTGCTATGGTCTTGATTCAGATGTAATTATTCTTCCATTTATAACTGCAGTGGTTTCATAGCTGGTTTATTTTTGGCTCCTTATTTTATTTATCCCCTCAAATGCAATCACCATACTGTTAGTAAAATGTTCTTTATATAAGGTTGATCATTATGCCTATATGTAGAATTTCCCAACAACTCCTTATGAGGAATCGCAAACACCTTAGATTTCACTGAATCATTTAAACACTTTCCCAGACTTTACCCTCAATCTCAATGGCACTATTTTCCCATGATCTTCTAGATCAAACTGCTTACAGATAAAATGTGCCAAGACTTTTCATCCCCAATTGACCTATTTATTTATCTTCCCATAGTATCTTCTTCCTCTCTCCATCTTGCCTTTATTCTTTTCCAGACTACCCGAACCCATTCCTTAAAAATCAGGTCAAATGGTACATCCATAGATAACATTTAGATAGTCCTAAACAATCCCAATTCTTTGTGAACTTCATACTTTTAAAATGCTAAATGCTAGTAACAATTTCTGAATAATACTTTTTGACTTTTCTCTAAAATACAAGAATGCATTTAGCTAAAACCTATACTAAATACTGCTCAAGCAATTGAGCCCCATTTAAACAAAACAGATTTAAAATATCAAAGAAAATCATAGGCAATTTCTAAAATTAATTAGTCCCAATTTTTCATATATAACCTTCAGAATATAAATGGAAAATGAAATATTTCTTTTAAGTTCCAAATCCTAGTTGATAACACCTGTTATGTCACTCTTCATGATACAACAGACTGTTATGATGATCTGCTACAAAACTTATATTTTTCAGTAATTCAGAAGTCTGAAGCATGCTAAAGCCATGCTCAATCATTGGTTTTATTATTTTAGCAGAAAATTGTCTTTATTTCTAGTTTCCTTCCTGTCTCTCCAAGGTATCTTGATTACAGAATGTGACAAGTTCTATATTTGAAGGTTTGTGTAGAATTCATGAGTAGTAAAAAAATTTAAATAAAATGTGCAAATTTTACAGTTACTGTTTTATTCTTGTCCATGTGTATATTTTTCATACTCATTGATGAGGCTAATAATCACAGATGTCTTAAGAAGCTATCAGTGGTGTTTTTTTCGAGAGGTCATTTATGTTTCCTCCATAATACTAACATACACAAGCCAAAGAGAATGAAGTGCAGGAAAATAATCACTAGGGTTTGATATCTCCCATCACTTAAGAAAATCATAGGTATATGATTATTTATAATCAAAGACTTAATGATTTAACTATCCAGTTTTGATCCTTACAAATAAAACTAAAAATCATACATGTTTTTACTGACTATGGCAATTTTTATTGCTGTTATTTTTAGGAATATAAAGCTAAGTAAAATTAATACCACTCTCTTACCCATTTACTCTAAATTAATTTTTTTTCATATAAATCTTTAATGCATGACAATAAAAGGATACATAATAACACCATTTTAGTGATGACCTGATGGGCACTCACCAGAAAATCTTGTTCAAAATTTATTACAATAACATGTAAATATTATAAAATGAAAAAAGTGGAGAAAAATTTTATTCAGCAAACAGGACTTGATTGCAAATAAAAATTATGTTTGTTTACATATGTGTTTGTTAATTCATGTACTGTTTAAGGAAGTTTACAAAATGACATTTAAGTTGCCTATTTTTTCATAATAAAGTTATTACTTTTAGAAAAAGAGAAATATATTTAGTCAAATTTATTTATAAAGAAATTATTCCCTAATTACATGACTTTCCTCAAAAAAAAAAAAGACATATTTCTGTTTCAGGGCTTTGTACTTGCAGTTACTTTGGTTGAAAATTCTTTCTTCCTCTTGCATTCCCATCTTTAAATGGTATAGGTGGGGATTCTCCATGCTTTCTTTCCTCATGTGCTCGTGGAGTGCAGAGAACTTTAAATTGTAGGAGAAGCAGCAACCATTTATTGTGTGGAAAATTCTGAGAGACAGAATAAACTTTTCCACTAAGATAAAGAACAAGGCAAGGATATCCCCTCTCATCACTTTTTTTCACTATTGTCCTAGAAGTCCTAACAAATGCAATTTTAAAAAGGAAATAAAAAGTATAGAGATTGGGAAGGAAGAAATAAAACTGTCTTTGTTGGCAGTTGATATGATTGTCTATGTAGAGAATCTGAAAGCTTCAACAGCAACAACAAAATAAATCCTGACTAATAAACAATTATTGCAAGATTGTAAGATGTAAAGTTAACATACAAAAATCAACTGCTTTCCTATAAAACAGCATGAACAAATGGAATGTGAAATTAAAAACACAAAACCACTTAATTTGCAACACAAAAAAGAGAGAAATACTTGGGTATAAATCTAACAAAATACAAACAGAGTCTATATGAAGAAAACTACAAATCTCTGATGAACAAAATCAAAGAAAAACTAAATAAATGGAGATATTTTCCACGTTCGTGGTTAGGAATACTCAATATCGTCAAGATATCAGTTCTTCCCAACTTGATCTATAGATTTGATGCAATCCAAATCAAAATCCTAGCAAGTTTTTTTTAGTTATCAACAGACTGATCCTAAAGTTTATATGGAGAGGGAAAAGACCCAGAAGAGCCTGCACAATATTGAAGAAGATCAAAGTTGGAGGACTCACACTATTTGGCTTCAAGCCTTACTGTATAGTTATAATGATCACAGTGTAAAGACACTGTGATACTGGTCAAAGAAAAGACAAGTAGATCAATGGAACAGAATAGAGAGCCCAGGAACAGACTCACATAAATATAGTCAACTGATGCTTGGTATAGGAGCAAAGATAATAAAATGGAGCAAAGCTGATCTCTTCAACAGTTGATGCTGGAACAACTGAACGTGCACATTGAAAAAATAATCATCTAGACACAGACCTTACATCTTTCACAAAAATTAACTCAAAATGGATTACAGATCTAAATGTAAAATGCAGACTATAAAAATGCTAGAAGAAAACATTGGAGAAAAACCTTGTGACCTTGGGTATGGTGATGGCTTTTTAGAGGTGACAGCAAAGGCACATTCAAAGAATGAAATAATTGGATTTCATTAAAGAAAAAAAAAATCTGTGCTCTCTGAATGTCAATGTCAAGAGAATGAGAAGACAAGCCATAAACTGGGAGAAAATAGTTGCAAAAAGACACAACTGTTAAAGGACTGTTATGTAAAATACACAAAGAACTCTGAAAACTCAACAATAAACAAAAATCTGCTTAAAAAATGGGCCAAAAACTTTAAGAGATACTTCTCCAAAGCAGATGCACTGATAGCAAATAAGCATATGAAAAGATGGTCCACATATGTTATCAGAAAAATGCAAATTAAAACAACAATGAGGTCTACCAGTACTACTTAGTAGAATGTCCAAATTCTGGAACCCTGAAAATACCAAATGCTAGTGAGGGTGTGGGAGCATCAAGAACTCTTATTCATTGCTGGTGGAGACACTTTGGCTGTTTCTTACAAAACTAAACATACCCAAACCACACAATCTCATAATTGTGCTCCTTGATATTTACTAGAAGAATGAAAACTTATATTCACACAACAATCTGCACATAGATGTTTATATTAGCTCTATTCATAAACGCCAAAACTTGGAAGCAACCATGATGTCCTTCAGTAGGTAAGTCGATAAACTGGTACCTCCAGACAATGGAATATTATTTTGTGCTAAAAACAAACAAACAGGAAGAGCTATCAAACAATGAAAAGACATGGAGGAACTTTAATTGAGTATTAATAAATGAAAGAAACCAATCTGAAAGGGCTACATACTGTATGATTCCAACTGCAGTCATTTGTTGGTATATGAGGGAGATTGGTTCCAGGACCCCCATCAGATACCAAAATCTGCAAATGCCCAGGTCCCTTAAAAAAAATGTTATAGTATTTGCATCTAAACTATGCACAACCCCATACTTTAAATTATCTCTAGATTACTTATAATACTTAATACAATGTAAATGCTATGTAAATAATGATGAACACAATGTAAATCCTATGTAAATAGTTGTAAGGACTATGTAAATAGCTTCCATTGTGTAGCAAATTCACGTTTTGCTTTTTGGAACTTTCTGAATTTTTTTTTCCCCCAAACATTTTCAGTCTGCAGTTGGTTAATCCGCAGATGCAGAACCCATAGATATGGAGAGCCAACTGTATGTGACATTCTGGAAAAAGCAAAACTATGGCGATAATTTAAAAAAAACTAACAGTTGCACAGGTTGAGGAGGGAAGGATAAATAGACAGGGAGAATTTTTTGGATAGTGAATATACCCTCTATAATACTATAGTGATAGTTACACGTAATTATAAATTTGTCTAATGCACACCCCCAGGCATGAATGGTAATGTAAACTGTGGACTCTGGTAGGAAGGTGGGTATAGCTCAGTGGTAGATCACATGCTTAGCATGCAGGAGCTCCTGGGTTCAGTCGCCAGTACCTCCATTAAAACAAAACAAAACAAACAAACAAACAAAAAAACTGTGGACTTGGGGCAATTATGATATGTCAATGTAGGCTCATGAAATGTAACAAATGGGCCACTGTGATGGGGGATACGGGTAATGGTTGAGGCTATCTGTACATATCGGGGCAGGGTCTATATAGGATATCTCTATACATTAATTTCAGTTTTGCTGTGAACTTAAAACTGCTCTGACAAAATAAGGTCTTTAGTAAAACAAACTTTTTTTGCAGTAAGTTTCAGTGTTCTGAATCTTCAGTTAACCTCAAACACCAATACATGCAGCTATGCCATCCACTCCTCGTGGCTCAGGCACTGCTCTATCGCTAAAGTTACACTGCCACATTCTACCCTACAGTCTTACCTATTTTGTTTTTCAAAATATGGGTATTTCTGACCTTACTATGTGAGGCTATGTAAAAAAGATACTTGAGATATGTAAAGTATTTTGAAGATGAGGTTGTGTGGAAGGGATGATACATTGACATCCATAGAATGTTTCTGTTGATTATTTTGGACTAGTAGACATTAGAGATTTTTAAAATTCAAAATTCTCTAATATAAAAATAACAACACACACAAGTAACAACTCTCTAGAATTTTAAAAAGAACTATAAACCTTTTTCATTTTTATTCATATAGGTTCATTATAAAAATGTACATCTTAGATAATTTAGTTTTCTAAATTATTCTTTTAATACTCTATATGTGAAGTATACATTTTTAGATAAAGGGTATTTTTCCTGTTTTCTAAAAAAGAAGATGTAGTTTATTTGTATGACTTTCATAGATATTCCCTAAGCTGCCCTGGAGGTGTGTGATTTCCTTCTCACTGAATTCTACATCTCCTTTCATTTTGCAATTATCTGTGATCAAAACACTGATAAAATTGAATTACTTGGGGCCTTTATTCTTTCTCAAAACTGAAGAAAAAAAATTATCTTAAGAAAGATAGCCACCTAACTGAATAGATTATTTTATTTATGGTCTCTGGTGTCTCTTCCAAGTCTTTGCTTTCTATAATGCCAGGGTCCCCTGAATCTTATTGCAACCTTTGACCTAACTGACTTTATTTTTCCTTATGGTTATTGCAACTAAAGTAACATGAACTTCATAACTTGAAGTGAACGTCAGGCATTAGTTTTTGAGTTACCAGCTATGATAGGCAAGTATAGGGGATAAAATGTGAGCCTGTGTTGTAGTAATGGACTATTAAGTAATATATAATACCTCTCTGAAGTCGGCCTTTCTTAAAACAATGTTACACAATAATTAAAAACCTTTATTTAAATACTAAAACAAACAAGTAATTAAAATGTATATATTACTACATATGTCTACTTGTTTTTTTCTTTTTACCTAAATATACCTATATAAAGATATTTACATCATTTTTGCATCAGATATATTTAAATACATACATAGAGTAAGAAACATTTTTGGAAAATGTAAATATAACACATTCTTGTACACTTAGGATGAGTGTAATTGCAAAAATGCTAATACTTATCTGGAGCGTTATGAGTTGAATTGTGCCCCCCAAAACATATCCCAGTCATCAATTCCCGTAAATATGAGCTAATTTCAAAATAGAATCTTTCCAGATGACCAAGTTAAGATGAGGTCATTAGGGTGAGTCATATCAGACATGACTAGTGTCACTAAAGGGGAAATTTGAACACAGAGACAGACACGGACAGAGAGAAGCAGATGTGAAGACACATTGAGAACACCATGGGCAAGCCAAAGAATGCCTGAGGCTTCTAGAAACTACAAGAGACATTTAGGAGAGATTCTCCCTCACAGGTCTCGCAAGGAACCAACCCTGCTGGTACCTTGATTACAGACTTCCAGCCTTCAGAACTGTGAAATAATAAATTTCTATTGTTTAAACAGTATGAGGTACTTTTATTAAGAACTAATATGTAGATATGAATTAATGTTAAATATATTTCCTATTAATGGAATTTAGACTTAGAAAGTTAGGGAAGAGAAATTATGTTCAGGAATACTACATAATACATAGTTTTATAATATAAGAACTTTTATAAAAAGTTTTATAATATATAAAACTTTACCTAATATTTCACTTCTCTGATGTGTGTATTATTATATTCTATTTGCAGATAGGAACTGAGGCTTCAAAGACTTTTAAACTCTTCAAAATAACTTATCTAATATTAAGTAGGAAAGATAATGGTGTCCTCACGTGGTGTAATTTCAAAGGCTTTCTTCTCAGCCACTAAATCATTCCTGATATCTTCCACTTCTATGATGAGCCATCATTTAACCAGTTTCTATAGAGCAAGGCACTTGAAAATACGTTTGGTGCAAATTCTAAAACAGGCTGTAAAGGAACTTTTTGACTCCTAAAATCCAATTGATCTATTTTCTAATTTCCCTCCCCATGTCAAATAGTAGCTTTGTTTAAATTTACATGATTCATTCAACACAATTATTGATATATAAATGCTGCTGAGACATTCTCTAATCAATCTTTCCTATTTAATGTAGTAAAGCTCTGAAATAACTTTGTATATGTGGTGTATTAACATGAGTTCAAATATCTCTTAAAGCAGTCATATTCTTCTGTGTTGGGTCTCTAGACCAGCCTGGGAAATCATCATCTTTTTTTTTCAATCTGTTATTTACATGTACTTTAAATACAGTGTTTCTTGACTTACCGTGTAAAGTATTAGCAGGCATTTTGGTAATTACTGCACACTTTTTAAATAGAACTAATTTGTCACATGTATGATTACATTATTTGTAAATATATTCTGTCTCACAATGCTATCTTCTTCTAAAACATGATTTAGGAATAATAAGATCAGAAATCTAATCCTGAAGAGTCAAATAGGACAGTGGACAGTAAACCTCAGCAATGGCAGGGCACAAGTAGAAACTCTTGTGTGTGGGCCAAACATGTTCTACTATTCTTCAGTGTACACTTAGTGCTGCCCTCTAGAGTCCAGGATCAGCTATATTTCACATCAAATAAAAGTGACACTTTAATATAAAATAATACATTTTCCCATTGACTCAATATATCTTTGCACTTAGGAGCTACTTGCCAATTAATAAAGTGGATTTTATGATTCACTATGTAAATGAACTTTAAAATTGGTATTATAATTATTTAAACTATTTGTTCTATTTGAATCTGAGGCATCTTGCATACAAAATTACTTTTGGAAATGCTAAATTGTTTTCCTGATGCACCAAAGAGTACTATTTAAAACTTAAAAACATTTAGAGTGCTGTAAATTGAACAATTAACTAAAAGCAGTAATATGAAAAACACATTAAAAGTATTATGATAATATTTATGTGAGATCAAGTTAAATGGATTTCTTGTAATGGAATTTAAATAGAAAGCTAAAGAAAAGAGACTGTGTTCTTGTGAAGGGTGATATTAATGCAGATAGAAATTACTTAACCTTCTTCAAAATGATTCAAAGAATTTTGGTACAGAGGAAACTAAAAAATATTTAAGGAAACTAGTAAGATTAAAGTATTAACAAAATCAACAATAAGAATGTCCATTACTGTTTGAGCCATTATCAAGTTTGAAGTTTGTTTTTTTCTGCTCAGTACAATCATTGTTTTAAATTGACTCGTGGAGCATTTTTAAATTAATATACCCTCTAGTGCTCAGGGGCCATATTTGTCTCTTCTGGATACAGCACTCAGAGAAACAGTTTTCTTAATCCTCTAATTTGAAAGTTGGATTTTATGTTGTTTTGCATCTAAGCACTCCCATTACATAATAATTACAAATCACATTCTCTCCTACATATCAAAACCATCACTCACCACTCTATCAACATTTTTTTCTTAGTACTCCCCATTCCCATCCAGGAACTTGCCCTATATGGTCCTACAACTTTTTAAGGCACCCTATATAGGCATTCTGTTATTGCTCCCTCAGCTTCCTTTTAGCAGATGTTAAATTTTACCTTCTATGCTGTACTGCAAAATACCCTCAAAATACCAACTCACATGATATTTTAAGAGACCTTGTTTTCAAGGCCTCTCCTACTCTCAAGAAAACACTTATCCCTCTAATACATGCCTTGACAATGAGGAACCAGGTATTTCCACAAAATATTGGGAAATAAGTCACCGGGTTTCAGCTTCTTTGAAAGTTAGTGTATTGTATAGAGATTGGAAGGATAATTGTTCCATTGTATATTTTGTTTCTTATAGTCAATTATGAACAAAACTATTCAACAACAACAAAATAGTCACAATGTGCACTTTAGTCATCCACCATGGTCCTGAGAGGCTGAATACAGAAACTAACAGAGGCCAGACCAGATAAAAATAGAACGCTGACCTCTGCAGCAACCAGCCCAAGCATCTAAACACGACTTCTGTAGGTGTCAGCTCAAAATCGCCAGTAGTTGGTCAATAACTGCCCGTTTCCCTAACTTTTGCCCCTACTTCCAACCTAAGACCAACTAGAGAAAGCAAAATATGCACGTTTCTCATAAAAGGAAAATCAAGAGTAGAATATAGGCATAGGCCTTATAAACCTGTTGTTTGAGCCAGCCTCCCAGACCAATGAGTTTGCAGTTCTCACTGGATCTCTGTCTATTTAGACAAACTTTACTATTGGTCATCAATAAAACCAGACAAAATTCTCCTCTCTTGATTATTATTTCTGTCCTGAGAACTTCACAGTGATCCAGAAAGAGGTCAGAATTTTCTACCTGCTAGAGGAGTGCAGCTTTTTAGGTGTACATTTAGAGATGACCACCTTCAGGTTGTGGGCCGGGAAAGTGGGGCAAGACATGAGGTACACAGTATTACATTTATGCCCACTGTTGCCAGTCTTTTGAAGTTGTGTAAATTAAATCCTATCTTCCAGGAGAAACTGCTTCTCATCTGTGCTCTCATTACAGTCTTAATTCTGTGCCTATCTTTCTAAAATGGCATAACTTCAGCAATTATGATTTGATCTTTAGTAGCCACTTGTAAGAAGATTTTAATTAAACAAAATTGTTATGTGTCCTCCAGTTGCCTGCCTGTGTCCAGCTCTCTCGCTGCCCCTTTATCTTTCTGATCTTTCTCCTGTTACATCTCTATTGATATTCTTTCCTCTTTTTTATGTGCAAACCTCCTACCTTTTCCCAATAATTCTCTTAAAACCCTAGAGAGAGTGATAGATAGATAGATAGATAGATAGATAGATAGATAGATAGATAGATAGATAGATTAGATTTATAATAGAAATTGGCTCAGGAAAGTTTTTGGTATAATTCAGTTTAAATCTGAGGGCCTAAGAACCAGAGGAGACAAAGGTATAAGTCTTGAGTTGAAAGCCCTGAGAATGGAGGGCAGTCAAAGATGCAAGTCTCAGTCCAAGCCCAAAAGTCAGAAAACTATAAGCACTGATGTCTGAGTGCAGGATAAGATGGATATCTGAGTTGAGGCAGAAGCAAATTAATTCATCTTCCTTCATTATTTTATTCTGTCTGGGCCCTTAACAAATTGGATGATGCCCACCCACATTGGTGAGGGAGATCACGTTACCCAGTCTACGGACTCAAATGCTAATCTCTTCCTCAAACACCATTACAGACACACCTAGAAATAATGTTTTATCAGCTATCTGGGCATCCTTTAGCCTAGTCAAGTTAACATGTAAAATCAACCATCACACTGCTCTATATCAGGTTGTACACATGTTGGTCAGAACCTCAGATGCTAAATCCTGAAAGGCAAAAGTTGATTGCACTAGCCTAGAAAGGGACCCACCCTGTTTTACAATAACTCTGATCATTAAAAACAAAGAAAGAAAGAAGAAAAGCTCAAAAAGTTGAACAAATTCCCCTTAAAATAATACCCAAAACATTTTGAATAAAATTGATTGCATCATAGTATAACCATGCAAACAGAGTAAAAAAATCAGACTGTAGGAGATTTTCAGGAATAGACTAGAATTCTTCCGACAACATTTGGAAGTTAAAGAGATGCTGATGTGTCAGGAACACTTTCACCTAATTTTGTCAATGGAGTTAAAGCTGAAATTAGAGACCTAATTGGAAAACAGAAATTAAAACGGGAAATAGTTCATTTACTTGAACTAAATCACCTGGCATTTAGAATGTTTTAAAAGGGTATTGGAATAAAAATTAAGCAGAACTTAAACTTTTGGCTCTGCAGATTAAACAACTAAGGTGGCCCACTGCCGAGCCAACCTATTGTCAAGGACCTTATAGGTATTATAAACAGAAGGGGCACTGGAAAAAAGACCGTTTAATCTTATGAATAAAAACAAAGGCACAAAGAAAAGTCCTTCAGTTCAGATCAATGAGGGGGCTCTAAGGAAGGAAAAAAGTACCCAATATTCTGCTTTACCCTTAAACACCCAAGGTGAATTCATTGCAAATGTAGAAAGTACTATGTGCTGAATTATGCCCCCAAAATCTGTATGTTGAAGCCCTAACACCTGATATTCATAAAACAACGTTTAGTCCATGATTTTGAAAAGAAAATATGGGGAAGATCTGACCGTACCCTTTACTCAGATATACTCTGGCACTCTGAAGACAGCTGCTTGGTGGCACCAGATGATTTCAAAGGAGTATTAGCTAAATATCTCCACTGAGCAACTCATCATGGTATGGACAACTGGTTATTGCTTTAAATCCACATTAGTGGGTAAACTGAAAAAACAGCTGAGGTTTTTTTGGGATCATATGTCATTTATCAACAATGTAATCCCAGGAAAACTGTAATGATGGAACATAGCCAGGACTCGAAACATCATGGCTCCTTGGACATCTTCAGTTGAATTCCATATAGCTTACACCCTCCCCGAGTTTGGAATATATTTTAACTATTATGTGTCTATTTTCAAAATGGTCTGGAGCAGTTCTGGTATTGAAAGTGAAATTCTTAAACACATGGGTCTTCCTATTACCAGTTCTTAGGGAGATAACTGATGTGTCCCTGAGGGAGTAGACCAGAATGCCTTAAAAATGCTAGTGGGGGTACCCTTGATAAAGGGAACTCAATGGTTCTGAAAGTTTTCATAAATTTAGTTTAAGAATGTCATTGGTCCTTTCAGCTTTTCTGGAAGATTGGCGGTGTTAAGACAGTGTAATAAGAGGTAACACCTTACAGAGTTCTTTTATAAGGGATCTCATAAAGTATGTGTCTTGATCACATGATAAAAAAATCGGTATGCCCCAGCTAAGATACACAAAATGAAACCACTTCTTAGCTACTGTAAAGGTTGTAGCTTAAATTCAACAGCCTTTGTTGGGCAATAGGCCAAATACTTGACACTTGGAAAAGATAAATAGCAACCTGAATATGTAACCTAGTTAATGCCTGGCCATGGTTCAGATCTCATGCTGTGAACAACACTTTTTTTCCTGGATCTCCATGTACCCCTACTGGTTAAATATTTCCTTTGTGTTCAGGACACCTGGTCCTATTTGCCTTAGACTAATACCTCATGCACTTTATGAATAGTATTCTGAGACTTGTTTGCATACAGCAATTCTAATAATGTAAATAAAAAAGCATGGAAATTCTGTCTCAGTAATGAATCCAAAATGAGACTACTCTTGATTATTCAGGAAAACTACCTGAATTACTGAGTCATTGTTTATGTGAAAAAAAATCAGAATATTGTTCCCATAAGTGGTAATCATACAAATTATACAGAAAAGACTCCAAGAAACTTATCACTACCTCTGATAGAAGTTAGTGATACCACCTCTGCCCTAGATGGAATACAGATCAGTCTCAATTCATCAGCACAAATAGTGAAGGAAAATCGCAATGCTCTAGATTTCTGTTGGCTAGTCATGTTGACATCTATGCCATTACTACTGCTTTTCTATGATTAGATTAATGAAAGAGGCAAGGTGAAACAGGCTTTACATCAACTTAAAGTAAAAGCTATTTGGATCTTTAAGGTTTATCCATATGGCTGATGGAATTTGTTTGTTTGGCATAGGTTGCACAGTTGGGACAGGCTGGTTTCTGAAGCATTTTACAGTGACTATTAATTGTTCTTTTAATCATAATGTTGGCCTATTGCAGTCTATCCAGAATTTTGTATGTTTTTGTGCAGCTGTTCCCTGGTTAGATGATTGCCATTGTGATACGACAACAATAAGATCAAGAAGATCTTGTAACACAGTTGACTATGGAGATGATTGAACAATCCCTGAGCAGTAATGATCTGAATCTCTAGGCTCCACTGAATGGTTAGCCTCTCACAATTGAGAGAATGAACAAAAGAGGGAACCTGAGAGACTAAGTATACAAGTATACAATGGCCAGGTCATATATAAACATAGAATTCTGACCTACAACCTCTGTAGTAAATAGCCTGGAAGCTAAACCACTACCATTGCAGCAGTGAGCCAAAAAGGGCCATGGCTTGGTCAGTAACTTCCAGCTTCCCTTAGTTACTGACCAACCAGTAAGACCAATCAGAGAAAGACCAACCAGAGAAAGCCAAACATGCTCCCCAACCAATCACACAGAATGTTCTACCTATTTAGCCTGCCCCGGAATTTCCCATGCCATCAGCCTCCAATCAGAATGCATCTGAATTCATTTTCCTCTGTAAAGCTTTCAAACTCCCCTGTGTACTCTTTTTTTTTTTTAATTGAAGTATATATGATTTATAATATTAATTTCAGGTATAAAACATGGTGATTTAGTATTTTTATAGTTACATCCCACTTAAAGTTATTATAAAATATTGGCTATATTCCCTGTGCTGTACACTATATCCTTGTAGTTTATTTTATAAATAGTTTGTACCTCTTAATCACCTATCCCTGTTATGCCCCTCCCTCTTCTCTCTCCCCTGATAATCACTAGTTTGTTCTCTATATCTATGAATCTGTTTCTGCTTTGTTATATTTGTTCGTTTGTTTTTAGATTCTACATGTAAGTTATAACAGACTATTTGTCTTTCTCCGTCTGCTTATTTCACTAAGAGTAATACTCTCTAGGTTCATCCATGATGTTATTCCATTCTGTGTGTATGTGTATGTGTATATGTGTGTGATTTATATATATATAAAATAAATAAATAAATATATTCACGTACATACATGATATCTTCTTTATTCATTCATCTGTTGATGGACATTTAGGTTGCTTTCATATCTTAGCTATTGTAAATAATGCTGCTATGAACCTTGATGTGTGTATCTTTTTGAATTAGCGTTTTCATTTTCTTCAGGTGAATACCCAGCAGTGGAGTTACTGGATCATATGATAGTTCTAATTCTAGTTTTTTAAGGAACTTCCATAAAATTTTCCATAGTGACTGCACCAATTTACATTCTCACCAACAGTGTATTAGGGTTCCCTTTTCTCTACATCTTTGCCAACATTTATTATTTGAACACTTTTTGATGATAGCCATTCTGACAGGTTTTACGTGATAGCTCATTGTGGTTTTGACTCACATTTCTCTGATAATTAACAGTGTTGGGCATCTTTTCATGCATGTGCCTGTTGTCCATCTGTATATCTTCTTTGGAAAAATGTCTGTTTAGGTCTTCTGCCCATTTTTAAATTGAGTACAAAATACACTACTTGGATTCTTAGAATAAAAGTTTCTTATCAAAATCTGTACAGATCTTCAAGGAAGTCTAAAGTGATGTTAGAGAAAATGTGAGGCATAGGGAAATATATCCACTCATTTGGAATTTTATGTACATTTTTATAGTTTTAACGAATAACATGCTGCTTTGGAAGTTGAAAGTTAACTTGATCTAAGTCCTTGAGTCTTCACCCCTGGAGTAATCTTTGCCAATTTCCAGTCCTAGATCAGTTCTTGTCAGTCTTGAATCCTTTGTGGCCTGAAAAACTCTAATGATGAGGTCTGCCTGGCAAGCTTAAAATTGCACCAGTGTCCCCCTTACTCAATGATTTCTGACTCTCATTGCGAAGCTCCTTCTCTTGTAGCATGCTGCTCTAGGGAGATTTTGATTTGGCAAAGTGGAACAAATTCATGTATGTGATTTAAACCGACATCAAGCGAGTAGAAGAATAAAAACCACATGTAATTGCATTATTTGCATAAATCAACTTCATAGGATTTTAAAATTCAATTCAGTAGAACTTCTATTGTGTCTTATGTGTTGAGAGTTATGTAATATTTATCAGGTATAACTTTTATGTATCATGAAGCCCTTTCTAAAATGAAAAAAATAATAAAATAAAAATTTCCACATCCTTGAATAACACTTTATTTACCCTTAGGAAACCAAATATCTGTGTGTTTAGTGAACTTAATCCACTGTGTGTTATTTACCAGTTCTTTTCATTTATATCTGAAGTATATTTTAAACTTCATAATAAGTTACTAGGCCAGAGAATTTTTAAACCTTGCTTTTTTGATATAGAAATAAATAGGCATTCTGTTTGTAAATATGAAATTCAATGTAATCGAACCTTATTACCTCTATACATATTTTCATAATGAGTAAAACATTTAAATTATTTGCAAACCATTTGAGATTCAAGATTATAGTACATTTTAATATAACTAAATCATTTTAAGTTGAAATTTTGTAGAGATAGCAATTTCTTAATATATTAATGATTATTTAATGTGTATTTCCTCAAATTGGTTATTGTATTTTTTTTACTCTTTATGTTATGGGTTATAGCTAAGTCTCTTGGGATTCAACTGACGAAATCATCTCCATTTTTTGTTTACTTTAAATGCTACATGAAGAAAGAGAAATGAGAAAATTCTATTTCTGTATACACTAATATTAGTTCTTCATCAAATTAATTTTCTTATGCCAGGACATTAGATCCAAAAGCTAAGTAGGGAGCAAGAGTATAAATACCAATTTATCAGGCTAATGTTATCATTAATGTTATTCTGATAGCTGACTATACAATTTTCAGTTCCATTCTCCTTAAATCCTGTTCTTTAATTGCAATGTACATCCAATTCAAAAATAAATCTATTTAATATTCAGAATAGCTATTTTGAATAGACTATTCAATTCTACGTCTTAATCAATACTGGGATGAATCTTAAAGTGCCTCTCACTGAAAGTACTTCTACTTCATCAGAATTCAAAGTTTTATCCTGATCCAAACATGGTGGCATTTTAAGAAAATTTCCGTATCTACTTCTAGCCAAAGAGAGTGTAACCCCCCAGATTAAAATGTTTTTAATTGTCTTAAAAAATATGTATTAATCAGGAGTCTTGGCAGGAAATATTCAAAGCATAATTAAATATAGTTTAATAAAGAGACAATTATAGACGTGGGAGAAGTTCTCTTTCCTAAATTTTGATCCCTGTCTGAGCCTACCACTGTTAAACCCAACCAGCAGCCAGAGGTAAGGGAGTCTGATGATGCAGTTTGTGGTGGTCAGTAACTTAGATAGGAAAGCAGTGCAGACAAGGACAGAGGGTGGGTCTGGTGGGTAAATGGAAAATAACTAGTTCAACATTTAAAAATAATTTTGTAATTACAATTATAATATTAAATGGGCCAGTAGAGAATACTCGAGAATGATAAAACACACAATATGGAAAGTTCTTTCCTTAAATATATTTGTTAAGTGGAGACTATGCAAAGATACATACTACATACACAGTTGTTCTAAAATTATGTTTGTATGTATGCACACAGAGCAAATTCTAGATTCATTTTTCAAAGGAATTGAACAAAAAAGAACACTGAAGAAAACTAGTTGCTGTTTGGCTTATAATGCCATCAGCGGCTTACCAATTTTCTGGTTACATATAGTAATAAAAAACATTTCCTGAATGAATTAGAATTCTTGTGACCAATCTGGGCCAATCAGAGAACTTCTCCTTTCGGGACAGTGATGAGTCCAAAAGACTGTGACTCATAGATTTCTCTGGAGATTCCTCACATTAATATGAGAAATGCATAGTCTTTTTTCTTTAGTCATAATATTGTATAGATATGTTCATAAATTGTCTATAGCCATCATTGCAGATTTGTGAGTAAGAAATAATACAACAAGTACTTGGAGAGAAGCTAAGATAAAAGAGGGAGTCCCAGAAATATTGATCTAATGTTTTAAGTCATTCTCACCCAAACCGCTTCTTTCTTCTAGTCATTCAATGACTAAATTTCTATTGTTTGCTTAATCACAATGAGTCATTGTCACATGTTATTAAAGAAACCTGGCTAATCCAGAAAGTGCCATCTGGTACATAAATGTGGCTGCTACACAAATGTAGACAGTGCCTGAACTTAGTTGGGTCAGGATAGTTACTATGACTTTATGTTTCCTTCATTCTCGTTAGCTGGTAATCCACATAGCTGGCTGAATAATTCTCTTTTGTAGTTCTGGGGCTCAAATCATGTAGCCACCGATGCCGTAAGGTTAAGAAACTTCCTAGAATAAATTCAATATTTTAGAGTGTTTTAGCTGCTTGTTTTGATGAATTGCTACATAAAGTTTTAAATTCAGACAAGGGTACACTCTCTTGCAAAAATATGAACACACACACATGCGCCAAGATATGATGGAAAATCTAAGCCACAGCTCAAGTGGATTTAAACATCAATATGTAAATGTTATAGCAAAGCACCCCAAAATTTTAGATGCTTCTGTAAATAATAATTCCAGCCCATTTTGTTCCTTTAAGTCGTTAATTAACTGATGAATGTCTTTTAATAAAGCTTTAGTGGTGTGGATAAGAAAGTATGGAAGGACCAGTTCAAATATGTTGAATAAGAATATTACTCCCTCATATGAGACTTCTTGGTTTGAAATACAGTTCTAACAAGAGGGCAAGATCCCAGGTAGAATCAATCCACGTGAGGGAATAAACAGTTTTGTTCTGTATTTATTGGCCTTAGGTTCAGTCCTAACAACGAGATGTCTAGTTTAGGCTTTCAGATCAAATGAAAAAAAAATGTGGATTAATCAGAGAAACCCATTTGTGGCCTGAAAGAAAAACTAAAGCAAGAGAATGAAAATCTTCAAAGCACATGTTATGAAAATGATAAATCAGTGTAAGAATACTTATTTGTGTGTAGTACAAAATACTTATAGCTATTGGTAATAAACTTACAACATAAAAAGGGCTAATTTATGACAACAAAAGGTAAAAGGGGAAGAGGAAAAGGATGGAACTTGTGTAGGCAAATGAAGATAATATGCTTTCAGCAGAAAAAAAAGAATATTTTATCAATGAGATGTTTTATGCACATCTCATTGTAATCACGAAAGTCTAGAGCAGTGACATGAAGTATAGAAAGAGGAATCTGAGAAAAACATCGTAGAAAACCACCAAACTAAAATGGCTGACAGAAACACTAGGAATAAAAAAAATTGGAGATATAGAGCAACCAGAAAACAAAGACAGAATAGCAGTGCTAAGTGCTTATAATCACCCTAACTGTAAATGGAGTGAATTCACCAATCAAAAGATGCAGAGTGGCTGGCTGGATTTAAAAGCAAGAACCAACTATAGTGTGTTTCCAGGAGACTCAGCTGTAAAGAAAGGATTATGCTTCAAGTGAAGGGATATAAGATGATACTCTAAGCAAATGGCTGCCAAAAGAAATCGGGTGTAACTGTATTAATATCATTCAAAATAGAGGTCAAACCAAAAAATGTAACAACAGACAAGGTCAGACATTATTCAATGACAAAGGAGACAATCCATCAAGAAGACATAACATTTATCAATATATATGCACTTTACAAAGGAGCACCAAAATATGTAAGACTATTATTACAGGACTAATGGGAAAAAATTGACAGCAACGCAATAATAGTAGGGAAATTTAATACCCCACTTACAACAATTGATGGATCATCCAGACAGAAAGTCAACTAGGAAATATCAGCCATAAATGAAACATTAGTCTGGATAAACTTTATAGACGCATACAGAGCATTCCATCTCAAAGTAGCAGAATATACCTTCTGCTTAAGTGTGCATGGAACATTGAAAGGTTAGACTGTATGTTGGGGCAGAGTGAACTTTATGTTACCTAGAATAGCCTGTCCTGTGGTTTATCAAACATACATTGTACATCTGCTTTAACCACTAAAGAAAAAGGTGTATTGTCCAGAAGTAAAGAATATCCATTTTGAAGGTAGAGACAAGTGCCTCCTTCCTGGGATGTCAGTGCTATTTAGTACTGCTTGAATGGTGAAACTCCCCAGGTAACAAGGCTACACTAACCTGCTGTGTGCATGCTAATCTGTCTTTTTGAAACTTTAGAGGAATATACTCCTATTACGATTGATGTTCTTTGTTGTGACAAGATATAAAACTGCTGAAAACCATGTTTCTCCAGAACAGTTTTTCAGAGATATCTGAGAGGCTGTCTCTTTGGCTGTAGACTTCAGATTGGCTCAAAAAACAAAACAAAAACAAAACAAAACAAAACAAAACAAAACAAAACGAAAGAAAGCCTCTTTCTATTCTTATCATTGGTTTTTTTATTTATTATTTCCATTGACAAAACAAAGTACAAAATTTTTCTCATAAATTCAAGCACAACTATCCTCAACAAAATATTAGATACCAAATTTAACAAAGTGTTAAAAGAATTATACATGATAACAAATTGTGGATTATTACACTGATACTACACTGATGCACAACCATACAAAGATACTGTAAAAAAAAACAAAAAAAAATACTTCAGACCAATAGTTTTCATGAACATAGATGCAATTGTAGAGCAAAATCTCTGTAGATCATATTAAAAATTTATCAAAAGGATAATACATTATGACCCTATGAGGTTTATCACAGTAATTCAACATCAGTTTATTTGAAAATCAATCAACATAATTCACCATAAAATACAGTATGTATGTTAGTTCAGTTAAATATATCGAAATTGAAAAGAAGTAAATCTATCTTTTTTTTTTGCAGATAACATAATTAATTATATAGAAATCCTATAGAATTATAAAAATCCTACTAGATTTTAAAAATGAGTTTAGTAGTGTCGTGAAATATAAGATCAATATGTTTTTATTTCTGTATACTAGCAACAATTAGAAATAAAATCATAAACTATATCACTTTCAATAACCTCAAAATTATTAAATGCTTGCATATAAATATAACAAAAGTTGTATAAATTATATACAAAATAATTTTAATTTTGAGACCCTTTACATAGTATAGGAATATTTTCTTCCCTTAGTATTTTTCCTATGCATCAATAAACCTTTAACTGAATAGAAAATTAAAATAAGATAAACTGTTATTAATCTGTCTCTAAATCATGTTTCTAAATTTATATCCATGCACTAAAAACAAAAAAATATTTTGTATATATTTCTGTATTTTTAAATTTTATGTTGTAATTTGACTTGAACATTATATATGTTTTATAGTTTCTAATTTCTATAATTTTGCTTTTATGAAAAATCTTTTAGTTTACATTTAATTCTATAACATTAATTTCTACCGATGTTCAGCTATTTAGTTAATTATTTAGTCAATACTATTTGATTTTTAAACATATGAATTGAATTTAATGATGATATTGTTACTTTTCAATTTAAATGGAAAACTGTTGGCAGAGAAATAATTAAGAACCAGTATCATAAATGTACATCTCTATTTTATCATGAAGATAACCACTTAAATAAAGAAGAGATTATAAAACAAATATGAAGGATGTTAAATAAACTCAGTTTGAGAAAGAGCAAAATACTATGTTTAAAATTAAACTGTTGTGTTTTGCAAAGGTTAAATGAGCCATTTCTAAATGGTTCTTACAAGTCATACAGGAAGAGTTCTAAAGCTAATTTAGGAGTGCTTTAAACAGAAAGTGAAAATTAATTTACTTGGTGCTGCATGGTGAAGGAAAGTGAAGAGAGGGCCTAAAAATTTGTCTATTAGTGATAAGCTAGTAGGTTAATTTCTCATTCAACTTCAGAGTTGTCTCATTAATATCTTAATTAAATACATAATGGAATTTGATAAGGCATGATCACGTTTTACATCAAGATGTTTTACTCTGCACAATTTGAATAACTGAGGAAGAAACATTCATTTGAAATATGATCTAATAAGAATATTAAACCATTTGGAATTTCTTATTCAATCCTGGCCACCTGATCAGCAATATTTATTCTTTTCATTGCTGCTGCCACTTGATTATTTGAGACATCATAATCTCTGACTTACAACAATACTAACCTTAGAGGATCTCAATGAATATATTTTCCTGGAGGAACAGAAAAAAGGTTTTCAGTCGATTTGTGTCCTACATTACTTAGTACCTGAATAAGTGTGTTAAAGTTCATCACTTATTGTACATGATTATCCAGTGGCTAGTGAAAGCACTGACCTTAGAAGGAAAAACTCTTAGCTTAAGCTTTATCCTTTTTATAGTTTCCATTCCCTGGCCCAGTCTTATAGTATTCTATGGTCTCCCAGGACTTTATGAGATCTTTTGAAGTTTAAGCCATGGTGCATGTATTGATATAGAAAGAACAATGAATTTGAAGTAGTATTTTTCTGGTTTACCAGTGTAACCTGAGCTATTTGGAGAATATGAATAAAAATCAAGTAGCAAATAAATAGTGTTGCCAAAATGTTAGGAGAAATGCATCTCCTGCCAGTGCTCTTGAGATTTAGAAGGCAGATGAGAGGCATAGATCTCTCTTCTGGAACAGTTATACAGGTATGCAGGGTACAGCAGGACTGCAGAACAGCTTTGACTATAAACTTCACAGAGAATTCTTGCAGTTTTCTAGCTGTTGGGTGAAGCAGTGGTTTCCTGTTATTTTGGTAGCTAGACTCAGCCACAAGTGTAATCAAAATCCCCTGGCTTTTACTCTTCTAGTTTGTTCAGTGTTGCTAGTAGTGTTAAAAGAATTTATTGAATTATGGAAGCTTTAAGGAATTGAGTATCAGGCTTCTTTCTGCACATTGTTTCAATTGTTTCATTAGAAATACAGGAGGATTAAGAAAACTATTGTGTTCAGTATCACTATGTTTTATGTAGGCCTTGAGATAGTGATCCTATAGTTACCTCTTCATCTAACTTGGTACAGGAAAATAATACAATAAGGAAGACAGCCCAACACAGAAGCATGGCTCCAGCAGATGATGTTAAAAAGGACCAGAGCAGTTATTACACAGATCTATACATCCTAAAACAAGAAATTCCCCACATACACCGAAACCGCATACATTCCTACTTTGTGACTGTTTTCCTATTTAAATATGACCCATTTTTTTTCCATTATAGATTGATTTGATCTGTAAGATAATATTCCCAGTGAATACAAAAAGGGAGTATGATCAAGTGATACACAATTATATTTATTCAGTGCCTGAAAATCACATCTATTGAAAGCTGATGGCTCTGATTATTGATTAGAATATCTTACACCTATTTCCCTAGAATCTCAAAAACATAATAATGAGTCCATGTGAGTGAGCCAATAAATTCTTTCATGATTACTTCTCTTTTGGGTTTCACATTTTAATAACCTTTAATTGGAATGGAAGATCATATAATCATTGTAAAGCTGCCAGTCTCATATAGACTTTTTAGTCACCTTTTTAGAGGACTATATCAACTTGATTGATATTTGAAACTAAAGGCCAAATTGGTTGGTATAACAGATCTATAGTTCAGAAGATACTAAAATCAGACAGGTTTGGATATGCCAGACAGACTGAAGGGGCAGGTCACTGAATATGATTTACATCAGAGCTGAGAAGTTTACGGAGATTCAGGTATACTGTGTATGACCTAGTGAAAAAGCTTTGACAGAGGGGGAAAGAAGATACTGAGTTCAGTATGGTGTTTGTTATCCAGACTGTAACTTGTTCCACTCCACTGGACCTTAGCTTCCTATGAGGCTCTTGTGACATGTATTTGTGGAAGGAGAAAGTTGAAATAAATAGACCAACCATGAAGAGACAGACATAAAGCAGGAATAGGAGGTTGATCTATGACTAAATAGGATATCAACTGTGAAATCAAGCAGGAAAAAATATTTCAAATCAGGATGATTTATGATTTTTAAATCAGTATGAATATAGCATTTAAAAATCTTTGTAACTGTTTCAACTTTCTGAGTATTTATTCTTAATTATAGGTTGATGTTTGTTACTAATGTTTCCTAAATTTTGAATAATCTCCTTTATATATTTTTAGTATAGAAACTACTGAAATTCTACAGATTGGGGCATGAAAGTAAAAAAAGAAAGAACAGAAAGTTAAAAGAAGTGTTTCATAAATAACGTGTAGAGAGGCACATATCACCTTTTTTTAAAAATAACCAAAGGGAAAGAATAATCCTCAATTTGAGTAATTAATTAATTAACTAATATAAAAAATAGATTTGATGTCTTGGAAACTCAGAAGCCACTGATTAAGCAGATGAAATTCTTACTGGATAAGGTTGCCCTTAGCTCATGCCTTCCAGAGCAGCAATGACTGACAGGAGAAGCTATGCTCATGAGCACATGTAAGATGCCCCAGAAATATTTAGAAGGATTATTTTGAGAGACTGCAGTTCTTAATCTGAGGTTATAAGAAAGAGGCTGTGACATCCTGGTTAATCGTATTATGAAACCCTATCTGTAAACACAGGTAGGGAGGCTTGAGAAAACTAGATTGTACTTAATCATTGTGGAAAAGAAAAAGTTCCTCTCTTGCTTCTCTATAGAGAATCTCATATTAAAAAAAAAAAAAAGCCTTGATTCTTAAAAAAAAAAGTGTTCATGATTACTTACATCTACAAGCTGCTGGGGCAGATAATGGCTGGCCCATTTAATCCTTCATTAGTTTTCACCATCCTAATTTAACTATTCCTAAACATATTGTTGGGCATATTGCAAGGCATTTAGAAACCTGCTTTCGAAACAGTGTTAGCAAAGTTTTACATGTATTTATACCTCATTAATAAACAGCATTTCTCCTTACAGGTTGTTACCCAGAATTTAACGAGAAACCAGCAATTAATGGAATGGCCAACTGTAATGCAAAATAGCTGAACCTGAATCTTTTACAAAGGTAAGGATAGATTATGATTAATTTACCTGCTTTTATTCTTTTTTACCTCACTGCTGTACTTACTGTTTGTCAGAGTCTTGCTGTTCTTCTGATTTTAGAGATGTGGGGCCTTGGTTTGTTTTTTGGAAACCCTGGAGTACTACTCAGCATGCTCCTGAGGCCTCAAACTCTTATCACCACAAGCAAAACTGTCAGTTCTGAAACACTGCTGAGAAGGAGATTCTCAGGCAAAAAAAAAAATGCAAAACAAGCATTTAGCAGGGTAGAGGAGCAGGTACTGCAGGAACACTTATTAATGAAGGATTAAACATATAAAAATAATGCTCTGAGTCCCTAAACTGTATTTACTACTCAAAAATATAGAATTTAAAGTAATCATGTTGGTATAGTTTGAGAAATTATGGAAGAGTGTTTTTGGTTTTAGCTCAGCTAATAAATATTCTTACTTTGTTCGTATTCCCTTAATCATATAAAATTAATACAAGCAAGTAGAATGTACATATTTTTATTGCTTATATGTAATTTGCATATATGGGCATCGTGATATTTTTAAACTCTAAAGTGAAACTTTATTGATTTAGACTGAAAATAAATATGACAATGATGGAGGTAATTCTATAAAATAACTTTAGAAATCTAAAATAGACTCTAACATTATTTATTGTTTGAAGCTTTCATTTTACCTATTTTTAATAGCAGCACAAAAGTAGAAGTTATCACTAAGGATTTGATAACTTACATGTATTAGAGTCTCTGATGTTGAGCAGTCTGTGCTTATTTTTGTACATGAACTTATTTTTTTCTGATAGCTTTAGTTATTAGCTAATAAGGTGGGAAAACAGAAATCCAAAAATCAGAATTGAGTTTTTTGCCATCCCTTTGACTTTCTGTGGCAGTGTTGCTGTTGAATAAGTAAGAGGATGGAGAAAGCCCAAAGGTAGAAAAGATTTGAGAAGAAAAGACACCACTGTAGGGCAAAATCCAAATCTTTCCTTTTCCTTTAACTGTATTTGATACTTTCCCACCAAATATGCCAACGTGTGTGTATTTCTACTCTAGGCACTGACCTACTACTAAAATTGTAGTTGTCCATCCTTCAAATTGTGGTAGACAGAGGGTTTAGCAAGGAACTCTTACTGGTGGGAGATCTGTCTACATCAGTTTCATCTGCTTCTCATCCCATCCTAGCATTGCTGTGTTGAAACCCTAGAAAATCTTACATTCCCGGACTGGTGTTGCTGTTTGTCCTTCTTAAGTATGTTAGTAGGGAGACAAAAACTCTCCCATAAACTATTCTCCCACTGAGGAATCCAACTCTTCTTCACTCTGAACTGAAATATCCTCCTACTTTAACAGCCATCCTTTTATTTCCCATGGTTTATTTTTATTTTTAAATTTGGTTTGAAGGTCCACATACTTTCCTCTCCTGTCCTATCAACTGATTTTAAATGACTTGAGGGATGGAAGTAAGAATCCTTTGCTATTTGTTTACCTTCTTACTGTTTTATCCTTTATGTTTAAGGAATATATATTGAAATGCTGTTTTGAACATTAAAAAAATTAATTTTATATTATGATTATTTTACTTTATCATTAAATATTATTTGATAACAACATTTTTATGGCATACAATATTTTATCTCTTCTTGTTTGACTGAGCTTTAGAAATCTTTTCAAATCTCATGTAAATAACAATGAAGGGAACAGCTTTGCAAAAAAAAAAAACACATTACTTTGAGTCTCTTATTACTTGAATCTACATGTCATTTTTCAATGATGTATCTTCCTAGACAAAGATTGAAATTGAAATTAGAAATCTGGTTTGCTTTAAGAGTGCAGATATGCAGATTCATGAGCCAAATCCAGGTATGTCCCCAGAATTTTAAACCTGAATTATTTCAGCTCCTCCAGGAAATTTGCTGTGACTTACTATCATACTTGGATGGATTCCCTGGCCCACACTACAATGATGATATAAAACTTTTCTTATTGCTGAATATTATCTCAAGTATGTAACAATCTGGAGGGAAATAATTTTCTCAACAGTCTCTTCTCTCCTGAGTATAGAGATCATGTTTCATTCGAATAGGTTTCATCAGATACTGGAACATCATAAGCATATACTTCATATTTGTAGAATTATTGAAACTGGTTTCTGTATCTGACACATTATGGAAATCTAAGTGGTTTGTTTAACCTTGGTAGTGCCAGTTTTATTACATGTAATACTATTAAACTTTCTTCTAAATGTGTTACATTAGTCAGTGTCTGAACAGAATTATAAAGGTACATTTTTTTCTGGATTTATAAAGGTAATTTAATAAAGATATTATTTAAAGAAATGTGGAAAGGGTTACAAGGCCAAACATACTGAATAAATTGAAGACTAGCTTTAGCCAGAAGCCTTTCATTCCTAGGCCTAAAGAATTGTAGGGATAGTAGGAAAACGGTGTGCCTGGATGCATGGGTAGCTGGAACCATTGTGGAATTGGGAACACAGCAAAGTGAAGAAACATGCCAGTACCTTTTCCTTCCTGTCCTCCAGTCTTTTCTGCTGGTGCTTTTTGTTCAATCAGAAGCCAGAGGGTAATGGCTCCTAGTGATATTGTCTATAAAGAGCAACTTCTGGGGCACAGAATAATGAAGAGAAGGCAAAAATTGACTGTGAATTAGGGAAAAAAAATCATAATTGTTATGAAAGAGATAATGTTAGTTTTGAAGAATTGCATTGTCATAAAAAATCTGATGTAAAATGTTATGTGCGTTATGGTAGGTATACATATATATGTATATTAAGAAGAGATTGAAAGCAAATGCTAATAAACCAGGAGGCTTGCAACACAACAGTTTTTCACATTTAAAAAACATTTCTTTTAGAATGATTTGAATTTATGTCTATTATCATCATTATTATTATTATTAGGATGACAATGATAGTAACATCTCCTTAATTTTAATCAATACCTTAAGTTTTATGTATATGATTATTAATTATGCTATATTTTTATTTTGACCTATTGTTTACAGAAATAGTACAAAGTAATAATTTTTACTTTGTTGCAAATTAGCTTTCTCACATATTTTAATTTTTATTTAGTTTATCCCCTAAGTTTACATGGCAAGGATTGTATGACAAATGATCACGAGTCACCTTAAACGTTTTAGGTTTTTTAAATTCACAGAGTAAAAATCAACTGAGTTTAAATGACTTGTGTATACTTCAACAGAAAACAGCAAGGAAATTATTTTTTACTATTGGATTATGTGAACACAACTAGCTTTATGCTTGCATCCAGTAATTCAAGGGAAGGTAGCAGTGCTTTATCTCTTAACTTTTTTGTAGATCTGTTTGCCTTTGGCTTTATTCTCTAAGAGGTTATCAGCACCTGGGAAGAATGACAACTGTTTGCAACCCAAGAAACATTTCAAGGACTTAATGAATCAGTGGCTTAAAATAGCTTATCTTTCTCAGTGACTACATGAAACACATTGATGTTTACTCATTGAACCTACTTGGTTAATATGCCCAAACTGGAATCCGATACTGTGACCAAGAGGATCAGATATCTTCTTGATTGACATTACCTAATGATCTGGACAAGGCATATCCTTGTGATTTATAGCCATAAGTCTGTGGTTTATACCTTATTCTTGTGGCCTGGAAGGGCAGGCCACTATGAGTTTCAGCTATAGGGAGAGAGGGGGTGGCAGTATTGAAAATACATGAGTTCTGCCTAAGAAGACAGGAGTATTGATATCAAAGACAGCATATGAGAAAGTTTTAAGAGCAGATGAAAACCGTTAGTACCATAACTCAAAATGGTCAGTGTCAGAGGATTCAGTGGCAGGGGATTAAGGGGAATTCAGGAAACAGAGAATAAAATATCTTATGTTATATACAATAATAATTGCATATTGTTGGAATGCACTTTAAATCTACCAAAGCCTAGCTCACTCTTCCTTCTGATATTTTCCTTCATATAGGAGGTTTACTTGACCTCCAAGTAAATTTAAAAAATGAAGTGTGTGCATATGCATGCGTGTATGTGTGTGTGTGTGTGTGTATGGGTATGTATTTACAAACTAAGATGAATCAATATGGTATGCATATAGGCAAACACATATTGATAGATTATGGCTTTTTTTTTTTAAACCTCAACAGCACAGTATATCTAGCACAGAGAAGATACTCAATGATTTTTCAATGAAGCATACTTGAATTAATCAATAAAATGAATGTTTCATACATGACCATGAACTGCAAAGATTGTTTCCAGTATGTTCATTCTTACATGCAATAGCTACTTGTATACTGTAAAACTCTCTGTTTTTTTAAAGAGACTAAATCTCACAAGGTGATACACTTTAAAATTCTTCTTTCTAACTCTTCTTTACTCATTTTAAAATTCATTTTGAAATTTGGAATTTAAATAAAAGTATTTTACACGTTAAATTGTTAATACAAGATCAAAAGCAAGATTTAAAACATATATGCTGTTTTAATTTCTTCTGTTTCTCTTCTGTCTCATTTATTTGTGAGAGATGAAATCAATTCTTATTTTAACTTTACTTTTAAAGTGCTAGTATATTCAGAACAAACTAGATTTGTACCATTTTATTAAATGATTCACATTTATCCATTTTGTATAAACACCTTGTGACAATTGTTTCACCTCCCTAAATTTTTTTCTACAGACACAAAACGCGTCTACTTAACTTGATGTTCCCATCTCTACCAAAATATTTGGCAGCCGTAACAAGATGCAATATGTTTTGTTCCACAGAGTGATGACTAAGATGGACTGATACTACATAAACTTTCTAATGTTCCAATTTCTGATACATGCATTTTGCACAAATTGCCAGGCTTAGGCCACTAGATATTATGAGTAAAATGAAATGAAATGAAAAAAAAATGAAAATGGTATCTTGTAGTTTCTCTATACTGGGTAGTACAAAATCACTAACATATATATATTTTTGGAGGGGTCGTGTGAATCAGGCCACACATTAAAATGCCAAATTTTTACTGTCAAAGGATTCAGCAGAAATTAAATAATTAATTTTATTGGATGGACATGTGACCATGTTACCCTGAAGGACGTCCCTCTCAACTGCAACCTATGTTCAGATAGAAGAAAAAAGAAAAGAAAGTTCTTATTTATAAAACTTAATTTCCCATGAAAACATTTTTAGAAGTAAAATTATAATTTTGTTCATTATTTATACGTACCTGATGTTGCAGTAAACATATTAGATGTGTTTATGATTGCAAGAGAAATATGTGACCAATTTTCCGTATACAGCATGGAAGAAAAGAGGTCATGTCTTTATTCTGTTAGCAGATTTTGTGTACTTGCTATCCTCTTTGTTCAAAATATATTTTAGGTCTCTATGTTCAGAATATAGATCTATCGCTAATACACATAGGACAACTGCATTGCTTCTCACGTGACCTTTTTCTAAAGAAACCATTGGCATACACTATGTGTCAGGCATCCTTAGCAGTCTCAAGATATGAACTCAATTGGCAAAAGGCTTTATTGTGGGGAACTTTGTACACTGTTCTCATCACTCTTAAGGAATTTCAAAGCCTGCACAACTGTAAAATTATTTTATCTCCTCTTTTCACCCCTAATAAAGATTAGCTGAAGTCCAGGGAGTATTTTAAGCCTGATAAAGCTTTGAGTGCTTTTACACTGAACTTGGAATGAGTCCAAATATCTCTGACTCCAACTTATCAAACTTAAAGTATCACAAAATCTCAAGTGATTCAAAAATCCTCAACCACCTTCAGCACTGAAGTACTCATTCCTCCAGCTGCTGGGAGTGTAGTCTCTCAGCTGAATCACTCTGAGGAAATTTCTCTAAGCCTTAGATAACTCCCTTACCAAGATTATGTGTCCTCCTGGAAATGCACCCATGTCCAATGGCTGGCAGACACAAGGGTGGTGAGATAGATTGGGGTTATGAACTGTTTATAAGGCTCAGTTTCTTTCCCTCTATTCATGACAACGCTAATGGGTCATCTTAGCTCTAGTGGGATTGTTTGAGGTCTTTGCTATAATTACATGCAATTCTAATTATCCCTTTGCTCAGTCTTGCTATTTTACTGTTTCATAGATGTTATTCCTGTATCCATACAAATCTCTGTATCAGAATTTATTTCCCAGAAAAGGTGACAACTTATTTAATGTAAGAATATGCAATTCTGTTTCTTCACAAAACCTTGAGATTGATGAAGAAAACTTTCCATCACTAGCTTCAGTATATGAAATTATAGTAGATAGAATGAATTTTTTGGCCACTTTTGGGTGATATTATCACAGGGACTAAGTGTACATTTGTTTCCTTTATTGGCTTTTAAATTATAATTTTAAGTCTGAAGTTCAAAAAGTTCAAATTGAGGAACTAATTTTGAGGCTTGTTCTTTATAACTGATGAGTGCACTTCTGTGTGTGTGAGTGTGTGTGTGTGTATCTGAAGGTGGGAGATGATGTTTAAAATAACAGCTCTAAATCATACAGTATTAGACTCAGTGTGACATCTGTTTTTTAGCATGTGTCTAAGAAGTGTTTCTTTGATTTTACAAATTTTTAGATTTTATTTTCACAGTTAGAATTTTAAAAATATTTGGGGGCTTAGTGACTACCTTCCCCTGGTTCAGTTGTGAGCATTTTCCCCCCTGTCCATTCTGTTTGTCATTATGAAGGCTTCTTCCAAATATTAACAAATTGACTTCAGGGAGGTACTAATTTATCATCCCATCAGCAATGCAAGAGCGTGCTCATTTTACAATGTTAAATGTATGCCATATGCCATATTATCCTGTAATTAACATAAAAATTTCTCCAAAGCTACATATAGGTTAGTGTCTGTGGTTGCTCAAGGGAGAACAGATGGAGCAGATGAACTTTAAAATTTGGTTCAGATATTGAGAAAAGTGATGCCAACCAAGTACCAAGAGGTATAAAGAGATCTATTATTAATATCATTAGGTTTTCTTAGGAGAGCAAGGCAGACTTCCACAAAGGTACAAAAATGATTTATTAGAACAAGGAGGGACAAAGGATTTGGAGTTCTATAGAGGCTAAGGGGTGTCTTCAGGTTTAAAGATCCTACTCATGGTCCTCAATTTTGTGTGGTTGGAACTTTTAACCAGAGCTAACATTGGACTTTCAAATGGGCTTGCTAAGGTTTGGAGTAGCAGGTACATAGGGAGTCATGGACTTGAAAGATGTCAGTAGTCAAACATCAAAAATGAAATCAGACTCTGTCTTACAGTTAAGAATAAAGAAAATGAAATAACAAGTGCTAAAAATAGAGAGGAACCCAAAACCATGTAGGAAAGAACAGACTGACATCCTGAGAAGAGCATAGTGTTATAAACCATAGAATCTGACTGACTGAGACCAGGGGATGACTTCATGTCCTCACTGGAGAAAAAAAAAAAAAGGTGGGGGGTGACATTCTTGAAACTTTGAAGTGCTACCCCACCACTTAAAAAGAAAGTACCATATCAGGCTATATCTTCAGTCTACCCTTAGCTAGGAAGATGGCAAAATAATATTTGTCATCTACCTGTGACTCTTAGGTTTTAAAAATTTACTCCTTTGAGAGAAATTGAAGCCTTAAATCTGAAACAAATATGAATTGTATAATCAGAGTTCAAAATGTATACCATACACTCAGTGCTGCAATATACAGCCAAAGAGTTACTATAAAAGCTGATTCAAGACTTGTGAAGTTTCTTGGACTCCAACAGAAGCAAGTAAAATACCATCCTATAGAAACACATCTACAAGTATAAAGATGTGGAAACTATAAATTAATAAAATGACTTCTAATGAGATGTGCTTATCTTAAAAGATTTAAAATAATATCAAGAAATAAATCTACAAAAAAGCAAGAATAAAATCCCAAATAGTTAGCATTTATAGAAAAATTTAGAATGAATATAATGCTAGCATGCTAAAAATATGAAAACATAAAAAATAGGACCTCAAAGAAATCAATTTCATGAAAATGGCAATAATAAAAAAGAGAAATTACAGAGCAAATAAAATACAGCTGTCAACATTAAAGAATGTAATTAGTGGTCCTGTTAAATGGGCCTAGATCGAACCTCTGTGATAAAGATACTTAAACGTGCATTGACCTCCAAAAAAATGCATTGATGGGCATATGCCAAAGGAACACAGAAGCCAACTGGAAGAGTTCCCAATGGCCAAAGTAGGAACAATTTGAACAACTAAATGAAGTGGGTATACCTTAAAGTATAACATAAATATTTTTGACTTGATATTGATATACATACATAATTGGATAAATAAACTAACGGGCAAGAGGAGATAAATATCTGATGCAGAAGAATTCCAAATAATTTATGTAGATACTCTGCCCTGAAAGTGGGGGATACTGTAAATCTTCACTATGGGCTGTGCACACTGACTTTCTTTTCATAAGTACAGTATGGAAAAGTGGTCAAAAGTCCAACTTTATAGTGAAGAAGTCTGACAAACACTACTTCAGCTAAGTGATCTAGATCAAGATCTACAGTAGTAAATCATATTGCTGTCTGCACCTTTGATATGTAAGCTGAAAAATATTACTTTACCTTGTGGTCTGTTTCCCAAAAACCTATAACCCCAGTTTCATCATGAGAAAACTATCAGATAAATTCCAATATAAGAGCATCTTGCAAAATATTAAACCAGTATTCCTCAAGACCATTAAGATCATCAAAACCAAGAAAAGTCTGAGAAATTGTCACAGCCAAGAGGAGTCTAAGAGACATGATGGCTTAAGGTAATGTACTGTCCTGGATGGTGTCCTGGAATAGAAAAAAAGACTGTAGGCAAAACTAAGAAAATTGAAATGCATGATGGATTTTAGTTAATAATAATGCATCATTATTAATATTGGTTCTTTAATTGTAAGAAATGCATCACACCAATGTAAGATGTTAATGATAGAGGAAGCTGAGTGAGAGAGTATATGTGAACTCTTCACTACCTTCTCAATTTTTTCTCTAAACCTAAACTGTTCTAAAAACTAAAACCTATTAATGTGCCAAAATCAAGTGTTCAGAAGTAGATTGATTTTGATTTCAACAAATTGACTTTTGACCAAGAGCAAAGGAATTCAGCAAAGAAAGAATATTCTTTTCAAAACATTCTATTGGAAAAACTGAGTACTTATATGCAAAATAGTTAACATTGACCAATTCCATACTGCATAAAACTGTGTTCAAATTGACCCTAGATATAAATGTTAAGTTTAAATTTTAAGATTTCAAAATGGGATAGGACTTGCCACCTTTGAGAACTATTTATGATGGGACTCTCCAGAAATGGGGTAGTATTTTTGTTTTAATGTGATAGAGACAAATTGAGGCACTTCTTTTTGGTCTTTTATATCATAATGACCCTCACTTCATGAGCTGGGGAAACAATATGCAGATTATGCTTGGAGTTGAGTATGTCTGTTCCAACCATGCATTCCAGAACTGGAGAAAGAGAGAGAGGGAAGATAAGGAAACCAGTGAGTCCACTGAGAGACCTAAGCCAAAACTCAATTAATCTCCTGATTTCTGAAAATTTGTAACTGTTGGACCTACATGACTTTTGGGATTTGAGGAATTAGTGTCAATTCTGGGCCAATGTCCATCAGTCCCATAAAATTATGTTTCTTCTTGTTTCCCATATAATTGTGTTTCCCAGTGCACACACTGTTAAATGATTGCAGGTCATTTGGGAAAGACCAAGAGGAAAACTTAGAATATAAATTTTGGTATAATAGCAGGATCATGCCTCATATTTACGTATTCTCCCCCATTAAAGTGGCTGAGTGTTAAATTAAGAATTGATTAAGGTCCTCTTATACTTTGTTTAAAAAAAATTCAGATTTTCCACTTACACAGATCACTGAGACTTTTGGAAACTGTCCATTTCTTCTGTCTTAGGATATTCAAGATCAATTTGCCAGTAACATCAAACATCTCTACTTACCAGACCATTTTAATTACTATTCAACTCTGCTGTCCATTATGGTAACCACAGCTGCCCTGTTTCTGTCAGTTGCATGCTCCCTGTACATCCAATTTTCCTAATAAAATTCAAATTTATTTCCTCTGTACTTGAAAAAATATCAAGTTAACACTCGTCATACTGAATACTAACTAGCTATTATTTTTGTCTTTATAAAATGAATTCATATACCATTTTATATGAGTCTTGACTCACTTTTCTTACTACATATCAGTAGGTGAACTCTGAAGAATATTTTAGGTCTAATTACTGTTTGGTGCTTAGAGCATTTTATTTCAGCCTTAATTTCTACTGAATTTTACTGTGATTTTCTTTTCTAACCTATTCCAAAGTAACTTATATTTGTTGCCACTTAAATTACTATGTTTTCTTCTGAGTTTTTGATGAAGTAGATTGAGTTTACATTATTATTCCATTTTATAACTACTACAAAAATTTTAATTTCTAAATCTAATTTTGCCTGTCAGTGATGTCTAAGATAAAAAATATCATTTTATTCTTATTTCATGTCTTCAAGATAATGCAATAAATCAGCACTTATTTACTTATTATAATGTCTCCTACATATTATGAAAGTCTGTATTACTAAGATTTATGTTATTATTATGCCATATTTTTAAAAAAGCTTTTTTTCTTTCAAATTATTAATTATGGTTCTAAAAAGTAATATATCTTCTGAACATTCCTCCAGTTTAGACTTGGATAAAAATAATTATGGCATATCTCTCTGCTTATTGACATCTTTGCAAGTACAAAAAAATGAGGTCATCATAGCTATTTCACAAAAGGTATTATTGATATTAACACCTCACTTGTCCACATACAAGTGGATACCATACCTTTAAAAAACTGGGTGGAAAAAGATAGGTAAAAATAGAAATAATATAACATGCTAAGTAAAAGTAACCTTATATTTGGCATTATCTTCCTTTATCTCTACTATCATTGTGTCTGTTTTATTGGTTATACTTAGTATAATGTGGCATTTAAATACATTTATATTTTCTCGTATAAAACTGAAATTCCAAATATGTTTCACAGTCCAATTAATGAAACATGTTTCACATGAAGGATGAAATATGACTTAAGATATATCATATATTGTCTTAAATATGCGTGATACCTTTATGTGAATATTCTATCTTCTAAAATCTTGTTGTTTTGACCTTTTAATCTTTCTAAAAATATAAGATATTTTTCTTTTGCATGTCTCTCAATTTGTTCTAGAAACTCTTCTAATTACAGGGAATTTTCTTTCTTATTTTGCTACTTTTGTATTTTAATATGCAACATAAATACATACTCTGCTATTTTTTTTCCTATTTGAACTATTTCCCCTTATTTCCTTCACATTTTTTAAGTATTCATGAGAAAAAATATACACTATAATGTTAGTCAGTTAAAGGTAATATTTCTTACCATTTATTTTATTTATAAATAAATTAATCTTTGTACTGTTTAGTCTATATGTATTAATTTTGGCTTCAGAATTATAAAAAATAGAAATTTCATTACTGTTCAAAATGTTACTATTTTATAATAAATTTATAATAATGTAATAACTTTCAGAATACCAAAAATGCTCATTAAACTAAAAGCAGAATTAGTTGTTTATTAATCATTGATTCATTTATCTAATCTTCCAGGATCTCATTTTTCTGACACACAAGTTTTAAACATACAGATGATATTCTTAAGTTAATTAAAAATTCTTTAGATTTAATTTTATGAACAGATAATTAATTTAAAGATAGAACAACATATCTTCAACATGGTCAAAGTACTGGACTAGTAATTTAGATCTAAAAACAGTTACTACATTTTGATTCAAAGAAAATCCACTGGCCAAGTTGCATTAAGAAAAAAAAAAGCAGGGGGGCAGAAGTGAGGAACAGTGGAAGGAATGAAGACAAAAAGGAAAGGAGACCAAAAGGAAGAACTGACTTCATAGGTTCACAAATTTATTAGAAAATTTTTAAACATGCTTCTTCATACAAGAATGCTGTCTAGATCAATATGTGAATAGATCATTTGTTCATATATGGCATAGAAAGAAGTAGGTAATTTGTAATCTCAAACTAGAGAAAAATGTATGTATGTATGTATGTATGTGTATGTGTATGTTTGCTCATTTATAAATAAGCTAGGAAGAATGTGGGAATATCAATCTCTTCCTAATGTAGGCCGGTATATTTATGAATGTGTCAACATTAGCCCAAATGGACTGGTTCTCACTATCAGAGGTTGAGTGCCTTAATGTGGAGCTGATTAAGAAGTGGCTACAATGCTTGCTGTGTTCTTAAAATAAAGTTTAAGAAGTTGCATTTTTTTTCAACTTTATGTGAGTGTGTTTGCTGTGCTGGGTAGCTTCCCTCTTAATAGAGGGTTAAAAGAGAAAGGATCAGCATGGTGAGAATGCATGTGTGAGGAAGAAAAATAAAAACACAAACATTGTACAATATAAAATTTCTGTCCTCTACTCTCCAACAAGTTTTGCTAAGCTCCAATTTAAATGGTAAGGGAAAAAAATTCCCCAAACCATACCTAATTATTTATTTAACTACCTGTCTTCCTTGTAATTGAAGGATCCTTGGTTAGAAGAGAATATAGATATTCCCTGAGCTTTTTAAATTAAAAAATTCATACTGAAAACTAATCATACTATTCATACTGAAAACAAGATTAAATTGGCCAACCTAAAGCATATGTATCACCCAGTTTAAGCCAATCAACAGGCAGTGTCAGATTTTCTTTTCTAACTTGTTATGGGTTTTCTTCCCCATTTTCCTCATCTCCCCTTTTTCCTCTCACCTCATCTCTCAATTGTAATTAATGCCATGTTTAATGGCAATTTAATGGCAGTTAATGCCAAAATCCACCCAAAATATCTCATATTAAAAAAGTAAACCTTTAGTATTCCATTCCTCAGTTATTATTAATTTCAAGTCATTATGAAAAGAAAGCAGAAGTCAGAAAGCGAAAACAAATCCTTTGTAAAATGTTAACATTTGTTACACCTATTTCCAATTTTTTTTAAATTGTGTTCTTTGATATATACCAAAGAAGACACTTTGCAATAGCTCCAGTAATCACTTTTTGAAAACCGCTATCTCACAGTACTGGGTGAAGACCACCATATTTGTACTACTTAGTCTGCCACACTCTCTGGACGTAGTTTATGATAGCAGGAGTGGATACCTGCTGAAAATAAGGATAGTGATTTATGATCTGGTGATTTGAAATTGGGAGTGAGGGATTATAGTTTCTTCTAAATATTTTAAACCATTGTTATTTAAATATGGCATGCCATCTTTCATCATATGCTCACAGAAACAAAACTGCTCAGGCTGCTGAGAAAAATGAGTAATCAGATATGGCGTGTGAAATTTTGACATTAAACCTCTAGAGAAGGAAAGTGAAAGAGTGACTTTCTGAACTCAAGATCATGTTCCCATACCTCATTTCTATCTGTTTGGTGATTGGAATACTTTATTACATTTAGTTTGTAAACTTCTCATTATAAGTCCCATTTTCTTGCTTAAGGTATCTTAAATTTGTTATTTTGCATGGAACAAACAAATCTGAAATGGGAAAAATTTCATTTTATAGCTTATTTTTACCAGATTTAAAATAAGTATTGATTGTGCTAGGAAAAATTGATACCCTGGAATTGATGTGTAAGCTATATTTACCTTTGAAAATCTCAAAAATATTATATTTCATAGCAGGAAACTAGTCTCAGCAAATATTCTTATATGCTAATACACATAATTACGGAAATGGGCATTAATTAACATAAGCACACATGCAAAACACAGTAATTTGTCAATCATAGAGTTACAAACAGAAGTCTAAGTAGACTTTATTAGAATTTCTGCTTAAAGACATTTCAATATATTTGTTTTCAGATCTTGACTAAGCTGAACAAATCAAAGGATAATATTTTTGCCTATTTATTTGTAAAATAGGTTGATTCAGATGTTTATTTTAGTGAGGTAATCATGGCATTACCAAGGGGTTCCTATTAGCTAAGTAATGGATAAATTGTGTTACCATATACTAAGAGGGGTAACTGGGACAGGAGCAGATTTATGGTGAGAATTTTTAAAATTCTGTTTCAGTTATGTTAAAATTAATATATATTTTAGAAATTTAATTGTAGATGTCACATATGCCTTTAACTGGGAGTTACATTGAGGATATAAATTTTGAAGTTGTCTGCCACTTGACTGGAGATCACCCCTAGGAAGTATGCATAAAGGAAGAAAAGAAGAGGTTAGAAAACAGAGCTCTGGGATATTCCAACATTCACAATTCTTGAAGAGGCAAGACAGCCAGCAAAAGATACTGAGATAAACCTGGCAGTGGAGGAGGATGTAAACCTGAAGAGCAAGATTTCTTGGAAACCAATGGAGAAGATATTTTAAGAAGGAGTGATCAACTCAGAACTGACTTTGGGATGTTTCTACCTGGAGTTAACTGGTGACCCTGATTTAAAAAAAAATTGTGGGGTGATAAGCAATAGTGTTTAATTGGCATGTGTTAGGATAGAAATTTTACAGAAGATCTTGGTACTACAGTTATACTACTATTTTTAGAAGAATTATAAAAATGAGTATTTTATAGTGGGAGGTAAAGTCAGTGTTTGGTTTTTTTTTTTAATGTGAAAGATACTAAAACATATTCAGTGGGAATGGCAAAGATTCAGTAAATAAGGGTAAAAGATGATGCATACGGCAAATAGAATGGTCTTAGTAGTCAAAAATGTGATTAGGAGAAAATGAAGAGATTTATTTCACAAATGGAATTTGATCTAAGGTAATAGCATGAATGAATAATACACCAAAATAGGCAAGGCCAAGTATACAACAAAGATGCAGGTGTTTTCATAGATTTATGAAAAATAGATGTGAAATTTTTTGTTTGATTACTTTCCTGTAAAATCAAAAGACCAATATATGGAGGAAACAGTAGAAAGTTTTATTTTGTTTTTTAATCTTGAATAAAGACAACTTTTTAAAAAGTCAACAAGATGAATTTTCAGACAGTAATAAAGTGAATTAATTATAGAAAAACTGAGCAGGAATTTTAGATGGCTTTTTATGGATCTGCTTCAGGTTCAGGTTTTTGGCAACACACTTGAAATGAGTCCTAACGGCAGAAGTTTATGTTTTTTTCCTGCCATGTTCTCTTGTCATATGCAGTTGAAGAATGGGTGGAAAAATGGAAGTCATTTTTTTTCCCAAGTAAATTTTTTTCCAAGTAAATAAATACAGAAAGAGGAGAGCTAAGAAGTCAATGATGTATGCAAAGAATTATTACAGTGATGGGTCTTGAAAACTAAATTAGTAAAGAATGAAGGGAGGACGTGGGAGGAGGGCATGGGCAGGGACCAGTTGGTGGTGTTAATAGATTACAGGTATCTGTAAGAGTACCTGTAATCTGTTTGGAATGGGATCACAAGAGTGGGAGACCTTGACCATTTGAGAGTGGTGTTCAGAGAGTGGTGGATACTTGTAGTTTAAACTTTGGAGGTGATGCAGTTAGTGTTATGACCTAAGTAATGACTGCAGAAATGGAAGCTGAAATTGATTAAAGGAAATATCTTTGGAGGTAAGTTAATGAAGGAATTGGAAGTCCAGAATGTTAGATGTATTATACAAATAGATACTTCAGTAACCACAAATTATGAGTTCTTCTGGCAGTAGAAGATTTGGTTGTGTCTTCTGTTCTTCTGTTGGGAATAAATAGAAAAAGTTTAGGAAAGAAATCTTAAAAATCTGTTTGAAAACCTCATACAACTTTCAAGGCAGTGAGAATTAGCAGGGGCAAAATCAATGGGAAAACCTATAGTGTCACCTAAAACTTAAACAATACCAGTCTATGTGAATGGATGAACTAGAAATTGACATCTCACCAATAAATGTTGCAGGGAAAACTGGACAGCCACCTGCAAAAGAATGAAACTTGACTACTATCTAACACCATACACAGAAATTTAATTCAAAATGGATTAAAGACTTAAATGTAAGGGGTGAATCCATAAAAGTCCTAGGAGAAAACATAAGTAGTAAGCTCTTTGACATAGGTCTTGGCAATAATTTTTTTAAAAATCTGAAACCAAAAGCAAAAGCAACAAAAACAAGAATAAATAAGTGGGACTACATCATACTAAAAACCTTCTACACAGGAAAGGAAACCATCGACAAAATAAAAAGGCAAGCTACTGAATGGGGGGAAATATTTGCAAATTTTATATCTGATAAGGAGCTTATATCTAAAATGTATAAAGAACTCATACAACTCAATAACAGCAATAACAAACAACAGCAATGAACAATCCATGTAAAATGTTGGCAGGAAGTCTGAATGGACATTTTTCCAAAGAAGACATACAGATGGTAAATAATTACATGAGAAAATGTTCAACATCATTAATCATCAGGAAAATGCAAAACAAAACCACAATAAGGTATCATTTCACATCTTGTTAGAATGACTATTACCAAAAAGATAAGAAATAACAGTATTGATGAGGATATAAAGGAAAGGGAATCCTTGTTAACTGTTGATAGGAATGTAACTTAGTGAAGCCACTGTGGAAAACAGTATGGGTTTCCTCAAAAAATTGAAAGTAAAACTACTATATAATCCAGCAATTCCACTTCTAGGTATTATTTTGAAGAAAACAAAAACAGTAACTCAAAAAGATAGGTGCATCCCCATGATTATTACAACATTATTTACAAAACCCAAGGTATGAAAACAACCAATGTGTCCATCATTGAATGAATCAATAAAGAAATTGTGGTGTGTACATATACATAAACACACACACACACACACACACACACACACCTACCTTGAAGGCATTATGCTAGGTGAAATGTCAGTAGAGAAAGGAAAATACCATATGTTCTCTCTTATATATGGAATCAAAAAAAAAAAAAAACCTCATAGAAACAGAGAACAGATTGGTGAATTAGTGGTTGCCAGGAATCGGGGGTGAAGAGTAGGAGAAATGGGTGAAGGAGGTGTAATTATTTTTTATTGAATAGAAAAAAAAGCACTCCACATCCACACAGTTTGGGTATGCTATGTCTTTCCTGATATACCAATCCATGAGATTTTAATAATGGCCCCAAATCCAATGATTAATATAAAAATACTTTGTAATATTATTTGTAGCACTATAGAAGTGTTATAAAATAATACTGTAGAGAACAGAAAACAAAAGGATGAGCAAAAATAAGGAAATCAGTTAATCAACCATTAATTCTATACCCAGTAAAAATCCATATCAGTGTTTTTAAATAAATGTTATTTATTGAAGTATAACATCCATAAGGAAAGGGAACAAAGGAGCAATTACGAATTAATATATCAATGATCAAGAGATAGAATTTCCTTGACAAATCCATGTTCAAGAGATAGAAAACTGGTTGCCAGGGGGTGAGGGGAAATACGGAGAAATTGGTTAAAAAAAAGTAAAAAATTAAAAAATAGAATAGAATAAAATAAAAAAGAATAGAATAAATAAACCATGGGTTAAATTAAGTCAGGTCTGGGTCTTAGGACAAGTTGAAATTCTTTTCAGTAAGAAAAGCCATTTTAACTTATTAGCCTGTTTTAGCCACTTGTAAGGGATGTTATTTTGGGAGGAAGGGAAAGAGTGACAAGCAGCTTGGACGTGTAATACAGCTTTAGAGATGCATGTGACAAGCTCAAAAGAGATTGACAGCAGACTTGAGAACAAACATGGGAAAAAGCAGGCACAGTGATATAAGAGGGTCTATTAAGCATGCTTCTCAGATACAAGCAGAGGCATCTCAAGGACAATGGCCTGGGACTTTGGCAGTCAAAACACAAGAAACAAATTTGTGGGAGATTAATGATCCCATAGCTTGAGAGAATTCATAAATGTATAATGTAATTTGCACTGGTGTTCTCTGAATGCCAAAGTCCTATATATAAACAAACCAAAAACAGTGCATCCAATAGTGCAGTTACTAGGAATTGGTAATCTGTCAGATTTGCCTCAAATTTTACCAATAGAAAGGAAACAAAAATTACTTAAAGATAAGTTCCATTGGGAACGTTTATCCTCACAATCTTGTAGTATGAAATAGGGTTTGGTCAGCAGAATAATAGGGCCCCAATCCTTGGAACTTATGAATATGTTACCTTATGTGAGAAAAGGGACTTTGCATTAGAAATACACACTTTGAGATGGTAATATTATCCTGGATTGTCTAAGTGGGACCAATATAGTTATATGACTCTATAAAAGTAGAAAATTATTTCTGGCTTGGTCAGAGAGAAATGAGTATGAAGGAGAAATTTGAAGCAAAGAAGGGACACAACCTGACCTGCCGTTACAGACTTTCAAGCTGGAAGAAGGGGACCAGGAGCCAAGGAATGTTGGTTGCCTCAAGAAGTGGGAATAATCCTCAGCTGATGGGCTGAAAAAAACCTGGGATCTCAGTACAACAACCACAAGGAGCTGAATTCTACCTATAATCTGAATGAGCAAGGAAAAGGACCCTTACACAGAACTTCCAGGCAGGAGTACTCCTCTCCTAACAACTTAATTGTAGCCCAGTAAGATGTGTGTTCGATTCTGACCCACAGGATAAGATAGTACATTTATATTGTTTAAGCTACTGAGTGTGTAGTAATTTTTTACTCAGAAATAGAAGAGTGATACAGGATATATGGCTATACTCACAGAAGATTTAGAATTCAGAATTAACTTAGTCTTTGCCCCTGATTTTCAATCAATAGATAACACTTGTTTTGTGGACAAGTCCACATTTGTTGAGAAGGTCAAGAATATACTATTATAATTTCAATTGAGTGATTTTGCAGTGATCATAGCCTAATTCACAATATATCTCTATTTGGTATAATTATTGTATAATCGCTAAGATTAATTTGGTTGATTTTTAACAAAACCCCCAATAATACTGATATCAATGATCAAATGTCCTGGGGGATTGAATTTAAGACCTAATACAACCTTCTTCTAATGGAAGGTAATCAGAAAGATCTAGGTTTAGTTAATAATCAGAGGATTAATAGTCAGAGGATCTAGATTTTGTCAATAATCAGTTAATTGTTACATTGAATCAATTTGTTGATTCATTTTATAAAATCATCTTTTTATAGTGGAGGACAATAAAGGAGTTAACAAGTTTTGCATGATTATGAACAAATTTGTGCTGAATTTTACAGTAAACTCAAATATTTCTTTAAACTCTACTTAAACCATTTAAAATGACACAGTATTTTCATTTTTTTCTTTACTGTAAATGGTGCAAAAGAAAGCATAATGATACTGAATGATTTATAATTTTTGACTGAAATATAGTTAGTTTACAATGTTGTGTCAGTTTATAATTGAAAAAAAATTAGGACGGTGGCTTTTTTAAAACAAGGTTAACTTAAAAATAAACTAGGACAGGTTTTTTTTTTTTTTCAAGGATGCCTGGATGTTCAGTACTGATCCATGGCCAAGCCAATCCAATATTGGCTAGCTATTGATTTTTTATAAGCTATTTAAAGTTTGAAACTCCCTTAGTGGTACCCATATAGCTTGCTTATACTGTTTAGGGACCTGTCAATTGATAGCTTATGCTTGTTTTAAGTGGTTACACAGTCTGCAGTGGCTACATGACCAGTGGAGCATGGAAGATCCCACTGTAAACCATCACCTAAATTATTCTAAAACCAGGTTCTTCTTGGTGGTTGCTAATCCAGGCAAAACACACCTTGTATTACTTAGAAAGAATCGTGTGTGTGAAGTTTCATCTGGAAGTCTCTTGGGACGCTCACGTTTGCCTGTACTTTCTTTCTGCTACTGTACCATGTCTGTAACCTTTATTAATTCTGTATAGAAGTATGTTCTGTGGAGTCTTGAGAGTTCTTTCAATTGTGCAGTCCTGTGAAATCAATGCAGTGCCAAGGGAAAATAAAGCCCATAAATTTAACAAAAGATGTCTAAGACTTTTATGGAGAAATTATAAAAATTTATTGGAGAAAGAGTTAAACAAATACAGTGTACATGCATAAGGTAATTATTTAACATAAATATTTCAGTAGTACTTAAATTAAGTTGTTCAGTTAATGCAATTACAGTCAGAATCCCAAGTCAATTCTAAAAAGAATTTAAAAGAAAAAAAGGCCAAGAATTGTTCACCTCTCTTGATCAGTATACTCATTTCCCAGCTTTTGTACGTGTTGGCCCCTAAAGGCACACAACTCTCTCCTTCTCCAAAGACTCGCCCGCCCCTAGGAAAGAGCTGCCCTGAAAAGAAGTTTGCTTTGCCTCATTCATGAGGGACAGAGAACAGCCAGTGTCTGATCGTGTGGGTTAATAGTTGTCTCCTTGCCTCAACAGAGAACCAGCTCTGTGGTAAATTAGAGCTCTAGAGCTCTCTGTGGAACCAGACTAAAGTTAATTCACGTCCTTGCTTACTTTTTTTCTCCTGCTCTGTCTGGATTCCTCATTTCCCATCTCGAGAGAACTCTTTCTTGATAAATGATTTAAAGAATAATCCTAGTCTACTGCTCTCTCTCTCACAAAACCTGCCCTATAACATGTATGATATGAGGTCAGCCTTACCTTGAAGGAGATGTTAAATGTTCAAATACACAGTACACAGATGTATGTATGTGTATGTATGTCTGTATACACGTACACATAGGTGATGTAATTACTTTTGCTGTATTTGTTTATATTGACTGCTGATTTCACATAAGATAATTCAATAAGCTGTGGTCCATCCCCTCATATTACCAGTTACAGCATACTATCAGAATCTCTTTTCACCAGAATGAATATGAAAAAGATATATTATAGTTGGAGGTTTGTGGATGAAAAGTACATTATAGGGATATGCAACGGCTGTCTCAAAAAGACTTCTTCTGAACCTAGCCTGACTGCTTGGAGCTGTGTCCATCAAAGAAGTCATTCAATGTGTAGATATTTAGTGTGACTGCAGAGATATCTTTCTGCCTCTGTTCAGTCTCTCTGACTCTCTCCTTCAAAACTTAGGGCACTGTTTCGCCTCCAGTTAAGCTAAATCATTAGCTTTACTATAAACCATTAGCTTACTATATCATAACTTACAGTCGTTTATATGCCAACTAATGAATCTGTACAAACAAATAATAATTAGTTGACCCAATTTAGTAAATACGTATGTATTTAAAGGGGGCACGTTTTAAAATCCAACTATAGATTTCAAAGCCCAATACAGAAGTATAAAAGGTATAAACTTTTGAATACACTGTACAAAAGATACAGACAAAATGATGGAATGAACCAAAAAGAAAAACAGATTCTAAGTGCAGAGACAATATTAGAACTCACTTTTTACAAAAACTGACGTTTAATCTAGGTCTTTTAATTTGAATTTGCGAAAGTTAGATATGAAGACCTTGTCAAATACAGAGATTTAGAAAGGTCCAATGAATACTTAAAGAATATGTATAATTCAGTTTGGTGTGTACTTGCAGAAAAAAGTTTGAGAAGGTTAATTGAGGTCAGATTTTGAAAAATTATTATTCATAAAGATGCTTGGAATTTGCCCTGTAGATAACAAAAAAACATTGAAAATACTTAGTAGGATGTTTGTATGCCAAATTGAAGATAGTTGCTATGTACAAGACATCCTCCTAAGAACTTTAATATAATACTTATTTAAAGATCATTAAATTTCTATGAAAAAGATTAGAAAACAGAACTGTAAGGTCTATTCAACTTTTTCATGGTAACAATTCAAGAGATATGAAATGGTTTAGAACCAAAATTTTATGAGTATCCATTTAAATTTTCTAACTTTAGTCAACTCAGGCTAATTTTATACGGTCATAAAATGAAGCAGTTTTAAAATTACATTGATCAATTTCATAACTTGTGATGAAAATGTATGTCCATGATATTTAATACTCAAATAGCGATACTTGGAATAAATATTATTATATATAAGACTGGTTGTCCTAGGTGAATTGCCATTTTGAAAATATATTTTAGAATTTAAATTATTTGCATAAATACACAAATATTAAGCTTATTATTTAGACAGCAAGTTCTCTGGACTCCTTAATAATGTGAAGATTATTGTTTTGTTGTTGATGTTGTTTTAAAGAGATGTCTTAGCCTTCATGTTTCTGTCGATTCAACACTTCTGTTTTCATTTTCATTCTCAAAATTACCAAGGAATACATTGTGATGTTTTTTGTTTGTTTGTGTTTTTGTTTTTGTTTTTGCCAAAGAATTTAGGAAAAAAACATGGTGAAATATAACGATGGGGACACATAACTTTACTGTTAGAGATCAGGACACAGATGAACAAAGGCAGAAACCATCTCTGGTATTAAGTAACTAAATACAGGTACTTGACTTCAAGCACTGTGCAGGGCAGATTGGAGGAAGCAAAACTTCTTAAAAATGCATTAATACAAATAGTACTAAAAATATTTTCTATAAATCTAAGCAGAACCCTTATCTACTATGTGAAACAGGAAGCATGAATGGCAGTGTCTGATTTGATTTCAATGTTTAAGAAGCTATGTGGTGCTCAACAAATGCTATATCCTATTACTACATAATTATAATTATTTAAGAATGAAATAAAAACATGATTTTTTCCTTCAACTTATTTACATTTATTTTTCAAATTATTTCAGGTCATTATAAACTATTTTAATGGTTAAAATTAAAGAAAAACTAATAATGTTATGGTGAGGGTAATGAGCAACTGTAATCCTCAGGCATTGCTTTCAGAAATGCAAAATGGAGCAGCCACTTTCAAAGACAGCAGATTTTTTAAAATTTGATATATATTTACTATTTTGCCCAGCAATCCTGCTCCTAAGTACTTACCCCAGAAAAATGAAAATGCATGATCACACAAAAATATGTATATGAATATTTATAGCAGCTTTATGCATAATTACCCCAAATTGGAAAAAGCTCAAATATCCTTCAGTTTGGTGAGTGAATAGATAAAACTGTTTCACATCTATACAGTGGAGTAGAACACAGCTGCAAAAAGAAACAAACTGTTCATAAATGTAACAACATGAATGAATTTCAAATGCATTAGGATAAGTGAAAGAAGTGAGTCTTTAAAAGCTTCGTACTATGTGATTCCATTTATATGACATTTTCTACTGCGGCAAAATCTTAAGGACAGAAAGCAGATCAGTGGAGATGGAAGAACAGCCAAGAAGTTTCAGAGTGCTGATGCCAGGACCTAGGAAGAGGTTCTGTAATGCTCCCTTCAGGTACTGATGCCAAACTGACAGAAGGAAAAAGCAAAAAGAGAGCACTTAATCTCCTTCCAGATGCCTTCCCATCCCTAGCAAATGGCTCCTACTATTAGAACTCCATTGGAGGTCAGGAAGGGCTTCAGGGAAGTATACTTTCCAGGGTCTCAGCTCCCTTACCCCAAATATACGGTGGAGCACAAAAGAATGGCAGAAAGGAAGCAGCCAAGTGCAGAGTGTTATTTAATGTTTTTTGGAATCTGCAATAAACCAACATTCATCATGCTACCATAAAATACTTGTAACAGTATGTGTGATTCTTTTATTTGAAATGATTATTCCTAAATTAGATATGAATTTAAAAGATATCATTTTGCAGATGTGAAGAGAATAAATATCTTCTTAGATATTTCTTAATATTTTGTCACCAATAATACTGAATTTTTTTTTTTTTTTTTGGAAAAAATGTTTCTTGACAGATGTAGAACCAAACTATAACGCTGTGGATCTAAGTGTCCCAGACTGTTTTATCTGTCATGGAAATTTTATGTATGAAGTTTTCTTTTTTTTTTTTTCATTTTTATTTTTATTTATTTATTTTTTAAACTTTTTTTTTATTGAGTTACAGTCATTTTACAATGTTGTGTCAAATTCAAGTTTAGCGCACAATTTTGCAGTTATACATGGACATACATATATTCATTGTCACTTTTTTTCTTGTACTGTGAGATACCACAAGGTCTTGTATACATTTCCCTGTGCTATACAGTGTAATCTTGTTTATCTATTCTACCTATGCCTGTCAGTATCTACAAATTTTGAACTCCCAGTCTATGTATGAAGTTTTCATCATTGGAAAGACTGTTCCTTAGAATATGTTTAAAATCTGTTTTTTAAGAAAAGGTATGTAACTGAAAGGCAAGAAGATGTGAGTAAATATGCAGTAACTGAGTAACTGTAGTAGTGAGATAGTCTTAGTAACCCTATAAAAATCCTACGTATTGTAACAGAAACACTATGCTCCACATATGAAACACTAGACTCAGATACTGTCTCTTATATACCTAGTATATTTCTGGAACTCTGGAAAGAAAAACTGCTTCCATTCCTTGCGTGAATATTCTATCCCATTCCGAATTATGAGAAGTCTCACATAAACAATTTTCCAACTCATAAATTATGAGAAAAACTTTTGTTTCTACGTCTTCAAAATCAGCTTAAGATGAATCTGAGTTGATATTGACAAATGGTCTGTCATTAGAAACTTCTAATGCTCGCTCACTACAATGAAGAGGGAAAATCCTCAAAAGCACATTGCCTCTGTAGAGGTTGCCTCTGTAGAGTTCTGTAATCAGATCTGGGTTATTCCATATGCAAGCATTCTGCCTATAACATCAACTAGACAAGAACTAAATTAGTTACAAAGGAGTAGTTTTTTTCACACAGTTTCTTTCTTTATTCTATTGACCTGAAAACCTGATTCTTTTTGCCACTGAATCCACACTGATTTTAATAGCAATCTAAAAGTAAAGCCATACTCATCTTAAATTAATAAAAAGAGCCTGACTCAAAATATACTTCTGAATGAAAGTCAACATATTTTACTTCACTAAATTATTTAAAAGAAGGATTTGAGATGCTATTTAATTGAATTCAGTTTAATAATTATAGTTCAGTGGAAGCAAAGATGGATGAGGACATGAACCATTTTTTAAAATGTGTAGCATTAGAGGAAAGGGGTTGCAACTTGTCATTGAAACAGGAAAAGGAAATGACACTAGAGGCAGCTCTTGACATGAATATGAAAGCAGCTGAGGATTTAGTTCCTGATTGCCCTCAGTATTTCTATTCAACTTGTAGGCATGGCCATTTGACAAGCCTGAGATCCAGAGTATACAGCTCTGTAATGGGGGAAAGGAGAGAACACGTGGACTAATTACCATGAAGGATGTTTCAAATTGGCAATGATAAATAAAATATTTCTGTAGAGTAATCAATGGTAAAATACTTCAGGAAAGCATATATCTTTAACTACTGGTCTATAATATATATATATATATATAGTAGCAATTTCAAAATGGGGAAATAGATAGTGATGCTAGGATTCCATGCATCTACCAAGGATGGTAAGTTATTGGTAATGCAGAACATTAGGATGACTAGTGAGGAGAGAGCACTATTAATAGTGTTGAAATGGAGCTAATAGTCTAAATAAGGCCAGAAAGTTAGATTGATAGAAGGTAAAAGTACAAAAAAAGTAGTAAGTACATCAAAAATGAAGAATTGAGAAAAAAATACATTCCTTGGAAATATGAGAGATTAAATGATATTAAAATTATGTTTCTATCTACGTATATATGCATATGTGCACATATATATTTATTAATAATAATATTTTTATTAATTTACACTAATCTCCCACTGGCCTCCTAGTTTCTCAGAGGCAACTATGGCATATGCCTTTGGCTCATTTAAATCCCTGCACCTAGTTTAGTTCCTGACATGTCATATACACTCAATTAATATTTGTAAATTAATTAATTTAAAGAATGAAGAATCACAAATTTGATGAGTTGAAGTTAGAATATTCCTTATGAAAACAAATGAACATTGGTTGAGACAACTAGAGACCACTGATAAAAATATGAATGAAGACATCTCTGGCTTTGAAGGGCTCACAATTTCACAATTTCTGAGTCATATCTGTGTTTGTGTGTGATATAGACAGATAGATAGATAGATAATAGATGGAAAGATAGATGGGTAGATGATATGTTCTTTATATTCTTTCCATATATAAATGTGACGGGGTGTTTTTGTGTGTGTGTGTGTACATGCAAATGTATGCACTCACGTATTATTAGTGTCATATGATACGTGCTATAAAGTGAGGTACTAAATTATATGTCTGCAAGAACATAATCATCTTCTTTGGTATCAGGAAAACAATGGCAGAGGATAGTTACTGTTGATGAGCAATTTACTAATTTACTGAGGAGTCAGGAGAATATTAGTCTTCTAGAAGAAGAATCAATTCTAGGAGATGATGGAGATGTCAATGTTTGGGTCATAAAATGTCTCATGTCATTCTATGATTTATTTTAATCTTTTAGGCAAATGAGACCCACAGAGATATTTTCAACATATAGGAGACATGAATAGCTCTGTATTTTATCAAAATCATACTATCTGAAGTATGAAAAAAACAGAACAGTGTGTGACCAAAGTCAGGGAATTCAGTTAAAAGGCAGCTAATATAGAACAGAAAAGAGTTCACAATTTCTTTATCTAGTGCACACTAGCCTATTCTAACCTTTGATAATATAAAAGATTAACTATGACCTTTCTTACTTTCTTTCAAGGAATTGTCTCTAGTGAGAGAGATAAGATTCACACATAGAAATAATTGGAAGCAATTTAAGATAGTATGAATTATTCATACAATGAATAATCCAGAATATTTTTAATATTTTAAAAATACTTATTTACTTATTTATTTATGTTGATAGTTTCAAGTAAGCTCTTTGTTTAAATTAAAACTAAATGCTGAAAATACATAAAAATTTGAGTGTTAACTCTAAGACTACTGACTGAAATGTTGTGGAATACAAGATAGGCTGTCTTTTAAAAACAGTAAATATATCACCATATTACCACTAATATAGCATATTATAGACTATCAAATACTTTGTTAATAAAGATTTATAATTTTTATTATTATATATCAAGGCATTGTCAAGATGTACTGGAATAAACAATTACAATCATTTACCATATAATTATTATTAATGATAAATCTATTAAACTAATTGATGCTCAAATATTATTAAGAAATATTAAGTATTAGGAAGAAAGTGGGACAAATATAATAAACCCACCAGAGTAAAGTTATAGGAAACCATAGTTATCACCTTTGATCATCATGAATAATAAACATTCAAATTACTAAATATTTAATTTACCTAAAAGTTTATGATATGTGATGAAATTCTAAAATATTGAATGATCAGCTATAGTTTTAAAGTGAATTAACATTTTAAACACACATACACATATGCACATGTATAAATATATGTATGTATTGTATATACACATATATATGTGTAAATGTATATATATAATATATGTGTGTGTATATATACACATATAATAGATTAGTTATAGAGTTGTCTATCTTCATTTTGACTGTCACACATACTGTGCTCAAACTCTGTCACCTCCCTTTTATGTGCAACTCGTTGCTAAATGTCTACAATTGTGGAAAATAGTCACAAAATCTAAAAAGAAAATATATATTCTCTTCTACTTTATAGTTACTATGCATTAGGGATTATTATTTTTCTGTTTTCTTTGTCTCAAAACCATGATTAGGATATCACACTTTCTGTCAAGGTTGTTTGAAGAGCAAGAGTCAATAAAACTGAAATGTCTTACAAATGCAAATTGATTGAGTTTTTATGTCAGAGCAATAGATATCATCACACGATTCACAACCATGATACTGAACTGGTACTGCTCATTCTGATGGATCTGAATTTCACTCTGAAAAAGCTAAGGGAAGGGCCTCTCACTGAAAGCACCAAGTTTGAGTGGTCCTGTGGTTCACACAAGAGCCAGGCCTTCTCTAAATAAAAGGAAGTGGATCTCTGGAGTTCACCGGGCCAATAGAGTATGGATATTTTAAAAAATACTTAATGGGAACTTAAAATTATTTTGTAGACAATATTCCAAGTGATTACTAATATTATTTCATTTTATCTTGTAAAAGTTTAATGAAGCAGTTACCTATATTAACTCAGTCTTACAGATGAGGAACCTGAGACATAGAGGGGTAAGAAACTTGACCAAAATCACACATCTAGTAGGTGTCAGAGACAAGACTCAGTAATAAGGATTCTAGCTCTAGGATCCAGGCTAACCATTATTCTATATATGATGTAATATAAAATTATTGTAGTCCAAATGTCACTGAGATCCTGTAATCCTTAGAACTCACCTCTGTTATAGCACTTTCCACATTGCTTTGATGGTAGAATATGTATTTTTATAAATTTAGCAACAAAATAGATAAACAGTTATAATTACATTTATAAAACTACATCTTGGTGTAAAATATGTGCTAATTGGTTGAATGAAGCGCAAAGCAGATAAAATGGGAATTATATTTGGTATGTGTGAAAGTAGAACAAAAGGCTGAAAATGCTTTCAATGATGCGTTTAAATCATCACATATTACCTCATCCTTGTGTTTTTATTAGATGATGGAAAATTTTCCCCATTTTTTTAAAGCAGTGATTCTTTAAGTTTTCAGTCTCATGATTGTCTCAGTTTTTAAAGTCACTGAGAATCCCAAACAGCTTAGTTTATATGGATTATTAGCAATTAAAATTATAAACTGACATTTATTTATATATTTATTAAAAATAATAAACTGATTTTATTAACACAAATTCAAATTTTTCAAAAACTATATTTTTCAAAACAAAATAATACTTAGTGAGAAGAGTGGCAGTTGTTTACATTTTTGCAAATTCTTTTAATGTCTAGATTAATGGAAGTTAGCTGGATTCTTTTATCTGCTTTTGCTGCATTATGTTATGATATTGGTTTAAAAATATAAATAAATTTTGATCTCACATAGGTATAATTGAAAAAGAGAAGAGTATATTAACAGCCTATTAGATAATTGTGTATATTCCTTTTATATTCTACACCAAAATTTGACAAACAGTTGTTTCTTAAAGGGTAGTTGCAGTGTGACATCTGAAATCATATTAATAAACTTTTAATACACTAATAAACTAAAAATCATTTCTCTGTTTTATACTTTACTGGATCATTTATGTATGATCTTGGACCAACATGCATTGGCAGTTGAGAAAATAATTGTTTCAATGAGTTAATCAGATATTACAGATTTCTAGCATTAAAAAATTTTTTTATTAGCATTTCCCATGTTTGCTTATATCACCCTTTGTTTTTGCATGTACAATAATTTAATTAAGATACTAACAGCAGCGTACTTTTATAGATAAATCTTCAATTCCAAAAGTTACTATATCATTTGAAAGTGGCACTTCTGCTGTTTCCTTTATTGACTTTTCACCCAGCAGTTATTTAACAGTGTCAAATGTACAAGGTTTTTCTAGGACTCTCAGCTGTTTTGACACTCATCTCCCAGAAATGCAATATGGTAACTTAGCTGTAACACGCTCCAGTAGCTTCTTCATTTATAGTCTGAAAACTATAAGATAACTTAATCTAAATTTAGACTTTTTAAACTTTGAAAGATTAGTCTTCAAATGATTAAACTCCTTAACTGATATCTTTGTACTATTCAGTTAAGTCCTGTTTTATACAACAAAATGAAGTAAATCAATAATGTCTCTAAAATCAAAGGAAAGGTAGATTTGTCATATTTTTGCTTCTTACTTACAGTTTTGTTCAGTTCCTTTAGTTCTTCCTTTCATGGTCAGGAGAGCTCTGATATGTCAGTTACATCATTTTGAGCAATTTTGCATGTAGACAATCAACTGTGATAGAGAAATAAGTCTACTAATTTTTTTCAACTTCTGAAATCCATTTTTAAAGATAAAAACACAAGTACCCATTTTAGAATAAAATATGACTAAATACTAAAATAATAGTCATAAATTCACAAATTTTTAACTCTTTCAAAAAATAGTTTTAAAAAATTACTCTGTAGAAGAAGACAACAAAATGTACATGTGTGTGTGTGTGTGTGTATACTTCCACATGGGCTCAAGGAAAACTTTGACATATCAAAATATCAATATTTTGAGTAAAAATTAGGTTACAGAATTATAGCATGTATAATTGAGGATTGCCATTAAGAGTACCTCAGGAGTACTGTGGACTACCTATGCTAATATCTGAAAATGGACATATGTATATCCTAAAATTGGTACTTTAGAAAATTCTAACAAAAAGGCACAAGAATACAAAATCATACATTCCACTAGCTGTCAGAGTGATAACACCATCACATTAAATTCAAATATTATCTTAGTATTTTTACAAAAAATAGTTTGATCTTTCAGACTGCCTAGTCTCAAGGGACACTTTAAGCTTCCTAAGACCACTGGAATCCACTAGCTTAAAAAAATCTGATATGGTGTTTACTTGGCACAAATGTGTGTAAAAACAAGTTTGATTTTTATTCCCATTTTTCCCTTTTTTATACTCAGTGAGAAAGTGACATTTAAGGAAAACCTGAAGGAGGTGGGTGACATCATGTTGAGGCTTGAACACTATTTTAAGCACTTGGAACATATCTGATGTTCCAGATACCGTGTGCGAACTGATAGAGCAAGCCACCAAGACAGAGAGCATTCTCTCTTGTATTCTAATTCACTCCTGTCCTTTTTTTGAGACACAGGAAGAAAGATTCAGAGACCTTATAGTATCATAAGGGAATATGTATAGATATTAGAGGACTTAAAGATACCTGATCTCATAGACTTGATTTCCAATCCTGATTTTGACATTTATTAGCTGTGTGACATCAAACTAAAAAAAACAAATTCAATTTTGAAAATTGGAGTAGTTTCTGCATGCAACTCCGTTATTCAGTTTTCTGTTGATATAACTGACCACTTTAACTGAAAAACTGAATCTGAACAAAGAATAAGTTAATGACAATATAGACATAGTGTACTTATTTTATTATTCTCTCAACATTCACAATGTTGAGAGAATAATAGGTTATTCTCTCATAGGTTAAGGGATTGGAAACTCATAACAAGTGATATTAAATAATTTTTTAAATTGAAAGTTGACAATATTATCTGATTTAATAATAGTCACATTATTAATTTTGTTCCTCCTTTTCTCTTCAGATTCAGAAATACAATTATGATCTCTAAATAACAAGCTACGCAATATAAATGAATGGTAAAATGATGGCAATTGTATTATTTATGATGAATGCAAGACTTACATTTTCATTAATATTGATTTCACTTCAGTTGATATTTAATCTATTCATTTATCAATGCTTATACTTGTTCACTCAGTTTCAGATCGGAATAATATATGTTTTAATTTTTATTTGATAAAGACAAGCAAACACAAATTTTAAAACCATTTAATAACTGATGTTAGTTGAATAGCAATCTTAAATTGAGGGATGATTCAAAATAGAACATAAACATTAGAGGTTGAACTCTTTCTGAAAATAAATATAAAATTCAGGGTAAATCTAAATTTGATTAAGATCCAGGGAAAGTTTGGGGGTATTCTTAAATAATTAGGCTACTCTCAAAAAAGTATTAATAAATGTCATTTATTTTTAAATATAATCTCTACATAAGGTAGAGATTTAATTTAATCTTGTTAAAATAATCATTCTACACATACTTATTCATTAAAATTTGGAGTCATAAAATATTTTGTATTTCAAAAAGCATAAATATAATGGCAAGTACCAAAAAATGTAATCTTACCTTCTTTATATTGCTCACCAAAATTTATTCTGCTCACCTGCAAAGCTGAAAATTTGTTGACAATCCATCCGTTTTAGGTGAGTGCAATCTCTGCTGATACAAAAGATATTACAATGGCAACCCAAGACAAAGATTCTTTCATTACTGCCTTCCTCAAAAGAATGTTTTCAAAATGAGTTAAAGTATTAAATCAATTCCTGATGATGTAGATGCAATTCATTTCCTTTAGAAATTGTTCTGTATTTTGGTTTCTGGTTGTGTTTATTTGTGAAAAATTTTCCCTACCTCAAGAAATATAATATTTTATTTATGTACTTCTGACAGGGCAAAGAAAAATTAAAAAGAAAGACAGCAAGTTTTCTGGTTTGTGTTGGAGGATAGTGGCTTCCTGTTGCCAGAGAGAACCTAAGATAAAGGCAAGGCAAAATTGAGGTTGATATATTTGTTCACATGGGGAAAGATTTGTAAGTTGGGAAAATTATGTTATATTGATTTCATTTTTTATGGAAAATATTTATCGATGCAGATATTTCTCATGTTGCCTGATCTATCTTTATATAATAGGACAAATCATTGTGGTCTTACTCAGAAAATGAATTCTGATTGGTTTGAAAAATAGCCCGGCATTTTAATTTTTTATGTAGTTAAAATTGTCAGTACACAAAAACCCAGGTTCCAAATTCAAGGCTGCAAAACTTTGTTTTACTCTTTATCTCTGATCGCGCATATTTACCTGTTCTCTTCATTTCATGTGCGTCTGTTTAATATCCACTTACTTTATTTTTCTCCTGTAAGCACTTTTCTAAATATACTATTTCCAGAAATAACTTCAGCTTCCTAAAGATAATCACTACCTTCCTTTTATTGTCTTTCTAGAACATATACCTTTAGTTAATCATAAGCTACTTTCAAAATAAGAGAAACAAACCAATCAATGCATTGTCTGTTTCACTTCTCCTCTCTCTTGCAGTGCATTATTCTGATTTTTTTATTTCTTTTCTGTGTTGTGTATTTTAAGTCCAAAGGCAGAGATCTGATCTAGTTATACAGTGTTTAGTATGTACCTTGCATCCAGTAAATACAAAACAAAAAATAATAATAGACAAGATGAAAATTTTCAATAATTTGAAAAAGAGTATTGACAGATGAGATTAGATATGATTCTTCTGAGGAAAAATATCAGGTATCTATCTGTGTTACCCAGGTGTTTATATTACCATGGTTGAAATGTGGTAAAATGATTGGAGAAATGAGCCCATTAGGTAATATACTGTAGCAACTCTAGACACTGTTTCCCTCTCCCACATTTCAAGGCTTATTTTGCTGTTGATGTTTCTGTTGCTTCTTCCTTTGTTTAATGAATTGGCTAAGCAATTTTAGTCGTCTACTTAGTGAGTTGCAAAGCCTTGTGAGTCAAACCTTGGTCATGTGGAGGGCCCCGGAATGGCAGTGGTTTTAGCAGGGCTTTCTTTGATTCTCTCTTTCCTTGACCTCGCTAGTACAATGTCTGAATCATTTGATTTTATGCCCAGCCCATTAAGCTTCTCTATTTGCAGGTAGATTGTTGCACGGTTTTCCACAGGGCCCTGGATATACATTGCTTATCAGTCTGATCCAATTAAATTTGGGCAGTGATAGTTTGTGAGTCCAGTCTTTACAGTATGTTCTCATTGTAGGAAGGCTCTCCTTAACTCTTTTCCTGGTTCTTCCTGATGAACAGGTTAGCCTGTGGTTTAACTTGTACTTAATTACGAGGATCTATTGTTTTTGAGAGCCCCCTTAGGCTCACACTTCCCCACATACTGTTTCGAATACTGTTAGTTACTTTTGGGATAGCTTTGGAACTCTCATTTCTTATCAACTGTCTCTCTTCCTGGAAAAATAATCTAAGGAGCTACTCTGGGTGCTAGGGATGGCAAGGGGAAGCAGAGTGCTCTGGTGTTCTCAGCTTGCTTCTCGTGGCTGGAATCTCTGGCCTGGAAATCTGCTGAGGAGAGAATGTTCGGATTCCTAGTATTTTAGGCCTGCATGTCTGGGATAGCACCTCTGTTTTGTGATTAGAGGCCCAGAAGAGGAAGACAGCCCTGGTCTCACCTTCACTGACCATAAAATTTAGCCTTTCAACGTGGAGATGGAGGGAAAGAGAGAAACACTGTTAACTTTTTTCTCTTAGTGAACTTATAGCAAGCATTGAATGAGAATATAGGGAGAGTGCACCTGTCTCTTTTTGTTAAAACTCATCAGAGTGGAGGTTTCACCAAGCTGAGCTAGGTGGGAGTAATGGGAAAGGAATGGTTTGTGACTCAAATCTTACCATTCTTACTGAGTTTTAGTAGATGCCTTGAATAAACAAATGTTTATTAATTTTTTATATACCCTTGGGATATTTTACAGAGATTTTGAGTGATTATGTGGTTGGTTGTTTCTTACAGCTTTTTTGTTTGTTTTTTTTTTGTTTTGCTTTGCTTTGTTTTGTTTAGCTCTGGTTTTTTTACTTGGGCCTTTGGAGCGCCTGATGATATTCTTATCTTGGAGGTACAGCTTCAACCTATTGAACTTCTTATTTTAGTTACTGTATTTTAGTTCTAAAATTTCCATTTTGTTATTTTATATATGTGCTTTTCTTTGCTGAGGATTTCTATTTTCTTTATTTGTTTCAATCATGTTCATAATGGAAGTATTTTTATCATTGCTGGCTTAAAACCTTTGCATAATTCTAACATTGTCTTCTTGATTTTTAAAAAAATAGATGTGAAGAGTATGGAAAAAATATCTGTAAAATAATCTAAAACTCAAATAATTTTGGATGTTATCTACACCTGAATCTCAGTTGTCAACTGAAAAGGAAAGATTATTTAGAAAATTTTATTTAAGTCTTGGCTATATTTTTTTGCCACTTTTGCCAAGCACCTCCAAAAATGCCACTGAATTGTTTTGAACAATAAATAGGTTTTTGAAAATGGTATTTTAGAAGTCATTATAAAGTAATTGACTCATCAGTACTGAGGAACAGGTGAAGCTCTAATTTGCCGATGTAGGCTCACAATTGGTGGGAAATCTGAAGGGCATTCTAAAAAGTATTCTGAGAGATAAAAGGTTACTCAGTTTCTGTAAAATATTTGAATTTGCTGACCAAACGGTAAAGAGGAAGTACTGCCCGTGGCAGGAGTAGCCTGAGAATGATAGCAAGATCTTCAGAAGGCACTGTGACCAGCAGTGCATGCTCATCTTGTCAAAATTTGTCAAATAGTTCCTGTCAGAGATCATTTTCTACAATTTGAAAATATCACGACATTTTGGATTGAATTACAGGATTCATTTCTAGCGTATTCTTATACATCCTGAATTTATGGATTGATGTGATATATTTCTGACCTGTGTAGTTTGTCCTTTTTTTTTTCCTGTCATGTGAGTAATGTCAAACTTTCATACAGTCTCCTAAGCTCAGGAAAAAGAAAAAAAAAAATTCTCCATGCTCCTCTTATTCTTGACAAATTTTCAACTCTTTATCATTGCAACATTTTTTTCCAGCTTTAATAAAATAAAATTCAAGCTTAGAGTACACTTAGAATATCCATGTTAGGTGTAAAAAAAAGTAATATGGGTAATTCAAATTATACATTATTGATAAATTTTCTGTTAAAAATAGCATTAAGCATCAGAAGCTGTTGCTTTCCACTCCAAAATATTAAAACATTTCTATAGTAGCAACAGCACAATTCTCTGAAACATTTTATTCCTACTTTATTATATCATTAGGATGGAGATTAATGATCTTATTGCCTATAAACAAAGGGAAAATGAGGAGAATCAAAGGTAATGTTAAATCCACTTTTTATCCTTTTTAACCACAAAGAGTAAAAGGGAGAGGTGGCAAAAATTAGGTGTCTTCAAAGAAATAATGTTCCTGCTGAGATTTAATCTATAAATCAATACATAATGATTTTCTGAAGATTGGAGCAAATATTCTAAGAGAAATACAATATTTCTCAGTTAGTGATATTTGAATTAACCTGATTTAATGTATTACTATTTAAAGAAATAATACACCAATCAGCTAGGAAAACAAAGTTACTTAGAGAAAAGTCTCAACATAAATAGTGGCAGTTCTCTTTCAAGGAATGTCCAAGGAAGAGTGTCCTTCATTCAAAATATTTAACATCCCTGTTCAGGCTATTTTTTCTTGATGCTATTAAAAGTTTAATTCATTATTTGCCCATGCCCATTTCTGTTGTGTATGTTTTCATGCTTTGTCAAAACACCTAGATTAAATTTGATAGTTCGGTTTCTCATAGAACCTTGCTTGCTGGAAAAAAAGCATCTAGCTGGAGGACTTGAGTTTCTGGTATTTTGGGAAGTACTGTGTCTCATCTTAGCATCCGCTGTCATGAATTGTTGTCAGTTGGCTAGGACTGCAACCAATAAAAGGTCAATTATTCCAGTGAGCAACTTTGTGGTCCCTGAACTTGTAAGATTTAAAATGAATTTATCAAATAATGCCATCTGCTGAGACCAGCATGTCAGCCAGCCATCCACTCTGAGGGACACTTACCAATAACTTACACCCAAAGACCATCAGGTGCATGCCTGAGACAGTTATCAGGGTGGGTTTATTACTCATTTCGATGAAGGAAAACCCACACCATGGGGAAACGCAGGGTGTCTTAGTAAGCAAGTGTTACAAAGGAGTATGTTAAGGACTTGGGCTTTGGTTGGGTCATTTTGGGAGGACCTAGGGAAACAGGATTTCCCTCTAGATTGAATGTTGTCAGAAAGCTGGGGAAAGTCTACCACTGTGTAGCTCAATAATTCTTATCTATAAGCAGGACAAATTAGAAGGTTAAAGTTGTAACTGAGAAAAAAACAGCAGTTACTCATTTAGTGAGAAAAGGAAATAGTTGGTATTTTGTGGGTTACATAGTACCCTTGTCTTAAGTAAATCCTTTGCAAGATTGTTTACCTTCAACAGGAGAATCATATAGCTTAGCTGTAAGCAGCAGATCAATTTGTAATAACACTGAAGTCTAGATGTTAGCATCAGATCAATTTCCAGAAGTCAGGGACTGTGTTTTTTCTTTATCAGATACCCAAAATATTTTCAGACTATTATAGTCAATTTTTTTATGTCAATCAGAAATCACTATCAGCCTCAGTGATTTTTTTTTAAATATGACTTTTCATTTTCCTAAAATTCTTAAAGAGAGCAATCAAATATATGGGACCAGAGATCAAGTTAGTAAGTTTTTAAGAAGCAGTTGATTTAAGTATCTCATTTTATAAGTTTACTTCTGGGGGTTGCCCTTTTGTGGACCATATTCCTAATTCCCTAATCAGAAAATAATGTATTTTAAAAACATATTTTAACAAATAAATTACAGATATTAACTTGCTAGGATGGCTTGCATTGGAGTTGGGGAAATATGTATTTTACACATACACATTTTTAGTCTTAAATCATAGTATCTCCAAGATTAAACTGTATTACATCTTATACCACTGTGTCTCTTTATCCATTGGAAAAGACTAATGAAATAATCTAAACTACATTAGAATGCTTTGCACTTTTATCCCAGTTTAATGGTCCTGAAGCCAGGCTCTATATTTAAAATGCCAGTCCCCACTCCAGGAGCTCTTGATTTTTATTGTCTGGTTAGATAGCTTAAATCAGTATTTTAGTTTTTAATCTCTTTAGGTAATTCTAAAATGCAGCCAAGTTTAAGAATCCCTGCCCTAGATTATATGTAATGTCAGTAATTTATTAGTATTCATCTACTAATCTGTTGATACCAGATATGGAAAGGAAACCAAGTAATAATATTTCTGGTGAAGCCTAGACCATTATCAGTCCTCATAAATTACATGTAAAAATGTGCTAAGAGCTTGGAAGAAAATGAGAAGGCATGTTTCAAGCCAAATATAGCAATGAAGATATTTTAGAGCTCATTTCATGTTGTAATGTTCCTTCCTTTGTCTCTTCATATAACACAGTTTAATGGCTCTTTAAGGAAAAAGACCAGAATTGGCAAGTAGTTGACGCTGAAAGGGGGCAGACTCTGACCCGAATTGCATTATTCTTTAATATAGCTTTGGACTTAGTAAGCTTCTTCCCACACAATATTTTTCATATTCTTGCCATCGTTTTTATAATGTTTTAGAGCTTGGATTTTTATCAGCTCTTGGACACAGGAAAGCTATAGTTGGAAACTTCCTTGCGTCAAAATATTTTCTTTTTATCCAACAGAACCTGTCATAAGTATCAACATAGTGTCCATTTTCAGACTATCCTTTTATTTACTGAGTTCTCAGATAACGACAAAAAATATTCAACGCATTAAATTACTCTCATTCTTTAGGATCCAGTTGCAGACTCCATCATGCTTTTCTATAGAATGATAATAATCCATTCTGTGGATAAAAACCAGTTCATGATATTTTATAACTATTGACTGATAGATGACTTTGTTTCATTTGATTTTTTAAAATCCCTCCTCCTGATTGTATTTTGGACATTGATTGTTTAATAGCACCTCTTTCAGAGTTTGCACAAGCTTAAGGAACCTAAGAGAAATACAAATATAACAATTCTGCTGTTTGTTAATACATGCAGTTTAAGAATTCGTTGTGAGTCAGAAAGACTTGAAGGTCTTTCTGTATAACAATACCAAATGACGTTTTCTCTTCCTTTTTTTTGTCCATAGGTTGGTTAATGTAGTATAAAAATTGTAGATATGTTGAGATTGCTGAAGTCATAAAACACTGAAGTTTCAAAACACTTTAAATATCATCTGTTCCAGCCCCTCATTTGATAAATGGGGGGAAAAAAAACTAAACATGTAAAGACATGCTCAAATGGAAAGCGTATCTCCTCTAATTTTAAAACAAAGCTCTAAATAGTGTTTAGAGAGCTGGAGCAAAGGCATAAATCAGGCAGATGTATCCTTGCTCTTTGATTTGAGAATATTTGGGAAAAAATATATTCAGCCAACCCACTGTCCTCTTTTAGAAACAAATGCAAAACACTTTAAGGGGTTTAGTTCATGCCCCAATTAGCCAAACTATTCAACTATGGGAGAATAGTTGAAGATCAAAACTGCTTTGGGCCATGATAAATAATGAGTGAGTGAATGGACTAATTAATAACACCATGACAGTGTAAGTCACTTCACTGGAGCTTAAATTTTAGATGCCAAGAGCTGCACAAAAGTGATTAATATTCACTATATAAGGTCAATAAAATTTATTTTTAATATTAGGAAATACAATTTTATACTTCATAAGCAGGGGAGGAAGCTGATACTAGAGAAGTTTCTAATAACAGAGAAATAATTGCAATGCAATTTATGTACTCCAATAAGAGAAGAATAATAGATCTCATTATTATAGAGATAAGTTCAAAGGGATAATTTTTTATTTCATAGATAAAACAATTAAAAAATTAACGTGACATGGTGAAACCATAGACTCTACACAGTCATTGTAAACAATAATTTATCAAGCATGAGATACATTTATTTACAAGTTTAAGTTTTTATATAATGTGAGTGTATATTTAAGGTTTAATTCCTTTAATAGGAATTTAATATAATTCTTAAGATTTCACAAATGTTCTGTTTATTAAGCACTTAGACAATAATATTTTTTTCTTTTTATTTTCTCTCACCATTTTATCAATTTCTTCAGTTCATGTTCATCAAGATCTATGAACACATATTACACTATTTGATCCTGACCCCCAACTATAATTATGTTTAAGGAAATTTCTCAAAGCCTCTCCTGTACTCTTATATTCTCTCTCCTTCTTCCATTCTCTCTCATCACTATGTTTTTTTCTATTTCTCTCTATCTCCCCTTCTTATACTATTGCAGTAGTTAAAAAACAGACAACAATAACAAAAATGAAGCCTAGGACATGTAACACTGTAGAGTTGAAACATCCAGACAAAAATCATACATTTTATTAATCAGCTGAATATATTGACACCATGAAAACGTTCTCATCTGTTTTAGCCAACATTTCATAGTTTTGCATTGTTATGCAAACCTCTTCTCTTAGTTACAAAGTAAAATTACATAGCTGCTAAGATCCAATCAATGGGGGCCTTGCATCACCAACCAAAACCTAACTGACCATGAGCACTTTAATAATTACATGTTTAAAACACACCATAAAGAATATGTATCCTTCTTGTCACATAACTACTATTTTGCTGTTATTTCAATGGTAAGAATGCTTAAAATTTACTCTCCTATCAACTTGCAAGTATGTGATAAAGTACTATTAACATACTCACCACACTGTGTATTAGATCCCTGGAACTTATTCCTCTTATAACTGGAAGTTTGTACCCTTTGACCAGCATCTCTCCGTTTTCCCCATCCCCTAACTCCTGACAACCACTATTCAACTCTGTTTCTATGAGTTCAGCTTGTTAGCCTCCACATATTAGTGTGATCAAACTGTATTTTCTTTTCTCTGTTGGACTTATTTTACTTAGTATAATGCCCTCAAGATCCATTTGTGTTGATGCAAATGGAAAGATTTCCTCTTCCATTCTAATGGCTGAATAATATTCCATTGTGTGTGTGTGTGTGTGTGTGTGTGTGTGTGTGTGTGTGTAATATTAGCTCAAAATGGAGTATGCATTTCTATTTAAGTATAAAACAAAATATTCTAAAACTTTCAGATATAAAGGTAGAATAAAATTCATTATGACAAAGAACTAAGTGAAGAATTCCTAGACATAACACCAAATGTGTGATACAGTTAACCTGAAGTAAATAAACTGTCAGGTATTTCTCTAACAAAAATGGGTTTATTTGGGATCAGCAGAGAACTGCAATACAGCGTCTACAACTATGGTAAGCCACATGCAAGTCCCTACAGGGCAAAGGAAGGAGAATGCTTTTATAGAGAGAAACTGGTTTAATGTACATACAGTGGTAAGAAGTGAGAATTTTTGAGTCTTCCATAGGACTGGGCTGTTATTTGGTCCAAACCAGAGCTTTCTCTTTTTATCAAACCAACAATTGTTGAATTTAGAATCTTTGTGTTTCCTTTTCTGAAGCCAATTGTTGGGCTACTGTAGCCAATTTTTCTAACTTATTATTTGCAGAATTATCCCTTTGGGCCATGATAGAGGTTTAGCCACTGCTGGTCCTTTGAAGGGCAGCATTCCTTGTGGAAATGTCAACAAGATTCTTTCCCTTGTCTTCTGGAGAGTCAAGTTTAGAATGCCTCAGAATCCTAAACAGCTAAAGCAGCAGGTGAAAATATTGTATCCAATAGTTCCTGAATATAGGAGCCATTTTAAATTTTATTTCCACTGGAAGTAAGGAAGTCACATAGCTTCCGCAACATTCTAAAATCATGAGTTACTCCAAAAGCATATCTACTATCAGTATACACTGGCAGCTTTGTCCTTGGCTAAAGTAGAAGCCTGTGTAAGTGCGTATAATTCAGCCTGCTGGGCTAAAATAACCATAGGTAAAAATGCTTTGTCAACAACATCAAAATGAGTTGCAGTAGCATATCCAGCACCATGTTTGCCATTGTCATCTTTTAAACAAGAACCATCAGTGAAACATGAGAAGTCACCACTTCTCAAAGGAATTTGCTGCAGGTCATTATGAGGAGTCAGGAGGTGATTCGTTAGTGTTATGCAGTCACTGAGAACTGTGAGGACATTGGGAAGGCTGGTTAGAGGGCTGAAAGCACCAAAAGCACTTAAATTTGAAACCGTCTCTTTTCCAATATCCTGGTTTTTTATAGTAGTATCAGAAACTAGAGTGGGCTTTGATTTTGTTTCAGACCCTTCATTTGCTGGAGTTGAGAATTCAGAATTTTGGCAGTCTTCCTGTAACTTATCTAGGGTTTGAGAAAACTGGTTTGCCAGATGAACTAAATCTGGGTGGACATTCTTTCCCATTCCATTCTAATCCTTTTTACTAAAATGAAAAGGTCCTGGTTCAGCCAACTTATAAACCTAGAGTTAAAAGCTACCTGGGTGGAATCAACATTTGAAGAAAGACCAGAATTTTCTCTAAAAACCATCTGAAGTTGACTATAATAGTCATGAACAGATTCATCAGGTTTTTGTGTGAAAGCCTGAATTTGTTCCAATCAACAGACTTTAGAAAAGCCCTAGGAGTGATTGGATGAATTCGCTTAGTGATTACTTGAGCCTGATCAAATAATAAGTTAGCAAGCTGGTCTCTTGGTTGTAATTCTAAAGACCTTTCAGGATTTTTCCAATTAGTGATTTTCATTCAGTGCTTGGCCTGCCTTCACTGACAAGCATATGACCTAGCTGATATAAATCGGAGAAACCAGGTTGATAAATTGAATAACTACATTAAATTCCTTAGTAACTCTGTGAGGATCTTCAGTTACTTTGGGAAAATCTTTGATTATGGCTTGCAGTTCAGCTTTAGTCCAGGGAGTGTAAAAATTAGAACTTCAGCCTCTGGATTCTCAGAAGGCTTAATTTTAAAGGGACAGGTTCTGACAAGTTAAAAGGAAAAGAGAGTGGGGAGAGTTTCAGAGTAAAGGGGAAATTAGATGAGAGAATTAGTCTAGGGAAATTGAGGTTGCAGCGGGGATTTAGGCAGTATAGAAGGGAAGGGAAAGGTGACAGTGGAGGCAGAGTCTGGCCAGGAGATGTTGAAGGAGAGAGACAAGTTGCAATTGAAGGAGAAGCCTGAGACAAGCCGAAGATTTCGGGAGCCATTTTATCTTTATTTAATCATTTGTATGATTCAGTGAATCTTTTTTTAATTGAAGTCTAATTGTCTTATAGTATTATATTAGTTTCAAGTGTACAACATAGTGATTTGATATCTTTATACATTACAGAATGATCACTATGGTAAATCTAGTTACCATCTGTCACCATGCAGAGTTATCACAGTATTAGTGACTACATGCCCTATGCTGTACAGTACCTTCCAGTGACATTTAATTTATAACTGGAAGTTTGTACCTCTTGATCTCCCTTATCTATTTCACTCATCCACCCACCCCCCACCCCTCTGACAAACACGTTTGTTCTCTATGAATCTGTTTCTGTTTTGTTGTATTCGTTCATTTGTTTTGCTTTTTAAAATTCCACATAGAAGTGAAATTACACAATAATCTACTTTCTCTGGCTGACTTACTTCACTAGCATGATACCCCCTAGGTCCATTCGTGTGGTTGCAAATGGCAAGACTTTATTCTTTTCTATGGCTGAGTAATATTGCATTATATATATTATATATATGTATAAATATAATTGTACACACATACCATGTCTTCTTTATCCATTCATCTATCGGTGGACATTTAGTTTGCTTCCATATCTTGAATACTGTAAGTAATACTGCAGTGAATATTGGGGTGTATATATCTTTTTAAATTAGCCAGAAGTGGAATTGCTGGTTCATATGGTAGTTCTATTTCTAATTTCCTGAGGAAGTCTTATACTGTTTACCATAGTGGCTGTACCAATTTACATTCTCACCAACACTGCACAGGTATTCCCTTTTCTCTACATACTCACCAAAACTTGTTATTTGTTTGATAATAGCGATTCTGACAAGTATGGGATGATAATTCATTGTGATTTAGATTTGCATGTTTTTGATGATTAGTGATGTTGAACATCTTTTCATCCTCTGTTGACTTTCTGTATGTCTTCCTTAGAAAAATATCTGTTCAGGTTCTCTGCAAATTTTTTTAACTGGATAGTTTATTTTTTGATGTTGAGTTGTGTGAGTTATTTATATATTTTGGATATTAACCCCTTATCAGATATAGTGTTTGCAAATATCTTCTCCAATTCAATAGGTAGCCTTTTTGTTTTCTTGACAGTTTTCTTCACTGTGCAGAGGTCTTTTAGTTTGACATGGTCCCATTTGTTTATTTTTGTTTTTGTTTCCCTTAATTAGGGAGTCATATACAGAAAGATACTGCTAAGAATGTTGTCAAAGACCATACTGCTTATTTTCATCTAGGAATTTTATGGTTTCAGGTCTTCAGTTAATTCTTTAATCTATTTTGAGTTTATTTTTGTAATAATATGGGAAAGTAGTCCAGTTTTATTTTTTACATGATGCTGTCCAGTTATTCCAATGCCGTTTATTGAAGAGGTTCTCATTTCCCCATTGTATATTCTTACCTCATTTGTCATAGATTAATTGACCACACAAGTGTGTGTTCACTTCTGATGTCTCTAGTCTGTTCCATTGATCTATGTGCCTGTTTTATGCCAGTATTATAATGTTGTGATTATGGTAGCTTTTATAATATTGTTGAAATCAAGGACCATTATACCTCCAGCTTTATTCTTCTTTCTAAATATTGTTTTGGCTATTCTGAGTCTTTTGTGTTTCCATGCAAATTGTAGGATTCTTTTTTTCTAGTTCTGTGGAAAATGTCATTAACATTTTGATGAGGATTACCTTGAATCTGTAGATGTCCTTGGGGATTAAGCTCATTTTAACAATAATAATTTTTCCAGTCTGTGAAATACAATTACTTGTATTTCAATTGTTTGTGTTGTCTTTAATTTCTTTTATCAATACCTTGCAGTATTCTTAGTACTGGTCTTTTACCTCCCGGTTAAATTTTTTTTTTTTAGGTATTTTCTCTGTTTTTAACACCTTTTTTGTGGTATGATTCCTGTACAGCAAACTACACATATTTCAGATGTACAATGTGATGAATTTTAATAGATGTGAAACCACCATCATAATCAAGATAGCTAACATTTCTATCACTCCCCAAGAGGTGCAAATTTCAAATTCCCAATTTATCCCTTCCCACCCCTTTACCCACTTGTAACCATAGTTTGTTCTCTATGTCTGAGTCTGTTTGTTTCGTAGATAAATATTTTTTCAATTCTCCATATAAACAATATCATATGGTATTATTCTTTCTTGATACAATTGAAAATAGGATTGTTTTCTTAATTTCTCTTTCTGATAGTTGTTACTGCATAGAAACAACAGATTTTTGTATATGAATTTTATATCCTACAACTTACTGAATTCATTTATTCTAATTGCTTTTTTTTTGGTTGCATCTTTAGGGTTTTCTATATATAATATCATGTCATCTACAAACAGTGACAATTTTACCTCTTCCTTTCCAGTTTGGGTTCCTTTTATTTTTATCTCTTATCTGATTGCTGTGGCTAGGACTGCCAATATATGTTGAATAAAATTGATGACAGTGAACATCCTTTTGTGTCCCTGATCTCAGAGGAAATGCTTTCAGCTTTTCACCATTGAGTATAATATTGGCTATGGATTTTCAGACATAAAATTTTTTGCTGAAAGTCACCAGCCTTCTCTTGTTTTTTTTTTTCCTAAGTTTTATAATTGTAGACATTCATAACTACATGTGGGTTAAATAATATCATATGCTTGTAGATTGGTATCACTAGTTGTCATTATCTGTGCAAAATAACATTTTCGAAAGTGAAATACATGAAATATCATTAGAGGTTAGTGTTAGATTAATGTTTGCAATGGATTTTAACACTAAGGGATACAGACTTAACCCTAGTTAAGTGAAATATTATCCCCCAATGGGTTACATTCTTCTTATTAGTAGACTTGTATTACAAAAAATATATACCCATGATGATGATGGTGATGATGATGTTATTTTTGATATGAAGCTGTCACTTGTATTTTTGCCCTTGATTTCCCTAACTCCTAAATTTATTTGGATCAGTTATTAAGCAATAATTTTCTGACATTTTGAGAGGGTTATATGGGTGGTATTGAAGGAGAGTATCAATGCATTTGCAGCAAAGGTGGTAGAGATTTAGTATTTTAGCTGCTTCTTTCACAGATTCTTATGTAATGGTCTATTTCATAACCACACTTTATCCGCACTTTTTAAGATTCTTAGTGTCACTCGTTGCTAAGCTTTTCTGGGATTCTGCAGAAAGAATCAGTCTTCTTCTTCTTGATACTGTCTTCTGTGAGCACTGAGGTTGCAACATTTTTCACCCTGATAAGCCAGTTACCAACTGTCTATCTGCTTGCCATCTTCCAAAAATGTATTGACATGTCCGATCTATTCTCATTTCTTCCCACTTTCTTTTTGTCCATGAGGATTTATGTCATTTTTATTTCTTTCCTTTATTAGCAAAATTTCATGACAGACTGGGTGTAATTTTTGGTGATTACTTTTCTACATTTAAGAAGAAATCACGTTCTTTAAATTTAAAGTAGCTAAATATATTTTGGAGAAGACTGTAATAGCCATTATAACTTTCTTCCAGTGAATTAAAACATTTCATCAAAGTGATTTCAGAGAATAACCAAATGTTTTGTGGTTTTGCAGCTAACGCTAAACAAATGAGCCTAGGTATCAAATGACACATCAATTCATATTGTTGGTCCTAGAGGAAAACTGAAATACAATTTCCCTTTCTTTTACAAAGTCTCCCTTGAAGTAATTCTATTATTGCTACCTAAAATTCAAGAGTCTGAAAAATTCACCAAATTTTATAGGTTTAAACAGTGAGAAAATATATGGAAAGATGCAAATCTTAACTAATGCTTATTGTACAAATAGAAGATATTATTTTGCTGTATTAGTCTTTGCTTTATTGTTTTTGGATTACTAGTGTGCTGATATAAAAAAAGCAAAAAAAATGCAGAATGGGAGTAATAACTAGAGTGGAAATTCAGTGCAGACTCTCAAGGTTTTGCAAAATTTCCTTACACTGCTCCTATCCTGCTCAGTGCCCTGGGGCTTTGTGCTGTCTAAGATACTGGATGAAAATGCTAGAATGTGTTCAAGTGTAACTGCATGCTCAATTAGGCACAGAATTGTCAGTTTCAAGCAGCAAGTTAGACCCATCTTACTGAAAATGAACCCTACAAAACCTATCTTCTGAGGCAATTTTTATAGGATCCTAGCTCTACACTGCATATACCACTCACTACCATGGGAGAATTGTCCACAGTTGTAAAAAGCTCCCCCTCAAAACACTACTGAGATACAAAATTTAAAGAACAAAGAGACAATGAGGTGAGGTTAAAAAAAAAAAAATCACAGCACAGGGATTTAAAAAAATCCTTGCCCCTGGCAAACCTTTTTTGATAGATTGGTGTTGCAAGTTTTTTGTGCCCTAGAGGACAAAAATGGAAATTTTAACCTCTACTAAAGTGATATTAATCAATGATCTGATATTTTAAAATATTGAAATATCCCCACTGAATTGAACTATTTTAATAGAGATTAATATAAAGCCAAAAGTCAATGGTTGTGGAATGAATTTGAAATATTTCTATGAAAATATTACATTAAACGTTTATATAATCAAATCTATCAATTGAATATGATATTCCTATATTTATAGTGAGACATGAGCCATGTGGGCCAATAGGCCAAATAGGGGAAAACTTAGGTGTAGGGGAGGAAGACATACATACTGAAATTTGGTAGTGTCTCTTAGAGAATGGAAATTATTATATAAAAGAGAATACTGTTAAATCAATAGAGTCCAAAGTTAATTTGAAAAGTTAAGTCATTTAGAACTGTTATTGGTTAGCTCAGTTGATTTGGATATATTACTAGAAATCTAAGGTGAAAGCTTGTGGATCATACTATGCACTTCATTGATAAGCTATTTTTCATAGTGATAATCAAAGTGAGAAAAAAGAGGTTATTTTGTTTTAGCTGCTCTTCCTAGGAATAAATGCTCTAACCTTTCCTTCTCTGCTTCCTAATTAATTCTGGTTTTTAAAATAGTTTATCTCCATGTTTTCTTTTTCCTTCCTTCCTCCCTTCCTTCCTTCCTCCCTTCCTTTCTCTACTTGTACTTCCCTCTCCTGGTCTTCCTTTATTCCCTCTCACATAGAACACAAGCCTAGGAGGAACTGAGACATGAATTTTAATCCCCAATTTGTTATCCTAGGCTAGATATTGAAATTCTAAACATTAATGAATTTTTCTCTGGATTAGATATGATTTTACCTTGGAATATTGGAATAATCTATAGTTAAAATTCCTAACTCAATAGCTGGTAGATGACCAATATTCAAAAATCATGAATATTATTTTCCCTTCCTGATACTAATTATATCTGTTTTTCTCAATATTTGGTCTGGAAACCACTAGCATCAAAACCTTTAGAATTTAATTAAACTGCAAATCTTTGAGTCCCACTCAAAACTGACTGAATCAGAATCTCTGGGCTGGCAGTGTATTAAAATAAACAGTCCTAAGGGAACTACTTGAATTGATGTAGAACTACTTGAGAACTACTAATGGTAGATGATAGATAGATAGATGAGAGACAGTTTACTAAGGCTGCTTTAATAACATCACAAACTAGGTGCCTTAAAACACCAGAAATCCATTTTCTCACAGTTTTGCAGGCTAGAATTCTGAAATCAATATACAGGCAAATTTGGTTCCTTCTGGATCAGAATCTGTTCTAAGCCTCCTTCCTAGTTTCTCTTCATGCCAGCACAATAATCCTTGGTGTTCCCTGGCTTGCAACTGTATCATTCCAATCTCTGCCTCCGTTGTCACATCCATTCTCCTTGTAAATCTCTGTATCCAAATTTTCCTCTTCTTTTAAGGATATAATTCATTCAATAAATTGAATTCATTGAATTAGTTCACTGAATTAAGGCTCAGGCTAATTCTGTATGACCTCAGGCTAATTCGATAATATCTGCAAAGACCATATCTCCAAGTAAGGTCACATTTATAGTTTCCAAAGGTTCAAATTTCAACAAATATTTTTCAGGATTTCGTCTCTCTCTCTGTATGGATAGGTAGATAGATGGATAGACAGACAGATAGATAGATAGATAGATAGATAGATAGATATAGAGATTTTTTTCAATTATGTCATGCTGAGTTATACTTCAGAAGCAAACAACCACCAAATCTTATTGACTTAAACAACAAAGGTTTATTTGTTACTCTTCCTATATTCTATCTAGGGACTTAGTGTGACATAACCTCTAGATCTGGAGCATCATTAGCCATCATGCCAAGAGATAGGAAGATGACAAATACTGCCTCTTAAAGCCTTTTGCTCAGAAGAGACACATGCTCTTCTGCCCATCCTCCATTGGCCAAAAACTCAAATAGCCACATAAAACTTACAAAGATACCTGCAAAATTTGCACTGAAGTATGATCTAGCCATATGCCTGGAAAGAAAAGTTTAATTTAGGAATATCACAGGAGATCCATTAAAGTTACTAGTATATATTTGCACTTTGTATTTTAATTTGAATTGCTTTTAAGGTTTAGAAAAAAGTAGGATACTGCTAGTGCTTCTTCATACTTCTGAAATTCATAAAGCCCCAAAATGTTAAGTTTTTAAATTTTGCTGCAAATACATTTTGTACAAAACCTAAAATGAGGCAAGGTGACTTGTTGTCTTTATTTAGCACACTTGGTATAAGTAGTTATATGTTTCATTGTAGAAATAACTACAGTGATTGACACTGGTGTTCTTCTAGACTCTGCTGGAGGTGTCATCTCACCTGGAATCCTGATTTTCAAAGCATAGCTAGATTTAAAGTGCTTTTCAAATAAGGTACAATTAACCTGAAGTAATAATTCTGTAAATATATGAGGACATGTGAGTGAATAAACAGTAAGAACCAAATTTATTATTTCTAATGCATTTATTCTTGGTAATAATCATGATGGCCAACCTTATATAAAGAACTCTCCTAAGTGATTATTAATTCAATTAGAGATGAGAACAGTGGCTTTAGAATGAGTAGGATTTTTACCCAAGATGATATGATATAAGAGGCAGATGGTAAGTCTTTTCATAACTAACTGTCTTCAAAGATAGTGCTGTTTGGTTTTTTTTTTTTTTGGACAATGTATCCTACCCTAACTAGACACTCATATCAGAAATTTTTTTATCTTATTCACAGATCTTATGGGGAGTTCTCATATCCTTAATTATAATTTTAAAAGAGTAATTGAATATAGAATGGAGGAAAAGCACCATAGGCAAGGGACATTTTGGAATTTAGAACAGATACTAGCTAATTCAGATTTGAAAAGCTTAGCTAGGATAGTTTAAAGTTGTATTCGGGGTATTAATATTTACCAGTGAAAATGTACTAAATTATTGCCAGGACTTATTGGTATTTGTTATGTTAAGTGTTAATAGAAGTTTAGCCAAGTGGTCTTTTTCTTCTTTCAAAGCTGTCTCTTCTGTTTGAGTCTTATAGGCCTCTAGAACAAGCAATGTTGCTCATCATTAAATAAGTGTGTCGTTTATGGAGTTAAGCATATGGTTAACACAGTAACAATTAAAGAAATGATTTAGCATGAATCTGATACAAATTTTCATAAATACTAGTATAATTACAATTCCTTTTTTGAGAAAGGTGTACACAAATTTGAAGTCATTAAGCTGAAATAATTAGATTATACTAGAAAACTGTTATTCCATAAAGCAAAAGTAATGTAAAGTATGCTCTCTGTAATTATTTTTGCATAATTATTCAGAAGAGAAAATATAAATATAAGCAAAACTTATATGCAAACCTTGAATACAAAATAGCTTATCACTTACTATCATAAAAAGTTTATTCATTTTTATTTTTTACCAGTTTTTGGAGTTCTTAACTATAGGAGAGGAAAATTTTTTTTCTTCCAGTTTCTAATTTATTTTTATTGAAGTATAGTCAGTTTACAATGTTGTGTCAATTTTGGGTGTGCAGCATAATAGTTTAGTTATGTAGAAACATACACATATTCATTTTCATATTCTTTTTCACCATAAGTTACTACAGGATATTGAATATTGCTCCCTGCACTATATAGTATAAAACTTGTTTTTTTTTTTTAATCTATTTTATATATAGTAGTTAGTATCTGCAAATGTCAAACCCCCAATTTATCCCTTCCCATCCCCTTCCCCCTCTGGTAACCTTAAGTTTGTTTTCTATGTCTGTGAGTCTGTTTCTGTTTTACAAATGTTTCTTTGTCCTTTTTTTTTTTTTTTTTTTAGATTCCACATACGAGTGATATCGTATATTATTTTTCTTTCTTTTTCTGGCTAACTTCACTTAGAATGACATTCTCCAGGGACATCCATGTTGCTGCAAATGGCACTACTTTGTTATATTTTATGGCTGAGTAGTATTCCATTGTATAAATATACCACAGCTTCTTTATCTGGTCATCTGTTGATGGACATTGAGGCTGTTTCCATGTCTTGGCTGTTGTAAGTAGTGCTGCTGTGAACATTAGGGTGTGTGTATGTTTTTGAATGAAGATTCCCTCTGGATATAAGCCCAGGAGTGGTATTGCTGGATCATATGATAAGTCTATTTTTAGTCTTTTGAGGTATTTCCATACTGTTTTCCATAATGGCTGCACCTGGCTACATTCCCACTCCAGCAGTGTAGAAGAGTTCCCTTTTCTCTACAGCCTCTCCAGCATTTATTATTTGTGAACTTTTGAATTGATGACCATTCTGACTGGTGTGAAGTGATACCTCATTGTAGATTTGATTTACATTCTCTGATAATTAGCAATATTGAACATTTTTTCATGTGTCTATTGGCCATTTCTATGTCTTCATTGGAGAATTGCTTGTTTAATTGGTCTTCAGCCCATTTTTGGATTGGATTGTTTGTTTTCTTCCTATTAAGTTGTATGAGCTGTTTATATATTCTGGAAATTAAGCCCTTGTCAGTCTTATGTTTTACAAATATTTTCTCCCATTCTGTAGGTTGTCTTTTTGTTTTGCTTATGATTTCCTTTGCTGTGCAAAAAGCTTATAAGTTTAATTAGGTCCCATTTGTTTATTTTTGCTTTTATTTCTATTGCTTGGGTAGACTGCCCTAGGAGAACATTGCTGAGATTTATGTAGGATAATGGAAAAACTTTTTCTTGATCCTCTTAGGTCCTGCAGCTAAGAGGCCTATGAAACTAACAACAGACAGATTAATAGGAGAAAAAGCATACAAATGTATTAATTTTTAGTAGAGCAAAGGAACTGGGAGAAAGGCTTCATATGGAAAAACAAATGATTTTTAGGAAAGATATATGCGCCCTTAGGAGAATAGATGGGAGATATGATGGTATGTGACAATGTCTGTCTTGGTCTGGTGACTCTCCAGACCAAGGCATCTCCTCTCCTGTGATAAAAGTCAATCTTCCTTGGTTGATGAACTATCCAAGGAAAGGGTTTTAAGACAATTCTCTTTCTTTCTTTCTTTTTTTCTAGAATCTGTTTTAAGGTAGATAAGGAGAGTTCAGAGAAAGTTTCTTCCCTCATTTATTGATTCTCAAATATCTTCAGCTCAGATTAATCCTTATGCCAAAGGGGCATACTTGGGATTGGCATATTTTCAGCTCCTTCAGAGTCATATCACTGATTTAACTGTTTCAACAAAAGTACGTTTTAAAAAAATCTACTGTATTTCAGTTGTCAGCTCACAGAACCATCTCATAATGTCTTAACCATCAAGAAGCTTATTCTCTTACAATATAAAAATATTCAACTACAAAACTCAAATTTTCACAGTGTGACAATGCTGTTTAGCATTTCTCCATGACACTTATCCCAAGGTTTTGATCTCTCCAAAGATGAAATGAGGGTTGTGAGAAGCTAAGAGATCTTAGAAGTTGTTACTTGGCTAGTATTGTCATTTAATCTCAGGCAGGTCCCTCCTCACACAACCCCTTTTACCCCTTGCCCCCATAACCATGCATTTCCCTAACCTGTATTCCTAAAATACCCAGGGGAAATGTTTATAAATTATGATCAGTACTTTTTCAGCTACTCAATACCCAATAGTGCCTGCACTTTCTTGGGCTGATTTCTATATTCTCTTTTAAGAGGCCCCTGTGCCAAGGCAAGAGCTAAGACTTGACTTGAAGTTCTGTGATTTGCAGTTTGACTGAAAGGCTTGTAACTTCCTTCAATTTGAGTAAATGATCTTTAATCTCCTCCTCCTTTTATTATTACCTCTTTTTGAGGCTCTTATTATATTTTAAATTTTTGATCTGTTCTTTATATCTCTAGGATTTTCTCTTATAATTTTCTTTTCTTTGTTATTTGCTCCGTTTTTAAAATATTTCCTTATTTCATTTTTGTGTGACAAAGTAACACAAAATCCTATAAAGAAAAAAAAAACTTAGACTTTATTGTGTTTTTTTTAAAAGCAGATATCCATGTAACCAGCCACCAAGCATGACATGAAACTTTGACCAAACCCCAGAGACCTGCTATTTGCACATTCCAAATTACAGACTTCTTCCTTCTCACAAAAGTAATTATGGTTCTGTGTGTCACTCCTTTGTTTTTCTCCACAATTATATAAGTAAAATTTTTACATAAAATGAAATCATACAAAAGTAATTTGTCCAAATTCTCTTACTCAGTATTGTGATTGTATTATCCGTGTATTATGTGTAGCTGTAATGTGCTCTATTTCATCATCATAAATTTTCCATTCTTTGAATACAGCAAAATTTATTCATCCATTCTCCTGCTGATAGGCAATGAATTTCCATTTATTTATTTAAATAATTATTGGGCTGCACCCTGAAGATTTGCAAGCCCTGTACTTGCCCAGCCTCAAGACCAAAGAAAGTGTCTGTAACAGTGACAGAGACATCAGTGGTTTAATGGATAGGGAGATCTTACATGTCTGAAGCAAAGTCCTGGAGCAACATCTCACAGTGTGCAGACATGGCAGCAGTCTTTGCTGTGGCTCCTGGGGTGAGTTGAGTGTGGGGTGTTATCAGTTATAGGGTGGATTGATGTCCGGTTTGCTCATAGTTTATGTCTTTGTTTGGCTTTGGTATCAGGGTAATGATGGCCTCATAGAATGAGTTAAGAATTGTTCCCTCTTCTTAGCATGTCTCCCATAGCCCCTTGGGCTAACAACCTTGGGGAGAGAGGTTTGGTGAGAGAGATGTCTTCTCTTTGATAAACTATCATAGCACAGCCTTTCTGGAGTAAAGATTAGAAAAATCACTAGCTGGAGCCCAGGGGAAGTATGTCGGCATTTACTGATCAGGCTCTCTGATTAAGACAGAAGGTCAGTCATGTGAGTAGAGTGTAGGTGAATCAGGGACTGCTCGAGCAGGAAATGTATAGAGAGCAAGAGAACAGCCATCTTGGGTGACCTGATCATACAATAATAAATAATAAATCATTTAATTCTTAAAATTCTTTAATTTACTTTGTCACTGTTGTGAAGTTTTCATTGAATAAGACTTTTATCTCCTTGGTTAAGTTAATTCCTAAGTATTATTTTTGATGCTCTTGTTAATGGGAGTTAATTTTATAATTTGTTTTCAGATTGTTCATTGTTGCTATACAGAAATACAACTTGTTTTTGTAGGTAGACTGTATCCTGCTATTTTGCTGAGTTCATTTGTTGATTCAGACTTTTTGGGGTGGAATTTGTTGGGTTTTCTATGTATAAGATCATACCATCTGTGAACAGAGATAATTGTACTTCTTTTCTGATTTGGATGCCTTTTATTTCTTTTCTTGCCTAATGTCTCTGGACTTCACAGAATTTACAGACTATGTTAAATAGAAATAGTGAAAGCAGACATTTTTTGGCCGGGTGTGAGGTTTGCTGTGGGTTTTTCATATATAGTTTTTATGATGTCGAGGTTGTTTTCTTTTATTCTTAGTTTTTGAATTCTTTTGTCTTGCAAAGGTGTTGGAATTTTGTCAAATGCTTTTTTTCTGCATTGATTGCAGCGATCATCACTGTGTTGTTTTTTTCTTTTGTTAATAGGGTGTAATACGTTTTCGTATGTTGAATCATCCTCGCATTCCATCCTTGTGCTAAATAATTCTCATAGGGCATGATTTTTTTAAGATTTAAGATTAAGATTTTTTAAGATTTAAGATTAAGGATACACAGGTTTTAAACACAAGAATTGGAATGCAAACTTACGCAAGTGTGCTTTAGAATCCATAAAAAAACTCTGAGGTATCCCACTGTGCTGACAACAACAGTCCTAAATTTATACTTCAGCTATTATTTTCTGATTCAGTATTTCATTTTTTTCTAGTTGAACATGTAATTTTTTAAATAGGAAATTTTAAATTAAAATCAAATGATACTACAAAAATTAAAAATACAATTTTTGGTTTTATTTTTGTGATGCATTGGAGTCTTAAGTCACTAAGGAGGGAAGAAAACAACCTAAGGCTGTGATTTGAGAACAACTGTGGTGAAAACTTAAAGTAATTTAAGAAATCCAAACTTGTTTATGTAACCCAAGAAGTTTTGTTGTGTTATTGTTCCTTTTAATTTCTAATTAGTTTAAACAAAATAAACATAACAACCATAACAACAGGACCCAATGCTATGCAGTTCTTATTGACTTGATTGAATAATTATGCACAGTCCAGGTCCTGCTGGTCAGGACAAGAAGTTGATATCATTTGCTGTTTTCTCAACTTCTTATGTTATCTTAGCTTTTGGCCTTAAGCCCTTGAGTTTTCTGACATCATAAATCTACTTTTATTGTCTAATCTCTCACTAAACAACAACATTTCCTACTCTCTAGGTTTTCAAAAATTATGAGATTAAAATAAAAAATAGTATTTGGCTCACTTTTTGGTAGATATAATAAAATCCTTACTGGAGCAAAAATCTGAAACTTGTTTTCTCAGATCTTGGAATAATAAACAACTAAGTAAAATGTTTCAAAATTTTGTACCACAATTTGAAAGCTGAATCAAAGAAACACCTTTTTAAAAAATTCATCTCCAGGAATTCTTTGTATATTAAAGAACATTCATTTTCAAAATTTATATAAAAAAGAAAGATTATATAATTATTTAGATTTTCTTTCTTAGGAAAATGTGTACATAGTTTGGGACAAAGGGATGTATAGAAATAGGAAAGTTTTAAGGCACTAAATTCCAAAATATGTTTTACTATTCTAAAAGGAAAGGAAGAAAATAACTTCTTTCATTTGTACATATGAATAAAATGATAAATTGAATATACTGGTTATTTGGTACTGGCTTTATCATTAAAAATAACAGATGCAATGATAATACTAACAATAATAATAACTGTAAAAGTTTCCATACCCAGACTCTCTCCTCCTTCACTCCATATATTCTTTCAAGTTTCTTTCTGTTGCAATCAGAAAATATACAGTCTCTGGTGTATATTTTTTAATTATGTGCCCCAAGTCCAAGATTAACTCTACTGTGTGTGTTTAAATGCCTTCATAATAGATGATCAATAGTTGGAAATATTTGGGCACATTTAAAATTTACATGATAATAAAATTTACAAATAGGTTAGCAGTAGACTGACTTGGTACATTATTTCTATGGTTCTTGAACAAGCATATTGCACAAGTAGAAAGCTATTACTAGGTCAGTCTCTATGTAGTAATTTAAACAATTTCTAGCTAGACTTCTGTTTCAAAGATTCCATTTTCCTTTTCACATGAAAGAACAAGAAGAGAAGAGAGAGAACAGAAATACTTATATTGCTTCAGTAGAATTATTCATATCTAAAATATTGGTGATGTTTAATAAAATAAGTAAAAGTAATTCATTTTTCCTATAAACACAACAAAAAGGATTTTTGTAATATTGCTTTCCCCATTGAGATGCATTGGATGCTATAGGAGTTTCATGCTTCTGGGAGTTATTCTAACTGGTGGAAATTGAGCTGACAAAATTGAAAATAACTCAAATCATTTATATATCATAGTTATGTGCAAATGTCATAAAAATTATTCTGCTTCTGTATTCTTTACAAAACCATAAAGCTTCAGCACATAGTAGGCCCTGATGCAAGGACTGTAACTTCTGTAAAAGCTCTGAATTCATATGCATATGTGTTATTCAGATGAATAAAGGAAACAGTGAATAAAATCGGAAAATACTTTATTAAAATTAGTAATCAGTAATGTCTTTCTAAGTTTTCCTACCATTCTGTATGCTCTAGCTTATAATTACTATCTCAGCTAAGAAATTTAACATGGCAGATTTGGCATTTAGGTAATGGATATGCCTCACCCCTTGGCAAGAGGTTTGAATATCCCATTCAATACTCACTCGTTTATTCAATTGTTGTCTATTGAATTTTTTTTTCTTCTAGGTGTTTTTAGACACTAGGAATAGAATGTCAAGCAATAGTTTATACTCCTAAGAACATTAAAATGAGAAGTGAAAGTGTTTGGCTACTGAAATATGAACAAGAGTGTTAAGTTTCAATGACATTTAACTCTGCTGCTGCGTATTATTGAAGGAGGGTCATAGACTCCCTGGAATCTGCGAAGTAAAAATCACTTGGTTCCAGTGCATTTGCACTTTACAGGTGTCAGGTACCTTGAAATGAGTATCCTTGAAACATGGAAATGGCTGGAAAATGATGTCATTGTAAAAGACTAGAATACATTCAGCTCATATGAATAGGGGAAATTGGAATTTTGTCTTTGAATGCATTTTAGAGGAAAGCATGTCTAACCAGGGTTCTAGTCTGAATAGTTCTAAAACATATTGTCTAGGTTTTTGTTTTTAAATTGCCTCAGTCTTGTTTGTGATGAAATCTAAAGTATTTGTCATGTTTCAATCAATGCAAAATGACAACTGCTTAAGCTGTTTTTTCAGTTTATCAACCATGTTAGAATTGTAATTGGACATGATTAATTAATGGTTTAATGAACAGTGTCCAAACAATATTCAGAATAATAAGCATCCTGGAAAGTTGGAGAAAATGGATATCAAGGCCATAAAATATAGTACAGTGGTAACTGGCATAAAAAGGCTGAAATCTGACCAGGAGAGTAGGTAGTACACACAGAGGACGAATCAGAAATATTTTCATATTTTCTTGCATTATGTTTGTATTTGCAAAGATCAAATAGCCAGGCAATACAAGTCTTACCCTGCAACAAGCTTAACTAATAATTAGCAAATAACACAAAGCAGGATCTCTAGCGTATGCTGCTGCAGTATTTCAAAAGCCCTGATCTTTTCAGAGATCAGCATTAGCCCTTAAATTGCAGATGTGTTTATAACAAACGAGACACGAAAAAGCATTTCTAGATCACCACGCAGATCAGTACTTTAAAAAACTCACCTGTCTCTTAGTAAATTCTGTTAGTGGATTTCACAAGAGGATATGCTTTGTAAACTCTTCTATTCCCAATACTGAGGATTAAAAATACAATGACCTTGTCGTTCTAAGTGAATTAAGCAGAAATAGAAAGAAAAATACCATATGATATCACTTATATGTGAAATCTAAAAAAAAAAAGACAAATGAACTTATTTACAAAACAGAAACAGACTTACAGACATAGAAAACAAACTTACGGTGGGGAGGGTGGTAGGATTGGATAAATTGGAAGTTTGAGATTTGCAGATACTAACTACTATATATAAAATAGATAAACAACAAGTCTATACTGTGTAACACAGAAAACTGTATTCAACATCTTATAGTAACCTATAATAAAAAAGAATATGAAAAAAATTTATGTATGTATATGTATGACTGAACTATTATGCTGTACACCAGAAATTGACACAGCATTTGTAAACTGACTATACTTCAATTTTGAAAAAAGAAAAAAAAGGGAAAAAAGAAAAAAGAAACACAGTGTTCTTATTACTTCACAGTATAATGTTAAGAGAATAGCACAAAACCATTTTCACATTGGGGTGATATTATGATTACACTGTATACAATGATGGGTAATAGGGTAATGGACTATTATTGGCCAAGTGACATATTCTCATTATGCTTTTATAATGCTTCAAACACTTTTTAATACAATAATTTATTATAATTTTAAAGAGTACTAAACAAGTTTACATAAAATTATATTTCTCAAACATACATAATTTAAAATATAATTATATACTTCATTTCCATCATTAATTTTCTATTGGTAAAAGTCATCAAATAATTTAAATTAAAAACCCAACACAAGATTTAACAAAGGATCTGTCCACCATCTCCATATTTTACAAGGCACTTATATTTCTTTTTTGACACAATACCTAGCTGTGAGAGTTTAAAAACCATCAACTATTATATGAATCATTATCATATTAAATGCATATAAAAACTATTTGTCTCAAGACATGACAGTGTATTTGCACTACTACACTATTGACTTAGAACTTTTCCTGTGATGTTAGACACTATTGACTTGGATTTTGGCCACAGCTATATATCAGTTTCATATCTTGGTCTTTTTCCAGAAATACTTGAGTTATATTCACAGTGAATGATTTAAAACCTTTTCAGTCTGTATCACTTGGGAGCCACAACATGTGCAAATTTTGACCTTTCAAGTTACTCTCCAATGACACATTTTTAAACTGAACAAAGAAATAAGGAAAAATCACTTAAAGGAACATTAAATTATCTTCTGTGTTTTGTAGTTTTTGGTCTTTCTTTAGAAAGTTTAATTTGAGATTATTTACTTTCCCAAAGAAAGTGAGAATGGGACTTAATAGGATATTGAAGTTTACTACTGGCGGACCACAGGAAGCAGGCATATAAGACAAGACATAAAAATTCAGAAATAGTTGCCTAGACTCATATTTCCAATTCTTCTCCCAGTCTTTTTTGGGCCCACTAAATCAGGCTTCCTTCCCTAACACCCTACCATGGCTTTTTTTTTTTTTTTTTTTTTTTTTTTTTGACTAAGGTCTTTAGTCACCTCCACATTTATTAGCTAATAGTCAGTTTTTTGGTTTCATTTTACAAAACTGTTGATAGAATTTGAGAAAACGCAGCAATTTCTCCTTAAAATATTTCCTTTTTATTTCAAGACACCATCCACATTTGATTTTCCTCCTAACTCACTGGCTACTCCTTTTAAATCTCTTTTCCTGTATTTTCTCTCATCTCTCCATTCTCCTTATGGAATGCTCAGGACTCACTTCTTGGACATCTCTTTTCAGTCAACCCTCACTCCCTTGGCAATATCATAAGACTATATGGCTATAAATACAGCCACTCTCAAATTTAAATCTCTAGTCTAAATAATTTCCCAGAATGAAGACTGCTACATGCATCTGCCCATCCAGCATTTCTAATTGCAAATGTTAGGAAATCCTCAAACTTCACGTGTCTAAAATTGAACTCCTGATATTCAGCCTTAGCCCCACCACATCTGCTTCTTCCGCTGTCTTCCCAATTTTGATTGTTTGCTCCGTCCACACGCTTAGAATCCTTTAATCCTCTTGCATTCGTCATTCAGTCTCTCAGTAACCTCTGGAAGCTCTATCTTCAAATACATAAAGATTTTGAACACCTTTCAATACCTCAGTTACTACCACAGCGCATACCATGATAGGGTACTTAGATAAGTGCAACAACCTTCCAGCTAGTATAACTACTTCCACTCTTGCAGCACATCAGTTTATTTTCCAAATAGCAGTAATGCTGTTAAAGTAAGACCCTGTAAAATCAACACCCATTTATCCCATAGCCAGAGATGTGTTTCAGGCATTTACGTTTTTTTTTTTTTTCCATGAGAGCATATGATTATTTGAGAAATGTCAGAAAGGCTGAAAAGTTGAGATACATTATAGGTAACTCAAGGGGCCAAGAATACCCAAAATTTAATTTCAGGATCTCCTAACACAGGAGAATGATTGTAAAACCCTTAGGCATTGGGGATAAATCTCAGCTCTGAAATATCTCATTTCTAAGCTGAATTAAGATGAAACTGGATTGATAGTGTTCCCAAGCTATCTGATAGAAGATAGAAGCAAAAGTAAATAATCTTTCACTCAGCAAGCAGAGAAAAGACATTCTAGACCAGATATCAAAATTTAGTATAAATCCACAATCATTAAAATACTGTGGCATTGGCACGAGAATAGATAAATAGAAAAATGGAAAAACTAGTCCAGAACAAATATTTGATTTAAGACAAAAGTGGCACTACAATCCAACAGAGAAATGAACAGTCTTTATAGTAAATAGTGTTGGGTTAATTGAATGTTGATATGGAAAATATGGAACTTGACTCATACCTCACACCGTGTATAAAAAATCAATTCCAGATGAATTGCAGATATAAATATGAAAGGTAAAACATAATGATATATATAGTAGGACAATACTTTAACTAGTGCAAACACAAGTATATGTTTTAAGAGAACATGGATAACATTAAAATCAAAGAAAATATGTGATATATTAAAATTATAAATTTATTTCACAAAAACAACCATTTCCATGAAGAGTGTAAAAATGCAAACCATACAAGTAGGAAAACTACTTCCTAACAAAAATCTAAAAAAAAAACCAACATAAGAAGATGTGAATAGTTTCTTAAAATCCGTAAGATAAAAGTAATACAATGGAGAAATAGACAAGAGATATAAGAGGAAATTCACAGTAAGAGTATCAACATGTTTTATCCAGAAATATTTGTAGAGGAAGAATATTTGAATACACTAATAAATATTCTAGAGCTGCAAAATGAGGACCTGTTTTTATATTAGAAGATGCACTAAAACTTGCTTTGTAAATAATGCATGTCTATACAATGCTAAGTAGTATTATTAAATCTTGAGGAAGGTAGATTAAAGTTATTTGAGAGTAAGTCATTGCTAAAAGAGGTAAACAAAATAAGTCTAACATCACAGAATTCTCTATATTAGTGAAATAAAGAATGCTCAAAGAGAAAGTGATTTCTTGGTTTCAACTAAACAATTGAGTATAGTTATAATTAATTTAAAAATTTAGTATAATCAACTTAAAAAATTATCAGTAAAAAGAATAGCATGTTTAAAATATATCAGTTAGTTTAAACGCAGAACATAGGAAAATGAATAAAGAGTATACATATTGAGAAAAAATAAAGACCAAGAAATTAATGCTTATTTACATTAATAAGCTTGGTTTTACTACCTGTGAAAAAGTATGGACTTCTGCCAAAAGTTGGAAAGAAGCTAATCTGCTGTAGTAAGAGAAAACAATTGCCAGTGTTCTACAGTCCAAGGAATTTTTATGGATATACGATTATTTTATTCAGTATTTATAATTAAGATGTAGACCCATGAAAGGAGGACTACTAGCCTTCCTACTAAGATCCTGAATTTACTGAATATTGAATTGTTATGAATAAATTGATTAAACTAGAAAAAATTCAAATTACGAGTTTTCCCAAGTTTAATACATCCAGATATTAAAGAACAGTGCAACTGGCTAGGTTTTTTTTTTTTTTTTAACATACCTTGTTGGAAGATTTTAATTTAGAACCATATAAATATTTTACGTAAAACAAAGTGAATTTTAAAAACGGAATTTCTGAAAAATCAGAAGCATAATAAAACATATAGAACTATCTTTTGAGATGTGGAATGGTTTCACAGGAAGGAATTTTCCAAGCAAGTTTAAGACCCAGTAATTTCTGCAACTCTAGTGCGATGTGCCCTAAGGATAAAAAGAACTTTTAACTGTTTTCACTATTCACTTTCTGCTGACAATGTTTGTATTATTATTCTGAAACCACTGTGTGCATTGTAGGATAAAGACAATGAGTTTTAATGTTTAAGTCATTGAGAATATTGTGTACACACACATTTCCTTGTTCTGACAATAAAAGGACTTAGAAAAAAATGACCAGAACAATAGCAGTGTACATACACCCTGTTGCTAAAGTTATAGTTCCCCCAACACATTTCCCACTTAAAGAACTAGGACTCCTTGGTATAATTTCAGCTTTCAGATATCAGATAAAAATTTCATACCTCAGATAGGGTGATTGTTTCTGTTATTATACCAAACAGTAGAGTCTCAAAAAATAATGTCAAGTTGGAAGAATTAAGTCAACTAAAAGAGGCTCCTTACTAGTCAGGTTGACGGAATTTGAGCATCACCAGGAAAAATAACAGCATGTATAAACATCAGATACGTTTAAATCCATAAGTTTATGACAATATTTAAACAAAACCAAACAAAAATGAAATAACAATAAGTATGTAAAACAAAATCCTAAAAGGATACATTTGGAAAATACTTAATATACTAATTCATTATTTTGAAAACAGGCAATTGAAGTAAAAATAATCCAGTTTCACGTTGCCTTTCCTATATGGACTGTATCTCAGTCAGAGTAACTATATATAGATGAGGATAGGTTTCTTACACAAATTTTACAGCCAGTGAAGAAATAACAATAATGTAATGAAGACGCTATTTTGCATCCTCTTAGAAGAAAATATATCTAGGCAATGATCATTTGTGACTACTAATGTCACAGACATTATATGCTTCTGATGGAAGTACAAAATACCTTTGTAAAACCTATACAAAATTGGCCTTTCAAATAAAAAACCCTTAAATTTAACTGAACTAAAATTAATCAAGCTTTGATAAAACTATCAATTTATAAGAAATACAAAAAAATAAACAATTACAACAACAAAAAACAAAGGAACATGTTAAATTACACCACAGAAAAGCAACAAAAAACATCCAGACTGCAAAGCCATATGAAACATGTGACCTATTCTCTTCAACAAATATATTGCAAAGGAGAGAAAAATAAGAGAAAGGGAAGAGACATCAATCCATTTTATAGGACTGAAAATAATCCACTTACTGCAGTACTAGGAATTTATTTGGAAACTGATCTGTAAAGTCATATATGAATGGAACAAAAATAATTACAATGGGCCTATAACTAACTCCTGCTTTCTCTCCTAGGGAAAAGTTGGCTTTCATCAGAACTCCCTGCTTTTAACAGGATTTAACTAGACTGCCTAGATATACATGGGGTTTTTAATATATATGTGGAATTTATGGAAGATACCTGACTAGAGAAGTTAAGCTAGTCATACAATCTCTCTACCAGGGTAGTTCACCATATGTAATATCTAAGAAAACACAGACCTCAACACCTCTCTCTCTCTCTGCTCATACTGATTGCATACATGGTTAGTACAATCTGTAATCATGTAGTGCTGAACCTAAATGTGTACTGAGAGGGAGCACCCAATTAGAAAGTTACATTTGAATGTCATTCACCTCAAGAAAGAGGAATGCTATGTCTATGCCTCTTTTTACTTGTATCACCTGAATTGTTAGTGAAATTTGGCATTGAATAAAATCTATAATTGCTGTGAATCTACTTTGATTCTTAGAATAATAAAGAAGACAATTGGGGGAATCTGAACACTGAAGGATATTTGATTATATTAAGAAATTACTTCTTTTTTAGCTGTGATTGTTACTCTTGGGTTTTAAAATAGTCCTTATTTTAAGAGAGATATACTGAAGTATGTATTATAAAATAATGAGGTGGAGTGTATATTCAAAATAATAGAGAAGAATGTGGGGAAGAAATAGATTTTTAGATTAAACCAAATTGGCTAAATGTTGATGCTGATTAGAGCTAAGTAATGAATACATGATAGTCCATTACACTGTTCTCTCTACTTATGAGTATGCTTTAAATTTTTCACTAACATACATTTACAAAATAAACGTTTTAGAAGCTTTGGAAGTATCTGTTAATCACACAAATAAATAAGCAGATGTGGAATGAATTGCATAAATGTATAAGATAAGCAGCCATAATATGTCATTTAAATGGTGATGGTTCTAAAATTTGGGGCACCAATACAATTCAAAGCAGAGTTTGTTTTGACAATACTTAGCTGGTGTACAGAATGTACAATGATAAATGCATGTAAAGCAAAACAAAAAAGTCACTGACAGTTCTTAAAAGAAAGTGAACGCAAATTGACTGAGAATGTCTGGTATTAGAGTAAGAAAGAAAAATAACTTAGGAATACTAGATCTAAATTCTGTATAAATACATGAATCTTGAAATAAAATAAATGTAATCAAGTTTTACCATACCTACTGACAGTAATAATGTAGGCTGACAGAAATGTAATACTAGGGTCCAGGTCTTCCCGGAAAGTAGCCAGGGTAAATAAAACTAGATGCTCTTGGAACATAATGATTTTGAGACATAGGGATGCTTTCAAAGATTTCTGTAGGCTAGTGTTGAAATAGGCGATGACCAGAAAATGAATGGGATAAAGAAGTGAATGGGATGCCCAAAATTTGGCAAAACAATAATAACATGAGTGAGAATAGGAATAGATACTGCCATTTGGAGCAAAGTGAATCTACAAAATAATCTTGAGTCTATGATAATGAGAAAAAAGCTAAATTAACATTAAAGTCTAATTAAACATAGTCAAGTGGGGCAGTTTATTGGGATTTCCTAGAGAGCCCTCATATTGATTATCACAGTTTGTGAGATAAAGAGTAGAGAATAAATTTCAAACTTATTTATGAACTGCAAGTGTTCTCATTATTGCTCACCTGGTGACATAAATATTTCATTTCCTAGCAAAATAAATTTTCCTCAAGGAAAAATAATTGGCTAATAATAATTCAGCCAGACTAATGAGCAGACACTTAGGAGAAGACAAACCTATGGGAAATAACTCCCCAAGTCTGATTAACAGCCTTATGGAGATGTAACATAAGGAGCAAACCCATTTTTTAATGGGTAAAGTCAGAAATTAACCACATGAAAGGACTTAGCCATGCACAGGAGGTGGAGCTATCATGGTGAGCATTCTTCCAGCAAAGATGTTCTCTGGTGTTCAGCTAAGCCCATGATGTTTATGAGGTGCCCAGTGCAACTACATCATTTTCCATCGATCAGTGTCCATCTCCAAATCATATTCACTCCATTGTTGAATAACAGAGCCATGAAAGTCTTATCTTGGTACCATTATAGGACAATTGGGGGTGGGGTTTTCAAATAATTCTATGCTTGTTATCAACCAAAGAATAGACCTTCTTTTTAAAGAAATAAGTTTAGGAAATTTAATTACTCTAGCACCTCCACTGCTCCTAACCAAATACAATACGGCATCTTCTCTCACCTGAATGATTTCTGTGAGTACCACCTGCTCCCAAGTTCATTCCTAGTTTATGTAAATTTGATCACATCAATCATGAAAACCTTACATGAGTTTTACATTTTATTGAAAAGAAAAATGATAGTCCTTACAATTGCTTGTATGTCTTACATGAACCAGTTCCCCAATGTCTCTCTTATTTAATCTCCTATCAACCTCCCTTTTGCACACTATCCGTTTTTATTCCTCAAACGCACCAGGCATGATTTTCTCTCAGGGGTGTTGCACTTGTTGATTCTTATAACCAGAACATTCCATTCCTAAATATAAGCATGGCCCACATGCTCACCTCTGTTAGGCCTGCACTCAAATGCAAACTTCACAGTAAGAGTTTTCATGTTCATTATATTTATAATCTCAAATTACAGTCTAGCACATTCTTCCATATTTTAGTCCTCTTCATAGCCATCTGATATGATAAAATTTTGAACTATATATTTTTCTGTTTCCTCTCAGTAGAAAACAGTTCCTTGAGGGCTAGAATTTTGTTGGTTTTGCTCCCATCTATGTTTTCAGCATCTAGAGCAGTGCCGTTTAGATGACGGGTAATTTTTTTTTTTTTTTTGTAGTATCAGTTGAAGGAAGAAAATAGTTACAAATATCCAGAGTCATATTTTTAAATTTGACTTCCATATTTTCTTCTAAATGTGAGAATATCTTGGTGAGATGTACAGAATTAAATTTATATCACTATGCAATTTCACTCACTAGTAAAGCATAAATGAATCCTATGTGAAACCTGGACATAAGCAATTTGATTTCAGATGACTGTGGACATTACTTTCATCAGCAATAGCCCAGTTTTTCATTTATAAAGGAGAAATACATATTATCTTATTTTTAATCATTTCTCAAGTCAGGAATTAGTCTTGTTTCTTTGATCAACTAAATAAAGGAAATTTATTAATCTATACTTAAAAACAAGTACTTCCAGAATTAAAAAAAAAAAAAAAAACCTGGAGGAATTCATGCCCTAAATAAGCTATTGATTCTGATAGCAACTACCGAAAGCTTGTAATACACATCTGTCCAAAGTAGTTCTCCTATCTCTCTTCTCCACAGTCACTGTCATTACCTTATTTTAAACCTGATTATTGTTAATTACTCTTTGTGTCTTCAGTCTTTACTACTCCAGCCTTTACACTATTCACAATTTACAGAGGTTGAAGGCACTGTTTTTTAAAGCTTATAAGATAGTGTGCTGCTTCCTTAGCATGGTATACAAGGTTTTCCATAATCCGTCTAAACATTTAACTATCATCCTAACGTGTCCCTGTACCACTGTCTTTGGTCCAGTCTGATCAAACTATTTATAGCTTTCTCAAATGCTGTATTATCTGTACTTATTTCTGTGCAAGAAACTCCTTTCACCTTATCTAGTAAGCATTTTCTAATCCTGTAAAACCGATCTGAAATAGTCAATTTTTTGTTGTAATTTATGTATTTTTTTCCCTACAGTTGTTTTAATTCTGTATTTTACCTTTTGATATATTTGTAAGTATCTGTATTAATATTGTGATATCTTTGTTGTCAGGGACTGTCATACCATTTTTATAACTCTCATTCCTGTCACAGCCTATTTCCTTAAAAGTTTAATTCAATAAAAAAAATTAATTTCAGAGAATTTATAAGTTCACTAAAATTATATGAAGTCATTTTGAGCATAAAATCAAAATTATTACATTTCTTATTTGTTTATTCGTTTGGAGATACTATCAATTTTCTTTTCCTTAGAATTTTTAAATGAGATTCTCACTTTTAGATCTGACTTTTCTTTTAGAATTTCTGGATATGCCATCATCCCCATATTGCTGAAAATTATTTTTTGAAATATGCTTTCTCTTTTAGACTAGGAAAATTGTTCAACTTGCCTGTTATGAACTTAAAGTGAGCCAGGTAACTTTTTATACAACTTTCCCCTTACTTCCAATTCATCATATCATTCCTCCGTGTTGATAGAAGTCCAGAGAAAATCTCCCTTCATGATCCTTCATCCTAGTGAGAGCTGAAACTGTCAGTCAAGTCAGAATTTTATGAGATGTTCAGTTTTCAGCAGAATAAAAGCTCCAAAGGAAATTTAAGTCCCCTTTCCCTTCTCTTGTTGCTTCTATTTCAGTTTTACCATCGGTGTTAATAAAACTCAAATCTTCCCCCATGTGTGAAACATTACACACACACACGCACACATACATGATATACTTTGCTGTCTTTTTTAAAAAAAGTTTGCTCCCAATTTACTTTTTAGGGTATTATTTTCAGTTCCATATTATTGTTTCCTTGATTCTTCTAAATATGGTTCCCCAGTCCCTACTTAATCCTTAAAACCAAAGACATACATCACCTTACATTTGAAAAATATAAGAAAGTCTTTTTTTGATACTTCTTTGGGGCTTGAATATTCTGTTTCTTTAGATGTTGTGTGTTTTCAAAATTTTTGACTGAATTGTGATAATTTATTGTTGCTTTAGTGTGCTTTTCAGATTAAGTTAGATAAAACTTTCTGAGATGAATTTACCTCATTTATCAAGCAGAGTAATATTACCTTCCTCATAGCTCAGTTGTAAGAAGCTAACAAGATAAAGTATGTGGATGCACCTATAATCATTATTTTAAGCATGGTCAGCGTGCAGTATGTAATAGTTGTGTTAGCAGAGTTTCTGTCAAGTCATTCAACAATCATATATCATGTATCCACTACACGTCAGCCACTATTCCTGGCCCTTTAGCCTCAAATAGTTTAATTAAATAAATTCCTTTTCTCATGACGTTCATAGGAAGGAAAAATTATCTGCAGCCGGGTGATTTTAAAGCATTCATTGGATGGCTTACAATAGAAAAGTGAACACAAAGATGAATATGAGAAGACAGGAGAGATAGAAACAAAATTAACTCATTTTTTGTTTTGTTTTAGTTTCGTTTTATTTTGCTTTTTATTCAATAACCTTCATAATTTAGCATCTACTTTCTTTTCCAATACTACATCCTAGTAAACCTCAGTCCACACCTCCTACTCTAGCTAGATTGGTCCAGCAAACATGACGTGTCTATCCTTCCTGTATTATTCCATTCTTAGAGACTATAATACTACCCTAGTCATCTTTACCCATTCATATCCTCACAATCTTTCTCAAGTTCTCATTGAAATCCTTCCTCATGCCTGAAGTTTCCTTTGACTGAAGAGCAACTTGTTTACTATAACAGGTTCAAAGAGAATATTTTAAAAGTAACTGGATATAGGATTGGTAAATAGATTGAGGTCAGATAATTCAAAATTTTAATGCCATCTATATACCCCATCAGTGATCCTCAAATACCAATCACCATGTATCTCTTCTAAAGTAGTAACAGAATTTTTTATAATAGACACTGTCCAGTATTTGGAGAACTTTCCTATTACCGTTACGATTTAATGTATAACAGAGTAGCATTTGTTCCATGCAGATACAAATGATCTGTTTATTCAGTTCCCTTTTTAAACTTCCTGAATGAATAGCAAATACATTGTTTTTGATTCTCTTTAACCCAATAGCTATAGATATATTAGTTACAGAAAGACTTGTGTAGAATATAAAAATAACCAAAGTAGCTTAGACATCACTAATATAAATGAGAAACCCAGCAGCATACTTTTATCCTATTAAAAATGTCTGTAAACAACAGCCCCAGGAAGGTGAATATTCATTCATTTTAATGTAATACTATTTCTGAAATTTAGAAATAAATTAACAACAAATACAGTAAGTTAGAATAAAATTCACCTAAACATGTGCAACCTCTGATAAAAAATGAAAAATCGAGCCAGTTATCAGGACAATTTAAGCTTGGAAAGTAATTTTCTTGAGTTACCTGGCTATCGCCAGCAAATGAGCCTTTTAGTTCAATTTATACGAAGTGGCCTTAATTCTTCACGGTATTCTGTGCAAAGCCAGGAAAAGCCTACTTTTCTTTTCTTGCTGAAATAAAAAATTATACTGAAGAGAAAGCTAAATCTATACTGTATGTCATTAGGTCTGTATAAATGTGTCTTTAAACGATTTGGTTTCATCAAAGCAAAGCAAAATTTATTTTAAGAAGGTCTAAATATCATTCATATATATCTCATAGTGTAACTGTTTCCCTATTCCTTGATTATGTATTTTATACCTAACATTAAATATTATCTTGTTCTATAACTCCAGGGTATAATCTAATCTGACAAAACAGGAAGAGTCCTACTCATTCCTCAGCAAGAAAACTGATTTTTAGAGACTGTGAAAATCAGGAGTGAATGATGATAAAATATCTTTCTCTCATCCCCCAGCGAAAAAATAGTTTGGCATTTTAAGAGACCAATGATTTTGAAAAAAATGCAGTCAAAATTGTCATCATATATAACACATAATAATGCTATCCCCTGCTTCTTTTATTGTTAAAGAATTTAGATTACTTATAGTTGCTTGAAATTCTTTCTGAAAATTTTAGATGCATCCAAAACCTCTGTCCTTCTCAGATTATTTTTCTAATTAAGAACTCACCTTCTAAATAAGACTTTCATCATGAAGGAGCTAAGTACCTATTTGTGTATACCATTATTCATCTTGGTAATCCAATCATCTGTCTATAACTGGATGCAGTGCCCTTCCTCCCTCTCCAAGGTACTCATTAATAGTGAGGTAAGTTAAAACAGAGGGGAAAAAAAAGACTAGCCTGTCAGAAACATGATTTTTAATATAATCTTTGATAATACATGAATTTGTCTCACTTTATTTCATAATGAATATGAAGTGATATGAAGAAAATCATCTGTCCTCCTCTTGCTAGTAAAATCTTAACTCTTTTTTGGAGATATTAAACAGTAATTAAAAATGATATAGCCACAGTTCAAAGCCAGATCTATCAACTCTCAATGACTGAGCATGAAACAATACAGAATACTTCAAGCTTAGGATAACTCAGAGTATTATTAGTCTTCTCCTTTTGTCCATTCTCCAAGATTAATGTCAGCTGATTAAAGAACTACTTATAATTCCATCGATTGTGCATAGAATCCAAGGAATGAGATAGAGTGCTGATCATCACCTGGTAGTATTGTTTAGACAAGACAGAAGGCTATAGCTGTACATAACCCAATTCAATGTGGATACCACCTATAAACATTACCCTAGGTCTAAGAGCAGAGCACAGTCTCTTAAAAAAACTTTGAACATAAGCACTTGGTGGGTATACAGAGAGATTAATTATTCAGTAGTGTTACTCTTAGGAAATCAAGAGTAATGAAAAATACTTCCTGGAATAAAAGTGAAGGGGTGGTAAAATTAATGTAATAAAGTTTCCAGAAAAATTTTACTTTAAAATCTAATATTTTTTTCAAGTTTTTTAAGGCAAATATTTACTGATAAGTTTACTGCTCTGATGATTTATTATTTGTATACCAAAAATAATTATTTTTAGGAAACATGACATTTTAGATGATACCAGAATAGTCTAACTCATAAAGAAAAGTAGTGGAATAACACTTCTAAAACTAAATTCGTTTGTATCACCATCTTATTTTCAAAAGGATACAAGGCAGTAAATTTATTTAATTTTAATTTTGATTACTACAGTATCATTACCATACTAGTTATTTTTACACATTTGTATTCATAATTTAGTGGCAATGCATGCTTATTTTTTGTTTTTTTTAAAAAAATACATTGATCATTCTAAGAGGTTTTCTCTGTGTTTCACTTTACTCTTGCTAATATGTATTATCTAATTGCTAGAATTGTAAGTTAAAGAAAAAGACAATGAGAGAAAATGAATGTAGCATTTTTCCAGTTTGTTCTCTCAGTGAGAACATAAATATGATGCCCTCTTTCATGACTGAGATCACACACACACACGCACGCACGCACACACACACACACACAAACCTGTATTTCTAATCAATTTTCAGTTGAGGTTAATAGATTTTTTTCATAGTTTCCACTTTAGTATTACTCAGTTCCCTGGCATCCTTCCAATGATTTCCCTTTCTCAGAAAAGTCTGGTTTCCACTGTCAGATTGTTTACAGTGCATTCAAACTTCCCAGCTCTTTTCTATTCATTTTGCTTTTCTGGCTTTCATTTATAGGTATATGGAAGGCCTAAAAGCCTCCCTGCTGTGCAGCACTAACTTTAGAAAGTGACTTTCTTATGACTGAGAGACTGTCCTTTAGGAAATTTCAATTTGTCCCCCCATGAATCACCCTCCTTAGCATTCTTTCATATTTTAGAGATCCCTTTGTCTGGGAGCTCATTTAGAGCAGTGTAGCCAAGTGGAAAGGGGTTGAGCTGAAAGTCAGTGAAATGAGGTTTCTGTCCTGGCTTTTATTCTGCATACTCACTTACTCTGTGGCCCTGAATTCCCTGTGTTAGAAAAATAAAATCTCCTTTGCTTTCCACCCTTCCCTCCCTCTCATTCTTATACTCTTTGTTCTTCTTCTTATCCTTCAACAAAGTTTAAAGGATAATTTGCATACCGTACAGAAAACTCTGTGTAAGCAGTGAGATGTTCCTATCTAAAGAGTGACGAATCAGTGTATTGCAAAGAATAGGTGTATTTTGTTCAATAAACAGTAATACATATGTGTAAAAGTGTATGATGGGGGACGTAATATCTTTACTCAGGGTCTACTATGTCCTAGGTATTGTGCCAGATGCCGTATTTATTCTTCACCACTAAATTGTGGCATGGGTATACAATCCCAATTATATAGATAAAGAAATAGGCCTAGAAATTTTAATTTTCTTTTTTCATTCATTTTGTTAGTTCAGGGGAAAAAAGATTGAACACTAGTGTTGGTTACAACCTGGAAGGAGGGAGGAATGGGAATTAACTGCTTAATGAATACAGGGTTTCTTCTTGGCGTGATGAAAGTGTTTTGGAACTAGGTAGAGGTGGTTGTTTGACAATATTGTGAATATACTAATGCTGCTGAATTGTTTACATTAAAATGAGTCGTTTTATGCTTTGTTAATTTCACCACAATAAAATAAAACTGCAGATATATTTAAAACAGGAATTTTAAAGGCATTATGTTAAGATTATTTTGCCCAGCAGATCCTAAAATACTCAGATAATGTCCCCAAAGTCACCGTAGTCTGTGAAATTCTTGCATTGGGAATATAGGTGAGAAAAACAAAGTGTGAAAGTATGTTTGTACCTGAGGTCTTGGTCTTAAATCAATGTGGAATTCCAGTGGCCAGGAGGATAGTGTAGAATAGTCACATAACTCTGTAGGTACCCTATGAAGGCTAAACCCAGAGCAAGCTGGAAGGATCATTTGGTCTGTTGTTCCCAAGCCCAAAGTCGAGTCTTGAATCTTGATCCAAAGCATATCTGACAGTTTCCGAGAAAGAAAAAAGCAGGCAGAAAGAGAGAAAAACTGTCTGTGTTTTGTTTGTAACTTATATTTTGCGGGGAGAGGTAATTAGGTTTATTTATTGAAGAAGGTACTGGAGATTGAACCCAGGACCTCCTGCATGCTAGACATGCACTCTACCACTAAGCTATACCCTTCCCCTTATTTTGTTTGTTTTTAAGAGCCAGATGTTTTCAGGAAAACAGACATGGTCCCACCCACTCTACCATTTACAAACAAAAAAAAAAAGCTTGAACAGATTATTTAAAAACTAAGCTCATTCTCAGGTATAAAATGGGGACACTAATAATGTCTTTTTGGTAAGGATTTTTAAATACTTAATTGGCATAATGTTATAATGAATGTCACTAATATTAATAGAGTCATTATAAGCAATAAGGAGGAACAAAAGGAATAGCTTTGCCCCCAGGGAACAGTCCTGCCCCTTATCGCTGCAAAGACCATGTCCCAGGTGCTTAATTTTTTAATCAGACTTAGTAGAAGCAGTCCTGGTTAGCACTAGCCAGTGTAATATTCGGAAAAAAACCACCGAGCAGATCAGCTACTCTTCTTTAGGAATAGAGAAAGGACAGTGAAATAAAGACTTCAGATTTCTACCTTTGGAGTTCAAGATTCCACATTATATTTCTTTTTCCTTCTTTGAACTACTAACTGAGTGGGCTTAATTATGCAGATCTTTACTATCCTAACTGGGAACACAGGAGTTGATTTTGTTTCTGTTTATTTACAGTGCACTCTTTTTTTTTTTATCTTTTTTTTTCCTGTTTAGCTTATCTCTCCTTTTCTTTCATTCTCCCTCAGTTTAGCCACCCTCAAAATAACCATAACAATCCTCTGCGTATGCTTCCATATTTTTCTCCATGCTAATACAATCCTACAATATACCACACAAATGTTGTAAATTCTAATATAAGCAGAAGATTTTTGTCATTTTTTATATATTCATATGTTTCTTTTTCTCATTTGAGTATAACTTTTGGAAATCTATGTACATTAATTGAATACTTGTAATTAATTCATTTTAATGACTTTATAAATTTTTAGAATGTAAATATATCTACTTTATTCAAACATTCTTCTATTTATTGGCATCCATTTTGTTTCCAACTTTTATGCCACACAAAATAATTCTACCACAAATGCCCTTGTACAGGCAAATAAAACTGGGTATATTTCTTTCTGTGACACTTCTGTGATTGAAACTGCTGAACCAGAGTGTGTATGTTGTACAAGCTTTAGTTAAGTGTACTTTCACATGGGAAACAAACATTAAAAAAAAAACAATATTTAGGATCCTATATATTAAGCAGCTATACAATGTAAGCATATTTAACATACAGAAATTTCAGTGAATCACAAATTATAGTTTCTGATACACATACACGCACAGATTACAAATCTCAGTAAAGGATATAAATATTCAAATCTGGATTATCTTAAGATGTGGCAACAGAAAAACTAAAAATCTCCAGATGAAGAGTAATACAACTTCAGGTTTAGAAAAGGAGCAGCTAGATTAGAATACTTTCTACTTTCTGTTCTTTCAGGTTTATTCAATATGTACTCTCTCTTTTCCCTTGGGATATTTGTAAAATATAGCCATTGAAATTTCATAAATATCATACATTAAGTTTGATTTTATGGATTTTTTAGGAAATAATGGTATGAAGAAAGTTTTTTTTTTTCACCCAGAAGTCTATAAATTCTCAAAAAGGTGTTCAGAGTAAGAGTTACTTGACTAGTAGAAGGTGATTTCTTCAGTTTATAGCAATGCTGACAGAGAGAACATTAACAAGTGAAGGAGACACTTGATATGAAGAAGAAAGACAGGAGGTTTGCATGGTGGGGATCAGTATGCTGGGAGTTCTATGCTCACTATATTTCATAACAAGTAGTAATTGTGATAAATGTGTTGACCAGCATTCAAATGACAAATTATATAAAACTAATGAGGGACAAAGGAATTTCATCTGTTGAGATACCCAGGGTATAGTCACAATAAAATTTCTATATTGACAGTGTACTGTTTAGGTAATTTAAAAGGAATTATATTTGCTTTCAACAAAGAGTCACTTTTGTTTGTGCTGAAATTGATAGTAAGTATTTATCAACTCTTGCCTTGAAACAGTATTTCTTCCCTAATTTAGATCTCCTGAAAACCTCCAAGGACTGAAGATTTGTTATTATTAACTTTGGCTGGATGATGCATTTGTAATTTCTTTCACAATTTTCCATTACAAATAAGTTTTGCACTGATGGATTTTTGAGCTCTTTGCTTTCAGTTGATAGAATGTAAGTAAATCTACTCATTAAATAATGTAACATGAACTTGTTTGTTTTTGATGACAGTATTAAGCAAATAGAATTCAAAACAAAAATTTTATTAGTCAAATCATCAGATAAACCCCCAGGTGCAAATCGAACAACCAAAAACATATATTAGATAGTTCATTTGTGATTAAACTTATTCATTCAGAAAGAGTGCAAATTACAAATCACTCCATTTTAAGAGTCCCTTGTTCACATGGCAAGAACTAGACCATGAGTTTATTCAGTTTAAATATATTTGTGGCCTGCTCAGTTTAAATACATTTGTGGCATGCTCAACCAATAAATATATTGGTTGGTTTGGTAAAGTGAGAAAATGAATATAATTAGAATACCAATTGAACATACTTTAGCAAACCAATGGAGAAATTGATGAAAAACAGTATCAAAGATCATTTTAAAGACTTTAAATACAGGCTCATAATGTGAAGTGGTTTACTCTAGGTTGTCTGTCCTGTCCCAAACAAATACAGACTTATTTTTAACAAATAACACTATATTGCATTCAGAAAAGTAAATGATAAAGAGTGGAAGCTCTTTAGGAAGTGGATAGAGTTCAGATCTATAGGTAAAAATAATGTATTAGAGTAGATACTTTCATATCTGACAACATTAAGACCAGTAGTTTGTAATTTTTAGGATAGTTTGAAAATGACTTTAATCTGACACTAGTTGCCTGGCCTAGCTCCTTCTGAGATCCTGGGGATCCCCTTCTCCCAGCTAGAAAACTCAACTTCTGCAGAAACTTTTATCTATTCTGTAATTTCCCATAGTCCCCAAGTTTCCAGGTTTCCTCAGATACTCCAGTAAACAGATACACTCCTTGGAGATTTAAAAAAAAGAATTCTGTCTATCCTACAAATGGCAGATTTTCTCTTTTGCTTGCTTGCCTCAAAAGAAGAATCCACAATTGAAAAGGATCCTTTTCGTAGAAAGGAAACTCATTTTCCTTGTTCAGCCAACATCCCAGCCCTGTCATGCATCTCCTTGGGAAGACTGGGAGACTAGAGGACTATATGTATGTGTCTGTCTTGCTGAAGTTGGTCTTATGATTTTCCATTTTCCCAATAAAATGTATTTGTTAACTCATGACATGTGACATTACAGGATTTACCCAGGACTCTTGCATATCCAGTGGCAGCCTAAAAGGGAGTCATTTGGCACAAAATTGAAAGAAAAAAAGTTTAACGTCCAATGTCATTTTACCTTAAGCATTGTATTTAACCTGAAATGTATAAATGCATATTCACTTTTTGAACTTTTTATGGATACAATAAATACTGTTTTTTAATATTTTTTCCTTGTATTAGTCACAAATCTAATGCAACTTTCAGAATTTCCACTATTTTTTTAAAGGAAAAAGAACTTAAAGACACTTGTGAAGCAACATAACTGCTGAAATTTATTTTTTTTATTGTTACAAAATCTCAATCAGGTATCAATTTATTTTTTAATTTTTATTGAAATATAGTTGATTTACAATGTTGTGTTAGTTTCAGGTGTACAGCAAAGTGATTCAGTTATACATATACATATATATTCTTTTTCAGATTCTTTTCCATTATAGATTATTAAAAGATATTAAATATATTTCCCTGTGCTATACAGTAGGCCCCTGTTTATCTATTTTATATATAGTAGTATGTATATGTTAATCCCAGACTCCTAATTTATCACCTCCCCCCCCATTGCTTTCCCCTTTGGTAACCAACTTTGGTAGTCTGTTGTTTATGTCTGTGAGTCTATTTCCGTCAACAGACATCAATTAATACCATTTTAGTGACTTAAATTCATTACTTTTAGGCTTTAATCTAGAGAGCAACCTCTTTCCTTTATATTCTTATTTTGTCAATTTATGCAATGTAAGTAATTGTAGAATATAGGTTAGTTATAACAAGATCTAGCAGCACATACAATTTTGTGAATTTGGTAAGCAGTTGTGAATGAAAGGAAAATTGCATAAGCAAACAAGTGAGAAACATTAATGTGCTATGGGCAGCCAGTATGGAAAAGTCAGAAAAATAAAACTTCAGATATTTTTGTAATAGGTAAACCAGAAGGCAGTTAAGAAAGTTCTTGTATTTGGAACTAAAATAAGTATTTAATCACTTATTTTTAATTTATATAATATCAATCTAAGCTATGTAAATGTTAGAATATGGATAGAATGACACAGACATTGTACAACAGTTTTCTCAAAAGTAATCAATCATCTATTATTTACAGAATAAATTGTAAAAGTCTGTGTAGCATTTAGCAGCTTGATTTTATCTTACCTCTTGAAATACTATCATTTATTATACTCCATGCTGTTGCATTCTGGCTGTCTTCTAAGGTTCTTCTCACTTCTCTTGCTTCTACTTCTCTGTATCTGACTGTAGGTGATCTTTATTGTCCTCCCAGTTTCTCTTAATGTAGACATTCCTGAAAGTCCTTTTTCTACCAATATTTTGTTTTTACTAATTGTGTTAATTTTGAATAATCACCCAATGTGATCACTGAGCTTCACCCACATTCTCAAACTTATCACTGCATTTCCAAATCTTCACGTGTTGGTAGTACGTCAGATAATAAATATCGTGTCTCTCCTGGTTCACAACTTTCCATCATGGTGTGTTTCCTTCTAATTAAAATTGAGTATGCAATATCATTTTTCAGTATAACTCCAATGTACCTTTCAATCCTTAACTATTACTGTTTCCCCTAACTCATCTTTACCTAAACTGAAGAACTCACTAATTTCCATATGTCTTTATTTTGTTTCTGACTATTCGCCACTCTCCTTGAAAAATCTAAACATTGTCAATGCCTCAAAGTTAAAGAAAATTGTATACCAGCAATAAAATATTTTCCAAGCCCAAGGAGCAACTATTTCTCAGATTCCTTAGATCCTAAACTGTATCTAACTTTTGCTACTTCATGGTAGTCTCCTACTTATGCTATACTTGGAGATTAGTCAGTCATTCATTTTGAGTTTAGACTTTATTTGGATTTTGCATTTGTACACATTTGCATTTTGAGGACATAGCATGCTTTAGGTCTGTGATAAGAATATATTGACATCTGTTTCCTGTGTGGCTTAGTTTTTAGACTCCAAGCCTCTAGAATAAAAGGAAAACTGTTGTTCAACTTTTGATCCGCCATAGCACCCAGTACAGTGTCTTCTTAAACTAGGATCTTAACTGCTATCTTTTAGAATAAATGATTGAAAATGATTCCTAAGATCAGAGGATTTGATTACACATTTATAGCTTAATTATTCTTTAGTTTATAAATTGCCTATTTTTAAGAGTAGTAGCCTGGACATTCATATCCTTAAAAATTCTATGTATTCACCATTAATAGGTTATTTTTTAAATTCTGGAAACAGCTTATCCAGAAAGATGTCACTCATTTGTATCTTTTTAAATCATTACGGTATATAAATTTGCATTAGATACATTTTGTTTTCTCAGTCTTTCTTATGTTTTCCAACTATTATGATGAGAAACTGAGAGTATTAGTTATAAAAATAACTCATAGCACTGTTGTCCTTATTTGTAAAAAAAAAAACCTGTGTAATTATGTGGAAAAATACTGATAATGAGATCCCATTCCAATTAAGATGATATAGAATTTACACTGTCAGCTATATTCACAACAGGAACAACTTCAAGTCTGTTTAAGTACGAATTACTTCATAGAAAGATTTTAGGGTTTTAGAAACAACAAAATACCTGGATTATTTTTAAGTCCTGATTATAGGCTTAAAGACCAAAAAGAAAAAAAAACCTGTAATCAAAGGTAAATAGTCTTCATTATAAAAAATGTTCTGTTGCTGTCATTCTGGGAGGTCTAAAGAGGCCCTAACCTGACTTGCAGGCAGAAAAGAGTCAAGAATTATTAGTTACCTAACAGTGGAAGAGACTGGGATCTGGTATTCAGGAATGCACTCAGAATAGAGATTTATAACCATATCAATCCAAAAGGAAAAAAGACAAGAAGTAGATATATATCCTTGTCCAAAATTCAAATGACTACTAAGACAAAAAGAAGTATCAATGTGAGATTGACTGATTTCCAAATGTGACAAGCACGTAGGGCAAGGTCATGAAGAAAATGTCGGACATTCAGCTACAAGATCACCCAGGAGAACCTGCAGAACAGTCTCTGCAAACAGGATTGCTAAGTTAAAATGACGAAAAATAAAGAGAAAATATTGATGGTAAACTGGTATGTGTCATAAATAGGACTGTGAATTCACAGATAATGAGTCAAGCTGATTCAGAAATTAGGGTTACAGCTAACTCTCTAAGTGGAAACACGTTTGCAACATAAATGTTAGATATGCGAAGGTAAAGGCCCTCCTCTCACAAAATTCCAAAAGATAACTAGTGGGTGGCCCGTCAATTAATTTATCTTTACTCATTCTCCTGCCTGTCTTCTAGGGTAGACTGAGTTCTTTGGTGCAAACAACCCCCTTATTGAAAATAACTGGGGTCTCTGGACAAAATATCATACACACACACACACACACACACACACACACACACACACACACATTTGAAAGTTTAAGAAAGTCAGTGAGAAACTTAAGGATCAAGGCATGAAAGAGGAGGAATCTTCACTAAGGTGAGCTTAAAATTGGTGCTTCCTTTTTCAGTAGCATTAGTTATCAAAGTGTGGCTCCAAATAAGCAGCTTCAGTGCCATCTGCAGGCTTGTTATTAATACAGATTCTAAGTGATACCCTAGACCTAGTGAATCATAAACACCGAGAGCGGAGTAAAAATCTGAATTTTAACAAGCACTCCAGGTGATTCTGTTGTACACTAAATTTTAAGAATCACTATCTAGGAAGGATTTAGTAATTATTATAATACATTAGAATGCTTTCGATAAGGTCATCGTGCTGGTGGAATAAAAATTTGAGTTCTAAGCCCCCAAAAGAGAAATTATATATCTACAGATAATATACATTAACTTTATAACATTAGGGTAGAGAGATATTTGGTTAATTTGGAACAAAGAGAACTAATTCTAAAAATGATAAATTGGATCACATTAAAATATAGATCTTATAGTCATCAAAAGACACTGCAGTTAAAAAAATAAAGGTGAATCATGGTATATTTGCATGACACATAATAAATGGGTCACATTTAGACTATTTTTTTTTAAAAAGCACTCCTATACAGCAATATGAAATAGACATTCTAAAAGAGAAATAGAAGTGAGAATTGTTAGAAATACCCTAAGGGTAAGATGAAGAGTTTGGTGTATTGAGAAACAGAAATTTCAGGATGACTGGAGTTCAGTATAGGGAGTGGTGTGGCTAGAGATGAAAATGGAGGGAAAGTAGTGGCCTGGAAAGCCACTGTTAGTAAGTAGGGGATTGTAGAGGATGAACTAAAAGGGAGTAAGTTAATAGACAGGCAGACCAGTTAAAGGGCTGTGGCCTTCATTTGTGTTAGAGGTAACGGAGCTGCCTAGTATGGAAATGGCAGTGGCAATTGGGAAGGAAAGATGCAGCATAAATTGTGTGTGTGTGTACACACGTGTGTGTGCGTACACATGTGTATGTACACAAGCAAACACTTACAGGCTTTGGTGAATGTCTGAATCTGAAGGGTGAGGAAGACGGAGGAAGCAAATTTAAAGCCAGGTTTCTGACTTGGGCATCAGGGAGATGATAGTGCCATCTGCCAAAATAGTAAATCAAGAGAAAAACGATTTATTGTTTGTTACTTTCTGTTTTTTTAATTGTTTTTCTGTTTGTCTCTTAGAGGATGAAATTGGTAAATTCCCTTTTGAATATGAAACCTGTATTAGTGTCCTTTTGTTGTTGAAACAAATTACCAGACACTTTGTGGCTTTATCAGTTAAAATATGTATTAGGTTACAATTCTGTAGGTCAGATGTCCACCGAGTTTCACTGGGCTAAAACCAAGGTGTCAGCAGGGCAGTGTTCTTTTCTAAAGGCTCTAGAGGAGGTACTGTTTCTTTGCCTTTCCAGAGGCTGGAAGCTGCCCGCATTCCTTGATCTTTGGTTCTTTTCCTCCATTTTCAAAGCCAGCAAAATAGCATCTCTCTGATCCTGTTTCCACCATCATGGCTTTCTGATCACAGCTTGGAACTGTTATCTGCCATGAAGGACTCAGATATGTCTAGATTGGGCCCACCTGGATAATCCAAAACACTAACACTCTCTCAAGGTCTATAACCTTACTCATATCTGCAAAGTCTCTTTGCCTCATAAGGTAATGTATTTACAGATCCTAAGGCCCAGGGCCTGGACACTGAGGCAGGGGGAAGCCACAGTATCTTTGATGTACTACTGGAAATAAACTGTGGAGATAATTTGGATGCAAATCTCATGTACAGGATTATGATCCGAACTAAAGAAATTTATTTCGGAACCACCAGTGTATAGATTCTAATTATAGCCGTGGGAGTCTATAATATTACTCAGAAAAAGAAGATAAAGTTAAGAGACCAGGGCAAAACTCTGAAAAACAGCAACGTTTATATGAAAAATCACAGAGCTGTAGATGGGAGGCAAATTGGAAGAGTATTATATCCCAGAAGCCAAGAAAAATGTGGAAGTAAACTATCCAAAATTTTTCTGGGAAGTCAAAATAAGAAGTATACTTGGTTACTTTGGTAAGTAGATATTTTACAATATCAGATGGCCAAGTTCAGCTTGTCAGAAACTAGAGAGAAAGGAATTGATACGTGAATGTGTCCAGTTGTCTGAAGCTCTATGGCTATAAAAAGGAAGAGAGACCTGGATTCATAACTAAAGTAGGTACTGTTTTTCCTCTCAGAATAGAAAATATCCTCGAGATGACTTGGCATTTCCATCTTTAGGCAGAAAACAGGTTGGCACAATTGTTTCTAAATTCCAAAACACCGGAGGCTCTGTTACATTCAGAACTTTTAAGAAGTGGCCTGCGTTTATTGGCTCTTCCCTTCTGGTAACCACTACTCTGTTCTCTGTATCTGTGTGTTTGTTTTTGCTTGGTTTGATTTGTTAATTTATTTACTTTTTATATGAGTGAAATTATACAGTATTTGTCTTTCTGCTTCTGACTAATTTCACTTAGCATAATAACCTCAAGTTTCATCCATGTTGTTGCAAGTACCAAGATTTCATCTCTTTTATGTAATACATATATACATACATACCACATCTTCTTTATCCATTCATCTGTTGATGGGCTCTTATGTTACTTCCATGTCTTGGCTCTTGTAAATAATGCCATGATGAACATAGGGGTGCATATATCTTTTCAAATTAGTGTTTCCATATTTTTGTATAAATACCCAAAAATGGGACAGCTGGATCATGTGGTAGTTCTATTCTTAATTTATTGAGGAATCTGCACATTGTGTTCCATAGTGATTGCACCAATTTACATTCCCAACAAGAGTGGATGAGGGTTCCCTTTTCTCCACAACTTCACCTACACTTGTTAATTTCTTGCCTTTTGGATAAGCCATTCCAGCAAGCATGAGGTGATATCTCAGTGTGATTTTAATTTACGTTTCCCTAACAATAAGTGATGTTGGACATCTTTTCATGTGCCCATCTGCCGTCTGTATATCTTACTTGGAAAAATGTCAATTCAGCTCTTCTGCTCATTCTTTAATAGGGTTCTTTGCTTTCTTGTGTTGTTGTTGAGTTGTGTGAATTCTTTAAATATTTTAGATATTAACCTCTTGTCAGATATATCATTTACAAATGCCTTCTTTCATTCTCTACATTGTCTCTTTGTTTTGTTGATGGTTCCCTTTGCTATGTGGAAGTTTTTTAGTTTGATGAAATATCATTTGTTTATTTTTTGCTTTTTTCCCCCCTGCCTGAGGAGACATACCTAGAAAGATATTGCCAAGACCCATGTCAAAGAACATACTGACTATGTTTTCTTCTAAGAGTTTTATGGTTTCATATCTTACATTCAAATCTTTAATCCATTTTGAGTTGGTATTTGTGTACAGTATGAGATAGCGGTCTAGTTCATTTTTGGTATCAGTTTTCCCAACACCATTTATTGAAGAGACTATCCTTTCCCCATTGTGTATTCTTTATTAATTTATTTGTTATAAATTAATTGTCTATATATGCATGGGTTTATTTCTGAGCTCTCAGTTCTGTTCCATTGATCTGTGTATCTGTTTTCCTGCCAATATCATGTAGCTTTTTGACTATGACTTTGTAATATAGTTTGAAATCAGGGAATGTAATACATCTAGCTTTGTTCTATTTTCTTAGGATTGTTTTGGCTACTTGGGGTCTTTTGTGGTCCCGTGTAAATTTTAGAGTTTTTTGTTCTGTTGCTATAAAAAAATGTCCTCGGGATTTTGATGGGGATTGCGTTTAATCTGTAGATTGCTTTAGGTAAAATGGACATTGTAACAGCGGTTATTCTTCCAATCCATCAGCACATAATCTCTATTTTTGTGTGTCTTCAATTTCTTTGAGCAATGTGTTAGAGTTTTCAGGGTAGAAGTCTTTCACCTCTTTGGTAAAATTTATTCCTAGAAATGTTTTTCTTTTTGTTGTGATTGTAACTGGGATTATTTCCTTAATTTATCTTTCTGTTAGCTCACTGTTAGCATATAAAAATGCAACAGATTTTTGTATGTTGATTTTGTATCCTGCAATTGTACTGTATTCATTTATTTCTAATAGTTTCTGGTTGAGTCCTTTGGGCTTTCTATATATAAGAACATGTCATATGCAGATAGTAACAGTTTTATTTCTTTCTTTCCACTTTCGATCTCCTTTATTTTCTGACCAATTGCTCTGGCTAGGACTTCCAATACTATGTTGAATAAGAGTGGTGAGAGTGGGCATTCCTATCTTGTTCCTGAATTTAAAGGAATAGCTTTCAGTTTTTCACCATTCGGTGTGATGTTAGCTGTGGGTTTGTCACATATGACCTTTATTATGTTGAAGTATATTCATTCTATACCCACTTTATTGAGAATTTTGATCACAAATGGATATTGAATCTTGTCAGATGCTTCTGCATCTGTTGAGATGATCATACTGTTTTTATCCTGTTTTTTTAGTGTAGTGTATCCTATTGATTGATTTGCAGAAATTGAACAATCCTTGCATCCCTAAAATAAATCCCACTTGATCATGTTGTCTACTCTGAACACTGATGTATCCATCTTTGTTCATTTATTATTGATAATATTATTATTTTTTATTATTATCTTTCTAATAGTGTTATTTGATAATTAATTCCTTTGCATGTACTCTCCTTTTTCATATCTTATTTATTGTTTTTTAAAATTTTCTTTTCCTGCCTTATTTTCTTTCCTTTGTTCTGTTCACGCATTTCATAATGTCAATTATTGAAGTATGAAGCATTTGTTAGAGATACTTTTTTATTTCCTTAGATGTATTTTCTTACTGTAATTTTTTTGCTGTAATATTCTTTACATATCTTATCATTCCATCTCATTCATCTTTCATCTGTTATGATACCTCTGCCTTTTATTTGCCTAAATGTGTCACACTTTATTTATTATTAATTTCTTACCTACTGTGTCTGTACCAAGTTTGTTTCTTCCTTTTAGAAACATGCTTTGATGTTGGAGTATTGATGGTTTGGGTTTGTTTACTATTCTTTTACCTTTTGAATTGTTCATATCCTATGCCAACAAGTATGCCCATTTTATCCATATTCAATTTTTAGAACAATATTTATAATGAACACTGACAATAATTAAGGCTAGAAGTGGTTCTTATTTTCATACTTTTGTCATCATTCCCCATGTGTACTCAAGATAAAAGATTTATCTCAGAGTGTACAGCACATGTTTCATTGTGGAGGAGTCACTGCCTGTGTCTTTTCCTCTGAAGCAAGTCCAAACATTGAGTTCTTGTCTATCAACACATCCCAGGGAGAGTGAAACTTGATAAGAATAAAAAAATTTCTTTGGTTAGAAAAAAGAATGTTGATTTTTTGTTAATAATATATTTAGAATTTTATGACCTCTGATACTCTGGATCTAGAACTTTAATATCTTTCTTATTCTTATATACCAATAATTTGCAGTGAGGAAGAAAAAGGGAGCAATTCTACTCTCTGAAATATTTGACCATATCAGCTGACATTTTTAGTTGTTCTAACTGGAAGAGGGATGATGCTGGCAGCTAGTGAGAAAACAGCAAGGGTGCTGCTAAGCATTTTACAATGCAGAAGACAATACTCCATGACAAAGAATGATCTGGCCCCAAATTTCAATAGAAGTGAGGTTGAGAAACTCTGTTCTGGACAGTCTGTTTTCTTTGTTCTGAGATTTCACTTAACCTTGTTTGTGCTGATTCTCTATACTCCTTACTGTCTGACAGAACCTGTGTTATCTGTTGACAGAACCTGTGTTATCTGTCAAAACCCATTTTGTATTACACTATTCTTTTCTTGGTACTGGCCAACAACTCTTGTTCCTAAGAACTCTTACTAATGTTAGAAGTCACTTTTCCTAATACCAAAAGTGCAAAGATTATTTTACATGTTAATTAGATTTACAGGATTATTTTAAGGGGATTTTATAATTTATATCAAATATATTTTTTCATAAGAAATTATGATTTTAGGACTGAGTGCTTTCTGCCTGTCAACTGGGTCCTGCTCTCAGGTCCTAGAGGACCCCCCAAAGTTTCTTGCCACATTATCCTCTCACAACACAGCAGCTTACTTATTCAGGATCAGTGGAGAAACCACAGTCTGACCTCTTGTCTCTGACCTCTCAGCCCATTTTATAATGTTCACCTGATTAAGTCAGGCCCACCAGGATACTCTCCTTTTGATTAACTCAGTTGATTAGGGATCTTAATTACATCTTTAAAAATCCCTTCACCTTTGCCATAAGATCTAACATATTCTAGTGCTAAGCAGCAACCTGAGATAGTCTATTATTTCATCCACATTCTATTGTTTAGCAGGAAGTTATAAGTTCTTCCACAAACAAATAAAAAGAATCTTGCAAGGTCATGGGTCACTGAATGGTCATGTTGAAATTCTGGATTTGACAGAACCTATTGCAAAATCCCTGATGAGTGAGGATGGTGTGGACTGGGCTAGTGCCAGTGAGGATGGTAAAGAGTGGTCAAGCAGAAAAGATTTGCTGGCAGCCTCAATGTGTGGAGTAAGAGAAGAGAAGTCAAAAGTTTGACACCTTTTTCCCCCAAGCAATGAAAAATAATTGAATCATCTTTGACTTTGAATAGGAATACTTCAGAAAGAGCACACTGGGTTGGAAAGTACTGGAAAAATATCAAAATATTAGTTTAGTACATACTGAACATAAAATACCTATCAGACACGCAAGAATAAATGACAAGAAACCAGTTACATACTTGAGTATCCAGAGAAGAGGACTGGGTAGAAGCTAAAAACTTTGGTAATTATCAACATGCAGATGGTATTTAAAGCCAGGAGTCATGATAAGCTCTAGGGAGAAAGTAGAAATTAAAAATCTAAGTAAGTTAAAGAACAGAGCCTTGGGTTCTCCAACATTTCCAGGTTGGTAAAATTAGGAAGAACAACCAAAAAGTCTTAAGAAATGGGCAGAAAGGTAGGAGGAATGCCAGGAGGGAATGGTATCCTGGAAGTTAAGCGAAGAACTTTTTTAAGGAGAGAAATGAAATACTTCAAATGCTGTCTACATTCAATACATGACCATTTTATATAACAAAGTGTTGGTCTTTTGTGATCTTGTTAAGAGCCTTTTTAGTAGATGGTGGTAATTGAAACCTGATTGGATTGGATTCATGGCAGAAGGAGGGGGGAAATTTGGACACAGTGAGTATACAAAACTATTTCAGGAAGATTGACTCTAAAGATAAGGGGAGAAGTTGGTCCATGCTGGAGGAACACTAAGAACAGTAAAGCTTTTTGTTTGTAGGTTTGTTTAATAAAATGGGAGAAATAATGGCAGATTCATATATTTGTGGAATGATCCAGTAAAGAGGGAATATTTGATGATATAAGCAAGAGGTTGGATAATTGCTAGTCTCATTCTTTAGTTAGACGAGACTCGGAAACAGATCTAGTACATAGGTGCAGGGGTGGGTTTAACTAGGATCAGGGAAGGTCCATGCTTAGTAAAAGGAAACAAGGTGGATCATATGCTCCTGATTTAACTTCTGACCATTCTGCAGGGTTGTGAGTTTTTCTCTGCCATGTTACCTGTGCTGGTAGAGGTATTCAGGATGCAGATAGTTGAATGTAACAGTGATTTTAATTTGGCAAGTGAATAAAACAAAGCAAAACCAAGTGAGTAGGAAAGAAATTGAGAGTTATGTGTGGGAGTAATGAAGAGTGATGGTACTGATAATGGTAGCATATTGTAGAGCATATTAAGCAAAATGGACTTAATTTCAAGTTCTAGGAGGAACATCCTTAGACAGTGAGAAATAGACTTTAAATTTGGGTTCCAGCAAGGACAGTGGAAAAATAAGAATTAAGAAGGCATCTAAAGAGGTCAGTCAGAACAAAACATGTACATTTGGAAGATAGAACAGAAGAGATTTACAAAGTAAAAATATAAAGGACTGAGGGTTTGCATCTTTTAGAATACCTGTGGGCAAATTTATAAGTTTCAATATAACCAAGCAAATTCAAACATCTTTAACAAGCTGATTGAAAAATTAAAGACGTAACAATGTGCTGTGTGAGAAAAGGGCAAAATAAAATTACTTATGGAGTGGCAGAATCCTAGTGGAGAAGTAATTTGAGTTAGGTCTTAAAGAAAGGATAGAGCAACACTGACTAGTGAATAAGATCAAAGATATAGATGGATGGATGGATGGATAACTAGATATTATACAGATATAGATATCAAGATAGATACAGCTATCAGAAGGTATCATTTTCTGCATAGCCAAAGAGTGCCAGTTAAGGCCTGATTTTGTTAAGGATTTCATTGACACAGGAAATAAGTGTAGAATTACTACAATAAATTAAAGCATTCAGTTTTGCTGTCCTGTGTTTACTGGTCATCATTGTCAGGTCAAAAGCAAACTGTATATATTCCATGTTAAAAATGTGTAATTTTAACCTATAATTATTACATGTACTCGTATTTATCAGAATGGCTTGATTATGTCATAGAAACAAACTCCAAAATCTCAGTGGATTAAAACAACTGAAAGTTGGGTTTTTGTTTGTTTGTTTGTTTGTTTGCCTCAAATAACGTCCACTGGAGGTGTAAGGAACTTCCCAAGGGCAGTTAAGTGCTGTGTTTCCATATCCGCAGGCACTTTGACTATTATTGCAGGAGGACGAGAGCGGGCAGAAAGCCCTGAGCACCATCAATTAAATATTTCCACTTGGAAATGAAGCACAGTTCTTCTGATTATACATCATTACCCAAGAGGTCAAGTGATCATGTCTAACTTCAAGACAGTGAGGAAATACAAGTCTCCTGTGTTCTTAGAAACAGAGAACAGATAGTGGTGACTTGTAGATATGCCTAACTCAATATCCTTAAGGTATTTCTCTTATTCTTCCTTTATTATGATTTAGAGGTTTATAATAATTCTTTAAATAATCAGCCCAATTGACTATTTTTTCAAATTGAGTTCCAACAGAAGATCTTTAAAAAAAGTGTATTTATTTTCTCTAATCTGTTGTTAAACTGCTTGTTGGAACAAAATGGACATAATTTTTTAAATGCTAACAAAGAAATTACACTTCAGAAAAAGTTAAGAATGATTTGTGAGTTCACTTATCTGAATTTCACATATTCATGTATTCTTTAGAAAACTAAGCATAATTCAATCTTAATTTACTAAAAATTAAAAATATTTTTGTGGTTTGATGATGCCATTTTCACTGTAGTAATAAAAACAATGAAAGACTGTGGACTCATTGTGGAATGTAAGTGTTTGAAGCCATTAAATCTTTCCTCCATTAAGAATTTTCTCCTCTCAGTCTTTATTAGCTATTAATTTTGTTCTGTCAAATTCACTTAGGAAAGGACAGATGCATGAAGGAGGAGCTGTGAAATGCAATTATGTTTCTAGCTTTCTTTTTCTTCAATGTTTCCATATCAGCTGATATGAAAAAAAGAAAAGACATTTTCTTTGTTGGATTAAACACTGAGAGATGGTACATTGCATTTTTTCAAAGAAGTATTTTAGTATACATGTCATTGGGGTAGATCTGTGTAGATTAACTGAAGCTTGAAGAAGCATTTAAATGCACTGTTGGTGTCTAGCACAGTGCCAGTGGGTGCTCAGTAACTGATAGTTGATGATGATGGCAAAGACAATGTGGGCACAGCTATTTAATAGCTTTTCCTACTGAGAGTGAATATGACTTTTAAAAATAATTCTTATGTTATCTACACTGAAAATGTATTTATCTTCTTTATATTGTGAATAGAGAAGTTAGAAATCACATTGTGTCAACATCAAACTAATCATCCAGATATAAAGTGAATGATCTCAACATTTATCCTGACATTTAAAGACATGAGATATTTTAAATGCTTTTAAGGGAACTGTGCTATGCTGAGAAAATTATCCAGATATTTATGTCTGACAAATATGGAGATGAATCCCAGTTCTGACACTGATTATAGCATACATGCTTGCACCCTTGATTGCTTATAGGTCTCAGTTTTTAGTTGCTTGTTTGTTTTAGAATTCCATGAAATAAAGGGGCTAAACTGCTATTAGTCCATGAATGCTGGATTTCTTCTTTCATAAAAAAGTTAACATTTTAAAAAGAAACGGAGGATTAAGGAAGATAAAATGCACATAAATGATGATGAATAATGTTCAAATACACAGTTTTGTTTCATTTTTACATAATAATTTTATAGGTTGTTGTAGAACCGCTTGCTCATGAGTGTTGGTGACATGTTTCCCGGAAGAGAAGATGGATTGTGTTTAAATTAATTTAATATTGTGAAATTATCTGTGTAGGGAAGTTTGTGTGTGGGAAGGGGTAGAAATTACATACATTATGCTAAGAATGGTATATAAATAGCCATTTTTCCTTTTTTTCCATTTTTTATTGAAGTATAGTCAGTTTACAATATGTCAATTTCTGGTGTACAGCTTAATATTTCAGTCATACGTATATATTCCTTTTCATATTCTTTTTTCATCATAGGTTACTACAAGATATTGAATATAGTTCCCTGTGCTATACAGTATAAACTTGTTGTTTATCTATTTTGTATATAGTAGTTAGCATCTGCAGATCTTGAACTCTCAAATTTATCTCTTTCCATTCCCTTTCCCCCGATAACCGTAAGTTTGTTTTCTATGTCTGTGAGTCCATTTCTGTTTTGTAAATAAGTTCATCTGTGTCTTTTTTCTTTTTTAAATTCCACATGTAAGTGATATCATATGGTATTTTTCCTTCTATTTCTGGCTTACTTCACTTAGAATGGCAATCTCTAGGTCCATCCATGTTAATGCAAATGACATTTTATTCTTTTTATGGCTAAGTAGTATTCCATTGTATAAATACAACACAACTTCTTTATCCAGTCATCTGTTGATGGACATTTAGGTTGTTTCCATGTCTTGGCTATTGTATATAATGCTGCTATGAACATTGGAGTGCACATATCTTTTCAAATTAGAGTTCCCTCTGAATATATGCTCAGGAGTGGGACTGCTGGATCATATAGTAAGTCGGTTTTTAGTTTTTTGAGGAATCTCCATGCTGTTTTCCATAATGGCTGCACCAATTTACATTCCCACCAATAGTGTAAGAGGGTTCCCTTTTCCCCACAGCCTCTCCAGCATTTATCGTTTGTGGACTTTTTAATGATGGCCATTCTGACTGGTATGAGGTGATTACTCATTGTAGTTTTGATTTGCATTTCTCTGATAATTAGCAATATTGAGCATTTTTTCATGTACCTATTGGTAAATAGCCATTTTTCTTGTCATAAAATTAATTATAAAACTTAAAGTAATTGATTACCTAACAAAAAGGAAAGCAAACATCTACATAGTGATGATAATTTTAATAACAGCATTTGTTGTAAAGAATCACTAAAAATTTTGACCATTGAATATAAGATAAAAAATAGTAAAATATGTTAAATCTGGTCCACAATCACTAATATGAAATTAATAATACTAAATAGTTATATCCAATAGGTAAATGTGCAACTCCCCTAGCCTCCACACTGGATATTTTAGACAAGATCAGGTAAGTTCAGGGTGGTATAGACATAGACTTAACATTGGACATTTTAAAAGAGTTAATTGTGAGGCTCTTTAATATCTCAAACGAAGAGTAATGTAAGTATACTGTCTCCTCCTATCTCAACAAAGGAATCATCCAGATTCTTGAGCAAGATTGAGATTTTTATATGGAAATTTTAGCATCATTTTGATCCACCACTGAAAGAAAGATAGTTGGATCATCTATCTTTGTCCAAAGCTCAGTGTTTTCACTGTTATACCTTCAGCTTTATTGAAATATGTCCATATTGTAAAATTTCTCATGTATTCTGCTCTGTTAGGATGAACATTTGCTAGAAAAGGTGCTCTTTAGAATTGTCAACTTGGACTCAGTGAGTTTTATTTTCAGAAAATTCATCTAAAGGTAGCTCTCAGAATCTTCCCAATTGGCCTGGAAAAAGAAAAGTGGATCTTAGTGTCTAGACAGAAGTTTCCACATCGAAAATATATTGTAATGGAGAGACCTCAGGAAAGTTGGGGAAAACTTCATAGGGAACAAGTATCTTCCTGAAAGGAGAGGGGTTTAGATATTGAACTTATTTAACAGATTAAGTAATACACCAAGCGCTCCCTAAGGGGAACTCGATGGCTAAAATTTAGTATTTACATGAGACTTCCTATATACAAGGCAGTTCTACATTCTTTTCATAAACTCATTTAATTCTCACAGTAGCACTGTGAGGATTCTTATTATCCTTATATTAGAGCTAAGGAAACTGAGGAATAGAGAGATTAAATAGACTATCCAGGGTCACACAACTAGCAAGGGACTCAAAAGCTTAAGCAGTCGTCCCCACCAGTTTCTGAGCTCTTATCCATTACAGCAGAGTTGAAACTTGGACTGATAATCTGGTTTCAACTCTAGGACCTATATGACTGAAGGTGATACTAGGTTCTCATTTAGCATGTGGCTGCATCTGAAAGCCATGCACTCCCACTCACTTCCACATACCCTGCAGCCCACCCTAAAATGGTATAATTCTTGGAAAATTTTAAATTATATAATTGTAGAAGTTGAAACATTGAAGACATAAGCAGGAGATAGTTCAGGCAGACAATATAAGTATTGTTGGGAGATAATGTCACTGACCCTTTTGAGTGGGCCCCGACAAGGGTCCTCCTGCCCCATGTCATTTGATCCAATAGAACGAGACCAACTTTGGATCAGAAGGAAAGGAGAGTTTTTTCCTTTAATGAAAGAATGGAGAGATGTCAGCTTGTGACGTTCTCCCTGACAGGCCATGGGCAAGGCTGTCTAATTAGCAGGGAGGGGAGCGTGCAGAGTTCTCGTGGAGCCTGTGCGCGGCTGTCTCTGCATACGGCCCACTGCCATGGGCTTGAATCGAGATGTCGTGAGTGGCGCTTCGACACACAACCGCCGAGCTGAAGGATCCAGCACAGGCATTTCGCACTAGAAACTCTGGCCTGAAGTGCAGGACACAAGGCCTCAGTAGCCGCCCGCTATCAACAAGTGAAACCAGACTAAGCTCAAAGGAAAAGAAAAAAAAGTTAGGTTTTATTGCTCAGATTCTTTTTTTTTTTTTACTTGTTTTTTATAATTTGACATTTTTTACTGAGTTATAGTCAGTTTACAATGTTGTGTCAATTTCTGGTGTACAGTACAATTTTTCAGTCATACATGAATATACATATATTTATTTCCATATTCTATTTCACCGTGAACTACTACAAGATCTTGAATATATTTACCTGTTCTATATAGTATAAACCTGTTTCTCTATTCTATATATACCTGTCAGTATCTATAAATATCGAACTCCCAGTCTGTCCCTCCCCACGCCCCTCCCCAACGGCAACCACAAGTTTGTATTCTATGTCTGTGAATCTGTTTCTGTTTTATATTTAAGTTCATTTGTCTTCTTCTTCTTCTTTTGTTTTTTTAGATTCCCATATAAGTGATATCATATGGTATTTTTCTTTCTCTTTCTGGCTTACTTCACTTAGAATGACATTCTCCAGGGACATCCATGTTGCTGCAAATGGCATTATGTTGTCATCTTTTATGGCTGAATAGTATTGCGTTGTATAAATATACCACAACTTCTTTATCGAGTCATCTGTTGATGGACATTTAGGTTGTTTCCATGTCTTGGCTATTGTAAATAGTGCTGCTATGAACATTGAGGTTCAGGTGTCTTTTTGAATTAGGGTTCCTTCTGGATATATGCCCAGGAGTGGGATTGCTGGGTCATATGTTAAGTCTATTTTTAGTCTTTTGAGGAATCTCCATACTGTTCTCCACAGTGGCTGCACCAAACTACATTCCCACCAACAGTGTAGGAGGGTTCCCTTTTCTCCACATCCTCTTCGGCATTTATCGTTTGTGGACTTTTGAATGATGTCCATACTAACTTGTGTGAGGTGATATCTTATTGTAGTTTTGATTTGCATTTCTCTGATAATTAGTGATATTGATCACTTTTTCATGTGCCTATTGGCCAACAAAACTCTTTTTAATTTAATAGCACAGCCACTCTCCGCCTCAATGTCCCATATCTCTCTTCCCCCTCTACCTCAACCTTGGCCACTTTAAGGAGGAAGACGATTAGAGCTGGAGCCAAGGAGGATTATTTTTTTGTTTCTACCTTTTTAAAACTTTCTGTTCTTTTAAAGAGTTAATATACTCATATATTTAAAAATACAAAGTGACATAAAAGACACATATGCTCACTCCATCCACCGCCTTCCCTGTCCCACAGGTGCAGCTTATATTAGCTTCTTGTGCATCATTTAGCATTTCCTTGTTTGAGTAACTGTTGGTTTCTGACTTCTTGAAACTTCCGTTCTTGTCTGTTTTAAAGTATGCTGCAGGAGGTTCTCGTGGGCAATCTCCATCTGTACAGGCTTTTTGTTAGCAAATCTCAGCAGGGCGTACTTCGCAGTGTCCAGTGCTAGTCCCAACTGACAGATTTACTCATCTGCAGAGCCAATCAGTGGCACAGTCTGACCAGGGAACTAGGCAGATGCAGGTCTGCCCAATTCACGTTCTCAAAGAACCTTTTCAGCCCTGGATGAAGCCTGGTCTGCCCCTGCCCAGGCAGGGGAACTAAGTCATAGCCCAGACCACTGCTGAGTGTAAATCCTAATACCAAAGATTCTTTGATACTTTGCTCATTTCAAAATAGATAGGAGATATCTCCATGAATGTCTCTCTGCAAAATAAGTACAAAAACAAAGAGATGCACAAACAAATAAGTGCTCAGCTAGGATCTGGAGATGAATGGATATTAGGGCAGCGAGGAAATAGTGCTTCTGTATCCAGGAGCCAGAACAAAACCTGAAACTCAACTACAGAGATTGGTGGCCAAGAGTAAAGGGAGCCAGGCAGGAGCAATGAGGAATCAGACAAGCAATAAACTGAATTGGAACACAGTCATCAGAAGACACAGATCAGTACTATGGCCAGTTAGGGAAGTATTTCCATTGGAAGAAAAATAAAGAGGGAAGGCCAAATCTGAGAACTTTTTATTTAAACTAAAGCTTTTAAGGCAGCCTGAAATGGTCCTGGAATGAAAGCAACAACTAGCTTGTAACCAATGCAGAAATATAAAATCATTGAATGGGAGACTTCTCAATATAGGCCTATAGGATTCCCACAGATTAAAATCAATCATCACCCCAATGATAAATATTAGTTAAAAAAAGAAGCAAGGCACTCTGAATGTCATTAAGAAAAGTAAACCACAGATCTAGAATTTAAAGAGCTGATTGATAGGATAGGTTATGCTACAGTTACAGTGAAAATAAAAAAAACTTTTTATTATTTGCTGACATAGCATGTCATACATAAAGTCAATAGAAAGCTCTGCGCCACATCAGAGTTACAGTCACTCAGGAACCCAACCTGTCTTGATTCCTATCTTGTTGCCTTCTAGGTTGTTGGAAAGGAGATGAGAGAGACTAGGAAATTATGTGTGGGATCTCTAATGTCCCTGTCCACATGTGACTCATAACATTTCTGTTTATATTTTATTGACCAAGATAAGTCACATGATTCCAATAACTTTAAAGGTACTAAAAATGGCATGGTAACAAAAAAAATGGTGATTAGTATCAATACTTTAGTCACAATTAAACAAGTTCATATTGTCACACAGAGAATATAACCTAACTATAAACAAAAAACGAAAATTGGAGATGATTAAAGACAGATTTGTCCAGTTTTAAATGAGTGAAGGGGAAAACATAATAAAATAGTACATACCTAATGAAGTCAAATAAAAGTGAATACAGAAAAAACTAATAATCTACAGAAAAAAATAAACCAATCCATTATAATGAGAAGTTTCAACTTGCCACTATAAAGTATTGATAGATCAGACTGGCTATAAAAACATCAAAGATGGCATAGAAGGTTTGAATGATAAAATAACCAGTTTTAATCTAATATGTGTCCAGCCATTCGTGAATCCACGATCCATGCATCCGTATGTGACTTAGAAAAATGTATTATTAAAAATGTATTATTTATTAAGTGATAAAGTATATCTCACAATGTGCAAATATAGGTGTTACATAAACTAGTCCTTAGATCAGTTCTGTGAGTGATGCCATCTCTTTTTAATACTTTTATTTCCTGTTAAATTATGCAGTTATCTCATGTTCATCATCAGTAACAAAATTTTATCATTTGTATGAGCATTTACTGGTTTTCAAGTGATTTTTTTTTTATTTTAGAACATTTGAGACTCAGAGAATGTTTGAGAAAATAGCATTGAGAATTCTCAGTTTCCCCCTTTATTAACATCTTCTATTAGTAAGCTACACTTACATACAACTAATGAACAATTATTAATATGTTATTCTCAACAGGAATCCACACTTTATTCAGAGTTACTTAGTTTTTACCTTATATTTTAACTGTTCCAGGGTGCCATCCAGGATATCACATTACACTTAGTAGTCATGTCTCCCTAGGTGCCTTTTGGCTCTGACAGTTTCTCAGACTTTATTTTTTTGATAATTTTGAAAACAGTAAGTCAAGTGTTTTGTATTCTGTGGTTCCATGTATTTCTAAACTACTTTTCTTTGCAACAAGACAATTAGTAACTTGGGGGCAGACCTTATTTGTATATTTTTCTTTCCTGTAGAAGCTAACACATGTCCTTTAGCTTTATAAAATAAAACAAAAATTGTTTATATTGGTTTTTAATAGTTATCTTTATGTTGTAAGGAGCTTTGTTATCTATATCATAGAAATTTAAACCTCGAAAAATACAAAGAAATAATATATTAACATTCATTTCATAGAGATTAAAAAAAAACTATATGATGAAACCATTAATGATTTTTCTAAAAATATGGAAATTGTGGAAAATTATAGTGGAAAATGTTAGAAGAAACAGATTTTTGAACTTCTCATTGCATTCTACTTCCATAAAGCCTGCTAATTTTTACTCCCTTTAAGCTACATATTATCTTTTCTGTGTAACTTGAAGAATATATAATTTTCCATATGTTGATAAGAAATCTATTTTTAGCAGGTATTCCAAATTACAATAAATCTTCAAGAGAACATCATGCCATACACATTACTATCTCTGTGGAACTCCAAAAAAGTTAATATCTTTAAATATAAATAATATTGGGAAGATATTTGCATGGACACTGAGGCTATAAATGTTTTAAATAAAATAATTTTTCATAGAAATTTAAAATTTGCTAAGGCAAAGACATTCTTTGAAATTCTTTGGAATTCTCTGAGGCATCAATAAGATTATAATTAACCACAAGAAAAATAAATTAGTTGATTTTGGAGACTGATGAGACATAGTTATTATCAACCTATTTAAAGATACATTTATTATATTGGGTCCCTAGTATGTGAAATGGGGACAAACTGGATTGTCATTGTCCTTAAGGAATTTAAAAACTACCAAAGACAAATAAAAAGGAAACATTTATGAACTGTGATAGTGCTATCAATATATAGGTGTTACTGGAATGCAAAGAAGGGAGCATATCTCTGACATTAATTGTGTGTATGTGTGTGAGCATGCACATTGCTTGGACAGGATCATGCTGGGTTGTTCATTGAAGGCTTAAATGAAATACATAAATATCCTTCAGACGAGAAAAGCTTAAATTGAGCTTTAACCAGGGGAAGAATACTGTAAGGACATTCCAGACAATAGGACAAAAGTTGCAAAGATTGGAGCCAGAGAAGAATATAAAATCACCAGCAAACTGCAGGTAGTTGATTTTCCTATCACTAAAAAAACCTGGTAGAGTCATTCGGTGGTCAATACATCCAGCAGTTACAGGATAAATCTGTATGATGAAGGCGAAATAGGTCTAATATAAAAATGTATTTAATCTGTATTTTGAGACATACATTTTTGTATCAAATGTACCAAAAATATTGATCATATTTGTTATTACAGCTGATTCCTAACACACTTATTGTTTTAATTATAAGAATATTTAATAAATTGCATAATTGATTAAAACATGACAAATATTTTGGGGAAAAATTATCTATTAATTCTTTTCAAACACAAATGATCAGAACATTGTAGGGGAAACAAAATTTGCCACCACAAATGTATCTCTTGGCCTCAAGATTAATTTAGGCTGATTATTTTTAAGAAACAGAAGACTCAGGAAGTATTTCTTTTTACCTCTCTCTTAGCTGCCTAAAGAATTTAGATAAAGGGCTTTTTCCAGGAACAGACCTATCATCAATTTACAGTCCCACCAATAGTGTAGGATGGTTCCTTTTTCTCCACACCCTCTTCAGCATTTATTATTTGTAGAGGTTTTAGTGATGATCATTCTGACTGTTGTGAGGTGATACCTCATTGTAGTTTTGATTTGCATGTCTTTAATAATTAGCAATTTATTAAGCATCTTTTCATGTGCGTGTTGGCCATCTGAATATCTTTTTTGGAGAAATGTCTATTTAGGTCTTCTGTCCATTTTTTGATTGGGTTGTTTGGTTTTTTGATATTAAGCTGTATAAGCTGTTTGTATATTTTGGAAATTAGTCCCTTGTCAGTCATGTCATTTGCAAATATTTTCTTCCATTTTGTAGGTTAGCAGGGTAGAAAGCATCTTTTTTAAAGAGAACACTAGCATAATGTATTTTTTGTAAGCTCTCCTTTGCTATTATTTTTCCTCTTGCCTACAGTTATTCTTATTTATAAATGAAATCTTCCCAGTGAAATGTCTCCTGGGTTACAAATTTCCTCTCAGCTTGTGATTTTCTGCCACTAAAAGCACACAATAGTCACTTCCAGTTGAAGTAATTGAGCTAAATATGTCTATTGAACTCGAAGCCAGATAGTTCAGTCTCTGCCTGATACTCTCTGTTCAGTGTAGCACTGAAAATTGGAGAGCACAGTCCATAGTTTTAGCATGGGTCAAAACTAGACTACAAATTTATCATAAATTTTTTATTCCGTCCAATTACAAAAGAGGAACTAAAATAGCCTGATTTTATATGCGTATCCTGAAAAAAATGTTTTAGCTAATGAGCTCTTCTACGCTAGGAAAATAATAGGGACCACAATAGCATGTTGCTTCCTGATCTTCTTAAAAATTTTTTTTAAATTTTTAAATTTTTTATTTTTTTTAAAAAGTATCATCAGTTTACAATGTTGTGTCAATTTCTGGTGTATAGCATACATGTACATGCGTATATTCCTTTTCATATTCTTTTTCATTATGGTTACTACAGTAGTAACCATGGTTTTCATGTCCCTAATTGCAATTCCTTTACTATTCTCAGATAACCGTGATCTTGCTTATTAAACTGCTTATCTTTGTGTTTTAAAGGTTGACACATCTTTGCAATAATCTCTTATTTGAGTGTGTGTGTGTGCATGTGCCCAACTCTCTTCCTAAAATGGTTTCTTTTATGAATTGTGCATCAAAATAGTTCTCCTGATTTAATCTTTGGCAATACCCCATAATATTGTAAATTATTTTCTCCATCATGATCTGGCCCATGCCAGCCATTCCATCCTTTAAGAAGAAGAAAAGAGTAATTTTGTAAAGGGTCTAACAATAGGTGGCTTTATTAAGCTTTCCTTTAAGGTATTAAAAGCTAGGTCATCCTAATTGTCCCAAATAATAGGATCAACTGACAAAACTCAGTTTCTCCTTAAAATCTTTATGTCCCTTTGAGGCCAAAAACTATAAAAGGTGGATGCTGTCTTTCCATGGGGAAACCTGGGAGAGGGGAACAGAGAAGCAAGCTATCTACATATTGCAATAAAGTAGAGCCTCCAGGAAATGTTTCATCATCTAAATCAACTTTTAAGGTTTGTGAGAACTAAGAAGGACTTTTGGTAAAACCCTGGGGCATTACTGTCTTTCTCAATAAAGACAAAGAGATGCTAACTAGCTTTATCCACAGAGATGCTAAAGAAGGCACTACATAAATCAATGGCAGTTAAAAATTTGCCTTCAGTGGGGATGGAGGCTAATAAAATATGGGAGTTGGCAACAACAGGGTGTTGAGGGAGAATAATACTGTGTATGACTCAGAAGTCCTGGACAAATTTACATCATCAGCCATTATGTTTCTTTACAGATAAACAAGGGCCTTGCAGGGACTAGAGCAGGGGATAATGAGGCCCTGGGCCTTGTGGTCTTCTATTATCAGCTTAATGCCCTGGTGGGCCTCTTTATTTGTAGAATATTGATTAATTCTGGAAACAGGCTTTGAGGGATCTATTTGGATCTTAATAGGAGGTGCACTGTTGATTCTGCCAATGTTAGCTGAGGATTTTGTCCATAAGGAGGGTGGTAGCTGATCCAATAGGGATAACTGGTTAGTGTTATCTTTGACAATAGCTTGTAGTCTGGCTTTAGTCTAGGGAACATAAAAAAACTGGAGGTTTACCATTTGGATTTTCAGAGGCTCTGATTTTAAGGATGTGAGTTCAGAGGAGGAAGTGGGGAGAGGTTTGGAGAAAAAGGTAGATTCTGTGAGAAGATTAAAATGAGGCAGCAGAGGATGTAGAGGAGGTGGGAACAGTACAGAAGGGAAAGAGGAAGAGGACACCGGAGACAAAGAGAACAGGGGAGGGAAAAAGAGTCCTCAGAAGTTTTTTTGTTTTCTTTCAATTATTTGTTTGCTTTGGTTAATTTAGACATTGTATTTTGTAAAGAGAAGGTTTTAGAGTTTTGAATGTATTTGGAAGCCTCCAGGTGCCAATTAAAATAGGTATATCATTCAATCTGTTTAATTTTGGAACCGCTGTTTTCTAATTTATTTCTGAGAAAAAACAAGTTTGAACAGGTCAAAAGTTTCCCATTATGGCCATTAGAGTTCTAAATTATTTTTGGTTAAGTAGATCCATTTATTTAAAGATGTATGTGAGGAACGACCATAGTTTTTTAACATAAAACTAGCCGAGGACTCAGAAGGAGGACCTTCTTGAGAGAATTTAGAGGATTGGGATCCCATACTTCAAAACCAGAGTTTCAGGAAACAAATGAGTACTCACCAAGAGAGCAATGCCTTCACAAAAACAAAGTCAGATCCCAAATAAAGTTGGAGAGCTCAACAAAAAGGAGATTGCTTAGATCCAAAGTAGACTTACCAAACCGAAGGGAAGAAGCTGACTCGCGGAAGCAGGGAACACAAGGGACTCAAGTGGGTACTGTTGTGGGACATGATGGGATGGCTGGTCGATGAACCAGTGACATGTGGGTTGGTAAAAGAATGTACCAGAGATTTAGTATAAGAAAAGAAAGAAGTTTATTAGGGTACACTGTCACAGACAATAGTGAGCCACACAGACAAGAGGTGTCTATGTGAGCACTGAGGCGAAGGACAAGGGAAAAGTTTAATAGTTACTCTGTCAGAGACAACAGCAGGCCACACAGGCGAGGGGTACCTGCGTGAGCACCGAGGGCCGATTGTTGGGGTCTTTTATAAGGTCTAGTCACAAGGTGCCTGACCGGCTTGTCCACAAGTTACTGATTAGCTGTAGGTGAGGTAAGAGGTTTAGGGTCTGTGAAGGGTGATGGGGTTTGACTCTGATAAGATGGACTGAAACCAGCCAGCCTGAGCATTACCTGGGGCTATTAGTTTGTTATGGAAAACATGCCCAGTAAAGAATGGGAAGACTGTGTTTTTAAACTTAGATCCCTAGTAAAGTAATGATGTCACTGATAAGGGAGGCAGGAGATAATATAAAAGAATGTATTTTAAGTGAAAAATAATTAGTATCATATTAAGTATTTCAAATTTGTTACCAAGAGATTGATTATTTATTTATTTATTTATTTATTTAGTGGTTAGTTGAAAATAGGGATGGAGATATAACTTTGTTAAGTTTTGAATATGTATGAGATATTTGAGATCATGGGAGAAGGTGAAAAGCAAGAATGGAGAGGGAAGAAGAGTCAAAAATAGCACATTAGTGAATCAATATTTAAGGGACAGAGAAACATAGTCTGTATTAAAAGGGCTCTGGGAGCCAGAGGAGAAAGAAGGCAATAGAGTGGGAAGTTTGAATACAGTGATCAATAATCACAAGCAGCACAAACATCAACATCTAAGATGGACACTGAAAATAGGATATTGAATTATTTCTACATTTAGGTGCCAAACATATCCTAATTAAGGAGAACAAGCAATAATTATGACATTTTTCATTGTAATGGAATCAGCAGCCTCTAGAGTTCATAATTTATAAGCAAAACCCCTGCATTATCTCATCTTCATACTGTTTTCCAAATGAAAATACCTCTATCTTAAAGATGAAAGGATGAATAAATATACAAGTATTTTGATACCCAAAACAATGCTACATTCTGGAATTATGTACAATATTTCTGATTTCTAGTCATTTACTAAGTTATCAAAAGAAATCACAACTGATAACACCCAAAGTATAATTTGAAATTGTTGAATGATATTTATAAAGCCTAACAGAGACAAATGTATCTAAATACTTTAATACATTGTTGACCCATACTCTATGGAAAAACATCAGATTTGAAACATTAGTTTAAACTTGCTTCTGTGATGAAAGAAAATAAATTAGCACACAAATCTACCATATTTCATCTTTGGTGTTTGCAAATTGGCTATTAAAATTAAAGAGGAGTAGGAAATACAATATTGTGTGTGTTTGTGTGTGTACACATGTATATATACATATATTTGTGAAGAAATAAAGTTAGAGGCAGTAAGTCACCCACACACAGGAAAATGAAGTCAGGTTAAACCATTAACACTTGCGTGTCAGGCACCATCAGACTCCCCAGACTTATTCAATCTCTGCTAAGCTGGACAAGGAGCAAGTGTATGTAAGGGATCCAGTCCTGCCTGTTATTTCTCCTCTTTTCTCTGCAATTTGATTAGCTACCAAAAATTAGTCTGTTAAGCAGTATTCAAAAATCCTGCTTACTGTCTCCTGTCATATATGTAAACACAAACATACCTTTGAATTTTCCTTTCTTTTTCTCTCCCCATTATCCCTCCCTGCCTTTCTCTCAGTACCTGTCCCTCCCACTCAACTTCCCTCTGCCTCTCCTCCCTTCTCCAGGACATCTGAGAGTCCGGGAGTCTATGCGACCCTTGCCTTGCTTATGTCTGAGTGAGTAATACACCTTTGGATTGCTTATGATCACTGGCTTTGATGTGGTTTTCCTAGATGTCTTTGCAGTGACAAAGGTTGTTAGAATGGTTGTATTAAAATACAGTACATATATTTAAAGTAATTCTACAGTTGCTTGTTTTTATGTAGAGTAGAAATGTCCTGAAGCACTATTTTGGGGGAACTTAGTAATTATATATCTTTTCATTTATTCTTACCATGGTGCTCTTTCAAATGCAAGGGAGTAATTGGATGAATATATGTTAAGGGTTTAAATTTCATTCAGTGCTTCAATAAAACAATCAAAAAAGCCACAATGTATTCCTAGAATTTTTATACAGTAGGGGTTAATTTCTTACTAAAATTTGTCGGCTAATTTGGATGGATTCAAGTGTATACGTAATCATCTGGCACCTTTACATCTTTCAAGTCAATGCTATTTAAATGGTTAGATCAGTTTGTTTTATATTAAAAAAACTTTCCGTAACAAACAACTTGAAAGTCAATGTGAAACTGAGAGATAAACAAATAACCATATATTTCACAATTGAATTTCACAATTGAATATGAGAAGTCCGTATTCTAGGGACAGGTTTAAAAGTTTTGGATGATTTGGAAGCTACCACCTGGCTTAGAAAAGCAATAAAGATGACACTTGCTAAAACTGTATGTTTATCATACTTTATAGACTGTTGCTTCTGCCTGAATAATCAACTATATATATGTTTTCTGAGAAATGACTCTCACAGCCACTTGAAAGATAAGAAACTAAAGAACAAGAAAAAAAAAATTCCATGATCTAGTAAAACATATGAATTAATAAACACATGGGGGAAATCCTGAAATAAAATGATGAGTTCAGCACTAAAGATCTCAAGTTATTTACATGAGCATAAGTTCACCTATCAATATAATTTGTATTCATTATGTCATCATATAACAGATAAAATATTAGCTGGGGATTTGAATAACATGGATGTTTCTCCGGTGATCTGTACAAAGAAAATCAACATGTTGAATCATTAGGAAAGCTATGATGCATATCAAAAGACAAATTGTAGACATATTTTCCCCCAAAGAAGCAATTTTTTTGTGACTCCTGAAAACTGAAGTCCTAAGAAAGTAAAACTCTTAGAAATCATGAACTGTTACAGTCTCACTATTAATCTTCCATGCTATTATTTATTTCCATTTGGTTACTTTGAACTTTAATTTTTGAAAAAGTAATACTTTTTTTCACTCAGATGTACGTATATGTAGAGAATCAGAAATTCCACTCATAGGTGTATATGCAGCAAATACAAAAACATATTTTCACAAAAAGACATTTACTGGAACGGTTATAACAACATTGTGTATTTTTAACAGTAGTATTTATTTTTAATAGCTCCAAACTGGAAAACATTAAGATATTTTCATCAAATTTATCTTGGTGTATGTCAAATTATAACACATAAATACATTAAAGCATATTTACTTAAGGAATTATAAATATATGCAAAGGAATGATCAACTACAACAAAACACAACAACATTTGTAGAAGATTCTCAAAATATATCACTGGGTGAAAGAAACCACATACAAAGATTACACACGGTATGATTGTAATTTTTAAAAACAGAGAAAACTAAAGTATATTGCCAGAAATCAAATTGGTAGTAGACCTTTAGGTGGTGTTTCTGACTACAGGGGAGCACAGGATCATTTCAGGGTCAATGGTTATTTTATGTGTATTCATCTGCATGTTGATAGGTTGGTGTGTTCATTGAAAAAAATCATAAAATTTATCCTATGCTATTTTTTCTGCATGAATATCATTCCCAATTAACACTGAAAGTATAAAAGTTATTGTCCAATCACCTTTTCTCCACCCTTACTCCCCCACCAACCCCTGAAGAATGTCCCATTAACCAAATAGTCTCTTCTATATCTTTCCAGATCCTTTTTAAATAGCCATTAGTTTGTTTTCTATCTTTAATTTTTTACAATAAGTAACCCTGTATGTCATTTTATGTGTGCAAGTACATCAATTGGATAATTCCTAGAAGTAGAATTGTAGCATTTCTTAGTAAAAGCAACTATGTGTAATTACACTGCATTCATCGGGGATGTATCAATATATACTGCCACAAATATGCATGAAAATGCCACTTTCTATGCAGCTTTGGCAGTAGAGTGTGTGATTAAATTTTTAAAAATTTTTATCACATTATAGATGAGTAAAGTGTAGTCTTAATACTAATTTATCTTATAATGGGACAGATTGATTATATTTTCAAATGTTCAAGAGTCATTTATATTTTTTCTCTGAATTGCCTGCTCATGTCGTTTGCATATTTTTCCATTGACTTATTGGTATTTTATATATTGATTTATGGATCTCTTTATTCTTTAGAATATTAGTTTTTAATCTATAATATTGGCTACAAATGTATTTTCCTATTTTTACATTTGACTTTGAGTATGTAATATTTTATCATGGATATTTATATTTAATAATATCTGTAGTGAAATTTGTCAAATTTGTCATGGTTTTTGGATTTTGAGGCATGGTTGGAAAGCTCTTCTTCTTTCCTAAATTCTAAAAGATTTCTATATTGTCTTTTAGTTCATTAATGGTTTAATTTTTAACAAGCAAATCTCTGATCCATATGAAGCTAATTTCTTGATTCTCTTTTTGATAAGGATGTTGCTTACACAATATATTTACATTCATGAAATTGCTCCAAATGTATGCTTTTTAAAAAATCTGTGTACATTTTTCTAAGTATATCTTTATATACATCATATTTCATTAAAATTTTACTTTGAAAATGAACACATACTAGGGGGTGAGAGAAGTGGATCTAGGAATGCTAAGCTGTCAACAAGAACTTGACAAAATTGTGAACCCCACACCTGATATCCAAATATGAACAATTGTTCCCCAGCCTTAGTTTCTGATATACATAGAAACATACAGACATACATTCAGACAAACCAGTCAACAGGGAGACAAACACAGAGAATCAATTGAGATGATATCATATATTATTCCAGGAGGGCTAGAAAAAAAATGATTACCAAGAAAATAGAAAGGAAGTAATTAGTCACAAAAGAAATAGTACAAGAAAATTGAACTTAAATTTGTATTTATCCCTTTTCATCTTTGTCTCCTTCCACTCTCCTTCTTTCTTCATTCAGCTCTGTTCATACTGGAGTTATCTCTGTTTATTCAGCTTCTAATCTTCTTCACCACTAATTACGTTTAGACATCTGTTACCTCTGCCTGGGGTCCTTCTGTCATCTGTCATGATTAATTCCTATTCATCCTTCAGATCTCTAATGTTACTCTTTTAAGAAGACCTTCATGAAATTAGTATTTCTTTTTTATGTTTTAATTTTACTTCAAAGCATTGATCAGAGTTTCAAGCATAATAACGATAAAAGATGAACACTCTTGTAATCATGTAGCACGTTACATTTATAATCACCACTTTGGAAGGTCTTGAATTTGAATAGCTCATTTACATGTAACTAATACATTGATATTGGCTTGAGGTTGAGCCTAGCCTATGTGGGTCTCCTCTTTAGACCTAGAAAATCCTGGAGGCAGATAAATGTGATCAGCTCTGCTTTTGGTCTAAAGGATCAGAAGAAAGTATATAAAGAAGGAAGTAGCTCTAAAGATCTTGAAAAGTTTGTCTTCTTGGCTAACTAAAGGAATATCTGCACATCAACAAAAGTTTCCTGTGGGTAATAAGGGGACTGAAAAATTGTAATGAAAGAAGCTAGTAAAGGATACAGTAGCATCTACAGAGTCCCAGAGTGAATCTCTGAAGGGCTATCCAATAAATGGAGGACTTTAGGTAGAGTATCAAAGATTCATGTGTCCATTCAGAATTATTTTCCTCGATTGCCTGTTTGTGCTGTAAGTGGTATGAATAAAGTAGAAAACAAAACAAAAAAATCACCTATCCCATTGGACTCAATGGTATTAAACAATAATTAGTCAAATAATTTTCATTGTATTAAGTGATAAGATGAAGAAAAAGAGAGGGCTAGAGTAGTGTATGACAGAAAGAACTCACCTAGACAATGATGGAAGAAATTTTCTAATATTGGAGTATGGGAAAGCCATTCTGGTTTACATAATTTGACGTGAACTTTATGCAAATTAGAACAGCCTGTCTTATGGCCTATCAGACATACACTGTACACCTGCTTTAACTGTTAAAGAAAAGAATGCATTATCTGGATTGTTTAGAATGTCCACTTTGAAGATAGAGATAAATGCCTTGTTTCCTTTGAAACCAGTGCTAATACTCCTTTGAAGATAAGTTTCCCTTCCCAGACACCAAGGTCATGCTGACTTGCTGTGTAAATACACACTAATCTCTGTTGAATCCTTGAAGGAATGCACCTCTGTCATGTTTGGTGTGTGTGCTTTGTTCCGTCAAGGTATAAAACTGTTCTGAAAATCGTACTTCTCCAGAACAGTTTCCCAGAGTTACTGAGAGGCTGTCACCTAGGCTGTAGCCTTGAATAAGACCCTGAATAAAGCTAAACTCGTGGCTCTCATGTTGTGCATTTTTCTTTCAGTCAGCAACTATTGAGCTATGTGGTAGCTCAATAGTCTGGTAGTTTGAGAGCAAAATTGAGAAAGAGTGGAGAAAACAACAAGGAAATATTTATTTTTAATTCTGGAAGAGTCAGTTTACCATATCTAATAGATTATATATATATATATATATATATATATATATATATATATATATATATATATATAATACTATCCCAAAGTCAAAAATGGCAACTATTTGAAAATATAATGAAATGGCAAGCTTTATAGGAGAGCTAGAATTGTGTTGTGTCTGCCCAAAATAAAGACGAAAGAGAGAGACTATACATGGCAATGAGAGACTGCATTCCCCAAGGGGCATAATAAAACAATAAGGACTATTTCTCACTCACAAGACTGAGTGAACATTTTTAGGTATAGAAAGCTATCTCCCCACTGGCAAGTGTTACTCCCTATTATTTATAGAGGGCTTTGTCATTCAGCTAATACGGCCTATTTATTTGAGGATGGTTACTTATAACTTAGATGTCACTCTAGTTTCAGAGATACCTCATCTCACTAGCATTGCTGGTTACTAATTTGAAGACTCTACTCTTTACTTGATATGTTTCTTTCTAGTACTTAAAGAAATATGCTTTACTCTAATATGCTGGCAACTCTCTGCCTTTCTGCTTTGTAAATTTTAGTGATATAAGATTATATAAGGACATTAACAGAATAATTATAAAATATTACATTTGTATAAAATATATAAATGGGCTGAAAGCCTCACTAAATACACAATTTTATCAGATATCTCTAAATAATTATAAAACTCAAAATAAACAGGAAGAAAAAAAGTTATACAGTATCTTTTCCTGCCAGAAAAATGTATATCATTCATGTATGTCATTCCCTACCAAGTTATTGGCTTGTAGCCAATAAATTATTGTTTCATAAGTGTACAACAGAAGGCTTAGATATGTCCCTCCAAGCCTTCCAAATTCCAAGCAAAAAATAAAACAAAACACACAATGCTTTTCAATACATCTACCATTTTCTGCCTTCTGTTGAAGTGGCAAAAACTATATATTTCCAAATCACTGCCTCTATGTATTTCTGTGGAAATATACCTTCTGCTCCAGATTCTTTTCCCAATTATACCAAGAAACTTTAATGTTTAGATTCCTCCTCTTTTTTGTGATTTATAGCAATTCATTGTTGAGAGACAATTTTCTGTGGCTTTTTTTTTTTTTTTACTTTTCTGCATATCTTTCAAGTAAGGAACTAACTGCCCTTTGTTTTGGAGGCTTTTTAAGGATGTTTATACATTGGACAGCTTTTGAAGACAGAAATAATATCTCCTTCTGAGACAAAGGATAGGCAAACATAGAGCCCATTATAAAATACTTGAGTTCCCAAAGCTTAGGGTTCCTCTTTTATAATGTTACTATTTGGGCAGGTGTCATTTGGTCTTTTCACATTACCTTGTAGACATTAAAGCTTGGGGAATCAACTCAAAAATACTGTTACGAAGTCTACTGTTACTGCTGTGAGTAATGAACTGCCCTTTTCTCTGGCCTAGGAGTCTCATATTTTTAACCAACATCCAAGTCTCATATTTTTAACCAACATTTTAACTTGTAAATGAGGTAATATCTCAACAGATTTAAAGTTCTTGACACTTATTCCTGTGGGAGTAGCTAGGGTTGAAACTATCTTTAAATATTAGGTCAAAATATTGTATTGACCTATCATCTTTCCTGCTAATATGACATATTTTTTTGAAAGACAGTTCTTCATAGGTCTCTGATGTTTCTGCATCCCTTACCAGCAGAGGCACTGACAACTTCTGGACTATCTTTTCAAATTTGTTTATATAGGGGGTCATTTTGGAAGGTAAAGGTAGTCTTCATCTAAAGCAGAAGACAGGTTTGTTTACTTGCCAATGAAATTAAAATAATGCCACCCTCTGAAGCATTTTTCTTGCACCCATTATAAAGAACTAGTGTTCCTTAAGCTCAGGGTTTCTTATCTGTGATACATTCCCACTGTGTGTACAACATCCAACTGGGCCACTTCATGTCACCCCTAGGGACTCACAGGGTAAGAGAAAGGAACACAGAAATGAAGCTCCTGTTGCTTGTGTGATGTGGGTAATAAAGTGTTCTGTCTCCGACCTAAGAGTCTCATGTCTTCTGTCAACATCCATGAATCTGTGGCAGATGCATGAGTTGTTAGCTTCTGTATGGGGTAAAATCTTAGACCCTTCCTGGTTCTTGAAAATTCTGTGATCACATTCATAATGAAATCCTCAACAAAGTAATTTTCTTAATAAGTTAGAATACCAATTGAAAGAAAGTCATTCATTTTTGAGATAATGCGAATAGCTCATAATTAGCATCTTATTCTCTAATTAATAGCATTTCAAGGCATGAACTCTAAATGTGCTTCAAAAAGAGAAAAAAGATTTTTAAAAAAATCCAGTTAAGTATCTCAAAGATTAAGGATTTGCTTATCTATTTGCCTTACCTGATGAATTGACTTAATTTCTACAGTTAGAATGAGCTCCATACAACACAGGGATGCAGCGTGTTCAATCTCAGTTACCACATTCTATTTCTCATATTTCTTTTTGCCTGAGAAGGAATTACTTAATTATCCCTTCAGTTGCAGAAGAGCTTTTTTTGTGAAACTAGGTGTGGCTGATAGCAGTTTCTCGACTCAGTTTTCCCTAAATGTAATGCCAAACCACTTCAAAATAAGGTAAACATTGTTTTCTTTATAAGATTCACAGCCATAAACAAGGTAGAGACTAAAAAGTATAACACAATAAAGGGAAATTTTTTTGCAGTAACCACAGAACAAAATTAAAAGGCAATGGCCTTCTAAATAAATATTAGAAAGAATACATCCCACAAATATTCAATTGTATGAAGTTTATTTTGATTCTGGAAAACTGCATGCCTAGATTACACTTCTATCTAGAGTAACACCTTATATCATTAATTTTTATTTCCATTGTGCCTAGGAAATAGTACACATTCAATAAATGTTGATTGAAGCTTAAGTGATAATCCAATTATCTATCATTTAAACTGTTTTGAAAGTCTATTAAAAATATTTCCGATTGCAATACCTAATGGAATTATCCTGACACTCCAAAAGAAAAAAGTCACCAGTAAACAGTCAAATAATAGAAAGAATTCGACCTAATGCCATATATACTGAAAATTTTTGGCAATGAAAGAACCAGAGGATTTTGGAAAAATGTGCTGAGATTTCTGACAACTTCCTATGAGTCACACTGATGAGTTGCAAAAAATAAATACGTAAATAAAAATTCTGAAAATTGTTACTAAAATATTTTACCACAACGTGGAGGGAAAGCAAGTGTGTGATCGCTTTGCTTGTGATCTGAAGTAAGAAGGAATTAGAGGATAGGGGAAGCAGTTCTGGAAACAGGCGAAAAAAGGGAGGGATTTGACTCTTTCAGCACATATGTAATACATTTCCTCTGTGCTCTCAAACACACACACGTGTGTTGCAAACACAACAGACGTGTGTGTGTGTGTGTATTTAGAGAGAGAGATAAGAGATGATATAGATGGATAGGCAGATGACAGATAGCTATATAGATAAAAAATTGATCTATGTGTGTACGTGTATAGAGCTATATCTCGGGTGATATTTGCTTGGTATTTCTCAGTGGTAGGGTTTTATCTGTTTTCACTTTTTCTTTGTATGTGTCTGTATTACTTTAGTGCTTTGCATTGAGTATGAAATGCTTTCACAAAAATACATCATAATATAAAAATAAAGTAATGTACTATGCTTAATTTTAGGTACATTTTATTGTTGTGATGCTTAATGTTGCCTAAAGCAAGACCTGGGTTTTTAGTTAGAAAGATATTGTCTTAAATTTTTTTTAAAAGATACTAGAAATGTTCTAATTTTACACAATTAAATACATAATTAAGTACATATTAAATTGAAAACACTAGACTGGTCACTTTCCATTTTATCATTTCATATGTATAGGTCAGGTGTCATACAAAAGATATTGTATGTTTTCAATATTCAAATGTATGTCTTTTGTCAGTGTTATGTGAGTTATGTATATTGAAAGCAAAAGTGCTGCTTCCCCAAGGATTCTAATTTTGTTCTTAATTACATATAATGAATATTTTTCAAAGTAATTCAATATCAAGACACATTTTTATTAAATCTCTGAAAACTATGTATTATATGTTTTACTTAACATTTTGTCTGTAATTATTAAGTAATAAAATTCAAAACACAAAAAAGCACTGTCATTCAATACCCAGTATAATCCTATTATTAAAATGAGGGGGTAAATTTAAAAGCGATTATACCGTCACCTATAAATCCATGTCTCAATTCATTAAATTACTTTCTGCAGGTCACTGACTTTCATTATACAGTAAAAAAGTAATGAATTGAATTTTTAAAAAATCATTCGTTATTTAAGTCACAGCTTGAGATGCTTAAAGTCATTAGGAATAGTCAAGTGCGTTGTAGGAGTCGATAAAATCACCATTATACCTCATGTACTTCTTTTGATCATTGCTGCAGTACTGGATTGTCGTTCGTGCCAATAAAAGAATAACATGAAGACACTAAATATTTATATTCAAAAGAAGAAAGTAATTAAACCTTTTTTTTCAATTTAGAGTGACTAATTTTAGAAATTACAGAATTATCTTTAATTGAACATACATAGAAATCTCTCAGATAATTAGGTAATCCTTTCCATGTACCAAAGGTATCTCTTGATAGAGTATCCTTCCTACTAATGTGGTGAATAGATGTTTGTGTCAGTTACTTTTAGCCACAAAACAAACCAGACCAAAACTTACTGGCATAAAACAACTAATGCATGAAGCTCATTATTTGGGGCTAGACTCAGCTGGGCAGTTTTGATCTCAGCATCTTCACTCATGCAACTGATGTAAGCTGGTTGCCTGTTGGGTGATGCTATACAGATATCTTTGGTGACAATGGCATCTGTCCACACATGATGGCATTAATTAGGGTTCCAAGGAAGAGAGAGAAAAGCATGCAAGAACTTTTGACCTCAAAACTGGCACCCTGTCTCTTCTGGTGTTTTCTATTAGCAAAAGCAAGTCAAAACTCTAACTCTATTTAAGAGGCTGGAGAAGTAGGCTTTACCTCTTTACCTTTTCAGGAAGGAACTGAAAGGTTCCCTCCACTTTTTTGTAGCATTATTGATATATAAATTATACACAAGAAACTGCACATGTTTCACATACACAGTTTGATGAATTTGGACATATAAATATGCCAGTTATATCATCACCACAATCAAGATTATAAACACCTTCGAACGCTCCTGTCTTTGCTTTTTCGTTACCCTTTTTGTAGGAATACAACATGAGATCTACACTTAACAGATTTTTAGTGTACGTCTTACTGTTAACTATAGACAACTATAGACAACAATATATATAGCGTGTATATGTTGTAGAGCAGATACCTAGAATTTACTCATCTTGCATAACTAACTTTATACCCATAGAAAAATAATTCCCAACTTCCCCATGCCCATTCCCTTGCAACCACCATTCTGTTTTCTGCTTCTTTTCAGTTTGACTATTTTAGATACCTCATATAACTGGAATTATGTGTTATTTATCCTTCTGTGACTGACTTATTTCACTTAGCATAGTCTTACAGGTCCATTCATATTATTGCAAATGGTAGACTGTCCCTCTTTTTAAGACTGACTAATGTTTCATTATAGGTATGTACCATATTTTCTTTATCCATCTATGTGTTGTTGTTGAACTGTTTCCATATCTTAATGTGAATAATGGTGCAACGAACATCAGAGTTCTTTGAGACTCTGATTTCAATTCTTTGGGGTTTATACCCAAAAGTGGGACCGCTGTATCAGATGATCTATTTTTACTTGGCCATGGATACAGAAAAGAGAAAATTGTAACATTTTTTTTTTTGCAGTCTACCTGATGATGATCCATAAGGTGAAAATGTATTATGTAAGATCTGGCCTTAAAATTGCTCTATTAATATAATTATAATTGCCTACATTTATATACTTGAGGATTTTAAAATCATATGTATTTTTATCTTTTTAAATTGAATAATAGTTGACTTACAATGTTGTATTAGTTTCAGGTATACAGTAAAGTGATTCAGTTATATATATGTATATATATGTACATATATATTCTTTTTCCAATTCTCTTTTATTATAAATTGTTATGAGATATTGAATATAGTCAGCCCCCTGTGTTACAGTACGTTCTTGTTTTTTATCTATTTTATATATAGTAATTTGTATCTGCTAATCCCAGGCTCCTAATTTATCACTCCCCCTTTCATCTTTGATAACCATGTTTGTTTTCTATGTCTGTGAGTCTATTTCTGTTTTGTAAATAAGTTCATTTGTATCATTTTTTTAGATTCTACATATAAGTGATATCATATGATATTTGTCTTTATTCACTTAATGTGATAATCTCTAGGTCCATCCATGTTGCTGCAAATGACATTACTGAATTCTTTTTATGGCTAAGAAATATTCCATTATGTGTGTACATGTGTGTGTGTATATATATATATATATGCCACATCTTCTTTATCCAGTCATCTCTTGATGAACATTTAAGTTGCTTCCATGCCTTTGCTATTGCAGATAGTGCTGCTGTGAACATTGGGGTGCATGTATCATTTTGAATTAGAGTTTTCATCTTTTCTGTATATATCCCCAGGAGTGGGATTGCTGGATCATAGGGTGAGTCTATTTTTAGTTTTTTAAGTAACCTTCATACTGTTCTCCATAGTGGCTGCACCAATTTACATTCCCACCAACAGTGTAGGAGGTTTCCCTTTTCTGCACACCCTCTCCAGCCATTTATCATTTGTGAACTTTTTAATGATAGCCATTCTGACTGGTGTGAGATGATATCTCATTGTAGTTTGCATTTCTCTAACACTTAACAGTTTTGAGCATCTTTTCATGTGCCTCTTTGCCATTTGTGTATCTTCTTTGGAGAAAAGTCTGTTTAGGTCTTCTGCCCATTTTTTGATTGGATTGTTTGTTTGTTTGTTTGTTTTGATAGTGAGCTGTTTGTGTATTTTGGAAATTAAACCCTTGTCAGTCTCATCATTTGCAAATACTTGTGCCCATTCTGTAGGTTGACTTTTCATTTTGTTTATGGTTTCCTTTGCTTTACAAAAGCTTTTAAGTTTAATTGGGTTCAATTTTTTATTTCTGTTTTTGTTTTCATTACTCTAGGAGACAGATTCAAAAAATTATTGTTGTGATTCATATCAAAGAATGTGCTGCCTATGTTTTCCTCTGGGGGCTTTATGGTATCCAGTCTTACATTTAAGTCTTTAATCCATTTTGAGTTTGTTTTTGTGTATGGGGATAGAAAATGTTTCAATTTCATCTTTACATGGAGCTGTCCAGTTTTCCCAGCACCACTTATTGAAGAGACTATCTTTTCTCCACTGTATATTCTTGCTTCCTTTGTTGTAGATTAACTGACCATAAGTGCATGGGTTTATTTCTGGGCTTTCTCTACCATTCCATTTATCTATGTGTCTGTTTTTATGCCAGTACCACACTGTTTTGATTACTGCTTGTAGTATAGTCTGAAGTCAGGGTATGTGATTCCTCTAGCTCTGTTCTTCTTTCTCAAGACTGTTTTGGCTACTTGGGATCTTTCATGTTTCCATAGAAATTTTAAAATTATTTGTTCTGGTTCTATTAAAAAAAATGCCATTAGTAATTTAATAGGGATTGCATTGAATCTGTAGATTGCAGTGGGTAGTATGGTCATTTTAATAATGCTGATTTTTCCAATCCAAGAATACAGTGTGTCTTTTCATCTGTTTTAGTTGTCTTCAATTTCTTTCATCAAAAGTCATATGTATTAATTTACATGGGAGAAATTGTTTTTGGTACTGTGGCTGTTTCAGTAAGTATTTTTACAACCATTTTAATATTTTTATTCTCATATTTCTGTTTATGTGTGTGTGGTGATGGTGGTATAGGAGGAAATTAAATGTCACAGAAGGGAAAATCATGCCATAGGCACTAAATATACAGTTGAAAACTTAAATTTCATTGGTGTTGTAGGGGAAAACTTGCACTGTGGCAGCCTGGTAGCCTTGCATGTGTTCATATAGGCCACACAGTTAGTATGGTTTTAACCCTAGTTTTTCTGAATCCCGGAGGAATAACACCTTATCATCCTCCTGGAACACAAGAGGATGGAAAACGTATGGGAAACTGCTCTGAGGCTAATTTCTCCTTACCTCCTTATATTCCATGGGAGGCTGTATCCCTCAATTTCTTACCACCTCCCAAGTTCTAATGAGGTATGAAGCTTTTGGTCCTGTGCCCCTTGGGTTATAACTGCAGTCTATAAATGCCTTCTAGAATTGGCTCCTCAGAACAGAGTGTTCAAATCTTACATCGCATTGTCAGCTAGCCCCTTTTATTTCAGTTTCACCCTTTTTTGGTGTGTGGGATAGAGAACACAGTGAGTTGTCTCCTGCTGCCTTTTGGTTGGCTATGTAAACAATGAAGTGTCTGAATCTAAAAGGAGTTTGCTGTATATTACTGGTTAAGTCTGTCAGGAGGTCTGTCTGGAGTTGCCCTGGGATTCTGCCGTGCACTTGATGAAGCTGTGTTTAGAAATATGGCTGCAGCCGTACTCACTGTGGCTTATCTCCTCTTAACTTTCACTGTTGTTGTTGTTGTTTTTTTTTTTTTTTTTTTTTTTTTTGCTCCATCACAAAACCTGAAAACTGTAAGTAGTCCCTAACAACATTACAGAGCTCACTGTATTGAGCTTCCAAGAAAGTAATTGGCTTGATTTCCAGAACCCTGCATCTTGACAGGGATGAATCCCACAGGGATCATTTGAAACCACATGAGCAATACTCTCCTACCCAGCTCTTCAAAAAGAATCTTGCCATCAACTATGAATCAATATCATAATAAGAAACTTAAACTTCAATTTTATCCTTCTGTGGGTGGTATGATCTCTACTTTTCTCAGCGGCAAGGAGAAATCTTCCTTTTCTTTTGTGTAAGAGCAGTCATCTGAGTCTGAGAATGCTGAGTGTTAGCTAGGAAAATTTAGTTACCATTCTTGAAGTCTTTGGGTATAAGCAGTGCCAGTTTGAAATCTAAGAGCCCTGAAGTTATGGACATAGATTATTCCCCACTTTGCCTCCCACTATGAAACACCTAGCCTCTGTCAATTGTGTGGTAATTAACTTTTCTTGTTTTCCAAGCATTTTGAGATGGGTCATTAGCATAAGAAAGTTTCAATTTCAACATGAGATACTGATGGGAATAAATGCATTTCCATTAAATGCTGCTGGTTTACACAGCTCTCGTAGAATTTGTCCCATGGTTTTTAATGGCACAATCTAAATCAAGGATGCATACTCTTAGGAAATCATTAAGAACACATCCATTATCTAAACATTATTTGTTTTGTTTTCCTTTGTTTTGGGGTTTTCAGTATCTTTTATATTTTAAAATGGTCATAGATTTACAATGTGCATGGACCAAAGCTGGAATATAATGAGAACAATATTTTATTGAAAAATTCCAAATTCACTTTTGAAATGAAGTTCTTAATATTCTACCATGCTATTTCTAACATACAGATTTTTCAAAAACCAGACTTTTCATTGTATTGGAAAAAAAGGCAAATATTTCACAGAACATAGTGGTTTTTGCTAATATAAACCAGTATATAACATAAATTGACTCATTTCTCTAAGTATTTTCAAAAATAAAATGTATAGTTTGTAAGAATTAAAAAGAGTATCATGTTTCTTATATTTTATGTTTAACATATTTGTGCCTAAAGAGAACAAGTTGATGTATTAAAATATTTAAATGACAAATTAGGATATAATTAACCACATTGAAAAGAAAAATGTAATTGAATAGTCATATACAGAAACTGTCTTCAAATCTCTCAGTTCTGTTTTTCCTTTCAGAGAAACCAGTGGTTTTTGACAGGTGTGAATTGCAGCGATGATACAATTTTCCCCAGAACATTCAAAATGATTTTTAAACAAAAGTGATTCATTTTTATTTATAAACTAATGCACTTTTATATACTAGGATATCACTGAGATTTTCATCCAGGAAAATGACTTTGTGAAAAGAAAATGTATCATTTGGGAACTTAACTACATAGTCAAATTCTAATGAGTAAATGCAATACTATGCACATCAAGACATTTTTTCAAGAATAATGAGCATGTACTCATTACACTTGAAATATCTAGGCATTTTTAAACAGTTTTGTGATTGTAGATAATTTTAATCATAAAAGGAATTATGAACCCTTCTAAGTATAATTATAGTTTTTATAAATATTACATTTGTGCTTTTCTGTTATTTTAAGGATATTTTCCTCTTTCTATATACCCATTTTATATGCTAAATTCTCTCTTTAGCATTTATTCTAAAGAAGTATGAAAGAGTTCAAATTCCTAATTGCTTAGTGAATTGTTCTAAGGCTAAGGACTCTAAAATGTATAACAAATCAGTATAGAACCTATAGTTTGTATATTTTTAGGAGTCATGTTTATTTCATATTTCTTACATTGTTAAAAACACTCAACCAACACCTAGGACATAATGTGATATGCTGCTGTCCCTTCATTTTTCATCCCCATATGTGGTTATTTCAGTAATGTAATTGTATAGTATTATCTTTTTTTGTAATTGCCATATCTAAAACTCTGGTACTTATCCCTATTATCATCAAACAATGTGCATTTTGTGGGGAAATGTTTTGATTCTTTAAGCCTAGAAAGTTACATAAGGAATAAATAATACTTATTTAAGGTACAGAGTAAATGGAAAAATAAGCTGCAGACATAGAAATTGAGTATATCTTTACAAACCTTTTAAATATGGCATGACAGAGAATCCTATGAGCAATTTTGGAAATCAAACACATCCTTAACTCCTCTTTGAGGGAGAAAGGAATGCCTTCATAACTTAGCTATAAAACTTCTTGGCATACTTCTCAGAGGTTAACAGAGAAAATCAGAACAGGGAGAAAACAAATTTTTTTTTTACTTAATTCAGAGGTATAATTCAGATCTAGAGAGAATCATTACTATTAATTGAGGATATCCACCATGAGCTAGAAAGTATTCTTCTATCAGTGCTGAAAAAGTACACAAGATAAAGATAAACTCATTATGTCTCCAACTGAGCACTACACAGACCTGGGATACTATATTTTACACTATGACTTTTCAAATCATTATGTTTATTTCACATATTAGGAATTTCAGAAAATAAGGGAGAGTAAGGAAGAATAAGATTAGGAATTGAAGACCTCTCATTTCCACTTTGCCTCATGCTCGGTTCACAGGCCAACAAATCTGAGACCAATCTGAGACTTTCCTCTCAGCATTAAGGTTCTAACCATGTCTGTTAATTGTGTTTAAAGTCCCACTGGAATTCCAAGTCAGAAAATGGGCAGAATCCTATATCACATTCTGTAACTATCACAACCTAGATAAATTTTGAACCCGAGAAGGACCTTTAAAAAATTAATGTAAGATCAAACACAAAAGAAACTTTTAGAATGGAAAAATATTTTCCAAAATTATGTTAAAAAATTGATTGAATACTTAGATGTCATTCTATATATTAAAGTGTACAGAATCATGGACTAATTAAATATTTATACATCAAATAATAAAATCCTGAACATTTATTATCTTTCTGGGAAAGAAAGAATTTTCTAAGCTTAGGATGCAATTAAAGAAATAATAGTAGTTAACATTTAATATTACTTTCTGTGTGATAGGAGCTACATTCTTTGTATAATACATTCATGCATTTATCTCCATACAAATCCTACAAGGCAAATATTACTATCATCTTCACCTTATAGGTAAAGAAATTGATGCGTATAAAGATTAAATGAATTACAAAGTGACACAGTTAATGGCAAAGCCAGTTTCAACTCAGGAAGTCTACATTGCAATATAAGTAATGGGAAGAATTGACCATATTAAATCATTATCATTTGCACATAAAAGAGAAAGATTGTGCAAATGTAAAAGCAAATTATAAACATATTAATTTTACAGTAATTCCGGCATTCCATTGCCAACAGTATACAGAAATACTTTGTTTTATTCTGCTTCATTCTAGTGCACCTTGCAGATGTTGCTTTTTTTTTCTTCACATTGAAGGTTTGTGGCAACACTGCATCAAACAAGTCTGTTGTCCCCATATTTCCACCAGTGTTTCCTCACTTCATGTCTCTGTGTCACATTTTGATAATTCGCACAATATTTCAAACTTTTTCTTATTACTATATTTGTTCTCGTGATCTGTGATTGGTGATTTTTTGATGTTACTATTGCAAAAAAATTTTTAACTCTTTTTTATTGAAGTATAGTCAGTTTACAATGTTGTGTCAATTTCTGGTGTACAGTACAATGCGTCAGTCATTCATGAATTTACATATATTCGTTTTCATGTTCTTTTTCACCGTAAGCTACTACAAGATATCGAATATAGTTCCTGTGCTACACAATTGCAAAAATATTATGACTTGCTGAAGGTTCAGATGATGATTAGCATTTTTTAGCAATAATGTATTTTTAATTAATGTATGTACATTTTTAGACTTAATGCTATTGCACATTTTATAGACTATAGTATAGTGTGAACGTAACTTTTATATGCCCTGGGAAACCAAAAAATTAGTGTGACTTGCTTTATTGCAGTGGTCTGGAACCAAACCAATATATCTGAGGTATGCCTGTATTTGACTTGTTACTTAGATTATCTTTCCTATTGAAATAAAATGAAATCCAGGATAATTGTATTTTAAATACAAATAAATATTAAACATTAAAATTTAGTAGTACTCACACTGAAAACTAAGTAAACTATAGTAAACCAGAATGATGAATGGAGCCTGAAATGAGCTTTCAGCATTAGAACATTTGCTAAATTAAGTCAATGTTAGTAAAGTATGGCCTTGCAGTAACTAGGGTACAGAAGATAAGGTCTGGGTCATATCTCAAATAGGAGATTCTAATAAGAGATGAACCACAAAGGGTTACACGCTTAGTGTAAACATGAACTAGAAAGAGAAAGAGAAAGAAAACTTACTTGGTTGACTGGTGCTGATGGAGAAGAGAAAGGAGAGAAGGAAGGAAAGAAAGGAAGAAGGAAGCAAGGGAGGAAGAAAGTCAATCTAAAGTTTATATGGATTTGTAGCCTAAATTTCTACTGCCTAAGTAATTTGTATATCCTCAAGTCCAGTAAAAAGTGGGTACTACACTATTAGCAGACCCAAGGAATTGACAAAAGCAAATGCAAATTTGCTTAAGAAGAACCCACCTTCTCAGAACTCAAAAGATTATCATGGATAAAGTTGTAAAGAACATGAGAAGTTCAGTCAAACATGACAAAACGTATAAGAAAACAAACTACCATAAATGAAAGGCAGAAGAAAAAACTGATATATGGTCAAACCTCAGAGTCTTCAAATATTAGAATTATAAGACACAGAATAAAAATAAGTATGCTTCAAGAAATACAACATAGATGAAAAGATGACTAAAGACCAGCAGATTATTAAAAAGTATCAAAGAGTCCTTCCGGGAAATAAGATGCCATATCTTACATTATATACTTCATTGAACTTTAAACAGTAGACTGGACTCTTTTAAAAAAAAATTAGTGAAGTAGAATATAAAACTGGAGAAATTATAAAAATATAGTACAGAGTTACAAAGAGATAGCAGAGAAATTAAAAGGAAAGAAAATAAAACAGTTTACATGTAGAATGGTGGCTGACTTGGCATAAGGAAGAGTAAAGTCAGAAGACTGAAAAATGATACATTCAGTCCATTCAGAGAAAATGGCTAGTAAATTACAATCTAGCAACCTAGCAAATGTGCTAATCAAAAAAGAGGACATCATAAAGACATTTTCAAACAAAACAGCACAGACACTTTACAACCAGCAGATTGTCACTGAAGGAAATTTTAAAGAACACATTTCAGACAGAAAAAGAATGAAGATGAAAGAGGTAAATATTTGGATATACCTATAGACATATTGAGACAGTATAAAAAATAATAAGGTATTCTTGGGGTTAAAAAAGTACATGTAAAATACCTAAAATGATGACAAATAAGAGGAGAGTATATGGAATTAAATTATTATTAGAAGGTACTCACGTTGTTCAGGAAGATTTAGGGTAGTACATTGTATTTTGCTGGTTATGTGATTAGGGATGTGAGGTTGGTATAATGGATGGATGAAAAAGCAAGCAGGTGCAAGACAGAGAATTTGCACTGTTCTTGGGCAAATTCTTGTGCTCTTGGATTGTACCTTTAACTTATTAAGAAGACATTTAGCAAACTTCAATGTGGAGAATAAATTGGGGAGAACACAGTAAGTGTAGACTCGAAGTCCATCCCTTATTTGGAGGAGATAATAAATGAGGAAAAAAAATAATTATCAAGTAAAAATGACAAGACTGTACCAAAAATTAAATAGAACTAGGCATAAAAATAGTTACACACCAAAACTAGTTATGCAAGGACATTTCAACCTCAAAGTTATTACCATATCAATGGGTCAAAGAAAAAAAATGTCATCATATAAACAGATGCAAAAAGAGCATTGAAAAAAATTCCACACCTATTCATGAGTAAACTCAGCTGGGACTAGAAGAGAACTTCCTTAACTTGTTAAAGAACATCTGTTTAAAAAAAAAACCAAAAACAACCCACAGCTAATATCATACATAATGGAAAGAAACTGGATGCTTTTCCCTTAAGATTAAGAACAGGACACAGGGATTCCCTCTCACTCCACCTATTCAGAATTTTACTGGAAGCACCAACTATGGTAATGAGACAATAAAGGAAATGAGAAATATATCTCTTGGGAAGGAAGAAATGAAACTGTCTTTAATTGTCTATATAGAAAATTCCAAAGAATTGACAACCTCCCAAAAAAGAAACCCCAAAACTCTTGGAATAAATATATGAGTGTAGCAAGGTTGCAGGATGCAAGGTTAATATATGAGTTAATTGCTTTTCTAAATACTGGCAATTAATAATTGGAATTTGAAATAAAAAAATAACACCAAGTATAATATTACCCAATATCTGAAATACTTATGTATAGATATAATAAAATATGTGCAGAATTTAATATGTGGAGAAAATATAAAACTGATAGAAGGTCAAAGAAGAACTGAATAAACTGAGAGATACTATATTCATAATTTGGAAGACGATATGATTAATGTGTCAATTCTTTTCAATTCAACCCCAATACAATACAACATAAATAAAAATTCCAGCAGGCTATTTTATGAGTATCAGTAAACTGATGTGAAGTTCATATGCAAAGACAAAATAGCCAAAATAGCCAGCACAATTATAAAGAAGAACGAAGTTGAACTTCAAGAATTTTAAAGCTGCACTAATTAAGGCAGTTCAGATTGGTGAAAGAACAGACACATAAATCAATGTAGCGGAATAAAGAGCTAAGAAATAGAGACACAAATATCATCAACTGATCTTTGAGAAAGGAGCAAAGGTGAATCAATGGAGAAATGACAGTCTTTTTTACAAATGTTTCTGGAACAACTGGATATCCATATGCAGACAAATGAATTAGACATAGATTCTGTGGTCTTCCTCCCAATAACTCAAAACCCCAAGTTTAGCGTAAGAAAAAATATGCCAATAGTAGGACATTCTACAAAATACCTGACTAGTACTACTCAAAACTTTCAAGGTTATCAGAAACAAGGAAAGTGCAAGAAACTGCCACAGACAAAGGAACAGAAGAAATATGACAACTAAATATGTTATCCTAGATGGAATCCTGGAACAAAAAAGGGACATTAGGTACAAATTAATCAAATCTAAAGAAGCTAATAGTTCATAATAATGTACTAATCTTGGCCATTAATTAGAACAAATCTTTCTTATTGATGTAAGATGTTAATAACAGGGTAAACTGGGTGCAGAATATATGGTAACTGTGTACTATCCTCTCAATTTTTCTACAATTCAAAAAAAGTCCTATGAAATGCAGTCTAATGAAAAGAATAAAAGCAGGTGTAATAGGTGTCTCTGTGAGGATCAGATGAGATCAGGTACAAAAAAGAGTTTGAAAGAATATTACAAAGCTCCATACAAAGGTATACAATTTCTTGTTGTAAGGAAGTAATTTTTACTTGCTTCTGCTTTTAACGTGTGTGTTAAAATAGGGATTCTTAAATTCTGGTTTCTGGATTGACAGCGTTATAACTAAATTATATTTAATTGATTCAAGAAAGAAGAATATATATTCTAGAATACTCTCATAGCATCCAATTGGTTCAAAATGATTTTGAGCATTATAATTTTATAACATAATGCTTTGAAACTTACTCAGGGAGAGGAGGTTTATCTTTAAAAATTAGCTAATTAGCTAACAGATTGCTTTTATAATTTCTTAAGCCCACAAACAAAATGTTAGAACAGTAAAACTAAAATAAAGCTGGCATGTATTCTTGCTAATTTTTCTTCCCAACAGTGCTTTAATCAATGTAATTCAGAGTTACCTTTAATTTTTTTTTCTAGAATAAGAAAGGCTTAACTTGGACATATTTAAAGAGTTTAGATTTATATGTGATAAAAAATCTAAAACATAAGGACTGGAGGATTATATCATTTCTAAATCAAGTGCATTATTTGAATTTTATACTGCTTTTAATGAAAATCAGCCACTTAATGATAAATCAAGCAATTATTTTTAGTTGGCTCTCTAGATTTTTCTAAAATAATAACCCAACAAAAGTTTATATTGAAAGAGGCAGTATTACTTTTAATTTCTGACCCAAAAAGTTTGAACAGAGCACCTAGCATATTGTAGAAGTGTTTAATATTTATACCCCTTGGCACTCATTGTGTGTGGTATACTTGATTAAAGTGTAACTGTTACATTTTCCATCTCTACCAAAATTGAAAATTTATGTTCACTTCCTCTTCAAATTAGTCAATTCATACTTGCAAGAACAATCATAGTTCAAATGTAAATCTCATTGAATAAAATAGCCTATATTGATATGCGGAGTTGGAAAAATGTGTTTTAATAGTTTGATTACTTTGCATAGTCGCTTAGAATATTATTTGATTTCAGATATTGTTAAGACCAGTGTGCTTACTGAAAAGAGAGTGGGAAAGGAAAACACTTATTGCTTGACTACCTGTTGGGTGTCAGTGAAGAGGCTTGGAGCTTTCCCACATTGTACCTTACTGAGTAATACCACAAGAGAGAAGTAGTATTATTACTCCTTTAAACGTGAGAGAACTGAGGCTCAGAACATGTAAATAACTTAGGTGGGAAATTATGCAGTCAGTAGCCAACAATGGAGGCATCAAATGCCGGCATATCTGAATCTAAAGTCAATCTACTTCCCACTATGCAACAAATCATTATAGTCTTTGACACTACTTCTACCATGTGTAGCCACTTAAAAATAAATCAAGCAATTATTTTTAGCTGGACCATTCCCATAGTCCCCCAGAAGCAAATAAAATAGGGCAACCTCCTGTAAAAGAAAAGAAAGAAAAAGAGTATCATGTGAAGACAGAGGCAGGCATACTTTAGAGTTACACTCCCACAAGCTAGGGAACACCTGCGGCCATCAGAAGCTGGAAGAGGGAGAAACTGAGGCCCTCAAGTTTGGCAACATATTTATACCCTATTGGCACTTTATTGTTCTGGACCTGCTCAGGAGAAAACTGCATGACAGACATTTTGAAATCCATCCATGGGGTTCACAGACCCTGAAGCTCTAGGTTAAGAAGTATTTTAAAAATTTATAAAGAACATAGAGAAATGGGCTTTTTCATGAGATAGTTAGCTATTTGTAGATCTACATGTAAGAATTTGAAACCAGATAATCTAGAGTAATTTCTCCTGAACTTGATTTGAAAGTCAGTAAGTATGCCATCAAGAGATTAAATTGCTCTGGTACATTCTGGTAATAGGTATGAGGAAGTCGGATGGTTATAAAGAAGACATTTAAAGCAGAAACTTGGAGGACAGTCATTTTAAAGTTTCTTTTTTTCTGGTTGTGACATAATGGTCATATTTTATAGAGATTTTAGAGAATATTTGAAAATAAACATGATTTCAGTCTTCTTTTTCTGGGAGAAAGCAACTCTGGGGGCTTCTCCAAACATCAGCCAGTAGTCAACATTAGATCCTAAAGAGATAGCTGAGGTTTTATTTTTTTTTTTCTCCTTGCTCTGATATTTCCATGCAGAAACAACATGATTTCACTTTTTACTGGTTAGAAATCCAGTTATATGAGCACTTTTCTGTCTGTAATCCTCTTGTCCATCCTCGCTTTTCATTTATGACCTCTTCTGATCCTCACTGTCATCCTATAACTGAGCTTCCTAAATTGAGGCATACAATTTACCCCACAGAGCCAGTATTTAACAGCAACTTTACAAAAACTTCCTTTGGCCTCATACCCTGACAGATATCAAGTGATTAGAAAGCTAAAGACTCACAGAACTGACTTTTGCACTTTGGTAATAGCATTAAATTTACAATTAATTTGGTTACATGGGGTGAACTTATGGGTTATGTCTTTAGAAATGTGAACTGTTAAATTCAATAGTAATATTTTATTTAGGACTTGATATCCTCTTTCTCGTATAACTTTTACGTATGCCTGAGACTCTTAGATCAAGAAAAACAAAAGTGTTGTGAAGTTGAAAACATACATGGTCATGTAATTGAATACACCCTCTCATTGCTACTTTCTGGTCCTGGAAATTCTTCTAGTTGGGTCCTTGCCTTGTTTCTTCTCATATTCAATTTTAGAACATACTAATTTGACCTACTAATTCAACACTAAAATCTTTCACCACCTCTTTTGAATAAGTATTGTTTCAATAGTCTATTCCAATTTTCTACGAGACACTATTCAGAGAGTGACGAGGAACATGGTATGCCTAGGTACTATTACGTTTCCTTCACCTTTAAGTGTCTGTAAAATGTGTATCTTGATATGAAAAATATATATATATCAAAGTGAAAGAAATTGATAATTTACTGTCCCAAATGTTAATTATATTTTCCAAAGTGCTTTGGTTATTAATAAGCAGAGCCTAATATGGCATAGGTGTCAACCCTAGTAACATCTCACGGTGGCTCCCTGGTGTTTGCAGGAAGGTTCAGTGCAATTTATTTGTGAATATGCTAGCCCTTTCCCTCAGGGAGATTTACCCACTGCCATTTTCAAGCAATTTCTCTTTTATTGTCATTGGGTTCACATTCTTTCTCAGGTGCCTGGTGGTCTTTCAGCCCAATGGCATAAAGCCTGAATATGTACACGCATGCTCGTATCATGAACCCAGCTATCTTCCTCTATGGATCTGACTAAAATATCTGCCTTAGCATTTTAATCCCCCTTTGGGTCACCACTGGAATTTTTGGTGGACATTTCACGTGACCATTTTAACTCTTTCTCTAAGTTCCGTAATTTAGCCCTCCTATAAAGAGTGTTTTTTGTTTGTCTGTTTTTTGTTTGTTTATTTTTTACTAGTCATCATTTACAACCGCATGTTTAGCCACATAGCAGAGCTGCTGGATGCACACCAAGATCCAGTGGATGTGTGAATACTCCCTGGAGAGCAGAGGCCCAACTCCATTTACAAAGAAGCAAACATCTCTCACCTCTGCCCACTTTTCAACTTGCCTTTATTGAGATTTTACCATTTTCCAGGAGTATTTGCTGCTAATTTTCAGCTATGTAACCCTTAATTCAGAACAGCTTGCTTTAACTCTTTTGAGAAGATGTCATGAGACTCAGACCATGGATAGGAGCAGAGAGTTCTCACAGAGATCTATTACTGGTCTGATGAGCTGAGAAATATGCACAGTGGACTGTCTATGAACTTTTCCCCTCAGCGTTTGTTTGACAAGGCCTTTTCTCTTTTATCAGTCAGACAAGATGTCTTGAAGATTATCTGATATCCTTCAACGGTGGGAGTGGCTTAGAAGTTACAACTGTATTTCAAATGGGCTATACCAGTGGCTGTCTCAGAAGAGAAAAAACTAAATAGCCTTCCCTAAGGACACCTATTAAATTTCTTCCCAGTGATACTATAGATTTATTTTAATTGCACACATGACAAATTTCATCTGAATAGTTGAATCATAGGGTCCAAAGAAGATGTCTGTGCTATCACTTTATTTTTTGTTTTTGCTTTAAATCAATTGTTTCCTCTCAGAATCCCCTCAAATTAGATTTGTCTTTGGTGACATTGTGAATAGGGTCTGAAATAATTCCTGGATAAGGAGTATGATTCTAACAAACTCAAATAGCTCTGCAATTCTCTGTCTGTGCCCCGCTCCATAGCACTTCCAGGAATGCATAAATTAGTGTGGACTTTGTTATGTTAGGTGCATTTATGAATCAGTTTCTATTTGTCATATTGTCACTATGGGTTTTTTTTGTTTATTTGTTTATTCCTCCTGAGTTTCTTTCTGTGATGATGCAATTATCATGATGTAATCAGTATAGAGCAGTAACCTGCTCTTGATAGGTATTAATACCTTCAGATTTGCATCGTCCAGTATGAAAGCCACCTGCCACAAGTGGTTATTTAAATTTTAATTAATAAATATTAACCAAAAAAAGCCAGACTGATGCCTCCTATATTCACAGACTTCCAACTGTTTGGAAAAGAGTATTCCATTTTTGGATAGGGTGGAGATAAGGCAAGTTTTCCTCTCAGGTTAGTTTTGCCAGGCTCTCCAATTAATTCACTGCAGCTGATTAGCTGTCATATCTTGAAGGATCTGATCACAAATGTTCAAAGACACTTGGAGATCAGTTATCCTCAGTAGTGGAACTTACTGATTGATGTGTAGGGAGGATGGCTGTTAAGCCACAAAGCTCATGAGACTTCAATTACAACTGCACTGGAAATCATCTTCTCCCGTCTAATTCTGTCTTTTTCATTTATTTATTGTTATGTAACTACCAAGGGTACCCCCATGAATGCTCTAAATGCAAACTTCCGTCAAAGTCTTTCCAAAGAACCCAACCTAAATCTCTGAATGAGTTGGTGTCCATATTGAATTTGAACATCACTGAGGATGCTTTATTGTTCTATTTGTTGAAAAATTCCTGATGTCAATAATTTTTGGTACCTCCTTGTGATCTCATCACATTTCTCAGCAAAGATCCTCTCAATATGCTGCCTGGATTATAAAAGACTAGCTTCCGGTGTTCTTAGAGCCACATGGAGAGAGAGGCTCTTAAAATTTGGCATTCAGCATTCTTAAATCGATTGAATTCCTTTGTTTTTGTACTGTAATCATGTCCTCAATTCTGTCTGTGGTCACCCAGCGTGTAGACTGCTTTTCCCTTTGCAAAGAGCAAATCTCTAGCTTTCTAAAGGGTGGGGAAGAGCAATCAATCCATGTAATGGATCTGAAATGTAATTAAGGATCAAACTGCTTGTTAAACAGATTCCAACCAATCCTTGTTTAGCACCATTCTCTCATCTCTGGTACTGGCACTTTCTTTAGTTTTCTGAAGATTCTGCCTTAGAGATTAGAATATTTTTTATCTTTTCCATATTCATCTTAGCTGTTGCTATATTCTGCATCTGCTGAGCCTGTTACTACAAATTGATATGCTTGCCAAACTTTCCGAAGTATTTTCATCATAACTTGAATTTCTGGTTTTCTTTTTATATAGTTGATTGGTGAAATTGAGAATCTGCAAATCTACACTCAAGGAGAAAAATTATTTTTTAAAAAGAATAGAGCTTAGATACAAGGAAACCTGTAGGTTTGAGGAACTAAATTGTTCATCACATTAACTGGTTGACATTTTTAAAATCTAGGAAAATAAGTTCAAGACTGGGAATCTCAGTAATTTGTTTTTAGACCTCAGGTCTGTGTAAGTCTTAATGCTTTCATTTGAAAGATGAGTTTACTGTTTACACTTCAAGACTCATGTTCTTTATTAAAATAAAGATGATATACATATATATGATGGTTTAAAATGTAAATTAGTATGTCAAATGAAATGCATTTGCACATATAAATATTAAAAAGTGTTTTTGTTGCATGTTTATTTTTTTAAGACAAAGTATTTGAAATAAACATATTCCTGTTCTCATGTAGGTAAATTTGGAAAGCATTATGAATGTTATGGTAGATATAATCAAATCATTAAAAAATTAAGCCTAATAAATGCTTTGAATGTATATACCCTCTCTACAACAAAATGATGAGGTAAGAATGCTCTGAATGTATTCTGAATCAGTTCCCTTGCTTGGAAAAAACATGTCTATAAATTATTCAAATTGTCTGAACTAAAAATAATTTATATATTTCCATTTTTTAAATTGGCCTTTTGTATATTCTTATACTCCATTTATTGTTAAAAGTTAACACTTTGTAAAAAGTGTTAAAAGTTGTATTAAGGTATCTAACAAAGTTATGTCTTTCACCAATTATCTTTTTGCACCGTGACTCAGTTCATATTAAACATTTCCAGGTATTTAATTGCATTCTATTCTTTTATTATCCCCAACAAGCTGAAAATAAAAACCATTCTAAAATTTATAAAGCTGTATTTAACTCAGTCTTTTAAAGGAGTTTAGCATACTGTATTTGTTATTAGGTAACACTTTAAAAACAATGAGATTTGTCTTAGTTTTTGATATTTTCATAATTATCAATTTTTTGTTAAGGATAAACTATAATATCTATAGTTTATTTTTACTCAAACTCTTTCTATATAGGCAGATAAATAGAGTAAAAATATATAAAAGACACTCTTATCCATTAATCTTTAATGTGGAATTGATTCATCTGTTTAGCAAAAATAATGATCTCTTCCCTTACTAATCCGTTCATATCCCTTCTAAAGCACGAATTAGATGGTTCATGAGTAATGAAATAAAAGATAGTCTTTAAAAATATCATTAGTGTTAATTCTTTTTTTTGAATCATGCATTATATTATTATTACTTTTTCTCTGCATTCACACGATAGCATTTTGCTTTCTTTAACAACATATTCTTTTCTTCATTAAAACCAACTAGAGATCTCTGTAGCCCTGTTCAGTCTTTTAAAAACACATCCCTTGCTTAAAAAGCATTCAGTGTCTCCCAAGGTACTTAAATACCAAACTCATCACCAGCTTCTCAAACTTCACAGCATGCTGTTCTGCTCCTCAGACACTAACTTCTAATCTTACCAAACTTTCTTCAGTTTTTAGAAAACACTTAGCTCATTCCAAACTCTACCTTCTATCCATAATATTCAGTTTTCCTGGAACAATCTTCTCTTACTGTGCCATATGATCAGCTCCTTCTCATCCTTTAGGACTCAGCATATAGAAGTCACTGTTTTCAGTGAGGCCTTAAAAGACAACGTATTCTAAAAGAGATCCCTTCTGTTGCTCTGTAACATAGTATCCTCTTTGTAGCCTTCATAACATTTGCCACAGCTTTAATCTCCTTTTTAGTTTGCATTTATGGTGTTCCTCATTTATATTATAAATTTTATGAGAGACTGTATCAGGGTTATTTAGCTGAATATCCAGCCCCATCTTGATGCCTAACTTATGATAGATACTTACTGGCTACACATCAGATGTCCAAGTGAACATATATATAAAAATGATATGTATGACATTAATGCATTGTATGTTTGATTTAAATCCAAGAGTAATCACTCATTAAGTTATAAAAGTGTGAAAAGAACTTACTTAGGTAATGTAATAGAATTTGACTCCATTTTTGATATTTGACTGCTGATAGCTTAAGGTTCACTCTCGCTTTTCCCACTCTGTCCCACATCTGGGCAAGCTGATAAAAAGCCCAGATGCTCCAACCTTTGGTGAAAGATTCCATCCATGTGTGAAAACACTCATCCTGCTTCCATCCCCAGATCATCATAAAAACTTCATGTAATATTTTCCATGGCATTACTAGTTCCCTACAAACAATTCTAATAGCTCTATTTATTAAGTAGTTAATAAACAGTTTAATAAGTATAAGTATTTATATTATAACAACGTAGTGGCCATTTGGGGGAAAAAAAACCATAAATGAAAGTAGTTCATAAAACAGTATCCAACTGATGCCACTGGATTTCCCTCAAAAAATCTGAAAACTCTAAAATGTCTGAGAGTGTCTCTTTAAGCACTGGGCACTTGAGAAATGTGACAGTAGTAGATGCATACGATGTCCTCAGTCCACCTGATTTCAGCCCAGCTGAGGCTGTCATATACATGCATGTTACCAACATTATATCAAGCTTTGTGCCTTGGCATTGGTTTGCTTTTGTACCTGAGGACTTCCCTGTAAGCTTTAGGATGACAGTTAGATCACATGTAGCTGCAGCTTCAAAGTTCAGGGAAGTTAATGCCCATGGTGGTAAACCACAACCGGGGAAAATGGAGGCTGGATAAAGGCCCTGGACTTCCATTCTTTGGTAATATAAATCTGAGGCACAGTCTACAGAGTTCCTGGGAGGATACCCAATGGCATTGAGTCCTAGTTGTCCATACAAAAGTCAGTTTAATAAAACAATTAAGTTTTTTCTTCTCTTCCAGTCTCATTGCTCCACTCCCTCAGTTGTGCTTCCTGGGATAATCTTCCAAATGCTACCGCTAGCACACAAGGTCTTGTCCCAGGAAAGGTTGTAAATGTTCTAAATCTTGTAGACATGAAACAAAAGGACATCATTTTGGTGGTGTCATGTTGCTCCTTCCAAACTCCTATGCACATATAAGCAACCGTATGGGACTTAATTTAAGGCTCCAGATTAACACTGTTTCCTTTTATATATTGGGTGGATCTTGGACAAATGTGATAATGTAATGTAATAAGAAATATGTATTTGGTCTTCACCTCCAATTGCTAGGACAGAGCTCTTAAAACTCTTGTAATTTCCTGAGTTATGAGGGTGAGAAGAGTGTCATTTGTTTTTCATAAAATTCACTTTTAAATCATACCTGAGTTTATGTTAGTGATGTGACTCTTGTAGGGCCCTGAGATAGCTTCAGGATGGGGCTAATTTCCAGAGGAAGGTACCTTGTTATTAGAGGATTGAACTTTTGGCCTCACTCCCAACCTCCAGGGAAGAAAGGCTTGGGGTTGAGTTAATCACCAGTGGCAAATGATCTAATTAATCATGCCTACTTAATGGAACCTGCCTAGAAACCCTTAAAGGAGAGGTTTGGAGAACTTTCAGGTTAGTAAACACATCAAGGTCCCTGGAGAGTGGCCTGCCTGGAGAGAACATGGGAGCTCTGTAACCCTCACACATATCTTGCCCTATGCATCTCTTTCTCTTGACTGTTCCTGAGTTGTGTTCTTTATACTAAACAGGTAGTAGCAAGTAGAGAGTTTCCTTGATTCTGTGAGCCCTCATAGCAAATTATTGAACCTGAGGAGGGGCTCTTAGCAACTGCTGATTTGTAGCCAGAATGGACAGAAGTGTAGGTAACCTAGGAAGCCACTGCATGTGATTGGCCTCTGAAGTGGGGCTGGGGGAGGCAGTCCTGGGAGATTGAGCTCTTAAACTGTGGAGTCTGCCATAATCCCAGGTAGTGTTGGAATTGAATTAAAATGTAGTGCTGGGAAACAGGCTGCTGGAAAACAGGCCACTGGAAAACAAGCCGCACATTAATTTCCATGAGCTTAAAATATTATATTCACACTTGCTTGCTTAAAATGCACATGATTGCTTAGTTATAATGTTTTACGCAGTAGATGACCTATATAGCACGTATTCCGCTAAAGAAAATTTGGGGTGAGCAATCCTGGGATTGACCATAAGGGCACGAAGGAGGGCAGATATTTCCTTAAGGTGAAACAATGGATGGTCTTGGAAAGCCAGATCATCCATTAACAGACTTTGTTCTGGCATGAAAGCATGCAGTTAAGCCCAGGGGAAATATTTGCTATCTGGAGAGGTCCCGGAGGCAGTAACAGGATAGATTTAGAAATTTTGCATACCCTGAGGAGGGTGATTGTTCCTGGAAGGGATAGGTGTGAAATTAATCAGTTAAATAGCAAGCAGAACTCAGTGCTTATCGCATGGAATATCTAAAGCCCCACCTCTTTGATTGCATTTTTTTCTGAGCTGTATACTCCTAATAAATATGATGTCAACCAGGCTTTCGGGACTCTGGATCCAGGAGATCTTGAGTTCCCTGGTCCCGTCTTTGCTCTTTACTTTGTCTCTTTGTTTCTTAAGTCTTGCGTCTCCCGTCCTCAGACACGGTCCCGAGTTGCGCTGGAAGCAGCAATTTAGGACACCCAGTTGGTGTTCACAGAGAATTGAAGAAATTCTTGTTATGGAAAATCCACATGTTTTGTGTCAAAAGTGTTGTGAGTACAGAAATAGTTTTTTTTATTCTCCTTTGATAGTAATTAGTCTGTCTTAAGTCTGATTTTCTTATTTAGAAATTGGTGGTAATTGAATTTAGCTTATCAGGTTGTTGGGAGGAAAGGAAAATGCCTGTAAAGCAACTAGTGCAGTAGCTGACATATTAATTACTCAACGTACGTTAGCTCTTCTTGTTAAATGAACATGACTTAGAAGCGGTCTTTTAGTTTACATTTTGTACAACTTACAAAATATATGACCTATCCTTGCTTCATTAGCCGGATTTTCTAGTTGCTTTCTAGTTTGGTAGATTTGCTTATAAGATGGTAGCTTTTTTGTTTCAATGAACAATTCCATTGATTCAGGCAGAGAAAAAATTGTGTGTCTAACATATCATGTATTAGCATAGTCAAAATAAAATATAATAAGGTAGCCCATGAATCTGATCTAATAACAGCAAAGCTATCCCCATTCTTCCTTCAAAATGGAGATTCTAACTGCAAAGAATTACAAACAGTTAAAATTAAGGAGAATTAGTCTTGGACAGATATTCAATAGAAACAAAGTAGAAAAGTGAAGTGAAAAACATGTTTAGCATATAAGATCTATTGCACTACAAATTAGGAGTACAATATTTTTCTTTCTAAATAATAATGTACTTTGGCATAAATGTATTCATAAATTGGCTAAGAGATTTGAAACAACTGTCCTGAAGTTTTAGACTTCATTTTAATTGTCCAGAATATTCAAGCAGTTGGGGCAAAGGTTAGTTTTATTTTTCGCTTGATTTATCTAAATAATTATCTCAATTTTCCACTTCATTTTCTGCATGTCAATATAACCTTGGGCTATTTCTTTAAGAAGTTATTTGACACAGTATGACTTTTCTCTGCCTTCTAAAATCGAATGTGCCACATTTGGGTTTCCACAGTAGTAAGTGAAGTGAAGCTTTAAGAATTAGGCAGTTAATATAAGTAAGTTTGAAAAATGTAATTAGCCTAGCTGGGTAACTGACAAATTTCCATTTTATTTTATTACAATTCAGTGGAGTTGGCTCTAGAAATTTGAGTATCATACATAAGGCTTTCTTTCAAATATTTTTTCCACCTGGTTACTTCTAGAGAGCACTATTTAAATGAAAATGTACTGGAAGATGTCATAATCAGTGTTTTTGTTATTAATCCTTTCACTTATTCTGTATTAATTTGAAGATATACATGATTTTATATTTGAATGATGTATGAGTTTCAAAGTAGTTTCATGTGCAGTAACTGATATATCATTTTTCTTTGAGGTATTTTGATGGAGCAGACACTAGTGGTGATGATTTTCTAGCTCAAATTGTTTCTTCACTTCTATTAATTAATTTTGGTATAGTGATTAATTGTGCCCAGTCTTTATTTTCTCACTGTGACAGAATCATATATCCAGGCTCTTTACAATTTGACATTGGAGTGCCTCTCACGACAGTACACAGAATATATTTCCCTGTCCCATTCATGTTGCACTTGACCACATGATTAGATTTTCCCAGTAGAATGTTAGAAATTGTGAGACAAACAGAAATTTTAAATGTGCATAGGTGATTAAGCTTGGCTTCTTATACTTCTGCCATCTTGTACTTCTGCTGTCTTCATGAGAAGAGAATACTGTTGCTACTAGTCCCAGAAAGATTTATATGAAGAAGAACTCTACCAGACTCATAGCCTAGAACCAATTCCGACCTACCCCCTGAACAGAAAGCAAGAAAAACAAATATTTGTTGTAGTGAACCACGAAGTTCGGGTATTGTTTGCTATGTACCTTTACTGCATCAGAAATCTGATTAATATAAATATATAAGACTTTAGTGACAGTGACACTTAAGTGACAATGTATGTATTATGAGACTCAACCACTTTCCTTAGCTGATTGTACTCAATACAGAAATCTCAATCTAAGCGAATCTTAGCACCACAGAAGACAACAAGAAAGCTATTTCTGGCCATTTGAATCATATATTAAGGGCCAGCACCTTTCCTGTTCATTATACAACACTGTACACATTCCATCCACCCAAAATTAAAAACCCTATACAATAAGAGATACCTGCAATACACAGAGAAAAGTCCAAAGAAGTTAACTAATCAGTTATTAAAAATTGAGGACTTCTGCTTTTGATAAAAATGGAGTAAAGTTATTTCCCTCCTTTCCCCACTAAATACAACTAAAACCCCTAGACATATGTAAAACAAACATAAAATTCTGAAAGTTGGAGAGAAGAAAGCGGAATGACTAAAGACATCAAAACCCAACAAATGGCATGATTTTTAGTTCTTGGTTTTCCTTTTTGCGCCATGTTTCCCAGACTTGAGACTGAAGAGGTTGTTACCTGGAAACACCAACACACACAGACAAAAAAGTCTCCAGCAAAGTCTGCATACCTACCCAAAGTTACAGGGAAGGAATAGACTCATAAAACAGAAAACCTTTATACAAAACAACTTTACTCTAAGTAAATAGTACACAAAAAATTATGGTCCTACTGCCAACCATGATAGTAATATCATGTTGAACTTGAAAACAAAACAAAGTAAATATCCAATCTGAACAAAAGAGAGAAAAAGGCTGAGAAATAAAATGAATAGAGTCACAAAACCCAGTGGAACTATAATAAAAGTTTTTAAATTTATGTCACTAGAGTCCCAGTAGGAGAGTAGAAAGAGGGTATGGCTATACACAAGTTACTTAAAAAAAAAAAAAATACTAATGGCTGAAAACTTTCCAAATTTGGCCAAACACTTAAACCTAAAGATTCAAGAAGTTGAGCAAACGCAAGGAAAAACTCAAAAGAAATCATCATCAAGAAGCATCATAGTCAAAATTCTGAGGACTAAAGACAAATATAAAAATATGGCATAATATAAAAGAGGAAAAAAGTAAAAAAAATCAGTTACTTTAGTTCATTCCAGGAAGGCAGGATGGCAGCAGAGGAGGAAGAATAGAGAGCAATCATTCCAGAAAACAGCAGCAGAATGAAGTTTTGGAGAGCAGAGAGGGGAAGCAGAAAACAGACTTTTACAAAGTAGACCCTACTATTAGAAAGTTTGGGAGAATTTGCATTTTATTGAATTTATTTATTATGGTAGGCCAACATAGTTCCTATGTTCACATTCCTGGAACCTGTGAACGTTATCTTAGAAAAAGGATCTTTGTAGACTTAATTAAATTCAGGCTATTAAGTGAGTAGATTACCCTGTATTAGGGAAGAGATGCGTGGGTAGAACTCTCTGGGCAAAAAAAACATGAAAATATTTGTGTTGCATGTAATTGCTCACCAAAGGTGCTCAGCAGAGGAGAATTTTAGTAGTCAAGTTTATAGGATGACACATTCTTTGGATATCAGTAAGCTTCTTTCTTAAGCCACTTCCGTCATTGCTCAGTGGGCTCAAAAATAAAGTGGCCATTATGGCAGGGATGAAGGTTTTGCTTTGGTTCAGCAACATGAATTTCCATTCGCAAAGGCTGACCTGGCTACAGCCACAGCTGAGTGCTCAATCCTTCAACAGTAGAAACCAACAATGATTCCCTAAAATAGCACTGCTCTCCAAAGTGATAAACCAGCTTCATGGTGGCAGGTTGACTACATTGGATGGCTTCCATCATGGAAGAGCTAGTCCTTTTGTTCTTACTGAAATAGAGAATCTAGCATAGATTTACTTTTCCTTCATGAAATTCTTTTGCCAAAAGTACTATCTGTGGATTTATCCTATTCTCCTCATTAGTTGATTTGATTTGTTTGCGTTGCTTGTAACTAAATTTCTTCACTAGTACATCTGGGAAGAACACTGAATTCTTGTTTAGCAGGAATTCCATGATATTTCCCCCCAAATGACCATGTTATTTTCTAGACTGCAAAATATACTCTACAAGTTCTACTTGCTCTGCAAAAAAAAAAGAAAAAAGGCTGAAAATTATTTCTTCAAACCATGAGAAAGAAAGCATTCCATTAGAATAAACCTAGGTATATACATTAGATGTGTTTCTTCACCATCTCCATGAGTTCTAACAAGCTGAGACCATAATCTGTATAAAATCAGAATGTATCTCCTTTGTAAGTTAAAAAGGACCAGTAAAAATCGATCTTAATTTAACTCTATAATTATACTTAACAGTTTTGAGAAAAATTATTATGTTTACATGATTTCTTACAACTGAAGCCTTTTTCAAAGAAGTTGATAATATGCTAAATTTGTCCATTTTAGAAATATTTTATTTTATCTTTGCTTTTGTACTGTAATTTAAGCATTCTGTATACCATGCTTACGTTGGCTAATGTTTTCTTAAAAATTAAAATTAAAGGATTACCTTATAAAAATATATTAATTAATACAAGAATCACTGAATTTTTTCTGACTAGATGCAAAAATTAAGTATTACTATAAACATTGTACTGCTGCCATTATCTAACTTATTTTTGAGAAAAAAAATGCCAGATTTGGGATAATGTATTTTGCAGCTATGCTCATTAGGCACATTATATAGAAATAGTTAGTCAAGTTTTAAACTTGCATCATCTTAGTTGTGGAAATATTTAATTGATTTGTATACTATACTTATGGATGAGAAACTATTCCACTTTGTCCCCTTTTATTTCAGATTAAGCTATTAAATTTCAGATCAAGCTATTAAGTTACATAGAATGGCTTAATTTTCTAGTATATAATTAGATAAATTTTAGCAAAGCTCCTCTTTGAAAAAATATTTAATACAATTCATTATAATTTTCAGAAATAATAACATATTCTGAAATTTTTTCTACTCCATTAAGATAATTAAAAAGAGATGTTAAGAGTCCAGAGTGTGAATGATCTGTGTGGTCATTAAATAATGAGATGAGCCATTAATGCTATTTTATGAGCAATTAATATTTCTAACATTCTGTAGAAATTTAAAAAAACCTTTTTTTCCTTGAAAAACAGCTTCTATTTTCATACTTTATGGAATCAGAGATATGTTAGAAAAAGCACATTAGTAATGACCAAGCTCCAAGTGAAATGTTGTTGCCTTGCAAGAAAGTTTTGAAGAATTGTCCAGGTCAGTGGCTTTCAACTTACTTGGAAACAGTTTAATCCTATTGGGTATTGCTTTTAAGATTTGTTAAACTGGATCAGAGCAACTTTTAGGCTAATTATTCTTCACCAAAACCTTTCTGAATAATCTATTCAATGCCTCTTGAATTATGAGAATTTTTAATTTGATTGGAAGGAACAGTCATTTTTTTCCTGCCTCATGTGAGTGCCAGGCACCATTCCCTCTGCTTTTTTAGGAGATTCTGTTTCTAGTCTTGGGTAACTTCCTTGCACATGCTATGATTAGTATTCTGCCAAATTCTTTAAGAGTGAACTCTGCGTATTTCCAGGGTTCCAATCTGTACAGCTCTCTTCTCTCCAGTACTACTTTCTGCAAATTCTAGTATATCAGTCTTGATCTTGCTAAACTCTCAGCTCCATCTCATAACTGCCAGACTTCACATAGGTTTCTCCTCCTTGCATTTTGGTCTGCAAACTCTCTCAAGATATGTAATGGACTGGATGTGCGCCCTCAAAATTCATGTATAGGGTGGGGCCCTAATCTGATAGGGCTGGTTCCGTTATAAAAAGGAGAAGAGACACCAGAGCTCTCTGTCTCTCTCTCCACCATGCAAGAGTACAGTACCAGATGCTTGCCAGCCGGGAGAGAATCTTCATCAAAACTCAGATTGGCCAGCACTTCATCTTAGAATTCTCAGCCTCAAGAACTCTAAAAAATGGATTTCTGTTGCTTTAATCACCCAGCCTGTGGTATTTTGCTCTAGCAGCCTGAGTAGAGTCAGATAGGACACTAAGCTGGAGCAGTCATAGGGCTCAGCTCATTTGTTTCTCTTATCTCAGGGAACACTATCCTTTGTTGTCTGATACCCAGTGTCTTGAAAACCATTGTTTGAGACTTTTGGGGGGATTTTTTTTTTTTTTTTTTTCAAAAAAGAGATTAAGTCTGTGCCCTGCTTCTGCATCTTGGCTAGGAGTATTAATCTTCCCATTGCCTGTTTGATTAATGTTTCATGGTTCACCTATTTCTAACCTCTTACTTTTATCATATGCTTAAGAGGGTTCTTACAGATTAGTACATAGTTAGGTCTTTTTTTTTTTACCCAGTTACGTATAATATGATTATTGATATAATTTGACTTACTTCTACCATTTTATCAGTATTTTTGGTCTGGCCTTCTATTTTTTGTTCAATGTTTCCATATTTCTTCTTTTAAAATATCATTTGTATGTATTTTAGTATCCCATTTTTATTTCTCTGTAGTTTTCTTGGGGGGTTGCTACATCTTTTTACATTATCTTCTTGGTGATTGCTTCAAGGAGATTATATATCTCCAAGATTGAGTAGTCTATTAGAATTAATATGTCTTTTCATAAAATGTAGGTTCTACAGTAATTAAGTCCCTTTGCTCTATTCCATATGCTAATATCACCAATGTATTACATCTGCCTACTTTAAAAACCCATTGGATAATGTTGTAAATTTTGTTTTCACCAGTTAAAATTAATTATTTTTCACTTCAGCTAAAATGTTGAAGTCTTACAACCATGTAGATCTTTACTCCCACCTTGCATAGTTAACATATTTATTATATCTACAAACACTAAAAACACCCAGATGATATTATAACTTCACTTTCAAGAATCATAGATTATTTTTAAAGCTGGAAAGGAGAAAGATACTCTTTCATATTTACCCAGATTTTTACATTTGTCTTGCTCCTCTTTCTTACTTGAATTTCAGACTTTCTCTCTAGTATCATTTCCCTTCATGTTGAAGATATTTATTTTAGAGACGGTCTGGTGGTGACACATTCTTTTAATTTCCCTTCAGCTGAGAATTTATTTTTCTGGATATAGATTGGTAGGGCTTTATTTTTTTCTTTCAGTGCTTTAAAGATGCTGTTGTCCTGCCTTCCGGCCCCATGATTTCTGACGAAAAGTCCACAATATTCAAAAGGTTATTCCTTGTGCTTAACATGTAATTTTTCTCTAGCTACATTCTAGATTTTTAATTATCTTTGTTTTAAGCAGTTTGATTATCATATGTCTGGGCATGCTTTTCTTTAAACATAATCTGTTTTAGGTTAACTAAACTTGAATCTGTAAATGTATATACTTCACCAAATCTGGGGAATACTAAACCATTATTTCTTCAAGTATTTTTTCTGCACCGTCTCTTTTTCCTCTCCTTCTGGGACTCAAATACCATGAATGATTGACCTTTTGTTATTGTTACCACAGGTCTCTAAGCCTCTGTTCTTTTTCAGTCTTCTCTTCTCTTTGCTCTTTTTACTTGATACTTGATAATTTCAAATAATCTAACTTCAAGTTCACTGAATTTTTCCTCCATCATCTCTATTTTGCTCTTGAGCACATGCTGTGAATTTTTACTTCAGATGTTGGACTTTTTATTTCTAAAATTTCTGTGTATTTCCTCTTTTATTAAAGTTTCTTTTTCTGTGCTGAGAACTTTTATCCTTTCATTTGTTTAAGTGTAGTTACCTTTACATCACTGAGAATAGTTATCAGAGCTACTTTAATCTGATAAATTCAAAATCTGGGTCATTTTAGATTGGCGTCTATTGATTGTCTTATCCCTTGAGAATGAGTGTTATTTCCCTGGCTGTTGGCATATTGAGTCATCCTGGCTCTTATCCTGAAGATTTAAATATTAGGTTGTATAGATTCTTGGTCCTCTTAAAATACTCTAGAGCAGAAGTCAAAAACTTTTTAAGGAAAGGGCTGGATAGTAAATATTTTAGACTTTACGCATAATAGGGTCTCTAATGTGCCAAGTCAACTCTGCCATTGTAGTTCAAAAATAGCTATAGATGATATATTAATGAATATGTGTGGCTGTGGTCCAAGTAAACTTTTTTTTTTTTTTTTTACCAAAACAGGCAGCAAGTTGGACTTGGCCCATGAGGTATATTTCGTCAAAAGTTTCTTCTTGATAATGTTGATGTATTTGTTTTACCAGGCATTCACTCCAGCTAGGTTCAGACTACAAATTATGTCTGTCCTTCTGTGGTCTATCGTCTCAAAGTTAGTTCAGCTGTCAAAAACTTTGTTCTGTTGTTTTGAGTCTTTCCCTCACACGTGACACTCAGGAGTTAGTCTGAAATTGGGCCAGTTGCTTAAATCTTAGTCCATTTCTCAAAGTCTTCGCTGTACTTCTTTGTGTCTTCCCAACACATGTATGAAAGTTTGAGAGTTTGTTAGAAACAGTAACTGAGGTTTAGTTCTCTAACTATGCCGCTTTTGGTCTGTCCCTTTCACATGCAGCCCAGAACTTGTGCAGGTTTATAGCCTCATTTACAGAAATAACGGAGATCCTCCAGCTCTCCCCTCTCTAGGATTTCCATAATCTCTGGCTGAAGATTTTTTTTCCTGGTCCTTTGGCCCTAGTACATGTTTTAATGTATCTTTTTAAGCTTTAGTTGCCTGTGCTGCTACCACCATGGCAGAACTTTCTGACTGGGTTCTATGTAGTTTTGGGTCAAATCTTTAGAGAAAAGAGGGAAAAATTAGGAAGTTCATTCCCCTTACATGTTGCATCTCCAGGGGTAATGACCCTCTAAAGTCCATCTCTTTTGTTTACTTTTTAGATACCTTCAAGAGACAGATTGTAGTATGCTTACTACATCTTTGCTTACACAAGCAAACAAATTAAATTTTAAAGATGAAGCTTGGTCTCCTAATTAGCACTCCTAATTGATGACAAAGTATGTGAGCCCAAAATTTTTAGATTCAAGATTTTCTGTGATACAAGTCCTCCTTATTTCCAATTGTGGGGAATTTGATTAAACCAAAAGAATAGTTTGAATACTGCCACAGTGGCACAATGGCAGGAATCAATTTGAGGGAGCAATTATTTTAGGGAATATATGGGATAATACAAGGAACTCTGCTTGCACCAAAATTCTCTATAGAAGGCCAGCCCTACGAAAGAATCATCCAGCTTCGGGATGTTACTTAAGCACTGTTATGTTTTAATTGCATAATTGCATATATCACAAACACACAGACTAGAATGCAGTAAATTAATAAAAGCTAGTGTTAAAAATAGATGATTAAATTAGAGTATAAGGAATATTTAATTCTGAAAGAAGACTAGAAGAAAATTCTCTCTCTCTCAAAAAAAAAAAAAGACTCTTTAAGGAAAAGGGAAATGTAAGACATAAAAAGATTATTCTAAACCAATCTTGTCATTCATAATTCAGTTCTTTTTGGTGGGTGTCAAGTATCTCCACTAAGTTAAAGCTAAGTGAGAGCTCTGCATTTTCTCTCTTGTTACCCTATTACCAAGGAGCATGTTATAGTAAAACTTCTTTAAGAGACTTAAAAAAGGAGTAAAATTGTCTTTATTGATAGAGGATATAATAATCTAAGGAGAAAGTAATAGAGAATCTGCTTAAAACAACTATTACTAATGCATGAAGTTAGCAAATTTGGTAAATAAAGACCAATATAACATTAATTTTACTTCTTATCAACAAGCATAGAATTTTTTTAATTTTAAATTTATTTTTTGATTTACAATGCTGTATTAGTTTTTGGTGTGCAGCATAGTGATTCAGTTATACATACATATATACATATAGTCTTTTTCATTACAAGTTACTATAAGCCATTGAATATAGTTCCCTTTGTTTATCTATTCTGTATATTGTAGAACAAAAATGGGAATTTGAAATTATAAACCAATATAATTTACAAGACATCCAAAATGAAACCATAAATACACAAAATACATTGAAAAATGAACAAAACATATTTCAGACCTATACAATGAAAATTTCAAAACATTTTTGAGAGAAATTAAATAAACAGAGAAATTTACGTTGTTCATTGATCAAAAGATTGAATATTATTAAAATGTAATCTGTCTCTAGACTGTTGTGAAGATTTAATGCAATCCAAATCAAAATTTCAGACTTTTTTCCCCCTAGAAATTTAGAAGCCTGGTCTATGTGTACATTCATAGGACCTACACTATCCAAAACAATTTAGAAAAAGAACGAAGTCGGAGGACATACACTATGTGATTTCAAGAGAATTATCATCTACAGTAAGGAAGACAGGGTGTTATTGGTGTAAGTATAAACATACAGATCAGTGGAACATGAGCTATATACTACATGTGTTTTAATTATGCACCTAAAATATTTTCTTCAAATGTATATATGTGGATATGCATGTACCTCAGAAATTTAAGTATGGTGCAACATCAAGGACATTCACTGATTTAATTTGCCACGTTCATAAACTACAGAATCATGTTATTATCTTTGCATGTAGATTAAATATATGTGAGATAGTTCAAAACACAAATGGAATATAAAAGCTTTAAAAATCTAAAAATAGATAAATCTTCCTTAGTTATATAAATGCTGTCTACCCAAAACTATATTAAATATAATATTTAATGACCAAGCATTTCACCTAAAATCAGGAATATAACAATGGACACTTGCTTTAAATTATAATGTAATGGCAATAACAACAAAACAACCAGACATACATGACACTTCTTAATATTTAACCCAAAATCTCCTATTAACTTTTGGCTTTGGCATTTAAAAAGTCAATTAGCCAAACATATATTTCAGCATCATTTATGGATCTGTTATACTATTGTAAAATTTTACCTATCATTCTATTGTAGTGAAGATTCTGAAATAGTATTTACGCTTTAAAACTTGAGATGTAGATAGAAATCCAGAAATAATTGTGGTATTCCGAAGGGCACTAAAATGGCTTTCGACAACCCCACTCTCTGGTATCCATTATAAAATGCCACTCCCTAGAATCCACTATAAAAATCCTCTCCCCTTGTATGTGGGCTGCAATTAGTTACTTGATTCCAGTAAGTAGAATACGCCAAAAATGATGGATGTAAGTTCCAAAATTAGGTTATGAAGACTATGACTTCCATCTTGCCCACACTGCCTCGTGCCTTCTCACTTGCTAGCTTTGATGAAACAAGCTGCCGTGTTGTGAACTTCTCTGTGGAGAGGTATACATGGCAGGAAACTGAGGCTTACTTCAACCAGCACCTAGCAAGGAATTGAAACTCCTTGTTCAACTGCCCACAAGGAACAGAACCTAACAAACAAGAGTGAACATGGAAGTGTGAATGTGGGAGTGATTCTTCCCTCATTGAGCCTTAAGGTGACTGCAGCATGGTGGACACCTTGATTGCAATTCATAAGAAACCTTGAAGCAGAATTCTCAGATAAGCCACACACAGATTCCTGAGCTATAACTGTCAGATTATGAATGTTATAAGTCACTGGTTTTGATGTAGTTTGTTATGCAGGAATAGATAACTAAGGCTCTTACCTTTTCTCTCTCAGCATACTGTAATAGGACAAACTGTCCCTGGGCCCTGTTCACAGTTCTGGGATGTGGATTAGCTTTATCTTACTCGTTACTTTGTGCTGAAAAGTTGGAAGTGTAACCCTTTTGGGCAGAATCATGTCTTGCATTTTTATTTCACTTAACATATTAAGGCTGGTAATTAAACTGTGAAAGACAGCAATTATGATGAGTATGAAATATTGCTTTAGATGTTTCCTTTTTTTCCCCAGGAAATTATCAACATTTGCCATGACTTACGATTGTATAGCAGTTTTCAAAACTGTGTTCTAGGAACCTTTCATGTTCTGTGTTTATGCTTCATGTGTTAATAAAAGTCTCTATTTACTTAATGTTTAAAATATTAACATATTAAATATTTTTTATTTTACTGAATAACATGTGAGAGAGAAGGGCACACTAAGATATAAAAAATTCTTTGTTTTCTTACCAGTAAGATGGTAACACACTTTTTAGGTGAAAACTTCTACGAAAATACAATCAGTAGCATTCTGTATCTAATGCAGTTAATTTAACAAATGCTGAGAATATGTGAATTGTTTTCAAGTAAACTAATGAAGTATGAATGTTGTGAAGCTCTCCAGTTTGCTTATTTGATACAGCATTTTACATAGGCAAATACAAGGAAGATTTATTACTTTGTAAAACTTTTTAAAAAGGGAATTTTAAAGTGTTTGGATTCATTTTTAACACACCATTAAATAAACTGGCAAAATTATATAGTGACATCTGTACTGATAGTACAAAAGCAAAAATAAGAAAACAAGATTAGTTCTAAAATGCAAATTAGAAGTCATTGTATGTTTCCTGGGCAAGTGCTAGGTCATAAGAAAGTACCCACATCTTTATCAGTGCCTGTTAATGTTACACAGATTGTCAAACTTACGAAACTATAGTTTACAAATATAAACTTTTCAACATTTTCAGTCTATACTGTGATCTACAGAATTTGCCAAAATTCATTGGCTGACAGTTTGTTGGGGAGCACAGTATCAAGAACACAAGGAATTTCTTGTAAAGCAATTTAAGAAATTTCATTTTTCAAATATTCTCAAATATGACATGAAGAGACCAAGTTTTTTACTTTAATATCATTGATATAATTAGGCATAAGAATTTGAGTTAGACATTGCAGAATAATGGCTTCATAATCCTTGAGGATATATTTGATAGAAAATCAACATATTTTTAGATAGTATTGTTATAGAATTTTTGTGTTTATGTAATAATTAGTATATTCAAAAGTATATAAATGATCCAAGAAGCATAAAGTAAATATACAGCTATGCATTCTTATCAGTTCATCCTTCCAGTTGCCCCGTAGAAAAACTTCTATTCTGATTTTAATGTTTATCTATCCTTTCATTGCTTTTTTTAGATCATTGCCTCATGTGTATGTATTCATGAAAAAATATTGTTTACATTTGTTTGGTTTTGAGCTCTATAAAAATATATGGCATTTTTATTTTTTATCCCTTCAACACTATATTTTTAAGATTCATTTTTTGATAAGAGTAGTTTTCTTCTATCCATTTTCGTTACACTGTATATTTTCCATAATTTTCCAATGTTCCTATTTATGCTTTAAATGTTTTCCATTTTGTATTAATAATAATGTTGCTGTGAACAGCCTTCTGCCTATTACTTATGTATGTAAAAATATTTTTCTGCGTTATGTAACTATGATTGAAACTACTGTTACAGGTTATACAGATATTTAATTTTATCAGACAAGCTCAAATTATTTCCCAAGATGGTTATGCTAGCTACACCACCATTCAAGCTTGAGGTTTCTGCTTTCCCACTATTTTGCCTATACTTTGGTGTTGGTCTACCTAGTGGTTGTAAAATGTCACTTCACTGTTGTTTAATTGTAGTGCCTGGAATCCTGCCCTGCAAACACAGCTATGGAAGATCATTGTGATTCAGATCATTGTCCTGATTACTAATGAAGTGAAGTATACCTTCAATTTTTTTTTTTGCCACTTGCATTTCTTCTATGAAATGCTTGTTTGTGTCTATTGCCCATCTTTATAGCTTTATCTTATGCAGATTTTTTTGATTATGAAATTAAATATTTTTCATCAAATAATAAGTGTACACTCACTTAGAAAACATTTTGATGCTCCTTTAAAACTGAGCACTTTCAAATTGAGAATCCTGTAACTTTGAATAAAGTGTTTTTTCCCCCAAAGTTATTTTTCTTTCAAGTTTAAGAATAAGTTTATTTGAATAGTATGGTGATTTCAAGGCAGACTTAATAAAGAGCATTTCCCACTTACAGTTTTGTAGAGGAGGTTATGTTAAATATGGTATAACCAAAATATATGTAATATTTAGAGATATTTTTAAAAGTTTAAAGTTACAGTAAAATGTAAAACTTACTATTATTAATTTACTCAAATATGAAAACATAGACTATTGTCTGTGGATAATTCTACCTTGAAAGCAGAATGCCACACTGTTGTTTTTACCACTTGCTTCTTGGGAGGCATAGCCATTTAACGTGAAGTTAGGAATTCTACCCTGGAGACAGCCATATCAGGGACACAATGAGAGGAAAAAAATAATCTCTTGAACACAAAAACCTTATTTGGAAGATAGTCTTGCATCCATGAGTTACAATGAATGCTACCCTGGAGGTGGTTTTATATCACTGCAATAAAGAAATTTCAGGCTTGGAGATATGAATGGAATACAGGATGGTGTCATTTTTGCTTGGGAAGCAAATCTTCCTGGATTTTTTTCATTGACCTCATAAACAACATGAGTTTTCCTGTTTTCTTTCTCTTATATTACATAAATTTCAGGGTTTTTGTGTTCTTATTAAAAAAAAATTCTCAAGTATGTTACTAATTGTGCTGATAAATCACACTCAGTGGTAAATAACACTTATTGTAAGTGCCAGTTTTTTACTTTAATTAAATAAACTCATTGCCTCAATTAAATATTCATATTACCACTCCAGAAATACATTTTAAAGGGAATTTATTATATTTTTCTCATCATTTTTAATGCTATTGAAAGAACTAGATTACTTATAAACTATTTTAGTCATAGCTGAAAACAATCTAGCTGTGCTGTGCCAGAGAATAAGGGATTAAAAATGCTGCTAATCACTTGTATTAGCTATCAAACTGAGAAAATAAAGCAAAATATATCAGAGAGAAAGACTGATTATGTGTGCTTGGAAAGTGAACTGCAAGTTGAGAATTTCTAAGGTAAAAAGTAGTGATCCTGGGGAGAGACTGCTAATGGGTTCAGGGTTTCTTTTGGGGATGATGAAGATGTTCAAAAATTGATTATGGTGCCAGTTGCACAACTCTGTGACTACTAAGAATCATTGTATTTTGTACTCTAAAACAACAAATTGTGTGTAATGTAAACTGTATCTCAGACACACACACACCCACACCCTGTTCTGTTTGTTCTATTTTAATACCCTTACTACTGGGATCTACATCAGTGAAAACAATAGCAACAATAACAAACAAACACACAAACAAACAAAAAACCCGTCTCTTTTATATTTCCCTAACTTTCTTGGTATTATGCAATCTAGAGAAAAAGAAATACCACCAGACAGGTGAATAATGCCTTTTGAAAAATACAGCCTTATGAAAGGACCAGGGATTTTGTGAGGATTACATTAGAGTACTTTTAAGTAAATGTATACTTTAAGTCTTCAAATGATACATAAAGCCTGGATCATAATGTTTAATCCATATTGCTAAGTAATCACTTTCTTATCAAAACATCACTGCTATTTTTCTGACAAAAATATTGGAATCTCAATTGCTAAATGATTTGAGAAAGACATACAGCTTTTATATAGTTGAATGTAGAATAAATGGAAAAGACATTATTTCTATGACTAATCTGCAGCCATTAAAATATTTTTTCTGGATAAAGTAAGTAGTGCAGTGAAATATAGATTAAAATAGAATCGCATAGCCTAATGTGATTCTACACACCCTCCCCAATATATGCATAAATATAAAATGATTTCAATATACAATCTCCCATTTTCCCTGTGGGGATATTTTCAAAGTATATCTTTGTCAAATTAAATGTATTATATTTAGAGATGTAGTTTAAATTGTTAAGGGCCTATTTATAATATTTCATATGTTTTTTTAGATATATAACATTAAAACAACATTTGACATATTTCCCCCCAAATCATAAAATATATAATATATACAATTTTTAACTGGATAACTTTGATTGCAGTATATAGTTTTGAAAGGAATTATAAATAGAGATAATATATGTGTATTTTGATTCTGTAGGGGAAAAAAGCACACTTTTGGACAAAAAAATTGAATCTGATTTAGTCTTATATACATTCCTAACTTACTTCATTGCTGATGTGCCCACTCATTTTTAAACAATTAGCTATGTCATGTATGCCTCTATACATTGATCAAAGTGTTCTCTCTGCAAAGTGTTCTCTCCCTCTGCAGAGTGTTCCTCCACCCTCTATCCATCTGCCAAACTTCTGCTTGGGACTAAATCTGTCTATATCTATATCTGTATCTATATCTATATCTATTTTTTTAAGTCAAATACTCAAAGCTGGATATATGCAATGAATCAATGCTGACTAATATTTCAGCAACCATGCAGGGTGGCATGGTGACTTCACAAAGTCCCTGAAATCAGAGAAGTCTGGAAGATAATTTAATGTTTGAAGCCCAGTCTCAAGGACTGTGGTATCATTAGATGGTTCCATGCATGACTGAAGGGGCAAGACCAGGAACATCTATAAAATTAAGGAAGGAAGGTGGTCTTTAGTGAGCAAATATTCTGGGTCCAGGGGATCAAAAAGTCTAAGAGATCTTAAAATAGCATGTCAAAGTACAACAGACTGTCTTCCTCTAGGCCACAAATGCCATTTGAAATCCCTGTCTTTCAAATGACTTGCCTACTACTTCATTCAATATATCTTCTGTTTTCTCATCTCTTGTTCAACTTACATTTGTTTCCACATTTTCTAAAGAACCCAACTCTTCTAATACCTAAGCTTAAGCCATTGACTAATAATAACATACTTAGTTGATGGCTTGTAAGCTGGATCTTTATTCAAAATTTATACCTTGCCTACCTTCAACATGCATTACCATAGCTTTAGTTCACTTGCCATATATTTCTAGTTTCCTTACATTAGAAGGAAATATATCCTTGTGGTGCTAGGAAATAGTCTGTCATTCTCTAAAGAGGAGTGTCAAGTCATGAAAGATCACACACAGTAAGTGACCAATTTAGGCAGTGGTGATATGGTCTGAATTTGTCTTAAGTATGGGCATAATCTTAGAAGATACTTCAGGTTATGAAGATCTCTGCCATTTCTCCTGCAAATATTGTCTTTTGGAAATTAATTATCTAGAAAGATTTGTGTCCAAATGAACTATAATTAAATACAAAAAAAATTCCTCATATGGTCTAAAGATATATTAAATGAATAAGAATATTTTAAAAATATTAACTATTTTTAAACCATAAAATTATTAATAGCCAAAATTAATTCCACTCATTAGAATAATAATTTTTAGATCTACTTTATTAATGTCAATTAAATAAAATTAGTCAACACTTAGGTATGTGGACATAGAGGTAGCATAGAGATAGAATTGGGAAAAAAAGTGATGTAGAAATTTAGAAAGTCAGAATTATAACTAAATATTTTGTCAGTTGTTCGAATGAATTACAACTGATTAATTAAATACATATTTATTTAATTTGATTTGATTATCTTATCATAAAATATTGTGAAGTTGGAAGATACTACAAGTTAGATTATTTTCCTACACACTTACCCATTCTTCTCTAGTTATTAATCACTGAAGTTTTAACAACTGATATTTAGATTCAAATAGTGATGTCAGAGGAATATTTTTTAAATTTATTCTTTGGTATGCCTAGCCTCTTATGAGGAATTTGAGATTACATGTGTTTGTTTAGAGACACAGCTTGATTTATCCTTTAAAAATAAACACAAATTTCTCATTTTGGAAGAAAATAAACACATGCTTTATAAAAATCAAGAACATTTTCACACCCTTTCTCACAAATTTAGGTTGGTACACAGATATTATAGATCATAAGTATATATCAAATATTGATTGACTTAATGATTGCTTCTAAAATAATAATTTTTTAAAATACAATCAATTTCAACTTTTAGGATCCCCAACCACAAAAACCACTAGGTGAGTTACAGAGGAAGTCTTCACCAAGTTGATGATTCATATATCTCATCACAAGATAAGGCATTTGACTGTAAATGAAGTGGATGCATTTTTCATGATTAAGCTTAATGATATAGCTTGTTGCTATTCAAAATCCCACTGAGAGACCATTTCAGAGCAAGGTACCAGTGAGAAGCAGCTACCAATATTTAATAGAGTACCATAATAGAAACTTGAAAAACTGCTGTTTTGTAGTCTTATAGGAATCCTGGTTTGCATTAACAGAGCCAGTGTCTTCAGCCTATTACCTCATGTAAACATACATGACTTCAGAGAAAAGAAAATGGGAAAAAATAAAAGCCTGAACAAATAAGAAATCATACAATGAAAAAAGCAGCTGGATGTCACTTTTTTCTATTAAAAAAATATTAAGTCCCCAGGAAAATATCAGGAAATCATTTGTGATGATGCGCCTCTAATGGATAGGAACCAGAGTATATACTATTGTAAAAATCAGTTGACATGAGTTTTTAAGGTAAAATGAAAGACCTGCTATTGTGCTGACAAAAAAGTATGGAACCTACGGCTCCCTACGTGCTGGTCTACAGTAAAGAGTTTTTTACTGGGAAGTTTACTCAATCTTAAATTTTCTCACTCCATTTTACAGGAGGTTTAATATAAAAATCAAGCTATAATAAAGAAGTTAAATGTAGAGACAATTCAAGCTACAATTTACCTTGTCCCCAAAAGATTTCTCCGGATCTCAATAGTAGTAAAAGTTGATTTCCTCATCTTAGAACAAAAATGTCCTCCATTCCATTGCCTTTTTCATTTGTCATATACAGGGTGACTATAACTATGACAAAAAGAAGAGGAATATGGATCTTATAGTTCTATAAAACCTAATGAATTGGAAGCAGGGTGGCATGGGGACCCACGTTACATATGGCCCCAAAGTTCAGCCCTCTTTTGTATCTCTCACTCTGGGAGATGCCATCTGCCATTTTGTGAGCAGAATTAGGCAGCCTTGTAGAGAGGTCCACACGGAGAACAGCTGAAGCATCTTTTCAAACAGCCATGTGAGTGATACACAAAAGTTGTATTCTCTAGTGCCAGTTAAGTCTTCAGGTGACTGCAGCTCAAACTGACATCTTGACTACAACCTCTGAGAGAATCTGAGCTAGAACTGCCCAGCTAAGCCATTTCCAGATTCTTGATCCACACAAACTATGAAGTACTAAATGTTTGTATTTTCAAGCCTCTAAGTTTGGGCTAGTTTTTGACACAGCAATAGATAAGTAATACAGACAAAAGTAGTATTGAAGATGTACTAATTTACTGTGGAAGGAAGAGCAAAGGAAGGAGGGTTCCCCACAGCATTGTTATATGGACTTGCTTGTGAAGGAAAATGAAACATTAACTAGGTGATTGGAGAACTGCATGTTATTTACAGGATATTTTTAAAATATAAAAACATAATTTTTTCATGATCACATATCAGGTGCCTTAGAGTTGAGTTAAAAACAAATTTGAAAGCCAATTTACTAATGAGTCTTTCAAAATCTTTCCATCTTTTAAACAGTAAGAGAAAGCTGTTGTCAGAGATAGTTACTCTTAGGTTAGAAAGTTGAAAATGCCATATATTGTACAGCCTTATGTTTCAAGATGTGACTTGGAGATATATATGTATACACACACATATATTTATGTATGTATTTAAAAGACTTAGCCCAAAAATTAAAAATGGATATCTTAATGTAAAATATGATTGTATGTCATTAGACAATAGAAACAGAAATCATAAAGAGAAAAGCAAAACAAAACAAATAAAAATAATTTCCATAGCTAAGGTTAATCCTAGCCCCCTAGGAGGAGGGGCTAAAATTTGTTTATCAATTAGAATTACTTATATACCTAAGTGTTTTAAACTATAAGTAATCTTTGTTCTGAGTAGAAGTTTATTCCCTATTACAAATCTATTGCTTTTCTTTACAATTTTCCGAGTTAGGTAATTCCTATGGGTATTATTATGTCTAAATACATAGAGTGACTGAATTTATCACTTTATTAAAGTAAATATTCTATAAGTAACACCATGTAAGAAATACTCTTTACAGAATCCAGTACTGAATTGTTTCCTAGTCATACAGTCTAACAAAAATTGAAAGAGACAATGGGGCAGTTACACATTACTTTAAGCTAAAAAAAAAATTGTTCACTATAATTGTGGCTTGTTAGATTTTAAAAGTACCGTGTATGTTTTTCTGTGTGGGTGTGTCTTTCTGAGGGTGTGTTCATGTTTTACCCAGAGACTGTTCTCTACACTCTTCCTAATTCTAAAAATTTTCTAAAAGAAGTCTTAATTATTTATTTGAAATTACTTTTGAGCATCTGTTATGTGCCGATTTCTAAGGATAAAATAGTAAATTAAAAATGATGAAGTTGCTGCTCTCAAGAAACAGCTAGTCTACTGAGGGAGTCAGAGGGAAAATATACAAAAACATAAATGAATTAAAAATGCAGTAACTACTATGAAGGATAATAACAGAGAGTGCTGAATTAGACCTTCCATAACATTCTTCAAAAAGCATTTTTGAGGAGATGAGACTTGAGCTGAGATCTGAAGGATGAGAAGGAGCAGGCATTGAGAATAATGAGGAAGGGGGAAGCTAAGAGAATTCTAGCCATGAAAACTGCTTGTAGCAAAGATATGTGGGAAAGTGTGATGTACTGGAGGAATGGGAAGAAGACCAGTATGGTTTGATCATACTGATCACGGGGCATGATGAGTTGAAATGAAGCCAGAAAAAGCAATATGGGTAAGATGATAAGTAGTGAAGATCTTATTTTATGTGTAATGGGAAGTTATTGAAGCATTTATTATAGAAGTGATGTAAATTATGTAATTTGTTTCTTATGCTTTACAAAGTTAACTGGATGAAAAAATTATAGAGAATGCAGACAGGAAAGGATAGACAATTGGCTGTGTCCAAGTGGAGAATAATGGTTTCTTAGACAATGGTAGTTATAATGGTGATGAAAAGAAGCAGGTTATTTAAGAGATATTTTTAAATGATATTAGCAAGTATTAATGATTTGATAACCTAAAGAGAAAAAGAAATAAGGCTGACTCTGCTAGGTTTCCAAAAAGAGCTTTCGGATGTATGGTTGTCAAAGTTTAATTAAATTAGAAAAATATGATGATTATTTCTTAATAAATATATAGAAATTGGTAGAAAAATAATGAAGATGATCCATGAAATTTAAAATATTTTTGCTTTCAACTCTAGGGTTTTGCATACACAACTATGTTCTCATATCCATACTAAAGTATCTGTCAATTTTAGTCATGTATCTCTTTTGGATTTTGATCAATACCTCTAAATTAAGTAAACTAACTTGGAATCCATATATTCTCTCATTAGTTGAGAACTCTGAGAATTTGTTCTACCACTCAGTGGAGTAGCAATATAAGTTCAATACAATTGTTACAACACTCTCTGGATACTTGTAACCCTAAGTCAGAATTGCATATAACGTCTCAGGTTTTGAAATGTTTAAGAAAAAAGCAAGAGAAAGAGAGAAAAGTGAATCAGAATTTGTTTTATTTGCGTAGTTGTTGCGCTCATAAATAAAATGTCCCATTCATTGTCAAGTGCAGTGTTATAAAAAGCTTATCCATGACGATTCACTATGTGAGACTGCTATTCTAGATCCTCCACCTGTTAAGAGAGCCATCACTTGACACTTGGAGCACTTTATGGTAGCTGATGTGAAACAAGGTGATTAGAAGCCACTCTGTTTCTTAATTGCCATCCTGAGTCAGTCCATTTTCCTGATTAATGTGCTTTCTTGGCACCCAGGGAGTCCCAGGTGTTATTAATGAATTTGTGTGAAATTTTACCCTTCTGCACACTTGAATATGACTATGAATGTAACACAAGTCAACAGATGCCCAATATGTTCAATGAGATGCAAAATATGTAGAGAAACAGTTGGCAATAGGTGTTGTGTTCATAATGAAATTTGGCTAACCTGTGTTAGCCATTATGCAATGCATTTTAATTGTCTACTCTTGTAAATATTCTGGCTCACTGTTCTCTCTATTAGAAATTTTCTATATTGGTTGCATGTTTCATTTAGTGATATTATTTAAGACATAATTGGTAAAAATTATTCGTAAAATATATATTTTATAAAGAAATTGCTAATAATCTTTTATTATCAAATTATTAGTCATATAATTCCAGTGAAAAATCATACAAAATAACAAACAGTACAATTTGTTTCTTAACTAGCCTTAAAGACCGATCATGCCTACCCATTCCATGTGCCAGGCACATCTTGGTTTCACGTTTTTAGTTTCTTTTCTTGTTTTTCCACTACATTTTTCCATCCACGTTATTTACTACTAGCATGCAATATCGCACATTTTGAATTTTGATTCTTCTTGACCTTCGGCTTCCAGCATCTTTAACTGGCTCTTCACGCCAATGTCCGTTCTGCTAGAAGAATCTTCCCATGTATTCCTCTTTAACTAGATAAATTACGCTTTTTACTAAGACAACTCAAGTATTATTTTCTCAGAAGAATCTTTCTTAACAAATCCTCAAATTATGGCATGAAAATGTATTCTTCATAGTGCTATCACAACTGAAATTTTTATTTCTTTATATGAACCTTTAGTCTTTGATTAAAGTCTCTCCCCTCCACTAGATTGTAAGTCTCCTGACGGCAGAATCTGTATCTTTATTGACTGATATAAATTAAACTAAGTAATCAGAATTCTTTTTTTTTTTTTTTGTGGTGTGATTAGATTTACTTATTTATTTTCTGAGGCGGTACATGGGGATTGAACCCAGGACCTTGTGAATGCTAAACATGCGTTTTACCACTTGAGCTATATCCTCCCCCAGTAATCAGAATTCTTTATGAAAGAAGAAAGCAAAAATGGAAGGGAGGAAGAAATCCACTTAAATTTTAAGTGGTTTGAACTGGACTGTGCATTTATAATTTCATTAGGACTTCTCAATATCTTTATATAAGAGTTATCATTATTTCTATTTTACAGAGTATTTAGAAACTAATTTTCACAGGTAGATGAGCCAAACATTGAACCAGAACAATCTGACTCATTTGCATATTCCTTTTATCACTATTCTATTTAACAGAGCTTGCAAAACTCCCATTTTAATTACCCTATTTCCCTCTCATAAATATTCCAAATAAAATCACTTGTATCTTTATTAGACGGAACTGTATATACTTACATTTAATCATTTCACTGTGTGGTGTCAAAAAACTGATTTTATCAAAAACATTGTAAATTCATTATAGTGAGATAGCTATTGTAATATTCTAAATAAGCACAGTACTAGGTAGTGGAAGAACTGAGGGTGGGTTTGAGCTTTGATTCCATCAGTTAGTAGTTGTTTAAGTGGTTAATACTTGAGTATTAGTTTCCTATTGTACAAAATATGATTGTAATAATTCAAATTAAATCATCAAATTTCTTTAGCTCCATTATGAGCCAGGCACTGCACTAACACAAAATTTTGTAATTTTTAATAGGCATATCAGCAAATGTGCTTTGTTAACTCTAAAGTACTACATATTTTATGTATAACCTAAAAACTTACCAGAGTCAGCTTCATTACTAATAAAGGTGAGAGTTTGATCTCCATTTTCCTGATACTTGCATTTTATCTTTTAATTGGTTTTAAACTCAGGTAAGGAAGAGAATTGAAATGTTTTAGCACCATAAATACGCCCGATAACATTGTTTTCACACTTAACTCTGCAGTATTTGAAGTGTAAAAGATTGACTGAAGCTATCATATAATAAAAATCAAATAATTAATGTTTTAACATTAAAATATATTTATTTTGAACTTATCATACATTGATCAGTCTAAATATGAACATGCTTGCTTTTTAAAAATCAGTAGAAACTTAATTGTAAGATAAACTCATTTACAAATACTTTGTAAACCATTAAATAGTATAGTTGGTATGCTGCTATTAAAATTTTTAGAAATAATCTTTATTAACAGAAAAATATAATCTTTCTGTTTGAGCTCTGGGCCTTGCCAGAAATCAGCTAATTTATGGACCCTATAATTTCCCAAACTACCATAAGGTATTCATGTCACTGTTGTTAGAATAGCCTGACTGGATGGACTATAAATAGCTTTAAAATAACTTGTGTATCTAGAGTTTAGTAAATGTTTTTGCTGCTTAAAGTATGCACACTGGAGCAAAAAAATTACTATTTTGAGGAACTTGTTATGAATGCAAAATCTAGGGGTTTCACTCCAAACCTACAATCAGGACATGCATTTTTTTCAAAATCCCCATGTGATTATATCCTTAGGAACATTTGAGAAGTTCTGATAATGATGATACTCAGTGAGATAAAATCATGTAAGTAAAGCAACACTAACTCTGTGTCATTAAGTCAACATTTTATCTACTAAAGTAAATTTAGTAACATAAGCAAACATTAAGTAACATAAGTAAAAATATTTACATTTTATTTACTAAAGTAAAAAACGGGTGTCCCATTCCTATTTAAAATGTCTTGCTTTGAATGATAAATTATATAGTCATGCTGTCTATAAAAAAAAAACAAACAAGAAAAATACCTGAATGACTGTCTGAGGATTGTCATGAGATAGCATAGTATTCTCAGACTTAGTTTTACAGTTAAACATAGTCTTAGGACAAATTCTATCCCAACAATTTTGAAATAGTCTTTCTGAGGAAACTTCATAATGTTTTCCAAAGTTGCTGCACCATTTTACAATTTTTTGTATTTCATCAACAGTGTACAAGGGTTCCAGTTTCTCCACAGCCTCACCAACACTTATCTTTTTTTATAATAGCCATCCAAAGATGTGTCAAACGGTATCTTTGTGGTTTCAATTTGAATATTCCTGTTGATTAGTGATGATGAGCACCTTTACATGTCCTTGTGGGTTATTTGTATGTCATCTTAGAGAAATGTCTACTCAAGTCTTTTGCCCATTTTTTTAATTAGGTTGGTTGGTTGTTTGTTTTTTGCTATTAAGTTGTCAGAGTTCCTTATATGTTTTGGAAATTAACCCCCTCATGAGATATCTGGTTATCGAATATTTTCTCCTATTCTGTGGGTTGTCTTTTCACTCTGTTGATTGTTTCTTTTGCTGTGCAGAAGTTTGGTAGTTTGATGTAGTCCCAGTTGCCTATTTCATTTTTGTTACCCATGCTTTGGTGTCAGATCCATGAAATTATTGTCAAGACCAGTGTCACGAAGCTTTTCCCCTAGGAGTTTTATAGTTTCTAGTCTTAAGTTTAACTATTTAATCTATTTTGAATTTGTTTGTTTTAGTGTATGTGTGTAAAATATGAGTCCAAATTCATCCTTTTGCATGTTGCAGGTTTTTTGTATATCACTGATACCTCAAAAAAGGTATTAAAAACAGAAAGTGATGTGTAACTAAAATGCTCTGAATGGTTCTTTTTATTCCTCTATCCTACTCCTTTCTTCCAGGTATCATTATGAATTATTTAGTTGTGTTTGCTGAGCTATTATGTGATAGAAGTTGTAATTATTTCATGATGAAATATTTTCTAATATTTGGCATATTCAAAATACATTAAAGTACAACTATGTGGCGATACTTTGCTGTATCTTGTTTGGGACATGGAATGTTAACACCTAATACTTCTCTAAGTTCTCCACCCAGAGAGTAGGAGAACTGGACTGCAATGTGAGGCTTCAAGCCCATGGTTATTTCCACTATTCTTCACTGTAGATTCTGGGTGTTTGTCTTATTCTACCACAAGTATTCTCTGAAATTAAGGGAAAAGCTTCAGGAGGTTGGTTTCCAAACATGGAAGGCAAACAAAAAAGATTCACTGATTCCTTCAGAAACCTGGTTTCTTACACCAGTCTCCTGCAGATTCCCAGAACCAGACTGAGGTTGAGCGTAGAGTGAAGGATGCTTATTAGACAGTGATCTTCAGATCATCACCTGCAGAAGGGAAGGAAAGGAAACAGGATTGGGTAGAGCAGGAAGCTGGGCTGCAGAGCAATTAAAGAAGACCCCACGAGGAGCTCTGCATCTGGGATGGCCCTTCAGAATTACCCTGAGTTCATGCAGGGTGGCTAGGCACATGTATATTCTTCATCAACTAGCTAAACCTTTGAACCTAAAGTTCCTACAGTTCATAGTATTTTTGATACTATGAAAAAATTGATTCCTTTCTTATGAGTACCTTAAGTAGTAAACTCTCCAATTTTAATAATTTTAATTCTAAACCAGACCATAATATTGAGAGAAATACCTCAACTTGAGTAAATTGCTAAGGTAGAACAGTAATATGATTACTCTGGACTCAAATAAAGAAAAATAATGGAGCTCCAAGCGGACAGTCTAACTCAAAGATGCATTACATGTTGGAGGAGAGTTAATGTAATGAATCAGTTGCATAAAGCACTTTCTCTTTTGGTGAATAATTGGTAAATGCCTTAGATTTGCGACACACATGGGATTCAGATTGCCGTAGGATGAGCTTTAGGGCTGGTTAGTTTTGTACTCCTGCCAGGTGGCGGTGTTGGCAGAGAAAAGCTGGAGGATTGTGAAGACTTACTTGGCCAACTATTGCTTAGCATAGAAAAGACATGATTCCACATTGAAGCCATGGTACTACCAAAAACTCACTTCTCTTACTAAGGCTAAAACTACATTTTCTGCTATTGATCATAGGAAAATATGGGTAGATCTGACACTGAAAACATCAATTTTATTTTTTCCGTTGTCTGTTATCACTACCTTTTCTTCAGGAGTGTAACTTCCAGGGCATATATAACTGTGCACACTTACTGAGTACAGAAGTCTCCTTTTCTGGTGTCAACACCCCTGATAGGGAGAACAGCACCTTTCTTCTCTAAGCCTTGGAGATACATACTGAAGTCCTTATTTGACTTGCAATTTTTAAAAACTTCAGTGTGTGGACAGCTTATTTGTTCAATGGCATTGAATCGTTAAAAGAACACAACATTTAGAATCAGACATTTTGGGTTCAATGGCTATTTAGATAGTCATACCTTTAAAATATAATTAATCCTCCACCTAAATTCCGGTCTTTCAAATGGGAAAATATGTTTCTCAAAATTCATATCATCAATAAAAAGATAATAGAACACTAAGCAGCAGGACTAATCTGGCACCCGTCCCTGGAGTTTTTCAAGTCTTTTATAATCATTTTCTTCAGATGGATGTCATGTAAGGTAGAAAATTGGCTTGATTTTAAGCATACAAAACAAGTCCTAAAATGAACTAATACGATTTTAAATGTTCTTTGAGTTTTGTCCTTAACTTCTACATGAAATGATAAATTTAATGGCAATTAGATGGAGACAAAGGAAAGCATTTCAGGTACAATTATCAAGCTGTTAATATCCTCAGTGAAGCACAGCGCGATTCGTTCTATTGCCTCGTTCCATTCCATTTGGCTATGATCCCAATTTATCCAGGCATTCATGTATGGTTGAAATCGGTGAAAGTCTCATGCTTCCAGAATTATTTTCACCTCTTTGTCTAATACAACACTTACTTTCTTAGGTGCTTTTTTTTTTTTTTTTTTTTCAGATATGAGGAGCCTGAAAAGCAAAGTTTATATGCTCCCTTCTATTCTGATCCTTGGTCGTTTTCCTTCCTATTTTTCTCAACTTTCAAATTTGTTGACTCTTAAATGTACCTATACCTTGTGTGTGTGTGTGTGTGTGTGTGTGTGTGTGTGTGTGTGTGTGTGTGTGTGTGCGTGTGTGCACACTCTATTAGTAATTCTACAAATGCTTAAAGTTAGGGGAAAAAATTTCTTGGCTCTAATCACAGCTACTTGAGTAACATTTCCCATTTTAGAAAGAGTTGAATAGAAATATTTATACAGCATAGATTTATATCTGCTGAATGGAAAGAAATACAGAATGTTGTGCTTTCAACTTTTCTGCTTTCTCTTTTCTCGTCTTATTCTCTCTACTGCCATTCCACTGAGGAAGAAGCCTTTGTCAACCCAATAGCATAATAATTAGGATTTATTGCACATCATTTAAAGGAGAAAAGACCAGCTAAGGAGAAACCACCAACTTCTAGTTAAAATTTTATCATTGTTATTTCAAATATTTCTGAGAATTAAAGAATCTTGTTCAATTTTTTGTTACCTAATCAAATACAAAGTTTAAATATGGCCAGCATCTAATCCTGGTTTCAGAAATATTCTGATCAAATATACATATAAATGATATCTGAAAATGAAATATATAGAAAGCCTTCAAAAATAATGAAAGAAAAAAAGCTGAAGGAAAAGTGACAAAAATGAAATTTTAAAATTTTATACTATAAATTTGTCATAGATCCTTTCTCATTCTATATATATTATGTACATTATATATGTGTATATATATATACATATAATCTCTACATTAATGTGGTGCTGCAGTGAGGAAATACAGAAAATTAGATTCAGTTCTTGCCCTAAAGGCACATAATTCAGATTTGTCAGACACACATAATGCAGACTCCAGGTGAGTATAAAAATTCTTGTTAATGCTATCCTTGTATTGCTGTTAGCAGAGCTTTCCTAGCTGAAGGAGCAGACATTTAAATGTCCGCATAAAATGTAAAAAGAAACACAAGAAGAAATTTAAATGTGAATTGATACATTAAATTTCTCAACATAACCCCAGCCTTTTAACCTCTGTCAGTCATTCAAGCAGGAGTTACGGAAAACTCAAACCAAATCTTAAAAAAAAAAAAGCATGGTTTTAGGTAGAAGACATTCTCATTCATCGGCCTGCAAGGGACAATACTGATGGAAATGGGAGCAGGAAAGGTTTCTGTCAAAATGAAAAGCAAATGAGAGGAGCAGAACACTTAAAAATAGATTTCCAGATTAAACACCTTGAAGCATAATATTTGTTAGGTTTTTAAAATGCAAAAGACACATGGTAGTATTTTGTTTTAAGCTCGACAAACTTAACAGCCTAATTTGGGACACCTGTCCTTACTGCTGTTTAACATAGAACACATATCTCAAGTATATGTGCAGAAACCTGAAAAGCTTAAGTATCTTTAGCATAACAAACAGTTTGTAAGATTCTAGATGCAGGTGTTGTGGTTAAAAAAAAATAAATGTACCTGCATAACACTGACAGATGAGTAAATAGAAACTGAAATGATCTTGTGCTGTTGGAGTATGAGAGAATACTACTAATTAGAATACCTAGCATTTTCTCTTTTTTAATTCTATTTTTACTTAAGTATCATTGATCTACAATATTGTGTTAGTTTCAGGTATATAGAAAAGTGATTCAGTTATATATATATATCTATCAGTTTTATATATTTTTTTCAAGTATTTTCCATTATAGGTCATTACAAGATATTGAATATAATTCCCCATGCTATACAGTAAATCCTTGTTGTTGATCTATTTTATACATGGTAGTGTGCATCTATAATCTCATGCTCCAAATTTATACCTCTCCTCACTTCCTCTTTGGTAACCGTAAGTTTGTTTTCTGTGTCTGTGTGTCTGTTTCTGTTTTGTGAATTAGTTCATTTGTACTATTTTTTAGATTCCACATATAAGTGATACAATACTTGTCTTTCTTTGTCTGACATCACTTAGTATGATAATCTTGAGGTCCATCCATGTTGCGACCTAGCATTTTCTCTTAAGCTATGAATTTCCATTAATGAGAATGCAAGATTTGCTTTTTACATGGTTAGGTTCATGAAGCCATTCCTCTTGAATGCCAAGTAGTAGTCGCTGCTGTGATTATATTGTTGTAATAAACATTTTTGTGTCTAAATTTGCCCTGTATTATCTTGAACAGAATATAGAATCACAACAATACACAATACCTGATTTATTGGCACTGCCCTCATTTCCAGACGTGCATTCTAGCCTAATCATCCCACTACTGTCAAGTCTTTATATTTAGCCAAACACTTGATTGGAAGAGCAAACACCTGGATTCCAATGTGCTTTCTTCTACTGTTTATCACAAATTACCTCTCTGTTATTTCCAAGTCTCTAAGCCACTTGTGATATGCTCTCTCAATCTATGACAAGATATCCATGTCATTTGAAACGTTTTTATTCCTACATATATTCAAGTTGTCAAGGATTCTGAGTTTCTCTGCTACTTACAGATACTTTCTCGTATCTATTGCCTGATTTTCAAAACATATACTAAAGTGTGCAAAAAAAAATTCCATAAACAGGCTTTTCAGTATATGCTTTTACACCAGACACACACACACACACACACACACACACACACACACACACACACACACACACACACACACACACACACACAGAGTACACATCTGTAAATGATTTAGCAAGTTGTCATAATTCAAGGAGAGTCTTCAGGTCTTTTTAGAACTATACCCCTCAGTAGACCTAGAGGAAGAGATAGATGTATTTATACCTTTTCTAAGTGGATCTTTACAACTATTAAGATGTCTTTAAAATAGAAACTGTAGGAGTTGGCATTTTAGAATTCATTCTGCCTTTGGGGCGATTTTTCTTTTACACAGTCTTTGAGAAAACATTTCCCCTACTGAATTTCAGGGAGTTGATGGCAACTTTTAAAATAATAGTAATCCTGTGTCAGTCAAAGGTTAGCAGCACAATTCAATTCAATTCAAAAAGTATTTACAGTGGGCCTAATTAAAGTACTGAACTAAATTGATGTCATTTGCATAACTTCATCAGTTGGTAAATACTACAGATATACTGCCTTACTCACAAACTTATACATTCACAATAAGGGTACTTATCTGTGTGCTCATTACTAAAAGGAAAAAACTAGAGAAAACCCTATTTCTGTACATTGCATTAACTATAACTTAAAATTTGCTTTGAAAGAAAATTTAACTCAGAGAATTTTTAAAAATCGTATCAGCATCAAATAATCCATGAGTTAAATTCTGTCTTCTCAGATATAATTCAGTACTTCCGTGGGGACGTTAAGGCCCTAATTAAGTGCCAAAGCCAATCATGGTGAGAACCAGAAGTTCAATTTTTAACCAGTTATCTCTATATCAAACAACTGATTTCACTGTGTATTTTCTAAAGCCTCTATTTACAGTAACAGGCATTTATTGTGCTTATTTTTTTTCTTACTGTGTTATACGAAAGCCTTCTGTCAAAAGATTTATCCCACTTTGGCTTATTTTTTGCTAATAATTCACTTTCTTTATTAACCCTGATATCACAAGAATTCTAATAGTCAAAAATCATAAACAAGACTATGGAACCCTAGCAGAGGTTATCAGTATAGCTCAGAAGTTTTCTAAGACTATCTATCAAATATTTTTAATTAATTTTTATTACTGTGTAAAATTGCCCCCAAATTCAGCAGTTTAAAATTGAACATTTGTGACCTCACATGTTTTTGAGATCAGGAATCTAATAATGGTTTGGATAGCTGATCCTGATTCAGGGTATTTTACAAGGTCAAGCTGTCAGCCGGGCCTCCAGTTAGAGTAAAGTTTGACAGAAACTGGAGGATCTGCTCCCACGATTGTTCACTCATGGTCAGTGGCACAGGGCTCAGTTGTTTATCACATGGGTTCCATCATAGAGCTATGCTTCATGGCAGCTGGCTTCTTCCCAAGAGGGATGCAAAAGAAGGAGATGTAGCAAGATGGTAACCAAAAATTTTTCACCATCTAAATTCAGATGTAACATGTCATCAATCTGTGACATTCTGTTGGTTACACAGATCAACCCTAGTATAAGCTGACGATGAAATACAGTAGTATGAATACCTGGAGGTGGGGACACTGAAGGTCATCTCATAAGCACATATTACTTGATATTTGAGAACTAAAATAAATTTCCTTAGAGTGTCCTCCGAATAGCCCACTAGGGCTATAGGCTAACATACCACCTTAAAACCATTTTTTGAAAATAAGCATAACATGTTATTCTACTACCTCTCCTTTTGGTCACCTCTCTAATATTTCCAGAGCCTCTGTTACATCTGTTATTCAAAGCAGCCAGGGGGACTACATAACACAACTCAATTTGAGTAGTTCTAAATATTTAATATCTCTTTCTCTCCTGTGCAAGACAATTCTGTGCAAAAATTCTAAGTACAAAAAAAAATTCTCCATATTTTATTTCTCATATCTCATTCTACTACAGCTTGGGCACATACCCCAGATTTAGACCCCTCCAATTAGGTATTCCCATGCCACAATTTGAGTATTGAAATTTACATTTGCTTTTCGGCCCATCATCATTCATCTAGGACCACTAACTATATGCATATGAGTGCATTATGCCTTTTTTTATGCTATCTCAACCATGTATCTGACCAAATAATTAACTTTACAGAAAAATAAGTATCAACTGGTGTTCATGACACTCAGTTCTCTTCTATACCCTATTATAGTGAAGTGAATGACTCTATAGACACATTTAGATTTTTGAAAATCCAGTGTGGGACCACCCATGAGACAGAACCTTGTAAAGTAATGATGTTGTCCTGCAGGCTGTAAAATGTGTTTAAAATTAGCAATCAATATTTGGAAAATTTCCTCTAATAAGAAGAAATGGTCATTGAATTGCATTGACTGTCATTGGATTGATTTAGAAGCTGAAATTGCCTCTTGGCTAATGCAGCTTCTTATACAGTTAGATCAAAAGGCAAAAGGGACTTTTTTGACTGGGATGATTAATTCTCACTATTAAAGGAATAAGTATTACATAATGGAGGGAAGATGAAAGAAACCCAGATGATCCCCTATAGGACATCCACTAGTACAACTACATGGAGTACCAAATATTATTTCAACCTAAGTAGGCAGGACCACCAAAATCACAGGTCTTTCATTAATAAAAGTTTGAATCATACCATTGGATAGAGAGCCCTGACAAGCTGAGATGCTGCCTCAAAGCCAGAAGAATTTGAAATGGATGGTGCAGGAGGTACTTTGTAAATATGTGTTATAGCCTCATGTTTAGTTTTAAACACTAAGGAATATAGTCTTTTTCCATTTTTAATTCCTTGTTAGTTACTGTGTTTATTTCTATATTGTAGCAAACTTACTTCCATAAAAAAAGAATAAGGATTTCCTAGAGAGTCTAAACTTAGAGAATTGCATGCCAAAATTGATGGAATTGTAGGTCATCTTCCTTTGAATGGAATTTGTTTCAGTTCTGTAAGAAATATTTGATTATGTCTAATGGCATCAGTTTTTTTCCAAGTATAAAATGAGCAATATATGTATAGATGTCAAAGAAAATTATTTGGTTATAGTAGATATTTGCCACTTGTTGATCAGTAATTATTTAAGTACCTTTTAAATTTAGAAGGAACCCTTGATGGCATATCTGGTGAGAGCCAAGGCCCCCCCTACACTCACACTCTAATAGGCCATAGGTATATGAACTTCAGTTGGAGAATCAGATCTTCCTTTCCCAGGCATCGACTATTAAGAGACAATCACAAATTTGAAGAAAAGTTAGAGGTTATTCAAGTTGACAGTCAAGATTTTAATGGTGGCATTTAAAGAGGTGAGGCAAGGTTGAGTTTCTATTGCTGAAATGCCCAGACAGGCATCTATCCAGTCTGGTTCAGTAGCACGTTGTCTGCTAACCAGTTACTTTGTTCCTGCTCAGTCTGGATATCCAGATTCATCCTAGGAGCAATTTTATTCCATCTCAAGAAATTATTTCCATTCTTATGTTTCTGCTTCTGCAACCATGTATAAGGAATTTGAGAGATGCTACCTAAATATAGATAATAAGTATACATTTGCCCTAGGTGGAACTTCTGAGTATAAAGATGAAAAAATCAACAATCTATTGAAGCAAAGAGAAGGCTGAAGTGCTCAGTTTGCATTGCACAATTTATCAAGTAAATATGGGTTTAGAAACTCTATGTCAAATTCATTGCACGATATAATATAGGACAATATTATGATTGTGTATTTCTTTTTGAGTCTATCCTAAGCTGTATTTTATAAAATAGTCAGTAGAAGTTGGAGCAGCATATAAACCATTGAATATTGCAGGTAGATAAATCCCAGGGTTGTGAAATTTGAAAAGACTTAACTAAGGTTCTTTGTGAAATCAAGAGCCAACTTTTAGCCTCACTGTGGCTCAGAAAATTATATTTATCTTCGTAATGTGACAGGAAATGGAAAACAGCAATTCTAAAAGATCAGACCTGAAATGTTTTGCTATTTTATTCAAGGAAATACAAAAATGTGACTAATTTCAGCTGCTTTTTCTAAGATTTCTGGTTGTACTTCCCATATATCCTTGATCTATAAATACTATTATGCTCCTAGCTCACGTATGGGCTCATTTTTTTTAATTTACATTTTGTTCTTATATGATCTCATCTAGCTTCATGGCTTTAAATAGCATCTGTATGCCAGTGCTTCCCAAATCTCTTTCTAAATCTGAACTTTTCTTTGAACTCCAGACTCATTTACAGCTACGTACTATTAGGTGGTAGAACCACATGAAATTGATGGTAAAACCACATGAATTTAACTGTTTTTAACTTACAAATAAAGACAATTTTATGTGGTTCAATCTAATCAATATCTTCCCTTGGATGTTGTATAGTAATCCTTAACAGTAATATTTAACATTACCAAAACATAACTCATGACTTCCTGCTTCTTTAACTCCTTGTCGAAACTACTCTTGATCTAGGCTTTTCATTTCAGTAACTGGCAAAACATTTTACATAGTTGTTCATGGTCAAAACCATGGAGAGATTCTTGATTTGTTTTTCCCTTACATATCTCTAAATACAGTACATTAATAATAAGCCCTATTTTTTTCTACTTCCAACATGTCCTATAGCCACTTCTTTCCTTCTGAAAGAATAAAATTCTGTTAAAGACATCATCACTTCTTATCTTGGTAACTACTGTGTTTTCCTGACTAGTCTCTCTGTCTCTACACTTGATCACTTTTAGGGGGTCCATTGCAGTCATAGAAAGAGGTGGAGGTGACCAATGTAAATTATATTATGCTAATTTCATATTTAAAATAACTAACATCTCCCTATCAATTTAGATCATATTATGTTTATTATTTATCATGGTCTGTGAAAGTCTGCATATGCTGGATCCACTTTATTTTTCTGACCTTATTCAATATCATGTTTCTCTTTCTCATTATGTTCCATTCACACTGGTTTCTTTGTCCTTCAACATGCATGCTTGTTCTTCCTCTAGTATCTCACTGGAGCTCTCATCTCAGATTTTTTTCCTAAAGTGGCCTCTGTCTTGTTATTTATTTTCCTGTCCAAATACCATGCCCTCAAAGAAGACCCTGATAATTCTACCTATCCAAAGTGCTGCCTTTAGAGTCAGTCTCTCATATTATTGTTTTCTTTTCATAGCTCTTTATTTGAAATTTTCTGAAGTACTTTTACCTATTGTCTGTTTTTCACTACCCCCACCTTAACTTCCATAATAAAGTTTCTTTACAATTGGGATATTGCCCACTTTACTGTTGCAAACTCTGCACATGTGCCAGGCACCTGGTACTCAATCTATAAATGTGTTGCAAGAATGCAGAAATTGTGCTCTGTAAACTGTTAAAATGGCAAATGGAGATTATAAGCATTTCTTAAGTGGGTAATGCACTGAAGGTTCTCTGAGAACCCTTTAAAATAATATATTTTGAAAAATTGTATAATATTTTGTGGATATTTTTCAGAATTTCAGAATATTTCATAATTTCATCATATTTTTATGAGTATAAATTATTCTTTAAATTATTGTGGATATACTTACAATGCACAAGTCTACTTAGGTTATTGTTTAGCTGCCTTAGGGGTTTGGTGTCAAGAATTAAATTCAAATTGCAAAAGTCTGGTACTGGCATGGTCTTCCTATCTAGCAGTTTAGTAGTCTGGGATAAGTCATAAAGATAAGCTGTGCATCTGGCCCCTCCTACTACTAAGAGAGAGCACTATGTTTATTAAGATTTTTGGATTTCATAGGCAACAAACACATCATTTGGGCTCCATCTGTTTTACCAAGAGTGGAAATAAGAACATTCCTACTACCCCTGATGATGCACTAGTGAGATTTTTGCTTTCCATCCTCAAGTGCGCAGAATTTTGGGCACTGCAGCATACAGGTATTAGTTCCCATGGGAGAATACTTTTACCAGAGGACTGAACAATAGTTCCAATATATTGGAATTTGAGTTCGCCACCTGGCCACTTTGGGTTTCTAAAGCCAGTGAATCAAAAATCAAAGAAGGAAGTTACTCTACTAGGTTAGATGGTTAGGATGAAATTTATAGTACTATTTTGGGAAATTAGATTGCTACTTTACAGTGGTGTAAGGAAGATTATATTTGAATGTAGGGGATTCTCTGGGGTGCCTTTTAGTATTCCCATATCCTGTGCTTAAAGTTTATTTAAAACTATGACAACCAAAATTCAATAGGACTGCTGATGTCTAAGAACCTTCAGGAATACAGTTTGGGTCTCCCCATCATAAGTTCCCTTCATCATAAACATTCAGAAATAGGAAACACTGAAAAAATTTATGGTATCTGAATAAGTTATATCTTTTATTTCATAAGGAAAACAGCTGTGGTCACTAAGTATAGAGTTTATTATAGTTACAGTGCATACCGATTTCCTCCCACTCTACTTGGAGAGAAATCATTGGGCTACCTAAACTCATTTCTTGTTTGTTATGAAAAGTAAAAAGGACTGTGCTTTGATTAATAATTATCTTTTAAGTGTGTACAAGTGAGATGAAAAACAGTGGGACAGAGAGGCACAGCATGCCTAATTGACAAAACTGCATGATCGACAATATTGTGTTATAACCAAAGATAGACTAAAATCAATTTAGCAGAAAATTAGCCTCGGTCTGACTACTCAAAATGAACGATGCATAAGACTAACATCTCAGTCAATAACGTTTCTCAGACGATAGGTGACACAAAATGTTCATCTTTTCTTTTCTGGAGGGTTCAAAGAGATGATGAAAATGGGAGAAATAGATGATAAATTATAAAAATAAAGCATGAGGCTAATATTAATTTTCTTATTCAAGTGAGAAAATTCATCTGAAAAATACAAATTCATAGGTCTTAGATGGGAACTTCTTTTTTTTTTTAATTTTGATGAGACCAGGTTAGGTCATGACCCTTAGCTTATCTTGTTTATTGAGTCAAAGAATGGTGAAGAAAAAATATAAATGATGAATGGTGTAGAAGAGTCTAAGTGTTGAAGAGTATGGGAAAAAATGAAAGTACTTGGAAAAGTGACTAAAGTTTAACTGAAAACCTCTTTTGTGCTCGTCATCATTGTTTAGGTTCCAGGTGAGTTAAAACATGTACATTTGAAATGATGACCAGCAAGTAGATAAATCTGTGCATGTGCTGTGCAATCCCCATTACTCACTTGTAGTCAGGACACCTGATAAATTTATGGGTTTATAGTTGGCTTTTCTGTGATATATACAATACACAGGTTATGACATAATGTAGTATTATCTTATTTTATACACAAGGATGGTGAGATTTGAAGAGATTAACTTGCTTATAAAAACAGGTATATATGAGCTAGATAGTTTGCTATTAATTACACTCGTATTATGATGCTTTCTGATCAAGAACTAATAACATGGTCGTTTCAGAAAACATTATATTAGTCTCCATGACCTCTTGTATTTTAGTTTTTGTTGTGGTTTGGCTTTTGGTTTTGACCAACATAATTTTATCATTTTGGATGACACACCTACACATACCCACGTATGTGTACACACAGTAGTTTATATCTTATTAAAGTAGTTCATATTTTTAAAATGTGTAAGTTAAATTACTGTAAATTTTCATTATAGTGAAAATAATATAACAAAAGATCAGCTCTAAGTTTCAAGTATGTCTAGACTAAATTACATAACTTAGCATGTTCTCCAATTAAATAAGTAAGATAGTATGGATTATAATTGTGTGAGTTCTATTTTTTCTTTCTCTCATTTTCATTGGATTAATCTACCAAATGCAAAAACACTTTTAAATGAGGTAACAATATATTTTTTTATCACACAGAAGATAATAAAATTCAAAACATATTTTGAAAGGTAAACAAGTTCCATGAAGTTAAGAAAATTGGTTTTATTCTGTTCGCTTTTGAACTTTTCCTTCTCCATTGGATAGCAAGCTTAAAAAAATATATATTGGTCTGATTCCATGATTTTCCTATAACTTCTGGCAGTTAGAACAATCTTATTTTATAATAAGACATATTCTGGTTTATTCTCAAAATGTCAGTTTTCAAACTGTTTTAGGGCTTGATCTTTTCCTTCCCTTCAGTAAAGACTCAAGTGGTAGGGTATGTATGTGGGTGTGATGAGAGTGGGGCCTTGAAAAATAGGATGTGACTTGTTTTGAATCCATATTCTACATTATTCTTCTCCAAAGTTATCCTGGGTGGGAAGCAGGAACAAGACACAAAGAAAGCAGCAGGTTCTCTTTGAGAATTATGAATGTGAGATTAAAGCCACACTGGCTAGGTTCTGGTCCTGCCTGATTCCTTCTGATGGTGGTGGCCTCCGCCAGTGTCTTCGTCTTCACCAACATTGATACTGTTTAACTCTTCTTCTTTAGCTTCTATGATACCATGAGTTTTTCTGCTATCTCACTGTCACTTTGCATTTTTCTTTGTTGTATCCAACTTCTTTTCTCTACTTTTCTTAAAATACAAATTTATTTAGGTATAATTGACAAGTATAAATTATATATTTAAGGTATACAACTTGAAGTTTTAATGTATGTATACATTGTGAAATGATCATTACAATCAAGCTAATTATCCAGTATTTATAATAACATCCATTATTTTGCATAATTATTTTCTTCTTGTTCTTTGTGTGTGTGTCCAACTGTGTGTGTGTGTGTGTATGTGGTAAGGACACTTAAGATCTACTCTTGTAGCAAATATCAAGTATAAAATACAGTATTGTTAACTGTAGCCACCATGCTGTTTATTAAATATGCAGAACTTATTCGTCTTTCATAACTGAAACTTTATACCGTTCGACCAATGTTAGCCATTATTCCCTCCTCCAGGCCCCTGGTAAGTACCATCCTACTTTCTGCTTCTGTAGGTTTGACAATTTTAGATTCCACGTATAAGTGATATCATGCAGTATTTGTCTTTCTGTATCTGGCTAATTTTACTTAGCATAATATCCTCCAGTTTCATCCATGTTGTCAAAAATGGCAGAATTAACTTCTTCTTTAAGGCTGAATAATATTATACTGTAGGTAAATACCACATTTTCTTTATTAATTCATCAGTTGATAGACATAGGTCATTTCTATGTCTGAACTATTATGAATAATGCTGCAGACAACATGGGAGTGAGGATATCTCTTTTGAGATCCTAATTTTAATTTCTTTGGATATATACCTAGAAATGGGATTGCTGGATCATTCAGTAGTTCTGTTTTTAATTTCTTGAGGAGCCTCGAGAATATGAGATATTGGAGCTATCAGAATATGGAGATACTGTTTTCTGTTATGGTTGTATCAATTTACATTCCTATCAACAGTGTATGAGGGTTCCCTTTTCTCCTTATCCTTGTCAACATTTATTATCTCTTGTCTTTTTGATAATAGTCATCTTAACAGTTGTGAGGTAATATCTCCTTGTGGGTTTAATTTGCATTTCAGTGATGATTAGTGGTGTTGAGCACCTTTTCATATACATGTTGGCCATTTTTTTGTTGTTGTTCTAAAAATATTTATTAAGGAGCTAATGTATACCAGGTTATGTACCAGTTTCTATGACTCAAAGTCAAATAACATGGGGCCCCTGCCCCCAGGGACTAAAAGCCTTGGGGAGTCAAACAAATAATCATTTATCAGTAACAATCAATGTGACAAGTTCCATGTTTCTGTAGAAGCACAAAGATGCATTAAGATTACAATGCCCAGAGGAAAGGGCCCTTAAACTGATTTTTAAGAAACTTTTATTTTGAAGTAATTGATTTATTTTTAACTCTGTAACGTATTTTCAAACATAAAAATAGAGAAAATAGTGAAACAGTATGATGAACCATTATGCACCCATCTTCCATCACAATTTTCATAATATGGCCAATCTTATTTCACTTACACCCTCACCCAGTAACCCCTACTCCTCTGATTATTCTGAAGCAAATCCAGATATCTGTAAATATTTCAGAATGTATCTCTGAAAGCTAAGGACTCTTCTTAAAACAAGCATAAACCATTATCATGCCTTTAAAAATGAATGATTCTTTAATATCATCAAATATCTTTGCCAGTGTTCACAATTCGGGTTTTATTTTACATTGTCTCAGTTTTTTGAATAGGGATTCAAATAAGATTCACATACTGTGCCAATTAATATGTCTCTTAAGTTTCTTTTAAACTACTGGTTCTTCCTTTTATTTTTTTTCCTTGCATTTTTTTCTTTTTTGTTGTTGAAGAAACTGGGTCATTAGTTCTCTGTAACAAGGTTTTTTTTTTTTTTTTAACTATAAAGGGCCAGTGAGTAAAGATTTTAGGCTTTTCAGGCTATAGTCTGTTACAACTACTCAACTCTGACCTTGTAGCATGAAAGCAGCCTTTAAACAAATGAGTGACTGTATTTCAACAAAATTTTGTGGACATTGAAATCTGAATTTCATATAAATTTCACATCTTGTGTAATATTACCTTATTTTTTTTTCCAACCACTTAAAAATGTAAAACCTATTCTTAGCTCACAGGCCACACAAAGACAGGCACTGGGTCTGATCTGTCCCATGGGCCTTAGTTTTTCAACCCCTACTCTAGAATTATCCTCTCTAAATTTTGTTGTATCCTCATTGTCTTTTTAAACTGAAGTACAGTTGATTTACAGTGTTTCAGGTGTACAACAAAGTGATTCAATTGTATACACACATGCATATATATGTGTGTATATAAAAGAATATATATATATATTCTTTTTTGGATTATTTCTTTTCCATTATAAGTTATTACAAGATAATGAATATAGTTCCCTGTGTTATGCAGTAGGTCATTCTTGTTTATCTAGTTTATGTATAGTAGTGTATATCTGTTAATCCCAAATTCCTAACTTATTCCTCCCTGCCTCTTTCCCCTTTGGTAACATAAGTTTTGTTTATTTCTGTGAATCTATTTCTGTTTTGTCATTAAGCTTATTTGTATCATTTTTTTTAAATTCCTCATGTCAGTAATATCATATGATATTTGTTTTTCTCTGTCTGTCATACTTCACTTAGTATGAAATCTCTAGGTCCTCACTTAGTATGATAATCTCTGGGTTCATCCATGTTGCAGAAAATGGCATTATGTCATTCTTTTTTATGGCTGACATGTTGGTCATATCTATGCATTCTTCAAAGAAATGTCTATTCAGTTCTTTTGCCCATGTAAAAAATTAGGTTATTATTTTTCTTTGCTCTTGATTTATATGAGTTTCTTATGTACTTTGTATATTAATCCTTTCTCATACATATGGCTTGCAAATATTTTCTTCCATTCCATAGTTTGCTTTTTCACTCATTTTCACTGTTTTCTTTGCTGTGCAGAAGCTCTTTAATTTGAAGCAGTCCAACTTGTTTAATTTTATTTTGTTCGCTATGCTTTTGAAGTTATATGAAAAAATCATAGCCAAGACCAATGTCAAAAGCTTTTCCCTATATTTTTTATTTTTTCCAATGGTTTCAAGCATTAAATCTAAATTTTAAATCCATTTTAATTTGATTTTTGTGTATGGTGTAAGATAAAGAGCCAATTTCAGTTTTTTGTCTATGGATATCTGGTTTTCCCAACACCATTTTTTTTATATTGAAGTACAGTCAGTTTACAATGTTGTGTCAGTTTCTGATGTACAGCATAATGTTTCAATCATACATATATTTGTTTTCATATCCTTTTTCATTAAAGATTATTACAAGACATTGAATATAGTTTCCTGTGCTATACAGAAGAAACTTATTGTTTATCTATTTTATATATAGTAGTTAGTATCTGCAAATCTCAAACTCTCAATTTATCCCTTCCTCATCCCTTTTCCCCCTGGTAACCACAGTTTATTTTCTATGTCTGTGAGTGTCTGTTTCTGTTTTATCAATAAGTTTATTTTTTGTTGTTGTTTTTAGATTCCACATATGAATGATATCATATGGTATTTTTCTTTCTCTCTCTGGCTTACTTCACTTAGAATGACGATCTCTAGGTCCATCCATATTGTTGCAAATGGCATTATTTTATTATTTTTTATGGCTGAATAGTATTCCATTGTATAAATATACCACAACTTCTTTATCCAGTCATCTGTCAATGGATATTTAGGTTGCTTCCATGTCTTGGATATTGTAAATAGTGCTGCTATGAACTTTGACGTGCATGTATATTTTTGAATTAGAGTTCCATCCAGATATATGCCCAGGATTGACACATGCCAGGATTATATGATAAGTCAGTTTTTAGAGTTTTTAGGAGTCTCCATACTGTTTTCCATAATGGCTGCACCAAACCACACCCCCACCAGCAGTTTAGGATGGTTCCCTTTTCTCCACACTCTCTCCAGTATTTATCCTTTGTGGACCTTTTAATGATGACCATTCTGACTGTTGTGAGGTGATACCTCATTGTAGTTTTTATTTTCATTCCTCTGATAATTAGCGATTAGCATTTTTTCATGTGCCTGTTGGCCACTTACATGTCTTCATTGGAGAATTATTTGTTTAGGTCTTCAGCTCATTTTTGGATTGAGGTGCTTCTTGTCTTGTTGTTGTTGTTGTTGTTGTTGTTGTTGTTGTTGTTGTTGTTGTTGTTGTTGTTGTTAAGTTCCCAGCACCACTAATTGAAGAGACTGCTCCTTCTCCACTGTGTGTTCTTGGTATCCTTGTTGAATATAAATTGACTGTAAATGTGTGGATTTATTTCGGGACTCTATTCTGTTGCATTGTTCTAAATGTCTGTTTTTATACCAACCTCATACTGTTTTCTTTACTGTAGCTCTGATAGGTATTTTGAAATCAAAAACCATGATGCTTCTACCTTTGCTCTTCTTTCTCAAGATTCCTTTAGCTATTCTGAGTCTTTTGTGTTTCCCTACAACTTTTAGGATTATTCTTTCTATTCCTGTGTAGAATGCTATTGGGATTTCAGTAGAGATTACATTGAGTCTGTAAATCATGCTGTGTAGTATGAACATTTTAAGGCTATTGATTCTTACAACCCATGAACATGGAATAGGTTTGCATATATCTGTCTTATTTAGTTTCTTTCTTCAATGTTTTATAATTTTCAGAGTACAGGTCTTTTACTTCTTTGTTAAATTTATCTGTGTCTTATTCTCTTATGACTATTATAAATGGTAATTTTTAATATGCTTTGCAGGTATTTATTTATTAATGCATAGAAATGCCACTAATTTTTATACGCAGACAAATAGTGTGATACACCACATTAACAGAATGAAAAATTGAAAACCATGTGATCATCTCAATAGAAGCAGAAAAAGCATCTGACAAAATTCAGTGTTTATTCATGATAAAAACTCTCATCAAAATGTGCACAGGGAACTTGCCTCAACAAAGTAAAGGTCATATATGTAAGGCCTTTAGCTAACATTATAATCAGTGGGAAAAACAAAAAACTTTTCCTTTAAGATCGAGTACAAGGCAATGATGCCCACTTCAATAGCTTTTATTCAGTATAGTACTAGAAGTTCTAGCCAGAGCAGTAAGACAACAAAAAGGAAAAAAAGGCATCTATATCAGAAAAGAAGTAAAATTATCTGTTTGCAGATGACATGATCATATATGTAGAAAAACCTAAATAAATAAAGTCTCAACAACAACAAAACTTCAAACTAATAAAACATAGTCAGTGAAGTTTCCAGCTATAAAATCAACCAGAAAAATCAGTGGCTTTTCTTTTCTCTACTTTTAAGTGTTGAAGTGATTCAGTCCTCAGAATTCTTCTTTCCTATAGCTACATTTACCGCCAAGGAGCATTTGTTGACGTCTATTTTTGCTCACCTCAAACTTCATTTCCTGTCAAATCTTAAAAATTAACAACACTGTTTGCCAGGTTATGTAATATCTTGAAGTCTACCTTGAATCCCCCTTTTTTTCCAACTCATATTCATTCAGAAAAATCTAGAATTCTACCTTTGAAATGTGTCATTTTTATTATTTTTCATTTTATTTTGTTATCTTGTATTTTTTCCCCTTAATCTCTGCTAATTTTCAGTTTTCCAGTATCTCCATTTCTCTTCTGCATCTTCAATATTTGATATGTCTCTAACTGTAATTTTAGGCACTCTTTTATTACTACTCTATATATTTTCCTTCTGCTCTTCCAGAATATCAAATAACAGCTATTTTCTCATAATCCTTGAATCCGTATCTCCAGGCCAAAACACTGTCCACCTAAGGTGTATGTGTCCTTTCTCCTTCAGAGAATATCTTCTTGCATATCTTATTGGTAACTAATTGAAAAAATATTTAAAATTTATTGAGTGCTTACTCTGTACTTGGTTCTAACTTAAATGCTTTACAGTTTTATCTGCTTTAACAATCACAGAAACCACATGCTTTTGCAGCTATTAAGACCCCTATTTGACAAACAAATAAGACACAGACAGATTTCACATCCAAAATCCACAGCTAATAAATAACATTCTTGCATTGTAAACCTAGGCAAATTTGTCCCCAGAAAGACCATCTACATAACAGACCCTCTTAAAATATGCACAAAAATCAATTTATTATCTCCACTCCCTAATTCACTTTTTCTCCAGGCTTCATTATCAGTTGGACAATCTTCACTGCTGTTTTAGCTGGGAAAGCTGGGCTACATTCTGCCCACCCCCTCACTTATGGCCTCTCAATCCCATACCTGTCTATTCTAATGCCTGCTTATCATTTAATTTTTCTCCCTCTCTCTTGCTTTTTCCAAAGTCAGATAACTATCATCTTTCAAATTTTCACAGCTTCTAAACTGATACCCCTGCCATCAGAGTAGATCACCTCTTATCCCTTCTGTGAACTGCAGCCAAAATAATCTTAATAAAATATTCCCATGTCTCAGCTTTTAACACTCAATAGATGTGCTCCTTAGTTGAAGTACAGAAGTAATAAATGCAGCTTGTAAGTTCCTTATGATCTTGTTTAGTCTTATTCTTCAGCCTCTTATTTCCCCTGTGGCTCCTCCTATTCTCTAGAAAGATGGGCATGGTTCAGTTTTTCCCACTTGGCCAGAGTTTCTCTTACCCTGGGCTTTGGCCCTGAAACTTCTTTCCTCTGCTTGAAACGCTTGATCATCTTACTTTGTCTAGTTAATATTTGTTTGTATTCAAATCTCAGTTTAGAAATCTTCTTCATCAGGGAATATCCTTGACCCTCCTCCTACCACTTGAATCATGGGTGGATGACCCAGCCCTTGCTCTTGCAACATCCCATAATCTCCTTTTTGCTTATCCTACTTGCCCATAATATATAGTTTATTTTCTGTAATTTTCACTGGTCTGCAAACTCAGTGTGGCAAGGGCAGTGTCAGTTTTGTTTACCACTGAATCCAAGTATTAAAGCATTTCTCATGCCCTAGCCACTCCTTAAATATTGGCTGAGTGAATGACTAACTAAACAACTAAGTTAGATTCACATGTTTTCTAAATTTGTAATGTATTATTATCTTCAGTTTTTTTAAATAATAACACACACACACCTTTCTAACTAAATTTTTTTAATCCTACTGCTGATATATTATGAAATCTAATTATTGTCCTTTCCAGATGCAACTTTGCAGTTATGACTTAATGGATTAGTGATTATGTACATTTGCATTGAATGTCCTTCCCTAATGCAAATTTGTTTTATATATACTAAAAAATATTCTGATGTGAGGTCACTTAGTATATGAATTTAAATGCTACATTATAAAGTGCAAGTTAAATAATCAACCAATGAATCGGTGTTGCTTGTCTTCTCCCACTGGACTCCTCTTCTGTGAGTTGTTTATGAAATCCAGCAGAGAGAGGGTGTACTGACTGTACACCACTAACTTTCCACACAGCATTGTCAGTTCAATTTTTCATCTTTGTATTTTCATCTTCCTTCATCTCAGTGAAATAGGCTACCAATCTTGAATCAAATTTATCTGAAATTCAAACATAATGAAAATGTGAATTGATGAATGGAAACAAGGCACAGCCATCGATTTAGATTTTAAGCAAATTAATTCTTCAAGTTATAGAACATCAACACTTACGCCTGTGGTAATAGGAGAAATAAGATAAATGAATACAGTTGTGTTTTTCAACTAATTAATGTCCATATTGTGTTAGTTTACTATAGTAATTGTTTAAATAACCACTGATTTAGCTTGTTTCTATCATTCAGTGTCCTATTTTACCTACTAAAGATTTCAAGTAAATGTCATTGACTCATTTTCAGGGTTTATAATGAACCTGGATTACAAGATACATGTTATAAAATAGGAACTGATTTGTAGATGTTAAATCAGAGTCACATAAATTATTATATTTTTTCTCCATTTTGGGGCATAGAAACTATATATATTTCTGAGTAAGAATAGAAACAGAGAAAAAGAAAAAAAACACAATTTCTCAGCCTTCTCTTGGGCCCTAGTCTATATTAATTCTGAGAGAATCTTCTAAAGGCTGTTATTAAGCCTTGTAATTTCTAATGAAGACAAATAGCTACAGATATTTCCAAATGTGAAGTTAGGTTTCCTCATTGAAGCAACAGATATTATGGATGCTAAACCAAATGGTTTTATTCCAAAAAAAAAAGCTGATAATTCTTTGGATCAGAGCAAGTTTATATACGGGCATGATCAATGTTACTGAATTCTTTATTACTTACAGATAGTCAAAGATACACTAAGCATTTTGCTATGACTTTAAACCTTAAATTCTTTATTTAGGACTCCAGTTTGCATCTGTAGTGGCAAAGTTCATTCATAGCAGGTTCTAATGCCAATTTGTATATATATCATCACTGTTTCCATTTAAAAATATACCATTGCCGATGCTTTGGTAAACCAGAGGCTTTGATGAATTTATGCAGAATTGTAAAATAAGTTTTTAAAAAATTTTCTGTTCTTAAATTAGTGGTGATTTTAAATATAGAAATCTCAAAATATGTCAGATCACTGGGGAAGAGAGCTTCCTACTTTCTTTTCAAACATAATTCTCTGAGTCACATCACTCTGGATCTAGGTAACTATGGAAATGCACCGGTATATGCCAATCATTATGTTAAATGATATTTTTGTTGTTGTTTTAAAATATATTCACATATCCGCTGAAATTGTGTGAGGATAAAATTCTGATCTTTCACATTGCTCAAAATGACTATAAAACAAATCCCAAGTGTAATAAACTCATGCAATAAAAAGTAAAATACAGTTTATGTGTGTTTCAGAAACAAGTAAAACATTTTAATATATGCTTTTCAATTGCTTATACTTATTCTCTGCAGCATTTAAATTGTTATTTTCTCATGTGTATGTCAATTAATAATAAGTTTTCTCTTCATTGTAGATGCTTACTTTTTGATGAGCTATCTATTTTGCAAAACTACTTTAAATTCTTAGCAAATTTGTATAATGTTTTGAAGAAAATAATAAAGTTGCGGTTGTAAATACAAGCCAACTGTTAAATTTCCAAATAAGTTAACCAAGGGCAATTATTTTGATATGGGCCAAAATTTTAGCACCTTTTAATCTCTCTACTTGAAATGACTCTGTCATAAAGATAATTCAAGATACCCAGAAAACAAATGTATTTGCTAATATACTCTAAAATTTAAAAGATTCTAGCCTTTGTATTTTCTTAAAGTAAAATATTAGTATTTTAAATTGACCTTGCTTACGAAGCTTCTGGTAATAATCCTAGTATAAATTAGTCTCCAATTGTAAATAAAGTACCAAACAAAACATTACATCCTTCTTTGAATTTCATCAGTATAATATTGAGTCACTTAACACTTTAATTTGTGGTTTATTTTTAAATTTCTAAAATTAAAAAAAATAATAATTCAGGAAGCTGAAGAGTTCCAGGATCAAATGCAGAATGTAACCAAAAAATTGTAACTGTATTACAAATTTGCAAAATAACCTCACTATAGGTGGTGGTGGTGGGAACAGTGCTGTTGGAAATTAAGTTTAAATGCCAGAGAATGTACATAAGCAGTGTATTCTAGTTGACAAAGTTGTTTTCCATGAGAGTATGTGTTAATTCTGATACCATTTTACATGTGTACTGGAAGAAAATAGGATGCTATATTACCTTTGTTAATTCCTCAGTCTTACACCCCACCCAGTTATTCCTTCAGGAAATGTCTCTACTCTCCATTTGCAGAAGTGTTTTCACATCTAGATCTTTTCCAATGTCATATAAGACAGAATGTCCCCATCTTTGTTCCCCTCTTCTCTGTCTTGTTTAGATTCTTAAGAAAAAGTAGATTCAAAATCTACTAGTGTTTTAGAATATAACCCTCTGAATTTATATATTTGGGTGAAACAAATAGACAAAAGATCACTATTATATAGAATATTAGAAAAATGTCAATGAACTAGTGAATTTTGTAAAATATTAAATCCAAAGAATGGAAAATGTAGACTATTTTCAATCATATCTGGACATTTGATAGAACAGTCAGTGTACTTGGCCATAAAATAATTCTCATTAGATCAAATATTTTAAAACACTGAAATACTAGAGAATACATTCTCTGCTGACAAGGAATTAAGACAGAAGTTGCAAAATGGTGCATATAAACAGTAAGTATAAGAAAGCTTGAGTGGCTATATTAATTTTAGATAAAAAGGATTTCAAGTTTAAAAGTATTATCAGAGTTAAATAGGAAAATTTCCTAATGTTGTAAGAGTTACTTCTGCAGGAAGACATAACAGTAATAAATCTTTATATACCTAAAACATCACTGCAAAGTCTACAGACCTTAAAATAATAGCAAGGAAATACTATCAACATCTTTGTTACGCTGATCCCCCAAATTTACAACCTAATCTTAAGAAGAAACCTATAAACTAATATCCCTACACAAAAATGCAATAATCCTTAAAGTACATTATGAAATAAAATTGAACAATGTATAAAAATGATACTATATAGTGAGCAAGTACAGTTTTGTCTAGAAAAAAATACTCATTGTATATCCATATATCAATCATTGGAATTTGCCGTATTAATAGAATCAAAAATCAAAAACTATATATGAATTTGTTTTAGGCAAAAAAATCTGACTTTTGATAAAAAGCAGGACCCATTAATGATAAAAATTCTCAGCGAACTAGAAATAAATGAGATTTTTGCCAGTTGATAAATGGCAAGTATGAAAAATTACAACCAATCTTATACTCATTGGAGAGATTGCTTTCTAAGATAAGGATCAAAGCAAAGTTGACTAATCTAATCATCTTATGCAACATTGTGCTGGAGGTCTTTGTCAGTGAACAATACAAGAGAATTAAATAAAACATACACATTAGGAAGAAAATGGTAAACTTTACTTGTAAATGACATGATGTTGTATAGAGAAAACTTGGAAACTATAAAACCACTGATAAATCTTAAAAGTGAAATTACTAAAATCTCAGCATAGATGGTCACTTTATAAAGCTCTATTCTATTACTGTATAGTATTAATAAATATTTACATAAAATTTTAAAACCAAGGATGAATTTATAAAAATATTTGTAAGACATGTACATTTAAAACATCAAAACATTGCTGAGGAAAAGTAAAGAAAACTAAATAATTCAAAAGATACTGCATGTTCATGGTTAAAAAATTGCAAGATTATTAATATGTCAGCTCTCCTCAAATTCATCCATAACTTTAATGCAGTGCCTATCAAAATCTTAACAGGCTTTTTGAAGAAGTTGATCTACTAACTCTAAAATTGACTTTGGTGAGGCAAAGGAGTTGAAATAGTCAAAGCAAGAACAAAGTTTGAAAACTGGCATTATCCTGATTTCAAGACTTATAAAGCTACAGTAATCAAAATAGTGTGATACTGGTGAAAGATAGAAATAAAGGGGAGTAAAGCAAATTATCGCCTCCCATGTAAATAGTCCTTTGATTTTCTCCAGAGGGAAGGTCATGTGAGGACACAGTAAGAAGGCACCATCTGCAAGCCAAGGAAAGAGGTCTGACCAGAAACCAGTCCTCCTGGCACCATGATCTTGGCCTCCAGCACTGTGAGGAAAAATCAGTGCTAGAACAGATTTACTTTGTCCAGTATCCATAAAACTGACTGCAGCAACTTGAAATCGTGAGATTTTGGGTCAATTTTGTTCTTTAAACTAAGTGACTACCAAGTGATTGATGAAACACAAGCTTAACTCACCTGAGCATGTGAGTTGCTAAGAAGTTCAAAAGTTTACATAAACCTTATGCTGACCTTTTGGTGAGTAAACCTTGACATTAAATCTTGCTAGAACAACAACAACAAAAAGCCTTACTCCAGAGCTTTTTAAAATATTATTGTATCAAGAACAGGCAGAAAGTTTTAATGCTTGTACTGTTTAACCAGTGTAAATGGAGAAGTCTGCAGGTAGGTGAAACAAGTCACTGCAGAGCTCCATTACCTCAGACCTCCTCCAGAGGCCTCAGTGTCTGAAGGAGTCAGTATCCTGATAAACCTGTAACCTGGGATGTAAATTAGTGAATCCTGCCTCTTTGAACTGAATTTACTTGTGAGTAGACCAAGTGCTATTAGGCAGAATGTTGAGAGCTAGGTTAAGTGCACTGTATGAAGAAATAAAATTATACTTTTGCCTTTTTGAATTTTTGAACTTCACTGATCGTAAATCCCAGCTCAGCCCTTGCCTGTCATCAGTGATTCAGTCAGTGTAAATGGCCAAGATATGGACAAAATTCCAACTCTACCCTCAGGACAAGAGCTAAAACCTCCCTTTCCAAAGACGAAAGTACTTTCATGGCAGTGCTGTCAACGTCAACTTTTCATTATGAGATTACTTTTTAGTTTTCTACTTCTACCTCTACGTAATTATTTATTGCAGTGCATTTGAGAACAATTAAGATAAGAACAAGAGTCCAAAGAATAAGCCCTCAAGGACATTGAAAAAGAGTCAGAGTAATTCAGTGAGAAACAATGAAAACTGAAAGGGGAACTGCACAATCATTTTGAACTCTAGACAGAGGAACTGCTGCTAAGTGTGATATGACTCTCAGGACCTTGGAATTAAACATGTGTTTTGCTACACTGTGTTGCTCTCATTGGCCAGATCATAAATTGATTAGAATTAAATGCCAGTGGACAGCAATGTGAAGCTTAGTTACTGCCTACTCAGCACATTGCCAATTTTTCAAACCAAAATTTGCTGTGCAGAAAATATCCATGTATTTAAACCATTTACTCTTTTCTCTTTTTCTGTCATATCTCAGAACTTCAAGGTTTTTTTTTTCTTTCCCCAAACTGAAATACTTTTCCTGAAGCAACCCAACAACTTGTGAGTTGAAAGCTTGATTCTGATTTTCCAACTATGGTATGTTTGTCCAGTTATGAAACCACCATAAGAGTAAGAAAAACACATAGATCTGTGCTAATACCACTTTCCATTGTTACAAATAAATAATTTTTCTTGAGGGTTTAGATTTTTTTTTAATAGTGGAATAATCGCAGCATCACATGAGATAAGTTCTGAGTAGCAAATAAGTGCTGAAATGTATATTTTATTGGCATTTTGATAAATGATTTATTTACCTTTTCTTCACTATGTGTGAGCTATCTAATGGTTGAATTATCTGTAATTACATTTTTTCACGTTTGCATTGTTAGTGAAAAATACGTGTATTTTTTAATCACTCTGCAACCTTCTAAGCTTTCTTCCCCTACCTTTGATAATTATGATCAGGGGTTCAGCCTAATTTGGATATTAGCCTGAGAAAAACATAATTAAGCATATAAATCTGAAGAAAAACTGAAACTAGGAATCCAAAATCAAATATAGATGATGTTTGGATTATCTCATTACTGCTGCTTTTTATCACCTCAAGAACTGACTATATACTAAAAAGATTATGTGTATGAATATATCGTTAGGTGAATAAACACTAGTCACTGTGAAGTGGGATCTGACAAGCTGAGGGCAATGCAGAAAAATAATATGTTCTCCTTTTCACAGGTTCAGTATACTCTAGGCACAAGAAAGTACTGCTTACTTACGTGGTTTAGCAAACTGAAACAAGTGACTAAGAGTGGAAGCATTCCCTGAGTGTCTCTAAGACTCTAATGGGTATGGGATAGCCTACCCTATATTGCTTAGAAATTGAGACAGATTAAAGACTCCTTCACCGCTTCCATATAATTTTAAGTCAAGGGAGAAGAGGATGGAAATTTTACTAGCTATTTACTAAGTACAAGGAGCTTTATGCACATGTTTTATGCCCATCCATGTGGCGAATACATTTTTATTAGCTTTTATTACAGATGTAGGAAATGAGGCTCAGGGAAATTAAGTAGCTTGTCAAAGATCATATAGTTGGTAACGGCAGAGCTTGGGTTTTGATTTATTTTTTATCCAAATGTGATTTTTTCTATAATGATGGAAAAGAATAACAATGAGAAATTTAAAATTTTATACAGAGCAATACAATTTTAGTTCTTAGTTTACTTTTCTGTTGCATATTTCAAATTGCTTCAATATACACTTCAAAATTTATCTCCATTATTGAATTTTCTCAGTATTCCGGTGGAGCAATTAGAAGCTGATATTGTTCCCATTATCCTTAAAGTTAAATCAGAAAAAAGGGAAAGGGCTTTTATTTAAGATCATGCACAGAATCTATAGTAGAACCATGATTTTCCTAAGACCCTTAGAGCAGTATCATGCCTTTGACCTCAATAAACACATATGAGGTTTTAAATAAGTATTTGCTCAATTTAATTATCTTCCTAGGTCCATGAAACAAACTATCTATCCTAGCATATTTGCTTTCCCTTAAACAGCAAGAATATGTACAGGATTCATTTTGATTACTTGATCACATTTTTTAACCTCTGGAGAAAAGTAGTCTTTAGATTTACAATTTTAAGGAATGTACAGACCATGCGACTGACTTAGTTTTCAGATAAAATTGCAAGAGTTTAGTAAAGCACTCCTGTATCTGGAATTCAGATCTCATGACTTCAGATCATTGTTCTTCCTCCTATATCCCATCCACTTTCACTTGCCCATGCAGCTTATTATTAGCTAGAAAATATTTTTAATGTTTAAGAGGTTCTTAGGAAAACCGTTATCGTCAAAGAATAGGTCTACGAAGTGTTCAAAATGCCACCAGAGTATGTATACTGCTGTAATAAAAGGCTATATAATAAAAAGCAGAGGTTTATTGCCAATTAAAAAAATCAGCAGCACAACTAAATGCAGTAAGCTCTAAACTCATGCTATGGAGTGAATGGACTATTGAAATGTTTCTCATTATTCCTCCCTGACAGCTTTTGAGAGAGAATTTCAGTGTATCATCTTGTCTGTATTTTACACTTGCAAGATAAGTTCATAGACATTTTACAATTAATGTATGTAAGAAAGTTGGCCACATTCTTAGTAATAGAGAAGCTTATCAGAGAAATGCCAGTTTCAATAAAAATTCTACCTAATCTTGTACCAGATTCTTGTACAAAGTTATCAAACTTAAAAAAATTGCAGAACTAATCAAAGTACATGTACAGTATGTACAATTTACTGTGACAGCAAATACTTCAGGGTTATTTATTTTAAAAAAAGATCCAGTGTACAGAATCTAAATAGTACAATTTGTGGTAAATGTCAAAGAACATTATTCTGATAAATGTCATTATAATAATCAGATGAAAATTGTTCTGAACATTACACACTGTATAATCAGTTTTGATAGATGGATGGATCTAAGGTATAAGTTTCATGACCATTCAGAGAAGGCATTTATCAGAAGATTTACTGGAGAAGAGAGAGGTTGAGAGGGTAACAATTTATGGTGAAATAATTCTATTCCATATATTGGATTGTAGAATTTTTTAATATAGACTATGCACTTAATCTACTCTTGAGAGTGCAATTATGATTTTAAACACAAATAAAGTTAATTAAAATTATATTTTCCAGCTATGATAAAGCAAACACAAAATATATGATTTCTAAAGTTTCAGTACAGGTGCTGACTATGGGGCACAATGAATTTTTATAATTTTCCCTTCAAACAACAGAACCAGCTATAGTTATGAAAGGAGTTTGGTTATTCTTCTCTCTCTCTTTCTCGCCCCCATTCCTTCCCTCTTTTTTTCTTTTAACTATAGAACCAGTAATGTATAGGTAAATATGGTAAATAACAAAAATATGAAGCTTGCTTTCAAAAATATTGAAAGACAAAATTACACTATATGAAATAATTTAAACATATGCAACATGTTGTTCAATCATTTTTTAAGTCAGAACTTTTCAAATTGTGTGATATCTTAATCTCTCTCAGCCTCAGGAAAGCCAAGAGTCCTGTTTATACTATTGTTCCATATACATAATATGTGTTTTGTGATAATGCAAATGTTGAGAATTACTGGCCTGGCAACAAATTTTATAGGAAGTCTTAGAAGGAAAACATCATTATAGGTTTCAGGGAAGAAGGAAGACGGAAGAGGTTGTTGGCAGGACACGTGCAGTACTCAGGAGATGTATCTTCTCTTTTTCACACAGAGTGTTTTTCTTAAAAGAGCCATGACTGGCTGACATCCTGTCTGGCTTCTCAAGGTACACTGTCTAGCTGCCTGTGTATATTTGGGCATAAACAAGAGAGAAAGCAGAATAGTGTGGGAGCAAGCCAAGGTGATTTTGGAGCTCTATAATTGATTGGTCAGTTCAAGAGTCCTACAGAACTCAAGGTCACTCTGAATCTAAGGCAGAAAACCCTGATTTATTTTTCAGTGACTGAATGCTTACACAGCCCAGGCTTACCCTAACCCATGTGGGAGAATCTGTGAGATGAGTGAGTTTAGTTTATGAATCAAGTACAACTTACATCTGTCCTTTAAAGGTGCACAAAATAATATTTTAGTTCCCCCAGAAGTGACAAAATGTGGTTTCATTGAAAGAATTAAAAACAGGGCAGTTGTCAACAACTATTCAAAAATGGAAACAGACACAGACTATTGCTGTTTTAATGCAAAGGCTTTTACAGCCTTGTTTCATCCTTCATGAAAGTTCTAATTTCACTACATTGATTTTTTTCAAATCCAATATATTTTTAGAACACCATTTAAGAAATTTACATTCTGTGATTTTAGGTGATCTAATTAAATTTATTTTAACTGCAAGAAACATATAGGTAAAAGTTATATTACTTTTTGTTCGCTGGAACTCATAATTAGCTCTTCTTGCCATTACCTTTACAACATAGAGTTCTTTCTTCCAAATCCTCTTGATTTATTTATTTAAGAATAAATCAAATATAAGGAAATGTTCTTGTATATAAAAGCTTTAGTGTATTTTTTTATTTTATTAAAATTGAAATGTTACTTGGAATAAGCTTAAGAAATATTAAATTTGTTATTTTGCCATCTGATGTCCAAAGCAGTTACCTATGCACATTTTATAGAAGTCTTTTATATTTAAAATCCTTTTATTTCTCTGAAGCCACTATTCAAACGGCTGACAGGGGATAATTTGTTTTGTTCAGTGAATTCCTGATTGTTGTACAAGGAAAAGTTCTTTCACCTTTCATTCAACAATTCATCTTCCTGTGGTGATTTATTTTACTATTTCCACACATGCTTTATTACCCACAGACTTGGCATGCACTTTTTTTTTTTCTTTCTTTCTGCGAACCGACTGAACCTTAAATAGGTATGCAGGTTGTAACAAGTCATAAACTTCTTGAATTTTACACTGTTACAGACAATTCTGTTGTCTTGTTTTGCACATTTTTACAAATATATATGCTATTTTATAAAATTGAGAGGAACGTGTAGATGTATCTATAGATAAATTATTTAGAAATATCTTTAGTAAATAAGATACAATTATATTACATACTAATATAAAAATCAATGGTGAAATAATTTGGGGGGATATCAGAAATATTTAGTCATAAGGCTGTAAGTTCACTCTAACTAGGATAGGCCCCAGGATGGAAGTGGTATTTATGAGAAAGGGAGAGAAGGAAAAACAAAGAAATCACATTAGATTCTTTTCATGTGCTAATGATATTTTAATTCAGTTTAAATTACAAATGAAAATACGTATGAGATTCTAGAATTCAAATGTTCAAAACAGCCATACAGTTTCTGTTCTATATTATACTTCATTTTAAAGAGTCCAAATATATCACCTGTCAGTGTAGAGCAGGTTATAAGAATTACATGCTTTTGTTTCATGATAAAAATGATCAAATTTATATATTAGTTTATTAATACATTTTAGCTGCACCAATGCCTAATTTGAAATAAAATCTTAAATAGAATAAATATTCAATCTAGCTTGCATAGTAAAAGATGTTATATAAAACCAAAAATCCAATGTGTGCCAGCTCTCTCTCAACTTTTTCATTGTTTTGATAACTGTGGACATTTCTGAAAACTTTTGATTGGATCAGTATAGTCCTTGCACATAAGGTAAAGTTTGCTAATGAATTTTTTTCAGAAATGTGTTTCACAGAACAGTGTATTCATTTTGATAAGATAAAGGAGAATAAGTAAATACAATAATTGATTAATGAGATTAAAAATGAAATGGGATCCAGGGGATAGAAATTTCAGTGCTCTTCAGTGTAGTATGGACTTGGCAAGTTCATGGTCCTCAGTCTTTTTCTCTATAAAATGACCCATTCTAGCTCTGAAGTTCTATAATTCTCTGTCACAAAATTTGAATCTGTATTTCTGGATTTAATTTACAGCTTTTTCTTTCACTTTACTTACATATAATGCAACATATATTGATTTGTCAAGCAAACATTTGAATGTCTAAGATCATTTTTTTTAAAACTAATTATTGTTCGTTTGGATTCTTCTCCACATATGCATCTGCTTACAAGTTCATCATAAATCAGACTGTGCTTCAAAAGGCAAAATTTAGGTAAGAAAAAATTACAGTAGAGAGGAGCCAATTGCTTTTGCACACTGATCCATTCTGCTTACCAGAAGCTCCTTAGTGAAACTGTTGTATAGAGTGGTGCTGATATGATAAAGTTTCCAGAAAGTCTTAGCTAAAAGTTCAATAAAGGTTTTCACATGAAAGAGCTCCCTGCTTTTGCCCCCAAAGTTAGTTTTACAAAAAAGATACATTAGTCTCCATCTCTTAGGCCACTGCTAATGTATTTTTCCCCAGTCTCCAGTGTTTCCTTCATAACAAATGGGATTCATAAGCAATTTACACCAGTTCCCATGTGAAGAGTTTTGAGATGGAGAGGTCCATCATGAAGCTCAGTGCCATTACCTCAAGCTCTGCCTAGCTAAAGGCAGAAATATAAGGGTCATCATAAACACGATTTCTGAAACTGTGGAGGTGGGCGAAATCAAGGGAGGGAGAGAGAAAAAGACAGACAGAAAGACAGAAAGAGGATGCCAATTTAGAAGGAGTATTCTGAATGGAAAATGAAGAGAGTGTGGTGCCTTGGAAGATGAGTAAGGGGAAAGTTTTGATGACAAAGAATTAGTCCACAGTGCCAGATTCTATAGATTTCAGTTAGGATCAGACTGAATCATTCACACTGGGATTAGGCAATATAGAGGATTAATGTCCATAATGAAAGTGGATTGAATAGACTTGAGGGAGAAGAAATGTAGAGTATTCTGAGTGAACATAAATGTGAGAAAGTCAGTGAGTCTAAAATCCTATCAAAAGTTTAACTGTGTAAGAATGTAGAGCTAAATGGTGGTAACTGAAAGATACAGATGGAAAGAGAATGCTCTTTTTGATTTTGCTTAGAAATATGTATTAAGGTGTGAATAGATTTCATAATCAAGAAGTAGTCGACTGGGAGGGAGACATCAAAAATACATAAGAAAACAAGGATAGCACTTGGGTCAGAAAAACAGCATTGCCCGTGGAATTAGTGATAATACGGAACAAAAAAAGGGAAGGTGGATGCAGATATAGGAAAGTGAATATGTGTGGGTGGGAATAGAGAGTTAAACTTCACTCTTAATAGAGTCCCTTTATATAATGTAATAGGGTCTTTCTCAAGAGATAAATTCTCTTTTTACTTAGACTATGCATTTTTAATTATAATATACTAAATTATAATTCAAGTTCAACAAGTCATTTTTATTTCTTCTTCCTCTTCAATATCTGCTGGTACTGATAAATGCACTTTAATGAATAAATCAGTCCATTATAGAAGTACATGATATAAATTCCCTATTTCTAAATAGAGAAAGGAAGTTAGTCTCCAAAAACAGATTACTAATGTGTTGTATTACAAGTAATATTATTCTACTCAAACATATGTTATTAAAATATCTCATAAAAGCCTTTTAAACATTATTAATTCATATTCACTGCTTACAGCTGTGATGTGAATAGTGTATTTGGGTTGCACAATGTAGCAGTCTTTTCTATGACCTGAGGGTCACAAGTTTTTGCCCTATTCACTTTGTCACAAGATTTATCTCTCTGATGACTAGAAGTTAGATCCATGTATAAAAAAGAGCTCTAATTTGATGTATTAAGGACAAAGGATGATAGTTACCCAGCCACAGGGTCAAGATGGCCTCCCTCATTTCCTACACCCTGATATTATTAAAAAGATGTAAGATATTTCTAAAACTTGGGATACAGACTCTATGTTTTTACACTCATGTAAATGAGTCTATTAAAAAATGTCTTTTTAAACTATAGGTGTTAAACAATATACTTAAGGACTGAGAATACTTTAATCAATTTCTGCTCAGTAAAACTCTTCAACAGTACTAGTCAACTATAATCACAAAATAAATTTCTAGAGGATCTCTAGTCCTTCTCTTTTAGTCATTTATTATTTTTCAAATATTTACCACATTCAACTTACTTAACAATGCATGAGAAGAATGACAAAAGAAACAATATATATTTCTATACTTCATAAATTATATCATTGCCATTCATTTTACCTGGAAGAAAAGGATCATGTCTCTCTCTTCCCTTTAAAAAAGCATCATTTTTTTTCAAGCTATTATAAGATTTTTTGCCTTGTCAAGGAATTCAGCCACCCAAGGAATGTATCTCATTCTTATTTGCAAGCAAAGAATCGTAATAATAATTTGTAGGTTTTCAGATGAAGTTACAGAGCTTGGACACACGGTTGGAAGATAACTAGAGTGTGGACTGGGACTTAGCAAAGAAAAAGGAGAGGCCCCAGCAACATGACAGGGGACCTGAGCCTGAAAGAACAAATAGGCAATGAGAAATCACCTTCCCCGAGAAATGTATGATGCAGGTCTAGGAAGAGTGATGTCTAACATCGGATTTACAGTTATTTCTAGCCCTAGGTGGTAATTGCATTCTACTACTACCTAACCTTTAGAAAGGTCTGCCACACAGAACTACCTGGTGTTAGGGTAGATTTAGGGGAATGAAAGAAGAGTGATGAAATCTAGCAAAGGACAACAGTATATGAGAGGTTAAAGCGGAAAAACAAGCAAATATACTGGCTGACTCAGCAATCAATACGATAGAACACTTACCCTACATATAATAGAGATGTGACTATTGGGATGGAGGGCAGATAGTGGGATGCTACTTGAAATCTGTCACAAATACTAATATTGCCCTGTTTGCCTCATTGCCAGAGGAACCCGATACGTGATTGAGGCAATAGAACAGAGACACATGGATTCATTCTGACCTTTTGTATATTGCTGATGTCTTCTAAATTTGCAAAGTACTAAAAAAAAAATCACATGCAAGATGACTAAAGTAATCAATCCTAAGCAAACCACAATAAACAACATATACTTATAAATTAGTAAAGGTGTGAAAAAAGTGTGCGTAAGTAAGGTTTAAGTGGTGTCAGCTTTCAAGAAGAGGAGAAAAGCTTTGAGAGGATTTGAAGAAGGTAAATAGTTGAGAAGTGGCTTCCCAAGCAAGAACAATGTGTTCTAAGGCTGGGGAAGACATGAGAGAGGGTTAATTTTGAGCCTTTTATGCTACTATTAATGAATGTTTTATAACAATTTGACTGGCTTCTAAGAAAAAACCAATATGCAAAAGTAAACAAAAAGAGAGAGACTTTCTAGTGTAAATATTTAAGGCATTTTGAGGCAAGAAAGACATTGAGAGGCATAACAGTATTCTTATAAGTTTTGGTATCGAAACAGTTTCGTCAAAATTCTATTCATTAATTCACCTGTTTTCTTCTTAGTACATACTGTGTACCAGACACTGGGAAAGCAGCTGTGAATAAAACAGATTTTGTTCTTGCTATTACAGAGTTTATTTATATACTGTAGGAGCAGAAAAGCAATAAGAATGCTTGCCACTCTATGTTCTGGTTACTATGACTGCATAAACAATTACCCCAGAACGAGTGGCTTAAAACAACAAACTTTATTTTGTGCATCAACCTAACATTTGCACAGGACTGAGGTGGTGAAGACTCATCTGAAGACTGATTCATCTATATTATATTATAATGTTTGAGACTGGCTGTCAACTGAAACTTTTCTGAAACTGTTGTCTGAAAGATCTATGCACAGCCTCTCATTATGACCAGGGCTTCCTTAGAACATGGCATATGAGTTCAGCCCCAGGAAACTTGAGAGAGAGAGAGATTGAGATTTTCAGAATATCTATGTGGCCCTTTTTGACCTAGCCTTGAAAGTAACTCATCATTATCCTTTCCAGCCCATTCTATTCATTGGAACAGTCAGAATGTCCCACCTAGATTCAGGAGGAGAGGAAAATTAACTTCACTTCTTGATGAAAAGTTACAAGATTCTAAAAGAAAATTTGTGAATGGAAATATTACTGTGGTCATTTTTGGAAAGTACAATCTGCCACATTCTCTTTTTTTAGTTTCTGGTTTATTAACAAAAACTTGAATATAATACCCATGAAAAAAATTTTTTTTAATTTAAAATATTTCATACTAAATCTCTTGTGCTTCTTTGGAGTTATTACTATTTTTTTTTGTTATTACTAATACTATTATTAGCTTATGAGCTTCCAAATCCCACTGGCCTTTAACTTTTTCTCTGCTAAGTCTAACAATTTATAAAAATTGATATTGTAAAATATCCAGTCAAAGGGACTATATTAAGCTTTTTAGTTCAGAATATTTAATTTGTAATGTTCATTTGAAAGAAAGCAGTATTTCATCAAGTGGTTTTTAGGATGAGCATATGATTCCCATCAATATGTGTAGGAAAAATATTGCGATGGACTGTCTCCACTGTCCCCAGCTAATTCCCACAAGAATTATCATTTTACTTATTTTGTTTTCATTTACCCTAAAGAGCTTGTTGACTTGGTCTAATGTAAACAAAGATTTATCATAAATAAATATTCTATGCCACATAATATTATTCAAAGAAGTTAATATGTTGCATTCTATGGTAGAAATTGTTTCTCCCTTTAAAAATGTTATGGACAGCTCCAACTGAAGGGCATTATGAAAAAATAATTGTGAAAAATTATTTTAAAAGTGATTGTATTAGAAAAACATAAAGAACACGCCACTTTTGCTCAGATTAAAGGTAAGAGTACATTGAAGTGGAAAGGGTCATTGGTGAAATGAATACACTAGTCAAAATGACATCATCAGGCTGACACTTCATCATTTTTTTAAAGGTTAGTAGTCAAAGAACTATTTCTACTCTTTGAAAATGTCAAATAAAATGTTACTTTTCCAAAGCATAAAGGAATGTTAATCTAAACATTGCGAGCATAAATGACATTAAGGAAACAAATTTAATCCATACAATTAATCAGACATTATCACGTATTCCTAAAATCTTCAGATGTACTCAGAGAAACTTTGAAGAAGATTAAAAATCCATATTTATTATTCTTAGATACATGAACTATAACCTAAGCACACTGGAGGAGAAAGAATAGTGAAAGGCTTAGAAATTCAAATAAGTAGAAAAGAAAGTTATCTTACTTAAATTAAAATAATAAGATAGAACTAAATGAACACAATTTGAGAGAACACAACCTGATATACTGGATTAAGAGTAGGCAACTAAGGTACTAATTATTAGATATTGTTTAATTTTTTTGTTGTAATAGTAACTTTTGCCATGAACTACCTGGCAAATCTGCTGTGAACTAACAATACATCATTTTACATTAATTTATTAATATTATTTTACATTAATATTGAGGCTGTTTCCTAAACTCATAGATACCCTTATGCATAAATCTTTTATGCATGTGCTAGAATATTAATAGATTTAATTCTTGAAAGTGGAATTGCCAAATCAAAGTCTATGTGTATTTTAATTTTAAAAGATATTCAACATATAGTTTATATTCTGTGATACTGTCAGATAGCTGTCCATGTTCTCCTAATAAAAATCAGTTAGGAAAAGTCCATATTTCCAACTTACTATTTTATAAACACAAAGAAACCATTCTTGGGTTTTTTTCCTCCTGAATCCCCACTAACTAGAAGAGACATAGCATATGCACACCTCAGCTCCCCCAAAGGAATACACCAAGCAGAGGAGAATTAGGGAACCAAGAAATTAAAGATGTGAATCAAATTCCTGTGCATGGCATGCAGTGAGTGAATTCTCAGTAAGCATGTCTCACATGACATGTTCTTTTCACATGACGTACTCTTCTTCAAAACTTGTTTAAGCCTTTATGAAAATGTCATATATAATTTATTATATAGTATACTTCAATACACAGTACCTTATTCTCATTTAATAGGCCATTGAAGTAAATGCACAAAACATAATCAAGCAGAAATCCATAGTGATTTTTAATATTAAAAATGCATCATAGGCTTCGGGTTTCCAGTCTGACATGTATAGAGCTTGGAAGTTATCACTGCTCTCCTCAAAAGAAAAAAAAAAAAAATGAAGAGCTGAACAAATTGAATATCAACAACTTAGATCCACAAGAGAATTGTTTTCATAGAATAGACTGCTGCCCCCCAAAATGCAGAGACAGTCAGGCCAATACAGAAAGTAACCATTTTGAAATACATCCAGAGCTCTCCATTCTCTTTAACAAAGCCTTCTCTCAAAGGAAATTATTTTATCAGAGCCTAAAAAACTGGGATTTTATCAAAGTGTAACTAACCTGAAGGAAGGGACCTATTCAACTTCAGCCTCTACTAGCCTTTAATTTGGGGCAAGGGAAATACCCAAGTCAGGCTCACTAAAAGACTGAGACCGAATTATAGGACTATGCAAAGCTCCCTGCTCCACCCACCATACACACACCTTACCACTACATCAGTAAAGCTCCTCTGTAATAACGGATTACAGATAAAAGAACTATAGGTTCATACTTTATTTAAAGAGTCCCATGGAAAGTCAAAAAGAAGAACACTAAAACAAGGACACCCAAGGAAATTTTTGTCATCAGTGGACTGGACATAGTGGAGAAAAGAAACAGTGAGCTTGAAGATACGTCAGTAGAAACTTCCAAAACGGAAATGCAAGAGAAAAAAGAATGGAAACAGAACAGAATGTTCAAGAACTGTGGAACAATTACAGAAGGTGTAATATACATGTAATGGGAATACTAGAAGAAGAACGAGAAATGGACTGAAGAAATATTTAAGTGATAATGATTGAGAAATTTCCAAAATTAATGACAAACACCAAACCACAGATGTAGAAAGCTCTGCAGGATGGATTCTGAAAAATCTACACCTATACCTCTCCTATTCAAAGGGCAGAAAATCAAGGCAAAAAAGTTGAGAGAGAGAAATATATATATACCTTATCTACAGAGGCACAAGGATAATAATCACATTGGACTTTTCTTCCAAAAGAAAGCAGGAAGAGAGTGAAATGAAGTAAATTTTTAAAAGAGAAAAAAATCAACCTCCTTAATAAAATAGATGTCTTCTCTCTTCCTTACTTCCTGTTTGGTTGTTATTTTTTGATGTCACGATGTCTGGGGCTATGGCAGCCATTTAGCAATCAATCAGAAGACAAGCCTAAAATTAAAAGCCTTAAATGAAAATAGAGTCGTGAATACATAGAAAAAGACTGGGATCTTGCTGACTTGTTGAGACAATACACCAGTCTTGGCTTCTAATAAAAAGCCAAGATTCTCATGATTTCAGCTATTGCAAATCAGATGATTTTATCAAAATGCCATACTTAGTCCAGCTGTTTACCAGAACTAAATTGTTTAGGAGCAAGACTAACATTTAGATTTTGCTAAACAAAGACACCAGAATAAAATAATAAATGTATGAGTGACTGAAATATTCTTTGTTGTATTTTTCTTAGGGAGAAACAAACAAAGAAGTACACAGCTCCTACTTTCTAGATATGAGGGTCAAGAAGAAGGAAGTTTTGGGGGGAAAAAAGAGTAGGAAAGTACCAGGTACCCTGAAAACCTATCTTCGTCACAATATTCCATTTCATTGGCTCTGAGAGGGTCCTGGAAACATGAGAGAGGAAGAAATAATTGTAGTTTGATTCGATGTCAATGAAAAATTCACGTCCAGGTGTCAGATTGTCCAGTTTTTGTCACATCAATTTTTTTTTAGATTTCTTACTTCTTAGTATTGTGTTTGCCTCAAGCTCACATGCCTAAAACATAGAATAATTGATTTTAAAACTAAACTTTGTGCTGTTCTCTCGTTTCTGCTCCGTTTGTAATATCAATTTTGATATTACCTAACAAAGTTTGGCTATGAGATGTCTATCATAGGTGAACACATGGATGAGACTGATGCATGTTTAAAAATACAAAGGACATGCACAAAATTGAAAAGCATTGTCCATGAAATCAATGTTTATAGGTTTTCAGAGACCTTCTCAAAATGGTTTCTTCTAGCTACTGTTGTAACAACTTCTGGTCAGTGAAAAGTGAACCGTAAAAGAGAGAAGAATAAATGCAAGGCAGTTTCCATTGGTGGCAGCTTCTATACTATGCCCAGTGATGTGTCATCTTTGCTGACACTTAAAAAGAGAATATAAAAACACTTGTGTTTGGGTTACTGTTGATGATGGATTGTCATTCAAGTCTGTCTTCTGTGTAATTTATCCTCCAAGTTTGTCTTCTAAAAGGCAGATGCTTCAAGTATTTTGGGACTTACAAATTTAATGGGTTACTATTTTTCTGTTGCAACTGGTGTTTCCAGAATGATGGTTGTAAGTGTTCAGAATAGCTAATGTGATGGAAATCTCTGAAACTATAATTATGTGCTTTGATTTTGTTTATAAAGAAATGAATTTGGTGGCATCAGTTTCTTAAAATAGACAAAATGTCACAGGACTCTAGTGCATACTTGTTTGGAAATACAGATAGTAAGAGAGTGAGTTGCTCATAGTCAGGAAAACTAGGTAACTTCATAGTCTGTTACTAATGGGAAAGTAGCCATTTCTCCCCATGTTTACCTTACCTACGTGTAAATAATCTTGAAAGCACAAGGACCAGTGATAAGAATGTTTTAAGGACACAATAAGCATTTCTAAAAATGAGCCCTTATATTGTCACCCTATTTTGCCACTTTGGATCCAATTACTTTGAACTTATCTTATTTCTTGATTGGCAAGTTTTATTTAAACTCCTAATCTTTTTTCATACATAGTTTGTTCTTTCAACACCCCATCTCTACCCATGTTACAGATGAAGATTTAATCATCGCTTGATTCCCCTTATCCCAGAAATCTTTCTTCTCCACCAAATCTGATTAGATGCCCTTTGTTTAGATTCCATAATGCCGTTTACTTTCCTTGACATATCACGTTATATATTTAGGTGTCCATCTCTGTGAGCTAAGTATTCAAAGTTATCTTCATTACTACTGTATTCTTACCACAGTGTATAGAATATTTATTGGTTTAATTATTGAAAAGATGTAAGAAAATGATTTTTAATCATTGAGTTTTAGAGAAAAGATTTACTTCCTCCAAGAGTTACTACTCAGTTTCTCTTTATTAGTTTTAACTACTTGGTTGTATTAGTTTTCTACAGCCCCCATAATAAATTACCACAAAGTTAGTGGCTGAAACCAATACAAATTTATTACCTTAGAATTCTGTAGATCAGAAGTCAGAAATAGGTCTCATTGTACTAAAATCAGTATGTTGGCAGGCTTTGTTCCTTTCTGGAGATTCTGGAGGAGAATCAGTTTCCTTTCCCTTTGTAGCTTCTATAAGCTCCCTTCTCCATCTTTAAATAAAGCACCCAAAGTTGCAGCTCTCTGACTTTCTTCCATAGTCACATCTCCTTACCAGGATAGTCTCCTTATCTTAAGGTCAGATGATTAGCAATCTTACTTCCATCTGCAACCCTCATTTTCTTTTGATAGGGCAATCTAACATACTTACAGATTCCAGGGATTAAGACATAGACATGTTTGGGGAGACTGTTATTCTGCCTATGACACAGGTTGAATTTGTTTCCTTTGTTTTGTTTGACTTTATATGTATTTTTACAAATGAGATGTCTATAGATATTCTTCATGTATTTAAATAATAAGCAGTATTTTCTTAATTGCAGTACAATTAATCCTATATAAATCATCACAGTGGGACTTCCAATATCAATATATAGGGTCTGCCAAATAACTTAGATTAATATTTTAAATAAATAAGAATTACTTATCTCCATTCCACCCAGAAGTATCTTTTTTTCTTCTGAATATGTGAGAAATTTTAAGAACAGTGTCAACTGGAGTTCTTATAGCAACTAGCAGAAATCCAATGTATATATCTTTCAATGCACTGAAGAACATTGTATTAAATATAAATATTGTATTAAATATACAATGTTATGATAAGCAACCGTGTAGTTGAAATTTTAGGGGCACTCCTAATCCTCAGAACAGCTGGGACCTGGAATTTGAGCAAGGTCAAAATTTGATTGTCTTTCTGTTTTTCTCTTTGAATCCATTTTATTGTTTTTACTCAAGCTTTCTCCTCATAATACAAGAATGTGTCCTCTGATAGCTTTTGAATTTTACATGTCACAACCTTAATTTCTGGAAAAAAACTTTACCATATACTTTTGGACTAGGTGAAGTCTGATAGTCCTAGACCATGAACTTTTTTTTTTAAACTACATTTGGTTTAATTATCATCAAAGGCAGGAAGTGAGTGAGTGTCACACTGTGTTAAAAATATGGTATCCTTGTGCAGAGGGTCAGAGTGTTTACTAGAAAATAATAACTGGGAAAACAATCCCACAAGTAGCTGAAACAAAATATAAACAGTAATCAATATATTGTGTTCAATAAATATTAGTTACCTGAATGAATAAGTAAATATGCTTTTGCCTTAAAGAAATAAATTCTAGATGGCATCCTGATATCATCGATAATTTATCATCATCCCCTACAACTTATCACTCTATTCATTACAATGAGAATTACATGTTCATCTTCATAGGTATAAGGGACATAAGAATCCGTATTCCCAGAGCACTATTCTCATGCTCAAATATTTCTAATTACATAGAAAATTAGATGTGTGAAAAATCTTTTGCACAGCTATCACTTAAGTCAAAAGTAATTTTTCTCATCTTCTAAACTAATTTTAAGTTAAAACCTTAGAATACCTCATTTTTTGAGCATTCTTACTAATCAGAGAAAAATGCCTGTGCACTCAGTTTGCCCAGCTCCAGGGCATGTGAAAATTAACTTAATTCCCTGTGTGTGTTTTAAAAAGCTTTACTGAGGTACAATTGAAATTTAAAAAAAAAAAAACTGCACATATTGAATGTATACAAATTGATGGGTTTGAACTTTATACATACCAGTGAAACCATCACCACATCAAGGTAGTAAACATATCCATCACCTCTAGAAGTTTCCTCCTGCCCACACCTCTTCCTTGTAATAGAGCACTTGGGGTGTCCTCTCTCAACATATTTTTCAGCGTACAATTTAGTTTTGTTAACTAACGTAGCATTGTTAACTATAAGACAAGATAGCATTGTTACAATATAGTATTAACTATATATCTGTACAGCAGATCTCTAGAACCTGAAAATTGCATAACTGAAACTTTATACTCATTAACTAACAACTCCCCATTTTGCCCTTCCCCCTGCTCCTGACAACATCCATTCTACTTTCTGCTTTTTAAAGTTTGACTATTTTAGATACTCCATTAAAAGTGGGATCATGCAGCATTTGTCCTTCTGTGACTGGCTAAGTGCACCATATCCTCCAGGTTCATCCATGTTGTCACATATGGCAGGATTCTCTTCTTTCTTAAGGCTGAATACACTCCATTATATTCACACATTCACATTTTCTTTACCAATTCATCGGTTGATGTTTCTGTATCTTGGCTATTGTGAATAGTGAATGCTGCAGTGAAAGGCGGAGTACAGTTATCTCTTTGAGATCCTGATTTCAATCCTTTTGGATATATACATAGAAGTGAGTTGCTGAATCATCTGAGTTATATATTTAACTTTTAAAGAATTCTTAGTTTTCCATAGCATCTGTACCATTTTACATTCCCATCAACAGTGTACAAGAATTCCATTTCTCATACTTTTACCAACATTTATTATCTTTAGCTTTTTGATAATAGCCATCCTAACAAGTCTAAGATGATATCTCATGGTGGTTTTGATTTGCATTTCCCTGATGATTGTTGATGTTGAGTACATTTTCTGTACTTGTTGGCCATTTTTATATCTTCTTTGGAGAAATGCCTGCTGGGTCCTCAGACTTTTTTTTAATCAGGCTTTTTTTTTTTTTTTTTTTGGTATTCAGTTTTAGGAGTTCCTTATATATTTTGGATATTAATCCCTTATCAGATACATTGTTTGCAAATATGTTCTCCCATTCTATAGGTTGCCTTTTTACTCCGTAGTTTGTCTCTTTTGCTATGCAGAAACTTTAGTTTGATGTAGTTTGACTTGTCTAATTTTGTTTTTGTTGCCTGTGTGTTTGGTATCAGATTCATAAAATCATTGCCAAGACCAATGTCTAGGACCTTTTCTATGTTTCCCTCTAGAAATTTTTACTATTTCAAGTATTATATTAATTTGGGTTTATTTTAGCATATGGTGTAAGGTAGGGGTTCAGTTTCATTCTTTGCATTTGTTGGAAAAACTGTCCTTTCCCCAATGTGTATTCTTAGCACCCTTGTCAAAACTTAGTTCATTGTATGTATATGGGTTTATTTCTGGGCCCCACCATTGACAGAGATGCCTATGTTTAAGTGATATAACAAAATGGGGAATGATTGTACAACTTCTGGCTTACTACTGTCTTTCAAAAAAAAGAGACTTATTGATAAAGTCAAATAACGGATATGTAAATAAAAAGAATTCCCTTTTACATAGTGACTTTACATTATAAAGCACTTTCAGGGCATCTTAATCTTCACAACTATTGGCACTACCATTCCCACTTAAAGATTTGAAAGCACTGTGGCTCAGAGACTTTAACTGACTACCCAAATCATGAATTCATTAAGGATAGATCTAGGTCTCATTCTTTTTTTCAGTTGAAGTATAATTGATTTACAATGTTGGGTTCGTTTCAGGTGTACAACAATGTGATTGGGGGGGTCTCATTCTTAATACTACAGACTATTTAGCATAATTTTTTCTTCTTTTTGTATTGCTCCTTGTAAATATCTAACAAATTTCACGAATGTCTTCCTATTTTATTTGATGGCAAAAAATATGACTATATCCTATGAGTCCTCAATTCTTGATGTTATGAAAGTAAAACAGCTAATGTAGGGTGGAAATACATGTTTAAGGACAAATTGTTTTTATTGTCCATACAAGTAGGATGAGGGAAAATAACTGATAAACAGGAAGTGACAGGTGAAAAATTGACCTTGACTACAACCTCCACTTGCTTCTTGATATTACTTAAACTCTTTATGAGTAGTTACTTCTGAAATTAATATTGACCAATGTATTGGTGTTTTAATTAGATTTTCATTGCTGGATTTCATGAAAGATGAAACATCTTACAGATTCTGTGCTAAGTTCTCACTGATTATGAAATTAAACTTAGCAGTTACCCTTGAATTCCAAATGTAAGAAATATACTACTCTATCAGTAGTAAAAAGAGACACTTAATATTCTTACCTGATTAAGGACATAATAACACTATGTGGTTTTTAGGCAGTCTTCAAGCAGACTATGAAAAATGGTACCATTTGATATTGTTTGAATGAAACACTGAGTAGATCACTTATAGATGTGGGCTTATTTGTGGGGGATAAGAGTCATAGTTGGTGGAAATGATAACTCAATTTTAAAAAATGACTTTCAATCACTGAAAATGACACAATTCCTCAGAGAACACTGAAGAAAGTCGTTCAATAAGACCACCTGTGGAGTTAATGCTCTGCAGTGTCATCCCCCATTTAGCTCCCTTCATGTAAATGCTACAGAGAATGTTTTTAATGGCAAAAAGGCATATCAGAATCAAATTAAAAATGAAATTAATACTACACTGACTTAAATTGTGATCAACAATAAAATGTCTTCAAGGAGGCAATCAGACAGCTCACTCAGCAGGAGTATATCATGGGCTGTAGCAGATTTGGAACTCAAGCTGCATTGTAATTGTACATCTGAGAATCAGAAAAGCTGTTTTGTATGTCATTAAATAGTCCAGAATATTCAGAATATTCAAGCCATTGTTTACTGATGATTTTCACTCTCCCTCCCTTACTTACCAAAATTATTCATTTTACAGCCAGGCCTTACAAGTAAAATCTAACTATTTCATTGCATTTTAGAGAGGATGTCAAAAAGGTATGTGTAATTGCATAGCATTTTTTTGATATAATAAAGTGAATTCTTGGCATACAGATATCTGTGAACATTTTTCAACCAAAACCCAGTGTGCAGTTAGAATCGCTTCAAACCCTTGAGATCCTAGAGTGCCTAGACAATGAGACACACTTGATTCCAATATTTCTGTTGGGAAACTAGAAATCTACTGGGTCCAAAGTGAATTTTTATAACCTAGTTGTGATTTTTAATTTTATGTGTTTATTTGACTGGTCCAAGGGATACCCAGATAGTGGTAAAACATTATTTTTGGAGGGTGTCTTAAGGGTGTTTCTGGAAGAGATTAGCATTTGATTCAGTGTATTGAGTAAAGAGATTTGCCCTCACCAGTGTGGGCAGGCATCATCTAATAGAGTAAGACCAGATTAGAACAAAAAGGCTAAGGAAGGGTGAATTCTCACTCTCCCTTCTGGAGTCGGATGCTCACCTTTTCTTGCCCCTGTACATTGGAACTCCTGTTTCTCAGGCCCCAGACTCTGGAGCCAGAGGCTCACTGAGGCCATAAATTCTATTTCCTACCAGAGCATCAATGCCCTTTTAATGTAGAGAAAAGAGAATGATTGAAGGACTTTTGATCCTCAGCCACTGTCTAATTAGCTATTCTGTGTACTCTTAAGACATTAATTGGTACTGGATAATTAATTGAGTAATTTTGCTTTGGTAATAGTGAATGGATCAAAGACTTACATGTCAGAGCTAAAACTATAAATCTTTTAGAAAAAAATGGAGAAAAACTTCATAGCATTAGAACTGGCAATATTTTCTTGGATATGACACCAAAAGCATAAGGAATAAGACCTACCTGCTCATTGTCATCTCTACAGTGTGCTGAACTGTGTCAGTGAGACATAAAGTCAAACATTTGGGGAAGCCCACTGTGGTTCAATACCTAAAAGATCTGGTCTCTATAGACGTACCAAGTACCTTTGCTCTACACTCTGCTTTTGATACCTTGAGTTCTTAATAACTTCCTGAAGCAATGAAACCCAGTTTAAGTCAGTGTTTCAAATTTGTATACCTGGTATAATATATTTTACTTACCTTTCATATTTAAATAGTTTTTCTCTTTATAGCATAGTATAGTATGAAGGAAATATTTTCAACATGTATTGACTAATATAACAAACTTGAATTAGATGCTTTCTACAGGAAAGATCCAAAAAATGATTGAGCCACACATTCAAAATCTCAAAGAATTTTCAGTTTAGTGAATGAAACAGTCAAATTAATAGATTACTACACTACAGTGCATAAAAGAGTAACTACACTGGGAGCAAGACAGGCCTCCTAGAAGAGATGCTGCCTTCACATGTAAAATAAAATTTTTAATAAGTTGCTTAATTTGACAGCCCCATACAGTTTCCCCCCCCCAGCTTACAACTAAATATCTGATTTTTATTTGTACCTGTGCAAAATGTATTTAAATATTAACTTTCTAACAGTGGATGCTAATGTGCTTAGAGTAACTTTGAGGACAGTGGTAGATAGAAATATGTATCATCCCTACTGTAAAGAAGATTGTGACTTTATGGAAGTGGAGAGGTGAGAAAGCTATGTATAGGTGCAGTTCAACAGCTTAGCTTATTGGGATTCATTGGTTGCTATTTGACAATAGACAGTTTGGCTTGGGGGCAAAAGAATGTAGATACTTGATAAAAGAACTTTAAAACTTTTGTTTTGTTTTGTTTCTCTTTATTTGAAATAGATTGAAGTATTTCAAGTCAGAAGTGGCTTGAATATTAATTCAAGTGGAGGAGGAAACATATTTAGTAATAAAATAACATAATAGGACTTTGAGTATTCTGATTGAGCACTTCTTCGACAATAAGGATAGTTTAATCATATTTGAACTTTAGTGGTTTTACTTATGCTAAATAATACCCTTAGTTTAAAATTTAAAAGAACTGTTATTCAAGAGGGAAAATGAAAGGAATTGCCTAGATTCATACTTCCTAACTGAAAGGGAAAGACTTCGACCAACATATTGTGAGTAATTTATTGATGAAAATAAAGGCTCATCAATTCAGATGGGAGACACTATGCCAAGAAACAAACTGCCATTTTGCAAAGCTAGAATCTTTCTAAAGTAAAGCTCAAGAGAAACACTTTACAATTTGATTGATTTTCACTTCTGATTTTGAAAAGGCATAACTTGGAGTATTGTGCATCACACGCTAGAGTTTTGGGTTTTGTCTTTTTTTTTCCTCTGTGGCTAGTACACATCTGTTCCAGCCAATTTCACCTAAATCAATCAGCTGAGGTCTAGATACATGGTGGTGCGATCAGCAGGGATTTGCAGTGCTAGACTCTTCAATTCCTCCAACACAGAGAAAGACTGCAGTTGAAAGCTATGGCCAAAACATCTCTAAATGCATTGTGTTTTGAAAGTCAGTGTGAGTTCCAGAAACTGATTATCATCACTCACTGATTAAGAAATCTTAATGTGGACCAAGCTTAGCTTCCCCTCCCACCAATCACTGTCTCCATTTTTAGACTTATAAAGCTAAAAAAAAAGTATAGTGATTATGGGAGAAATTTGCATATTGCATGTGGCTATTTCTATACTGATATTTATTTTGTTCTGAACAACATTCAAATCCGGTTAGAAATGAATGTTGAATATTAATAGGCTTTGGTATAATTTTGTGGGAAACGATGCCTTTGATGGGTAGGCATTCAATAAACATTTCTAATAAACATCTAATGTTAAAAATGGACAAAACATGTGCACAAAGACAAAACTATAGGGACAGAAAACAGATCAGTGGTTGTCTCAGACTGTGGTTGGGGACAGGGGTTGACAGCAAAGGACTACAAGTTATTTTGGGGGGAGATGGAACTGTTCTTATTTTGAGGATGATGATGGTTAGATGATTGTATATATTTGTATTGCATTTGATTTATATGTATGTGTCAAAACTCATAGAACTGAGGTGAATTTTTCTGTATGTAAATTATATCTCAATTTGTTTGACTTAAAAAATAAAAGCTCTGAATATCATGTGGGCTACTTTATCTAAACGTCTGATAGGTTAAGCTTGTAGGAAAGATGCTATGCATATACTTAAAATGTACATTTGCCCCCAAAACACTTATTAATTTCTACATACTATTTTTAAAATTTTTCTTTTCAGTTGAAGCACAATTGATTTACAATGTTGTGTTAGTTTCTGGTGAACAGCAAAGTATAGATGTATATTCTTTTTCAGATTCTTTTCCATTATAGGTTACTGCAAGATATTGAATACAGTTCCCTGTGTCTTGCAGTAGGTCCTTGTTGTTTATCTATTTTATATGTGGTAGTGTGTATCTATTAATCCCATACTCCTAATTTATCCCTCCCTCTGCTTTCCCTTTTAGTAAGCATAAGCTTGTTTCTGTATCTGTGAGCCTATTTCAGTTTTGTAAGTAAGTTCATTTGTATCATTTTTTAGATTCCACATATAAGTGATATCACATATTTATCTTTTTTAGATTCCACATATAAGTGACTTACTTCACTTAGTATGATAATCTCTAGGTCCATCAGTATTGCCACAAATGGCATCATTTCATTTTTTATGGCTGAGTAATACTCCATTGTGTATGTGTAGTGTGTGTGTGTACATTCATCTGTTGATGAACATTTAGGTTGCTCCTGTGTCTTGGCTATTGTAAATAGTGCTGCTGTGAACACTGGGGTGCATGTATCTTTTTTAATTAGAAAGAGCTTTCATGTTTTCAGGATATATGCCCAGGAGTGGGATTGCTGGATTGTATGGTAACTCTATTTTTAGGTTTTTAAGAAACCTCTATACTGTTATTCTCCATAGTAACTGAACAAATTTACATTCCCATCAACAGTATAGGAGGGTTTCCTTTTATCCACACCCTCTTCAGCATTTATTATTTGTAGACTTTTTTTTTGATGATGGCCATTCTGACTGGTGTGAGGTAATACCTCATTGTAGTTTTGATTTTGCATTTCTCTAATAATTAGCAATGTTGAGCACTTTTTCATATGCCTGTTGACCATCTGTATGTTGGAGGACGTACATTCTCTTTGGAGAAATGTCTGTTTAGGTCTTCTGCCTGTTTTTTGATTGGGTAGTTTTGGGGGTTTTTTGATATTGAGGTGTATGAGCTGTTTGTATATTTTGGAAATTAAGCCCTTATCAGTCAGATCATTTCTAAATATTTTCTCCCACTCTGTAGGTTGTCTTTTCATTTTGTTTATGGTTTCCTTTGCTGTGCAAAAGGTTTTAAGTTTAATTTAGTTCTCATTTGCTTATTTTTGCTTATATTTTCATTACTCTAGGAGACAGATCAAAAAAATACTGCTATGATTTATGTCAAAATATGTTCTGCCTGTGTTTTCCTCTAAGAGTTTTAGAATATCCAGTCTTACATTTGAGTCTTTAATCCACTTAGAGTTTATTTTTGTATAGCCATAGATCAATTGACCATAAAGGTGTGGGTTTATTTCTGGGCTTTCTATCCTGTTGCATCGATCTATGTGTCTGTTTCTGTGCCAGTACCATACTGTTTTGATTACTGGAGCTTTGAAGTATAGTTTGAAGTCAGAAACTGTGATTCCTCCAACTCCTTTCTTCTTTGTCAAGATTATTTTAGCTATTCAGGGTCTTTTGCATTTCCATACAAATTTTTAAATTATTTGTTAAATTTCTATAAAAATTTGATAAGGATTGCATTGAATCTTTAGATTGTCCAAGGCCATGTACTTTCTCTTATTTTATCTAATATTGCCTTAAAAATTCAACAAGAGCTTTGCTCTTACTTGTGGCTCTAGCTATGTTGGGCTGGAAGAAAGCAGACAGAAAGGAAATGGGACTCCAACAGGAGTCCTTTATTAGAACAAAAGCAAAAAAAAATAATAATAACTTATCAAATACAGGCTAAAACATCATAGAGTACACCTTCCAGAATTCAGAAAACAAAACAAAAGGCTTGAAATACAATAACCAGAAATAAAACACCAGATATAAAGATTTTCCATGCCAGAATGTTCTTGTATGTGACCTTATCCATGCTATGGAAAACCTGCACACTCAGAAGAACTCTGACATGTACCAGAGATCTGAGAGAAATGTGAAAAAAAATCCTACTACTGATTGAGCCAGTGTTTTATTGGAACTCTAAAACTTGTGTCATCTGTATTTGATCCACATTAAGAAAGTCCTTATTCCCTTCCTCATTCATCCCCACTGTCTGGCATTATTAGTAAATTTTGCTGTACCCTTGGTGGATTGTATTTCTTTCCAAGAACATATATTTCTCTCCATAACTACCTGTGATGTTTATTCCTCCCAACACGTACACTAATAACTACCTTAATATGTCAGAATGCAGCAAAGATTTTCAAAGTAGTAGGTGCTAAGTAATTTTGTGTTAAGTAGGATAAACTAAATCAATTGGGGGATTATTTTCTATCATTTTTTTCATTCCCTTATATTCCATACTTAAATTCTGAGAGGAATTTGAATAAAGGAGAAAAATCCCTTTAGACAAGGCAAGTACATGTTTTGTACATGTTTCCAGTTACTGACTTTATATTATATTTTGAATTATCCAGATACTCCTCAGTATACATAATGTTTGAAAATGCCAGTAGATTTTTAAATTCCAGGCAAGAATAGATCATACTAGGACTTCCTATGGATCCTATTATATGGATAGAGATAATGTCCCACTAAAACACTCTGATACAGTTATTTCAAATTTGTGTCAAGTATTCATGGCAATAGCTAATTTTATTCTGCTTTAAAATCGTTTATTTTGGGGTTATAATATTATACTTGTGATCTTAAATTTGAATTAATTAGATTTCTACATTTGTCAGTATGGAGAACTAGGTATTTTTATAAAGCTCTCTTACTAGAATACAACTATTTCTGAGATGTTATGCATACTTTTCATGGCATTGCTGAATTCACATGAAAGTCAGAGAACTGTCCTGGCCATGGGCAACTGAAAGTAATCTTGGACTAAAATGGGCAATGAGTGAAGCTTCCTGGCTAGCACACAGGGATGCTCAATAGATACCAGCAGTGGGTATCAAAGCTGGTGTTCACTGTAATTGCCAACAATGGACACGGGAAAAAAGTGGACCTGTAATTTTACAACAATGAGGGAAAATAACTCAACATAGGATTTTTGAAATCAGAAAAAAAAAATACTCATCAAAAATGAGAGTGAAAGAAGTACATTATCAAATACAGCAAAATGAACAGCAGATACAACCAAAGGCATCACTTAAGAGGTTTCTAAAGAATATAGTTCTGGAGGAAATCAAATGACCCCAGAATTGAAATTACAAGATGAAAAAGAAAAGAAAAGAAAAGAAAAGAAAAGAAATGCCAGCCAAGTAAAAATAAATGTGAACATGCACTTAAATCTAAACAAGAGTTGCATAGGTGAAATCATAAAATAATGTCTAAGGTGTGAGGTTATGAAAAAAAAAAGACTAAACTACTGGACAGAAAACAGCATGTCATTTGGGAGAAGGTTGATAAGAGCTGATGTGTTCTAAAGTTTTTGTATTCTTTTCCAGAAGCAATAAAATATAGATTGGGAAGCATGTTAAGCATGCATCATTTATGATGAAATACTAGACAAATTATTTATATATCATGACCAAGTTTGGTTTACCTCAGCAATATATCATTGAGTTTATATTAGATGTTCAGTTAATCAATAAGATCACCTATAATGATTAAAATCCCTAAATCACATAATCATCTCAATTAAAGCAGAAAGTATATTTTAGATAAAATTTAATAACCATTCCTAAATTTTTTAAAAAATTGAACATACTACACATAGAAGAAAAGATGTAGCAAAATCATATATAATTCTTTATGGATGAATATTACAAGAATCCCCTCTCTTTTATAGATTGAACACAATGTAAGTATGGTCATTATTGACATTTCTATTTAACATTGTATTGGAGGGCTTAGCCAGAAATACAAAAAGGAAAAGAAAATGTATTTATTATACTCAGAAGTTATGTACATATTTTAAAAACAAACAATGTAAATTGAAATAATTGATAAACTAACAAGGAAAAATCTAACAAAAATATGTACCAAGAATTTCTCCAGGATAATTACGAAATGGAGTGTAACTTATTAAAGAAAATGTGAAACAAAAGAGCATGCATGCTGCAGAATAGAAACTTCACTAATAACAAAGCATCAGATCAACAAAAGTTGATTTAGACATATCATTGAAAAGTTATAAAAAATTGACCCAAAAATTTCAAGGAATCTTCTTTAATTTATAAGGCAGAGCAGATGACTAAGAATCATGAAGACATTCTGGAAGAAGAATAAAGCAGAGCAATGTCAGAACATTAATGCTTATTTAAGGCTATATTAATTATAATGTATACTCTTGGCACAAGGATAGACAAATTGACCAGTGGAACAGAATAGAAAGATCAAATGCAAATAGAGAAGCATGCCATATGACACATTGGAGAAGCGGGGAAATAATGAACATTCAGAAAACTGTGTTAAAATAACTGCTAATTCCTATGGTTAAAATGAAATTGCATACTTAAATGACACTAAACTGAAACTTCAAATTGTTTAGAAAATTAAATGTAAAAGACAAACTTTAACATTCCTAAAAAATATTAATGAACACCTTTATGATTTTTGATCTATGAAATGTTTAAGATGATGCAAAAAGAACTTACCATAAAGAAATAGATAAATTTGATTACATTAAACTGAAATTTATTGCTGGTAAAAGGATAAGTTATCTACTGGGAAACTATTTGTAGCCTATTTAACCAACTAATATTCAATATTTAAACAATATTAAGATCCCACTTACAATTCAAAAACACCAACAACTGAATTTTTTAAATTCCTAAAATACTTGAATAAACTTTCCTTAAAAGAGTAACAATCAATGGCCAACAAACAAACAAAAATATACTCATTCTCTTTTAAAATATGGGTAAGAAAAATTTTATCTCTATGATCCATTTTATATCAACTACATTCACAAAAATTTTTTTTTAATTCTGAAAAGTCTAAGAATTACTGCAGGAGTGGGGCCATGGGGATTTATACATAGTGGGATTTTAATTGGTATAGGTGCACTGGAAAGCAAATTTGCATTAACAAGGAAAGAAGAATATATGGGTAACTCATGACCCATAAATTCTGCTTGTGAATATATACCTTAGATAATTTCTTGTGAATGTGCATTAGGAGACATGAACAAAGCAAGGGAATAATAAACATAAACCCTAGGTGATGCCTAACTTCAGTGGAAAAGGAAGGAGATCAAACAGGGTGGTTAAACACTATTGGTAGCATTCTATGTCATTAGTTAGGTGATAAATTCACAGTATTCATTTTATACACATCTTCCATTGCTTGCTTATAAGTTACATATATTCTTTTGTATGTACAAAATAAAAATACATTAGTGATTTAAATTTCTAAATTAATGTAAAAGCTACGCTTTTGTACAATATTACTTAGCTGTCCCGTGTGGGGTCTTGGCAAGTCCTAGCCTGATCAAAAAGGACAGGGACTCAGGGGGTTCACATATCTAAGAAGTTCTGAAGGAATTATGGGATCTGCCAGAGAGCCAGTAATCCCTACTCATTTTCTCTTTCAAACTAGGAGGAAAATTACAAGCATCCATTTGATTTCAAATTTAGTGTACAAAAAGTGTCTGAAATACTGAACATTGTCTCTCTCTTAAGAAAGTCTTTTCACCAAGGATCTGCATTCTGATGGAAATTTGAGAATTCTTTCCAAAGTAATGGAGTTGATACAGTAATAGTGAAGAATGATTATCGCTAGTTTGATTTTGCCACAACTTCCTTATACCCTAACCTTGTTATCCCTGAGAAAGCACTGGAGCTCAGTAAGCATGATTTTCAACATAAAGTGAGAGTAATTCATTCTCCACTATAAAAACAGTGTTGGAATTTCAAATGGATTTTTCATAACTAAGGTATTCTTAAGAAGGCCTCACCAGGTCTACAATATCATGTACAGATTTGGTGTATCTTCCTATGTTTTAGTACCTAGAGAATTATGAACCTGTGTATCCGGAGCAGAAATCTTGTATTTGTTAGAGCTATGAATCATAAGGATTGTTCTAAGTGCCATCTTCCAATAATTGTACAGTCTTAAGTAGAAAAGAAAAGAAATACTGGTTTTAATTTGTGACTAAAGCTTTCAGTGACAGCAGTTGATCTGATTTGCTTTTAAAACTGCACATTTAGTGTGACAGTTATCCAAGATTAATGAATATGGAACACCACAATGCTGTTTTCTAATCATAATTTACAGCATGATATTTGGTGAATATCAGTTTCAGAAGAGGTTCGCAGAATCTTTTAGCAAATGCTGTCATAAGACTCATGAAGTGTGATGGTTTAACACAACTTAAAAATATTTCTAGAAATTCTTGGTAAAATTTAGTGTTTGTTGTTGTTCTGTTGGATATACCTATCACCCTATACTCCTATTGTGCATGACTGTCCATGTTGATGACTTTTCCTATTAGCTAGGAATTAAAGTAATCATCTAGGCACCTTAAACTTACTCTTTATATTAAAACCATAACAACTTGGAAGATAGCCACACCTGAGACTATTTCTGATCTAACTAGTATCTGTCCATAAATATCAGAGATTCATTCTAAAATAGTTCCCGTTCCAACTATAATGGAATCCACATTCATTTTTTTTTTGTCCTAAAAAATAGGAGAAACCACAGAATATGTCATTACTCCTATTTCAATACTAATGAAAAAGTGCCAGCAAACCAATTGGAGAGAAATGATCACACACGTTATTTATCTTGGTAAGGCAAGCTTTTCTACAGAAAATGGCTTTTAAATCTTACCTAAACTGAGCAGCCTAGACATGACCCAGAATTGCAATCACTTCCAGTGCAGAAAAGTAATTGGACAGGGTCAAGTTTGGAGCCATGTTTTTAAAATTTATGAGAATCTTGACTCCCAACCTTAAACATTGTCAGTGAATCAGATTCTGTCACAACTTAACTTTCAAGAGTCTCTATAGAGAACATATTTGGCAAGTTTTTATGGTTTTAATTGAGTAAATTTAGGGGCTAAGACACAATTTTTCATTATAGTTTAAGAGAAACTGTACTACTATTCATTTTCAATAGTGCAATGAAAATAAAAATCCAGACCAAAGACCCAATCTGTGCCTGTTTAGAAAAATCTGAAAAAAAAAAAGAAAAAGAAAAATTCAACTACTAATATCTATCCATAACAGGTTGTTGACCTGAAACAAGCAGACTGCCATATATTTCTCCAGCTAAGATGGGTTTATTCAGGATCAGCAGAGAATTGCCATTTGGTGAGAGTGCAAGTTCCGATGGCGCGAGGGAAGGAGAACACTTTGATAAAGAGGAAAGGAAATTGGGAGGGCTGAAGCAAACAGTCCATGGCTTTCCACTGGCTGAGTCTTCTCCAGGAGAGGAGTCTTCTTTCTGTTGGGTTCTGCTATCATCACAGGGCATGAGAGCTTCCCCTTATAGTCTTCCAACTCTGTTTAACTGAGATTTCTGTTCATTAATTTTTTACAGTGTCTAATAATATTAGTTTAGTTTCTTCTTTAGTGCACACATGAGCTCTTAATAAATGCTTTAACTTCTGTTTTGCTCATAAGAAGAGTAATTATTCAGTAAAAAAAAAAAAAAGGAAAGAAAGAAAAAAAAACCTGTTTCATCCAACTTGTGCTTAATTCTGTTTATATGCAATGAAATACTTTATTTTCCAGATTATACTGTTTTTATTGGTGACCTTGATTGTTTCCCTTTTAAACTTGGAGGATGAACTTATCATACTCTTATCTGTACAAAACACCATGAAACCAATAAGAAGAAAATTCTCAATTTTTTTACTTATGAATATTTCTGTATGGCATGATCGAGATTTTAATTTACAAAATACAAACAGCTAACTATGGTACACAGCATAAACACTGAGTCACAGCAAATATTAAGACATTTCTGACTGAAAATCAAAGTGACAGTTAAGACATGTCTTAACACATGACTCTGTATAAATTGAGAAAGAAATACTACTCCACTTTGATAGGATAACCTTGAGTGAGAGCTACGTAGTTTCCTCCCTAGTAGTTATAACTATTTGCTGAGTATTAGAAAACCTGAGTACAAAACCCTCCATGCAACTACTAGTCTGACCTCCAAATAGAAAGACCAGACAACTGGCAAGTACGAAAAGTTACCTTTGGCAATTAGCTAAAATTCCAAAAGCAAATTATTTATGTTAACAGAGAACAAGTGATTTGTTTCAGTATAAATTAAAAAAAAAAATTTAATTTACCTTCTAAGACATTGCTTTTAATTGCAAAATTAAATGCACAAGACAAGAGTGACAGAAGAGTGCAAAAGTTTTTGCCAATTTCCATGAAGAAAATTTTTGAACCAGACTTTGTAATAATGATTATATTAACTACTCTCCATAATCAGAGTATCCATGCAGAACTAGAATCAGATTTTAGGACAAAGAAATGCAGATTGTCAATGACTAAAGCTAAGGAAATGCATAATATTAGCAAGTTTAAAGAGGTACCATCCTGAGGGTAAATATATATATTTTATATTTATTTATGGCATATATATATATATATATATATATATATATATATATATATATATATATAGGTCAAGGTTGCTTGAACTATCTGCTGGATTTAGACCTTTGACCCTTCAGCTGTTCATCTCACTTCTAATTGATTATCCCTCCTTAAATCTCCTAACTGAATGATTTTACTTGCCCTAAGACAAGCAGCTGTTAAGGGAGTGTCAGTCTTAAAATCCAGGTGTGCTGACTTTAGGGTCAGGGTAATCATTGCTCATTACACCACATAACATAACTGTACTTATTTGGGAGAATTTAAGGAGGATAAAGAACTCAGTTTATGCATATTAAATGTGGTATATGTAAAATTGCATTTCCATCACTTACTCAGTTTCTTCCCATTTACTCTTCACCTTATGTGTGGTGTAGTATTTAGCCTTTCTCAATTGTTTGAACTCAAGGTTTATGATTTCTTTGGTCTCCGTGGAAACACTGACAATGTATTTGAGCATTGACAATTATTTTGTTATCCATGTTAGCTCAGCAAAATGTACAGTCGTCTCAGATAAATTGAAAATACACTCTGCTGAAGTAAGTGTTTTAAAATGAAAAGTATTTTTTCTTTCATCTACCTTAAATAGTTTTGTACTGATTTTCAAGTTACGCATTATGCTCTAAGTCACATCACCTTAGCCTGACATACTAAAAAGAATGTTTTTTTCTATTTCCTTGTTTTGTATTGCAATCACTTTGTAGGTAAAACATTTTAAATAGTAAATGCATTCAAAATATAAACTCATGCCATCTATATAATTGGTAAAAGTATACATTTTTAAAGTTTTACTCAACTATCAATTCTTACTAGTTTGGCAGGTTTGGATTTGAGGTCTAATGGCATATGCTTGTCATACCTCAGGTTACAAGTTTCAGGGACAGCTTGAGGTCAATTTGCATTTTTGTCAAAACTGTTGTAGTGCTGAAGACAGCCATAGCTGAACCAATGATTACTGCAGTGCCATCTTTCTTGAATCCCTGACTTTGATAAGCACAATCTGTCAACATATATATAAGCAGAAAAACTGTAACCCTGAACTTTATTATTTATTTTGTGCACTAGGCTGACAAAATTGAACCACAAAAGCAGTGCAAGATTTTTCGGTTTTGGTTCTAAAAACTAATTTCAAAGCCTTTGAATTTGTAATTTAACATTTATATTTCATACTTTCAAATAACATATGCAGTCTTGTTATTAAAGGCAAGAGTTTGTGAAACTAAATTAATTTTCACTCTGTCCTATAGGAAATGAGATTTAATATCCATTCAAGTCAATGGATTCTCTGGCCAAAATGATTAAAAGGTAGTTCTCATGTTTTCTGGTACTGAATACTTTTTTAAAAGTTAGAAATTCAGTCTTGTTTTATCTCAGAGCTCTTTGATAAATCACAACAAATGAAACAGAATTTGTTATACTCCTTTGTTTTAAACTCCATGGTCAAAGTTCAATAGACACTTCAGATTTACCTTCAGAAAGTCAATTTTCCCAGCATTTATTTGGGGATGTCAAACAAATTTGCAACAAAAAAATATTGCTATGGAAAGCTAAACTGAACTTAAATCTAAAAGTTTAGCTCTTTTTCTGCATAAGAATCACAACAAGAAAGCAATTCTCTAGTGAAAATAGCTCAGCTCCTGTGCCATTTTTGATGTTTTCAGTTTGATGTCTTTAAATAGAGCCAGCTAGGGAAAAAAGTAAACTGCAGGGAGAAAATGAAGGTTTCCTTCTTTAAAAAAGAAAAGAAAAGCAATATATGAAATTATACTCTAATTCAATGGTAAGGGTTGGAAACTAACCTGTTACATAGTGTAAACTTACAAGTTTATAAGTTTCAATTTTGTATAGCTCTGAGCATTTTATCAGTCCTGCAGCTGGTTCTATTTAATGTTCTGTTTGAAAAAAGAAAACAAGTTAGGTTTCTCCAATTCCCCAAACACAAGTGTAGTTGGGATACAAATAGAGGTCAGTGATTTCAGTGTTGAGCATCCTAGATTTCACTGCAGGAGTTTTTATTTAAAATAACAGCACAAAATGAAATGCAGTACTTCTTGTGAGCTGTGGACAGACAAAAAAGTTACACATTTCGGTTGATACTTGTATACAGTCCATCCAGCTAACATTGCTCTGGGCAAGGACTGATCATTTTAAGACTGTACCTCTCAGTATATAAGAGAATCAGTGATGAGAATTTGTTTAAATAACATCTATTGCACATGTAAAATGACTATAAATAGAAGAATGTCTCATAATTTTATTATGTCAAATACAAGAATATGCAAAAAATGCATAGTCAAGGCATGAAAATAACCTTAGTTACTAATTTTTTTAATTAATGTATTTCATACCATAGCTATTCTGGATAAAGTCAGATAAGTGGATCTGAAGTTCTCAAAATAGATACGAAAGTGAGTGTCATTAGCGTTTACTGGGAGTCACAGCAATGAATGAAAATCCCGAAGGGGAAAGTGGAAATCAAGACTCTCAAGGATTTAACCCCAAGAAACATGAACCTTTAAAGAATTTTCAGAGAAGAAGACCATGTCAGGGTCTAAAGAAAAAGCAATGAGAAAATTAGAACCTGAAAAATCATTGTGTCATGGGAACTACAAAATAATTCCCCTTAGAGGGAATTACTTTTCTGGCAAACCCTGCAGAAAGGTCAAATAAAAATAAGGATTAAAAAGATTCATTTTTAACAAAGTATAAGATAATTTATGACTCGTAGTTTACCATAACACTTTCAGTGGAATAGTGGGTAAAGAAGCTGAAGTTTAAAGCTTTTTAGTAGAGAATTAGGGAAAGAAAATTTGGAGACAGTGAAGAAATCTGTTCAAAGAATCTTGGCTGTAAATGGAAGTAGAAATTTGGAATACTAAATTAAAGGTTAATTTGGTTGTATGGATTTTTTTATTTTTATTTTTTAACACCAGCAGAAAGTTGAACATGGTGATGGAAATGTTATCAGATTATAGGAAAAGAGCTTGACTTTGATGAAATACTAGTAAAGGCAAGATGATATACACTCACATTCTTGGTGTGGAATTTCTCTTGGAGAAGAAAAGCAAGCAGTCTTTCACTGAGATGTAAAAGATAGAGGCAAAGCAGAGGACAGACCAAAGAGCAGCTGTGAGGGTAATTTGAGTAGGACAAGCCAAAGATGCCCATTCTCTACTGTCCAGCATCCTAGACACGTAGAGGCCCTTCATTCCTGACTTTCTTATTCTCCCGACTTTCAGCATTTCACTTGCACTGTTATTCTTTACCTGCCCCCGTTCTGTTCAGGTTCAGCATACTATGGTGACATTTGCTCTTTATTATTTTAATAATCTTTTCACAAGATCAGCAAGCCATTCACAAAACATTCACAATCTATACATTAAATGTTATGAAATACCCTGTGGCCCTAGCTTGGAGCCTGTTGTTTTGTGATGGTGAGTCATGTATGAACCAAAAAACACTTCCTATTGACTAAAATAGCTACTGAGTCATTCCTGTTTTCTTTATTATTGTGACAAACTTACGTATTTCAGATTTAAGAATGTAGGACTGATCTGGGCCTCCTTTCAGCTTCCTATCAAAGTTTGATTTGAGGAATTATTCTTTCCTGTTTATATCAGCTGAATCAAGTGCAATCAATGAGTGAGATGAATAGGGGCATGGTATCTTATTTTGAATATATGTTTGTGATATTCACCACACTACACTGTTGAACTGACCTTTTCAAATATATGGAATCTTTATTAACTTAGAATATCAGAATTCACCCTCTTTTGAAATAAAAGTATCTTTGTAAAGTTATTTCGTTTTCTTCTTCTTTTTTTCCCCTGTAATATTCTTTCCTTTGCTTTTGATTGCCTTCTTTCTTACATTATCATTTCTCTCTGCCTTACTTTCTCATATATATGTGTATCCCATCCCGTTTTCTAGTAAACAGCTCTTATCTCACACTTTTCCCTTCCATTTAGGAAATAAAACAGTTTTCATTTATTACAAACATAATTAATCTTGAGCCCAGACATAAAGACAAAATTAACACATAGCTAGGTCACTGAAGCGTTTCTTACTGTACATACTTCTTAGACCTTAAACTACAATTTTTTGTAGTTTGTTTCAAGAAAATTGTTCAGATTCCCCAAGAATGTTTTTCTTTTGCTTTACTATGTGGTACTAAGGATCTTGCCCATCTGCTTTCACAATATAGCCTTAAACCTTCATTAAACTATTAGGTGTTAGTGAACAGGACTAATTTCTAAGTCCACATTAAAAATTGTATAGAAAGACTATTATAATTTTACAAAGACTATATAGATTTATTTCAAGTCATTTACTATGTCTTCAAATATATATTTTGGAATAATCAACTCTTGAAATATGTACCATAGGCATTTTGGTAGCACCTGTAAGTATCATGCATTAAAAGTGCCAAAGCACTTCTAGTTGATTCATTTGTTATCTTGGGACATGTAAAACAGGGGAAAATATTTATCCAAATATGTACATATTTGGTAGCATTTTATTAAGTCCACCAGTTAGCTCTTGGGACAGTAAACCTGAGGATTTCCTTTGTATTGGAAAGATCAAAACTCAAAAAAGTTGCTCTATCAGTTACCAATAATCCCTCCAACAAAAGCTTCAAAAACAACTGCGACTTCAACTCACAGAAACACCCAAGTTCCTCATGCAGTTTTTTTTGTTATAATTCCAAGCTCTTTCTTACTAGATTGGCTTGGTAATGGAATAGATACAGTCACCTATGACAATTCCTTGAAAATATGAAAAGAAAATATGGCACTTAAGTATTTTTTTAATTCTTCTTTTTTTCCTCTTTTAATCCCCTGACATTTTCACATGAGGATTTAGTTTGTGTGACTTGAAATGTGGAAGATAAACAATTTAATTTAATATTCTGAGAAAAGCCTTATGGTAGCTGTGCTGCACAACATTTGGAATTCATTTTAATCTGGAAAAACAAGGTTGTGAAAAATGTAATTTTTAAAATATAAATTAAAATAATAGGAAAATCCAGAAATTAAAACATCTACTCAAGAATAAAGGAAAGTTGATATCTATGAAATGCAAATTTCTTACAATTGAACAGATTTTATGGTTTCAAAATACTTTCACATTGATTAACTCATTTGTCACAATGTTCTGAGGCAATGTTCTTACCTCCCTTGTAGGGTGGATAATTTAAGTAAATTCACAAGCTATAAGTGAAAGATTTAGACAGTGTTTGACTTCTTACTCAATGTAGATTGCTTTTTCCATAACACCTGATTTTTCTTTATCGGTAAAACTGCTTTAAAAGGAAAGGTCATGTCTCTACTGAATCATTCCATCACTGTCATAAGTTAGCATGTGTTAAATGTTTACTGTATTTGAGGTTACTAGGTCTGGATAAAAAAAGAGAGAGGCTTCGCGAACCCTATCTCTTCAGCAGACTAGAAACATTAACAAACAGACATAAATATTACAAAATAGTCCTCATTTCAATTAATAAATAAAACTACCAAACAAAATACGGATGTCTTTTAGAATCTCTTTGACAGAGACAGCCTCTCCTCTTCTGAAATATGTCTAGAGATATAGACACAAGGTAGTTAATCCTCCTGTACAAGGAAAATTCTCATAATAAGAAAACATGTTTTTCTTTTTTTTTTTATTTCACCTTTTCTGCTACCATTATGTAATACCACTTCTCTAATTACTTTGCAGTCCAAAATCTCTATTTGCAATCTTACTCTCACCCTAAGAACTCTGGAAGCTTCATCTGGGTCAGCCTTCCTTGAATTATATCTTTTGTTCCAATATTCCCCTTGATCTTTACCTCACTTCCTTATTTTTTCAAAACTCACCAGGTATGATATATGTCAAGGAGGCAGTCTTTGAAAATGGCAGCTGATTACTCCTGGCAGATTATATTATAAAAAAATAGATAATTAAAAAGTAAAATAATAATAAAAAAGGGTTTAATACAGTGCCTGACATACATTCATTCATCTACTTTGCAAATATTTACTGAAGCCAGAAATTTCTGTGCCAGAAGTTTTCTACTTGTCAGGCATACAACTGTGAACCAAATAGAGTCCCTCCTCTCATGACCTTAAATAAAAAATCAGAAGTTGTCAGTTGATGATAAATGTAAGCCAGGAAATAAGTAGAATAAGGGGGCTCTACAGTGAATGGAGTTAATAGGGCCTCTGTGATAGAATGACATTTGTTCAAAAGCCAAAAAACAGTGAAGGAAAAAGCTATGTAAAGTTTTGGAGAGAACAGATTTGCAGGGAGATGAAACAACAAAAGTAAGGTTATATACAGATAAATAGTTGATGAGTTTAGGGAATGGTGAGGAAGGCAGCTTTGGTAGAGGAAGCAATGTGCTAATTAAAAATGACAGGGAATGAGATCAGAGGAATGGTGGTTAGCTAGATGAGGTATATCAAGCAGACTGTGTAGATCCTTGAAGGACATTTAAAGTGCATGGGGTTTTATTCAAGTAAGTTTAAAGAAATGGTGGCTAATCTTATTCAGGCAGTAAACAGGCAAAAAAAAAAAATTAAAATATTAGAACTATCTTCTTTAAGCAATGTCTTAAAGCCAACATACTCTTGAGAAGGAAGGGAAATTAAATTTCTATTTTAGAGTCAAGCTATTATAAAACCAAAAGAAGGCAAAAATAAATTCAAGACTACATTAAAGGAACAGAGTGGTTCTTAAGTCTGTAAATATTTGTGGTAAAAGGTTGCATTACAATATATTAAAAGAAAGAATGTAAAAGGGTGATATATATCAGTGAGGATGAAATGGATGAAAAATAGAAAAAAAAACTAAGGCAGAGAACACTTAAAACATTAGCTCTTTGACACAATATTGTAAACTGACTGTACTTTAATTAAAGAAAAAGTTAAAAAAAAAAGAAGTGCATGAATTCTAAGCTATCAACAAGAGCAAGTCTCTTGGAAAAATAAATGTGTGATGTCTCTTTCCAGCTGCAACTACAAACTTTTCAGATGAAGAATGCAGTAAGCTGTCTTTGAGTATTGATGGAATTAATGCATGATTAATACATAATTAATCATGTTGCATTGATTGCATTAAACATTCTATTAACCTCTGTTCTTACGTCATGATCACAAACTAGGTTTCTGATTATAATCTGATGTTCCATATAGATTTGCCTATAACGTAAAATGGGAATTCAAACACATTACAGTCATGTTTAATAAATTGCCCTAGTAATTCCATATATCCTAGAACATTATTTAACATTTCTTATTTTCTGTTAGTAATTATTTTTACTTTTATGTCTGATAAAAATTTTTATTAATTATTTATCCTTCAAGGATATTCTGCTATATATATAAAAATCTGGTTTAATGTTCTTTTTTCACTTTTAGTACTTTAAGGATATGTCTTCTGACTAGATAGTTATTTAAAATAATGTACTATAATCCTCACCTTGTTTTTCTCTGAATGTAATTTTTTCCCTAGTGTCTGCAAAATCTTTATTTCTTTAGTTTACAACAGTTTGAATATGATGTGTGATATGTCTCTGACATTAATTTCAGGGAAAAATCATCCATTACACTGCAAATATTTCTTTTGCCCTGTTATCTCTCTTTTATCCCTCTAGATTTTAATTACATATATATGATGTTGACTGATGTTGTCCTATAACAGTATAATTCATATTGTTCTGTTCTTGTTTTTCTACTTTTTTCTCTTTGTACTTCAATTTGGATCATTTCTATTCACCTATGCTCAGATTTACTGATTCTTCAGCTGTATTGAGTCTACTGATAAACTTTCAAAGACATTCTTCATCTCATTCAACATGTTTTTCATTTCTAATATTTTTATTTATTTATTTATGATACATTACATGTCTTTGTCAAGAATTCCCACCTGTTCAAATATAATATCTATTTTTACCACTGGAGACATTAACATATTAAATGTAATTAATTACCCTAATTCCATCCAACATTTGGTTTATTTCTAAGCCTGGTCTGTTGATTGAATTCTTCCTTGACAGTATGTTGGGGTTTGTTTGTTTGTTTTTTTAACCCTCGATTTCTTGTATATTTCATGAGTTTTGGTTGGAAGTTGGACATCCTGTGTTTGATAGTTTTATCAGCCAGAGATCACAGAAGCAGAACCAGTAGGAAGATAGATATATCTAGAGATTTATTGCAAGGAATTGGCTTATATGATTGTGAGAACTGTCTAGGAATATCCAAAATCCACATGGCAGGCCATCAGGAAGAATAAACTGAAACTCATGGGCATGGGCCAAAGCTGCTATCCATAGGTTGAACTCTCTTCTCTCAGAGAAACCTCAACCCCACTTTTAAGGCTTTTCAACTGATTGAATTAAATCCACCCAGATTACCTCATATAACTTCCTGTACTTAGTTTCAACTGATTATTTACTTTAACCAGATCTACAAAATACCTTCACAGCAACACCTAGAGTAGTGTTTTATTAAATAACTGGAGACTATAGCCTACCCAAATGAAAACATCAAAAAGAGCCATTACAGCTTTTCTAAAGTTACTCTACTAATCCCATTCATGAGGGCTCCACCTTCATGATCTAATCACCTCCCATAGGTCCCACCTAATAGCACCACATTGGGGGTTAGTTTTCAAAATATGAATTTAATGGAGGGACACACAAATTTAGTCTATGGCAACCTCCTTACTTGAGTCTGTTCCTAGGTATTTTATTCTTTTTGGTGCTATTATAAATTGGATTGTTTTCCCATCTTCCCTTTCAATACACCTCCTTTCTATCCAGAATTACACAGTGTTTGATATTTACTCCCAATGCAATCAAAAGCTGCTTTTAAAAATATTTCATCTACCTGTAATAGTTTTCCCATCAAGAAGTTTATATGGTACTAGGTACACTGTCATAGTCAGAAGGAAAACTTGTAGCTATTCTGTTGAGAACAGTCAAAAGGACTCAACGCCGACAACATAATGCCATTTGCAGCAACATGGATGCTCCTGGAGAATGTCATTCTAAGTGAAGTAAGCCAGAAAGAGAAAGAAAAATACCATATGAGATCGCTCATAGGTGGAATCTAAAAAACAAAAACAAACAAACAAACAAAAACAAAGCGTAAATAAAGGACAGAAATAGACTCACAGACAGAGAATACAGACTTGTGGTTACCAGGGGGGTGGAGGGTGGGAAGGGATAGACTGGGATTTCAAAATTGTAGAATAGACTACACTGTATAGCACAGGGAAATATACACAAAATGTTATGATAACTCACAGAGAAAAAAATGTGACAATGAGTGTGTATATGTCCATGAATAACTGAAAAAGTGTGCTGAAGACTGGAATTTGACACAACATTGTAAAATGATTATAAATCAATAAAAAATGTTAAAAAAAAAAAAGGACTCAACGCGGATGTCAGGTGAGAACAATTAAGAAGCTTCAGCAGTAAATTAAGGAGTCAGAATTCAAGGCAGAAAATGTGGACAGATTCTGTATAGTTTTGAAAATAGATCTGATATTGTTTGCTGAGGAATATGATGTAGGATATGAAAGGAAAATAAGCAGTAAGGATAACTGGGGTTTTGTTGAGCCACTTGTAATATGGAAGTGTCCATTTACGGGAAGAGCAAAACTGTAAAAGAAGTAAGTTAAATGGGGATTCTCAGGAGCTGAGTTTTTGGCTTTTTTGCTTGTTTGTTTGTTTATAATTTTATTTCAAAGTAGAGATGCTAAACAATTGCACATGTAAGTCTGTACTTAAAGGGAAGTATTGTATTTAAATTGTTATAAAACATTATCTTCAATTTTATACCAAAATATATTTCCATTCTCTAATCCATTCCTCTAATACAAATAAAATCATTAATCTATACATTTTAGAAGCCATTTCCCCAAGATGGGTTGATAATTAATAATCAACTGATAATTTTTACTTGGCACCTTACTGTAATTCTCTGTCTAAATCTGAAGAACAAAATGTAAAACACACCTGGGTACATTCTGATTCTTAACATTAGTGGAAAAATTTTTATTGATAAAAAGCCAAATATTGTAATGAACTTTACAGGATTCCAATAAGACTGTGTTAGTAATATTTCAGATAATCAGAGAATTCTATTGTTAGCCTGTATGTATACTCTATATTATTTGCCAGAGGGTCTTTTAAAATATTTTTTTTCCTTAAAAGATTCTTTTATATTTGTTAGTCTCTCATATCAAAACATGCCCAAGTATTTCGTATTAGGAATGACTAAGCTATTTTTATTTGTGATGGACCATTCCTTTACCTATCAGAAATAGACCAAAGTAATTTTTACACTGAGAATGTTAAATTATGTATATGTAATGTTACCTCAGTAAGACAATAAATATAAATTTTGATAGAGTGTTGTATAACTAAATTAAGTAATTAACACTAAGATCTATTCCAAAAGATTTTGTAAGGAAAAAGCCAGGATGTGATATTGTTAGAGTACAGTCAGAAATACAAATCACATGTTGCTAGTAGATGTTTTAGTTTTCATCAGTTATTTAATGCAGTTCAACACATTTTCCCCAATTTATATATGAAACATTGACTAGGCGGTTTTAATTTTATCCATTCATCTCAAATCTATCAGTTTTCAAGGTAAAAATATCCAACCATGAGCTAGATATTCAATTATCACTTTTTGCTGCCAAATTAAAATATTTTCCCTGTGGGGAGCTAAATCTTTAAAAAAGCATTTTTAAACCAGCATACAAATATATAAGCTCCTTACCTATGTTAGTCTAGTAATATATATTAAAGTTTTGGATAATTGATACTAATTCCATTGACAACTGGATAATTTTCATGATAATAACAAAAAATCTTGAAACAAATTTTACTAATCTCTAGTCAGTCTCTAATAACAAGAAGATTAAGCTATAAACATATTAATATTTTTTAAAGGTGCTTTATCATACCAAGTAATATATGATCAGATATTACTATCCTTTCTGTGCCTTTTCTCCTCCTCTCAACCCACACTGGCTAATTAAATGTTTATGAGACTAATTTTGTAGTGGTTTCTTTGTCTCTCCTGACCCTCTCATTACATGGTAATGCATATTTTACTCAGTCCAGTGTACCCAAACACCCAAAGGCCAAGCTACATGTATAATCAAGATAGAATTATAATTTATATCAACATTATAACTTGACACATATCCTGAACTAAAAGATTGTAAAGAGATATTTTTAATTGAAGACTTAATTTAGTGACAATCCATTTACCTTTTGATGATGGTACACTGATCATCTATGGCATACTGTGGTAAAACTATTAAATTATTAACTGAAATGAAGCATTTATTAAAAGTAGGGCTTTGGTGAAGAAAGTACATGAGGAATATAAAGAGTCATGGTTAACAGATTGTGTCTAATTACACTGGAATTCTTAAAAGAAATAAAATGTCAAAATGAAAGCTTGAAAATCTCAGCTGAATACTTCATAGGTTTCTTTGACCATCCTGAAGTAATTCCTTTTGCTCATAACCACAGAATATGGACAGCAAAAAATCATATGTAGCTCTGATCCTGTTACTCAGATGTAGCATAGATTGAATTTACAGAATCACCAGGAAACTTGTAGGAAATAATAAGAACCTCAGAACTGGGAAATATTTTATTGGATTCAGGTGACTCTGAGTGTAGCTAACCTCACAGAATCTCCTTTGCCATTGCAACAGCCCCTTGTCTGTTCTGTGAGGCTTATCCTGACTAACTTAAACACCTTTTAATGGTGTAACTGAGACAGTTACCGTACAAGAGGTGTCAGTTCCTTCAGATTCTCCTTTATGCCTTACGTTCTTCAGACTTAGAACTAGGAATATATCTCTTTATATCCCAATGGACAATTTCCAAAGTCAGATTCAGATGGAAAACCTTTATAAGGCAAATAAATTTCAGTATTTTGTTTATTTATACTGCCAATATCTGGGAATATTTATGTAATGGATTCTGAAGGTGCTACCCCAGGGAAGATGGAATACATTTTAGATTGAAGTGAATTCATTGATATGATCATACTCATAGGTTATTCTGCATTCACTGTTTTAGCTCATATAGCTAGGAATGTTTGCTTAGTTAGAAGAATGAAATTTTGAATCAATGCCATCTAAGTAAGTAAAGTTGACAGAAGTTCCTTAAAAAGAGGTAAACACTTAAGCAAATTAACATTGAGTACACTTACCATATGTTAACTGAGAATAGGTTCTAGACAAAATTCTTGAGGTGAAAGATTTTCCAACCTCTTTCAGAAGTGACATAGTGACTATTTTTTATGGTTGGGGATAATGATGGGTGATACTACTGTGTGTGATTGTATCCCACGTGGCTGATAACAAAATAGTACCATTTAAGCAAGGTATGCAGGTAACCAAAATAGGTACTCTGCACTTAGCTACAAAAATAGTAGTGATATGATTACCGTAATGGGCAACAAAAGTAAACTGATAACAAGAATTATTTGACCCAAATTGACCCAATTTGGCAGTCGCAATTGATTATTACATTCTTATGACCAAAATTGAAGGGCAGTCATATAGATTCCATTTCCATCTATAAGCTAGAAAAACAAAGACAAAAACAAAAACTTTCTAGACCTGACTTTGAACCACCATAAAAGTAGAGTCATGTATAATTGTCTGATTCTGAGAACTAGGTAAGTTCATAGATTCAGAGAAGAATCCCTTGAAGAAAGGGAGGCTTGGTACTTTTGAGGAAAGTCTTGAAATTATACACTAATATATTAGGTAAGTCTTCCTCTTAGCTTTCCCAAAGGGGACATGTAACCATTTACCAGGGTAGCTATGCACTGTAGAAAAGAAAAAATACCATATATTTGGGGGAGTTATTGAACCATTCTCTGAGCCAAAACACTAATCACAGAACACAATGTAAGTTAATGTAGTTTCCCAGTCAGAGTAGGTCTGATGGAACTAGATAATAAATGTGGTTTTGGATCAAATCCATTTTGCAGTTGGCCCAGTGGATCTCAGAATTCATCTTGTATTGATTTCCAAGTCCCTGCATATCTGGTTGCAGTAGATGTACTCAGACATTGGCTGACCTTGCAGTGACTCCTGACCCATAAATCTGTTGCTTCTGCAGAAGAAAGCACAGATGGAGCACCCATTGTTGCTCTCTTGTCCTTCTAAAATTGTACATTAAAAGCAGTACTATATCCTTTGGAAAAATTACAAATCAGTTACATCCTTAAAACTTGAAGAATGCAAGGAGAGTTATCCCTACTATATCGAACTTCAACTTGCTCAACTAGTTTATTGGTGCAATACATAAGTCTTGATTAATAATATTTACCAAAGTAGGAAAACAAATTGCAAAAGTAGTCTCATATATGGTTTCTTTACTTCTGTGAGACAACTAAACCCTGGTGCCTGGTGTAATCAGTCTGGCAAAGTAATTTTTTTTTCCCTCGGAAGAAAACTGAAAATTAATTTGCTTTCATACACCATGGTTAATAATACACATTTACCATATTGTTTCAAGAGTATATCTATTCCCTAGTCTTAAATATATAATATAGTCTTCGGGAACATTGACCACCTCACCATAGCAGAGAATACTACTCTGATCCACTGCATTGATAACATCAGCCTAGTAGAACCAAGGGATCAGGAGTTAGGTATTTTAATGTCAGAGGAGGATCTATGCATGTCAGAAAGTGGGAAATGAACTCCATGTGAATTCTGTCTCCTTCACTTCAGTGAATGCTTGATAATTAAAAGCATGGTAGGATATCCTCTACAGTCCTATTAACGAAAGATCTGTGGTGCAATAAAAACTGTATAATTGCAAGATATGTTCTGTTAAGAAAGAGCAAAGAAAGACCATCCTTCCTAAGTAATGAGAATTGACGTGAGATGCTAAAAGTCAGGAGAAGGTACCTGATTTGATTTACTTTTGGATCAGGTCACCCGGGCTACTGTGCCAAGAAAAGATTAAAAGGGACAAGAGAAAATGTGTATAAACTAGTTGGGAGGGTGGCTAGTAGGGGATGAGGGCTTTTGTAACTTTCTGGGCATAATAGGAGGATAGCTTCAACTAAGGCATTATTGTCAGGGAAATTGAATAGTGGCAAATGTCCATTTGGTTCTTTTATTTTATAATATCTATCTCTTTATTGCTGTTCTCTATTTGTAGATCTATTAAATGGCTGACAATGGACTTTACATTTGGTTTATTAGTCTGAGGACTGGGTTTCTATTTTAGATAAATAACCAAATTAGTCAGCTGGAAATATTAACTTCTATGAAATTTTGCAAGATTTTAAACTATATCTATGTAAAAGCTACAAATTATTAAGAAAGTTTTTCTTTAACTATGTGCATAAAAGGTTAATAAGTTTGAGGGTTATTTATTGAGTTAGCAGAGTGAAATTGTCATGAGTCAAACTGCCTAGGTTCAGTCCTATCTCTGACAATAAATAGTGTAAGCTTCCACATCAGGAAGTTATTTAACCTTCTTGTGCTCCAACCTCCTTATTGGTAAATTAGAAAGAGTAATATTTGCTATCACGTAGGATAGTTGTGAGGATTAAATGAATTCATATCTCATAAGTCTTACAACATGGCCTGGCATGGTGTAAGGCCTAAACAAGTACCAGTTATTCTTAACCAATAGTTCTGTTTGGTTGGAAGTTAATTAATTTTAACATAATTCAAGTTTGCTTGTTTGATTGTTTGTTCCATTTCAGGCTTTTTTTTTCCTTTGGAACTTATGTTTTCTTTTAGCTGTATAGCAAAATTTTAATGCAGATGGCCATTGCAATATGAAGTGCTATGTTTCATATTTTGTAATTATGTGTAGTATTCTTCATTTTCGATACAATTATGTAATATTATTTTCTTTTATGTCTTGATTTTCAACAGAACATGGGTAATTCCAGTAATTCCTGTACTAAATTTCTGCAACAGAAGATATCTGAGCTTACTTAGTATGAATACTACATTCTACAGCCATGGGCTAGAAAAGAGAAAAAAGGAAAAGTACTAACAATGTGCTTTGTGCAGAGCCATGGGACTCCAGTGATCTTCAGGTAAGAATAAGAGGCTAAGAGCTGTTTATATCAGAGGATTTTTTTCCTCTATGTAAATGCAAGAATATAAATCTTGCTTCCTAGGCTATTTGCCCATTAGAGAATCTTGGTTGTAGGACAGATTTCTCCATGCCTGATTGGTAGCCCATCTCAGTCTGAACCAGAATCATAAGGGTTTTATCAAAATGCTGATTCTAGGTTCCTGCAATAAATTTAAGGAGTCATAAAACCCAGTAATCTTTACTGTCAAAAGCACTCAGCTGTACCTAACACAATACTTGAGGAAATATATTTTTTTCTTCCAAGTGAATTCAATAAACTATTAAAGGCTGCACATAGTTAAAGGGTATATACTTGATAGAAAGTTTAATTAGGTGTGTCTATTCCCTTGAAATGTAAAAACTTGAGAACTAATTTTAAGGTACTCATGAATGTCATTCTTCACTTTTGTGTTCCTTTTTTTTTTAAAAGAAAAACCCTGATGGAAATGAGACGTTAACATTTGAAAAGTATAATTTGATCTATAATAATGTAATTCAGAGTAGATGCATTCATCAGATTAAGAAATTATTGAATTAGTGATTGAAATTTAAGCATGGAAAAATTTCATTGGTTATTTCAATTATTGTAGTATTTTTATATATTGTTGGTAATTATTACAAAATTACAGACACAGCAATGGAATGCTTAGTACATACTAATTCTAGAAAAATTTTACCCATGCAACAATTACATTCATATACTAATGGTAAACAATTGCTATTATATAATTTGGTGTTTTCAACTTAAGTTTTGTTCTTGAAAAATAATGCTTTGTTTCAATTTATTTTACAAGGTTTCTGGGAATTTCAGTAGTCTCTGTAGGTTATTATTAGAGAAATACATGGATATAATATAAATGTAAAACTATGCATTTCAGGCATGTTGAAGTCAGTAGATTTCCATAGTGCACATGTGGTATCTACACCTATAAAACATTGCTCTGGAGGGGATAAGATTTCTGTTTGGGATTTCAATGACCTTTGTTATCTGGCCCTTTGAAATCCAGGCAATATTGTAAAGGCTACACAGGCTCAAAGATTTTGTCTATCTTAATTTCCTTGGGGATGAAACATAGATTAGAAGTCCAGAAGTTCATTTGAATTCATTTTACATAGAGAAATAAGGAATAAATGATGTGTAGAAAAAGGTGCCATGAGGACGTAGCAAGGATGGTGAAACACTGCCTGAATGGGCACAGTGAGCTACAATGCACCTGTGTTCACAAGGTTCTTTGAACTTGGTGTAAAATCCAAACTCCTTTTACATCTTACAGGCCTCTGCAGGATCTGATGTATGCAAACCTCTTCAACCTCATGTCACATGCTACCCTCCTTATCTTGCTCATCAATCTTCAAAATCATTAGAGACACAGTGGTCTCATTACTGCCTCAGAATATTTGAACAGGTCATTACCTCTTCTGGGAACATGAATCCCCAAATCTTTTTTCATGGGTGATTCCTTGTCATTCTTTAGGTTTAGGGATAGATTTTAGCACCCCTCAAAGACCTTCCTTTTGTTCTCTGTTTCATCACCCTCTGCTTTCCTCACACAGCACATGCTAAGTGTTGTATTAAGTCTTTTTAGTAATTTATTTTGTTTTCTTCTGAATAGTTATTAATTTCCAACAGAACAGGAAATATAGCCATCAGGTAAACTACTGTATTCCAGACACTTAGCAGGAAAGCTCAATAAGTATTTCTTAATTGAACAGTGTTTTAATATTCTCAAGGATGTACACACACACACACACACACACACACACACACACACACACACACACATCAAGTACTTAACTTTCACCAACTTATTCCTTCCTAAGACTTGGTGTCCAAATATATCAACTCATCACATGCTTTTTTATGAAGTACTGACAAGATTTCAATTGTACGAATACAATTCGTGGTGAGGTATAGAATGTATTTATTAACAATTTCCAAGTTTCTGACTTGGTGATTGAGATAGTTATATGGTAATTCCAATCACTTACATAATTGATACAAGAGTATAAGCAATCTGCCTTGGGAAGGGTGAAATACTAAGTTCAGTTTTGTCCATAATGACTATGAGTGCCTTGAGACTCAGACATTAGTTTATTATACTATATATATTGAATAAAATGCTGGAAACACAAATAGAAGGCCAGTTGTTTGTGTGTGAGTGTGAAGAAGTTTAGAGAAAACAATAGCAGGAAAGTATATGTGAGGCAAATTGTGAAAGATGAGGTGGCACTGGCCAAAGACAAGAGTAGAACAGAAGTCATTTCAGGCAGGGAAATTATCACGAATTTATAAGACCCTGAAAATGTATGATATGGGCAGGGAGGAGATGATACATTTATACCACCAGCATCTTTATTTACGTGGGGAAGAAAAATATCCGTACGCACAAACTTGCGTTGTTCATGGAAGCAGGTTCCCTTACGTTGTTTCCTTACATGAAGAGTACCCTAGTGGCATCTTTTCCAAACCCTAGGGGACAGTTTGCTCCTGTGAAACATAGTCATGTTTCTGAAAGCTGTAAAATACTTGGTTGGATTTGACTATTACAAAAACAGGCTATCACTGTGGTCACTTAAGTGTTTGAAGAGTGTTTTGTTTACGATGGAGTGTTTGTGATATTACTTGTCACTTCCCATTACCTTTTGATCAGCATGATAACAGGAATGGCAGTGCCAGAAGCAATTGACTTTGACATTGTGAATGCATTTAATGGAGTTCAGTTATGGCTATGAGTTTCCTATGCTACCCATTTGACTTCTACTATAATCAATTATTATAACTTTGGGGGACAGTTAAATTGAGTGACCTCTAGGACTACATGCTTGAAATAACATTTTAGTAAATCTTTGTAATATATAGACCAATTGGTAAATCCCAGTTTCAGTTCTTGGTGGTATCACTTAAATGAACTTGGCAAATAGCCTATTCAAGAATATGACTGATGCCTTGCAAAAGATGATATATGTTTATGCTCTAGCGGATCAGACAATTCTAAAGATAACTCTAAAAGACTAAGAACAGGGTTTCCTCTCTTTCTTTATTGCCTTTATCGGGTATTTTTTAAATGCTATTGACACTAGTTCAATGATCTACTATTTGCATATATATATTACATCTTTATATTGATTAAAATGTGTTACTAAGAAACTTGTGAGTAAAATTTGGGTTATTACTATAGTTATTCTGAAATTTTCAATGTTTGACCTAGGAACTCTATAAATCAAATCTAGTATTTACTGAGGAACAGATCAAGTATTCATTTAATGCATATTGTAATCTGTCTAGTTTTATATTATATCCAGAAATCAAGAAATAGAAAGTTTATTTTGAAGTTATATTTTAAGATATTAAAACATAGCTAACATTATATCATGCTATAAAAAAATGCCAAATTATAGTGGACAGAAAGAATTTCACAATATGGAAAGAAGGAGGTTTGCATGTTTATATATGTATATATTTTTAGTCAACTTTTTGAAATCAATTTAACATGACTGTCTTAATGAGTATATGACTTACAAGCCTATGACTCATAATGTGACTGACATCTGATGAACATAAAGGCATTTTCTTCTCTAAATATTTATAACCTACTGCCTGCTATGTTTCTCCACCATTAGTCTGTTTTTGTATGATGAAGCTCTTCATTTCAATTCAATATCTGTTTACCAGTTATAGGTATAAGCATTTAATTATTTGTAAGTGATTTGCAAATCATCCTTCTAATCAACCCCAGGGTTCCAGCCTTGGACACAGATTGAATGTCATATTTCACAAAATGAGTTCTCTGTCTCCCTTATGCAATGTGTTTTCTTCCCAAATATTGATCTTCAAATAGTAGCAGTCAATATGGATATACAATAATAACATGTCTCAAAAAATTATTGGTAATGGGAAACTGTAGACATTCTGCCACTATAGTGCCCTAAATATTTTGGACTTGGTACATTTAATGTATCAGTCTTCCCAAAATAATGATTAGATCTAGAAGCATTCTTGTGCTTCTATTAAACATTATAAGCCTACAGCAATTTAAATAATAACAACAGCAACAATAGCTATAAATTTGTTACACCAAGGATTAAATGACTTTAATGCATACAAAATGTTCAGCACAGGACCTGACACATAGAAAGCTGTGGATAAGTGTTATCTAGTAGTGGTACTAGAAGTAAAAGTAGTGCTGCCACACCAAAACCACCACCATGACCGTCACCACTACCATTATTACTTGATTTGGTACCGATAAAATAGATGTCTCCACTCACTTTATTATCTTTCCACTAACTGAAATGAAATTAGAGATTAGTTTAATAGAGTAATACATAGAAAGAGGAATATAAATGCTTACTTGTGATGTAGAAATACTGTCTTCCCTTTTCTTATCCAATGAAAGTTCTGAGACATGAAAATCAAAGATTGAGCTGCATTCATCCAGAAGTGTTTAAATGTGTTCATTACATACTGTTGCTTTCTAAATGCATTATTCAATTTCATTTTTTTAAGCTCCACATTATCATATGATTATAAAACAGCATCACTATTAAATTCAAGTAATAAGAAAGTAATTACTGCATTATATTATGAGCAAATAGTCATAACCAGAGCCATATGCAGCTTTTAATATATAATTTACTGAATTTTCCAGATCACTAATCAACTCGTATGATAATAATATGACTAACACTCACCTCCGATAAGCATAATGGCCATTCTCTTCTCTAAGTATTTACAACATGCTACCTTCTGTGTTCCCCACCTTAGTCTGTTTTCTTATGTTGAAACTTCGTATGGAAACCAACATAAATAAATTAAATTCTAAGGTAGTTTATTAAGAACTGTATTACTTCTTTGGCTAGGAAACAAACATATGAAAATGTTATGACTCTTTCCCATTTTGTAATTATGCAACAAGTTTTTCAATTTCTTTCATTTGTTCAAAACTTATTTGTGTCTACCTTGTACCAAACGCATGAGCTGTTTTCAACCTAAATATAAACTCCCTTAAGAATTCTTATCCTATGTATAGCATTTGTTTCTATTTATACATTTTCTCATGGACAATTGTGTTTTCCCCCTTTTCAGATAAAGTTACTTTACACTGCTTTTACAGTATTTCTTTCCTTTAATCTGTTTCCTTTTCATAATTACCATTATCTTCACTCCTTTTATTTTAGTCTTACTTTTCTAAACATTTATTTATTGATCCCTGACTGCCATCCCTATTATAGTACACTATTTTGAAATGTCATCAGTCATGTAATTGATACTTTCTATCCAACTGGGTGCTCATTTTTTTCAGATTGTATCCTTAGTACATCTGGCCTGCAGCTGCTCCGTATAGCCATTTTATCCAGTTCATATCTGAATAATGAGAAGAATTTATGTGCAAATATTTATACTTAAAGTCCTAAGTGACATTTTTCCCTGCACTTTTACCTACTTTTAATTTGTAACTCTGAGTATTTTTAAATGATTATTATTGAAGTATTCATGGAGGAGGGAGAGAATGTCTTTGAGGACAGACTAATTCAGTACGCAGCTCTCAAGAGGTATCAACAGAAGCTAGACCATTATCTCACTGTTTTCACGTGGCCATCACAGGTATGTGTGGTCTTCAAGCGTGAGATCACATTATGTATGACAAGGAAACAATTCAAGCTTAAGGAAAACATCAGTTAAGTTTTTCTTTTAAGAGATATTTTTTTAAACGTCATTTAATGGAGATGCTTGTGCATCATGGATTTCAAATATTCACTTCTCCTAAATTGTGGCCAGCTCAGCAAAGTACGAGGACATGATGGAATTCTGTTTTAAGATATTACTCTTTTAAAATAGAAATCTATCTGTAATACTGACTTACCATTTCATTTTCATTAACTGTCATACAGTTTTATTAACAGTCATTAACTGGTACCTGTAAGAGCAGCACATTCTCATGTATAAAGAGAGAAGGATGTTTATATCCCATGGCACCTGGAGTAAGTGGTGAACATCACAGATCTTATCCACTGGGTAATTAGACTGAAAAGTTGGAGGCTTGAAAAATAATTTTGTTTTTATTCCCAAAATAGAACTTCATTTACCAAAAAAAAAAAAAAAAATAGTGCAAGATGAAAGGTGGAGATAGAGTCTCTTCATTATCTAAAAAAGAAAGTGTAAGTTGTATGAAATAGGACAGAATACATCATTTAGATTAATTTCTAGACCCTAGTCCACATTTTCAAAATCATCCAAATATGGACTAAGTATAAAATATGCAAAGAATCATCTGTTATTTTCTTCCTATAAATATTAAATATAAGAGGTACTTTGTCAATCACAGTTATTTAATGTGAACTTTCTTGGCCTTATATATCAATATCAATATGAAAATAGTTAGAAAAGTGATATGAATTTTTACATTCAAACTTCTTACAAATAAGTAACTCAAAGAGTTTAAAATCTTCCTAAATCGTCACTGTCAAGATAATTTATCTATTAATATGCTCCTTGTCTTCCCATGGAAACAATGAAAAGAAAGTATCACCAAGCATTTTTAACACAACTAAGCAAATAAAATAAAATTTATCTCAAAAATGAGGGGTTTTTTTTTGGTAATTATAAATTGAATATTTCGAAGTTCATACTTATAGGATTAAACCACATTAGCTGTGGTTAAACTCCATTAACCACATTAGCTGTGGTTTTGTCTCCATTTCAGTCAAAAGATTTTCCTCAAGTACAAAATTTCTTCTTATAGCACTAACTGTGGTATTTATAAATGAAGTTACTTTGGATTAAAGTAAGAATTTCATAGCACATTATCCATGTATTCAAACAACTCAGCTTACTGACCAACTGGAATAAAATACACTAAGCATCTTCAGGACTGTATCAAATTGTACATAAAGACCAATGGAACTGTGAGATTAGCACTCACTAAAATACTCAAATTACTTACCTCAGGTGGTATAAGAAGAAGAATATGGGTGGTACTTTTAACCTTCAGTCTCCAATGTGTATAATGGGAGCTACATGCTTATGGTCATCATGTAGTTAATTTCTTTCATTTGGTGGAAGGTTTTGGTATCTATAAAACAACTGAGGAATGTGCACCAGATACTGTTATCTATGTACTTCAGGGAGGAACTAAAGATTCTGTTACTGCCATACGACTTACTGTTTATAATTTTCCAGTTCTGCCTGGTAAAAATTTTGCTACTTTTGTCACTACATGTTCACATCCTTTCAGTCATTAATTCTTGAGCCTGGCTTTTGTGACTCTGGGGAGGCCTGGGAGACTATAGATTTTCTACACACAAGGAGCAGGCAGAGGACATGGGGGAACGGGTCTGTCCTGGGAAGGCACCAAGGGTCCTGCTCAGTTACATAATGGTAACTTTCAGTTTCATGAATGGTCTATTGAATCCATCATCTTCTGTAAGGATCAATATTATAAGAGCCATGGGTGGGAAGGGACAGACTGGGATTTCAAAATGTAGAATAGATAAACAAGATTATACTGTATGGCACAGAGAAATATATACAGGATCTTATGTTAGCTCACAGAGAAAAAAATGTGACAATGAATACATACATGTTCATGTATAACAGAAATTTTGCTCTACACTGGAATTTGACACAACATTGTAAAATGATTATAACTCAATAAAAAGTGTTAAAAAATTACAAGAGCCATATACACTTAGTGAATTTCTTTCTTCAATATGATTCAGAATCTCAAGAATTGATAAAAACTAGAGAGTAAAATTCTAACATATTTCGATTACTTTATTATAAGACCAAACATTTCAAACTTTTTCACTCTTATTTTGTACTCTTTTCTTTAATATCATAGCTATATTTCTCTTTAGAGGAAAAAATCATACAAATCAGCTTCTAACTGAAAGTACTTTCCATATATATATAGCTAAGAAACCAGTAGAGTAAATCATCATTAACTCTGTGAAGCCCTGCCTGAGAAGGTCTACTGCCACAGGAAGGTTGGATTTGCAGAGGCTGACAGTTTGTTTAAAGTTCTTAAGAAGTCACACAATTTTCTCCCAACCAGCCCCCCAAAAAAGAAAAGGGCACAGCTACTCAGAAATTAAAGAGCATGTTTTAATTGTTGTGCTTAACATCACTTATATTTATGTTAATAAATGAAAAGCATTTCAAATAAACAAGCAATTAAATAGACAAAAAATTATACACATAGTATTGTGAAAATCATCGAGACAACCATCCCCACTAAAAGACTCATACACAGACTGCCCACATGTTTCTAAGTGTCAGCATTCAATAAACTTCATCTCCATAACTCAGGTTGAGTTTAAATATTTTCTCTTTCAATGGGTCATATTCTAATGGCCTATGGGGAATAGTTTTCATGCACTTTATTACAAAATTAATAGACAACCGTCATTCTAGAAAAGAGACCCATAATCATTTCAAGGTGAGTTTGGATGCATTCAGTCACACAGTGTGCATTCTCTTTTTCTGTTTGTCTGGAAAAAAATAAATTAAATTAGTTACTAAAAGATAAGAGTTTTGCAGTTTCATGTGTTGATTTTGTGATGAAATAATTTTGCCAACATCATAATGCAATTCTTGATATATTGAGTTACCAATCAGTACTGAATAAACTTTGGTTACAGAACCCACCCACATAAGCAAAAACCAAATGTATTGCCCATACACTGGAAATTGTGGGACAAAACAAATCTCGGGCACAACTGGGTCCAAGGACTCAACTTGTTCTGTCTCCTTCTCTCTCTCTCTCTCTCTCTCTCTCTCTCATTCTTTCTCAGTTCTGCTGTGTTGTGCCAGCATCATCCTCTTCTCTGTATATCAGCCTTCTTTACCCAGAGAGGTGCTTGAATACCACTCGCTGCTCCTTCACACTCATCCAGCTCCATAACTTAATCAAGAAGGAGGGAACCTGAGTTTTGAAACAACTATTTTTGATATGTAATAAAACAGAATTTGTTTGTGTTTCTGTGTAAGTGCACATGAAAATTTTTCTGGGAACATTTCCATAATTGAATTCTCAAAGTTGTCTCATAGTTTACCCATCTAAAAGCCCGGTACACCCTTTCTTTGGGTGAATGCTGCACCACTGATACAGTCACATGATGTTGACCAGATTCCATTTACACTACCTCTCAGTCCTAAGCAAGTTCCATTGGGTTTTATTACTTAACTTTCTAGCCATGGTAATTGGTTCAGAATAACATAAATGACCCATCAAAGCCAAAAAGAGGTTTTTGCCATGATGTTCTTATTTTGAGCTGGCACAAAAGAAGCCAGGAGTCTTAAATTTAAACGATTGGTTCATACAAGTACTGTAATATACTGATCTGTCTGAAAACATCAGCCCAACAATAATTTACATAATGTTTTTATCTGCTTGGCTAAATCAATAGGCAGCAGGTAATTAATTTAATTGATCCAAATCAACAAACATACACGGAGAATCTCCTGTATGCCAGGAACTGTTCTAGATACTTTGTATTAAATATAAGTGAGATACAGTTTCAGAAGTATACCCATTTACTAAATCCTTATAGCAGCTGACCATGCTAAGGGATAAAGTAGTGCAGTGATCTTCAACCGTATCAAATTCAAAGTCTCATTTCAAAAAGATAAGTATTTTATTACACTCCCTTTAAATGTCCTGAATTGAAATTTATGTATAATATCACATCGTATATATAGTTTCAAAAATATTAAGCGTAATGCCCTTAACTATAAATAAGTAAAATATGAATAATCATTTAAAATAAAATAATATATATTTAAATATGTATGTACTACTTGAAACTAAATGACTATTAAATTCACAAAACACTCCCTAGGAGCAATCCTGCCTTCTAGGTTTTAAATTTTAAAAGACTAAAGAGTTCAATTGTGTATAATAGTTTTGTTTGTTTGTTTGGCTTGGTTTTTAATTTCTCAAATCTCCACGCACTGCATCCCACAGACCTAGCCTATGTCATGCTAGCATCTTCTTTGAATATGTACAGAGAGCAGCTCACACATGAAAAAAATGCCTCCCTAAACTTCCTCAATAGTTACTCCAAATATTTTAGCTTGTATGTCATAAAGTTTTTAACTTAAGCATTTTATTGTGATTTTGCTTTATTTTCCCAATGACAAACAAAATATTATGATGATTAATACACTACATTGTTTTAGGCCTCTCCTGTGGCAGCTGCAATGGGTCACGTTATAGTGGAAATTTCAGTTTCACCTTGATTCTTAAACATTTGCTCTAACACACTTCTGTGATAACATTCCATTTATAAAGTATTCACTTTGTTAGACTTTTATTTTAGCTTATTTCTTAATATGTAAGCAGTAATAATAAGAAAGAAGTTACAAATCATATATCCCAGTTTCCTAATTCAAATATTAAGGAGAAACTGGAACTTGATTTATAACAACCATCAGAAAATCAAACTTGGATAAGAACATTGCAAACCTGAGAACAAGTAGAAGAATTGACAATTGCATTGAAATTCATAACATGATAAAATCTCATTACCATGCGTAAAGAAGTCCAGAACCTACTTAGAGTTAAAATTTTAGTAGACGGTTGGCCATAAACCTGAAGACTCACTATAAAGAACTGGCAGCACTGTAAAGAAACATGGCTTGTAAGCAAAATTTGGCCATGGGACAATCAAGTAAAAAGCAGTGATTCTACTGCCTTATATTCCTGAACTGCTTTAAAACTTTCAGAAATATTACATCAACAGTGACAGAGAAAGATGAGCATGAGAATGTAACACTATGTTCTATCTAGGAAGGCTTTTTTTGATAATATAAATAATGATGTAGTGGGGTGCAGTGGATGGAACTCAAGGCAAAAGAACTTCTTTCTAGATTGAGGTTTTATAGATATTAAATGATTGAAGCTGAAAGAAATATCTCATTTAAAAGTCTGGTTTAGGTTTTAATATCAGAAAAGATTGAGATTTGAATTCCCTTGAATTGAGATTGTCTTTGTTTGGGGTCTATCCTCTGAACAGGCATTTAGTTACATAAATTAAAAACAAGGGCATACTCATTATTCTGGAGAAAACTGAAGTGACCTGAAAGCAAATATTTTAGGCTGAGATGCTAATTGTTCTCTTAGGTAAGGTAAATGTTTTCAGTTGAATTAATTAAAATTGGCTCCATAATACTTTATCTATCTACCTACCTACCTATTTATCATCTACCCATCTCTGTACCTACCTATAATCTCTAATTTCAGTGGTGTTTGTGGTGGTGGTGGTGGTGGTATGTGTGTGTGAGACGGTGGGGAGGGTTGGGAGTGCAGTCCCTCTGGAAGACCAGAGAACAAACCCATTGTGCAGTGTAGGGGTCTAGAATTTTCCCTCATGGAAGGATTATTCACTCTGGCAGTTGTTCTGAGAAGGACATGTTTCTGAGGCAGAAAGTGAGAACTAATAAGGTGAGTCATATTGTAGAGTGAGAGAGAGTTTTGACTTTCCCTGTGTGTCCTGGCATGTGGGCCTGTCAGAGATACCCAGAGCACTTCTAGTGGTGGGAGGTGGTTTTCTTCGGGAGTCGTAACAGTCTAGTGGGCATTTTGGAAAGAAGCAAAGGGCAGTTTCTCCATTGCCATTTAATATAAACACCTTGGCAATTAGAAGGAAAACCCAGAGATGGTAGCCTTTCTGTAATGCACACGTGGTACTGAGAGCTATTTACTAGACTCAAAAGCCTGTTTAAATGATTTGCATTCAACGTTTAAATCTCTATTATGTATAACCAGGATGTTTTTTGGTAAGTTTAATATGTGCTTGCTTTTTCCTGTAGTGCCACTATGTGAAAATCAAGGTAAACTTCACTTTAGTTGGTACTCAGTTGCTTACTAATAACAGCACTGCTAGGGCAACATCACAATTGCATTTGTAGCTGTTGCTTTCATTACTAGCTGTATCATAGCTGCCAATTCTACTTAAGGTTTCAAGCTTTATTTTAATTATTTTCTTTTTATATTTTCTGTTAAATATGCTTTTGAAAAGTAAGTGTTTGTATTGTATTACGCCTGAATTTCCATTCATTATGCTAAACAGAAATTTTTAAGTATTTGTTGTTAAAAAGTGTTCAATTTGAGTTGAGAATCACTGACATAGAGGTGGATAAGGAGGAGCATTGTAAGTTACCTTCTTGTTAAATTACGTTACCATTATGCTGAGCGTCATATGAAGTGTTACAAAAATCTCAGCTGGATCTCAGCAATGTTAAGAGAAATTTGGGAGTGATCTTGGCCCTTGCTTAGAATTAGAATAGTGGATATTTAAAGTATTTCTCATGATGAAATGCTGATTGGCTAAAATATTTTAGAGATGTGTTATATACCCTGATGTAAATAAGCTGTAAGAATCCAGTGATCCCTGTAGCCTCTAACTTTGTGCCTGGAGTTTGATCACTGAATAGTCTTGATTCTTGGCACTGGTATGGAGGTTAATCAAATCCTGCCTGCAGAATCTAGATGATTGTCACATCTATCTTTGTTAATCTTTTATATAAATGTATTCAAAGTACTTACAAGGCTGTGGTGAAGAATCTGACTCCATTTTTGGGTATTTGCTGACAACTTTTGGGCCTCACCCTCTCTCTTCCCCTGTTGACCTACATCTGGGCAAACTGATTAAAAAATGCCTGAGGCTCACTCCTTTGGTGCTGTCCCGAGATTTGTCATGCAATCCCCTGCCAGTGCATAGGAGCTCCCATCCTTGCCCCATGCCCCAACCACAATGAAAACCTAGGAGAATCTCCTTTCTTTGCTTTCTAAAGCCATTTTGGACCAGCTTGAGATACGTGGCCTACTCTCCCCCAAAGAACTTGATTATGTAAGTAATAAACCATTTCATATCTTCTTGGTGTAGGTATGACATCATATTTCAACATCTGAACAAAACCCAGTAAACCTAATTTTGACTTGTCAACAACAGCACTGGACACTAGAGATGGTAAAATAATATCTTTAAAGTGCCAGGAGAAAATGACTGTCAAACTAGAATTGCATAACCAAACAAATCTCAGAATGAAAAAATAAACAGATTTTCAGATAATTAAAAAATAAGAGTTCACTAGCCTCGCTTTAAAATAACTTACAAAGTTTATAATCCAGGAAGAAGGAACTGACCTTAGAAGGCCTAAGATGGCTGAAGAAATAAAGATCAAAGAAATTGATTTCCACATAATTTTACAGGAAAACCATCAGCACAAAGATATTCATTGTCACATGATTTGTAATAACTAAAACGGAAAGATACAAAACCGTAGATATGCTGCATTAGCTGATTGGTCAACTTAAGGAATCTCTTGAGAGAACTTTGAGACCTTATATTATGGAACACTAGGAACTGAGAACAAAAGAGAGAAACAGAGAGAAAAATACCTAAATGCCATCACTTTATGAATGATCAGGTTTTTCAAGGAGAGAAAACAGAAAGGGCAATACTGGAGAACAAGGAGAGCTGAAAGCAAGGAGGGCAAGCAACGTGGTAGAAAGCTGGAGTCCCAGCTGCTTAAATAGCCACACAGCTTTTATGAGCAAGTGTATCTAGAAGTCGACATTATGGCATTTGCTTGCTGTAGTAAAAATCCTTGTCTTGCTAAAAGCTTATTGAAACCTCCTGTACATACAAAATGCTTTGATGACAATTAATGAAAGAGATAGGGCTTCTTATCTCTGCTGACATAATGTGAACAGGAAAAAAAAAAAGCTTAGTGGGAGAAACCCTTAACTAAATCAGTGTTTAGAGGCCCTGAGCGCAGAGCCAAAGGTGATCCTGAAAATGGGGAAGATAGAAATAACAGAAACCTTGAAAGAGGTCATGAGAATTTTTAAAGATCATGCAAAGGGATTATGAATTCGTGCTATTACATGCAACTTAATGGATATCAAGAGAGTAGTTTACTCCGTGTTTAAATATATAAACCAGAAAATGAACAAGGTTATCTATAAAATGTGGTTTTTTCATTTCTTCTTTTTTCTTTTTTCTCTTCCTTTTCTTCCTTCCTTCCTTCCTTTCTTGCTTGCTTGCTTACCTTCCTACCTTCCTTCCTTCTTTTCTTACAAGGGTTTCCTAATCTTTCATCACTGTTCCAGAGAAGTTAGTCCCTCACTAACCGCCCCTGACCACCTAGTAGGTGTGATGCTCAGGCTCTTCTTTTTTAATCCTCATCACATTGGTAATTATAACACACACACACACACACACACACACACACACACACACAGAGGCATATCTCATTTTATTGTGCTTCTCATTATTGAGCTTTGCAGATACTGTGTTTTTTCCATATTGAAGGTTTATGGCAATCTTGTGTCAAGCAAGTCTGTCAGCACCTTTTTTTTTCCAACAGCAGTTCCTCACTTCCTGTCTGTGTTACTTTTTGATAATTCTCACAATATTTCAACCTTTTTCATTAGTACTGTATTTGTTATGGTGGTCTGTGATAAGTGATCCTTGATACTACTATGGCAGAAATGTTATGGCTCTCTGAAGGCTCAGAGCATGGTCAGCATTTTTTAGAAATAAGTTCAACCTGAGTGTTAGCTATTACTATAAATATGAATATTACTTTATTTTAATGAGAGGCTGTTTTGGGTATATATGGGAAAGACACAAAAACATACATCTGGGAAATAGAAACACTTATTCAATAATTAGGCAACCTTGAGAAAATTAAAGAACTAGAAAATCAACATTTTATGAACTCAATATTCTGAGAAAACCAAGCAGCAAGGACATTTTTAATGTGGTGTCTATCACACTCTAATCTTCCATGCATAAGTTTAATGCCATTTACAAAATATGTACCTATGTCTTCTTTTTATGTCAAACCTAAAAGTGTAAGTGTTTGAAGTTTCTATTCTCTAAAGTAAATCCAAGCATCAGTGAAGGACTCCTGTTGCTGTTCATTTAGAAACACAAGCTAACATAAAAAAGAAAGGCTCTATTTATCAAAAATTAGTTAGAAAATATATTCTAATAGTTGAACAGAAAGTGTTTTGGTCTGCAAAAGCTTAAGCATCACACTTATATCACTAAGGAACGCACCATGTGGAGAGATGGATGTAAGGAATAGATTTTATAACAGATTTTGGTTAAATGAAATATTTTAGAAAATACAAAAAAATAAACCTTTTGTAAAGGTTATAATCTCTAGGTCCATCCATGTTGCTGCAAATGACATTATTTCATTCTTTTTTATGGCTGAGTACTGTAACATTGTGTGTGTATATATACATATATATATATATACACATACATATACCACATCTTTATCCATTCATTAATGGAAAAGAATCTGAAAATATATATGTATATGTATAACTGAATCACTTTGCTGTATACATGAAACCAACTGTGTGAATTGACTATACTTCAATAAGAAATAAGAATTCTTAAAAAAGAATGCATGTGCTAGGCATATACCAAGGGCTCTAGAAACAATATATTCAAAGAATTATTCAGTCATATTTTCTCTACTTCCTTGGGCCACTTATAGGAAGTCTAATTATAATTTGGCTACGTAATAACAACATATAAATAAAGGTTGTGCTATAGAGCTCAAGTATACTTTCTAGATATAAAGTTTCCTGATTACTTCTGTCAAAATATCAGATTGTTGAGAGCTGTTAACTCTTCTCTTCATTCTGCTTTCTGGAAGGCTTTTCACCTGCAGACGCCAAATTCTTGATCCTTCTGTTGTTCTTTGTATGATGTGGCTTTAAGTTCCCTCACTATATTGACCTCTTTCTTTGGGTTGCTTCTAGTTGTGTGTAGCCCTTTTCTAAAACAAAACACGTAAAATTTCATGCAGTGCTTCACAAGCAGACTGGCCAGTACTAAGCAGCATGGGACTCTCACTCTACTATTTGCTAGATCTTATTTTTCATTCAGGCAATCTCCACAATGAATACCACAATATTTTCTTTGGGAGAATACACATATAATCTTATTTTACCGATGCATTAATTACAAATAGCAATTTAAATAACACTTCAGAAACTGAACTTTCAAACTTCTGTGAAAAACTCAAACATGCATTATGGACATAGGCTCCCCTATTCTTCCTGAAACATCGAAGACATGCTTCTGCCTTGAGGTCTTTGCACTTGCTGATTGATCTCACGGAAACATTTTGCCTCAGTTATCTACCCGGCTCACTGCTGTCTTCCTTTATGTGTTTGTTCAAATGTTACCCTTGCAGTAATACCATCACTGACCCCTCCACTTAAAATTACCAACCTTACCTTGGAATTCTCTCTCTCCTTCTCTGGAGATTTTGATTATCTAACCTCTTATCTGCTTTACTTATTTTGTACATTGTCTTGCATTACTAGAATGTTAGCTTCATTGAGGGCTGAAATTTTTTTTGTCTGTTTTGTTCATTGTTGAATTTCCAGTGATACAACAGTGCTAGAATAAAGTAAATGTTCAATAAATATTCATTAAATGAATTCTTTAAAACACTCAGTAATTTCATATTTTTCCCATTAGAAATGAACTCAGTCTCGTGAGGTACAGTAGTCACTCAGAGACAAATTCACGAAATAAAATTTTGACCCAGCAAACCATAAAGCAAAAATTACTTTTTGCATGTATATTAAAATATAGATGTTATAGAACTTTAGCTTCAAAAATATATGCTCTGAAAACATTGATGAAAGCATCATTGAAATAAATGAATGACTTCTTTGAGGATACTCAAATGTAAAACAATTTCAAATATAGATCCTAATATTCCTATGGAAAATTAATCTCACTGCCCATTTGTGTAAAGGAAAAAATATGTAATATTCTATATTGAATCTTCCTTGATGAAAATTATTATTTTCTAACTAAGGTAAATATCAATTTATAAAGTGACTCATGAAAATTTAACAGGACATTAAAATCATGTTACTTTTCATTCAAATGCCTTCAGCAATATGTTTACTTATATTTCAAAGTGAAATAAGGTCAATGTAGATACAAATAACAGCTATTAATCTTCCATGAATCTTGTCACTAAAAAGAATCTTTCTCTTCTTTCCGTCGAGTATAGTTACTTTAAATCATGTTAAGATTTTTTTAAATGTGACCTAAATCTAAACTGTAAATTTAATAATATAAATGAACATACAAAAATACAATTAATCTTTTCAAACAGTAGCCATACTTTTGTTGATTTTTGTTTTAGGGCTTTTTTTTTTTATATTTGAGCAGAAGGAAAGAAATGTCAAAGGAGAATAGACTAAAAAAGAAAAATGACAAATTATTTTGCTATCTAAATCATGAAATAACAGTAGATTAAGGCATCTTTTCTTTCCTCAGGCCAACTATAAAAATTCAGACCTTAAATGTCAAATCTGAGTGTTACGGTTCAAATCCATTTGTACTAGGTAAAATAAGGATTCCTTAAGTTTTGCTGTTTTTAAAATGATGAATTATTGTGCCTGTTCAAATCAAATCGAAACAAAGAGATACTCTTGGAGTTAAATGGCCACAGTGTTATTTAAATAATAAAAGGAAGAGTGTCTCAAAAACAATAGCCAAAGTTAGGTCATTAGGCCCAAGACAAACTATACAGAAATTTGGAAAAGAAAAATATAAGATCTACAATTCTTACTGGAAACCTTTATCACTAGGTATATTGTGGACTTATGACCTCTTTGAGTTTTAGAAAGCTGATGTGACACAACTACTGTACATTGGAATCAAGGAAAGCACACTGTAATAGAACATAGTAATATTTATCAGAGAAAAATACAGTTTTCATGACTTTTTAAATTTTAGAAATGCAAATAGAGAATTGCAGATCCACATTTCCAAAGGAAAATAATGTTAAGATTGTAATATATGTGAAATTGGTTAATGTGTTACTAAGTCATGTTAAAACTACTTCATAAGTAGCATAACTAAGGAATGATTTTTTTATACAGCTGAGCTTTCCATTTTATGCGGCAGAGCTTCGTAAAAGCCACATCTAGATTCCCACAATGGGGGTGGAAAGACAGAAGAGCAAACGTCCACCACTGATAGAAAACAGCCTCGACCTCAAAAGCATATCCAACCCTGCATCTCAGTTTTCTTAACAGTCTGGTGTCCCCTCAGATAAATATTTTTCTGTTTTTAAGTTTATCCCATGTTTATTCAAACATCAAGCACAAAATTTACTGTATCATTTAGGTACCAAAGCCTGATTATAAAGAATCAATTCTCACCTTAACTTCCAACCTTAACCTGAGGGCGTCCGTGATGTTTTATGTGAGAATTCAAATAAAATAATTATATTTTTTTCTGTAGCATTCATGGAGGAAATGAGAGGTAAACAAATATCTTTCTCCTCCAAATTCTGGTAAGAGAAAAAGCAAACCATAGCAGTGGCTTTTCTCAAGATTATCTTATCTACGTACTTGAGAAGAAATATTCTGCAAATATTTTTTATATTTTTATATTTTATATTTTTTATACATATGGCTGGCTGAAATGACAAGGCTAATTAGATTTTGTTTTATTTACCAGAAATCAAACTTATCGTGTTCTTTTTCCATTTAGTCATTCAGTCAATATCAGAGAGGCTTTTTAAAGAGCTATTATATGCCATGTTTCCCTGGCCACGAGAGAATTCTCAGATATTTCTGATTGCTCTTCCATGAACTGACTCTCTTCCCTGTGCTGATCAAAGCCATACTGCTTGCTGTCTTTTCATCAGTTTAAATAGCCTGAGAAAATATATTTTGTGAATTCTATTTATTTTTATCACTACTTATTTTTAGAGAGTGGATAAGCAGAAGTACTAGGAAACCCATTCCCATAGATTTTCTCAGAAAAAAAAAAAAAATCACCTGAAGTAAACTGGGATTAAATAACTCTCAGAAAGTGCTTTCATCTTGGAAGAAATTCTAGACCAGATTGAGCACTTCTTTTACCTCAACAATACATTCACACTTCATTTTCTCTTCCAGTGATGCTGTCCACTCCAGGGCCCCATTGCACATAAAATTTAAATATTCAGAAAGTTACCAACAAGAGTGTTTACTTGCCTAGTCATATTTAGGTTATGAAAATAAATGAAACAGAAATAACAGCTGTCCTTTCTAAAGCACACTGAAAAATAAGATCTTGAACAGGGAATTTCTAAAACCTAACCTAGAATTTTGCCTTCAGATATGGAAATTTGGAAATTTTCTATCAGAGCTTTCACAAGTCAGCCAGACATTCTTTATAAGGAAACCATTATACTATTTATAAAATCACTAGAGTTTAGGGCCTAGAAGCAACAGCTGCAGGGACTATTAAAAGGACAGATTGTACCATTATAGTCATTGTGCAAGAGCTCCAGGTTGGGCAGCAGTGTTGTCGGCTACTCCTGCATATCAGAACCCACCTTGCCAGAAGCTTCAATCTGCAAATTGGATGGCATATATGCTCCTAAATTTCTGTTCTTATGAGTAAGAAGGCATGCAGCTTAAATGAAGTTGAAAAACAAGAAGGGAAAAATGAGAAATACATATCTATACTATATTTTAGTTATCCTTCAATGAAATAAATTGTTTATCATGAATTCAGTATATCTATACTAAAGACATCAAAAGATATATGATTACAAATGGATGCATGGATAGATAGATAGATAGACAGACAGACAGATATTCAACTGGCTTTATCAATCTATTTTAAACTTAAAAATGCCACTGGAAAGAAGTAAAGCCTCCCCTCAGTCCCAGTAATAAATGCTAAAAGCTTAAAACCAATGTGAAGAAGCCACTGTGGAGAAATGTTCATCCTAACTTAGGTGCAAGAAATATTTCACCCCTACAAGGACCCTGGCTTGTTCTTAATAATAAAGATACAATTTCAAAATTGTAGAATAGATAAACAAGATTACACTGTATAGCACAGGGAAATATACACAAAATGTTATGATAACTCACAGAGAAAAAAATGTGACAATGAGTGTGTATATGTCCATGAATGACTGAAAAATTGTGCTGAACACTGGAATTTGACACAACATTGTAAAATGATTACAAATCAATAAAAAATGTTAAAAAAAAAATAAAGATACAGTGTTTTCTAGGATAACAAAATATTAATGCAGAGGTTTAATGTATTTCCTTAAATTTTAAAATTTACCATATCTGGACAGTTAATTACAAATTGATGAAATTCCATCTTGTCCTATACTGCAAAATATTTCTGTCCTTACTTGGAAGGGATGACCATCAAGCCAAAATAACTGCAGTCTCTCATTGAGAAAATAGTACTACCCACTAGCATATTATTCATTCATTCATTCATTCCCTCATTTGTTTATGCAAGCATTATTTGGTAAATTTTTATGGAGCACTTACTATGTGCCAGGCATTTTTCATCCAAAGAATGTCCTAAAATGATTAGAATCAGGTTAGGGGAGGATTGTTGGTAAAAGAAAATCCTAATTAACCAGGATATCAGTAGATTCTTCTTATAATGTGTGGGGTGTATGTGTTTACAGAGCTGCTCCAACATTAGTAAACTTGCGCACTAAGTTTGACTCTCAGCCCTGATGCTTATTAACTGAGTTACCGTGAGTATGTTCCTTAATGTGTAAATTTCATTCTTCTTCTCTATAAAATGGAGATTATAATCACCTCATGGAGTTGTTGTGAGTATTAACTGGCTAAAATATGTAAACTACTTAGATAACTGAATGGAATGCATATAGAAACTGGTATAGACTAGTTATCTTTTAAAAAACTATGTATTCAGTATCATTTACTAGGTTTGATGGTTAATTTTAGGTGTCAACTTCACTAGGCTGTAGTACCCAGTTATTTAATCAAATGCTAACCTAGATGTTGCCATGAATGTATTTTGTGGTTGTGGTTGATATCTACAGTCAGTTGGCTTTAAGTAAAGGTCATTGTCCTCAGTGATATGAGTGGTTCTTATCCAATCAGTTGAAGGCCTTAAGAGCATCTACAGATGAAGAGGATACTATGCTCAAGTCTGGTACATTAACTCCTACCCAAGTCTCCAGCCTCCTGGAATGCCCTACAAAATTTTTACTGGCCACTCCCAACAGCCACGAGAGCCAGTTTCTTTAAATGAATCACATATATGTGTAAATATGAAACACACATCTGTCGTGTACTAGTGGTTCTGTTTTTCTGAGTATCCTGACAGATAGGGTAGGGGAAGCACAATGCTGATTTTTCTATTAATAAACTGTATCCTTTAATTTTATATTTGTGACTGATAATCAGCCATCTTATTCTCAACTGCAAGCTTCACCTAAGTAACATTTCACATATATACAACATATATGCATCAGTGACTAAGGCAGAAATGATAGAAGCTTTGATGGGTAAAGAGAAGAAAGTTTATTGCACAGGAACCATACCACTACAATGATAAATAATAATAATAAATTTTAAAAGAAAAAGCTACAGCCCTGTAATGACTAAATTATATCTCCTTTCTCAAGTGTTTCCTCTCAGCCATATACTTTGCCTTTTTTTTTTCTTTTACATTTTTTTTTTTCTTCTTCCCTTCCAAGATTCTGCATTCGGCTATACATTGACCTAACGGGCTTGATCCCATTTATATGCAAAGTAATTTAATTCTATTTCCTATCAGTATTAAACAGTGCACATAATCCCATATATAATTTTATATCTTTCAAGCATGTCAAAATAATTATATTGAAGATAAAAAATTTGCCTTGCTCTTAGAAAGTTACCACCACAGAGAATTATTTTGTACCTCTCCATGAGTAACATAAATATAGCTCACCATTTTTTTCAGTTATTTTTATTCTTTTATGCTTTATGATACTTAAGTAAAACATCTTAAGATATTCTTAATTTATTCTATACCTTATAGTTTTTGATATAATGGTAAATAGGACATATCTATTTCCTTTCTAATTGTGTATTGCTGATATAAAAGAATGATACTTAATTCTGCATAATGTTATTGTATCCAATTATTTGGATAAATAATAAGTTTCACTTTAAAGCCTCCTTTGAATTTTCTGTGGAAATTTGTAGATCCTGTTGAATTTTCTATAGTTTTCTTTACACATTTTATGATTCTTATTTATTTCTAGTACAATTAAACAATCATAAAATTATATGCATCTAAAAGTTGCCTTGAAAAATATAAAGCAATAAAATAAAACTGAATTACAAGGTGAAATTTTTTAAGTATTGTTTTTTACTTCTCATTTAATTTACTTTCTCTTTAGAATATTATCTGTGAAATCCTGATTCTCAGAAATGTGTTATTGTTTATTTTGTATGTATCACATGGCTTTAAATTGTAGAATTTTTTTAAATATATGTAAATAAATAACAAAATAATTTGCTATAAAGTTGAATATTGGGGCTTATAGTGAGTGGGAAGTTGGGGAGATACTATTTTTGTATATCACACTTTGAAGGTCCACTTAATTCTTTAAAATATATGAATGTACAATTTCTTAAGTGTAATTTCATTTTTGGTGGAGAGAGGGGCTATTCATGTTCTATGCCGTTTTGAGATTATACCCCTACTTCAATTATACCTTCACTTTGTTTTTACATTTCTTTGTTTTGTTTTTGATATTGATTCATTGGTTGCAACCACTAGTCTGTTTTTCTGTATCTATGAGTTCATTATTTTTTATATTTTATTTTTAATAAAATATAGGTATACTGAGAGAACTGTGAATCTAGGTTCTCCTAAATATTTAGCTATGAAATCTTAGGTAAGATTCTCAACCACTTTGAATCTAAGTTGCTTCATTTGGAAACGCAAGACAATATCATCTACCTAATAGGGTTGCCACTAATTAAGTTGTAGAGCATGTCATAGTCTTATTACATTGTCCAGCACACAACACTAAATAAATGGTTAAAAATGCACAGCACTGAAAATTTGTTTTTAAAATATTTTGAAGGTTTTTCTGATGGCTACTTTGCATCTTGTTAAGTTGATGCCTCCCACTATAATGTACAAGAGATTTATGTACTATAGAGGATTAAAAGTTAAGGCATAGGATGGATATGATATATAGTTATATAAAACAAAACTATTAAAAGATCAAATACAGATCTGTAGAGGTTTAGGAAGTAGAATTAATATTCAATTAGTAACCATTAAAAATTTAGTATTTTATTGATATATGTGCTCTCTTTGTATCATAAAATATTGAACATACTTAATTTGCTTTACAGTAAAAATATAAGATTAATTATACCCATTGCTTTTATTTCTGTTTATAACCTGTTTTCTGACAGCATTCTTTGGTTCTGAATTGCAAGTCCTAGACTGAAGGCACTGAATCATTTTATTGCTGCTTTCCCAACTGATTAGTGCAGGACCAAAGCTATTTCACTCTCTGACTGGCCTTGCTGAATATCAACAAATGCTTACTTTCACGGTGAAGTTTTACTTTATGTTCCACGGTTGAGAAACACTCATATTTTAGGAAAAGATATTGTTAAGCTCCAGTAGAGACTATTTGAAATGCAGATTTGATTTTGGTTTTCTAAGGTTTTTAAGGAGGGCACACTGGGAATAAAGTTGAATAGTGATGTTTATAAAATGGCATAAATATTTATTTCGAGAATTTTATAGATGAGCTAATTGACTGATATTAATGTGAATGTTTTACATAAAATTAGTTATATCAGTTTGCCTCCACCTTATTGTGGGCAGCATATGAGATGAGAGGAGGGAAACACATGTTCTTCAATTTTAAGACATTAATTTTTATGAGGAAGTTTTTTTTCTAATCTCACTCTTACAATGTTACTGTCACTCTTGTTTCCCCTACTTTTGTTCAAATAATAGCTACCATTTATTCAGCACTTGCTGTGTCCCGATCACTATGGTAATACTTTACCTATGTCACCTCCTTTAATACAGACTATAAACAGCTGATTTTTTAACAGTTGTTTTCCCCATTTTACATATGAAGAAAAACCTGAAAATATTGGCAGGGGTTGGTGGAAATGCATTGCCTAGAGACTCAGAGGTAGTGATTCTTGAAGCTACACTTTGTATCCAGGTATTATTTGATAACATGTCATGCTGTCTCTACAAAGAAAAATAGTTCACTATGGAGTGTGCACAGAGATGTCTTTTCCACAGAATTGACATTCGCTCCTGAACTTTCACCATTAAAACTAAGTTATTTTGAGTTAAATAAGCATTGTTTTAAAATAGAGATATTCTTCAACTGATAACATGTACGGAATACAGGTATTTAGTGTCTTAGGGGAGACTAGTTTATCAGCTCTTTCCCCCTCAAAAAATTAACTGGGCAAAGCTCTTGTTGCTTGAACTAGTCTCAGATCAACAAGACTGTATCTTCATCTGAAGGGGGAAAATAGAGTCAATGCCTGCATTTTGCCGAACAATAATGCTGCCTAAATCTTTCCAGTATTCTGGGAAATGACCTCCACAGTTCACCTGAGCCAATACCTTTTTATGAGCCAATACCTTTTTATGTCGGTAGTTTTGATGCTAAGTTCTGTCCAATGACTTCAATCAAAAATCCATCCCCCACATAAATCAAACAGAAAATTTCACTATCTTCTATAACTACAAGACTCTTTCCTTATTTCCAGGTTTCTAGATGTGAGGGTCAGGGTCAGGGACTAGTGGCTGCTAGGAGAAGCATAAGGATTTAAAGTTACAATAGATCTGATTCTTCCTGTGTCTCTCAGAATATTTTAAAGAATTCTCTCTGCAGGATGAAATGAGAGTTCTTTTACAGGTTGAATTGTATGAAATTAATTTTCTGCATGCAATTTGATTTTACTTAGAGCAAATGGTTTGTTCTCAGGTTGATAAGAACCAGTATCTCTCATTTTGCACACTACCCCCTGGCAGCAAGTTATGCACCTCAGAGACTTCAATCCTTCTTTGAAGCCCTAGGATATTATTTCACTTATTGCAGTAATAATTTTCTAAATGTTAAGGAAGTCTTTAGCATAATCCAAGATTTCTACTCATCCTAGAATGAACCTATTACCTTATTTGTTCAAAAGAGTTGTTGTAACTTTAAAAGATAAAATTTTGATGAAGCGGTGCATGGCTTAGGTGAGCTTGACTCTTTTAGTCTCGTTAATGTAATGTTGCTTTTAGAATTTCATAGAAACATAGCATTTTCCTAAGCAAAAGAAAGATCTTAGAATTTGTGTGACCAAACTGTTTCATATTACAAATAAGAAAGCAGATTCAGAAAATGGCTTGTGGAACATTAGGCATCCATTCCTCTCCCTCTCTCTCTCTCTCTCTCTCTCTGTCTCTCTCTCTCTCTCTCTCTCTCCCCCTCTCCGTCTCCCTCCCTCCCTCCCTCCCTCTCTCTCTCTCTCTCTGTCTCGCACACACACGCACACACATAATTCATTTTTTATTTCACTGATTACAATTTTTTATCCTTTAAATCTCAAATTGAAATTTATTTTCTCTAATAAAAATCCCTTAGCCTCCCAAATAGATTATTTCTTCCTGCTATACATTTCTCCTACCATGACATTAACCACAATTCATAGCTTCCTTAATTACCAGTCTATCCCTACCAGACTCTAAGTTCACAGTGATGGGACTATGTCTGTATTGTTCCTGGTCCTGTCTCTAGAAGCCTGCAAAGTTTAAGGTCATACGGCATATGCTCAATAAATACCTGATGAATGAATAAATGTAGAAATTAATAAAACTTTAACTCAAGGCTCAAATAGAGACCTGGCATTACCTATCCAGAACTTCTGAAGCTGTATTATATGAACACATCAATGTGTAACCCTATGTGTACAATTTCCTGATTGCCTGCCTATTCTACACAATAATTTTTTTTTATTGTTTCCTTCTTCCCAATGGAATATTTCAACAAATATACTTGACTGAAAATAATTTCTTTTAGTATAATATTATTTTTATTTCTGTTTCCCACTAGGAACATCAGAGGTTGTACGTGTGTGTGTGTGCACGCGTGCGTGTGTGTGTGCGTGCGTGCATGCATGCATGGTTTCTTTAAGCTAGCTGATAAGACAAATTTCAGAGATGAGAAAGAATCTTGGATTATGTTAATTACTATAAATCACTGGAAGGGCACACATCTTGCTAACTATAGCTAGTCAGATGCTAATCAGAGGCTCATTAGCTTTAAAAATATCAACCTGGCATGATTTCTGTGCTATATATGTTCTCAGAAGACTAATGAGTTACATCAGAGATATATAACCAAGACCCACAAATGAATGCATTTTCCCACTACTTGGATATTGCACAAAAGATGTGAGGAAAGTTAAGACAAATGAGAAAGTTCTGTTGAAAAAAGGTCAACTTTACATTACCCTAAAATTACTGGGGACAGGCAAAGGCAGGAGAGTGAAGTGGAAAGGTGATATGATCTCCATTAGCCAACTCCAAGTACATGAAAATCTTACTATTATAACAACAGAAAAATCTCTTCACAACCCATCTCACTTTATTATCTCCCTGAGACAATACAAACAGGGACCTTATTCTTCAAATATATTAACTATATATCTTTTACCATATAAATAACAAATCACCTGCAATTATAGAGAGTTATTAATTATGCCTACTCTGGGCTTATAGAAAAATATGAATTTTTGATATATAAATGCTAATCTTAAGATAGTGTTAAAATATAAACCATTCAAAAACATCTGTACCAGATAAAAAAGCCACAACAATATACATCCCACATAAATATACTTGATCATTAATGAATGGGTAACTGTTCCTAGTTGCACCATTTATTACCTATTCCACTGTTATGGAAAATGGGAGCAATAATCACACCTAATAGATTTATTGTGATGTTTAATAATGAAAAAGCCCATAGTATTGTGTCTCATGCGAAGTAGACCAGTAAATTCAGTAAATTATTGTTTGCTTGAGTTTCTAGATTTAGTGCTTAGAAAGACTCAAATATACATATATTACCAATTATGCTATGGTAATACTATTCTTAAAATGGCAAATTAATTTCTCTAAATTGTTCTTGATTTAGAAAAATAAAGCATCTTTCTCCTCAGTAACAGATAAACAATGATAGTTTTAATAGCATTTCCAGGATTGTTTTGTTCTGCTTTGGGTCTCCATCATTGTATATTTTACAGTGTTTAAAAGATTCCACCCTTGTTTAAAAGGTTGGAAGTGAAAAAACATAAGCATAGAAATAAAGGCCCGAAAACAAGAATCCTAGTGTTAATTGAAGTCATTTCAAGAGGATTTCAGCAAACTCCTTTCTCATCAGTATAGATTAGTTGAATATCCTTTGGTACTTGGTATTTTACACAAATCCTGATGATCAACTTACTTACCAATATGAACTAACCCAATTCAGCCATGTTATTTGGACATCACTCCTATTAGCTAATTCCCTCTGGCTCAAAAATCAGAAATGCAAAGATTTGAAAAAACAAAAGCTCACAATTGATCATTAGTTCTAGACATGCTTTCACTTCCTCCAATACTCAGGGACTCATCTTTCCTGTGCCCGTTTGTTTCGGTTAAGTGGGAATTAAATTACTAAATATGGAACAGTAGCAAAATAGATTGCCAGAACACTTTCTGAAACTAAACTTATGGGTTGTTGCTAATTGACACATTGCTGCCTAATTTGAAGTCTGTTGAGATGACACACTCTTAGAGGAAAAATGTGAGGTAATCAGTAAGTCATTAAATATTTATCAAGAAGCAAGTCTATCCTCTAATCTAGAATGGACATCAGGGCTAATGAAAAGCAAGAAGAAAACTCTGTGCCTTCCCCAAAAGGACATGTTACAGTATATAAGTACATGTAGATTTTAAAAGCACACAAAAGGGTCACATAACAATATAAAACAACAGTTCAAGAAATGCCAAGGGGAAAGCTATGTAATACAGGGAAGCAAGAGACAAGAAGCAACTAAGAAAAATAAACACCCTGAATTAACAAAACTTTTCTGCTTTCCATGAGTATAATTTCCTCAGGTGGCATACAAAAAAGGAAGGTGATGATGCTGGGGTATACAAGAGGAGTTCCCAGTATATACATGATATATGACAGTGGTGATACTACAAATGGAAAGAAAACGTCCATATGCATTAAAATACCAGATTTTTTTCCAAGAGAGAAGACCTCAAGCATTTATGCTTTAGTTAGAATAGATTTGCTACATACATTTGTCTTCATGTGGATAAGTGTAGCAAAAAGCAAACTGAGCAGCTTTTCTTGAGCCTTGTATATTTTGGTACATATTTTTAAGAACTGTAAAAGATTTGTGAAAGGGAAGATATCCAGTCAACTTCATAGTCAAAAATAATTATTACAGAGAATTTTGAAAGTAGTCAACAGGTCTGTGTTGTTGGGGATCATCAGTTTCAAGATTTTCTGGGACGTTTACATATCTCAGACAGATAAGCCAAAACTAGAGTTGTCTTCTTAAGGCTAGTGTTTTGGGCCACTGCCTAATAATAATAATAATAATGATGATGATGATGATGATGATGATGATGATGAACTGGTTCCTTCACAAAGGATAATAAGATCTAATTAAGAAAAATGAACTCTCTATAATCGCCGAGGCAGTATAAGTATTATATCTTAACATACTATTGTTTTAGAGTAGATCAGTCAAAATGAATCTACATCAGGATGCTAGAAATAGCAGATCCTTTTTCATTTTTGTGAAAGTAAAGCCATACAGGTCTTGTTTACAGTGCAATTACTATAAGGTGACAGTGACTTATGTGTTAGTCAATAGGGCAGTACTCATTTCTTTCCAGGATCTTGTGTTTAGAGATTAACTATGTAAAATGGGACAAGTCCCTAACACAAGATCAAATTTGCTTTATTGATGAAATTTTTCTGAAACCTCTTAAAAGGGTGTATTGGTAAATGGTATTGTTCAAGTACTCTTTACCACCATTACAGTACCTCATTTACAATTGGCAACTTGATTTGATTAGCCTCAAAATATACTTAAATTTTTAAAGAGAATATATAACTACTCCTTACCAACCAACACACCACTACAACCAGTCTGTGTTTAATAGGAATCTGATGATTCTGGAACTTGATAAGGATATTAGCAAAACTGAACTTGAAATGTCCTTTTCTGAATATCCCCTTAGCTACTGAAAATTAGATATGACCCAGAGCTTTACCTTTGAAATCAAAAGATTGGTTTATGGACATGTAGGGATAAAATGTTTACCTTAATAAGAGATACGTCTATATTTAGAACCCTAGTGCTTGTCAGCTAGATTGACTAGCATATTTATGCACTTGAGCAACAGGCTAAATTAGATTGACAGAAAATTAAATGAGGGATTAAGAAATTATCATAAAAGTGAATTTGCGTGACAGATACAAGTTATTTTTACATTCATGTGGACAGGTCGTCTTTTAACCAAAGCCACTGTAACTTGCAGCTGATATGTGAAATCAAAATACTTAACTATTCCTTCCAACATCTTGCCATATTAATTGGTATACTTTCCACACTATTTAGCCATGAAGCATGACATCAAAACATAAGATTAACTGCTGACTGGTCACTTAGATGATAAAGGTCACTTTTGAAGTTGGAAAGAAAAAAAAAAATGGCCAAGGAAAATTGTGAACTGAAAATGCAGTAAAATCAAAACTGTGTAAGGTCTGCAAAAGAGTAGGTAATAATTTTTAATTTAAATATTTTATGCTCAAGAAATAAAATAATTTCACTTTTAGGATAAATATTTCCCTTAAAGTTACATTATATATATATATATATAGTTACATTACATAATAATATATACATTATATATATATACACACATATATATAGAGAGAAAGGGAGAGAACCCTACAGTATTTACTAATCTACAGTTTTTTGCAGCCCTATACCTGACATTTTGCTGCAGAATATATTTTTAAGTGAATTTTATCAATGACGCGATGACACAGCTAATGACACACAATAATTTGTCAGTTAGAATTAGGTTCAATTGCATGTAACGAAAAAGTCAAAACAACAGCAGCTTAAATAAGGTAGATGTTTATTTTTCTTTCCCGTAAAACATGATTCCTTCAGTATTTTTGCTTCGCCACCTTGACTAAATGGATTCCTTTTCCAAGGGTACCTATAGCACACTTCCTGTCATTTGTATTATAAGAAGCAAGAAAGAGAGAGGAGAGAAGAAACAATTCCCATTTCACTAGAATTCAGCTCCCACACCTTTCTCTAAATGCCCCACTACACTTTTACTTGAATTCCACTGGCAAGAAACTGGTCACATGTCACCCCTAGCTATAAGGAATTTGGGGAATGTGGTTTTTTTAGCTGTCTCATTGTGACCTACATAAAAATGGAAATTCTACTACTAAAAAAAAAAAAAAAGAATGGTTATTAAGTGAAAAACTATAATATACATAGTCTACTGTAAATAATGATTTGATTTATATGTGCCGCTGTCTTTTCTTGTGTTCACCACAACCTAACTTTTTAAAAATACATTGGTAAACCCTTAGGTCAGTGACATGCCTGCTCATGCAATGTGAAAGAAACCTAGAGAAAGTTCTATAAGGACAGCTGGAAGCTAATGTAGGCATCCAAATTATGCTATTGTACAGGTAGAGAATACTCTGTCAAATTTCTACATAAAGGGTTATTTCAAGTTGTTGGTTCTTATTAATTTTTATTTACAGGTTTTATGAAGATGAAACTGATTCTGCTGAGCATGATCAAACCCTTGCTGTGTTGAAGACCTAATCCCACCAACTGTAAGCAATATCTGATAAACCCTGATGATAACTGTAAGCAATCTCAGACAACACCCTGGGGAAATACTCTCTGGGTTAGTACTGTTGAGACACTCTGATTTCCCTCCCTCTCCCTGATATACTGGGATGATCAATTATTTCTTCATGACCTTTATTAGTAAGTCCCAATCACTATATGCTCTAAATAGAGTCATCAAATACTGAGGCTTCTCTTGTTACTCTGGCATTCTTGGATTTACTCTCTATCTCCATCCCCTAACTTGAACATTGCCTGTACTCTATCTGAAGGAACAAGATATCTCAACTCTGGGAGTATATCCTCTCTGGCTTCAATATAGAAGTATTTCGATGACATTTTAGCTGTTTGATTGGCTTAGTGCTTAGAATTAAAATGAAATATGGCTACCCTATTTATATGGTGCCATGAAAATTTAACTACACAGCATGAAACCAGTAGGAGGTTGGATCACTGAATGCCCAATATCATTTTGATTATACTTGGTTGTCCAATTACCTAAACCTTTTATTTTGTAAAATTTCTGTAGAATCAGGAGGGCTTTCTAATTTCAGTGTTCAAGTAGTGTTTCAATTTCTAAATTCAATTTTTCAAGTAGTAAAAAATATCCACTACTTCTATGAAGAGTAAAGTTCAATCATAAGGGAAAAAGAAATGTTTTTTTAATGCCTTTGAATTAGCCTTCTTAATTAAACTAATTTAGGCCCAAACAACTAAAGAGTAATACCAAAGAGTAATTGGTAAGCACAGATCTTTCTTTGGTAACAATGCAGTATGAACTGATAATTGTAGTAGGCTAAAAATAGACCCCCAAAAGATATTCACATCCTAATCCCTGGAATCTGTAGATATTATTTAATATGACAGTCTTTGCAGATGTGATTAAATGAAGGATCCTGAGATAGGGAGATTATCCTGGATTATCCAGGTGGGACCTAAATGCAATCATATGCATCCCTAAGAGCAAAGCAGAGGGAGATTTGACACACACAGAGAAGTTACTATGAAGATGAAAGCAGAGATTGGAGTGTACAGCCACAGATCGAGACATGTTAACAGCCACTGGAAGCTGGAAGGGAAAAAGAATGGATTCTTTCCTACAGCGTTTGAAGGGAGTTCCCCTCCCACCCCCAACATCTTGATTGCTGCCCAGTGACACAGATTTCAGACCCCTGGCCTCCAGAATTATAAAAGAATAAATTTCTGTTGTTGTAAGCTGCCCAGTTGGTAGTAATTTGTCGCAGAAGTCACTAGAAACTAATGCAGTAATTTTAAACAAATAAGAATATTTTGAGTCCCCATTTTTGCTTTTAATTGTTTATATGCATTTACTTCTTTCAGCTTACCTGCACAGTTAGAATTCTGATCATAAATGATTTGGGGATACTGATAGCAAAATGAGTTTGGCAACAACTACACACTAAGAGGAGTTACAAGAGATCATTGATGGCCTATAATATGCCAGGCTATATATACAAGGCACTGGATAAAAAAACAATGAACCCAAGGGATGCAGCCTTTTCTGCAGATTATACAGTTTATTGGGACAGAGCAATAGGTAAAACAATAAATGCTTAATTTTGTTATGATTTAAGATGGAATAACAATAAGACAGACTTCTGGATTGAGTGGTCAAGCACAAGTTTCATGAGTAGATGATTATATATAACTTGAAACTTAATGAATGGCAATATCTTTGTTATATGATGAGTAAAAAATAGAAGTATAACTCAACTCTGGATGGCAATATAATAGTGACTAAAAATATCAATTTAGTGGACTGTGTGACCAGCTATTAAAAAAGAAAATAAAACAGGAAAAAAGCAGAGATTTCACATATGGTGAGGATACATATGGTTTAAAAAAACTCTCATTGAAGCTTTACACACACACACACACACACACACACACACACACTCACACACACACATATGCTGGGTCATGGTATGAAATCTCATTCTCACTATGGACTATGGCCACAAAAATTTAAAAAGCAATTTTCCAGGTAGAGGAAAAACCAAGTGAACAGGACCCAACAGGGAAAAAAAAAAAGTTTGAACTATCCAGGAAATTAAGGAAAATGCTTGGCCTCACCTTAGTGAGCACTAGATGGGACAGAGGTCAGGTGGGCCACATAAATGGAGAAGTGGTTGGATATGAGGAGAGAGAGCTCAGCAGGGTCTGTTCATGCATGTTGTCTAGGACACGGTTATGAGTTTTTATTTTATTCTAGAGCAATGGGAAGCCACTGGGAGGTATTAAAAAGGGTCTGCTTTCCTTTACAAATGTTCATTCAACTGTGTGAAAAATGTACTGGAGAAGAGCAAGAGTAGAAGCAGGAATGCCAGTCCCCAAGATGAAACACTCATCTACGTCAGAGATAATAGTGATATGTGCACCGATGGCTAGGATGGTGGAAGGAAGATTCTTTAAGAAAAAGTTTGAAACATGTGCACCACAGTAATGGCATAAAATAATAGTGTAACTAATTTGGAACTGGTTTATTTTTCACTTTTTTTCCTATATTATATCCGAATAACATATATCATTCTCACATAGGATTGGCATACAGTGTAAGGTATGTAATTGTATTGAAATTAACTCTCTTTTCTTTCTTGACTCAGTATGACCTAAAATGTTCCTCTTGCCTTCCTTCTCTTATACTCCATCAATTTTCTTTGTGATTTTCTAAAAAACAAAGGTTATAAAGCATCTGTAATGTAGAGAAAAAGAAAAGAAAAATAAAACCAAATGTTCGTCCTTCTAAGGAGCACCATGCAATGTATTATTTAGTTTCAGAATTCACCTGTCAACTTTAGACAGCAGTCGGCTAGCTGATTCCAGGACTGGTAGTGCCCCTAGAGTTACACCAGTCAACTTACACATCCCTGTTTTTAAATTACACAATATAGGTCAGAGATCAAAATTTCTTTGTTGATTTTATTTGCTTGATTTTGCTATGTTTTGTTTTTATCTTCCGTTTGTGCCTGTTTTGTACATTTTTCCTAAGCAAGACACGCTTAATCTTTAGATACGCAAGGAATCAGGAGTAGGGTGGAGTTTTGAGTTACTTGACACCATATTTCAGTGTATTTCAGTGCTCTTTTACTGACTTTTACAGACCAAGAAATAATTTTGTCTTGCAATCCTACTATGCCTTATGTGCAAAAATAAGGGACAGAAAAAATTGCTAAGAGAACTTGGCATGTGCCAGTTAATTCACATTTCTCCTGCCTAGCCTGGGCACCTCTTCTTGGGTCATACATAAGGGAGCCTCTGGGTAGGGACATTTTATTTAATGAAGATGAGTTCTTCACTTACTGTGTATACTCACCCTGGTCAAGTAGCAGGTCCACACAGACCTTCAAATGCTCGGGATAAGGAGAGCAAGCCTCACACTATCAATCCAGCACTTCAACAGTCTCCCCTTTTATTAAGGAAAGCTAGTTTGGCAAGCTGCAGGTATATCTTTATGCATTTGGCTAGCAGCAGTATTTTGTGCATGAAAATTAGCACCTCTGTGCATGGGTCTATTTCTCAGACATAGCTTCTGTTCAGAATTGCTTTAGCTTTTCCTGGAGCAAATAAACTCCTTATCCTAGAGCTTTGGGATTTTGAATACTGTGTCATCCTTTTAAGTATTTATCTATATAATTTTACAAGGCTAATAGGCAGAAAAAAATTTGAGGCACTGTAGCATATATGCCAAGCATTAGTTATCCAGACACTGTAAATATCTCTTAGAATAAATCACTTAAGAAATATTTTTTAAAATCACATCTATGACAGTTTTTTATTATAGGTACAATTTCATCTTGGTCAAAAGTAAACAGCACCTGACTAGGCATATTTGAACTGCTCACAGAGAGATGATCTAAGGACTCACCTAAATCTTGATCTAGTACATGAATACATCTTGCTTCAGTGAGAGAAAAATCAATATACACAGATAGTGGTCAACTGGACCCCTCATTATCCGATTCAGAACGCCAGACTATTACGATTCAGTACAGAAAAATCCAGTCATGTTGGTTTAAATGTATTATATGTTTTATTCCATATTGATCAAAAAATAAAACAAAGCAAAAATAAGACAGGAGTGAAGATAAGGTAAACAGAAAAATCACTTCAACAGGTGCCACTTGCATTTTTTTTTACCTTTTCATTTCTCTCTCCCTTCTTATGGGGATAGTATCTCCTTATATCAACATGAAAAATCTGGAAGAAGTGATTAATCTTATTTCCAGTTGTTGTTATAGTCATAGACTTGTTCAGGAGCTTGTAGTGTGTTCTGCTTTCAGAGTCCATTAATTGCCTTTTTTCTTGACACAAAATCTCTACTATTCTACATTTTTTAACAGAAATCCCTCTAATGGAATTTGCCAATAAGCAATAACTCCAGTCTCTGTTTTGTGAGCTGAGACTGGCACCTACTGGTAAAATAAACTTAGTTCACAACTAAGATAAAATTTTTCCAGTTCATAGGCAGTAGTATATTGTTGTGTGAGCTACTGTGATATTGTCTTCATTTTGTTCATTATCATAAAGAAAAATTATAAAATATGATTATCTATATTCATATTACCGAAGTTAAATTTAAAGGATAAAAGCTGGCTAATATCCATGAGTTAAGGAAATTTAATAACTGTAGATATAACTATTTAGGTTTCAAAACAGATTAGAATCAATTTTTCTGGACTTATTGTCAAAATTTAGTACATTCCAAAGGACTGAGTTAAGAACTACAGATGGACATTTGGACATTACATAGAAGATCTCAGATAAACCTAAAAACAGCTTAAAATTAGGAATATGTTATCTCACAAGGTAGTTAGTATTATATCACTGGTGTTTCCAAGCCAAGGCTGTATAAATGTAAAAAAAATGTAGTAAATACATAAGTTTATGTAGTAAGTACAAGATAGACAATGTCATTTGAGACACTTGTTTTCTGCCCTCCAACCTGTTCGTATCACATGTGAAACATAGCACCTTTATCAATCTAGTTGCTCAAACCCAAAAACTTAAGATTCATCCCTAATTTGTTTTTTTCCTTACTCTTTTCATCCAGTTCATCAGCAAGTCTTCTTAGTTCTCCATTCAAAGTATATCCTATATTTATGTATTTTACTTAAACTCTACAGCTCTTCTATGCCAGACAACCACTGTCTTACCTGGAATCCTAGGCTATTTTTGGTGAGTCTTGCTTCTACTATGTGCAACTCTAATACTTAATCCTCATCTCAACACAGCAAACAGAGTGAATTTTTTAAATATAAATCTCATATTTAAATTGGATTATGAGCTGCTGGAGGGAAAGTGCTTGGCACATATTATGTCTGTAGTATTAATAAATGTTTTGCCATTACATTACTTCAATTACAATTTCCCTAAATTCCATAAAAAGTAGCATACTAAACTCTCTGTCACACGCATGCATTTAATTAGATATTTTTAAAAGATGCATAAACACTTATTCACAGAATTAAGCTTGTGCTTAAGTTGATTACATTTTGATACATTACATATTCTGCATTTTTACAAGTATATTAGCAGAGGACATACTACTTTTCATAATTGTGGCTCCACAACTTTGCATTCTAGGAGAAATAAAGTTATATACGTTAATTATTTGTCTTTAATTTTCTTCATTAGGTAGTATGAGTATCTAAGTTATAGCTGTCAAGTACTACTTTCAGTATCCAGAATATTTTTAACAGCTTTATTGAGGTGTAATTGGCATACAGTAAACTGCTTATATTTAAAGTGTACAGATGGTAAATTTTGACATGTGTAAACACCCATTAAATCAGCACCAAAATCAAGATAATGAACATATCTGTAACCACCAAAAGTTTCCTCAAGCCTGCTTGTAATCCCTACTTCCAGTCCTGTACTGTCCCCAGCCCATCCCCACACAGACAACAGCTGATATGCTTCTGTAGTAATCTTAACTATAGATTAGTTTTCGTTTTCTAGCATGTTATATAAATGAAATCATATCATTTTGGGCTCTCTTCTTTCACTCAGAAAAGATTATTCTGAGAATTATACCTTGTAGCATGTATCAAAAGTCAATTCCTTTTCCCTGCTAAGTAGTGTTCAGTTTTGTAGGCACTTATTATATGATATTTATCCATTCACCTGTTGGTAGATATTTGGGTTGTAGTTGTAAGTCTTTGAATACATATATATATATATACACACACACACACACACACACATATATATGTGTGTATATATACATGTATGAAATATATATATATGTTTCATTTCTCTTGGGTAAATACATAGAAGTGAAATGTCTGGGTAATATGATATCTATATATTTAGCTTTTTAAGAAACAGAGACCTTGTCCAGCCTTCCACATACTACTAAACTCTTGATATGGTCAGTCTATTTAATTTTAGTCACTCTTACAGGCAGTTTTGATTCATTATTTCTGTGATGGTTAATGCTAATCAATGTCTTTTCTTGTGCTTATTTCTCATCTGTATATCTTCCTTAATGAAGACTTGGTTCATATCTTTTGTCCATTTACTACTGATTTATTTTCTTATTTAGTTTTAATTTTTTTATATGATATAGATATAAGTGCTTTATCAGATAAATGATTTGCAAATATTTTCTACCAGTTTGTGGGTTGTCTTTTCATTCTCTTTACAGTATCTTTCAAAGAGCAGAAGTTTTTAATTTTGATAAATCCACACTTTTCACTTTGTTCTTTTATGGTTCACCTAGAATCATTATTTAGTTCCAATAGATTTTGGTAATTCCATCAGATTTTTCACATAAGTGATCACATATTTGGTGAATGAAGAGATTTTTAAATTTTCCGCTTCTTCCTTTCCAGTCTGAGTGTCTTTAATTCCTTTTTTTCTGTAATGCACAAGCTAAAGCCTCCTGTTAAATAGAAGTGATGAGAAAGGTCATCCTTGTCTTGTTTCTGATTTTAGGAAGAAACCATTTATTCTTTCCTAATAATAGTCATTATTTTTCTGTGATGAATGTAGCATTCATCAATAAGGACGATGTTAGCTGTAGGTTTTTCATGGAGTACCTTCAACAAGTTGAAGAAGTTTCCTTTTATTCTTAATTTTCTGGGTGTTTTTATTAAGAATAGAAGTCAAATTATATGAAATGCTCTTTCAGCATCCATAAAGTAATCAAATGGTTTTTAAATTTTGATTATTAAAACGGTGAATTATATTTATTGATTTCCAAATGTAAAATCAGCCTTGCAATCCTGAGATAAACTTTACTTAGTCCTGATATATATTATATTCATTTATATTTATATATAATTGTTTATATTTATATTCATTTTATATATATTAATTTATATTTATTGATCTTATATTCTTTAATCTATAAATATATATATATTTACACAGACTTTAAACAACATGGTTTTGAACTGCACAGGTCTACTTATACAAAGATTTTTTTAATAGTAAATGCTATACACAGTACTACATGATCTGAGGTTGGTTGAACCTATGGATGCAGATACAGAGGAACCTCAGATAGGAAGCTTCAGCTGTAAGGTATACACATTGTTCAAGGGTCAACTGTATATAGTTGGATTCAATTTGCAAATTTTTAAAAATAAATTTTACATATATGTTCCCCCAAAATATTGTTTCTAACTTTATTTTCTTTTAAAAATCGTTTAGTTTTGATACCAAAAACCATATTGGCCTTGCTATAAAAGCTTTTATCGATTTCTTTTATCTCTTTCTTCAAAGCTTGGATGAATTTGCTAGTGAAGCCACCTGGGGTTCAAGTTTTCTTTATGGAAAAATTGTTAACTACAAATCAACTTCTTTTCATAGATAAACAGCTAAGAAGTTTATCCATTTCATTTTGTTGTTGTTCTTTTTTTATAACAAATAGGGGAAATACATACAGTTGTATTTCTGATATCTACTTTTCTAAGGAATTATTATGGCCCTGGTAAAGTTGAATAACTTTCCAGAAATACAAGTTTCCCTGTGTTATGCTAACTTTCTTTAGGTGTTTTTTTTTTTTTTTCTTTATTTTTTTAAGAATAGTTTCAGGTTCATAGCAAAATTAAGCAGAAGGTATATATATTTCTCATTTATTTCCTGCCCCCACACATGCATAGACTTTCCTACTATCAACATCACCCACAAGAGTAGTATATTTGTTATAATTGATAAACCTACAATGACACATCATTATCACCCAAAGTCCATAATTTATATTACAGTTCACTCTTGGTGTTGCACATTCTATGAATTGAACAAATGTTTTATGACATCTATTATTTTAATATCACATAAAGCATTTTCATTACTCTGATCATCCTTGTGCTCTGCCTATTGATTCCTCTCCACCCCCATGTTTGTCAGCCAGTGATCTTTTTATTGTCTCCATAGTTTTGACATTTCTAGAAAACCGTATAATTGAAATCATACTGTATGTAGTCCTTTCAGAGGGTCTTCTTTAACTTAGTAATATGCACTTAAGATTCCTCCAGATCTTCTCATGGCTTGATAGCTCATTTCTTTTTAGTCCTAAATAATATTTCATTTCTGGATGTACCACAGTATATCTGTCCACTTACCTACTGAAGAACAACCTGGTTGCTACCAAGTTGTCACAATTATAAAGAAAGCTGCTGTAAACATCAGTGTACAGGTTTTTATATGGACGTAAGTTTTCAGCTCCTTTGGGTAAAGACCAAGAAGGATGACTTGTAGATCATATCATAACAGTGTGTTTAATTTTGTAAGAAAATGCAAACTGTCTTCCAAAGTAGCTGTACAATTTTGAATTTCCACCACCAATGAAAGAGTTCCTATTGCTCCATATTCTCACCAGCATTTGGTATGCCCAGTGTTCTGTATTTTGGCCATTCCAATAAGTGTGCAGTGGTATCTCATTATTGTTTTCATTTGCATTTCCCTGATGACAGGTGATTTGGAAAATCTATACTTCTCCATCAATCTGTTTGTCTACTTTTGCCAATATCATACTGACTTGATTACTGTAGCTTTATATAAGTCTTAAAGTCAGGTAATGTCAGTTCTCCAACTTTGATCTTTTCCTTAAAGATTGTGTTGGCTATTCTGGGTCTTTTGCCTCTTCTTATACATTTTAGAATCAGTTTTTTGATATCCACAAAATAACTTGTTGGGATCAAGTTTCAAAGAATTGACATGTTTACAATTTCAAGTCTTCCTGTGTAGACTATCTCACCATTCAATTAGTTTTTCTTTGATTTTATTTATCAGAGTTTTGTAGTTTTCCTCATACAGATATTGTACATATTTTGTTAGGTTTATACCTAAGTATTTCATTTATGTGGATACTAATGTGTAAATAATACTATGTTTATAACTTTTAATTCCACTTATTCCTTGCTGGTAAATAGGAATCAATTGACTTCTGTATATTGGCCTTATTCTCTGCAACTTCACTATAACTGATTATTAATTCTAGGAGTTTTCTTGTTAATTCTTTTAGATATGCTATATAGATGATCAGATCATCTGTAAAGAAAGGCAGCATTATATATATACATACAGCAGTCTGTATACATTTTATTCCCTTTTTTAGTCTTACTGCATTATATAGAAATTCCAGTAAAATGCTAAAAAGGAGTGATAAAAGGGGACTTTCTTGCCTTATACCTAATCTTAGTGGGAAAGCTTCAGACTTCTGGCCATTAAGTATTATATTAGCTGTAGACTTTTTTTGCAGACAATCTTTATGAAACTGAGGATGTTTCCCTCAAGTCTTTGTTTACTGAGGGTTTTAAAATGAATGAGTGCTGGATTTCACCAAATGCTTTTTCTGATATGGTGGTGTAATTTTGCTTTTTTTAGTCTGCTGTTGTAATGAATTACATTCATTGTTTTTTGTTTGTTGGACCTGACTTATATCCCTGGAATAAATCACTCTTGGCCGTGGTGTATAATTTTTTATACATTGTTGAATATGATCTGCTAATATTTGGTTGAGGAATTTTACATCTATGTTCATGACAGAGATTGGTCTATTGTTTTCTTTTTGTGTAATGTCTTTGTCTGGTTTTGGTGTTAGGGTAACACTGGCCTGACAGAGTTAGGAACTAGTCCCTTTTTTCTATGTTCTGAAGAGATGAGAATTGGTATCCTTTTTTCCTTAAATATTTGGTAGAATTCACCAGTGAGGCCATCTGGGCTGGAGCTTTTGTTTTTTAAGGTCATTATTATTGCTTCAGTGTCTTTAATAGAGAAGCCTGTTCAGGCTGTCTATTTGTTCTTCTGTGAGTTTTGGCAGACTGTGTCTTTCAAAAAATTGGTCCGTCTCATCTAGGTTATCAAATTTCTCTGCATAGAATTATTTATGATTTTCCTTTATTATAATTTCTATATCCGTGGGATCTATAGAGATATCCCTCTTTCATTTCTGATATTATTCATTTGTGTCCTCTCTCTTGTTTCCTTAGTTAGTCTGGCTAAAGGCTCATTGATTTTATTGATCTTTTCAAAGAAGCATCTTTTGGTTTGGTTTGGTTGATTCTATTGATTTCCTATTTTCAATTTCACTAATTTCTGTTCTAATTCTTATTATTTTCTTCAGCTACTTTTGATTTAATTTGTTCTTTTTTTAGCTTTCTAGGGAGGAAACAATATTTATTTTAGATCTTCCTTCTTTTCTAATATACGCATTCAAATCTATAAATTTCCCTCTTTTGCTTTTGCTACATCTGACAAATTTTTATAAATTGTGCTTTCATTTTCACTTATTTTAGAATATTTTTAAATTTCCTTTTAGCTTTCTTCTTTGACTCATGTGTTTTTTTCTGGAAGTGTATTGTTTAACCTCCACATATTTGGGAGGTTAAACAATACACAGTTTCCTTCCTGTATTGATTTTTAGTTTAATTCTACTATGATCTCGGAGCAGACATTATAGGATTTTTTATTTCCTTTAATTTTTTAAAGACTAAATAACAACATATATTTGCTAGTTGCAAGGGGTTTTTTAATATCTGGATACTCTGGGGGTATTAAATATAAAACTGTAACATCTTACCATTCATGGGCAAATGAAATAAATTTTTCTTCTGGGAATGTAGAGTTGTAATGATCATGTTGGACTTTGTTCATTCAAGTTTTACCTTTTCATACATAAGCATACGTGTGTGCACATATGTTTGTGAATGTGTATTCATCTTAGTCCCTACCTTAAAGATCCTCTCTGTGCAGAGATCTAGCCAAGCCTCTTGACTGTCATAGCAAGTTTGCAGATATAGAAACAGCTATTCATCAACCATCCTTTTAAACCCCACCCCCAGGACCTCTATATAAATGAAGTGGATGCAATATCCTAGGAAGGAAAGAACTCTGTGGAAAACTGCAGAATTGTTTCACTAAGAATGTCAAACCCTCTGTTGGAGAGCCCTTTTCCCTTCTCTAACTTCTGCAAAGAAAAAAAAGTATGTGTATATATGCCAGGAGGTAGAATAAACAATGCTAATCATAGGAGGGAACAGCAAGTAAACTATGGAAGGAAGTAGCAAAGAGAATGACCTAAGTATCAAGAAACTAGAATTAATCATTTGCCCCATGTTGGGACTCGCTGTGTCAGTAAACAAGTCTAGAGGTGCAATGACTTTTCCTAAGTCAAGTTCATAAGTTAATTAGACGTAGGGGATATCCAGGTTACATGCACAAATATTTGGACTTCTTTCACAATGTTCAGTAGCTTGAACTTTAATAGCTACATTTGGATCCATGGCTTGCTTTCTATATATATTTATTTGTATTTAATCAGATGCAACTTAATCTGGTGAAATGAAACTATGAAATGGGGTGTAAGATCAGTATTTAATAAAGAAACATTGTTGGAACAGAGGAGAACAAAGACTGAAATAGCAAGATAAAATTTAATCTAGGGAAATTACAAAAGAAGGTATTAATATCTCAAACAACAAACTGCTTAAAGAAAAAATAAACTGTCAAAAATAAATATGACATTCTTATTTTTCCTTTTTTAATTATCTCATATTTATTCAGCCATTCAACTAGCAGTTATTATGTGTCAGTGCACCATTACTGTGTTAAAATATGTATTTTTTTATTGGTAGTGTGGCTCACACAATCTGGTTTGGAAGAATCTAATACGGGCAAAGGATTCTAGGAGAAAAACTAACAAAACAACATTAAGCAGATAATCTTATATAGTGATGGATGAACAGTCAGCTCTGCTTTTTATCCTTTGTTTAAGATTGTTGAGAGTCTAATACATGAATTTGAATTTATGTTGTATTTCAATCTACATGTAACATTAGGTTGAAAAGCATTTTAAAAGGTATTATGTTTCCAGAGAAAGTGGTCATTGATAACTCAACTTCTTTTCAAAAACTTTCATGTTAAGAACTAAATCAAATAAAATCTCCCTAGATCATTTTCTTTATTATTTCAGAAAGTAAATATTTGACCTTTGAAAAGCTAACTAAGTACAGTCTAAGAACTGGTACTTTTTTACATGAAGTTACTGGCAACAAAAGCTTGCGACTCTTTTCTCCTGCCTTATTTTAAAATACCATTGAAAATTCTTTGTAGAAAATACAGCATATATAATACAAATAACACAAATCACCCACAATCTCTTTATTATTTACATTTTTAATTTATTATTCCAAATATACATAAATAATGAAATACATGCATTTTCTTATAGAAGTGATATCTCTGCTTTCAAACTTTTTTCACATAATAATACAACGTTAACATTATCCATAATCACAATTTTACTCCATAACATCATTTTAAATGGTGACATGGTATTCCATTATTCACTGTAACATTCTTCCTAGATATTTAGGTGGTTCCCAAATTGTTATTTTATGCGGCAAACACATTGCAATAAACGTACTTGGTGTATAAATGTTAGGTGACATCTTTACTTTCTGACACGTTCCTAGCAGTGAATTTTGTGGACCAAAGGATATAATCTTTTTTAAAGATTTTGATTTACATTCAAATTCCTATGTTAAAGGTTGCAGCAGTTTGCATTTTCCTCAGCAAAGAGTATTTTCCTGTATATTTGGCAACATTAGATGTTAACATGAAAAGAAAAGGGGATCAATTGAAATAGATTAAACACAATTTTACTTTCTTCATCTTTGAGACACTTTAAAAGTTACCAAAAGTTTGACATAAAACTTTATGCTTTAACTTGTTTAAGTTAGCAGTTACAACCACAATCAACAAACAAATCAAAATGTTTTGCGTATTTCTTCTGATTACAATGAAAGAGCAGACCCTCCTGGTTGGAGAGGCACCGGTGAAATTCGTAGAAACATTGAAAAAATGAAACCAAAAGATAAACCTGATAAAACACTTCATGTTTAGATGGTGAGGCACAATGGAAAAGGGATTCCGCAGATCACTAAATAAGCACTGGGAGAGTGTAGGGCTTGCCTATACGTTTTCTGAACCGTTGAGTATCAAAAACTTGGTAAGGGGAGTGGGTGTTTGGTGGTGGGGGAGGGGCGGAGATGTGCCCCATTGGAAGAAAATACAAGTTATGTGAGAGGAATTTGAGCCCAACAGAATAATTTGGAGACTCACTACTGCCTCCACCCCACAGTCTTTTTCATAAAACTTTGCTACATTGAAGATAATTGATAGAAACTGACACAAAACCAATGTATAGATACCAGAAAGGAAATAACATGTACAACTATAGAGAGGTTTAAAAAAAAAGTGAAAAACACAGTAAGTATTGGAATCATTTGTCATCATCTTTCTTTAAGCATATTCCTGTTACTAAAATCCTCCTTTTAATTTATTTTAGAGCTTAAAGTATAGTTATCCATTCTGAGTCTTCTAAATATTATAATAATATATATATTTAGAAGACTCAGAATGGAGATGTATGTATATATAAACCTAATAAATAGGACCTGTGGGAGCTTATGTACCAAATTACCAATTATGTAATTTTCTTACTATTAGGATTCTCTCCTGAGTTTGAAACAACCAGTGTTTCAATAACCTTTTAGAAGAGAGAAAATACGAAGTCTGCTGGTCATGGGGTCTGAATCTATGGTACGGAATAAATACAGCTATTTAGATGTCCTTTGCTCCCTTTTACACAGACGGTAGAGGAAGGAATAATGTACAGAGTCCTGTTTCCCTGGAAAGGCTGGGGTGCATGTGCAACACCTTCTAACACACAGTTTAAAAAATGGTTTAATCTCTAAAGAAAGTAGTAACGGTTGGACAGATCAAAAAGCAAACCCAGATTTGTTTTTCACCAGATAAATTATCATTATTTCAGAAGTATTTTCAGTAACTATCCATGCCTGTAATGTTGATATTGTTCTTATGTAAGAAAGGTTTAGATTGTGAAGGAAGTTTGTGAAAAATCTTAGGGTCACCTCTGTTACCTTTAGAAATAATTGCGGAGAATTCTGAACAAAAATCAGATTGTCCGAGTTGCAGATATTCTTTTTTCGTTTAGCAACCCTGCCCTACTTTCTTTTAATAAAGAATAGCAAGCCCATGTTATTTAAGCTGTCATATATTAATTGGTTATGAAAAATGCTCAGCAACTTCTTTGAGACTTGACAGTTTCCTAGCATAGCAAGCACGGCCCTATTTTTCATGCTGCATTCAATTAAAATCTGGGTCTCCTGAGCAGTTTCTAGGTAGAGACCCAATCTGATAGCTCATCATTACTTCACATCCGAATGATACAAAAACATTCCTAGAGACATTTAATTTTTAGCGCCAGAGGCTTTCTTGATAAAAGCTTTTAAGAAAAAAAAAAAGCTAGAAAGTCTTATTTTAAAAATCACAAGTGGCATTCACTGCCTGGTAAAATAAAGGAACAGTCACTGAAATGAGGAGAAAAATAATTGTTGTTGTCATCACTTGACAATGTATTTTAAGTGCTACTTGGTACAGTGAGAATTTCTTATATACTCAGGAAGGAAACAACATGGTAGGGCTAAAATTATTAGACCAAATTATGTTTAGTTTTCCAGCTTGTTTTTGAGGTGTATCTGCATGTTTATTACTGAAAGTGTATCATTCTTTACCAAGATTTGTTCCCAGGCTAGATCAGAAAGAGCAAATATTTTAGTCATTCTCCAAAGGAAAGTTTAAAAATTGCTCTCATCATTTTATGAAAACAGTGGCTCCAGGGAGAAGACCCATCCTTTAAATTTAGAAATGCTTTGTAAATAGTATTAACTACAGGCCGTTCTGCTGTAATCTTTTAGGTCAGATTTCAACTCTTTACATTATGCAACATGCAGACATTTTACGCACAGGACCCCAGCTTTTGTCTGTTTTTGTTCTACCATGAAATTAATCGGCTAAGAAAAAATACTATCACCCAGTTCTAAAACAATGTCATCATATCAGTGATCTAAATTTTATTTTCTAATAAGTGTGCATAAAATGTACTCACTCTGTAGATTCGTGAAAAAATATAATTGGAAACATTTACAAATTTCTTTCCTGACACTCCCCAGATCCTGACATCTGTGCTGCTTCTCTGTCCCTTCACAGCCAAGCTTCCTTTAAAAACTTACCTTGTGTTAATTCTCTGTATTTCTTTAAGTTCATTCTTGCCTACCTTTCCAGTCTAACATCTGTCCCTGCACCTACTTAAACTACTCTCATTTAGGTCACCAATAGCCTCCAGACGGCTAGATCCAAAGGACATTTTTATAGCCTTAATTTATTGCACTCTGTGGGTTTTGACATTGTTGACAACTCACCACCACCTTAAATTTTCTTCTCCCTTAGCTAATATGACAAGATTCATTTTCATTTTGAAAGTCTGTGTTTAAATGGCAACTCAGTGGCTTTCTCTGACCACCCTATTTGGAATAACCTGCTGTCTAGATAAAAACTGTTTCATTTTCTTCACGTTACCTATCACTGACTGAAATTATGTTATGTGTTCATTTGTCTCCTTGATTATTGAATATTTCCACCTAGATTCTAAGATTCATGAGAACAAAGACCTGTTCTCTTAGCCACTGACCCCTCATACCTATAAAGGTGCCTTACACACATAAAAAGGATGCTTGATGAACAATGACTGATGAACATGAGTGAATGAAAACTAGGTCCCAGACCCCGAAAACCAACTGGATACTTTCACATAGATTTTTCACAAGTACCTCAAAGTTAACATTTTAAAACTTAATTCTTTCTTCCCAAACATGATTTTGAATGCTTCTTATAAATCTGAATTCCTACATTTCATCACTCTTTGCATCTAAAAAGGTAGACATGATTTTGGGGTGATAATTTCTGTAATTTTCTTGAATTATTTTGCTCTTATTTATTTCTATCTCCTCTGTCTTAGTTCAAGCACTCCCACCTACTACAGTAGACTTCAAACTGGTCTGTAGTCCCCAGGCTTATCTCCATTCAATCTGTCCTCTGCATTTTTACCTGCACAAGCTTTCCAAAATGTAAAGCTACTCATTTTCATCCTTAGGTAGAAACCTTTCAATAGTTCACTAAGGTTTACCATTTTGAACTTAAGGGCCTTAATTTGTGTTTACCAAAATTAATAATCACTTGCTCCCATCTACTGAGAAATAGATATTTTCAGTTGATTTGAAATGCCACATATGTCATTCCAAAACTTCCACGAGTCCTTGGTCCTCTTTCTGAACTCGTTATTTTGTTCTTAGGTCTATATGTCTTTTCCTGAATCCGCACCTAGTTTATTTTATCATTAGAAATTTTCGATGATTTAGACATCAGTTGAAGCAGGTTCCACTTAATTGTCCCTTGTTTTCAAAACTTTTTAGCTATACTTACAATTCTTCTAGATGAACATTATAGCTAGCATTATCTATTAACATGAGTATACTTAACATGCTTACAACATTAAAGCTTTCCACTTAGAAAATGTTCTTTCACTCTATTTATACAAGGCTCTTGCCTTTATGAACTGTCTTACATGTTCCCTCATATATGACTTGCTCATTTATTTTCTTTTTGTTTGGATGCTTCTCTGTGTGAGTGGTGTTTTTACCCTCACTTTATTTTCTTACTAGTTTTTTTTTTTATTGAAGTATAGTTTATTTATAATGTTGTGTTTGTTTTTGTTGTACAGCAAAGTGATTGAGGTATACACATATTTTTTTCATATTCTTTACCATTTTTTCTTACTAGTTTTGTATCAGCATTTTGCCTAGAAATCAGCTGTCCTACTAAACTATCATCTTAATCACAATAGTTTGTAACTAAATCGAGTTTTCCTGGTAGGCAACCCTATTAACTATTAATAAGGATAATTGATCTCCTTCCCAAATCTGCGGTTCTTTGTCTCATTTCTTTACGTCACCTAAGGTAATTGATAAAAATATTCAGGAAAGGAGTTGAACAATCTACATCCCACTGCTGGGTTGGATGGCTGGCATTCCCGTACTTCATTGAACCCCAGAATGTGACTTCATTTGGAAGGAGATTGCTGCAGACATAATTAGTTAAGAGGAGGTCATGCAGGAGTAGGGTGGGGCCTTAATTCACCATCACTGGTGTCCTTCTAAGAAGAAGAGAAGGAGTCAGAAAGATAGAGAAAACACCAAGTGAAGGTGGAGGCAGAAACTGGAGTGATACAAGCCAAGCGATGTCATAGACACTGGGGAACCACCAAAAACTAGAAGAAAATCATGGAACTGACTCCCCTTCAGAGACTCCAGTAGAATCCAAGCCTGCTGACATGTTTGTTCTAGACTTTTAGCCTCCAAAACTGTGAGAGGATACTTTTTTGCTGTTTTAAGCCACCTAATTTGTGGTACTTTGTTGAATTAAACCTAGGAAACTAATATAAATATTGACTACAGCTTTTACTAACAGTAAATTACATCTTTAGGTTCCTGAAGATATTCTTTATCAAGTTTAGGAAACATCCTTCTATTTATCTTTTACATAAAGTTTGTATCATGTTTTTTGAATATAATGACCTTTCAGCGGGTATAACCGATAGGATTCTTCTGTTGTTTTCCCCTTTCTTGTATTAATTCTGTGAGGTTACAAAAACCTAGACAATTCTCCACCCCTCCGTGTGAACACCTCTCTACAACCTGCTTTTGTAGTTCCTACCGGCAAGAACAGGAGTCGATTTCTCTATACTTTGAATGTCTGCTGTCTGTCTGCCTTACTTTGTCTCATAGAACATGGTGAAAGCATTATTTTTCAATTCCAAGCCTAGGCCTCAAAAAACTTGCACTCTTCCATGCTTCCTCTTGAAACCTGGCCACCACAGTATAAGCAAGTCTGGGCTAAGCTGATGAATAATGGATTTTGCTTGAGCTGAAATCAGATAACTACCTATTGAGCAAATGAGGTTATCAGCTGCTCGCTAACCACAGGGACATGAGTCTAGCCAAGGTCAGCAAAGCCTGGCCCAGGCCAAGAGCACTGCTCTGCTGACCCATGGACTCAAAAGGAATAACTAATGGTTGTTTTTTTGGCAACAAAGTTTTAGAGTAATTTTTTTATGCAGCAATAGTATAAATATAAATAAATAAATATAATAGACATAATTGACTATATAAGACATATGTATCTATATAAACTATATTAATATAAAAGTAAACTGATACTAATATAAACAGTTTATCAAAAGCTTTTATAAAATCAAAGCATCCTTGGTTTCTTATTAAAGAAATGTTCATACTACATAATTATTATAAAACAGCATTAGACTCAGTTATTAATGCTTTATTTAGAATTTTGTAGGTCCATGATAAATGACTTATATTTCCAGTCATCAAAATATGTTAAATAATACTAAAATTCAAATAATACTAATGACAAATGCATCCTTTTTAAATCAGTAAAAGATATTGTTACAATTGCCAAATGTAACCTTTTCTTTACCATTTGCTGAGTCTTTACTATATGCAAGAGACTTTATGTCATTTTTCCATTTAATAAACTATGCCATGATATTATTAATCTCAAATTACTATAAGGACTTGAAGCCCAAATAAATTAAGCTGTTAGTAAGAGTTGCAATTAGGTTTAAACTCTTGTCTGAATAATCTCAAAATTTAATCTCTGGACCAGTTGGAGGAAGTCTGGAGAACAAAGGAAGATCTGAGGAGGTGAAGGTGGATGGCTTTATGTCCATGTCGTAATTTACTCTGAAAATCAAAAGCCTTCCTCTGTATTTTCAATGCTCAAAGAGTAATACTGTACCCCTTTTCTCTAATTTGGGATCCATAGTTACTTTGTATACACATGTTTAATATTTATTCTAATACTTAATTTAACTGGATTGTCATTGTTAGCAGAAATGTGTGGACTCCTAAAAATGTATTAAATTTGTGAGACACACCACCTAGCTTTTTCTAAGTTTATGTCTATGATTTGACAAGCATCCAACATAAAAATAACGTTGGCGAGTATAAGCTTTCTGCTAAAGTCAGTAAATATTCAAAATATTAACACATGATTCCAATAAGGCCATAAAGAATTACATCTTAGTGGGCTATAGTGTGTAAAATGATAAGATAATAAAAATAATGTAAGCTGTTGTTATGCATGCAGAATTCTCTGTTCTGAAAAGAAGCACAATACAGTTGACCTCATGGGATCTATAGGTTGAAACCATGAGCAACCATATAAATAGCATATGTTAGTGCCAAAGAAGGGATTTAGATTGTAAATCCTATGTGAGAAGGCAGTGATTATACTGGACTAGGACAGATAACACAGTGGGCTAATTATAGAAGCGGTGGGATTTGAGCTGAATCTCTGAAAAACTTAGAACTTAAAGAAACAGAGAAAGTCATGTTAGGATGTCCTATTTGGAGAAATGACATAAGTCAGAAATGACAGACATCTCTGATACTCCTCCTGTCCCCACTCCAGAGCCCATGGCACACATTGCTAATAAACTGTAGATGAAAGTTTCCTCTTCCTGAGTTAAGAGGCAGTCACAGAATTCCCTTCAACAGACAGCTGCTAATCAGAGATGGCACAAGAGAAAATTTTCTGTCCATCCATGGTGGGTAAACAAATTATGTGTGGAGTACTATAGAAAAACAAAGGTAGATTTATTTGACTGAAACAGGAAGAGTATGAGGACTACTAATTGGAAAGTTTGTAAGAACTGTAATTGGTGGCTAGGAGTTTGGATTTTTCTTATGTGCAATAAAGAATGATTAAAAACTTCAGCAAAAGAGTAAATGAAGACAGGGAAACCAGAGGAGGATTGTTACATTAATCTTGTAATGAGCATGTGACTAGAAGGGAAATATCATTAATGAAGAAAAAGACACAGAAATAAAATGCATAATAAAGACAGAATTGTCAGGGATTGAGATGAATTTAATATGAACAAAAGAAAAGAATGATCAGTTAAGATTTCATTGAATCCTTACCATGTTCAGAATTTATAATAAATATTTTAAATATGTTGTATCATTTGACTCTCATAATATTCTAGGGGATAGTTATCCTCACTGTCTCTTTTGCAAATGAAGAAACTGAGGCACACAGAGGCTAAAAACCTTGCCATATTTTGAAAATGAAATAAAATATTGAATCTATTTAACCAGCTTTGGTTTCAGAATAATTTTTAATTTGACTTTAGTTCTCTATTTAATCTTCCATAGCTCTGATTTCTCTGTCAGTATATATAGACTCCTGCTTTGTGAATATTACAAATTTTTTCAAGAAAAGAACATGGAATTTGCAGATTTTAGTCAACAGAAAACTCAATTACACTTGAAGGAAATTACATTTGAATTAAAAAATACAACATATGGCCACAGTTGGACATATTTATAGTATATTCTTGTCATCTACATTTTTTAATTCATTATATCTTTTAAAAAATTATTTTGGTTTTCCTTAGTGGCCACAAGCTCCTAAACAGTAGCTAAAAGTTTTATGTGCCTACTAAGTTCCAGGCACTGGGCTAAACACTTTGCACATATAATTTCTCTTGAGCCTAGCGTTTAATTAGGTGAGCAGACATACTTGCTGCCATTCTACAGGTAAAGAAACTGAAGCTAGACTGTTTAAGTGACTTGCCTAAGGTGAAGTAGCAAAGCCAGGAGTCAAATTTAGATTTCTATGACTAAAGCACAAAGCCTATTTCAGGAAACTAAATTCTATCTTCCTTCACAAAATTATACTGTGCCAAATATACAGTTAGAGCACACTGAGTGCTTAATTCATTTTGACAAATCTACTTCTTCTTAAAACCAGAGGCATTAAGTAAAATAAACACTAAGAAACCCAGCATTTAGTGCATAATTGTTATATATTCTGGGCTCTGTGATAAGCACTCTAGGCACGTGATAACATTCATTCTTTCTTTTACGCCACATTATATATTGAGCATCGTTCTGAGTGCTACAGAAGCAGCAGGGAATAAAATGGACAAAGTCTGTGCTCTCTCACAGAGAAAAGAAAATAGATGCACGTGTACACATCAGTCCTTGTTTCACACTATCGCAGTATACGTGAATGTCAAGTGGCAAGGTTTAGTTAACTGACACCAGCCACAAAAAAAATGATTCAAATTTCAGTTGCCATGGACAAGGTTAGGGTTAGGGTAACAGTGAGTAAATTTATAAAGTAAAAACTTTGTTGCTATCTCTTCAGTCCACAAATTACTATATAATAGATGCACAGATGGGTGAGCAATCACATTACTTCTTTCAGTATTTCTTGGTGATCAGTCACTGCACATTTTATATTAATTTCATTCACTTATAGCAAAACATTGTTATCTATTGGTGTTTGATAGGGAAAGTGTTGTCTCCTTGTCTCCCAGTGATAGACCCAGGTGACATTGCACAGCTGTGGATAATCAAAAGAAGGAACTGGCCAACAGAGATGAAAGGGCAGAAAAGAAATGAAATTGGGTGTAGTGGGTCAGGAAAGGTACCTCTATAGTGGTCTCACAGTTACTCTTTGAGTTAATAGCCCCCTGCCCCATTTTATATGTGAGTAAACTAGGATTAAGAAACAGTGAAGTACTGAGCCATGGACACACAGATAGCAAGTGTCAGGGCTTGAAATCAGACTCCTCTTTATCTGAATTTTTTGTCCATGTCCTTTTCAATAAACTGGATATCTTTCCCAAAGGATTTTTGTATGTGTGAAGGTTGAGTGCATACTTAATATGACAGGTCATGACAGGTCTCTTAAATGACTTTAGTTGATAGGCTTTTTACAACTACATTCTGTACTGAATACAGTCTGTATTTAGTACAGCTAAAATAATTCATAAGTAAGTTTTGCTGAATGTGCAGCCCATACTGCACAATCAACCTGGCTTTTCTAGTCTGAATAAAAGTCTTTTGGCAGCTCACTGTTGACACAATTTCAGGTGTTCTGTAGTCCATTTTAATGGCCAGATATGGGCATACTACCATAGGACGAGAAAGTATTTGCTTAAGCTAACACACGTCCAGGATTTTCCATTTAGAAAGAAAGGAAAACTCATACAGCCAGACAATTCCACAAAGGAGAGTGACTGTAGATAGTAGTGTAAGAACTTTGAGAAATGTGGATGGAGATGCACTATGATTTCAGAATATTGCTTTTTCCTGGTGGGAAAATTAAATTCTGATAAAGATCGCCAGGTATAGAGAACAAAAACTGGTCTTTAATTTCGTTGCATTTAATGGTCTTTAATTCCCTTGCACTTAAAAGTCTTTAACAATCATGCAATCATGCAATCATCAAAACACTTCAGCAACTTCCTAACCAGGAAACTTACCACCTACTTATGCTACTGTTAGCTTCAGTAGATCAAAGAATACAAAGTCAATAGCAATTAGGAAAGAAACCTTTGAGAAAGGGAAAGATAGCTATAAAACACTTAATTGTTTCTCTTAAAACCTACTCCCTTGCTACCTCCAACTGCTAATAAAATGTCATTTCTCCATGACAAGTAGCCCACAGGTCTTTCTCTTCTTGGATAGGGAAAAAAGGCTTACTGTGACAATGTATGTAATACCCTTCATTATTAAAACTTGCATTATTCTAATGTTTCTGGCTTATAATTAATGTGTAAGTGATTCTAGAAGCTTAACTTCTATCCCCAATTTGTTGCTTAGCAACAATCAAGCTGAGTGAAACACTGCTAGGGCATACACTATGGGTCATGGTGGGAAAAGCTGCTTGGAAATTTTTGAGTTGGAATTGCTCTATGTGGAGACTAAGCATTTTCTCTGTGTGATTCAGTTGAAGCAAACTTGCCTTGCTAATGGGAAATCCAGGCTAAATAAATCTGGGCCCATGTGAAAACAGCCCTATTGTAGACTTTTTACTACAATAAATATGACAATTATTTTTCAAGAACACATTGAATTCCACTGTTTCTAAGGATTTCTCACTTTAAAAAATCAATTTTAATTGTTGTCATTGGTGCAAAGACAATGATTTTATCCTTTCCTTGCATCTCAGCAGAATCAACAGGTATAACTCTCCAGGCATTCTCTATTTTCAGGAACATCCTTGTGTCTAGTCTACATATGCAAAGTGAAGTAAGAGATTGTTATAAACTAAATGTTTGTGTCGCCTAACATTCATATTTTGAAGTCTAATGGGATATGAAGGTGGGAGCCTTTGGGAAGTGATTAGATAATGAGAGTGGACTTCTTATGAATGAGACTAATGCTATCCAGGGGAAGAAATATTCTCTTCTAGGTTCGTCTGGCTGCTGCTGGTCTAAGAGTTAAATTGACATGAGACTGATAAACAGGAGGAAAACAAACAAAAGTTTCATAACATGATTACATGGGAGAGACCCAGGATGACTGAGTAATTTGCCAAAATGGCCAAATGTCTTCCATTTTTTAAAAACATTTAAACAATGTTTTATTCACTTTATGTCAACTAGGAAAAATTACCTGCATTTATGCTTTACAATATTTCACCTCATTGGGAAAAAAGATAAATGTTACATTAGAGTCATTTGACTTTCATGACTTTGTTGCTCTGAGTTAAGAAAATGTTCAACTCTTTCCGGCAATATGTCTTTCAGTATTAGAACTGATCAACGAATGGTGTCTGCCCCAAATGTCCACTTGCTGCCTTTGACTTCTGACCAGAAACAAACTTCTTTGCAGCATTTATGACATCAGGGTCAGCTACTGAGTCAGCCTGCTGAAGGACTGTGCCTGGTGGCATGTATGAACCAGCAGCTAGAGCCTGGCACCTGACTTCATCCAGGAAGCCCCCAGAAGACTCCACTGACATTAGATACTCAGCAATCAGCTTGTTCTTTGCAGCTTGGACATCTGTATTAGAACAGTTTCCTTGAGCGGTTGTTTTTACTTAGTTATAGGCAGCCTTGATAACATCTCCAGCAGCTGCAGCTTGTGAGATAGTGTAAATCCCAAAGAGTCTAGAATCTTAGTAACTGGCATTAAAATCAGACACATCAGATGGCTGGTGAATTCCCTAGGCAACAGCCTAGTACAGAGAGCTGGTGTCATTGCTGCCCCTCTCAACGTGGTTCAGCACCGAGGACGTGCTGCAGAGCACTAAATGCATTTGCGGCTGCACTCCTGTCACAGCACTTTCTGCTACAAGAGCAGCATGGAAGAGACTGTTTCCATTTTGTTCTCGAATTTCACCTCCACGGTATTTGGCCTTTGCACCAGATAAACCAAGCCCACCCCTCATGTTGAGATCCATTTAGCAACTTGCTTTAGAACAGGATGACTCACACGAAGTCCAATCAAAGTCATTCTTGCACTTGTAAAATGGTTCTAAGCATAGTAATGTAACTCATCTGGTGTCACTTTTCCAATCCTACAATCAGGACAATATAAGGAATTAGTCAAGGCATTTCAGTAAGCTGCAGCACACAAATTTTCAATGACATGAGCCTGTGGATTCCGAAAAGCCACAGTTCTGTCAATCCTTAGCTGAGACTGAAGGGCAGCTGCCTCCCAATGAGGAAATTCTGGTGCTGTGGTGACGTTGAGCAGGAACTCCATTAGAACATCAACATCATCCTGCAGATATTCCACAGTGTTAGCCATGTCTTCCCTTGCTGAAGTCACACTTAATTTACTACCAACTGCTTCAGTTCCATGGGTTACGTTGAAAGATGGAGTTCCTTTTGTAGTCAAACTGGATGCAAGACAGTGAATGAGAGGTTCCTAAATTGTTGGAAGCCCTTGTATGTACTGCCTGCTTTAGTGAAGAAACCAATTCTTGATGCAAGAACATAGTTTTCAAGAGAAGCAATCACTACACCATTTGGTAATTTGGTGAACTCAAAGTCCTAAGGATGTGGAGTCCCTCCTGCAGGGATAGCCATGGCTTTTACTTTGGGAGGAACTTTAAGGGAATAAAATCACTAGAAGGACCCTGCTCTGGTTATTAGCTTCATGGTTCAAGATTGCTCCAGGGTCACTGCCATCTGGTAGGAAAGCAAGATGGTGGGGACCCAACGTCCTCAATTTAAATACCTTCTTCAACTAAAGACAAAGGAGAATGTTGAGTGTACTGCATTTGAACTTCAAAGGGAAAGAAGATAATTCACACAGAGATGGAAGAGCAAACGTTTGGTAACAAATGTTTGGACACAATGGGGCAATAGAGTGGACTCTGATCTCTCCCACCACACCTAGCCCATATTCTTTGAAGATATCTCTGGTGATAGCTCTATTCAGGGAACAGGCCCTTTATCTAAATGCTTTTAGGCAGTTAAAGGGGAAGTACCCAGGAAAACTTCCTGACTCTTCTGTTTCTTAAAAATAACCAGCCCAAATTAATCTTCATGCCAAAGAGTCACATTTGGAGGTGGCAAAATTTCCTCCACTGCAGTGTCCTTATAAAACAGACCCCAGAGCATTCACTCACTTGCTCTTTCTGCTATGTGAGGACACAGCAAAGAGACTGCCATCTATAACGGGCCCTCAGTAGACTATTAATGTGCCAGCATCTTGCATTTGAATTTCCCAGCCTCCAGAACTATGAGAAGTAAACTTCTGTGGTTTATAAGCCACCTAGTCTATGGTAGTTTATTGTAGCAGCCCAAACTAAGACAGAGATGGAGCCAGTTATTAAAAAAAAAAAATTCAAGCCCAAAACTCTTCCAATAACACGCATCAAAAAATAAAGACAAACATATGGGGTTTTACTCTGCTAAAATTGTTCTCATGTGGATGTGTATACTACTTTCATGACTATTTGAGACCTAACCATGTCAAATACTACCTTTGACAGCCTAAAGGCTACATAGAGAACTTTGATCTGAAGGAAGACTTAAGTCAAATACCTGTAAGGTTATATGAGTCTCTTTATCTTTCACTTCTGAACTATCAACTTCTATGGTAAATAGGCACTTACCTTATATACTATTTTACATGACTAAAATGGAAATGCAAATACAAGTGATATTTTCAAAGCAAGAAGTCTGGACATGTAGATTCCCACTATACATGGAACTATAAAAAACAGGCAACAGAAGTAGGCTGGTCAGTTGAATTGACGCTGTTTAGATCTCGTTTAAATATTTAAGTAAGGGAAACAAATTATTTTTCTTTTCCTATTCCTGTATTCTTTATTCATCTCTTTTAAATTTGAAGTGCAATATTTTTAAAAATTCTTTCTAAAAGAATAATTTCCTTCATTATCTCATTGCCTTTGTTAATAAATATGCTACTAAATTAAATTTTGAATTTTGGAGAGTTTTGGAGTTAGGAACATTTGACTGGGAGTTCAAAGATTTAATATCTAAAGGGAAATCCTGACCTTGTACAAAGTATGTAATATGTAATAATAGTTTTCTCATTTGTATATGAAGAGCTATGTCAACTGAAATAAATGTGGCAGCCTGGAAGTTGAGAGTTATGTTTTATTTGGCAAGAGGACTCGAGCCGGGATGGCAGCCTCTCAGATGGCTCTGAGGGACTGCTCTGAAGAGGCAGGGGAGGAGCTAGGATATATAGGAGCTTTACAACAAAGACCAGGCAGCTGGAACAATAGAAGATTACCTATTATCTAAAGAAAACCAGGCATCTCAAGTTAAAGAATTTAGTGCTTTTCTATGTGTGGGAGGAAGCAAACATTTGGGGTCATTGAATTCACTCCTTTGACAACCATCTAGCTATCTAGGGCCAGAATCTTGTCCTTTCTTATTCTGAGTCCCCTCAGAGGGCACCATTGTGAGTGGCTGCAGAGGCTGGGCTGCAGGCTTGTCTTCACTAGGGGGTGGCGGCAGCTGCTGATGACTTGATGGTTTCAGCATTCTTTGTTACCTGATATGGTTTGCAGCATTTTTCGTTCACAGCTACATGACGTTGACATTTATAATTATAAATTTTACTTATTTTATTATTGCACACACACACACATACACCCACTTTATTTTTTAGAGTAGATTTAGATTCACAACAAAATTGAGTGGAAAATACAGAGCCATATATTCTCTGCTCCAACATACATGCAGCCCGTACATTTATTTTATTAAATATTTTGACCTTTGATAGGATAGGAAACAACTTTTTGCATCTTAGAATTAATTTTTATAAATAAAAACATTATTAGCTTACAAATAATCACTTTTTTCTTTTTGCTTTTTCATGAGAGTAATAATTTTAAGGTAATTTCAAAGACAAAATAAGAAATACTCAACAATAAATAGACCTAATATTTCATTAATGATTTGTAGAGAGTTTGAAAAAAAAAGCCCATGAACATCAACAGCCTCTTAGATATTCTATTTTAAAATTTTAGCTATCTTTTCTTTGGAGATACATTGTAATGATTTCTCTACTGTCCCGAATTATTGCCCATAGTTTTTATTTTTTAACAGTTCAAGTAATAATTGCCAGACCTCTCTCTTCAAAGAAATTATATATTTTGTGATTCATACCTTCACTCCATGGATTCCAATGGACACTTTGCCTACATCTTTGTTGTTGAAATAAAAGTAGTCTCATTCTGGCCCCTGGAAAGTGTATTAGTACAAACATAGTTTTATAACTTACAAGCATAGTTTTGTTTTGTTTTTTTTTTTTTACATTTAGAAGCATTTCAAGTGTCTGCTATCATTTTAATAGTGTTTTACAGGCTTTTTTTTTTCCCTGTGTTTGACTTTATTATTGTTCACTAATTTCTTTTCTGAAAATTTACATTTGGATTCCAATCCAGTGATTTCCCTCTGGTTTATCCTTTTGTTACAAGCCTCTTAGGCAATTAACTTTCCTTGCATGGCTGCCTCTTTGGCCTTCCACATCAGCATCGGGAAACATCAGGAGATCAATGTTCTTGTGAATATTTTTTCAGCTTACCCAGTTTTCTCCTTCCTGATGATTGCAGTCGAGAACTGCCACTCATTTCTGAGGGATTGCTCTCCTCACCTTTTCAATCTCCAGCTAACTAGTTGGGATAATAATTCTATTTCCCTCCAGGGTAAATTCCTCATTAGAACAAATTTTATGTAACTCTGACATTACCAATGGTTTTTAAAACTCTCTAGCTGTTTCTAGGCTAGTTGTTCATCAATCAATAATGGGTCAGCGTGATCACACTTCAGAGTAGGTGACACCAGGTATCCAAGCCCAAGTGATGTAAAAAAAAAAAAAAAAAAATAGAGTGAACTCTTCGGAGAGGAATTTCAAGTACCAGTGAGCCGAGGCCTCAAATTCTACTTAATCCACATTATATGAAATTATTTGCAAAACCTGAAATTATCTTCAATCCAGTGTATACAATTTAAAATCTGAGGGATCAAATTTTCAGAAGGTACGTAGGACTGACTGTTCTACAAAAGTCAGGAGGTAACATTTCAGATATCATTATGGAAATCTACACCAGGGTGTTTTTTAATTAACAAGAGGATGTTAGAAGCAGTACTTTTATTGGTGAAATGATGATGTTCAAGAGAAGTGTTTGGTTAGGAAATATGTATAGGTCTCATATGAAGATTAGGTGGAAGAATTTGACAAATGAGGTGTGCAGTTCTTGAGTTCTATGACCTTGCTGGTCCTTATGCTACATTGTTTAAATGGTCTTAATTGTTCACCTGTCCCTGTGTCCACATCATTTATGTGGATATACACATCACATGACTTGCTTTAGCCAACAGAATGTTACTAAGAGTGATATAACCAAAGGCTTAAAAACCACTTATGCAATTGGTCTTGCCCTCTTCTGCCTCTACTAGTCCAATAAGGTGAAATTCCTTCATGTGGCTGCTTCTCCATTTGCTTGGACCTCAGACCAAATCATATCCCAGGAAAGACAGAAGCCCAAATGGATCCTTAGCTTACAGCAGACACACCCAGCCAAGCCCAGTGTAGATCAGCCAAACCCCTCACCCCAACCTGCCAACATGTAGAAACATTATATATATAATGTTTTTTATGCCATTTTGATTTGAATCTATTATGTAGTGTTATTGTAGTAATTGCAAACTGATACATTCCTCAATTCAAATTCACAGGGAATGTACTTGACTTCACCCTAAGGTTGGTCAGTTTTGTCCTTGAAGAAACCATGAATCCACTTTGAAGTCAAATTTTCATGCAGAGTGCCAGTGAAGAAGTCTAAGGAAGAGAGAGGTATTGTCCAAGCTACTGAATAGGTCATAAGACTGTTCTGAGCATTCTTGCTATTAATATTTGTATGTTAAGCAATGTTTGCCTTCTTTGATACCTACCACCTGGCACTAAGGATATGAAGGAAAGGAAATACACTTCCCACCTCCTCCTAAACCCCAGAGACTATGACTATTTATCAAAAGATCCCTGACATTTGCTGAATAGGGAAAAAGGACTTAGGACAGTTTGCAACAGTAAAGAAGAACAGTTATGTTGACTTTTGAAAAGTATAAACCTTTGATCAGAGAACATTTCATGTCTGCTTCATGAGAAGATGTCCCCCTTGATACAACTATATTCTTCCTGCCCTCAGACACTACCTGCATAGAAGAGATATCATTTTTGGTTTTGTTGTTACCCCACTTCCTCAAGTAAAACACACAGTATTTTCAGAATTGGCAGCTAACAGTCCTAAGGGTTTGAATTATACAGTATTTTTAATATGTATTTTTACTGAAGTAGAATCAGTTTACAATGTTGTGTCAATTTCTGGTGTACAGCTTACTACTTCAGTCATATACATACATACATATATTCATTTTCATATTCTTTTTCACCATAAGTTACTACAAAATATTGAATATGGGTCCTTGTGCTATGCAGTATAAACTTGTTGTTTATGTGTTTTATACATATTAGTTAGTATCTGCAAATCTCTTTTGTAAGCTATAGCTAGAGTTGTTTGAACAGCTCTACTGTCTTAATTTATGATTTGTGGTTTCTACAATTTATGACAACAATTTCTCAACCTCTTTCATATGTATTGTATATGTATTTGTGTGTATACATATTATATATACATATATGTTTTTCTCACTCCTGAAATAGATGGGCATTTGTTTATGATCTTCCCTTCTCCATTCCTCACATAGTGAATTTACACCAGCTGCCATTTTTCAACCCTCAGAACCATAATTCAAGTTAGAAATTATTATCTTGAGATGTCTTCAGTCATTCAATCCATGTTCTAAATCCTCTAATTCCCCAAACTCAATTAATTTAAATTCACCTGATTTCTAAATGTCATAGAGCTTTTTTAAAAAGGAAGAGTTCTTTAAAAATAATTACACATCAAAAAAGACTAATAAGTACAAATCTACCTTTAATGATCTATTATAAATAAATCTGCTTGTGGAGGATAAAAAAAAGTTTGCTGTCATTGATGTGGATGTTCTTTGGTATGAGAGGTAGTAAAGGGCAATGAATTTAAAATTATATCCACATATTCTGAAGCTGGGAAGAATCATCATAGGAAGATCAAGGAACTGTAAATTCTAATTTAGAAAAGAAGAGTATATATGAGAGAGGAAAAATAGGGATCTTTCCATTATACCCATATTCCTGGAATATTCTGATCTATTGGCAACCCAAATATATGAAGACAAATCTGGATGCTGACATATTAAATTATAGAATAATTAATAAACTTCTATTTTACTTTGAGTTACACAGAATAAAGACTATAGGAAAACTTCTGTCATAAAATTCACTGTATGACTTTCAACCTAGCTAATTATTCGCTATCCAAGTTACTTCAAGTATCGGTATTAGATATTTTCTCCTGTATCTAACCAATTTATCTATAAATGCCATTTTTAAAAAATCTTTTGTAGATTACTACCTTGGTCATCTCACACGTGTGATGTAAAAGCAAACACCCCTGGTTACAAAATTGGCATTAGCAACCCTAGAGGTGACAGTATGTTGAAATTTGAAGAGAGTGATTTAGAGGTACAGATGTCACCATAAGAAAGCCAGCTGACCAGCTTTTGGGATGCATCGCTGCGTAACCTTGCCTAGATAAATTCACCATGGTCTTGGGGATTAACTAACCTTAGTTGTCAAGGTGAAGACATACAAATTTGTTCAGTCAAGGACTGAATGGACTATAGTGAAAGGACTTTAACAACTATCTATTTTGAGAATTGTGGCAATTCTTAAGCTCATTAGTAACAAAGTATGTGGAAGTTGATGACTTATCTACTAATGATATATCAGGAAAAGCTAATTGTATCAACTAAATATGGAGTTTTCTTGTTTAACTTCAAGTGATTTTTCCTTCTTTGTAAGTTTTTAAAGTTCACCTTATTATCACTCTCATTGAACACTTAGCTCTCTAGGAAATAAATGTTTAGTGAATTGCTGATTACTAAATATCTAAGCTTGGAAACATGATTTACATAAAGTTTAAAACTTTAAAAGATGGACTGTAAAGATGCAGAGTGAAGTTTATTTTCTTCCTTTTCCTTATCTTGTATCTCTTTGAAAGCCAGGTCGTATGTTTTTAGTTTAGTACTCTTTCAATAATACATTATTTTTGATATTTAAGTCTTTGACTTTTTCACTTACATTAGGTTTGCTATTACAAGATGATCATTTGAAATAAGTAAGATTTACATCTATTACTAGGTCAGAGTTTCTCACAATTAATGCAATTTAACTGTGTTTATTTTCTAACCTGTGAATATGAAACTATCATTTTGCAAGCTCTTTCTGTCAGACTGATCTGCTCTCTCTCTCTCTCTTAGCAGAGAAAGAGTTCTTTTAGGTTTTAACTTTTATTATTTTTATATAATATAAGTAACATAGAATTTTAGACAAATTAGAAATACTAAGTAAGTAAACATCAAAAAAACAGAAACAATTACCTTTAAAGCCTCAGTCGTAGATAATCTATCATTAACATTTTAGTATATAACCTCCTAGATGTTTTTCACTTTCCTTTCCTTTTTTTTTTATGGACATATATCTCAAGTGATCTGGGGAAAAAAAGAAAAACATCTAGAATATTGACAGTAACTTAAATTTAAAAGTCAGTATTCTAGATCTTGCATAGGGTGGCATATGTTTATTACACTACTAAATAAAAAATAAATAGAGTCAATGATGAAAATGTGGGATTATGTTCCGACCAGAAAGATTAACATGGTAGTGTTAGGTAACAGCTCTGGGGAATACTTTTAAAAGATCAATGATACAGAGCTTTTTTTCTCTTTTCCATCTTGATCCTTTCCTCAATGTTGCTGTCTGAAAGTCAATTTGTACCATAAAAATAGAACTCGTGCAAGTAATCACTGAGTGGAAAGAGAAGGAATCTTCCCAAGGATGGAACATTATTCATGTCTGACCAGGACTGTTTGCCTCAGAGGGACTTAAACAGCAGAGAATTAAGCTCTGTTTTTTTTAAGTCATTGATATTTTGGATTTTCTTTTTCATTCTGCCCATTCTTAATCTTAATTGATATACTCTTTAAGTATCAAATAATATGCATTCATTTACATAGTTTTGGTTCGATTCTTATTTCAGAATCACCAATGGAAAACAATGTTCACAATTCAGGCACCACCATTTGGGGAACCAATATCCAAATTCTCCAAAAAGTAAGGCAGAAATAATCTGCCAGGACAGATCATCTACCCCAGAACATAGATGTGGTCACCAAAACAATGTACTCTCATCAGTAACACTAGCTCATGACACAGCTTTTGCACAGATAGGTCAATTTGTAGGTTGTACATAATTGCCAGGCTCTTTCTTATAACTCCTCCTGTTTCTCTATTATCTATGACAAAACTTGCTGATTGAATTATATGCCCTAGATCTGTGGAGATAGCACCCTCCTCACACAGTACACAGGTTTGCATATCTAGCACTCATGCAGACACATTCCAGTTCATGTGCACACATACGCAAAGACAACAGTTTACAGTACTTGCAAATTTGCCAAATAATTATAAAATAACATTGTATAAAAACTGAAAGACCTAAGAATTCACTAGGAAGCTACTTTCCCACAATTAGAGCAACTTGAACATGGCCAGAAGTTTAGGCAGAATATGGGTAAGTAGAAAGGAAAGAAAGAAATAATCATTCAAAATATCATAAAAAAGCAGAATGACTAGAGAGAATAAAAATTTTAAGAAATTATGAGAAACTGCTATTTTGTCTGGCTGATGATAGCTGTATTGAATATGGCCAGAATCATGAATATCTGATTTCTCTAGAAGCCATATGCCACCATTTCAATAGCCTGCAAGCTATCTTTGAAACAAACCAGTATTTTCTAAAGAATATTTAGCAGACTGGAAGGCTTTTTGAGATTTTCTGTATAATAAAAGTATTCAATGATCAAATAAACATGTAAAATGCTTGTAATGATCATCTATTATCTGGAATACCCAATAACATTTGCTCTTTGCAAGAGCACTTTGTTTTTCTATTTTGAGTCCTTCATTTCTAAGCTTTAACCATATGGATCTCAGGCTGACCTGTTATAATATTCCACTCCAAGGGCTTGTCCCAAACCAAGCTCACTATGTGCTTCCTAGCTTTTATTCTTTTAACTGGAAAAAAAAAATGTGGAAAAAGAGGCAGTCTCTCTTTGTTGGCAAAACCCTGAGATATTAACTCAGAAATGTTAGTGAAATGTTCCATGTCATTGAGAAAAAAAAAAAAAGTCTAAAAAAAGAAAAGAATGAAACTGATAGAAGCAGAAATAAGACTGGAAAAAACGCTTACAGTATCCTCTCCTTGGTTCCTTGTCTGTTTTGAATGACCGCTTATCTTTGCTGTGCATTTCTGTAGTCTGTTATCCATAAATTGTCTTCCCCTCACCTTAAATTCATTCCAGCTGGAGTTCCCTCACTCACAACCAAAACTAATCTGATTAAATCAAGCCAAAGACCTTTCTCACCTGTTGAAGATGAGTGGTACAGATTAGCAAGTGCAAAGCTCTAAGAAGCGTGCTAAGGCTGCTTAACTTAATTCAGTATTTCCCCAAAATTGTAGAAAAGGAAGTTCTGTTATTTATTAGGATGAAGGCTCCAAATTCATGTATATTCTTCTTGCCCTGGTGAGCTAAACTGCATCATGGATGATCTTTGGGAGCCCTTATTTTCCCTCTGCTGTTAGGAGGGATGGAAAATATGCTTCATCTGGTGTATCAGTTCTGACAGATTAGGAAAGGCTGTTTGGAATGCTGTGTTAAGAAGGATTCTGATGCAGAACATGCCTAGTGAAACAAGAATGCCATTTGATTAGCCATTTCAGACTTTGGAACTATCATGTAGAGTGATGGTGCAGGTAATACAGAATTGCCCTTCAAGCCAGCTCCATATGCTGACCTCTTCCCCTCAGACATGAAAAGATGGATCTCAGAAAGAGAGAGGAGAGGAGGCCCAAGATGCTTCTGCAAAGCACTTTTTTCTTAGGAATCACCTTAAGTTCTGAGGCACCTTCTAAAGTTAGGGAACTCTCTTATGTTGGGACAAGCTTGAGTTCCTTATGTATTACCAACAGAACAGAATCCATGAGAGATGGAATGAAAGCTGAGGAAAAAGAGCTCCCTAATGGCACCAAACAAAAAGCAACACATTTTACAACAGTTTTTTTTTTCTTCTAAAAATATATATTGTACTATTCTTTACATAAACTCTCCTCTGTTGAGGACATTCGGTGAAACATACTCCATTGCGAGGGCATGTCCAAACTAAAGGACAGGGAAGCGTAGGTGCCGCAGCCTATAAAGGTCAGCCACTAGGACACAGAGGAGGTATTAGGAGAGTGGATCTGGAAGAGTAAAGGGAAAGTATCCAGCACAGGTTCAAAGGGCCATTAGTGGAGTCAGAAATGTGAAACAGTAGGGGGAAAAAAAGATTATTAGCACCTTTATCTCTGAGCCAACAAAGTAGAACCAAGAAAGGTTTCAGGCATAAAATTAGAACTCCCCCTCTTATAAATGTAAAGAGTTAACATGAAAAGGTCTCAGAAATACTGGAGTAAGCAAAGCATCACTGTTAGAAGAAGATAACGTTGGAACTAAGAAAAGTAAAATTTGAAAATGGATTAGAACTGAAGGAAAATGCATCATAGTAAGAACTGAGTATAATTTAGGCAGCAGTTTGTGTAAGTGTAAAGAGATGTAGACAGAAACCAAGAAGTTTGTTTGTTTCATTTTGTCCTGTTGTTCATTTTACATTAATAAGCACTGTTACAAATGACTTGCAAATGTTAGCTTATGTGATTTATGTAACCCTACTACATAGATGCTATGCTTCCCTTTAGGACAGGAACAAATTCAATGCAAGAACAGTTCCTGAGCTTAGAAGAAAAGACAGGCTAATAAACAATCTTTGCTGACAGGCTGCCTGACCAAGAAAAATCCTGTTCTCCATAATTAGGAAGACAGACAACCACAGGTAGGAGACCATCCTCATTTTACAAATAATGGCTGCAAAGGCAGTGGGGTGTTAACTATTTCCTTAATATTCACTTGGATAACAAAGGACTCAAGCAAGCTATTTTTTCATTAAATTATTATCACCTCCCATGACCTCTCCCACCCCCTCTCTTTTACCAAAACAAAAATTGAGTTAACAAAGAAGTCAAAATAGCCATGTTTCGTAGGTACTTTGGAATCCTAGTTATTGGCTGATTTTGCAAGTCCATACAACTCTGCTTTTTCACAGTTTACTGCAATGTCTGTTTCAGAGGCAGTCTCTAAGAACAACTTCTCCATCCATTTCTTTGTAATATTTCTATCAACTGGACTGTCCTCTCTCCCTATCTCCATTCTATCAAAATTATATTTTTGAGGACCACAAATATTCTCCATCTTTCATGAAGACCATTTTTCCTCATTATCCTCAGCCATAAATAATATTTATACTGTTGAGATGTTTCTCAAAGTGTGGTCCTCAGACCAATCCATTACAATCACATGGAGATTTGATTAAGATTGAAAATTCTAGGTCCATCCTAGAAGAGGCAGAATATGAATTGCATAATTACTAAGGTCCCAGAGAGTCTAACACTCACCAAAATTTATGAAACACCATTCTAAATTAGTACAGAACTTTTGTTTCCCCCTTTTTTGTGGCATGCATCAATTTCTGCATGGACTGTAGTTATTTTGTGCCCATTATTATACTGTAAGGACTTCACTGCCATGGACCATGCATTCATGTTTGTATGTCAACTGAAATAAAATCACACAATGTAAGAGTTGTGAGTTAAGTTTTACTTGGGCAAAATGAGGATTATAGCCTGGGAGACAGCCTTTCAGATAGCTCTGAGTAACTGCTCCAAAAAGGTAGGGCAGAACATCAGTATTATATATTTCAGCGAAAGGGGGCACACATTTAGGCAGAGGCTTACTGCTATTCATGAGAAGTGGATGTCACCATTAATGATTTTAGTGCTTTCTAGATGTGAGGAGACATAAGAATTTGGGCTCATAAAATCTTTTCCTGAACATATCTATCTGAAGGCCTGTCCTGCCAGTTTTTCCCAGAGCACAGAGGGCCTCATTCCTGATCTCCACCCTGAACTCCTTTCAGGGGGTGTCGGAGGAGGCCAGCGTCTGTAGCAGCTCATGATTTAATCCTTGCAGAGGTAGATGGCAAGTGCCAATTTTTAGTTGCCAGTATCCACAATAATATTTGACACATTGCTCTGTATTAGATAGGTGTTTGATAAATATTTGTTTTACTTTCATGATTTTCTGTGAAGAAATAGTTTTGTTTCAGAAATAGTTGTATTGTTCTTATCAACAACTTACAATGACTAATTTTTATTTAATAGATGTGTTGATGTGCATAGATAAATATAGAGATACAATATTTTGTGTGTATTTGAAATTCTTACTTATCAGCATTAATGATGAAGTATAAGGCTGGAAAGTTACTATTCAGATATTTATACAACTGGACTCAACAAACTCAGGAAAGTAGTAAAATGTAAAAATAAAAGATTCAAGAAGAATCCAAGGTCTCCCTTGAGCTAAACAGAGATCCTGCCTCAGTGACAGGAAAAGCTCCAAGGAATATGCATCCAATCTTTATCCCATGCTTCCCCTCAGATCATTTAAGGAAGAACCCAACGGTTGTCTGCCTCCTTTTAAAATTATATCTGCCTCAGGCAAAGCTAGCCTCAAAGGGACCAATTACAGTGAAAGGGGGTGGTTATTTCCTTTCAAATTCCCTTGGCTCAGTAAAGTTAGCACATCTTTGTCAGGCCTTCTGAAGGTCCTTCTTAGGACTATAAACTTAGTTGGGCAGAACTGCTTTCTTCCGTGTAATTCCCCATAGTACGTCAGGGCCAGGACTGTTAATAAATTATGCTAATGAAGTTGATGATAAAATAATCACCTCTTTATTTGTACATCATAGTGTTCAGTTCATTTAGTAGAAAGCTTAGCTTTATAAAAGCAGCATATTTCAAGCAGAGTATTTAACTCTGAATTTTCAGAAAGGTTAATATCTATCTAGTTATCTAGAAGTTTCACATGAAGATAAATTAACCTTTTTTTTTTTTTTCCTTTCAAGCTAGGCTTTTGTCTCTTTGGGGAGGTTGAGTATCTTGAAAGTCAATCAGAAAGGTTTTTATTAAATAGCTCTACAGTCTAGCAACTTTGTCTTGAAAGTCGAAAATCCTAGCCAGACGTATTACTACAGAGGAGACCTCAGGCAATTAAATCAAAGAAACCCAGAGCACACGCCCATTATCCATGTTTCAACAATTCTTCTTGTGACAGGTACAACTCAGGTGAAACTCTCTTTTGTAATGCTTCTTCTCAAATTTGACATGGTTCTGTGAAGTCTGTCACCGAGCAATTAAAAAGAGAATCTAGTCATACAATTCAGCTCTATCTTAAAGATGCAGTTTGTTCAGCTAAGACAAGTGAGACTTTTAAATAAGAAAAGAAAAAAAGTTTATATAATGCTCTTTCTATACCATTTTTATATCCTATGAATTTGTGTATAAAATAACATTTAAACATCTGTAACAACATATTGCAGTTTTTGCTATAAAATCTTATTGCTACAAGTTCAGTGTGTCAGTGTGTCAAATACTTAAATGTAAGACTATAGAAAATTCAAATTATATGTATATATATATATTTAATTTCATGAAAAAAGTTTTATACTATTTTTACTGTCCGTTTACAGTTTTTACAAAATATTGACTGTATTCCCCGTGTTGTACATTCGTCCTTGAGCCTATCTTACACCCAATAGTTTATGCTTCACACTCCCCCCCATTGCCCCTCCCTCTGTCTCCCCCACTCTGTTTAGAAATATATTTCTAAATTATAGCTATTGTCAGATAGCACAAAATTTGATTGTTTCTCATGCCAGTTGGTCTAACTGCCTGTTAAGATCTAGGACAAATTCTATGTTAATGAATTAAAAGACCCAACCATTGATTTCTTTGGGGGAACAGAAATATACTAAGAAAAAGAAAGAAAACCTATCTTTTCTTACATGACTTCAGTCATGTAAGACTAAGGTAGTGCTCTTGAATTCTAGTCTTTGCTTTCCTGCAGCTGCTCACAAACATAAAACTTTGCGTGATACGGGAGATGACAATATACGTGGAAGGGGGACTATTTTGAGTATGCATTATGTGCTAGAAGCTTTATAAGTGTTGTCAATTAATATTGCCAATATCTTCTTGATTACCTTTTAATTGTGCAGACGTCTGTAAGTGGATCAAGTCAGCAAAACTTACCTGTTCTGTTCCTCATTGTCATCAGCTATAAAATGAGGTACTTGACAGGTGATCATTAAAGCATTTAAACACTTGTAATTTACTTCTTATACTGTATCTATGGACCTCAAAACCAAAGAGGAGAAGCAAAAAACTGAGGGGCAAGTAGTCCTGAAGTTTAGGCTATTCAGGGGTTTTAAAAACCAAGGCCTTTGGTTTAAACAGTCTGGTGGAAACAGGGGAGCAGGGTGATACGGTGAACTAGAACTATGACTTCCATGTAAAGGCAGAGCTATTGAAAGGTTGTACTTGCAGCAAAAGAATAGACTAGGAAAAAGGAGAAAGAAAAAAAGCTTTCTTATTGACTTTGGTTCTAAATAGGAAAAGGAGTCTCCCCTAGAAATTCAAAACCTAAGTCTATCTCAAGATTTATGTTTGGTATTGAATTTTCACTATCTGTGTTGTCCAGAAACTCCAATGAGAAGTTAATATAAAAAGCCATGCCAGGCTGGTAGCAACCTTGCCAAACACCAACTGAAATATCCTTTGGGAGTACACATCCTCATCCTGAGCCTCACAGAATTCTCCCAGGTGATGTCCTTGTGAAGATGAGTTCACAAGCCCCAATTTAAAAATACAGTTGAACAACATGGAGTTTAGGGGCTTCACAAGCCCCAATTTAAAAATACAGTTGAATAACATGGAGGTTAGGGGCACCTACCCTTAGAGCTGTTGAAAATCCACGTATAACTTAGAGTTGGCCCTCCACATCCTGTGGTTCCTCTGTACCTGTGGTTCCCATCCACAGGTTCAACTCATTGGCAGGTCACGTAGACTCTAGTATTTACTAGTGAAAAAAATTTGCACCTAAGTGGACCTGCATGGTTCAAACTTGTGTTGTTCAAGGATCAGCTATACACCAGGAAGTTAATCAATATTAGGCGAGTTTCAGGAAAAAACTGTAGAACTCAACCTACAACCTCAGATGTAAAGCAAGAGAGCTGTGACAGGTTCCAACTTAGAACTTCATATTGTCAAAGGTGGAAGGAGAAAAAGTAAAAATGATTAATTAATTATTGTTATGGATAATAATATGGGTATAATTAGTATATATAGTAATTAGTGCTCAACCTCACAATTAATTGTAGAAATATTTTTTAAACCACAATGAAATTCAATTTCACATACAGAAGACTGGCAAAAAAAATTTTATGTTAATTAGAATATGAACAAACTGAAAATTTTAGCCACTGTTAGTGAGAGTGCAAATTAGCACAATCCCATTTGTAAATCAAGTTGGTGAGACCCTATTAAAGTTCAACAGTTGTACTTCAAACAAGCTATTCTGGTTTAAATTTATGGCCTCAAGAAACACTTGAGTATTTTCTCCTATAGACATGTACAAGGATGCTCAAAGCAGCAGTATTTGAATTCTAAAGAATTTAGAAATAACATAAAAGTCTGTTGGCTGAAAAACAGATTATAAATTCTAGCACGTGCATATACTAGGGCATTCTACAGCTCTGGAACTGAATTGTACAGAGCTACACAAACCAAAATGATACACTTTCTATAAATATTAAAACATGGAAAACAATACCATATATTTTTTTAATTTGTATGCACATATAGTAAAGTATAAATGAATAAATAAAATTTGTAAACACTATTTCGAATTCAAAATGATGATTAACTTTAGTTGGGAGGGTGGCGAATATGATCCAGGAGGATTAGGGACATACTCTCTGGTGGAAATCGTTTATATCTTAAATTGGATTATGGGTATATTGCCATTGTGTATAATTCTCTCTCTCTCCCTTTCTCTCTCTTTGTCTCTCTCTTCCTTTGCTTCTTGAAATCTTGACAAACATAAATACATTAAGATAATTTGTATGTGGCTACTTCTGAGTACAAAGTAGAGGAATGTTCAGAAATGGACACAAAATTTGATTTTTTAAGAAAATAAGTTTAAAACAAAAAACACTGATGGTACAGTATTTTACATGATTTGACAATAGTGAATACACCAATTTTGAGAGCAGAACCTAACCACAGCGAAATCATTCCTTTAAAGGGTCTCATCTTTCCAGTTCTCAGTTAAATTTTCTCCAACTCAGGGGCATGTAAATAATAATACTATAAAGGTACTTGGAGGCACAAAGAGCATGTCATCATGCTCGGAACTGGTGTTTCTGATTAATATTAGATGTAAGCGATTTCAGACTGCTGATTAGATTTATCAATAATTAATGCAATGTTATTGTGGATGATTAAGGTTAATTCTTTTAATGGGAATCTCAAATCACTTTTAACACCCTGATATAAATTCTTCATGACATATAGCCCAGCATACACTTTAGCAAGCTTTCCAGACAAGCTTTATAGTAATGATTCAACCAATCTCAGGGCACCTATGAGGAAAAATTTGTTTTGCTTATCTAATAAATGCTTATAATAAAAACCTTTAGGGGTAGCAAGACCGCTCTCTATATCTAGTGTTTGCAACTTTCTTTTACCTCTCTGTGATTTATTTTAATTTATTTCAGATTCTGGTATGTTTATTCTGTAATTTTATCCACATATGAGAAAAGAAAATGGAAATAGCTTCATACTCAATCTGGATGTCAGTATTGTAGTATGTCAACTGGTGGCGAATACAATTCTTATAAAAATACAGTGTTTATTTTCATAAGAAAATTAGACCATGCCATTATATCAAGATGTGATTTTTTTTCCCTTCTGTGATGTTCCCTTATGTCCTTGAATAGTTACTTTAATTTAGGAAAATGTATATATGTATTTATAATCAGAGTCTATACTGAGAATATAAGAGTTTAGATACTGAGACAACTTACTGATAATTCTTAAGCCAAAAAAACTGCTATTGAAGAAAAAGAGTGATATCTACAATTTCAGAGGACCTTCAAAACATTTGCTCACGAGCTCTGTGCATAGCATCTGTGAGTTTTATTTTATTTTTTTATTGAGATATAACTGATAGATAACATTATTTAGTTTTAAGGTGAACACCCTGTTGATTTATACAGTTTATAAATTGTCATATCAATACCATGGTAGTGTTAGTGAACACCTTTGTTATTTCTTTTTTGTGGTGAGAACAATTAAGATAAGTTTTGAAATATATTCCCAAAACAATGTAACTCCATCCCAACTAAAAATGTTTCAAAACTGTTTAAACCACTTAAAATATATAATGTTATATTTTGTTGAAGAATTTAACATAAAACTATGCATTCAACTTATTTCGGATAGAAAGAAAAATAGAGTATATATGTACTAATTGAACTAGGAATGTGGGAAACCAATGCAAAAAGCCAACAACTTTTCCTTGGGCTGTAAACGTTTTAAACAAATGAAGAGACATAACTTACTGCTACATGAAAAAAACAATATTTTAAAAATATTAGTTGCCCTTCAGTTATTTTATATATTTGGTGTAAATGCCAATGGGATTTTTTTTTGAAATTTTGAAAAATTTTTGCACAAAATAATAGTATTTCTTGTTCAACATATACCCTGTGAGGTATAGTTGAAGGAATTAAGGCTAAGACAATTTATGTTGTTATTTTTTACAATATTACCCAGTTATCAATTAGTGCTGATTTTTAAATTCAAGTTTCTCTACCTCCAAAGTCCTTTCTGCCACCAGTATACTATGCTGCCTTATATAGAAAAACTGGAAAAAAATAATGTGGTATTCTGCTACTGAATAAGAAGCAGATTGATAAATCAGTGGAACAGAATAAGAAGCCCAGAAGAATATATATGTGTGTGTGTGTGTGTGTATGTATATATATATAAAATACATGTATATATAATTATAATATACTGTTTAATGTTTTACTTAAAGTATATTATGATATAATTAATTTGATTTATGTGATATATAATATAATTATATGTCATATATGATTATATACAATAAAGGAGCCATTTCAACTCAGTTTGAATGTAAAAATAAATAAATGGAGTTGGGACAAAGTAAAACTTGAGATCTGTCTCAAATGACATAAGACAATAAATTATGATTGATAAACCACTGTACAACTCGAAGCCATAACAAATAATAAAGATAGATAAAGTGAAACCATAAAATAATAAAATAAAAATGTAGGTGATAAATAGGGTGGAGAAGATGTTTTATACTTAACACTTAGGACAGAAATGTGTAATTTAAAATTATCTAGAAAACGGAGTATTTTTAAACTTGGCAGCAAAGGTCTTCAACTCAGGCAACAAATACTGTCCTAAACTGATATGAGTTATTTTCCCACATACTGTGACTATTCAGCTTTTTTCTGTGGAAAAGTTAATGTTAGATTATAAGTTGTTTCCCCAGGTCTCTGCAGAGAGTTGCAAAATATATCATATACTCGTTGCAGTATCTTTTAAAATCTGAAAAATTCTAAACTCTACCACCCGAGCATTTTCATTTATACTTCCTATTAAATCAAAAAATTACCAAAAATTAATTTATATATTCACCAAATAAGGAGAGTATCTGCAAAAATTACAAAAAATTATGTCCTTAATATAAAATAAGTTCTTTGAAATGGGAGAAATAGTGTGTTCAATATATAAATATTAAAAGGGAAATGATACAAAGTTTGAAAAGTATCAGATGAAAAACAGTTGATTCATAAGAATAAATAAAAGTGGAAAACTTCCCTAACAAAGAAAGGCAAAAAATAGATCACTGGTGAGATATCATTTTTCCCTGTAAAATTATCTAAGTTTTAAAAGAATAATAGTACTCAGTTTTGGCACAAGTTGACTGAAATTTCAAGAATTTCAAGAAATAAACATTAACATCCACAAATAGTAATAATGCAAGACAATATATTTCTAAAGACAAGTTCAGCTACTCAAAGGTTATACAATCATTTTGACCCAGTAACAGAATTTCCAAAATAATTAAAGTTAGCAAATAATCTCAGAAGTATAAGTATAAAAAAACTTTAGCTATTAAAATATTCATTGCCACATTACAGAAAATTAGAAAATAATACCTTAAAAAAGTTTTTTTGAATAAGCAATTACATATAAAGTTAATGACAAGAAGAAATGATAAATTAAATGTCATGTTACAAAAACAGTATGCACAATGTGACTACACACACACATTTAAAGAATAAATATTATTTGATCAAAACATATTATTTCTATCTAATCAAATTAAATCCAATTCTAAGTCTTAAGTCTTCATTGGCCTGGATTTGTATTTTTGGTAGAAATGTGAATTGATACATTATGAGCCACTACGGAAAACAGTATGGAGGTTCCTCAAAAAATTAAAAATAAAACTACTATGTGATCCATCGAATTCGCCTCTTGGCATATATCCAAAGGAAGTGAAATGAGGATCTGAAATCAGCAAGTGAAATGCTGCTAAATTTTCTTCAGGTGAAAATTTTAGGCAAAGCGTTTGCCAAGGTTGCCAAGGACCATAAAAGAAAGAGAGAAAAAGGGATAAAAAGCCAAGGCCACATCAAGTTCTGAGGAGTACTATGACAAATTTTTTTTTTCCTGCTGCCCAGTATATATGTGGCCGAATTTGGTCCCTGACACTACCATTACTGAACAAAACAAAACCAACACACTAACAAAAATAGCTTTCAATGACCAAACTGTCATAGATCAATTTATATTTTCAATTTCATATCAATGATAAGAAAATATTGCTTCTCATACTGAACAATTGTAGGTACCCATACGTATTTCAATTTCATGTCATGTCATTAAATTCTGTATGCTACATCACCATTTTAATATTGAACACATCTAATTTGGGTAATAGGACACATGGAAATTTGCCTGGCAGAATTGTTTGAGTCTAGGAGAAAAAACTAGCTGAGAAGCAACCATCAGGGATTTAGCTCAGGAAAAGACTAAGATTCTGCATAAGTCAGTGGGTTCTAAAATACCATTTTTAGGTGGTTGAAAAGTTACGGCTACTATTAACTGTCAACTGATTAATTTGACACTTATCAGAGAACACTGTGGACAGAACAGTAAGTAATACACTTTTACAACAGACGTAAATTTGCAACCATCTGTGCGGTTTAGAAACAGATGGTGAAAATTCTGGCCTGTTTTTGTTTTTTTTTTTAAACCTGGCTTTAAGGAAGGCAAAAAATACTATTTCACAAATTGGTACATGCAGTTACATTTAACTTACTTTTGTTTCTATAGGTTTTCAAGCAACTTCTTTTATAAACCATTATTAGTATCTTTAAAAAAGAATCACCTGATTTAATTTGCATTTGCATTTTCTTAAATTAGATTTATATAATAAAGGTGAGTGATATATTTATTAAAGAATAGAAATAGACTCAAATAACAACTGTATTAGCATGATCATTATATTCTGTTAAAATACTACCCCACTTATTTCCAAATTTGATTTATTTTTATTAAATAGCTTTAACACTGGCAGGATAAAAAAAGGGGCATTGGAAGTTTTTGCAGTTACAACTTTTCTTTTTATTTCAAACAAGTTGCCTAATTATCTGCAGGATTTTTGAGACTAAAAATCCCCAAAGTACACATGGTAAAGAGATTCCTTCTGCACTGCTTATCGACATTCTTACTTGGCTTGAGCGTTCCCTAGGACTCAGAGAAACCAAAGTGTACTGTAGTGACTTCCTAGAAATGGCTTGTGACTGGCGCTTTGTAATAAATTTAAATTTCAACAAAATATGCTAGAGTGGTGAGGTGTTATATGGCACCAGTCATACTCAAAAGAATGTCTAGGATCATATCCACCCACATTTTTTTTCAGCCATTGGAAAACAGAAACATAGTGAAGAAAGAAAAATGACAGAAAAGGACTTCCCTTTGAAGATACAGTATTGCCTATATGAACAATGCATTGCTGAAATTGATGGACTTTATTACAGCCCCAAATACCTACCCCAACCCTGTTTATCCACGCCCAAATTTCCAGTTTATCTGCATGAATTTGAATCTGGCCTGAGACCAGAAATGAAGATGCTGCCAACCATATCGGACATAGAAGACTTAGTCTGGCATGAAAACATGGAACATCCAGAGCTAGCAGTAGTGTTAGGGCCAGCTGGATCCAAAGATGAATTGGCATGAAACAGTGGTGGGACCAGTTCCCAAAGCAGAGACGGGGCTAAGCAGACGGGAGGAGAAAAAGTGGCCACATGGCTGAAAAGAAAGCCAGGCTTTCAGGATTCCCATATACCCAAATCAGCCTCATTCCCCAGTGATCCAGATATAAAAACTTTTGTTTTATTTCTACGCAAAGACAGTATTTGGGATGATGCCCAGAGCCAATGCAAGGATTTGCCAGCAAGTGTGGCCTAATTCAGTCAAAATTCATAGAAAAAAAATTAAATTATTCAAATGAAAATAGAAGCATAGTTACACTCTTGTATTATATTGCAGATACCTGAATTTGAGGTTAATACTATCATACCAATGTCTGATGACAATACCAAATCACCAAGAAGTGTAGAAAATTGAAATGAAGTCCACCACGTTAAATGATTCAAATGTAATCATTATAATATATTGCTAAGTGTGATTTTTAAAATTCCATGAAGCTACTGGTGATGCTTTTTAAGAAAACATTATACTGAATCTTGCCTCTTATGTGGTACTAATAAGACATAACTCTTTTTTACAATATCACCTGTGATCTGAATCTTAGCCACCCCCCACCGCCCCCGCCTTCAGCTTTTTGAAAAAATTTCTCCTGCCTTCTGGCTTCTTTCCACGAATATTTAAATGTGTTCAACCATCTCTTATATTAAACTAAAATATCTTTCCCTGGGCCAATATGACCAGGCTTTTATACTCATACATGAATAATTTTTTGGACGTGGCCCACCCCAGAAAGGAAGTGACTGTGGGCAATCCCTGAAGGGGCTGACAGCTGTAGACTTTCTCCAGAAAACATTCCCTGCATCTCGATCAAAAGTCCTTCCTTAAGAGAAATGGGGTGTGTGTCACAGTGTCCAAAAAAGGTTATTCCTTTTGTTGTTTGGATGCACTTCCTCAAAGACATTTCTGGAAGCAATTCCTCCAGGATCCTGGTGGACCTCTCTTCTTTAGAGGAACCATAGAAAAAGGAAATCATTGCTCTTAGAGTTACAACTAGTCTCATTATCCCCTTCATCCACTATCCAGTTCCTTCCTTAGCAAGCACCTCTACCATCTGGGTGGCTTGACCCAGTTTTCATCTCTGAGAGTTCTAAGCTCCTAATCACCATGCTTTTTCAGGCCAGAGTTGATGAACTTGTCCATTTACCATCAAAAGAGACACTTGGATTATCTGGCTGACAAACATATTCCACCCCTCCTTCTCCATTGTATAACAGCATCCCTATCACTTTCTAATCAAGATCTATTACCCTAGCCTGGATAGTGACACCTCTTTTTGCCATCTAGAACAAGGAGCCCTGGAGTCTTTAGACAATAGTTAGAACTTACAATTCAATGTCTCTGTCCTTGAAAAAATGTTATCCCATTTGAGAATTAAAGTCTTTAAACTAGCAGATCCCACAGTTGCAAGGTCTGGAAGTAAAAAATCTGCAAGTGGGGTCAGCTTTTTGTTATCTTTTTCAAAACAGTAAAACTTAGCAATGGCTGTTTAATTTTGTTTTCCTCTTAGTTGCTAGTTCCTTGTGATTTCCCAAATACCTAATGTATCATACAGGGTAATACATCCCCTTTCACCAGGGTACTATCCCAATTCTCTACTTTATGCCAGAGTTAACTGCTCCACCTAAGACCAATGATGAAATTCTTATTGCCAGCTGGGGAGCAAGTGATCCACCTTCAAAACATTATCTTTAGTACTTGCTTTCTCAGACAGGTTGGGTTTCTCTAGAAGCACGTTTTAAGACAGAGTTTGGCATGCAGGTGGTTTATTAAGGAATAAGTGGGAGGATGTAGGAGGAAACAGAGGGAAGATCAAGCTGTGATGTAGACCCAAGAGCAATTTGGGGCAACCCTAGAGGAAGCTTTGCAGCTAGAATGGTCCTTCAGTTTTCCTCAATTGGACAGAGATGTCCAGAGCTTTGTATATCTGCATCAATGAGTCATTGGATGTGGGGATGTGTTCATAGAGGGACTTGGGCATTTTTGTAACTTTTTTTGCCTGAAGGGGCTGAGACTGAAGTTGTTATTGAGAGCACTTCCAACACATAGTGCAATCAGTGCTTCATTAAAGAAGAATCCAATAAGTGCGTGACTGTGTTTGCCACTCTTGTAGTTATGGAAGTTGCCTTCAACTTTATACTATTTAGAAGTGTGCTTTTGGATATATGGCTTAATTTTGATAGATACTATTAGACTATTTTCAAATGTTCTGGAACATTTATATTCCCAATAGCCTCAAAATAAGTTCCAACTCCTCAGTCTCATCAACACTTTAAAAGGGTGAGGTAATAGCATAGCTTTTTGATTATAACCCTTCTATTTGGTAAAAGGCATTTTTTACTTTTACTGCTTGTTAGTAGTACTTTTACGACTAGTGAATTGATTATTGCTTCATATACCTGTCAGCCTGTGGGTGTTTTTTCAGGGAGTTGCCTTTTTACTTCCCTTAGCCAGTTTTCTACTAGGTGTTTTGTCTTATTTCTGTAAATTTTTTGAGATTTAATCTTTTGTCAATTTCAGATGTAAATATCTACTCTCTAATCACCTGTGAAATAATAAGAAATACATATACTGGCCTCTGTTCCTGGTTTGTTTTCCAAAAGATTAAATCTAGAAAGGAATAATTGAGGAAAAAGGCAGAATGTTTGAAAAACAAAAGTGAACAAGTGTTTTCTGCCAGACTGAAATGAGATTTCCCTGTTGGAGATCAAGTTGGAAAAGAAACCTGTGGTTCTGGTAAAAATGAGACTCGGTCTTGTCCTTGTCAGTTTCTTGGAATGAGGCCAAGATCCCGGAAAGGAATGACTACAAGGAACTGGGAGGGAGATGGAATCATAGGTTCCAAGATGCCATTCGTATCTATTATCTGCTAAATCTGTTAAGATTTGAATTCCCAGAACAGCCTCTAATTTCAAGGAACACCACTGGCTGAAACTTGTAACCTGTTCAACATTTAGCCGGTTCTTTTATTTCTTTCTGTTTCCATTTTCTAATTTATAATATCTAGCTTATATTATTGTTCTCAATATTAAATGAGCTAACAACTGCCAAAGACTCTTCTTGTCCAAACTCTATAGACAGATTTCTCTGAGACCAACTAGGCCTCATCCTTGGACAGATCCTCAAGGCCAGTTTTAGAAAGAATTCCTGTCAAATCAGCCTAGCCAGAATCCCCTAAACTTGTTATCTAATCTCCTTTCTCATCCACTACCATCCCTGAGGTGACATATGATCACCTTAGACTGCCTCCGGTAAGAATCCTGTCAGGTCAGTTTAGCAAGAATTATCCTCATCTCTGAGTAATTTCCCATCCACCTACCCACTACCCTGCTCCTTCGCTACAAATCCCCACTTTTCCCTGTGTTGGAAGTTATTCCCAATCACTCTCCTCTACTGCAGAACTGTTGTATTCTATTACACCTATTGTGATGGTCCTAAATGAAGTCTGCCTTACCATTTTAACAAAGATCAGAATAATTTTTTCCTTTGATATAAAGCATGTGAAGACTCAGAACAACACCCAACACAATTTGATAAATATTAGTTATTTCACCATTATTAAAAATGTTATATTATTAAGACTATTTCTGTTGCTCCTTCACCCATTTTGGGGACATCATGTAAAACTCTCCCACATTACATTACAACCCTGGGAAAAGAAGGGTCTTGCCAATGATTGAGATGGAATTTACCACTGTCCAGCAGGAGGATGATTCTGGAGTAAAAGCAATTTGTTTTAAAGGTAATAAGATTATTTTAATTATGTACCTGAGAATGTAGACTCATGTTCAGACACATTGCAAGTTGTTAATGAGCACCTAACTATCCAGATACCAAAGACATAAGGACGATGAGATTATTCTCATAGAGAAGACATCATCTAATATAAGAACAAAGTCTTCAAAACATGTTATTTCTTATCATTATCCTCCATAAAGCCTTCATCATATCAACTTGCAACCAGTAAAAGCAATTTTGTAGAGTAATAATCTAAGGTTTAACTGGAATAATGGGTCCCAGATTTTTTAAATACAACTTTCTAGGTACAATATCAGAATTATTGAAACAGGACACCTAAGGCTAGGTAGAGGTCAGAAAAGTTCATTGTGTGACTGTTTATTAATTTTTTGTTTAAACAAATCTTCAAAGGCTCAGATTAACCTCATTTTATTTACTTGTGACAAATTTATACATTTCTGATAATGCAGTAGGGAAAAGGAACAAAAATTGGACATATAACTGACATAGCTAATTAAGTAGATTACATTCCTTGGATTTCATCATAAATGCAAAGTACATATTTACTAATACCATGTAAGTTCATTTGATATTCTTAACTTATCTCTCATGAAATACAATAATAAAAAATAAAAACGATATTCTTAACACTTTCTCTGAGTGAACATTAAAACTGAGCCACCAAAACAAAAATGATCCTGGATGATAACTGCATGTAATACTCAATTGCAGTCATTCAGTTGAGATTATATAGAATTTTTGGAGTATCTTTGTATTTGAATTAATGAAAATAACATCATCAGATTCAGAAAATGAGTACAAAATCAAGATTGACCTAAAACAACAAAGCGGCCAGTTATTTTACCAGCAAAATGAGTTTATTCAGGAACAGCAAAGAATTGTAATGTGTGACATGCAATCCATGGTGAACCACAGGCTAGACTGAAAAGAACAAAGGACAGATGTGTTTCTTTATAGAGGAAACGGGGAAGTTGGAAGGGACTATTATAAACAAAGAGTCCTTTGGAGGAAACTGGGAGTTCAAAGTGTAGTGTCTTTTTAATTGGCTGAGTTTATTGGTTGAGTCTCATTGGATGGGCAGTCACCATGCAAGGAGAAATTCTTCCTCCTGCTGGGTAGCGAAGTAGTAACCTTTTTCCTGATGAAGATGCAAAGGTACATCTCTTTTTGTTAGGTCTGCAATTGATGTTGAATGGAAGGGTGTGACAGCTCCCCCTTCTGACCTCCCAACTCCATCTTTCTGGGGTTTTTTATTTATTTATTTATTTATTTATATGAAGTACAGTCAGTTACAATGTGTCAATCTCTGGTGTACAGCACAATGTCCCAGTCATAAATGTAGATGCTTATATTCGTTTTCATATTTTTTTCCATTAGAGGTTATTACAAGATATTGAACATAGATCCCTGTGCTATGCAGAAGAAACTTTTTTTTCCAACTCCATCTTAACTGAGGTTTCTGTTTATTAATTTTCACATCAATAAAAAAATAAACAAAAGACTCAACTACTGAGATACTTCAGTGACAAAAATTAATCATTTTCATTTTTGCATCCCATACCAATAGTTTAGAAGGAATGGAAGTATGTCTGCCCACCTCTGCTTCTTTTTAACTAAGCTGTGATTTCTAGTTTAACAATATATTTCTCTAACTGGCTTACATAATAGTTCACAACTTTGTCTCTAAAAATTTGCTAATAGTGTGGAGCAGATGACACTAGCAATGAGCATGGAATGCAGGGGGAGAGAGAAGCAATGGAACTTCCCAGTTCAAAAGCCAACACTCTAAAACTTCAGCTCTGTGTGTCTAAAAGATTTTGTGATCTCAATAGCTCTTTGCTGACTGTACACTCAAAGGCAGAATAAAATGTTTCATGTGTCAGTAAATTTCTTATGTACAGCAAGTTGCTCTGCTCTAAGTGGTCCTCTGCTCCTCATCTCTACCAAAAGAAATGGCTATGAAATTAGTAGTGAAATGACTTGTAATACTGCCAAAACTGTGGTTCATTTTATCCAAGCAAACAGCTTCTGCAAATATAAGTGAGCTCATGAAATGGAGGGGAAATGGATAAGGATAATGGATGCAATACCAAATAATCAATAAATATCAAAAGCTTAATTTACTGGTTACATGCCAAAACCCAGTCTAGTGATTTTGGCTCTCATGGGAGACTATCTAATATAATCAAAACCTTAATTTGTTTTTCAAGTATCTTTTGGGTAATTTTGCCAAACAATGTGGGATGAAAATATGAAGATAAAGAACTTTTTTCTCCTAGATGATATTTCGAACAGGTTGAAACTCAGGTCAGATTCTATAGATAAATTCTTGGCTCATGACTTCTCTACTAGAGATGAAGTAGGAAGGAGACTATATAGTGACAACCAAAAAGTAGGATCAAGATGGTGATCTCAGATCTTACAAAGGAGGATCCTAGAAGGTAAAGCAATTATTTATTTTTGGTTTAAACAAAAGACTTGGATAAATATTTAATAGATTATTGGGGGAACTGGAGCATGAAAAAAAAAATACAGCAAAGTCAAGTGTACAAATATGTAATTTTGAAATGCACTGGACATCATAACCTGATGTGTTTTCTTCATAATTAACATGAGATAGCAATAAATTTTACAGAAAAAAACTTCACATACAGATAAGTTTTGCAAACTGTTTTTGACCTAATAGTTTGCAGTAAGACAAGTAAAAAGTTCTCAAGGATTTTCTTTAGTGATTTCTATATGAATTTCCAAGAAGGCAATATGGAATATAAGCATTTCCAAATTTATTTGAATATAAAGTTTATTTATTACAAAGCACATCATTGGTCTAAATTTATTTGGACTTTAAGAAATGCTGAATTGGAGAAAAAGTGTATGAAATGGAGCCATCAAAAACATAAGGCATAGGAATAAAACCAGTTTGGCTTGCCTAAGCCCAGTTCTAGATTTTTTATATTCTCTAGCAGAAAATGTAGTAGTCAGGATTTAAAGTGAATCATGAGTAACTTCAGACAAAGTGCCTGCCACCGGTAACAAGAGAAAACCATTGAAAGAATAAATTTGATTCATTTATTGTTAGTCTTTCAGAAAATTGTTATCAAATAACTACATGTCAGACAGTAAGTGAGATGTTAGAGTTTCAAAGATAAATAAAATTAATAAGCCGTAATCTTTGTACACTGGGAACTCACAGTCTAACTGGGTGGGCAGGTAGAAGGAGGAGAGACATTTGAAGAGATAACTGCAATCAACAGTGTAGATTTCATGAAAAAAGAAGTCCATAACTGAAAGCTATGAACTATGTGTAAAAGTCACTAAAATAAGCTTTAAATACAAATCATTTTCAACAGTATACATTTTTATTTTGAAAAGACTGTAACAAGTGGAACAATCCTGAGTTACATGTGTTCCCCTGAATAAAATGGTTATTGTATCAAAATTAGACTTCCTTTGTGCACACTGCCAGTAATCTGTTTTATACTTGCAATAAAATCCTGTAAATCAAAATCAAGCTTCTTAACGTACCTTGGAAGGGACAGAATTACAAATATTGTACAAAGGCTAACAGCTGTTGCACCAGATTACCCTTCCTGAAAAATGTGATAATGCAGATCCTTTTCTTTCCTGACAGTCATTTAATAAAATAAAGTTCCCCAAGTGAGAGGTGCCTGCCAATAAAGCATGAAAAAAGGTGTTATGTACTCCAGCGCCTCTTTTTTGCTGTGTCAGGATCCATAAGGGAACATTCTAAAAATGACTTCCATAAATCCCTTTCTTTTGTTCACGTTTTTGCAAAAGTTTTTGTTCTGTGTGATCTTTTTTTTGGCTTGATTCAATAAAGTTATTTGATAGGTATACAATTTGTTCTCTCAGGATTATCTAAAGGGTGTCATCTATGTACTCTAGTCACAGTGTTCCGGAATGTGTCACCTAAAATAGATTAACAGCAGTTAGCTTCAATGGTTATGGATCTCACTTTGCATTCTGTCTCAAGAGAAGTTAAAGTCGAAAGCAGGAAATTGTAATTCTTGAGAAATGAACATAAGCTAGTTGTTGTGCTGAAGAGAGATTGCAGCAACTAATGTGCCCCATAAACACAAATAACTCAGTTCAGAATAAGACATAAAATTAACTAGTAATTTTGCTGTTAAGCAATGTAAGGAGAACATTTTGTTTAATGTTCTTCTATAATTCAAATATATAATTCTCAATGTATCATTGAGGTAAAATCCAGGACATGAAAATAGTCTTTGAAATTTCAGATGTTTAGAAGTTTTAAATCATTAGTGGATTTTTTTTTCATCTGTTCTTCAAAATTTTATCCCTTTGAAAGAAACCAAAAAGTTTTAAAACTTAAATAAAATAGAAATCCATTGATTCAAGTAAGTGGAAAAATCCAGAGCTAAAAATCTTTAGACATTACTGGATTCAAGAATTCAAGTTTTATATTAAAGGATCTGTCTCTCTCCATATATATGATTGAGTTTATCTTAATGGTAACCACAGTGACCCAAGACTCATTCTATTAATTAAACAACATACTGCAAAGAGAGTGACTTTTTCTTCCCCATCACTCACAAAATTTCCTAAGTGGACACTGCTTATCCCTGCTCAGATTGCTCCTGGTATCACTTACTGCTCTCAAAGGGGTGGAGCATTCTGATTGGCCAGCCCAGATCATGCTGCACCTCTTTAATAGAGAAAGAGAACGTGATCATTAACAAACCCACCGGAATCACATGGATTGAAATAAGGGCTATTTCCCAAAGGAAGGAAAAAGAAAAGTAGTGTATTTTTCCTATGTCTTACTTTCATAATACATCTTAAAAAGAATATAATTAAAAGGTAAAATAAGAAAAAATAAAGATAATTTCTCACGTCTACTGCCCTAATATAACTGTTACCATTTTCATCCACTCCCTTTCCAAAAACCATCCCATCGCTGGAATAATCATATCATAGATACAACTATATAGATGTTTTTTAATTTGGCTTTTATAAACATTTTTTATTGTGGTAGGAAGACTTAACATGAAATCTACCCTGTTAAATTTTAAGTGTATAATACAGTATTGTTAACAATAAGCACAATGTTGTACAGCAGCTCTTTAGAACTTATTTATCTGGCATAACTGAAACTTTCATCTGTTAAACAGCAGTGGGTCCCCTTCAGCCCCTGTTAACCACCATTCTGCTTTCTGTTTCTATTCGTTTGACTCTTTTAGATACCTCATGTAAGTGGAATCTTGTATTATTTGTCCTTTTGTGACTGGCTTCTTTTACTTAGCATAATGTCCTCCAGGTTCATCATGCTTCATCCATATGGCAGAATTTCCTTTATATCTTGGCTATTTTGAATAATACTTCAATGAATATGAGAATACAGATATCTCTTGAAGATCTTGATTTTGATTCCTTTAGCTATATACCCAGAAGTGGAATTGCTGGATCATACGGTTATTCTGTTTTGTTTTGTTTTTTTTAATTTTTGATGAGCTTCCATCCTGCTTTCCATAGTGGCTGTACCAATTTACATTGCTACTAACAGTGTACAAGGGTTACAGTTTTTCCATATCCTGTATAATACTTAGATTTTTTTAGTGTTAGATTTAGGTTTTAAATAAATAATAGCCATCTTAACAGATGTGAGGTTTTAATTTGCATTTCCCTGATGATTAGTGATGTTCAGCATATTTTCCTATACCGCTGACCATATGTATGTTTTCTTTGGAAAATATCTATTGAATAGCAGGAGACTTCAATACACCACTTTCGATAGAATATCCAGACAGAAAAATCAATAAGGAAATAGTGGACTTGAGCAAGTATTGTAGACCCAATGGACATAACAGACATACAGAACATTGCACCCAACAGCAGCAGAATACATAGTCTTCTCAAGTTCACATGATACATTCTTCACAATAGATAACCTATTTAGCCATAAAATAAGTCTTTCTTTTAACTTTATAGCATATAATTTTCCCCGTGTGTTAGTATTCAGGATTACTTAGTTTCCTCTTCTGATGACTTTTTAAATTGCTTGACATTTTTACTATATAATCTAATAATAAACATCATTGTATACCTATTTTTCTTCTCTTTTTTAATTTAGTTGTTTAGAATAAATTCCTCAAGATATATCTAATAGTCTAAAGCTTAGGAGAATTTTATGGTGATAGATGATTTTTAACAAAGTTTTATACAAAACTATCTAATAATCCATTCTGTAGTAGATTCTGTTGTTAGATTCTGATTCTTCACAGTGCATAATATTCTGATTACTGGTCATTATTTTCTGACTATGTTTTTAAAATAGGTTTAAATGTAAATTGAAATGGATTTAGTTAACATATTAGTGATTATCAGAACTTGAATACCTACTGTATGACAGACACACCTAATTCATTCTCTGAAGTAGTTTTCATTATTTCTATTTTACAGAGGAAAAAACTAATTTTCAGAGAAGTTATGGGAATTTTCCAGTTTTCAAAAGTAATGTGAATTAAAAGGTTGTCTGACTTAGATACCATCAACCTTTTCTCATTACTTCAATTTGTCCAAGACTTTACAATCCTGCACCAATATCAGTAAGAGATTATTTGGTCTTACACCACAAATATATGTTTGTGTAAATATATTATGTATAAATTTTATGCTTGTAATAATATATTATATATATCTTTAAAGAAAATTTAAAATATACCAACTTTAAAAGGTAACATACAAATAAACAAAAAATTTGGTATTTCTTTCTTCAACCCAGATCACCCTTCTTTGTGGCTTCCTTTGGCTGCTCCTCTTCTTACAGCTGCTGTTGCCTTGGCTCTAGCTAAGAGAATGATCTTAGCTTGAGGTATATAGATATTTAACTATCAGGGGAATTTCTTTTTCCTTCACTCAGATACTAGTCTACCTTTTACCTTGACCCCAAGTTTCTCTAATGGAACAACTAAACTATACCCAGGAGTCAGCACTCAGTATACCCCAGTCCCACAATGGAGTTCTTTCATCCCTCCTTATACTTAAGTCTGAATAACTAAAGCAGTACTTTGATTCCATTAGATCTGGAGCTCTATTTTCCATCCCAACTCCAGGGAGAAACTCTTTATGTAAATTCCAGAATGGTTTAACTCTAATGCCAATTGCTTGCCTACTCTGATTTACGAACACCTGTTGCTCTGTTTCTTCTCCCTTTCCACGATTTATATTGAATCATTGCTTAATTCTCCTTTTTTCTCTTAAATTCTCTTTCACTTAATTCTTAAATCATCTGGCTTACTGTGTTTCAGAGAAGAAAAAAATTTTTTTTTCCTATTTGTCTTAGATCCCCAAATTTGAATCTTTAACTTTCCACAATGACTAAAAGGGTTTTTTTGAGAAAAAGAAAGCATACATTTCTTATCACTTCCTCTTGCTACCAACGTGTATACTAATACTTCCAACAGATAGCTAAGGCAGAACCTTTAATAATCATAGTATCCTTCCTCCCTCTAGAAATCAGTATATTCAGTAGTGCTTAGTCTGTGACCTTTAACTACAGACTTTGGTTTGACTGTCTCATAACTGCCCAAGGGCCCAGGTAAAGAAGTGTGTGAAAAATCCATATGGAGTTATCTTACAACCTCTGTCCCCTTCTGCAGTGCATCTCCAGTATGAAACAATCTTATCTCATAGATGCTTTCATTTTGTCCTGGGTCCTTATGCAAAAAAGAAGAGTAGAAGAAACATTAACCATGAACTTCTCTTGTGATACACTGATTTGTAAAAGAAGTGGAAAAAAAAAAAAAAAAGAGTTATGTTTCACCATGGAAAAATATCTACATTCTCAAAAAACTCTTAATTTATCTGATGTGGTCTAGCAGGCCAAATCTCATTTTTGAAATAAATGTTGAAAGATATTAATGCTATTAAAAATTATATGTATTCAATTATTCTCAATACAATTTTATTATAGGAAAAATGCACTATTTAAATAAAGGGCTTTGTATAGGATTGTAGAGGAATTAAAATTTTAATATTTTATATAAATAATCATTTCCTTTTCTTTCCACAATGTCCACAAATGCAGTTAATATAGTTTTGGTAAAATAGTTTATTTTGCTGAATATTTTTAAATCTTATTTCTGTATTTATGATTACAGTAAAATGCACTTCTCTGATCACTTCATCACAAGGTCTCATATATACACTTTTGAAAAAATTAGATGAAATAAAAAGAGAATAAATTAATATTTTTCATGTTTACTCACACTTTTTAATGGATACTCATTGCCCAGTCAATAACCCCTACCATTCAAGATTTTACAAGTTTCCTTCTGAATTTACCTCTTTATTCTTTAGTTTATTTTTTAAATAAAACCTATGTTTTCAAGTCAGTATTCAGTATTGAAACAACTCAATATTCCCTGAAGCAACCACAAGCATTTCTACCTCTCTAGTGTGCCAACTTCAGCCTTTCCAAATTCTTCAAGATCTAATTTAATCAGTTTGGATCTTTGCTGAGTCACGTAACAATCTTAAGAACCTAAAGAATACTATGGCCTTTGTCACTGGAAACACACACACACAGAAGTATGCACAGCATACACGCAACATTTTGATTGCAAATATCTGAGATCTATGTTCTTTACATTCAGAACATCTAGTCTAACTGATATGTCAATTCTTCAATGAAAATTCATTTTTGGCAATGTCCTATAATGAAGAGTATATTTAGATACTGATCCAGAATCTCAGGATTTCCCAGCTCTTCAACTAACTTGGATAGGTCACTTCAGTATCTTGTGTCAGCTTTGAGTATAAAATAAGAGTTGGAGTATATTACTCATGAGTCACCATCCAATTTTGACACTCTTAACTTTGAGACCCATATTCAAAATTTGATCATGGGAAGCTGTGTTTCTGGTTGTCTCTGTATTTTATTCATGAATTAATTTAACTCATATTTATTGAGACTTGACTTGGTACCAACAATATAGTAAGATATTTTGATACTGAATGAGCTGTAAAAAACTCTAGAATTTATTAGAAGATTTTACTGAGCTCAAGATATATTCTAATCCATTTGCACCAAAGAGCAGACCTTATTATTTTGGCTGAGTACCAGAATCTAACTTCTTTTAGTTCCTACTTTCGTGGGTGGCCAATAAATCTTCAACAACCATCAACCTCTCTGTCACTGTTATGTGCTAAGCAGTTGAACTTAATCATAAGTACAAGTAAAACACCAAGGAAAATCTCTAATGATTTCTTAATTATCATTTTAATCATGTTTCTCAACCTTTATATTTTTAAGATTATGTGTTTACTTATTGTAAACTATCTGTATGCAGGAACAATTTTTTTTTCATCTTTGTATTCTATATGCCTTGCACAGAATTGGTGATCAATATGCATTTTCTGATTTGAATTGTATTATTTATCCAAAACAGGTCCATGTGAATTGCAGTGTCTCATATGTCATGGAGCAAGAATTACTACTGCAAATATGGGCCACCCAATTAAAACAGACCAAAGGAAGAAGGGTGAGTTACTCCTTATTATTTAGGCTACTTGCAACTCTACTCAGGTTGCTGTTTCTTAGTACCTAATAACAAGTTATGTCTGGAATAACTAATATATCATACACTTTACATATGTGTATTAATCATATTAGTTCAACAAATAATTATTGATTGCCTATTTTGTGGAAAAAAAGAGCTATAGAATTTGAGAATACAGAGAAAAGGCACCTTAAATTCTCAAACAACTTTCATTCCAGTGAAAGAGATAAGCAATAAACATGTATATAAATGGGCAAGATAATTTAAAATAGCATATATATGAAGAAAAATAGACACATATAGTAATACCACAGATTGATTGCACAGGAAAGGAAACTCTGAGGAGATTAACAGTAAGCTTAGAATTCACTGACAAAATCAGCCATGTGACAATTGAAACATGCTAAGTAAAGGGAGGACAAATGTCTTCAAGAGGCAGAACAAAGTACAGTATGGCTGAAATTTGATACTCTAAGAGCAGTTGCCGTAAATCACATTCAAAGAAGCGTGTAGGAGCCAGAAAAATGTGAACCCCTTTAGGAGAAATATGAATTCTGATTCATTGATATATAATCAATAATTCCATTTTATCTAATTTAACCTTCAATGTTGGGTGTTATTCTTCCCATCTCATAGAAAAGTAAATTTAAATTTAGGGACTTTGTGTAACTTGATCTGAGAGTTAATTGACAGAGTTGGTGTTAGAGAACAAGATTCCAGACCCCTTGTTCATCCCACTATACTATATGCCTTGATAGTGTTTCCCATGGCTTGAACATGGCTCATTTTAAGGACTGCAGTATTCTCTTTCTCCTGTGCAGTCCATCCCCAAAATTCTCCCTCCACACAAGTGTTCCAGTTAAATTTTTGAAACCTCCCCTAACTAATTTTTTGGTACCAATTGCCCCAATCTTCCCATCCTGCTTCCTCTAGGATTTTTAACTAAACCTGTTGATTCCTGAAATGTGTCCCTTAGATTTCATTTTAGCCCAGCCCTTTGCCTATACCAAGTGGGACAGTCTGTCTGGAATTCTTGATGTATAGCTAAAAAATGATTTAACTTCTCCAGAAAGAAAAAAAATTCTTTTTCAAAACAAAAAGAAAAAAAAATGTTACTAATACTGTTTTGGATTATAAAATTCAAAAAGTGAATAAGTCAAAAAGAAAGCAGAGAGCAAGAAAGAAATTTGTTACAAACAGAAGTTTCAAACAGATGGAATCTTTAATGAGTAGGATGATAGAATCTAATCAAGTTTTGCTAAACAAGATTGAGTGACTGAAAAAACAAACTTGATTGTTTTGCCAGACTCCAGGGTCAGTGAATTCTGAAGGAGAAGATGATTTTATTGCATTTATGGAATTACTGGATTCCTAAATTACTGGGGACTAATGCTGAGAATGATCAGATTAGAGTAAAAGGGCATTTTAGATGCTATGGAGAACTTTAATAATGTAACAAGCACTTCCAACATTTAAAATCTCTGTTAACAAAAAGAGTACATGGATGTTTCCAAAAAGGAAGATAGATAAAACCACTTTTTAAAATTATTATTCATTTTCCAATCTTATCAGAGCAGGTAAATGAAAGATAAATCTTCTACTTATTTGCTTTGAAGGAAACAGCTATATTAAACAAACACCTGAGGGAAATCTTTTTTTTTTTAACATTTTTTATTGATTTATAATCATTTTACAATGTTGTGTCAAATTCCAGTGCTGAGGGAAACCTTTAACTAAAAGTTTCTGCATTTGTTTCTGTTGCACTTTGCCAAGACCTACAATAAGATTCAATAACAATGGAAAATATTAAAAAATGGCATTGGTCCAAATGATCATCTATTCAAAATATTAACAATTATCTCATATATATCACTCATTAAGTGCCAGGACTTTGGTTTTTTTCTTTTTTGTTTTTTGTTTGTTTTTACATATATCAATTCATGTTAATCCTCACAATTTTTTGAGGTGAGCATTATTATTAATTCCATTTTACAAATGAAAAAACTGTGTCACAGAAATGTTAAATACCTTGCCCAAAGTTAGATGGTAGTAAATATGGATCTTAGATTTAAACCCAGGAGGTCTAACTCCACATTCTGTGTTTTTAACTACTATATTTTACTGTATTTTATATACACAAAGTATAATATACCTACTATTATAATATAACCACTATATTTTGTCACAGTGCAAGGGGATCTTGAGATTAAGCAACACATATGACTGGTAACATAAAATGAAAACATCCATTACTCAATTAGCTTGACTTTAAAGCAACTTTGCTTGCTCACATATAGCCTCAATCTGTCCTCTCACACTAACTGTAACCGTCATTCAAGCCTTGTGGAGTTATTCTGCTCTCTTTCACCAATCTTTACTTCTGCTCAAGTCAAAACCCGCCATTATTTCTGTTATCCCTCTGGTCATCCTAAGGAGCAAAGGCCTATTCCACTGACCAAAAGATTTATTTTCTCAAATAAATATTGACATAACCAGAAGAATTTGAGGAAGTTTTGCAAACTAATTGCAAAAAATGAGCCTGCTTAGCGATGTCCACATCAACCTTTAAGACACACATTTCTAACAAGTCCCCTTAGACTTCCTACCAGGTCACTGCTTCCATCCTTCTATTATCCCTAATTACAATCCTGGGTGCAGATTTCTCTTTCTCTCTAGCAGCTTCTATAAGTCAGTGACCATATAGCTCAGGATAATATTTTAGAGGCCTTTTCATACTTACTTAATATGGCCCTTTTGATATTGCTATTGTGTTTCAGTAAAATCATCTTAACACCTTCATCTTCACAAGAGCATCTTCCACTTTTATTTTTTATTTTCAAGAAAACTGTTCCTTTTAATATCATCTTTTTCCTTAAATTATCTCCATTTCCTACTCTACCGTTTCCCACACTCCAGAAAGAAAAGTCAGATTATGAAACTGGGAAATTCTGCTAGAACCTTGGGCTTTTTGAAATTTCTACATCAGTCATACAAACTTTTGCTCACCCTCATTTCAGCCAAAGCTTAATGGTTTTAGTAACCAAGTCACAGTTTTCCTCTTTAGTCCACCCTCACCGTGTTTTTCTACAGCCTGGTCTCTCATTTCCTTACCATCTTCAACTTTAGGACTCTGCTTCACCTCTCCTCAGCTTTATAAAACAACAAGCACAGCCTCAAAACAGATCTTGTAAATCATTCAGAATGCTTGCAATTCCAAGATCAGAAACTCTAAAATTTCTTCTTCTAAACATACTCTGACAGCCGCTCACTTACCACAATTCTCCTGTTCTTCTGGAATCTGCTCCAAATAATGTAACTCATTTTCACAGAAATTTAGAATTGCAAATGCTCATCCCATCTTTAATGAAGAATGTCTAAACTACTCTTAAAGATGGCCATCTTGACTCTGCTAATCATACTCAGGGATAAAGAGATCAGCACTTCTTGACGATGTTAAGAGGTGATTAATTTAGATTTGTAGAGACAAATTCTATTTTAACTTAAATTCATCTGTTGGTCTTAGTTCTCAGCTTCAAGGCAATACAGAATTCATTTGTTCATGGTCTCAAACAGGATATCTTCAAATACTTAAATTAAGCCTTTTTTATTGACTTCATCGTTTTTATCTTTGTTGTATTTACTCTGGCCTAATCAGATGTGGAGATGTATTTACTGTCCTGCCTTCAGTGTTTGGAATACTGCCTAACACAGTAGATACTTAATAAAAACGTATTAAATGAATGAATGAATAAACTAAAGAGTATATCCTAGATGTGCTATATTTAAATCAGAATATAATGGAGTAATTATCACTGTGCCTGGACACTATGCTTTTGTTTACAAAGCCAAATATTGAATTAATTTTTATAATAGCCTTATTACAGAAGTCTCTAGGTTTTGGCTAGGCTGAAGTCTCTAGGTTGTTGTTTCCTGAAGTCTCAAGGATTTCACTAGGCTGGATTTGTTTCATTACTAATTACTTTTAATTGTACCTTCATCCTCCATGTACTTATTATGCATTTAAAAAAAAAATCCAAGTGTCATTTTAAGAGTTTTCCTCTTTTATTTTCTTAGATGTTCTCCATCTTATTATTCAAAATCTTTCTAAACTACAGTGCTGTCGTGCATCACATTAGGGATTCTTTTCCAGTTTTGTGTCATCCACCTATTTGATTCAAATGACTTCATGGGCATATGGTAAAGAGAATCGCTGTTTATTGTGTCTATATTCCAAGCATTGTGCTAAAAAATTTGCACAGTTTTTCCTAACACATCTGCTCTCTCTGCCATCTTTCCAGAAGTTCCACCCATGCTTTTGATAAGCTGCCATGTATGTCTTTATATAAGCACTGATTAAAACAGGACAGTTCTGCACAATTCTACAAGATATCCATCCCAATCAGTGATTCAGACATTCATTGATTCAATAAATAATTAATGAGCACCTACTGTTGTTACCAAACCAGACTTGAGTCCGCTTGCGAGCTACTGACACCAGGTTGTAGTGAAGGAAAGTACAGTGTTTACTGCAGGCACCAATCAAGGAGTCCTGGTAGCTAGTACTCAAAAGGCCCAAACTCCTCTATGGCTTTGAAGGAAAGTTTTTTTTGTTTTTTTTTTTTTTAAAGGCCAGGTGAGGGAGGGAAGTTGTGGGGTGTGTGATCAGTTTGTGGACATTCTTCTGATTAGCTGATGGTGAGGTAATCCAGAGTCAACATCATCAACTTTCTGGTTTCAAACTATCTGTGGTCTATGTGCTTGTGGCCAGCATACAGTTAACTCCTTACACCTGGTAGGGGTTTCAGTATCTGCAAAACAGCTCAAAGGGCATGGCTCAGAATAGTATCTATAGCTTTTGAGGAGGAACTAAAGGTCCTCGACTTTGTTTAATGGCTAAGCAGTTATTATTTTGTCTTGCTTGATTGTTTTCCTTTATTTCTGCATGATCTCACTTCTCTGATTAAGTTTATTCCTTGGAACTTGGGAAAGGCCTGGGAGGCCAATGTTTTCCAACAGACAAGAAGCAGGTGGAAGACATGGGTTGGTCTGTCCCAGGAAGGCTCCGTGGGATCCTGCTCAGTTACACTATGTGCCAGGCACTGAAAGTGCCTGGTGCCAAAATTATTACATTAAAAAAATCCTCACCCTTGTAAGGGAGACAAATAAATATATAATATAGTGCCAGATACTGTTAAGTTTTACACTGAAAAATAAACTATGATGTGAAAGTTAATTAAGGGAAACCTCATTAAAATGGAGTTGGAAGGCCATGAGGGGGAGATCTCATACACATACTTGACTTCAGTACAAATCCCAACAGGAAAAAAGATATGTTGCATCTCCAGCAGGAAGTGACACTACTTTACAATCTACCACCAGCAAAAGGAAGGTTTTCTCCTTTCCTAGCAACAGCTGAGCCAGTGAGAGACTGTCACAACTCAGCCAATAAAAAGCCACTATGCTTCGAATTTCCAGTTTCCTCCAATGAAATTCTGTTCACAGTAGCCTCTCCCAACTTCCCCTTCTCCTCTATAAAAGAGTTTCCTCTGTTTTTTTAAATTTTGTTTTTTATTGAGGTGTAGTTGATTTACAATGTTAGTTTCAGATATATAGCAAAGTGATTCAGTTATACATATACATACATATATTTTTTTCAAATTCTTTTCCATTATATGTTATTATAAGAAATGGAATATAGTTCCCTGTGCTATACAGTAGGTCCTGGTTGTTTATCTGTTTTATATATAGTAATGTGTATCTGCTAATCCCAAACTCCTAATTTATCCCTCTCCCACCCTTTCTCCTTTGGTAACCATAGTTCGTTTTTTATGTCTATGAGTCTATTTTTGGTTTGTAAGTAAGATTGTATCATTTTTTTTAGATTCCACATGTAAGGGATACTGTATTGATATTTGTCTTTCTCTGTCTGACTTCACTAAATATGATCATCTCTAGGCCCATCCATGTTGGTGCAAATGACATATTTCATCCTTTTTAATGGCTGAGTAATATTTATCAAGATGTGATATATATATCACATCTTCTTTATCCAGTCATCTGTCAATGGACATTTAGGTTGTTTTTATACCTTTGCTATTATAAGTAGTGCTGCTATGAACTGCTATGAACATTGGGGTGCATGCTTCTTTTTGAATTAGGACTTGCATGTGGATTGCCATAGTTGTGTGTCCTGAATTACAATTCTTTGCTGGTCCTAAATAAACCCATTTTGCTGGTACAATAGCTGCCTTTTTTATTGTTTTAGGTTAACAATGGCAATATGATTTGAGTGTGAAGGTATCTATTTTAAATAAGTGGTAAGAGAAGACCTTGCTAAGGTAACATTTGAGCAGACATTTAAAGGAAGTAAAAGAAAGCCATGATAAAAATCTAATTGAAGAGAGGCAGCGAGGCTTTGGGATAAAATTTTTCTTAAGTTTTCTCAAAAACATCAAGAGAGCTTGTGTGATTGATTCAGAGTGATGTCCTTAATGAAACAATCTATTATTCAACATCTTGAATACAACCTGCCAAGTAGTCACTTAGTCATATTATCTTGCTAGTACCTAGTTCATATTTCTTCATTTTATGATCAGAGAAACCAAGAGAAGTAATGGTTTCCTTAGCTTCCTCAGATTTTCCTTCTCATTCTGATAAATTTATTCAGAATTGACCACACAGAGAGTGGTATAATGCTACCAGATTTAGATTTAGAAGAATTTTCTTCATTGACGTTCATTAGCTCTAAGAAATTAAATAGCAGTGTCTCCATATGTCAGTTCCTTCACCTGTAAATTGGAGATAATAAAACAATTTCCTGCAGAGACACTTGTATTGACGTTAGAACACCTCTTTCTCTCGCTCAGTATTCTTCCCTTTTAATCTATGTGATTCTTACATCAAAATAAACATTGTCTTCTGTAGCACTGCGACTCCAAGGTCCATGCCCGTGCATGTATTCCAGTGTGCCTGGAATACTTTCCCCTCACCTTATCTCCTTCTCCTTTTGGTAAATGCCTACGTATTTTTCCATACATAGCTCAAATGCTCACTCCTCTGCTACACCTTATTTGAGTTTCCTAGGCGGTGGATGTCACCCTATTAACATTTCCATAGGACTTTATAGATATGTTTGCTATTATATCTTATTTGTCTTTCCGTTGGGACTGAGAGATACTTGAAGTCTGGAACTATTAATTATATATATGTGTGTCACCTTAAAACAACCCTAGAATTAAGTGGGATATAAATAATATGAAATAAACATACATAATTTATAATCATACTTGCATATTCTCTCTCTAGAGTGAGACTGTTTGGTAATATATTTGAGGTCCTAGGCTTTAGAGCAAGCTTTACTGGTTTTTTATTCCATCTTTACCATCTCAAAGTTGCATTACCTAGGAAAAGTCACTTAATATCTCTGAGCCTCATTTCCTCAGTCTTTGACATTGGTTTATAATGATTCCTACATCTCAGCATTGTGGTGAGAATGCAGTGAGTACCTACAGAGCACTTAGTTATTTAAAATCTTAGATATGATTCCACTTCTTCTTCATATGTATTTTCTCTTTGTGTCTTGTACATATTAAGGGATCACGGGCATTCACTAGTGCACATAGCAGAGTCTGCAACATAGAAGATAATCAATAAATGTTGCTGAATGATGAATGAATTGATGAATCACTACCTTTCTAAAATGAATTTCATGAAAGTTTTACTAAAGGGAAAACTAAAAATACTAGATATAAAATAACTCATCTGAGAATACAAAACCAGAAGTAAAAAACAAAACAACTTTTTAAAATTTCTAATTTCACAAAGTACTTACTACATTGCATTTTCATAGTTGAATCATTTGGTTATAAGTAAGTGAAAGTAAAGAGAAGGAATGAAAGGAGGAAGATTAGGGGAAGGAGGAAAATATATTCAGCTTAGTAACAGTTTATTAACCAATTGGAGCAACATTAGAAGTTTTGCTGACTCTTAACCAAATTCATATTTGTGATCTGACTTATAATTATCCCCTTGACTCTTGCCACTTCCACACCGCCCTCATTTTTTACTGCATCCAAGCATACATGCTACAGTATTCCAAATAAAATGCACTTGGCATTATTTCTTACCTTTTATTCTGTGTAATTCAAAGAGAACTGCATTAAATATAGTTTAATTAATACTTATTGAGAGCTCCTAAGGTGCATTCATTTACTAAATGAAGAATGATTTGTTTTTATTTCATATCAACATGACATAATTTAATCTGGAAGTGCAGTTGAAAGCATCTACAAGTAGTAATTAAAGAAGAATGAATGTATTACTGATCATGCAGGCCTTTGCCATTGGAAGGGAGAGACTTGGATGGCACATGTAATCAGAAGTGAAAAAAAGGGTTGGTTTATTTTTCCCTTTATGTTCTGAATCCGAATTTAATGGCTTGAAAACTAATATAAGTTAATGAGAATTTCACAGGAGAGATTCTGTATAGTGTGTCTGCTAACAATGGAAACATTGTGAACTGACCCAAAAAAAGTAGGAATATACTGAAATATAATGAAAAATTTTAGCAGCTTGAGTAAAGAAACCGTTTACACAGCCAAAGATTTTTATCATAAGTAATGAAATAAAGCTTATACTGACTTTTACTCCCTGAGCAGATCACTGACAAAAGACAGATCACTAGCGAAAGAAACTGAAGAAAACTAGAATGTCTTTCAGGAGACCTACAAAGAATAATTCTACCAGCCAAGTTAAAATCTCCTTGGCAGTTATGTTGTCCCATCTTTTTTACAGCTTTAGTATGTGAATTACCTTCAGTGAAACAAGCTACCAGCAAAGGAAATTTTTGGAACAAAAGCAATAGGAAAGATATATTGGTTATGGCAGAATAAAGGACTATATAATACCAACGTATCTGTTAGAACATGCTTTGTACTTAGGATTCCATAAGCAGATGGACACTGAAATGTTTTACAAGGACAGACCAGGCAAAAATGTCACCAGTGTCCACTGCTAAGCCAACCATCTCTGAGCATAATAATAATGACATATCTGATATTATTTTTCAGTAGCCTTTTAATGTATTCCAATGTCATATTTCACAGAACTAGAACAAATAATTGTAAAATTTGTGTGGACCACCAAAGATTCCAAACAGCCAAAGCAATCTTGAAAATATGAGCAAAGCTGGAAGTATCACTTTCCCTAACACCAAACTATACTACAAAGCTATAATAACTATAACAGTATGGTACTGGCATAAAAACAGACATACAGATCAATGGAACAGAATTGAGAGCCCAGAAATAAATGCACATATATATGGACAATTAATGGTTTACAACAAAGGAGCAAAGACCATGCAGTGGAGAAAGGAGAGTCTCTTCAGTTAATGGTGTTGGGAAAACTGGACGCCACATGCAAAAGAATGAGTCCAGACCACTATCTTACACCATATGTAAAAATTAACTTAAAATGGATTAAAGATATGACTATAAGACCTGAAATCATAAAACTCTCAGAAGAAAACAAAGGCAGTAACTTCATTAATATTGGTATTAGCAATGTTTTTGTAGATCTGACTTCAAAAGCAAGGAAAACAAAAGCAAAAATAAACAAATGGGATTACATCAAACTAAAAAGCTTCTGCATAATGAAGAAAACCATCATCAAAATGAAAAGGTAATCTACTGAACAGGAGAAGATATTTGCAAATCACATATCTGGTAAAGAATTAATATCCAAAATATATAAAGAACACATACAACTCAACAACAAAAAAACAAACCTGATTTTAAAATGGGCAGATGATGTGAATACACATTTTTCCAAATAAGACATACAGATGGCCAACAGGCAAGTGAAAAAATATTTAACATCACTAACTATTAGGGAAATGAAAATCAAAACCACTGTGAGATAGTACCTCAAACCTATTAGGATGGCTTTTAGTGAAAAGACAAAAATAACAAATGTTGGAGAGGATGTATAAAAATGGAAACTCTACTACACTTAATGGGACTATAAATTAGTGCGTTTACTATGGGAAAAAGAAGTATGGAGATTCCTCAAAGAATTAAAAATAGAACTACCATATGACCCAGCCATTCTACTTCTGGTATTCACCTGAAGAACATGAAAACACTAATTTTCATAGCCTGCATACACCAGGGTCAAAATAGTTAATCAATACATCTCAGATTGCAGCATACTAGAGAAATCTGAAGAGTGTGTGTAGCACAGTAAGTATCCTAAAGTCAATGACTTCTACACAGCAGGGGAGGCTTTCTCAGGTGATGACCAACCTGAAAAGCTATTCACTTAGAGCCAACATCCAAAACAACCCAGATGACCCTTCCCCTGTTAGAGAAGGATGTCACTCCTGGCTTACAGATAGGCATTTTGCACAACAACTATTAAAAGAAAACATTTTTTAAGTTGCAGCCTCCCAAATTAGAAATAGTGAGAGCCAGAGCAACTGAACTCCATGAACGTGGAAGGTATAGTTTCAGAAAATACAGATAGAGAAAGGGAGGCTCTCTGAAAGTAGTTTGAGCCCTGGAACAAAGATGAGTCCATTTAGATTCAACAGATATGACATAGGAGCAGCATAGGGCACTGAAGATCAACAGGACAGCAAAAGAATAAGACTTTCTGAAAAAGATTAGGACATTTGCCAGAAATGGCCCATCTTTACTGTTGAGGTAAAGAATATACATTATGTAATTTTAAACATACATGTTTAAATTAACTATATTAAATTATATGAAGAAAATTCAACATTTAGGAATTATTAAAGAAATTATTCCAGAACACTAAGTGAGCAAAGAAATCATTATTCTTTAAGGATCAGTGTTATAGTAAGCATATTTCTCCCTAGGTAGCACAGAACTGCTTTTTGGTCTACAACATTAAACTTTGTGAACTCAATATTACTATGCCCATATTACAGATAAAAAAGGAATTTGAGGCTCAGAACTAGGACTTGAAGTCAGATCATTTGAGTGTAACTCAGTATGTATTTCTTATATATAGCTGTCTCCTTTTGGCATTCTGCAATTAAAGTCCTGATAATTATTTAACAGAATGCTATAGCATAATCTGGAGGCAACATGCTAAAAATTACCCATTGCAAGTACTCTAAACAAGTCTACTTTTAAGACAAAATTACACCCTGTATGCTTTTGCAGCAGTATTTCAGCAAATAACCTCTTAGTTGTATCCACATTCATGGGATAACGTCAATTTTGGCAGCAGCATTTTGAACACAAAGAGAATGTAGCTTCTTAGGGATGTTCAGAGAAAAATTGTGAATTACACTGCATTATATATTACAAAAATGTAGGTGAGTATTTTTAGATGAATAACCCCACCATTCTGCATAACCTATGGTTTACTGTATTTTCTTTCTTTCTACTATTGCACAAAGATACAGTACAGAGTTTAGAGGTGAAAGATTGAGTGGACTAGGGCATGAGTATCTAAGGGCAACTGTGTCCTTCTCATATGAGGCAGTAGTGGGAAGAATTTTCAATATGCTGCCCCTTCTAGGTCAACTTTTGTGCCAGGAAGTTGTGCCATGGCTACGTCATGGTTTGGAGAGGTGCACAGAGCAACTAGGTTACCAACCAATGGCAAAGATAGAAAATTACAGTTTTGGTATATACTTTAGAATATTAGCTTGTTGTCTATCTAGTAATTAACTTAAGAATATTTAATTTATTAGCCTATTAAATATGAAATAAGATATATAGTAGAATGTCACCTGTTTTAATTATTCAAAGGAAATTATATTCAATTACATAATTAGATTGCATCTATGACTTACATTATAATGCTTTTGCTAAGGTTTTCATTATAGAATTTATCACTCTATTTTGACAAGCAATAGTGTCTTATATATACACTAATAGAAAGGTAATATGAACAGTCTTACGGTTACCAGGGAAAGGGGGTGGGCAGGGATAAATTTGGGAATTTAAGATTTATAAATGATAGCCACTATATATAAAAACAGTTTTAAAAAAAAGTTTCTACTGTATAGCACAAGGAACTATGTTCAATATCTTGTAATAACCTTCAATGAAAAATATATGACAACGATTATATGTATGTACATGCATGACTGAGACATTGTGCTGTACAGAGAAATCGACACATTGTAACTGATTATTTTACTTCAGTAAAATAAATAAATAAATAATGAAAATAAAAATAAATAAAAATATTTAGCTTTGAGGGAGAAGAGTGCCAACCATCAAAGTTGTTCTCTTCAAATAGTTGGAAAAAAAAAAGATAATATGAACTCTGTGGGACAAAAATAATGAGCCTGTGGTGTGAAAGCAGGTAAATCATGCTGGAGTATCTCATTAGTGACCTTTGAAAACCAGTGAGCAAAAACTACTGTGGAAGAAAGAGCTAGATAGCCCATTGTTTATCACTAAAGAATCCAATAAATAGCCTTAAGGGAAATCATGTACCCAATAAGCAGAACATTCTCCTTGAGGACTAACCAGACTAGCAATTATTAACACATCATACTGTGAAAAAAAATGTGAAGGATGGAAATCCATACATCTTCATGTACTTTTCTCATCTCTTTCCATTCTCAGTCAAAATCACAGAGTAGAAATAAAGGAGTCCAGTAGTCTGAAAGTCTGTCAGCAGGCTTTGAAGGGAGTAGTTTATAAAAGAACAAATGAAAATTAGTCACTGATAAAGAAGATGAAACTATAAATTTTGAAAGAATACTGCGAGGTCTGACCATTTTAGATTGAGGACTATGCTCTCTGCCTGTGTAGGAACATAAGCAACTCAATTCCCCAGCCAGTTAATAAATTCATTTTCACCGGCTTCTCCCTGAACTAAAAGTCTGACAGCAGCAGCAGTCCCTGGGGAGTTGCAAGTGGCTCTCACTCTCGGAGATAAAAACTATCCTCTTGATCCTTGTTTTTGTTTTCATTTGCTTTAGAGATGAGCCCTATATCTGAGAGGGTGTGCAGAATTTCCCAAGTGCCATCATCTGGGTATTTTCAATTTTTGAGTCTAAGAAGATAAATATTCACACAGTCTTGATCACTAAGAAGAATTCACCAGAAATTCTCAGAAATAACCATAATGTTAACATTTAAAACAAGACTTGAATATTTCTAGAAAATTATTCTCCTAGGTCTATGTTCTTCCCAGTCAAGGCAAATCTTTTGAGTTTATCAAAATCTTGTTCAGCTTTTCTGCCCACAATTATGCTTAGTGATTCCTATGTAAGAGAAGGGAAATGTCATGTGAGAATTATTTGGGGAGGCAAACACAAGTAATGACGAGAATGACAAAACTTGAGGTACATTTTTTACATAAGCATTCCAAACTTTTCCATGTGGCTTGTGACTTAAACGAATTCTTTGAATTTAGTTATCCTGGGTTAGATTATCATATGGTCTTCAAAATCAGTATTTATATATGTTTCCCATCTTACAATACAGCTCACTTTTTTGTGTGTGTTTATTTCACAAAAATGCTATACAAATTAAAGAGATCAAATGCATAGTATGTGTGGTGCTTATCAATTTAGAAATCTATTCAACTACAATGTCATGTCTTGACATTTCACAGAGTTTGTAGCAAAACCATGAGGACACACCAAAAAAAAAAAGTGACTATTTTTAGATCTTAGAAAATCACTTTTAAAAGTGGCTTCATTTCATGAAATATATTATCTTCAGCTCCCTTGTTTCTTATGACACTGGGTATATTTTTTATTAAGGTGGCTACAGAAATGCTGTTCTAGCTAGAATCTGGGGTTTTGTGTTTTTATTATGTGTGAAGCTAGAACATAAGGCACACAAAGGAGAACATTCATTGTTCACAATTCTAACAGCATCTTTTGATGAGGGTGGTGTTCTGGGAGTCACTGAAGGCTGTTCAATTGATCTGGGTTGTCCGCATTCACCTGGGAATGCAGGTTGTCTATAAATAATCAGTTGGACTACAAGAACATTTTCTTCTCCAAATGACACCTCATAAGAAGGAAAATAAAGAGTGAAAGGGCCATAGCTCTCCTTCATTTTTTAGTGTCAATGCCTTTACTTAAATTACCTTATTTATTATTCACAAGGTCGGTGTGAAGTGGACACTGTTGTTATCCCATCTGGTGAGAAAACTGTTCATAGATTTACCCAAGGCCACACCTGAAAGGAGAGCTTGGAACAACATACTCCAGCCCACTGTACCTCACCACTTTTACTTCATTTCATCAAAGGCAAACCCATTTGTTATCATCTTTCATAGAAACCCTTTCAATTTCAGTCTCAAATATGTATTTGAGAGGATTCTGGAAAGACCGCAGGGCTGGAAAGACTAGGAATCTATCTCTCCACTCAGACAACAACTACGTTGACAGAATCTGACAGATACAAACTTTTGAACTGTGGAGTTCATTGAATGCTTGCAAATTCCAAGGGAAGGTTTGGGCAGTAAGCTGTAGTTACTTTCAGTCAGTTTCAGCTCTTAGAAGTTACCGCAGTAAGCTGTAGTTACTTTCAGTCAGTTTCAGCTCTTAGAAGTTACCCATCTCACTGCCCAGTCTCATGGTCGGCATCTGTGCAGGTATTCCAGGGGCAGCTCACATGCAGCTTATAGGAGCCAAGATGGGCATAAAGGACACGTCCTCCAAATATCGGGGATTTGTGCTCTGATTGCTGCTTCTAATTTCAGAGGTGCAGACAAAGAGGCAGGAAATTGTTGCAAGCCTTTCCTCTCTGGCTGAAGTGAATTCCAGGGGATTTAAAAGCTGGAGATTTCATACTTCTTAATTTCAAAACTAACTACAAATTTACAGTAATCAAAAGAATGTGGTACTCATACAAAGATAGACACATAAACCAATGAAATAGAACAGAGAACCCAGAAATAAACACTCACATGATTTTGAACAAGTGTGCCAAGACCACTCAATAGGGAAAAGACAGTCTTTTTAACAAATGGTGCTGGGGAAACTAGATGTCCACATGCAAAAGAATGAACCTGGACCATTATTTAACTTCATATAAAAAATTAACTTAAAAGTATCAAAGACCTAAATGTAAGAGCTAATACTGTAAAACTCTTAAAACACAGGGCAAAAGCTTCGTAGCATTGGATTCAGTTATGATGGATTAGGAAACAACAATAAAGGAACAGGTAACAAAAGAAAATATAGACAAATTGGACATCATGAAAATTTTAAAATTTTATGCATCAAAAAACACTGTTAACAGAGTAAAAAGACAGCCAACAGAATGGAAGGAAATATTTGAAAATCACATATGTCATAAGGGATTAATATCCAAATTACAGGCAGAACTCATAAAATTCAATCCAATTCATAAATGGGCAAAGAAAATGAATAGACGTTCTCAAAAAAATATATACAAATTGCCAATAAGCACATGAAAAGATGCTCAACATCTTTCATCATTAGGGAAATGCAAATCAAAATTACAATGAGATACCACCTCATACCTACTGGCATGACTATAAAACATAAAATAACAAGTGTTAGCAAGGATATGGAGAAATTGGAACCCTTGTGCACTGTTGGTGAGAATATAAAATGGTACAGCTACTATGGAACACAGATTGGAGGTTCCTCAAAAATGTAAAAATAGAATTAACATATGATTCAGCAGTTTTTACTTCTGAGTATTTATTCAGAAGAATTCAAAGCAGGATCCTGAAGAGCTATTTGTACACCCATGTTCCCTTCAGTATTATTCACAATACTTAAAGTGTGGAAGCAACTCAGGGGTCTATTGATAGATAGATGAAATAATAAGACAAGAAATGAAAGCAACCTAAATCTTTACCAACAGATGAAGAGATAAGCAAAATATAGTATACACATGCAATAGAATATTATTCAGTCTCAGTATGGAAGTTCTGACATATGCTACAGCTTAGGTAAAACTTGAGGTTATTTTGTTAATAATGAAATAAGCCACAGAAAGACAAATAATGTATAATTCCACTTATATGAAATATTTAGAGTAGTCAAAGTTACAGAGACAAAAAGTAGAATGGTGGTTTTTAGAGGCTAAGGGAAGGGGGAAATGGAGAGCTGTTGTTTAATGGGTATAGAGTTTCAGTTACATAAGATATTTTTCTGCATCTATCCAGAGATGACTGGTAGTTATGGTAGCACAACATTGCAAATATATTTAATACCTCTGAACTGTACACTTGAAATGGTTAAGGTGGTAAATTCTATGTCATGTGTATTTTACCACAATAAAAAAATTTTTTTAAAGATATATTTGTGGAAGAAGGGATGAAATGATCTGAAAATTCTGGGGATAAAGTGCGGGGAACTCAAGTGAAAAAGAAATTTCTCTGTAGAAGGTCAGTGCCAAAGGCATTCTCTGTATTTATACTATATTAAGCACTTCTAAGATATTGTGCTTATATATTTCCATGTGCACATAGAAAAAAAAATGTTGTACAAGTGCACTGCTACTTGCACCATAGCTAAAATGTACATGGACTTTGTTAAAAGAAAAAAAAAAAAAACAAGCAAGTACTTTTTGAAAAATGATCATTGTAATTTCACCACCCCATAAAATCAGTTTCCTTTTTTTCTCTCACAGAATAATCGTGAGATTAGAGCTAAAAAGAACAGAATATATGATATGAAGACAACTTCTAAACCTTACTGAACAGGCTCTGCCTTTGTGATTTTTTTCTCAAATACTTTTGAAATCAGCTTCATTTGGAATAAAGCCTAAAAGCCAACTGGGCTGGAAAATATCCACAGTGTTCTTGTGATTTTTAATCTCTTTTCTAAGCCAGTAGCCAATCATGTCACATAAAACACTGTTAAGAGCCACCCAGAGGCAAAATTCTTATACCACCGCTGAAATATTCAGTGATTGCTTAGAAAATCAAATACCTATACATTTTAAAGTATTACATTAATGACTAAAGGGCAACACTCTATCAAACTTTTATTTCTCCCCTTAGAATATTTAGGAAACTGTAGATTGGTTACATTCACATTTATAAAATGCCTTGCTATGCAGTGATCCAGTCTCCTCAATTCAGCCCATTAAAAAGATTCAAAACTCATTAAAATTTCCTTGGAAATTTTTATTTCCAATCATTTTCCTTGTACCTGGGTCCCTAAAAACATGGATTGTGGGACCTACAGCAGATTTACAAATGTGGAAATTTATTTCACTGCTTACAGCCTTGGCTGCATGTAGTTTCTGCACATTTGTTAGAGCATTTCCTTTTTGAGATTTTTTTCCTTTTGCACAATTCTGCCACTCAAATAACCTGCTACTGGGTATCATTTTACTAATTTCTATAAATTTAATTTATTCTTTCACTTAAAAGCTAACATGAAATAATAATAATGATAATAATGAAAAATAACAATAAAATATCCATCTTTGTTCATACCTCTTCTTTATGTACCTCCCACACACACACTGAGGCACATTTTTTTCTCTACATTAAATTAAAAGTTATTGAGGACAAGAAAATATTTAATTTCTTTTCATTATACTTAGAGACATTCAATAAATGCAGTTAAATGACTCCTTGAATTAAGCATAATTGTCTTCAATAAGGCTAATACTAATAAAATGATGAAAAAAGAAAGGTCTCTTGGAAAAGCTGTTGCTTGGATAATAGTCATTTGGAAAAGCAGTCATAATCAACTTATATATATTTATATATAATGTTACATATTATAGTTAAACAGAATACATATAATTGTATATACATTTTCATATGTAATACACATGTGAAGTGTATATATATATATATATATATATATATATATATATATATATATATCCCTATCCCTGCACTACAAAGTAGGAGGATAGAACTCCACCACATTAGATAAGATGGGTTCCTTAACTCCTGAGTTAGAGCTAATGTCTTGATTCACTCTAGACGTACTGTGAAACCAGGATTAATAGGAATCATGACCGCCATTGTTAATGCAACCCATAATTTAATGAGGGTCAACTTTCTATAGATAGCCTCTTTATATAATTTAATCACATCAATAATAGATAGGTTGCAAACTTTGAATCATGTTTAAATACACAATTAACAATATTTCTTTGTCTTGACTTAAGGAATTATGCTATCCTTAGATGGGATTGGCAGAAAGAACAGTCATGTATATATTAGTGGTGCCATTATTAAAGATGAAATGCAAAACTAAACTGGAAATTGACTTATGTGAATATATTCTGCTGAGCAGGTCCACTAATCAGACTCCATGGAGCATTTATCACATTAATACATTTTGAATTAAGAAGCCTTCTAAAAATGGCTTTTCTCCACACATATTAGCCCATTTTTCTTAGTTCATCAACCTTGTTCTTGACATGGTCACTAATATTACATAATGCTATATAATGCTACATAAGTTTTGGATTATTTAATGCAAGTAGAAATAATTTTTGAAGTATGTTTTCAAATATAAGAAAACTTTCAATGGCTTTTGCAATCAGTTGAATAAGAACATTCATGCCAAAGCTGAGATTAACTCTGTCTTGTGATATTTTTTGGTCCTCTTTTCATGTCTCAAAGACTGTTCAATAAGTTATTCCAAAGTAAGTGACATTAAATTCCAAGCACACCCCAAGTAATACAGGGTTTTAAATCCATTATTGTTATTTTTAATTAATCCTCTGTAGTTAATACAATGAAGCTATTTTAAGTAAATATGCAGGTTAAACATTAGGTTGTTTCCAAATGCTAAGCAATCTTTTATTTTGTTACAAACAGTAAATAAACTCCAATTAATTCAATTAAACATACACATTATCACATTTTGTTCACATAAAACAATTGAATGAAATTTTTGTTTTTGTATTGGACAAACGTTAATTGTCATTGTTGGGACCTTTTTGTCTGTGAACATTTCTATGAGATTATTTATTTATTTATTTTGGTAGTTGTTATTGTTGTTGTTGTTTTGCCTAGCAACCATTTCCCTTCTTTAATAAGTGTTTCCTGCGTTTTCTTTGAGGATTACCTGGCTCCTAATCTAAGCCCATGTTATTTGAATAGAGCTGATCTTAAACCTATCTCCAGGAATGTCACATGGCCCAAGGCTCATCAATATGAGCATTCATAGCTCTGGTAGAAGAATGTTTTTCAAGTATAGATGTAGACCCAACTTGGTCTAATAAAAATTCATATTGACCATTTGTTAGAGAGTGAGAAAGAAAAAATTCTCACTCTGTGGTTTTTAAGTTGGCAGAATGGTTTTTTAACCTGGAGAAGTTGGTGACTATCTTGCCAACATCTGGGAACTGAGAATGAAGCAGATACTAAGGAAAACAGAGATAAGGGAGAGTGATAGATTCTCAGTGACCTGGGCCCAGTATACTTGAAGCAAGGTGTGGTGGACATTAGAACCTCTACTGCATTGCATAACAGCATGTCATTTTGGTGGAACTGACTCCAAACCCAGTCTGAAGAATGAGTCTTAACTGCCCCATCCCACTAACCTTAATCGTCTCTGCAAGTCATAACAGCTGGTTCACAGATGGATATTTAACCCAGATTTAAGTCAGTCAGTAATTAGCATTTCCTCTGTCCACAGTGATTGGTTCAGGATTAGGAAAATGTTATAACTTGGTCAGGTAAGATTAAAGCCTAGGAATTTGGATAAAAATTGAGGGAAAAGAAGTTCTCTCTTCCTCTTGGACATTCAGTACATCACTGTGAAGCCTAGATCTGCTTCAGGCATTTAATCGCCATGAGGAACATTAACTTTAGGATGAAGCTAACATGTGGAGCATGAAGACAGAAAATCACAGGCAAAGGAAATCAGAACCCAAATCAATCTGTACCTTAAGTCTACCTACTGATTTTTAAATTAAATAACTAATGAACTTATAAGTTAACTTAAAATTTTCAGTTGATATTTCCCCTAAATATATGCCAAAAGTATTCAAATTGATATATTTTTCTTATCCATGGTCTTTTAGGTTATATGAGCCAAGTAATCCCTTAATTTGTTTAAGCCAATATAGACTAGCTTTTGTCACAGGCAAGTAAAACAGTACTGAGTAAAGCAAATAATAGTTTGGGCTTCAGACATAGCTACAAACCTCCAACTGGGTCACAGATAGATGATGATGATGATGGTGATGATGATGATGGTGATGATGATGGTGATGATGATTATAATAGATAGATAGATAGATAGAATTTGTTTTAAGCATGCTGGTGTATTGGCTATATTCTCTCCCTCCTATTCTGAGAGGAAAGGGTTGTTTTCAGGTAATATAAGAACTGAAAGAACTAGAAGTTCTGAAGATGCTTGTAAAATGTGTTATTAAAATCATCTATATTTTTCCTTTCAATTTAAACAAGCTTCTAATTTGAACACCTAGAACTAATTAATTAATTCACATAAAAATATAATACAATATAATTTTAATCTTGATCTCTAGAGGCAAAACTAAATCCCTTCATATCAAGAAATTATTTTATATCAAGTAGATAAACTTCTACTCTCCAGAACTAATTCAGTCACCTGAATTCTGGTTCCCATTTCCTTCTCCCTTCTGAGAAAATTGCTTCTAGTTGGCTTCCTTTCCCTTCAACTTCAATACAACAGCCAGTATTATTTCTAAAATACAAACCAGGTTAGGCAGTCCCGTACTCAAAATGCTTTAATGCCTCTTTATTACTTAGAGTATACTGACTGTTAAGCATAGCATTCACGGATATTCATGAATTGGCTTTGCCAATGATCAAACACATCTACCACTCTGTATCCTGTCAGCTGTATTCCAGATGGGTTTTCTGGAACTTTGTGTTCTGGACACACTGGACCATCAGTAGTTCCCCAGACAGGGAAAACGCTAAGGTTTTTATGCTTTTCATATGCTGTTCCCTTTGATTCACTTAAGCAATGCTAAGGAATGGTCCTATGCATCCTTGCAAGAATCAATGCTTCAAAGATTACCTTTTTTATATTACTATTCCATGCTACCACCACACTTTGTATATACCTCTATTATAGTCCACATGATATTATTTTGCAATTATTTGTTTAGTAGACGCTGTTAAATGTGACCAAAGGAACTAACTGGGTCCACAGATTTGTTTGGTCCACATCATGTTTCCTCACATTCTAAAATCAAAATGTTTACACAAGTCCGGATTTCTGACTTCTCTTGAAACTTAAAAAGATCTACTGCTACACAGAAACAACTAGTTATAGCTAAGCAGTATGTGATACTTTGTACTTAGAGCAGAGGGATCTTTTCAGTTCACCATCCTTGTGAAAACTCTCAGATGTTCCTCACCTGCCTGCCTTGCTTCACTCATGTTATCACTTGATCCCTTAGATGTTTTGTTTTGTTTTGTTTTACATGTCTGTCTTCCCACTGTAATTTTTCTTAGGACAGAGAAACTTAATTTTTTTTTTTTAGCTTCAAAGAACATTAGTTAAATCCAAAAATCCAGAATTCATGTGAAAATAATTTGTTACATGAGAGCTCTCTAATGTATGGAAATATTTCTAAAATAATCTGAGGAGATCATTAAAAACAGAATAGATCAACAGAGTTGGTATATCTGGTTAAATACTATCATAATGTGGCTATTTTAATTTCTCTTGACTCTTATTGATTGATGCATACTCAAATGTTAAATCCTTAAATGAAAAATCCATGAAGAGAATGAGAAGACAAGCCACAAACTGGAAGAAACTATTTGCATACCTGATAAAGGACTATTATCCAAAATATACAAAATGCTCTTTGAAAATCAACAGTAAAAAAAATGAAAAACCTGACTTAAAAGACCTGAAGAAACACCTCACCAAAGAAGGTCTATAGATGTTAAATAAGTATATGAAGAAACACTCTATATCATATGTCATCATGAAATTGCAAATTATAACAAAGAGATATCACTGGAGACAAGTCACAATAGCCAAAATTCAAAACACGGACAACAACAAATGCTAGCAAAGATGTGAAGTAATAGGAACTCTAATTCACTGCTCTTGAGAATGTAAAACTATGCAACCATTTTAGAAGGTAGTTTGGCAATTTCTTACAAAATATACTCTTACTGTATGACCCAGCAATCACATTTCTTAGCATTTACCCAGTGGAGTTTAAAAGGTATGTCTACATTAGAAGCCTACACATAGATATTTATAGCAGCTTTATTCTTAAAAGCAATCAAGATGTCCTTCAGTAGGTAAGCAGACAAAGAAACTGTGTTACATCCAGACAATAAAATATTCAGCATGAAAAAGAAATGACCTGTCAAAAGAAAAGATATGGAGGAACTTTAAATGTATATTAATAAGTGAAAGAAGGCAATCTTAAGCTACTTTATTGATTCCAACTATATGACACTAGAAAAAACAAAACTATGAAGATGGTAAGAAGAAGATCAGTGGTTACCAGAGGTTCGTGGGGAGAGAGGGAGCAATAGTCAGAGCACAACAGAACTTCAGGGACGTGAAACTACTCTGTACGACACTACAATGATGGACACATGTCAGTACACATTTGTGCAATCTTACAGAATGAGAAACACCAGAAGTGAATTCTAACGTACACTGTGGAGTTCAGGTGATTGTGACTTGTCAGTGTAGGTTCATCCATTGTAACAGGTGGGCCTCTCTGATGTGGGCTGTTGATAGTGGAGATGGCTGTATATATTTGGGGCAGGAGATATATGGCAAATCTCTGTACCTCCTTCTCTTTTTTTCTGTGAATCTAAAACTGCTCTAAAAAATAAAGTCTCTTTTTTAATCCAAATAGAATTTCTGATGAAGTCCATTAGTTCTAATACACATGGGTGATAAAATTAGACCTAATGATGACTTACAGAGATCTACAATTCTGCAATTTTTAAATGAAAAAAAAAATCATTGCAGAACTAATCCAAATAGAATATTCGTGGCACTCATTAGTTCTACAATATACCAATATTATAAAATCAGGCCTACTGTTCTAGGGACCTGCCTGTATAATATACAACATGGACAACTGTATTTAATACCTAGTATAATAGTTCCAGAATGTCTCAGTTGTTGACTGCACTATGTAGTAATTAGTCCATTGTCAACAACTGTGAAGGATCTGAGATTCTACCCTACTTGCAAGCTAATAAGTTTATGCCACAATTTTATGGATGCTGACAAAAGACCAGACTCCTGAGTCAGAAACAAAGGATGGAGTATACAGAACAGTGGCAGTAGCTGGAGTATCAGCGTTCCTGTGCTGTTTCCCTAAGCTATAGCTCCCACGTGACTATGTGAAGTGGGTCAGATGATAGGTACACAGGCCGTAGGTCAGGTTATGAGAGGTCAGGTTACTCTGAATTTAGGGAACTTGCATATTTTATAATGGTTAATAAGCCTGCTTGCCCTTTGTTCTGGAGGAAGGCATTGTCTTTACTATACTGGACAGTAGGTATATTTGTCCTTTGTTCTGAAAGTTCAAGATGGTTTTCTATATGAGCATTTTGGAAAAGATGGACTGGAACAAAAAGAAAGCAGTGCCTTCCTTAAAAGATGTGCAGAAATGTTGGAGATTGATGGAGAATTGTCATCCAAATTTTACAAACATCTAAACTTTTGTACGCTTTTTAAAAATTAAACTATAATGGTCCAAATGAAATTCAATTGCTATACCATTCTATTAAAAATTAAGTTTTAAGCGATTGTGTTCTATTTATTTTTCTCTTCATTAAGCATTTGTTTTTCTTTTATTTATCAGATATTTTTGACATTTTATTTGTCACTGAAGTATAAATTCTGCATATGCCAGGGTTTGTGAATCACTAATACTCCCTTTAAATATTATACCCCAAGAGCTGAAGTTACTTGGCTCTAGTTACTATTAGAAATTCAGAACAGCTGAAACATTTGAACAAATGTTTAAGCACTCACAGAGGTGAAAAATGGCTGTGATACAAAATGAATTATTTTTATTTTATTACCCAACAGTGCAAATAGCCTCAGGGTGAACTTTGCATCTATTTGTAAAAATTAGATCATAACATATCATTATTTCTCAATATAACTTCATTGAAACCTGAGAAACATTTTTTATTCCTCTCTCAAACTGAACACATTAACACCAAAATTTCCTACTAGGTGAAAACTTAAAAGCTTATCACTGAATACAAATCTGTGCTTTATTTTTAACAACTTCATTCTGTATAACAGAATTAGCTGAATATCATTGCAAAAGTAGAATAGAATTCCGAAAGAAATTGCAAAGAAAAACCCCACCAAAGTTGGTTTTATGAACATTTTAGACATTTCAGAGTATCATTATAGCTAATTGCTTAAAAGGTTATGAGCAACTTAGATGGAATATAACAAACACTAAAATTTTTTATCTGTTAACAATATTAGCCATGTCATCTTGTCCAAATGAAAGCATTTGTTACCAGTTTGAAAAAAAACAGAAAAGAAGGCAACACTTACAAGCAAAGAAGTTCTAACCTCAAAGAGAAATATCAGAAGAATATATAAATTTTTTATAAAATAGGATATCATCTTATTTTTTCTAACACTACAGCTTACTGCTAATGACAGATATTCTAGACAAAAGAAATCAGCTGTCTAAATCAGAAAATGTGGCTCTAGAAGGGCAATAATGTATTTTTCTGGTAATAGAACAGTATTGAAATCAGGGTACCTTGTGAGTTATTGTAGCAAATACCATAATGATGAGATTTTTAATTCACTTTCAAATCTATATAGTCACTAAAGGAAAACTTGCAAAATACAGCCACTATTTCATAGAATTTATAATTTATTTTTCAAATCTTTGAATACAAGAAAAAGAAAACTAACAGTACAATGCTGGTTAATGCTTTTTCTCCTTTTCTGGAGTCTGTACTTTTGTATTTCAGTATACTGATACATGTTTCTGTCTCCATGACCATACCACAAGCTTTTTGAATGCAGAGCTGTCTCCTTTTTATGGGGTCAGGATAGGATCACAGAAGAGTATGAACATAAGGAGGTATCAATCACAGGGACCACCCTAGAGGCTGCGAACTAGATACAAAGCCCACTTGAAAATGTAGCCATCGCAGAGAAAAGAAGGATGAGGAAAAGATAAAAATCATTCATAGAAGCTGAAATCATTTGAACGCTTGGCTCTCACCATGTCAGAATGAGCTTTACATCTTAACCTTCTTAGTTATATGAAGAAGCAATTAGTTTAAGAACCAAATTAAGCTAATTTTAGTTGAATTTATGGCACATGCAGCTGAGAGAGTGCTAATACAGGCAGAAATCACATATGCTGATTACTATTATTTTATGCTTATCAAATACCAAAAGTAGTTCATCACTGATTGTATGCCGTGAGAATTAATTGTGCACATCTCTCCCAAGATCCACAACGAGTGATGTTCTGCCATCTTGAAATTAGCATGGGTAGGGATTTGGCAAATGCTACAAACCAGGCCTTTCCCTCCCTTCCCCTCAGAGCCAGTTGGTAAACACTTACGAGCACACCGCAGGTTATAATTCAGAGAATTAAGTACCCACATTAGACTCTTGTGGCCATATCATCCAGCATCAAGCCTTTGAAAATTAAAAAGCTATTAATAGTGGTGTTTTTTGGCTTTAATTATACCTACTCAAATAAACCCTGAAACTAAATTTGACTTAATGGGGAAATGTTCAGAATACTTTATCAAGTCTTAATTTTGAGATATTTCTAAAATACTAGAATGACTCAGGCCTTCTGGGTATCTTAATAAAGATAAAGTGGTTTTTTTGCTTTTGAACACCAAAGAGACTGACAGCTGTTATTATCAGCATTACTTAGCTCATTCTAATTGGCCTCTTCTTAATCAGTTTTTCCTATAACAGTGTATTTGGCTCTGCTTCTGAATTCTTTTCTATCTCTTCCATATTTTTCCCTCAATCACAAATGCATTCTTTTTATCTTTCTTATTTAGATTTTTTTTCCTTTTACACTCCATGTCTCTCTCTAAATTCTCTGAGTCCTTCTACTTTTGCTTCTCTGTTTCTGTATTTGTATATTTCTATTAATGGCTTAAAATAATGATTATTTTTGCTTAACTCTAGTAATAAAACACCTCAATCTGAATAATAATTGTAATTTTATTGTCACTTTATGAATAGAAAATGGGAAAAAAAATCCTATCCCAATACATACAATTATTTCAGTTGAATTAATTTGACCATTAATTAATTTATTTAAGTATTAAGTATAATTTAAGTATAAATTATGTGCCTGCCTCTGTGTTAGGTACAGGTAAATTAAAAAGCAGTGCTTGCTGTCTTTACAGAATCATAATCCAGGTTCATAAATGTACTATTGAAATACAGTCTGGGAATGTGATCTGTGGTATGTGCACAGTACTACAGAAGCACCCAAGAGAAGCACTACTAGCCAGAATGTAACTGCTCCTGTGCAAGCTGAAATCTAGTAAAGAAGAAGCTATCCAAGAGAAGAATGGAGTGTGAAGGAAAATGTCCAAGGTAAAGAGATGAGCATATGTAAATGTCTTCAGGTAAGATAATGTTTAGAGAGTAAATGCATGTGTGAGGATTGGTAGGGAGATGGTAGCAGTTTGTAGTTAAGGAATTGTGACCTAGAAAACTTTTTTTTTGCCTGTCTTAGTCTTGTCTGTGTCCATAGACAACTCAATTATACAAGGATTGATTTTTCAATTTCTAGATCGTTTGATTTAGGCCTTTTGCTTTTTGTTATCACTCTGTTTACTTTTGAACTATTTTCTCTTTCTCTCTGTCTCTCTTCTACAACCAATAACCCTTCTTTTTTGCAGCACCTCATTGTCCAATATGTAAGTTCTCAGTATTGCCAAAAGAGAACATTATGACCTGATCTTTAGTCTAAACTTTAATTGTGTTTCAAAAAACCCTAACTTTTTATAATCCATTATTATCTACATGTATATAATTTATCTATGAAAATTCAGTTCATCTGCATGACATTTTGGCCTTTTTCAGCAGATGTCCTTCACTTCATTCGTGAGTTTGCACGGAGCTTCCTGGGCACATGGGATGCCTAGTAAAATCTCCATTTTACTTGGTGTCCAGAATACTATGTAAAGGAAGCACTCATGTTCCTACTTGCCCCAGAAGCTGAGAAGATAAATTGACAGTTACTGTAATAAGAATAGGTAATGCACACCCGTAGTAGGTGATGTGGGATCACCTTCCCCAAGGGGATGCACCCATCTACCAATGGCTATGTAAGTTGGCTGCTAAGGCTCATAGCTTCCTCTTTCTCCAGAGAATTGCTTCTGCCACAACACCTAGCAGCCAACAACCAGCGACTGACAATCATGGGGTTACAAAAGTCAGGGCCTCCTCTCAAGATGGCCCAACTTGTAATGCAATTTCTGTGCCAGGGAGAAACATTGCTTAACTTTCTTCTGTCTTTTCCCATCTTCTCCTTATACTGAAAACACTTCTCAATAAATTCTTTCACAAAAAAACTCTTCCCTAACCTCTGCTTATAGACAGCTTGACCTGAGACAGTACCCACATGCTGTCTTGGGAGACTACGCCAGAAGTTTGTGACAGTTTGGCATGCTGAGCTCCTAAATGCTGACCTTGAAAGAACACCTACACAGCTTACAGGCATCAGATGCATGTCTCATAGAGAAAGCACATAATTTTTCTTATTGAAGTATTTTTGATTTACAGTGTTATGTTAGTTTCTGGTGTACAGCATAGTGATTCCATTATGTATATATATTCTTTTTAATATTCTTTTCCATTATAGGTTATTGCAAACTATTGAATATACTTCCCTGTGCTATACAATGGGACCTTGTCGTTTATCTGTTCTGTATATGGTAGTTTGTATCTGCTAATCCCAAACTTCCAATTTATCCCCTCCCCCAACCCCTTTGAAAACCATAAATTTGTTTTCTATGTCTGTTAGTCTTTTTCTGTTTTGTAAATAAGTTCATTTGTATCAATTTTTAAGATTTTACATGTAAGTGATATCATATACTTGTCTTTCTCTATTTGATCTTCTTCACTTACTATGATAACCTCTAGGTCCATCCATGTTCCTGAAAATGGCATTATTTCATTCTTTTTTATGGCTGAGTAGTATTCCATTGTATAAATATACCACATCTTCTTTATCCAGTCATCTGCCAATGTACATTTAGGTTGCTTCCACGTCTTGGCTATTGTAAATAGTGCTGCTTTGAACTTTGGGGTGTATGTACCTTTTTGAATTGCAATTTTCTCCAACATATGCCCAGGAATGGGATTGCTGGATCATATGGTAAGCCTATTTTTAGTTTTTAAAGACCTTCCATACAGTTTTCCATAATGGCTGCACCAACTTACATTCCCACCCACAGTGTAGGAGGGTTCCCTTTTCGCCACACCCTCTCCAGCATTTATCATTTGTGGACTTTTTAATGATGGCCATTCTGACTGGTGTGACCTTATTATAGTTTTAATTTTCATTTCTCTGATAATTAGTGATATTGAGCATTGTTTCATATGCCTGTGGCCAATTGTATGTCATCCTTGGAGAGATATCTGTTAAGGTCTTCTGCTTATTTTTTGATTGGGTTGTTTGTGTTTTTGTTATTGAATTGTATGAGCTGTCTACATATTCTGGAAGTTAAGCCCCTGTAAGTCACATCTTTTGCAAATATTTTCTCCCAGTCCATAGGTTGTTTTTTGCTTTGTTTATGGTTTCCTTTGCTGTGCAAAGGCTTATAAGTTAAATTAGGTCCCATTTGTTTATTTTTGCTTTTCTTTCTATGGCCTGGGTAGACTGCCCTAGAAGAACATTACTGAGTTTATATCAGAGAATGTTTTGCCTATGTTCTCTTCTAGGAGATACATGGTGTCCTGTCTTATGTTTAAGTCTTTAGAACATTTTAAATTTACTTTTGTGTATGATGTGAGGTAGTGTTCTAACTCCACTGATCTACATGTGGCTGAAGAGACTGTCTTTTCACCATTGTGTATTCTTGGCTCCTTTGTTGAAGATTAATTGATTGTAGGTGCGTGAGTTTATTTCTGGTCACTCTATTCTATTCCATTGATCTATATGTTGGGTTTTGTGCCAGTACCATGCTGTTATAATTACTGTAGCTCTGTAGTATTGTCTGAAGTTCGGGAGAGTTATGCCTCCAGCTTTGTTCTTTTTCTTCAGGATTGCTGGGCAATTCTGGATCTTTTAAGAAAGCACACAATGCTTTAATAATATAAAGAGTTTTTTTAATGAACACAAATGAGACTTTTAGTGTATCCTGTTCTTGTCTGCTTACACTTTATGGAAAGTTTCTGGGATGATGTGTTCCAACGTGACTGTGAGATATGGATCTCTGTAGCATAATCTATTCCCCTCTGCCAAGTCTTATAAAGTGCAACTAAATACTCTAGAACTGCTTTTTAAAATTCTGTGTAAAATCTGGCCATATTAGACAATTACCTTAACTTTCAGCTGCAGGTCTGGGTGGCTGGGGTTTAATGCTTTGGTTTATTGACTTTCTTTTTATAATATCACCCTAACTCCCCTTTTTAGCCTAATTATTAAGGCATCTCAAACCCTGACTCCATGAGACAATCTTGTGGGTTCAATTTTTCTGCTAACAACCATATAAGCTTGGAAATGGATCCTTCCTTACCTGAGTTTTGATGTGACTGCAGCCCTGGCCAGTATCATAAATTGCAGCCCTGTGAGAGTCCAAAGCAAAGGACCCAGGTAAGCCATGTATAAACTTCTGACCCACAGAAACTATGAGATTTTTTTAAGAGTGTTGTTGTAAGTCATGACATTTGTGGTAATACTGTTACATAGCAATAGTTAACTATATGTCTTCCCATATACAAGAAGAAATCTAGACTTATCCTCTCTCTTTGCAATTCTAAATCAAGAAAGCACCTCTTCCCAAGTATTCCCAACAAAATTCTTCTGACTAGATTAAATCAAATCAAATTGTTGAGCAATCGCTCTGAACTTTGATTTACAAAGTCTAGGCTGTGTATCAAAGCCAAGAGCTATGATTACTGATAATATTGGCGGGTCATTTCCTGAAAGGAAAAGAGGGACTGTGACATCAGGAGAAGGGTTTCTTGCCAGCAAAAACAGATGTCCACCATTGCAAAATTATACCACAAATCCTACTCTATTCAAAAGGAACCCAAACTACCATGATAATTGGATGTGGCAGGTAGGTCTAACTTAGATTTTGAAAATAATCAAAGGTAAATATGTTAGGGCTTATAATAGCAGAAAAACTGAACCTTTGGAGAGTATTCATTGACAGGTGACTATTAAATATAAAAATATAATCAAAGATGAGAAATTAAAAAATGTTTTAAATTTTAAATCACTAACATGATTCTAATTAGATCATTAGATTCAAGATGATAACAAAGTAGCAAAGATATTCATGTCACAATTATTTTCTTGGTTTTTATCTTTCTGCATTGGGCCTAGAACATTCACCAATCAGGCTAAACTTACTCATTTTCCTATTTTTTATCAATAGGGAGTTTTATAATGCCCATCACAAAAGCACAGGCTACCATGACATCACTTACTCGTGAATTACATCCAAATGTTCAACTTTGTGATGATTTATAACTATGGATAGATATGGTTATTTGAACCTATCCATATGTTCTTTGAAGATATTTTTAAGATTGTTTCCAGCTGTTATGATGTTTTCTCTTGGAACTAAAAAAAAAAAAATTGTGTCATGAGAGGAAGAACAAGATGAGAATCTGACTGAATGCAGAATGTTCACTCTGGCTATACTGTATCACTCTCACATCATACCTGACTCAGAGCCCTTCAAAGCACAAGCAGCCAAGGGGCAAGAACACTACCCAGTTCATTTCGGTTCTCTCCATCTGCATCCAATAACAAGAAAAATTTGATCAGGAAATCCCCCCTCTTTATAGAAAGGCAAACTGATTTGAAAAACTTTTAGATGATATACTTCAGTGACAAATTTTGTCTCTTCTTTAAGGAAATAATGTTTATGTCCATGTGACTTCATTGTATTACTTTATAAAATGTTACCTTGCCATTACATGTAGTAGTGAAAATTGAGTTGTAGACTCTCCACAAGGTATAACTCCTGGAGTTTGAGGACAAACTTAGGAAATAACATCACTGAAATGAAAATTAGTAAGTAGATTTAATAAGCCAAATAAAGTATGTAATCTAAGAAATAGTCTGAGTGGCATTCACATAGCTCTTTTTTTTTATTGAAGTCTAGTCAGTTTACAATGTTGTGTTAGTTTCTGGTGTACAACATAGTGGATCAGTTATACATATATATTCCTTTTCACATTTTTTTCATCATAAGCTATTACAAGGTATTGAATATATAGTTCCTGTGCTATACAATGGGACCTTGTTGTCTATCTATTTTATATATTGTAGTTAGTTGGTATCTGCAAATTGCGAATCCCAATTTATCCCTCCCCCTTCTCCCATTTACCCCCAGTAACCATAAGCTTGTTCTTAATGTTTGTGAGTCTGTTTTTGTTTTGTAAATAAGCTTGTTTGTGTCATTTTTTAAGATTCCACATATAAGTGATATCATGTAGTATTTTTCCTTCTCTTTCTGGCTTACTTCACTTAGTATGACACTCCCTCACACCATACACAAAAATAAATTTAAAATGTCCTAAAGACCTAAACATAAGACAAGACAGTATAAAACTCTTAGAAGTAAACATAGGCAAAACATTGTCTCACATAAATCTCAGCAATGTTCTCCTAGGGCAGTCTACCCAGGCAATAGAAAGAAAAGCAAAAGTAAACAAAGGGAACCTAATTAAACTTATAAGCTTTTGCACGGCAAAGAAAACCATAAACAAAATGAAAAGACAACCTGTGGACTGGGAGAAAATATTTGCAAACAATGTGACTGATGAGCGCTTAACTTCCAGAATATACAAACAGTTCATACAACTCATTAACAAAAACAACCCAATCAAAAAATGGGCAGAAGACAAACATCTCTCCAAGGGTGACATACAGTTGGCCAATGGACACATGAAAAAAATGCTCAATATCACTAATTATCAGAGAAATACAAATCAAAACTACAATGAAGTATCTCCTTACACCAGTCAGAATGGCCATCGTTGAAAATGTCCGCAAATGATAAATGCTGGAGAGTGCAGAGAAAAGGGAACCCTCCTACACTGTGGGTGAGAATGTAGTTTGGTACAGCTGTTTTTAGGAATCTTCATACAGTTTTCCAAAAAGCAGTATGAAGGTTCCTTAAAAAACTAAAGATAGATTTACCATATGATCCAGTAATCCCACCCCAGGGTATGTATTGGATAAAACTGCAATTCAAAAAGATTCACGCACCCCTCATATCTCTTAAATGTCATTAATTTATTTGATGTGGAAGGAATCCCAGGATACCACCCAAAAGACAATAGTTACTAAAAGAAGAGATGATCGACTTCACTGACATGAGACTAGGCCCACATTTTATATACAGGCTAAAAGGAAGGAGCCTATGATTCAGACTTTGTTCACTACAATCCAAAATATAAATTGTGTATAACTAGTCAGAGAGAAGACTGGGAACATAGAAGTCTATAAAATGAAGGTCCATAGAAAAACAGTCAAATTTACTCATTTGATAAAAGTCTCAAAAAAGACTATAATTATATCTCAAGATTTAAAACAATAATGGAGTAGGCAAGATCTGTATGGCACAGAGTATTCTGGATCAATGTATTGCAAAGAAGGATATCAGATATCCTTCACAACTGCTATTTCCTTTTGTTCTGATTATGTGATCCTCAAGCCAATTTTACTGGTCCAAGAAAAGAATTCAAAAAGTAACTGAACAATTTATATTAAGTAGAGTTTTCCATAACCTGAACAGTCTGAGTCCCAGAATATGAGGACCTGACCTTTAGCTTAGAGTCTCCTTGTCACAGTACAGATACAAGACCCCACTGACAGAGGCCGCTGATACTTTACCATGTTTCTTAATTACAAATTACAAATATGAAAGTTTAAGTACTTTGAACATGTTTTCAAAAAACTTATTTCTACAGCTCAAATGTTAAACTGGTTTTTTTATACAATAATAGTCCCAAACTGTACTAATTGGACACTTACTGCAAAGAGGCCAGTTCATATAACAGAAGCTAATGAAAAGATACTGAAATAATAGAGCTGCAGAAAAGTAACACATTTTTAAGTTAACCTATTAACATTGAAACAAGCCCCATCATACATCATTAGTTTTTGATGGAGATATTTAATCAGCTGTTTACAGACTGCATTATTTTACCAGCATCAATAAATTGTCAACAATGTCAGTAAATCTCAGAATGTCAACGAATCCTTCTAGCTTTGACCCTGTTTAACCTGAGCATTAATACAACATAATTTGATATTAAATTAACAAAGATAACTTAATTAAACCAAATTCGATTTTACCTTAGCTCCATGATCATAATGCCAATGAAAAATCATGCTAGGGAACTTCTTAAGTAAGAAGGTTTACGAGAAATGTGTTTGCACCTGGAAAATGATGTCCAGTCGTAACACAGAAGTTGTCTTCATCTACCTCTTCCCTAGTTAAACCACGAGGGGAAAGAAAACTGTGGTCACATCTGTCTTATTTATTTGATGATTCACTTTTCTAATCTGACTTCCAAGCTCCAGACATCAGGACACTTTGTTTCTAATCACAGATGGGGAGCAGTCAAATCTTTTTAAATAATAGAAACAGGCATTGGAATTGGGTGCGAAGAAGCTAGTTGGTGAGACGCCAGAAGTAAGGCCTGCCTGACAGTACCCAAGATGCCTGACAATACGGAAGAAGAAAGTCTGATTTAAACTGATACAAACTGGGGGTCAGGAATCAAGAAATGTGAAGATTCACAAATGCAAGTTGCAGCTAAGTCTGGTCTCTGGAACAAGGAGAGGAGTCAATGGAAAAAGCCACCTCTATAATGTGCCATGAAGGACCCCAAAGACAGGAGTCTATGGGCAAGTTATTAAATTGCCCTTAAGTTTCTTTATGTGTTAAATAAAAGTATAAGTGATAGCTACTTCATAAATACAAAATCCTGCAAAAAGTAGCTTGAATGATAAACATAAAACATTTAATAGTGTCTAGTACATACACTGGCTAGTAAATGAAGATTATTAATAAAGGATTATCTATTTTAACTAATGCCCACAAGGAGATGTAACATCTAAGTGATTTCAGTTAACATCTATAAAGGAATCAATTGACTTTCGGTCATGAACCAGAAAAACCTTTAGAAGCAGCTGGAGTAGGAAACTGAAGAAACTGAAAATCAGGGTGAAAGGGCCCTGGACAAGAACCAAAAACAAATTGGAGGCACTGTCTGGGGCAGGCCCTTGTGGACACTGAATACTGTGCTAGTTAATAATTTTCCAGAGCTAAAATAGATGAGCTTGATTCTGCTGCTTTTCTATAATGTCAGTATCTACAAATAGCAGTAATTTTAAAGCTCAACCTGGCCTTCAGTGCGGCTGCAAGAATGCACTAGGAGATATACTCAGTTGATTTAGTGATGACCTTCTATAGGCTTTTTAATTTAATTTCCTGTCTTCTGCTAAATTTATTCTTGGGAGATGCATTTACTTACTATACTAATGGATCATTAAGGAAAATATTATCCAGTTAAAAACATGTGCATAAACTATAAAAGAGCATTACAGAATTTCTGATCTACTTCTGAGTCCTATAGAAAGGCCTTTGTCTCGCTCGTGTCTTTATAAATTTTTTAAAGATCGATGGTGAGTTTAAATATGTGAAAAAGTCCTATTATAGTGTTCAGATACTGTTACAGAAATATAAACATGAAACTCATTCATTTTTATCATTTAGTAAACATTTATTGAGCATTTGCTACATGTAACACCACTGGGACCCACTACAGCTATAGAGACACAAAGCACTTTTCCCATTCATGCAGCTCTATAATTATTTCTGAAGACACAAGCTGCTGGTCTCCTGCTTTCTCTATTCATCATTCACTGATTTATTTTATGTGAGTGATAAATCAAATAGAAAATGTCAAATTAAGTAAAACTTAAAACTATGAAGATGCCTTTTAAATATGTTACTACAAGAAGACAAGAATAGTGCTAGATTGTCACATTTGGATCACAGAAACTTTCCAGTAAAGTAGATGGTGACCTAAGAGTATGATTCTATTACAAGAAACTAAAATGCAGCTCCATAGACAGCAAGCCGGACTCCTCACTCACTAGTTGTACATACCTGTTACCCAGACCTACAGTTAACCTTTGATGTGTGGAGCAGAGAAAACCATAGACTGTAAACTTCTTTTATGCATAATCATAGCACTAGTCATGAATATAGATATCACCAAATGCAATGTAACCTTCAGAGAGTTACACAGGTTAAAACTGATTTATTTCTCAGTGTTTGATAATCTAGAAATATCCTTTCCATCCCAGGTAAACATTTGTAAAGCTTTTAACTTAGTGTCCGTGATAATTAATTTGAACTTCCAGGATATTAAAAAGGGATCATCAAATATTTGCATTAGTTAAATGAAATTTATCCCCAAAGGTAATTATGTCCTAATTGACATTCTAATATGTATGATAATTAGTATGTTAAAAAAAATAATTTCTATTGAATCTGTAAACCAATTTTATACAAGAAAAGAATATATTTTAGGGAACATTTTAGCTCCTCAAAAAATGATGTATTCATCTTTGAATTTATTTATAGCTCTCCAATTCTTATTTTTTTAAAAAAGAACTTAAGATGAGAAGAAATTCACGTGGTCAAAGTCCATTTCTCAATCACCTGAGGGTCCACATTACAATGCTACTGATTTCTAACCTCATCAAATTTCAGTAAGTACCATTTTGACAACCTCAAACACTGTGTGCCTGGGGGCAAACACTCACATTCAAGTTGTTAAAATAATGGCCCGCTATTTGGGCCGGGGAGCACATGTTCTCCAAAGGTAGTGATGTAGGTGGACACAGCAAACTGCCTAGAAGATAGCCAAGGATTATATTCCATTTGTTCGTGTTACAGAAACGACAGGCCAGCCAAGAAACAAGCACCACTCAGAGGGTTGGAGTACTCAGATGTATTACACCAGCGGGCTCAGAGGGGCTTCTTCTCCGAAGCTCTGAGCACCTCCAAGACGTGCGCATGAGGTTTTATAGGTAAAGTACAAGCTTGGGGCATTCGGCCAATAGGCATGGAACAGCTTTAGCAGCATCATTATCACAAAAGTGGAGGCAGGGAGGCAGCAAACCAACATTCCAAAGCCAGATATATATCTTTGAAAATCCAGCTGGCTAGCAAAAAAACATGAACAGCAAACCAACACTAATTAACTTAGATTTACAAGTTAGTCCAGCAGAACTGAGATCAGTATTCCGATACTTAGATTTGTGAGTTAGCTTGTTAGCCCAGCCCAGCCTCTCCTTCACATTCCTAGACTTGTGAGTTATCTCGTTAGACCAGCCCGGCTTTTCCTTCACATTAGCACATATTGAAATCATAGCATATTGTTCAGAATTTCAGATGCCTTTTGGAAACCATGTTTATCAAGTAGGTTATTGATAAAGTGAATAGGCTGAAACTGTTCAGGCTTGTGGTGCTGCCCTGTTCCAGAGGTGTAGAGCAGTTGAGAGGTTTCTGTATTAAAAGTGCCCACATGTGTGGGAGATGTTTCTGGAGAGTTGATAAAGAAGGAAAGGGTGGGGATACATCAGAGGAAAATCTAACAGTCAAATTTTTCTTGTTTATAAGTTTTATGCTAATGAAAAGATTGATTTTCATGATTCCCCAGAACAGCAGAATACTATTATTATATTTCAGGCTCCTCCAAATAGAAAGCAAGCATCATGAGGGCAGGTGTTCTGTACTAGTTTGATATGATTTCAAATCCACTGGTTTATGACAGGTCAGGTTGTTTTAATACACTTCTTTATGGCAAAACCAAAAAAAAAAAAAGTTCTTTTTAGAAGTAAAGTTATTTTGATATGAGAATAAAGGAAGCTGTATCAGGATGTCATCATCCCATCTGTTGTCACTGAGAAGCTCTCAGAGATCAGCTGCTGAGGGGCCTGGCTGGGGGCTTATAGATAAGAACATGTGGAGAAGCAGCTAAGGCAAGGAAATTCCGAGAGTTTGTGAAGAATATCCAAGAGTTTCCATCTGGGTAAATTTACCCTTAGCTGATCTTGCTCTCCAAGCAACTTGGGACATTAGTTCTTGCCGTGATAAAGGCAACTTCTTTATTGGCAGCAACAACAAATCAGGTAGTGGCCCCCGCCTCCCTCCCAAGGAGATCAGCCTTCAGTCAACACCACCTCCTTTGTTCCTCAGCAACATGCTCCAGCAACAAGGCACTTTTATTTTTGAACTGGCAGCTGGACATCAGCTCACCATCGGCTAAGTTGACACCCTGAAGAACCCAAAATTCGTAGAAAAAGTGATGCAGTTAAACAGATGTGGGGCGTGAGGAGGGCTGTGTCCCGGGTCTCAGTTGAGCCCCTGGGATGTGCCCCGCTAAGTGTGGGTCCTTCGCTTTGTGCAGGAAAGAATTCAAGAGTGAGCCACAGTAGAATGAAGGTAGATTTATTCAGAGAGACGCATTGAAAGGCAAGAGAAAGGCCTCGAGGTGTGGGGATTGGGTTCTCAGATTACAAGTAGGTTGCACATTCCATAGACAGAATGTGGGCAGTCTTCTCGAAGAGGGAGAGAGAGAGGCAGCCTCGAGGTGCAGTGTTTCTGGTTTTTATGGGCTTGGTGGCTTCATATGCTAATAAGTGGAAATCTAAGTAGCCTGGGGAAGGGGCTGGGATTCCCAGGAAGTTGGCCATTTCCCACTCTTTGACCTTTTGTGGCTAGCCTTGGGACTGCCCTGGTGCCTGTGGGCGTGTTATTCACCACGTTAATATATTACAATGGGTATGTAATGAAGCTCAAGATCTACTAGAAGTTAAATCTCTCATCATCCTGAGCCTCAAGGCCTGCAGGGGGTTGAATCTTTCACCATTTTGATGTTAATTGCTGTAGCTTTCCTTGAGTGGTTGTGCCCTGCCCCCTTCCATCCTGTCTCAAAGGTACATCTCAACTGAATCTGGACTTTATTCCTTTTATGTCCCCTTGCATGGACAATAGTGTAATTCATCCATCGTTTGTTTGAAGTATGTTTTTCTTCATTGGCTTATTAAGAGGCATTACCCTGCATGTTGGCTTGTGAAATTCCTGCAGTAAATCTATATTAAGTAAACTATTTGGCTAAGATAGTCTCAGTCTCTGAGCATAATTTGCACCCTCCCCTACAAAAAACCAGCAGGGAATTTTGACTATTTAGTTTAATACAGCCACAGTTGTAAGAACAGTGCCTGACACATAGATGTTCAACAGATAATTGTTAAATGGACAACTAAATTTTACATCATATTTTCCGTGGCTGAAAATTCCCCCTTGTCAAAATAGTACATGTAAAAAAAACATACCATAATATGGGGGCAATATTCTGATATGATCATGTACATAGGCATAGACTATGCCTCTAAATGCAGCTAGGATTCTCCTAAAAATCACATAATTTTAGTCACAAAGAGATTCAGGTTACAAATGTGACTTAGTACAATTACATCATAATACTAAAAGAAAAGTTTTTTAACTAACAAAAAGACAGTAGTACCATTGCAGTTTTAGTTGTACGTAACTAGAAAAGTCATGGCATTTTTTCCTCGAAACGTGAGATACCATGAAGGTATTCATGAATCGTGAGAAATATTTGTTTTTCTTAGTTTTCAATATTATAAACTATGTCTCCCTGTGTCATGTGTGATAAACTGAAATAATGGCCCCCAAAGCGATATCTGGATCCTAATTCCTGGAACTTGTGAATGTTACCTGAGAAAGAGGCTTCACAGATATGACTGAATTGAGGAAACTGAGATGCAGACAGTATCCTGGGTTACCCCGGGGGGGAGGGGTTTAAATACAATCAAGCGTCTTTGTAAGAGGAAAACAAAGAGAGAGATTCCTTATAAGAGGAAAACTGAGAGGAAAAAGAAAAGATCATGAGATGACCTCAGCAGAGAGAGAGAGAGCTGTGAAGATATCATAGCGCTGGCTTTGAAGATGGAGGAAGCGGCCACAAGACGAGGAATGCAAAGAATGCAGCTGCTGGAGCTGGAAAAGACAAGGCAGCAGATTCTTCTCTCAAGCCTGCCCAGGAACCACAGCCCTCTGACACCTTGACTTAGGCCCATTGAAATTAATTCTGGACTTCTGCCTTCCAGCACTGTAAGAAAATTAATTTGTGTTGTTTTAATGCACGAAGGTCGAGGTAATTTGGTACGGCAGTTCTAGCAAACCTGTAGTTTTGGTACCTCCAGTACCTGTCAGGATAGTCCGGGCAACTCTCATAGGGTAAATCTATGAAGAAAGTTAGAAGAGGTCAAATATTAACCAAAAAGATTGCAAGTAGTGAATTCTTGAAATTGAAGGGCAAAGCAAATTATATTTAGTGAACTGTATTTCTCAAAAGAATACCAGATTTACTCCAGTGACAGATTTAGCATTAAATGAATCAGAGAGAAAACCATATCTCAAAATCAATAAGATAGTTCAAATTGTTCTTTAATTAAAAGGGTGAAAAATATCCTTCAAGCCCTAAATGTTTATGTATTGAAAGGCCCAATTACTCAAGAATCCTAGTATAAGTATCTAATAAATATACAGCCAAAAATCTTAATATACAACTGTTGAATAGGTATAATATAGAGGCCAACTTTGAGCAGAAATACAGAATTTTAGACCCAGGAGAGACATTAGTAAATGTATTCCAAATAATTATACAGCTTTCAGCGTAGGTGCCAGCTCTGGTTGACATTAAGGCTGCCAAGAGTATTTGTACTGAGGAAGCTGTGATACTTGCTCTTGTTTTGGAGAGAAATAATGACATTCCATGGCGAGCTGTGGCAAGACTGATGCACTCTCCTCCATGTACGTGCTGACCTTGGTCCAGTTCAACCACTTTTTTTTCCCAGATATGACTAAGACACAGAATAAGAGTCTGAAGCACAGACTAAGTGATCAAGTGAATTCACAAGATAACTCAACAGTAGTGATGGAATTTTAACCTTGGTCTCCTAAAATAAATGAGTTTTTCTTCTTAAACTTGGAAATAACTTTAGCTGGAAAATTCAGGTAATTGGTACTTTTATAAGAACTGTCCTGAGATCTGAATTCATTTTTTCTTGGCCCCATGATACCGTTCCCTGTATCAAGGAGAGCCGTTCTACTTTATTCTGAATACATTACATTAAAAACAAGCACATTCATCCCTGTGTGCCACTAAATGGCATCCTTTTGCTTCCGAAATCACCAAATGAGTGGGTAAAAATGTGAAAATAATAAATGACATCAAACAACCAAGGATGATAATTTTTTTTCTTGTTAAGGTTTCAGATGTTTTACAACAGAGAGAAGAAAGAAGAAAAACCCATGCATAAGAGAGATGTTAAAGAATTTTATAAGTATCGTGTTGTGTTTTTAAATATTCTCTATGTCATTATCTGCACTTCTATGATAGATCATGTCTTTAACACTCAAAAATTACATCCCCAAAAAGGTACACATATCTCTGGCAAAGCTAAAGCTTGTTATCCACTCAGGTTTACTAATCCTCTTCTTGTTTATTCAAACCTAATTAACAGCAGAAGAAGGTTTGGAAATTAAAGTTTACCTTTGTCACATAATCACCAGCTTTTGAAAGATTTGGAAATAAATGAACTTTATTAATTAATAGCAGTTTTGCTTTTCAATTAAGCAGATAATAAAAATGGACGTGTCTGCCTCATACAATGTAAGATCAATAAATGACACCTGGAGCAATTATTTCTGCCCTCACATGCAAATCTTGGCTATGAGAGACTTTGCATTATTGATTAAGGTTTTAGATGACCCTGTGTAATGACCCTTATGTAATGGCTAACCATTGATGAATATAACGCTTTAAGTATCACAGATCAGTGACTTCTGAACAATGTTTTCTACCTTCTGCTATTCAGGGTATCCACTCTGAAGACAGTAAAGCTAGAGAGGAGCATAATCTGAAAAAACCATGCCCCAAAACAATAGACTGTGAAAACCCAGAATGGTAAAATTGATGATTCTGCCTTCTGTGCCAAAGTTAATGCAGCATAGAGTGTCCTGAACTGACTGAAATATTTGTAAATCAATGCACTTTGTTAACTGTTAGTGTCTTTCCTTTTCAGTTCATCAGATAATAATTATATCACAAGAAAATACTTTTTTTTTCCTTTTTTTTTTTTTTTTGCTCTAGCTCCTTCGTAGCAATTGTACAGTAGGGTCCTGAAGAGCCTCAATTGTTTATACAACCAGATTTTGCATTTCCGTTTCATAAACTGGGTGAATCCCAGGTTAACTTCTCAGTAATATTAGAATTGATATACATCTAAGCTAGAGTTGTCTAGACTATTAACTCCACATCACAGCCTCATAAGAACACTGAGCAAAGCTGAGAGCGATGTGCAGTTTTCTGGGAAATCGTCAATGTGGAGGAGAGGGGGAGTGTTAGAATTCAGCTGGCTTCACAAAGTAGATGCGTGTCAGAAAGAGGAAAGCACAGGAGAAGAAGGAATGGAGTTGGTGCTAAAGGGAATGTGTCAGAGATGCTAAGTGGATGATCTGACTCCAGCAAAACACCCACATTGGGGGCCAGGGGATATCGGGTTCCAAGCAAACTTGCACTAACAATGAATTCTTTATTTCTCCTGTGCTTGAATTGTGACCCTTCCACAAGATTTTCTTCTCATCTCTCTTAGTGATCCTATCTATCCCTGTCACCTCAACCATCCCCTTTTTCAGAGCTGCATAAATTATTGCACAGCGGTTCTGAGTTACACAGAGATGAGTCTGAATTTTGGCATGTCAGCTTATTAAAATGGACCTGTTGCAAGTTAATAAAACTCTCTTATCTGCAAAATGGGTATAATATTGGCTTTAATCAGTTAAATTTACTGTGATAATTAAATAGGACAGTGTATTTAAAATGTTTCATGAAGATGTTGGCCAGATTAAGTACTCAGTAAACACTGGGAATCGTAATGATGATTCCTATGCAAATTTGCTCTTTTATTACATTTGGACCAACACACTGATTCATCCCTTTATTACTTTAAGTCTAAATGTCCACAATTGCTTTTCCTTTTTGGTAGTGTCTTTTTTATCCTTCTTTAAGGTCATTATTTGAACAACGGAAAATTTAGAAAGTGAAAAGAAGGCATCGTTAATCTCACTATACCATTTTCTGTGAATGTTTCACATAGTTTAGATTTTAGTTTTTAATTATATTATATAATCTGCAATTTTACTTAGCAACCTAATTACGGTATTCTCCTCATCATTAAATAACTGCATATACACTGTTTCAATGGTTTCATAATGTTATTTCACATGAACATACTAGAATTTATTTAAACATTCTGTTTTTATAATCTAAAGAGTACTGCAGTCATTGTGTATAGAAATTTTCCTATATTTGAGGATTCTATGAACCTTTTTATTCACCATAATCTAAATTCCTTGAATTGATATTTCTGAGACAAATAGAATGAGAGTATACGTGATCCTTTTTTTTTTTTTAGTAAATTACTTCCCAAAAAAGTTTGGAGCAATATTCATTCTCAGCAGTCATAGCATTTCACTTTACTCTCACATGCACTAGGTGACACTTTTTAAAAACCACTTATAATTTGATAATGATGAAACTACTTTATATTTCATACGCCTCACTTCAGCTTTCTCTTTCAATCTATCCAGCTTACTACTGCCAGATTAATATTCATTAGCCACTGCTCTTATTAGGTTGTTCCTGCACAAAACATTCAATAACTCCCCATCACCTTCCAATTGACGTTTCAACTCTTTATCTTAGAATTGAATAATCTCACAATATGATCACAAATATTTTTCATGCCTTATCTACTAATCTATCCACCTGAAATTCTAATTTTACTCTCCTTTGGAACTGACCTTCAAGGCTCATTTCTATATACTCTGATCACCGGTTCTTATATTTAGCTAACTTCTTAACATCACTACTTGGATGTTTCAAAGGCACCATAACCCTAACACTTTCAAAACAGAACTAACTAAAACATGTAGTTTCCACATTCTTTCTCATTTTTGAACATGGCAACACCACCCACACTGTTGCCCAGGTCAGAAACTTTCTTCATAAAATCCACCATGTAAACCACCAGCAAATCTGTTGTCTCTGTCTGCATCATGGATCTCAAGTCCTAGCTGTGTCTCCGTGCTCACTACAACCATCCAGTCCAAGCTGCCCTCTTCCCCCCTGTGGTTAATGCTGTGCCTGTTAACACATTGTTCTATTCCGTGCTTTACCTTCTCCTTATTCTCCTCATATCAGCCAGACTAATGGAAAAGTTTAAAGAAAAGACAAGGTTTTTTTTTCTTATCTTTTTTTTTCCTCACCCACTCATTTTTCTATGCATATTTTTCCTTTGTTCAGTTATGGACTAAATAAAATTTTTATTCTGCCTCTTTGAAATTCATCATTAAAAGATTACTATGACATCATTAGTTTTTGTCATTCCCCTAAGTAAACTGTTCAGAGGTTTCCTATTGTAAGTGGAATAAAAACGCCACCGCTTTGTCATGATTTATTAGACCTTCAACAATCTGGCCTCGCCAACCTCCCAACTTCGTTGTGTGCTACTCTACCTCATACATTATGCTCCAGGTACATTAGCCACATCTCAGCCCCTCAAAAGGGCCAAGCACTTTCTTGTGATAAGACTTTTGCACGTGCTGTTTCTACATGAAAAAATCCAAGTCAGCTTCTCTTTTGGTTTTGAATTGTATGCTTGTTACAGTGAAAATAGGACTGGGTCCACTCCTGTCTAATAGATGGTACCACAGGGGATTCGTGGGATTTGGGCTGATCGAGGAGAAGATACAATGATGCAGAGGCAATAGCACACACAAGTTTATCTGAGTGACACTCTGACAGGTTTGCGTGTAGGTTAAGTCTCTCAGAGCAAGAGTCTGTCAGGAGGTTATAGTGCGAGGAAAGGGACACCATCCAGATGAGGAGAGCAAGAAAACCCCTAGAGGGAACAGGGATCAGATGGCGGCTTTAATGTGTCTACACGGAGGTTGCTCAGAAACGTGGTGTCGGAGGGAGCAGAAGCGCAGCAGGAGTCTGAGTCTTTACAGCCTGAGGGTCTCTCTAATCTCTGGTGAGTAGATGGTGAGAATGGTTCTCCAGGTATGCAAACCAGGCAGTCCACAATGGCTAAAAGGCTGCTAATATGAGCTGTGTTTTAAGCAACTGTATGTGTAAAATTTTGACAGCAGAGGGCTTTTGAGCTAACTGATCTCATCCTGCTGTGAAGACGTAACAACTTAAGAACTAATATACAAAGATTATCGTGGTTCATTTATATGGCAGATACTTCTTTGAAAAAGCTGATAGGTAATTACTGTGAATTCATACACTGAGATTCTCTTGCTTATATGGTCACCCATACTTTTGGGTCCAAGTAACACATAAAGTCTACATTTTTTTCTAAATATTTCCTAAGAAATCTTATTGGGAACTGTGCCATCTTAAACTTCTCCGTTTTTCCTAAGTCATTTTTTTTATTCTGTAACTAGAGTCATGGGACTGAGAGAGTGTGAAAATCATGACTGTTAATCATCTGCGTAGTATTAATGATTCTTCTAAAATTATGCTTCCCAAATCTTCACTTTTTTTATTGAAGTATGGTGGATTTACAATGTTGTGTTAGTTTCTGGTGTACAGCATAGTGATTCCATTTAATATATATATATAGTATTATATATATTCTTTGTCATACTCTTTATCATTACTTTTAAGAATATTTCTTATCTGTACTGATTCCATTTTACTAAGTATCAGCAACATTTCCTTACTCAGAATTTTATAGCCATCCACTGGAAAATTTAATATGTATTAGATTTTCTTACATTTCTGGCAAAACTTTTGACTGACAAAGAAAAAAGGGAGAAGACAAGAATAACTAAAATCAGAAATGAAAGTGAGGATAAACTACTGATATTACAGAAATAAAAAGGAATACGAGGGAATGCTACAAACAGTTGTATGCCCAAAAAGTAGATAACCTAAATAAAATGGAAAAATTTCTGAAAACACACAAATTATTTAAGTTGACTCAAGAAGAAATAGAAAACCTTAATAGATCTATCACCAGTAAAGATATTGAATAAGAACTCAAAAACCTCCCAACAAAAAAAAGTTCAGGGCCAGGGAATGTCCAGGACCAGATGGTTTCACTGGTGAATTATAGCAAAGATTTAATAACTAACACCAATCCTTGTCAACGTCTTCCTATAAATAAAAAAAGAAACACTTTCTAACTCATTCTGTGAAGCCAGCATTACCTTGATACTGATACTGAAGCCAAATAAGGATATCACAAGAAAAGAAAACACAGACCAAAATCTCTTATGAAAACAGATGTAAGAATCCTGGACAAATTGTTAGCAAACCAAATCCAACAACGTATTAAAAAGAGTATACAACTTGACCAAGTGAGGTTTATCCAAGAAATGTGGAGAGTTGGGGGAGGGGTGGCTCAACATAAGAAAAATCAATGTAATTCATACAGTAAAGAAAAGCAGCCATATGACCATCTCAATAGATACAGAAAAGGCATTTGACAAACTCCCGTTACTCTTTCATGATTAAAAACACTAAAAAAACTAGGACTATAAGGAAACTTCTTCAACATGATTAAAGGGCATTTACACTCAAAAGTAACATCATTCTCAGTGGTGGAAGACTGAAATCTTTCCCCCTAAAAACAGATTCAAAAAAGGGGTGGAGAAATGGGGAGTTGCTGCTTAATAGGTACGAGTTTCTGTCTGGAGTGCTGGAAATGTTTCAGAAATTGTGATGACAGCAGCACAACATTGTGGGTATAATAAATGGCACTCAATTGTACACTAAATAAAGGTTGAAATGGCATATTTTATCTTAAATATATTTTACCACAGTAACATTTAAAAATTCATTATTGAAAATTAACAAAACCAAATAAGTATAAAAGGAATTTAAATAGTTTAAAATGATTTTTTAGTCAGTTTGTAGTATTTACCCTTTGGAAGTTATTAAAGCTTAAAAATCACAAAGAATAGTATATATTTGGTATAATACATATTAGAAAACTGTAACTAGTAGCTCTTTAATACAACTGAATGATATGGTTTCTTACTGAAATACAGTGATTTATGATAAAGTTTTAAAAGCAGTAGTACAGGTTGCATGGAAATATTACCAAAAAACGGAAGTCTTTAGGTGACACTAAACTGTCTCATGTGGAAGTTATAATAGTTGTGTAAAGTATAAAAGACAAGAATTATAACCTCTGCTTTGCACATGATGGGAAACAATACATAAGTAACTAAAAATGTATGTTTTTGTTTCCCTGACACATAGAAGAACGTCCAGGACAGAACAAGTACTCAATATTATTGAATCAACAAACAATGATACAATATCAAAGAGATCTAGTATCATTCATATATACATATGTATATGTGATACTAAAATGATGTCATTTAGGACAAGGAATAAGTCACTAGGATTGAAGAAAGTAGGCAGCTAGTTTGGGAAAGCAACTTTCCAGTTTCTCTCCCTTTAACTAAAATCATAGCTTGTTAGCAGCAATCTGTCCTCCCTTGGCCATCAACTCTGCATGTGGCCAGATGCAGTTTTAAGTATTAAAGGCACCCTATTATGAGTCTGCCACATCCAGCTACCAGCAGCTTTGAAATAATTATGAAAGGTATTTCCATCCCACTAGCTCTGGAAAGCTTTCCACAATGACCTCCAGCCTCATTGATCACGTCTTGTCAAATGGGATCCTATCACACTGATTTGGCTCACTCTTATGTTATTTATCTGAATTATAGGCCTTGCTAAAGCAGGAGCTATAGTATTTTTGTTTGCTTTAATCATCAGCAACTGGAATTTTGTCCATCAGACAGTAGCTTCAAATTATTTGGGAAAGGAATAATTGGGATTAGAAAGACTATAATGAAGAAAAATATGAGGTTTTAATTTTTTTTCTTTTCAAAATAGGGAACAATAGAGTCACAGAAAAAAGAAAATTAAAAGTCACACTGTGCTTTTAAAAGGATGGTTTTTCTGGCAAGTCTTATACAAGAGACTGGAATCTTGGTGAATAATTAAATAGACCCCCACCACAAAAGCAGTCTTTATGCTAGACGGATAGAAAAGAGGAGAAAAAGTCTATGAATTTACTGTACAAAAGGATTATATTTAAAAATAGTTAATAGATTTATAATCTGAAATTAATTTTGTACTGAAAACTGTTAGATTAAAAACAAAATCCAAAGAAGAAGTATTAGGGCTAAGTTCTTGGCTTTTGCTTCTATATATAGCAGCATGGCCTCTTAAAGGCAAAAACAGAAATAGAATTAGCCTGTAACCATAGAAACTGCATGGAGCAGTTAGGGAAAATGCACTTAAGGTGTAAAAACACCAAGTGAATCTACAGTGCATAACAAAAACGTATTTGTAGTTGTGAAACTGAAGTACAAGTATGAATATTGTTCACAATAGTCTTTGAGGGTAATCCTAGTTCTTAAGGCGATACCTGCTAAAAACATAAATTTTAGTGGATAGCTCCAAAGGTTAAAGGGAAAAAAATATTTTCTGATAATTGTAAGTCTGAGTATGCTACTAAGAGAAATGGAATGCATATAGAATTTGGAAAGCATAATGGAAAGCATGTAGAATTTAACTGAGTTAAATGTCACTTAAAGATACATTATAGTCTTTAATCAAGACCCAAAGAGTGTTTATTGATTATGTAACAGTCTCAGTAAAAAATGTGTTGTACTTTATTTTCTAAAGGAAATGAATGAGAATATTTATTCCTTAAGCCAAACTAACAGAGACCTGAACATTATGAACAAGACTAGTGATAAGGGCGAGTATTAAAAAAAAAAATCAAGGGTAGAAAACTGATTTTTTAACAAGGTAAAGAATAGATCAAAATTGTAAAGAACTTAGATAGTAGAAGTCGTTAGTATATGAACACACTAAACTTTTTCATTGTAGACTTTATTAGAATAACATTTAAATAAAAATCAAGATGGTCTTCTGTGTACTGTCTTACTCCCTAACCAAACAATAAACTCCGTGGTCGTAGAAATCACACCTATTCTTCATTATATCCTCAGCGCCTAGCGCTGTGCCTTGCTCTATAGAGAAAGAAGACAGAACAATGGAATCCCATGTACTGCAAGGTGCTACCGTGTCATCAGTCTTGAACTTCTCTTTTTCTAGTTCTTGTTACAGAAGTTCAACCAGCATTTTGATTATTAGTAACAATGGACAATTCACAGTGTCCATAACTTTCAGTTTCTTCATATCTAAAATGGAGATAATAATTGCAGCTACTTCTTAGGATTAGGATGAGGATTAAACAAAGTCATGCCTTGAAAGCACTTAGTATAGGCTGTGTTACCTGGTAAGTGTTCAAAAAATGATAACTAATATGACAAGCTAGGCTCTATCTTAACTTAAATTCCTGGACATAGAGCAGTGACCACAGTTAACTGTGACACTCTGCCTCCTCTATACCTTGTCCACCTCACTCACCAGGCTACACTTTAATATTTTAAAAAGCTGACTTACTTTTGGTAAACTTAATTAGAACATATATTGAATCTTAATTACCAATCATTTTTATCACTTCACATATATCATTCCACACTCAGTAAATTTTGAGAGATAAATGACACTAGTGAAAATCTCCCACAGCTAAATTAGCTACTGACCCCACATTCAGACTGCATACAAAGTAACACAGTCTTTCCTCCTTTATAGGCCATTTTTATTTCCAGGAAAATCTTTTAATCTATGTTTTAGGTAAATATTCAGGAATAATTTTTTTTCCTCTGTAAGCCAATAGTAATTATCTCACGTAACATTGTCTAGAATGTGTGCTTCTGTGATTGGCTTATTTCACTTAGCCTGAATGTCCTCAAGTTTCATCCATGTTGTATACTGCAGGATTTCCTTTTCTTTTAAGGCAGAATAATATTTCATTGTGTGAATAAACCAATTTTTTAAAAATTTATCTATTAACAGGCATTTGGGTTGTTTCCACAGCTTAGCTATTGTACACTTAGAAATCTGTTAGGAAGGTAGAACTCATGTTAAATGTTCTTACCACAATAAAATTTTAAAAAAGAAAAACATTGTCAAATTTATTGACTATAACTTTTTAAAAATATTATAAACTACATTTAAGTAGCTCACCAAATTTCCATACTGGGAATTATATTCCTTCCACTCACATTCACCCTTTACTTTCAAAGTTTTGGATCTACTGAGACCAAAGGCTCTAATAGCCATTCTATATTTTAATAGAATGTTTCATTAATAAATAATAAAAACATATCAGACAAGAATTACCTTGAAAGAAATCCTCACTAATGCTTCCCTTACTTGTAAAAAAGGAAAGTAGTAAGTTTTTAACTCAAATTGCTGTTGTAAAAATTTTAAATGGTAATGCATATGGTGCTCATCGCATGCTTGGAAAATAGTTTAAGTTCCTGCGTATTCTACCTAGTGACATATTTTTTACTTTTCATTTTAAAATGATTATAGACCTATAGGAAGTTGCAAAGAAATGTACAGGTAAGTGCCAGGCATCCTTTACCCAGCATCCCTCTATGTATGCACGTTGCACAATTACAGTACAGTATTAATGCCAGGAAATTGGTACAATCCATGGAACTTATCCAGATTCTTTCAGTTATAAATACACTCATTTGTCTGTGTGTGTATGTGTATGTGTTTGTGTGTGCAACTCAATGTAGTTTTATCAGATGTGCAGCCTCCTGTAACAGTCACCAAACTCAAAATACTGAGCTATTGCATCAACACGCCGCTCCCTCCTGCTACTCCTTTATAGCCACACCCACCCCTTCAGCCCTCCAATCCTTAATTCCTGGCAAGGAATAATCTGTTCTCTATATTTACATTTTGACTTCATATTTGAACGTTATGTGAATAATAGAATAAGAATTTCTCCATCCCAATTGTCTGTTTAAGCAACTGTTGTGTTTCTTAAAATACTATGAAAGTTCCTTGTGTTGTAATATAGCTGAAGAGTTTACCCTTTGCTTTTCATACTCCTGATCATTTCATGAAGAGCTATTTTTCCGTAACTACCAAAACCAAAAGCATAAATGAAGAAAAATTACATGTACTAGGGGACCACTTATTTCAAGGTTTTATTTTTAGTTCCCACTATGTATAAGGTCGTACATTAGTCCAGGGCTTTAGAGCCCGGGGCTTATAAAAGGATCTTCAGTTAAAGAGTCAAAGCTAAAGGCTCTTAGCTAATTTCCAAAGCTGAAAAAACATTCTCTATGTTAACATCTTTCATTCAATACTCATTGTTTGTATATTTTTTTAAAGGAGACTAATAAGTATTTATTTCCAACAATGTACTAACTATTGTGCTAAGGAGCCTTTTAGGCATATTTCTGGTTTCTTTGTAATAGCTCTAAAAGAGGAGTATTACCATCCCGATTTCAAAGATCATGAATCCAATTCTCAAGAAGATTAAATACTCATGTATTTCCTTTTGACTCCTCAGGTAACAGATTAGAATGTCTTAATATTTGTACAATATTTCCTCTGTAGTCAATAAAATATTAATATTATTACCTTTACCTAAAAAGAATTTTAGCCATTATTGCTTAAAACATGTTTATCATATTTAATGAAGTAGCTGCTCATTCCAGCAGGAGTACTATATAAGTCCCAGTTTCCGATTGTTTTAGATCATTAATCTCTCACCTCCTGCCACAGATTCCAGCCATTTAATGGATATGATTACGAGGACACATAGAGCTCAGTAATCCCACACGCTGATGCACCTCCAGCAGTTTCTTGGTTTGATATAAATGTATAGACTCTTTAGAATCTGAGGGCTCTTGCAATTACTCCTGACCATTTGTTCATTCATCAGTATAAGAATTTTATACAATCGCTCCTCCTGTTGCTATCAGTTAAAAAGAAGGTGGTAGCAGATACTACATTTCATTAGGCTGTAGGAAATGATGAGAATTTGTTGCTGCCAATTGCAATTCCCCTGGGTATTACAGGAAGGCAAGGATAGAAAGATATTAAGATTGATGAACTACAAAGGATTTTAAGAAAATAATGCATCTCTGATCTCCAAAATTTCCTTGAACTGAGGAAAGGCATAATTTCTCTAATTACAGTATCAGGGCTATAAGTGCTTGTCAGGACACTTAGAATAGTGGGTGCTGTGCTTCTGGATGCTTGGTCGAGAATGTATGTATAGGCATTTAAAACAGGCTTTGCTGCTACAACATATCCAAGGTCAAACAAGCCTTAAGTCACAAAGCTAAGTGCAAATCAATCTTGTCAAACTTCAAAGGCCTTGCCTTTACCTTGAGAACCAAGCTCATCAATATTCATTTCCTGTCATAACATTTCCTAAAATATCAAATAATTATATAATCCATGCTAAGAGATTTATATCTAAATAATAAAAAAAGATAATTGTTTTCCTTTTCACTGACTTAATCTTACAGTCTTTATCATTGATATACCTTTTCAATAAGTTCAGTAATTTTTGCTGCACTAGATTCTAGGTTTGTTTCTAGTAAGTCAGTGCACCGCAAGTTTCTTGTTATGTCTTACAACCCGGTGAGTAAAGAGAGAGGCTCTCTCAAGAGCCAGATAATCTGGGTTTAAATTGTGGCTCCGCCGTTCACTATAATGTGACCTTGAGCAAGTCAGTTCATCTTCTGACATTTTTTTAATCAGTAAATCAGAGGTAATCATAATGCCTGCTTCATAGGGATTTTTTGTTAAGTGAAATCCATCATCTAAATGGTATGGTGTATTTCCTGGCCCTTAGTAAGCACTATTAAATTGGAAATATTATACTTACAGTAATGAAGATGTACCAGACACTCTATTAATTGCCAAAGACTTAAATAAAATATGATCCTGACTGCAGTGAACTCACTGTTTAGTAGGTGTTAATTCTAAAATAGAAGTTTACACAAGGGATAGGGATTAACATAGCAGTGTTGCCAGCTATATTTAAGGAAATTAGCAATGAGTTTCTTGAAAAGGTAGGATTTGATCTGAGTTTTAAAGGACAAATAGGAGATTAACAAGACAAGAAGATGAGTCAATGTATTCTGGGAGGTAGGGACAATATGTGCAAAGTCCAAGTCCTTTTCAGAGAAAATGTGGTGCAATTCTGCTCAAGAATCAAGTGTAAGATGAAATGATAGGCACTTGGGCTAAACAGAAAATTGGGATCCAGCTAATTTATTCCATATTAAGGAGTATGAACATTTTGATTAGAAAACTAAAATATATTGTTGTTGAAAAGGTTTCTTTGTAAGAAAAAAGGCAAGATCCCTTGAGGGTTAGTAAAAAATTAATTTCAGGAAAGATTAACAGTGGAATTAAGAAAAATTAATGTCATGAAAATAAATAATAATTGAGCTAGAACTAATGTTTCTGAAGTTTTATATTCCCATCTTATTCTTAACTGAAAAAAACTTATCTACGATTGTGGCTTCTAGGAAAGTTCTTTTTTTTAATCTAAATATAATGAACAAGCTAAATTAGCAAACCAGGTGGTGTGGAGGAGTGATTTAGACATGTCTCAACCACCAAACATGCATTAATCTATTTATATGGTTTCATTATCATTATTGTTATTAAATAGAAAAAAAGGGAGAGGATGTTAAGTGTGCATTTTACAGATAGAAAAGATTATTTAAGCATTCTAGAAAATTACAAAGTCAAGAAAAGTACAGACTTGGTTTGATCAAGATATTTTTGGGGAATTCTAAAAGGAAAGAAAATAAAATGAAAAGTTCAAATTAGTTTTAAAAGAAAAATGTTGAGTAAGGTTGTTGAAAAGATAATAAAAGTATTGTCAATGGCATCTTTAAAATGATGAAATTGGTTTTCATGGATAGAATAAAATATTTCAAACTATTTTACCTGATTATATCTACCAGCTAAATAAAGTTTATGCAGTAATTCTACTAAAACAGCTTAGTTTCCTAATACATCCTAAGATGTATTAAACTAGACACTTGTTAAGTTTTCATATTCTATGAGCCATTCAATGACTGACTCTTAGGAGAATTTTTCAATGCTTTAAGGAACTCCCTTACAGAAATATTAACCAAATAGTGTATGCTCTTAAGACACACATAGAAAAATTCTCATATGCTGTATTATAAATCTTTTAAAAGCATAAATTATTTTGAAACATCAAAGATGCCAACACATTTTAAGACTACATATGTAAAATTCCTTCATTAGTCATTTTAGAAAGAATTTTCTAAAAAATAATGTATTAATAAATAAATTGCCTGAAAACATGTATAGCAGGTTCATTTACCAGTTTATTTTCACTTATATGTATATGCGTTGTTTATCTTACTCTTCTATCAGAAATGAAAGCTAAGATATTTTGTCAGCCCTGCCAAAACTTCATGCAACTTAAAGAAATTTATATTTGAAAATGATTAAGTCTGAGAAAGAAAGAGAATATAGGTAAAACGTTGCTTTGCCTCTATGAGACCAGGAAGGTTCATCCTAGCGAGTACATCTCATTACCAGGGAGGTGGCAAAGTTTTAAGTGCGCACAAGCCTTCTGCCAGGATTTGACTCTGTTGTAGGTGCTACCTTGCCTACTGCCACTTCAGGTTGTATGACTTCGGGCAAATTAAATGACCTCTCTGTTCCCATAGTTTTTTATCTAAAAAAATGGAAATGAAAAGAGTAGCTAAGCCAGAAGTTTGTTATAAGAATCAAATAAGTTCATATTTTAAGGCATTTGGCATCAAGAATAGAGTCAGCACTCTGTAACTGTTAGCTATTATTATTTTTTTAAAAAAATAGCTGTTCTGCTTCATATTATCATCTCCCTTCACTTCTACATAGAGGCATGTATACACACACATGCACACACACCACATACACACACATCAAGGTGCTACAGGAAGCAGGAACAACACAAGCAAAGGCAAGGAGACAAGGCATTTTCAGACGCAATAGGGTTTGATTCTGCAAGAAGTATAAGAGGGAAAGTCATGGGAACTGGGACAAGATAAGAAATTGGAATACAAGTAATGCATGTAAGGAGAGATATAGTTCTCAATTCTCATTGACCTTGCTTTACTTTCCCAAAAAGACAACCCTTATTTACAACTTGCTTCAAAATAAACAAAAGCATTCATCAAGCTTTTGAGTAAGTAAGAAGCTAGGAGCCACAAGACATCCTATAATAAACAGAGAATGACTATAGTTTTCAAAAATGTTAATTTATTAGAGCACATATAAGTAATAGAACACCAGTCCTTCCAATAAAAAGCTGAATGTGATTAATGCCATAATATAATTACAAAATTCTCTCCACGTTTACCATTCAAAGGGATAGGAAAAGATCACATCTGAAGGGATTGGTAAGGGCAGTTTTAAGGAGAGAGGGCATATAAGGATATACTCAAAAGAAAGTTTGGATTTCAGTGTCTGGAAATGTAATTTACAACATCTTTCCATGATTTCAGTGGAAAGTCACACCTCTTTGTTTTCTTCAGCAACATAAAGCTATATAATCTATAATTATGCAATTTCCAGTATTGGTTAGGATTGTTAACATAGTTCAGGTTTCTTTCTCAAAATTCCCTTTAAGAGCCATCTTCAAATTGAATTAATAATATGATCGAAACATCTTCTAACTTCCTGACATCAGAAGCCTATGCCAAAATATGGCCTTCGCTGGCAGGGAGCCCTAATCTTTCTTGGGTAGGGACAACAAAATCTAACATCCCATTAAATATTTACCCACACATTTTGAAAAATTTAAAACTAATTAACTTGATGCAATTCAAAAAAAAATTGAAACAATACATCAGATGCATAGATTTGTATTGATAATATTTCCACAATTCTTATTAAATAAAATTGCATTAATTGAATTAAAGAGGTCATTTACAAATAAAAGTGAAAAGCAAGCATTTACCAAAGAAGTCTTCAGTTTGACTTGAATGATGTAAACTTTTCAATATAAAAGATGCTAACCAACAGATAAGGTCATTTTCTGAGCCAAACATCCATTATTCAAGAGGATGGTGCTGGCAGACCATGGTGACCTCCAGAAGGCTGGAAAGTGCAGCCTTGCATACTGCATTCACAATGTCGGAGCAGAGAAAAAGCAAGTCTGATGCTGATTCTAGAAAGATGTATTTTCCTTAACCTTCGGTGATCTGCTCCATTATTAAGGGTTCAATTCTCTAGCAATCTCATTTTCCCCAGCTTCTTTTGCCCAGAATTTCTTCACATAACAGGATATAAAAGATTTTAATAGCAGAGAAGTGCAGTTGTAAGACTGAAACTCGGCAGGAGTTTGAGGAATGCAACAAGATGAGGTAGGAAAAATATAAGATGTCAAGGACAGACTGGGTTCCATCCCAGGTCTGCCACTTAAAGGTAGTGTGCAAACCTTGCAGGTCACTTAGCCTCGCTAATAAGCATTACCATTAAAGTGACTGACAAGACCTTCTCTGAGTTTGGGGGGCAGTTACATTTGATAAGATATTTGGAGTGTCTGCCTTATCACTTCATGTGCCCTAGAGACTCAGTAATGTTGACTTTTACATTTAGAATGGAAATACAGATATAGAAGTCATAAGTATAGAAGTAATTTTTGAAAATGCAAAAAAGATCTGATTACCAAATTTCAGCTCCCCTTTTTAGCTCTCACTCTGTTTCATTGAACTTTGTTTACCCCTCCATATCCTACAAAATTTCTTAAGTACTTTTCCTTCTGTTTCTCATTCTATACCAATTATTTCTGTTTCTTTTGTTTACTCTTTTTATGGAATACCATTAAATATCAAGTATGTTAGTATTCTTGAGGGTTCCATCCTTGTTCTCCTCCTCTGTTTTACCGAATGACTTCATTTGTTCATATGGATAAACTTTGACTTTTATATCAATAGCTGTAAAATCTTAGCTTTTGTGTTGCGTATATTATTGGCAAACATCTAAATTGTCTTCAGGTATATGAAACCAAGCTCATTATCTTTCCTGCCAAACATAAGCTTGTGTAGCAGTCAACCAAAGTAAAACCTCAGGTTTTTTTTCCATTTCTTCACCCACAGTATTCAAACCATTATCATGTTCTGTTGATTCCATTTTCTAAATACCTCTTGGTTCACCTCTTACCATTCTCATTGCCACCGCTCTGTAGTTTTAACCCTCATCAGTCATTTATTCCATTAAAAAATTGTATCAATGTATCTCCAAGTCTTTAATCATTTTTCCTTCGCTATCCAATATAGAAACCACTAAGCGCACATGGCCATTGAACATGTGAAATTTCATGGCTAGTCCAAATTCAGGTATGCTGTAAGAGTAAAATACACACACCAGATTTGGAAGACATAATATAGAAAGGAGGATATACAATGTCGATTAATAATAGTTATATTGATTATATATCAAAATCATAATATTTGGAGCATATTGGGTTAAATAAAGCATGAAAATTAATTTTATCTATTTATTTTTACTTTTAAAAAACTTAAAATACATATGTGACTTGCATTCTATTTTTACTAGATGGCACTTTCTTACCCACCTACCATTTTCTTGCCAGAGTCATCTTTCTATGTTACAAATTGGATTGTGTCATTCCTTGCTTTCATCTTCTTGAATAGGTTCTCAATATGTTTGAAGCAGGGCCGCCTCATTGTGCAATCCTGTAATACAATGAGAATGGTGCTACTTTCACTTGTCCAGCTCCACCTGTGAAACAAGCTTAGCTTGTCTCCCGTGGCTTAAGAGTCCTCTCATCTTACTTCACTATCTTCATCCCACATTACACCCTGTCTCAACATTGAACCCTGACCACTTTAGCCACACTTGACTAGGTTGATTTCCAATGTATTCACTTTTATGACCTGATGCCATTTAATATCCTGTTTTAAAGATGTGGAAATGCCCTTGTCTGAGCAATCACTGACTAATTTTCAAGGTGCAGTTCAAGCCACCTCTCAAAAAGAACTGATTGTTTTCTTTTGTTTTTGGTAACACTTAGCACATAACTGTATTTCGTACGCATTACTTGTAAGAATTGGTTTATGTAGATGTCTCATATTAATATATCAGGTGGTTCAGATGAGACACATGATTTGTTTGCCAAGTCCCCCCTTTCTTTTCTCTACTTGTGTTTCACTCTCTAGTAGTGTAATTCCTATCCTTTAGCGGGAGGTAAAGACTTGGCTGGGTCCAGAGAAGATAATGGGAATTTTTGCCGTGGATGGAAAACTAAATTCTTTGCAAGATGGAAAATATAGTTAGTTTTCATCTAGTAATATAAGTAAATGATGGTTCCCACCTTTTAGAAAATCATAATCTTATTGATAGAAAATAAGACATGAATTGGAAATACTGCCAAATTTTTTTTAATTATCTTTAATCAAAGTAGGCATAATGCTTTTAAACCACTGGCTTCCAGAATATCCTAAACTAGATATTATGCTGGAGAGCTTCTCCCTCCCAGGGACAGTAGGAAATAGAACTGGTCAGTCTTGTCTCCGGCACGCTGAGACAAATCTAAAAAGATGATGCATTCGCAGGCAAAAGAGGAACCCAAACTGTCTTTGAAGGGTTTCCAACTGACTCAGAGTTCATGTGAATTACAAGGAAGCAGCTAATCCACCATATTTATTTGCCGTTTAATTTCAGACTAGAAAGATGTAGACATGTCATCTTCAGCAGAGTGTCTGACTGAATGAGAATGGTTCAATCAGGACACGTAGCTGTTAGTTACTTAAAAATAGGTTGTATTCTCTCACATCCCTACAAGCTTTTAGGCCCATATCCTTCTGGTCAAGTGCCAATTTTTAAAGGGCTTATTGGACAATGGAAAAGGTACTGAGAGACTAAATTAAATTAGTCTTCTCGAACTAAGTAAATATATCCAGGAATTCTAAGTAGGGTTAAAGATAATGATTTAAATTTCTACCACATGTAAATATATGTTTTATTGAATATAAGAAAATTCATATTGTCATACCTGATATTCTATTAGTTATAAAAATTAGTAACATATTTCATCAGTGCTTTTTATATGTCAGGTATTATGCTAGGAATTTTATGTGTAGCATTTTACATGATTGCCCTTACAACTCCATGAAATACGTAAGTATTGATCAGAGTTCTTGGACATAAGCAATAAGAAATGCAGTTGACCCTTAAACAACACTGGGGTTAGGGCATCTGCCCTCCAGCAGTGATAAATCCACGTATAACTTTAACAGTTGGCTCTCCCTGTCTGTGGTTCTTCATCAGTGAATTCAGTCCAGCACGGATCATGTGGTACTGTGTAGTTACTGAAAAAAATCCACGTATAAGTGGACCAGCAAAACTCAAACCGGTGTTGTTCAAGGGTCAACTGTACTTTTGCCTAATTAAGCACAAAGAAACAATAAAAGACCTTGTTTTATCCATTCTTCACTCACTCAAGGGCTGAAGTTCCCGCATGGAGTATCTGATTGCCCACACGTAGATCATGAAGCCTCCTCGGCAGTAGCAGAGGGAAGGTCTGTCTCCTCCATCTGCCTATACTTCACATAGAAAGTGTCTTTTCAGCAAAACTACACATTATTGAAGGGCAAGCAATTTCCCCAAACTGAAATCAAGGTGCTATTACAAAGTATAATTAAATACTAAGAAGTCAGAAATCACAAAAATTCACTCTAGCCTATCCCCTTTGCTGCCCAGCATCTACATTTATATCTCATACTTCCCAAAGTGCTCCCACCTGACAAGTGAAATTATCCCCCGTGAAACTGAAAATGAGCTTATTCTCTTCCTCCCAATGTTGGCTTTGGTTCTGCAGTATCTTGCTACTGTGACTCAAAGATAACATTAGGCACAGTCAGTCGAAGTATCTGATTTTCAGTGTGTGTGTACTGCACAAACATAAGGGTGTGAGTTTATCACTGCTTTATTTTAATCCATTCATTTTTTTTCCCACCACAAACAACAAAGTTGCCAGATTCTCATCCAAAATGCAAATGGTAGTTTCACCACCTTGTGCCCCGTCTTGGTTAAATAAAGAATACAAATTATTCATATTTGCCTGAGGGTCTTTGTCCTAACATCCATGCTATGGTATCATTTTTCAGTGACTTTTATTTCTATTGAAGTATAGTTGATTTACAATATTATATTAGTTTCAGGTATACAGTATAGTGATTCAGTATTTTTACAATTTATACTTCATTAAAAGTTATTACAAGATAATGGCTATAATTCCCTGTATTATACAATATATCCTTGTTGCTTACCTATCTTATACATAATAGTTTGTATCTCTTAATCCTATATCCCTAATGTGCCCTTCCCCTATTCCCTCTCCTCACTGGTTGCCCCTAGTTTGTTTCCTACATCGGTGAGTTGGTTTCTGTTTTGCAATATGCATTCATTTATATTATTTTTTAGATTCCACATGTAAGTGATATCATACAGTATTTGTCATTCTCTGTCAGACTTATTTCATTAAGCATAATACTCTAGATCCATCCACATTGCTGCAAATGACAGGATTTCATTCTTTTTATGACTGAGGGAAATGTAGTATATATTTATCACCTTATTATATATTATTTATCGTATATATGTATCACCTCTTCTTTATCCATTCCTCTGTTAATGAACACTTAGGTTGCTTCTATATCTTGGCTATTATAAAGAGTGATGGTTCTGTTCCCTTCAAGTAAGTGCTTTCTCCTCACCCTGCCCTGGGACTCTTGCCCAACAAGGGGGCAGTGCTGAAGCAAGTGGGACCGAAATGGGCTCTCTGCTCTTGTCAGCTGCAGACAGAGGTCTGATGTGCTGCCTATACAGGCACCTGCAGCTCTGCTCAGACACAGCCTAGGGCGCAAGTCCCTTTATTCCTCACAGCTGATCACTGCCCCAGCCTCCGCTGCTCCCACCCTGTTGTGGACTTGCCTTGTAGGCCCACGTGGCCTCTTGCTGTGTAGTGAGGGGTGAGCTGTAGTGAAGTGGCTGCTGTTAGAGATCTGGACTGCTCCTGAGGCATTGCTTGAGTAAGCTCCAACAGTGGCTGCCGCCACCACCCAGGCTCTGCCCTAGGACCAGGCCTACCTCTATGTCTCACAGTGGAGTCTTTTTCCCAGTTGTGGCCACCCAGATCCAGTGCTGTGCTGTGATGTGGAGTGAGTGGGGCCAGAGCATTCACAAGCTTGGGCTGGGGTATGCAGTGAGGCAGTCGTGAAAAGCCCAGCAGCTGCTAAAGCAGACCTCTCTGCCCTGCCTCAAGGGCAAGCCTGCACACACATGCTCCTCCCAAGTGGAATCTGGGCTTCCCGCAGCCTTGCCATTAGTCCCAGCAATTCTCCAACCAGCCAAGGGGGCTTGTCTCTCCTAGGTAGGAGTCCAGGATCGGGGAGTCCAATCTGTGGCTCAAATGGCTTACTCCCCAGAGAGCATGTCTGCCTCTGTAATCTCCCTTTCCCTCTGAATCCCCCCTCCTCCAGGGACACAGTTCCTGATCCAATCACTTTTCTTCTCTTCCTACCTGATTACACGTGTATCTTCCAGCCTTAGTTGTACAGAAGTCCTGCCAGTTTCCAGTTTTCAGTGAGAATTGCTCCACATGTAGATGGATTTTTGATATGTTCATGGGGGAAGGTGAGCTCCATGTCCTCTTACTCAGCCATGTTGATCCAAACCCCCTTCAGTGGCTTCCACAAAACAATAACAACAATAACAACAAAATTATGGCTAAGTTTTTAAAAGATGGAAAAGATAATTAGAAGGCTTTTAGAGACTCACAAAGATAATGGAAATTGAAGTAACTGACTTGAGAATGGACGGACAGGAACTAAGATATCTCCAGATTGTTAATAAGCAGGAACTCTATCCCTCTTTGGTTTCCATACCTTCATAGCTGTGTAGGTGGTCTTTAGAGGTCTTCAGAGACAGCAACTGGAAATCTGGAGCACTTTCTCCTTTGTTAACATGGAACCTCTGTCTTCAATACCTCCTTCATGACTTAGAATCTCTGCTTAATTCTTTAGCTTCTCACCAACTGCTTTCCTCTTTGTTTCTTGGATTCTTGCTTATGTATGAGAAGCTAAGAAGTTGCAAAAGAAGTCTCAGTTTTATTTTTCTCCAGTTTCACCCTCTCTTGATTACTGACACTTTGAATCCTGGCTAATTTACCCAGTTAAACTGCTGCAAGTTTCAGAATTTAAGCCTTTTAGTTTACATTGTCTGCATCAAAAATAGGCAGATGTCTAAGGGACAAATGTGAGGCTCACCTCAAAGTTCTGGCCCTTATTCTGGGACCTTAGCTCCTTCCCTCTAGCTGCCTTGATTGTTCTCTGATACTTCAACCAGTTGTTGATATATTTTGCCCAAATTTCAAGAATATTGTTTTCAGGAAAATTAGTCTATAGCAAAGTACTCCATTATAACCAAAAGATGAAGACCTTCCAGTAGCTGGGTTTTGTTTAGAGGTCCTTGAAAGGAAGTAAATAATTCAGACTTTCTAACTGAGTTACACTATAGATGATAGAATCTTTCACCAAGATAGCAGATACAGAAAGAAGAAAAAGTTTGGAAAGGATACATGGTAGGGGTGCTAAATAATAACTATAGCTCATGTTTTGGCTCCTTTCTCTGGTAGCAAGGTAAGTCACACATGTGAATCACACACACATACACACACACAGACACACACACACACACACACACATGCAATTTGAAGGAAACATAATAATGTAATTTATGTAGACACTTCTGATGACACTATGGCAAGTATAAAGTTTTTCACAACTAACCACTTTATTTCAAACATTATCAGGATAATGGGAATATTCTACTCAGCCAAATTTGTGAAGTTAAAGAATTTTCATGCAATTCTGCCTAGAGTAAAATTGTAACTTCATGGTTCTTCCAGGATGAATCTTGATGTACACTGGTTCAAAGTACTGGACTAGGTTATATTCTGAAAGAAAAAGTGTAAATGGCATCTTTGATGGCTTGTCTCTGTTATTTGTTCTTGACAGTTTCAGTTTGATCAAACTGATTTGTCAGAACAGAAATTTCAAAGCTCAGAGAGTCTGGAAACAGATTTTTTTTAAGCCTCTTTACTACTGCTTGATTCATGTTCTTGTCTTTATTTTGCTCATTAGATAATAAAATTTAAAATATATTGATATCTTTAAAACTCAGGCTGCTTTCCCTGGTTATCTGTAGTCTTCCCAACCTAAGTACTATCTTTTTGGTCAGAACTTTAATTTTTTAAAAAGTGAGTTTGGAAAGATTTTATGTATTAAATTTGTCACATACTGAGAGGGTTCACAGAGGTCTAGGGGGCAAAAATCTTTTCAAATGGATAACTGTTCCAAAGGTCATAAGGTATACCAGTGCCTTTAAACTAATTAGGTTGAAAAGCTTGATTCAGCAAATGCAGTTTACGTACTACAAACCGCATCTGACCTCCAAGTTTAGAAAAGATTTTCATTACTTGTGACATTAGTATGATGCCTCTGTAACTTTTCATCAATATAAGAGGGCACACATTCAACCCTGGAGATGATCTATTGTACATCTCTTTACAATCATTAGCAAATGCATAAAATTCCTGAGTGCTTTATAGTAGAATGTACTTACCTTTAAACTTGCTTTTGTAAATGGGAATATTTCTCTTTCTTAATATCTAACGGATGCACTTTCTAACCTTGGTGACAGACAATAGCATTATGAAGATCACAAGCAAAGGGAGTAAGTTTGTTTTCCTGATTGAATTTTTTATAATTTTAAACAAAAATCACACAGTATATATGCTACATGGAACCTGGAAATTCAGTTAATCCAAAAGTTAACCATCAAAACTAATTATTTTTGTCTACATTGATGGATCTAATTTATCTTAAATATCTTAAATGGATCTAACTTATCTTAAGTATCTTAAATAGAAGCAGTCTTAAAAACAAAAGAGATAAAATTAAGGAGAGGTGAGTAAATGAAGAAACAATTTGTCTTACTGTGTATATGGTTTAGCTAAGCTATTTTATTTCAGTTCAAATTCCAACATATTACATAAGGCATGGATAGGTATATTATGTACTGGGAGAATACAAATCAAGTAAGGTGGCTGGCAGGCTCACAGTGATCCTCTCTTCTCTAAAAACGGCCAGATAATTCCAGGGTGCCATCACCTCTACCCTAGAGTCCATCCACCCTGGCCAAGTTGATTCACTGCTCCTATGGGAATTTAAATCAGTGGGCCTGAAATTGACCTATAGTCACTGAAGCTGAGTCACCTGCCGTCAAGGAAGAGGCCCCTGAAATCCTACTATTGTAGTGCAAAAAAGGCTTTAAGACTCAGTTTTTAGCTGTTCCCTCAATTCTATTAGCTACTCCAGTAGATTTCTAACAAATTACTTATTCCGAAGCCTTAGAAGCAACCAATAGGAATTCAACTCTGAAACTGATACAAGTGTCGAATGAAATAAATGCACAGCCTGAAAGTTGAGAGTTATGTTTTATTTTGTGGACATTTCTGAGGACTCGAACCCCTTCGAGCCCGGAATGACAGCATCTCAGATCGCTCTGAGGGACTGCTCCAAAGAGGTAGGGGAGGAAGCTAGGATATACAGGAGCTTTACAACAAAGACTAGGTAGTTGGAACATTAGAAGGTTACTTGTTAACTAAAGAAAATCAGGCATCTCAAGTTCAAGAATTTAGTGCTTTTCTATGTAAGGGAGGAAGCAAACATTTGGGCTCATTGAATGCATTCCTCTGGCAAGCATCTAGCTAACTAGGGCCAGTATCCTGTCCTTTCTTATTCTGAGTCCCCTCAGGGTGCACCATTGTGAGTGGCTGCAGAGGCTGGGCTGCAGGCTTGTCTTCACTGGGGGCTGGTGGCAGCGGCTGATGACTTGATGGTTTTAGCATTCTTTGTTTACTGATGTGGTTTGCAGTATTTTTTGTTCACACAAGTATAGTAGGATGTTACCTCTTTTGCCTACTCTCACACATGTGAAAAAGAAAGTAACAATTCAACTGAATAAATCTGAAGATCCAATTGCCTTTGTTCAACAATTCATGAATGGAGCAATTTTCCATCTAGCAACTAGAAGTGTTCTCCAAGGAGCAGTAAAACAATGAAAAGCTTTTTAGAAAGGAGATTGGGGGTAAGGAAGTCACTAGCAAAAGAGAAAAAAAAAAGGATTTTTTTTATTTTTAGATCAAGACATCTTCTTTGGTGGGGATGAGAATGGCATGGGTTTTATGCCCATTGCCTCTTCTTCCTCTGGGAAATAAAGAGGACCCACATAGCAGATTACCTCACTGGTGCAGACCAGAAAATTCCAAACTGTTTGCTTAAGATTACATTTCTGGTGAAGTTGCACCAGAAACTGCAATTAAGTTAAGTTTAAAATCGATGCTTCACATCGTGGACTTTAGCACAAGTGACATCATCTTGGGCCTGTGGTTTCCCTCCTTAACAACTCTTCCTTTCTGATCAGACTCAGCCTAACTTAGAGACGTGATCAAAATTTAAGTCATTAGTGTCACTCTCAGCTATGGCTCTACAGTTTTGTTAATCTTTGATGTGTTATCCATAGGCCATAATGTTTTTGCTGAAATCCCGAGACATTCACAGGTTACAGTTTCAAGTTCATTCTCTTTAAGGAAGTTACTCTCTTTGCTTCTTTTCTGATGTTCCAGTCTTAGGGAGCTCATTTCCCTGCTGGTCAGCAGCTGTGAACATGCATTTAAAGCTTTGAGAGGATATGATGCAGAACGGGATTATTATGATTATAATAAGCAGGATGTTGGGAAGGAAAAACTGTTTTTCTACCCTTCTAGGTTCTTCTGGCAGGTCTAAGAATTAACATGAGACACATTAACAGGAGAAAATCAAACAAAATTTACTAACATGTATATATACATGGGAGTCTCAAGAGAACTGAGTATCTCCCGCAAATGCCAGAAGCTGTCCCTTTAAATATCAACTTGAGGTAAAGACTAGAGAGGGTGTTGGGAATAGTACTTTGGGACTTCAGAGGAGAGGAGGGCAATTTACATGGAGATAGAAAAGCAAATGTTGGGTAAACAAACGTTTGCTGGACCATACAGAAACAATAGGACATAGAGAGGAATTTTAATAAACATACTTTGCTAGGTTCCTCCCTATCTTTTTTACCCTGTGCCTTTTTCATGCAGTGACAATGAAAGAGAAAACAATGTTGTTTTATACTGAATGGAAATTAACCCTGTGAGTTACTGAATTTTAAGTAATACTATGTATATCTTGACTATTTAACTTCCTTCATTTTCTTAAGGAAAATTAGGTAGAGATAGATGTTTGAAAGAATTACAAACTAGGATTGTGACATGATGAAATTATGCGAAATAACAGAAAGAATTCCTTAACTAAAATATTAATAAAAGGAAAAATAACCAATGACCTGGGAAAATAAAGCTATAGGTTAGTGCCCAACATAAATGCTTTATGAAAAAGATTATTTTAAAACTTTTAAAAATGTTTTCATTTAATGAAATAGAGACTCCTAAAATAAAAGATGTATTGTTTCAATTTATGCTCTGTGGTTAAAACTTAACATAAAACACCCCTGAGACATTATTTACAAATATACGTCATATAATGCATCAAAAAGTGTCATGTTGTCTATGTTAGCTAAGTTTTCTGAAGTTAGTGAAAATTAATCTTTTTGATATGATTAAAATAATAAAAATATATGTAAAAGTATTATCCTTAATCTCATACAATTTAAATTTACTGAAGAGACAGATGTGTACCAGTGAACAGTTACAACAAAATAATAATGTTATCGGAGAATAGGTTCTTGCCTCGTGCAGGAAAGAATTCAAGAGCAAGGCGTGGTAAAGTGAAAGCAAGTTTATTTAGAGTGATACACACTCCACAGACAGAGTGTGGTTCATCTCACTCAGAAGGGAGAGCGGCTTAGGAGAGATACACTCTCCATTAACAGAATGAAGGCCAACTCAAAAGGCAAAAGAGAGAGAGAGAGAAAGAGAGAGCAACGGAGAGATGTAGGGGTGTTTAGTTTAAAGTAAAAGCAGATACACACTCCACAGACAAAGTGCAGGCTGCCTCAGAAGGCAAGAGAGAGAGTGAACAGGAGGTGCAGGGTTGTTAGTTTTTATGGGCTCAGGAACTTCATATGCTAATGAGAAGGAGGATTATTCCAACTATGTTGGGGAAGGGACAGGGATTTCCAGGAATTGGACCCCTGCCCAATTCTGACCTTCTGTGGTCAGCCTAGGAACTGTCATGGCACCTGTGGGTGTGCCATGAGGCTCAAGGTCAACTGGAAGTCTAATCTTCTGCGATCCTGCTTCTGACAGGTTTGTCCTGTCTTCAGCTGCTGTGTTATTCTTTCAGTGACCTTGCCCTGCCCACTTCCTTCCTGTCTCAATAAGACTTACAAAGGAGGGAAGATGAAGTAGAAACAGGGAGATAAGAGTTCCTAAGTCTTTCTTTCTTAAATTTTTAATTGCATAATATTTAACATTTTTTTCCCCTGTATTTCCCTTTTTTTCTTTTCTTCGAGTTCTTTACCTGATTCTTTCATGGGAGCTAGTGAGGACCACAGAGAGAGTGACACAGGAGCCCATGTTACGTCAGGAGCACAATGTGAAAACATAAGAGAACATTTCATCTTTAAGGAACTAAAAATCTCTTTATCTTAGAGTGAAGATATATAATTGAAGAATTTTGCAGTTCCATGATGCTTGGAAAATACATTGTTATTGTAGGAATCAGGTCATAAGTTGTTACCATTTGATCATTTGGTTTATCATAAGGTACAAGTAACAGTAGATGAAGAGGGAGAAATAATAGTAATAAAACTAGTGAAGAATATAAACATGTTTGTAATGGGTTTTATAGGACAAATGAGTTGTTTCTTTAAATCTGTTTGTACCCCACACTGGCTTCTCCAAATACAAGGTATATTTTGTTGGAACTATTGCTATATCTGTTGTATAGATGCTACACCAAATATAAGTGCTATGACAGGTATGATTATTTTGCTGTAAAGGACTTGTGTTTGAAGACCAAGGAGTGTACTGCAATTTCCCATTTCAACATTTAAAAAGTGATTTCAGAGTAGCTACCTTAGACCTTAAAGGCATCAGTTATTACAGAAGTGTAGAGGAAAAAAGAAAATGTTATATTCTCTAAAGGCAAATTACTTTATCTAAATTTAGCATAATTCGAAAGGATCCTGGATTAGGGATAAAAAGATTAGTTCTAGAGCTCTTTTTCTTTTTGTTCTTTAACTACCTATTAGCAGATTATGACTTAAAAACTAGTAAGAAAAATGCTGATTAATGCATTCTCTATTCTCTTGATGAAACATTATGTGAGCATCTGAGAAAATGGTTTCTGAGCAGCAGCAATTAAATTTAGGGTGTCATATTCTTATTTATGTTATTCACATTAACTTTTTTATTAAGACCATAAAATATCTGGATTTAAAGGTTATAATCTGTATTTTAGTATTACACCATCTGTTTGAATGATAGTAATAAGTAAATTCCACTTTCTGGGTCTCCTGGCTAATGACAAAACCATTTCCATGGTAAATTTTACATAAATATATAAATTATTCCTGGTTTCACTTTAGAAGAGGAATAATTGGTGAATGAGGAATAAGATGCAGAAGTTAACCTCATTAACAAGAACACAATCTCTTTAGCTAAACAGATATAAATCATGATATAGTTCTGACTACTCTAGCAGAGACCTAAGATAACAGTGGCTTCAACATGATAGAATTTTATGTCTTTTTGGGTATAAGTAGTCCATCATTATTATGGGGATTCCACGGTGCTAGGAATCCAGTATCTTTCATTTTTGCTCCACCATAGAATGTTTTCCTCATTTTCATGGTTTCAGATGACACCACTGCCATGTAAATATTCCAGCTAACGAGAAGGGAGCAAGCAGAAGGAGTGTACATGCTTCTGCTCATGTCTTCTTAACCAGCACTAATCATGTAGCCATTCTTGGTTTCCAGGGAGACTTGTAAATCCAGTGTGTTTTTATTACGAGTAGCTATGAACTCAGTCAAAAATAAAAGATTCTGTTCCTAGGGGGAGAGTTAGTAGGGGCAAGCCCATATCTGCCACATGCATAAGAATTCTATGGAGAAAAATAAGATAAATTTGCCACTAAAACGTTAAAAATGTGACACAGAATATCTCTCAGCTACTTGCAGTAATCATCTCTCTTTAAATCTTCTAATCTTTAATCTTCTAATGTCTTTCACCTTCAAACAAACATGTAATAGGGAGAAGCAAAATGATTTTTATAAAGTATACTTAAATCTATATAGATATTATATTTATAGGTGAGTTTTTAAATAATTGTAACTTTTATTTATTTTACTAATTAAAACTCAGTACTCTTTTTTTTTCTTCCATATCCTGCTGGTTATTAGGAAATTCTCACACGGGCAGAAAATAAAAGTTTAGTACAAAAAACAGTTTAAAAACGTAATTCTGAGTGTTTTCTATGTGAATGTGGATTCCTGTGTTAGATAGCAAGTCCTCCCTCTGTCTCGCAATATTCTTCCCCAAGGGTCGTTACTAAGCAAAACTTTAATGAACTTCAACTCTTAAAATTTCTCATCAGGGAAAATAAATTCTGTAACTGTGTATGGCAACACATGTTAACCAGACTTACTGTGGTGATCATTTCACAATAATTGATCATTCACAAATATTGAATCATTATGTTGAACACCTGAAACTAATATAATGTTGTATGTCAATTATAGCTCAAAAAAACCCCAAATTGGCAGTAATTATATTTTACATATTAAACAGAATTACACTTATTAATTTTAATATTTTATTTATATTACTTTATTTCATATTGGACGGATCATTTTTAAATGCTTTATTCTTAGAATATGTTCTATTATAAAACCAACATAGTCAAATTAGTTTGACAATTAAAAAAAGATTAAAAAGTAAATACCCCAGTACTCTCATATAATCGTGTTAGCATTTTTCTTTTATTTTCCTGTATTATTTTTCTTTGCATATTTTACTTTGTCATAGTCATAGCATGTGTAAAATTTTATAACCTCTTTCTCTTAAGTTGGTAACATAAATTTCTTTTTAGTATGTAGTCCTCACAACCATGATTTTTAATAGCTACATAACATTTCTTAGAGAAGACTCACCACAATTAACCATCTCACAATTTCTTTCTCTTACATTCCCTAATTTAGTAAATGACACCTTTCCTGCCTAAACTAGAAACCTGGGAATCTTGCCTGACTCCTTTCCTACCTACTTCCACTCTTCAAATCAAATGAGTTATAAACTCTAATTATTCTATTTTCTCAGTATAAAGTAAACACAGCCACTTCTCTCCATTCATGCTGCTGCTGTCTCGTTTCAGACCACTGTTTTCTCTAGTACAGATTATTACAACAATCTCTTAACTAATCATTCTGTCTTCTGTCTTGCCTGCCTCAAATGCATTATCTTCTCTGAAACCAGGGTGATTCTTCTAAATAACAGATCTGAGCAGGGTTTTTAATGCTTAAAATGCTAACCAGTTCCCCAGTACTCTCAGGGTAAAGTTCAAACTCTTTAGCATGTCACACAAGGCCTGTACCCTGATAACCTCTCTAGCCCCATTTTGTCATTCCACTCTTTCTACTATGGGCTGTGGTCATAATAAAACATTTCAAAATTATCAGAATGAACCCTTAGAACCCTGGATATTTGCGTGTGTTATTTCCTCTACTTCCTTTCTCTCTTGTCCACCCTTTACTTCTAACACTGATAATTCTTTGAGACTCATTTAAGATATTACCATTTCAGGAAAACCTTTGCTCACATGCAAGAATGAATAAGAAGCTTTCTTCTGTGGGCTTCCATTAAGGCCTGTGGTTATCTCTGTGCTAACCCTTATCCTACTCTGCTGTCCTTACCTACTTATAAGTCTGTCTTTGACAGCTATTAGAGTCTAGAATTATATTTTGCCCAGTATTGTTTGTTTTTATTTCTGCATTATTAAGATATAATTAACATATAACATGGTGTAAGTGTAAGGTGTACAAGGTGTTGCTTTGATGCACTTGGATATTGCAAAATGATTACCACAGTAGCATTACTTAGCATCTCCATCAACTCACTTAAGTACCATTTTTTTGATAATGATAACATTTAAGCTACTTTCAAGTATATAATACAGTATTCACTGTAATCACCAGCCATACATTAAATCCTCAGAACTGTGTCAAATTATAAATGAAATATGTACCCTTTGGCCAATATCTCCCATTTCTCCCATCTCCCTATACCTGGCAAGCACTAGATTGCCTTCCGCCTCTAGGGAAGAATCTGTTTCATGTTTTTTCTCTTCTGATATTGCTAGTAATCTTTTTATTCCTTGGCTTGTAGATTCATTACTTCAATCTATGCCTCTGTCATCTCATGGCTTCTTCCCTGTGTGTCTCTGTGTCTCTTGTTCTCCTATAAAGATATCAGTCATATTGGATTAAGGGACTTCATCTTAACCTCATACAAGGACCCACTGTCACTTAATGTTAACCTCATACAAGAATCCTTTTTCCAAAAATGGCCATATTCTGAGGTTCCAGGAAGAATATGAGTTTTAGGGAAATATTGCTCAATCTGGTATAGTTTTTATTATAGTTACAAAAGGGAGATTGTTATGAACAAAAAAAGAGAAGACGTAATGATGAATGGAACATTTTAAATGCAGTTGGAAGGGAGAATATTTCACATATTTGCACAATTATTATACTGAACTAATCATTTCTTCTTCTTCAAAAAATTAAGGAATAGATAACTCCATTCTTCAACAAAATTGTCCAACATTCCAACTTGGTATACTCCAAATTAATGAGGTTTAACTGAATTTATTTTCAAAGATCATTTAACAATTAATGTTATTCATTTTAACAGCTTTATTGAGGTATAATTGATTTACAAATAACCACACATATTTAATGTGTACAGTTTGATAAGTTTGGATACATACAGACAACCAATATACCATCACCAAAATCAAGGTAGTAGACATCGCCAACATTTTCCAAAGGTTTTTATGTTTCTTTGTTGTTGTTCTGGTTTTTTTGTGGAAAGAATATTTAACATGAGACCTACCCCTTAATAAATTTCAAACTACACAATACTCTATTATTACCTGACTCCTACAATTCAATAGCAACAAAACAAATAATCTGATTTAAAATGGGCAAAAGACTTGAACAGACATATCTCCAAAGAAGACATACTAATAGCCAACAGGTAGATGAAAGGAGTGCTAAAAATCAGCTCAAAAATGATTAATAATGAGGGAGATGCAAATCAAAACCAGAATGAGATACCATCTCACATTAGTTAGGATAACTATTACAAAACAGAAACAAAAGGAAAAGTAATAAGCGTTAATGAGGATGTGGAGAAATTAGAACTTTTATATACAGTTGATGAAAATGTAGACTGGTGAAACTACTATTGAGAACAGTACAGAGGATCCTCAAAAAATTAAAACTAAAACTACCATATGATCCATCAATCCCATTTCTGAATATATATCCATAAGAATTGAAATCAGTATCCTAAAGAAATATCTGTACTCTCATGTTCATTGTAGCATTATTTACAATAGCCATGATATGGAAACAACATTTATCTATCAACAGATGAATGGATAAAGGAAATACATACATAATACAATAGAATATTACTCAGCCATGAGAAAGAAAGGGAATCCTGCCGAATGTGACAATGTGGCTGCAAATGGAGGACATTATGCTAAGTGAAATAAGCCAGTCTCAGGACAGGTATTGCATAATTCCACTTATATAAGATATCTAAAATTGCCAAACTGGTAGAAACAGAGAATACAACAGTGTTGCCAAGGGCTGGGGGAACAAGTGGGAAAAATGGGGAGTTGTCTCCTGGTTATAAAGTTTCAGTTATGCTACATGAATAAGTAATATTGAACCTAATTTTTATTTTATTTTATTTCCATGTAAGTGAAGGAATAGAGGTTGAGAATTGTGTGAGATTTGATTTAACTAGTGAAAAGTGGAAGACAAATTTAGGGGGTTTTGCAAATATTTCATTTAAAAAATGAAGCTTCCAGAGCTTTCCCTACTTCAACTAACCTTGAAGAATAAAATGTGCCTTTGGGATCATCTTTTCCAAACTCCTTACATGCAAGAATATAAATAAATTAATTATTACTATTAAAGAAAAATTGAGAGAGAAGAAGGAAGAAGGGGACCAAAGAAGAAGAAAATAAGGAGGAATAGTAATTTTGGAAGTTATCTAATCATGTCACGTGATTAACTCTCAGATACATATAATTGTCTTTTGATATCCAACACTACAATGGCTAGCAAAAGAGCCACCAAATAAAGCATTTACTTCTTTCCCATTATTATTATTAATACTTATTTGCCTAACCCTACTTCTTAGCTTGATTTAGATTTATGTAAAAAAAAAAATGGTGGTATTTCCCAACCCCATATTTCTCCATTAAAAATGAGTGTGCATGTGTCTGTGTGATTTTTTTAAAATATTAAGCTATTTATGCAGGATGAAAAAGAAAAAGAAATGGCAGTATTAGAATAGAAGCAACATTGTACAGATCTTACTAGTGAAAAAATACTTCTAATATATCCCAGACAAGGCTTTCCCAGCTGATATTGAGTCTTTGGTCCTGTGTGTTTGCAATCTGGTACTTCCAGGACTTCCAAGCATATAGATATACCAAATGAGTGTTAAAGATTGTAAGTACTATACAAGGGGAAGAGTACAGTTGAATGGAAGTCTTGCCTGTTTTAAAAGGTAGGACTTAAGCCAATCATTGAAGGATAAATAGGAAAAGTAGAGTGATCAGGGTACTCCATGCAGGAGGCAGATGATAACCAAAGGCATAGAAACTAGAGAAACTTCTCTCATTTCTGGGAGACAGGAAACACTTGTTATTATGTCTGTATTATGCTTGTTCCTGTTTAGATGATGCAGTCTTGATGAATAAGCATTAATTAGTATGCAATCTGGGAAATTTTAATGAAAGAAGTGGATTCATAAAAGATCAATTAATGTTATTATATTTAACTGTAGCCTGTCTGCTATACACCATCAAAATGCAGCTAAAAACTGAGAATTTTAAATTATGTAGATATGAGGCAAAAATGTATTTGTTTTGCTTGAATTGTAAAGCTCAAAATTCTATTCTCCACTGCCTTTTTTGATGATTATTCTGTTGAAAACTGGAAGAAGATTCAGTAAACTCAAGTGGGAGAATTGAAAAAGGAAAAAAATCCTATTCGTATGCTAATTTCTAGGGCATACAAAACAGCAGTGTCATATTTGGTCCCATTCTCTAATAGCCTAAACTAAAAATGAAGTCATCATTTTTTATTTTCTCAAAAATTAGAAATCTTTCATAAGAGACTATAGTCTCAAAGTTAAACTATTCTGACTTCATAAAACACCTTGAGGACACTAATGACACACAGCCCTCATAACCTATAAAGTATATAAAGTATATTGTGCTCATAAAGATAAAGGTTACAGTTAGTGTAACTTGCCTCTGTAGTAACTTGCTCATGTGTTACTATAGCAACTCTTCTATGCAAATCATCATGGGTGGTTCCTCACAACTCTCTGATGGTTGAAATAAGGGAGGAAATGAAGCACATGGAAGATCACTTGGGTCTCCTTAGTAGTCAGTATCACTCTTTTGCTGGATAATCACTAAATATCTCTAATGCACAAATTTATTCATCCACAGGGATGTGTAATGGCTACTGGAATTATTCTTCCTCTAATGATGTGAATTATATAGCAGCTCTAATAGATTAATCTCAGACAACTTGTTAATTGTCTTTCCCATTCATTCAACTCCCACAGAGAAATGAGATCTGACCAAACAATATAACACTAGAATTTTAATGACAAGTGACAACTCCTAGAGTAGTAAAAAGAACATGGATTCTACAACCAGATGTATCTGGGTCTAAATCATGGATCTACAAGTTGCCACACAACTGATCCTATATACATCATTCAAACTATCTAGACCTCAGTTTTCTACACTTTAGAATGACAATAATAGTGAGGATTTCATAAATTTATGTGAAATACCTAGCATATAGATTGAGGTATAGTAGGAAACAACAAATTCTAGTTAATACTATTATTATCACAATGAATTGTGAAGGGACACATGTATCAAGAAGCATCATTGCTTTGGAAAAGAATAATTATACATTGTCTTCTACAGGAGGAATAATTTAGGGAAGAGTAAAACATTGCTTCAGCCTAGCTGAAATCTACACGTTGATAACTTCACAGTGAAGCCTTGCTTACATTAAATCCATTTAAGAATTGTGCAAGTCTACCTGCAAATACATACATATATCATACAAAATATGTATATTTGTGTGTATTTATATGCATATGACACATATGTATGTATGTTTGTGTGTATATGTGTATGTATATAATCGTATATTGTTGACCCTTAAACAATGCAGGGGTTAAGGGCAATTACCCCTGCACAGTGGCAACTCTGCATATAACTTTACACTTGGCTTGCTCGTATCCATGGCTCTGCATCCAAGGATTCGACCACAGATCTTGTAGTGGTGTATTTATTGCAAAAAATTTGCATATAAGTGGACCAACACAGTTCAAACCCATGTTGTTCAAGGGTCCATTGTGTATGTATGTATTATATGTGTGCATAGATATGTGTACACACACACACACACAAACATACACACACCCCCTAGCTGATGTTAAGCACCTTTCTAGGCGCTCTCCAAGGTTCTGACCACAGACTCACTCCATCTTCTGCTTACTCCTCTGTTACAAGATACCTAGTCAAGTGTTAGGGCAGCCAGAACTAGCACTGTTCCACAGAGAAACTTCACAGAGTCAGCACATGTCTTCCCACAGACATAAAATCAAGATGTCAGAGAAACAAACAGATTAGAAACCCCTGGAAGTGTTGTCCAAAGTCTTTTGTAATAAATGGACACAAATGTTCCTATCAAAATAGCCACAAGTGAACTAGTAATCATATAGAGAATTCATTTTTGATCTCAGTATTATATTACTCCTGCTGTTGTGGAAGTAACAGACTATTAGTTAAAAATCTGCTGGATCCCATTCAATTAAAAAAGAACTGTTTTTCCTTTCTTCAGACTTATTTTTCATTCGTGATTAAATCTAAATGTTTTCATTCATTGAAAATCTTATTGAATCCACAAAAATGACCTCATCCTTACATATATTACTAGGTGAACATGAGTCTAAATGAAGTCCATTACAAGAAGTGAATCCAGAACTAAATGCAAATATATAGTCCATGTTATCCTGGTCTAGAATAGCAAATTTATTCAAACACCTTCATAAATCAGACACTACAATGGAAAACACTGTTGTGGATGAAAATACAAGTTCCTACTGTATGAAGGACAAACCTTCAGCCTTGTATATCTTTCAATTTAGAACATGCTTTGAGAGTGTCCTGCATAAGGTAAAACCTTACCAAATACTTGTGACTCGGTAGCACTAGTATTAGGATACCAGTTACCTGTTATTTTCCTAATGTATCTTCTCTAAATGAGTTAACTATAGTGAAAGGCCAGGAAATATTAACTGCAACTTACCTTAGGTTTCTTTTCTCTGACTCTCAGTTTTATTCTTACAAGAAGTATTATTTCTAAATAGCTCTAGTATGTTTTTAAACATTTATATAAATAATATATAAACTATTTTAAAATGTCTAGAAGTATTTAAAGTCAATTCAAATGAGATACATTGAAGAAGACCAAAGAAGGTCTGCACATTTCTATTAAATAACAGAGGTTTTGAGGGTCTCCTTGAAGCTACTATCATAACGCTTATTCTCCATTTCCTAAAAATGCAATTCTGCAATGAAAAACAATGGGGAAAGGCTTTAAAGCAGTATGGCAAATAGGCAGTTGGTCTATGTTAACTATCCAGCATAGCCTGTAAAATGCTTTTTTTTCCTGATGCAGCTGAACTGCACTTATTTCCTGAGAGAATCTATGAGGTCAAATTCATTAGTGTAAAATGGAGTCTGAAATAGAAGCTCTATTATCGGAATTCACTGCTCTACTTATTCATGGCATGGTTCAGACTGCTACCAGCCCTCACAAATGAAGCAGAAGTCATATGGTCACCTCTATAACATGATCATGAGCTAAAATATACCCCATGGTATTTCAGAGTTACCAAATAGCAGCTGACAAGGTCCATGGCAATATAGAGTGGAACAGCTTGCAGAGATTTTCAAAAGCATCTGTTATCAACTCACGGAGATTTTTCTACCATGAAGGAAGAGTATTCTGGAGTCCATAATAAATTTGCTTACATGTAATTTCAATAAACAAGAAATACCATAAAAGACTCCATCTTGCAGCAGTGGCACTAGGTTATACTATCATATACTCCTCTAAGAAATGCCTGATTGCTTTCAAAAGGAGCTGCCTTCTAGTGGCCTAGACACGCAATCCATCTCTGGATCTGCATCTATGCTACATTTCTGAGTGACGGATCCCCAGGTTTAGGAAATGGCACAGACCTCCACAGTGCCCTGATGATACAAACTCATTAAGCCCTGAAGACAAATGCTATGGGCAGTCTACTACAGAAGTTCTGGAAGCATTCTTATCCCTGTGTTCAACATGGTAACAGGTGATAACTCACTTTGAAACACTCAGAAAAATCATCCAAATATTCTAAACACTAAAAGAAAAGTATAGTACTACTGGCATCATTTTCAGAGTGGCTGTTACCTGTCAGGCAGTTTACAGACATCCTTTCAAAATGGGTGTATTGTGCTCACATATTACAGATCAAAAAGATGAGTGTCAGAGAATGTAAAGCAATTTGTTTAAGGTTGTTCAGAACCATGATTAAAGCCAGGTCTCTTAGGCCAGAGGATTACCACTATATCACACAATTGTCAGGATGGCTTATAGTTACATTTGGCCTTTACAAGAGAACTATATATATGGAAGGAAGGGATGAAGGAAAAAAAGAAAGGAAAGAATGATATTTTTAAAAAACTTTTGACTATTGTAAAGAAATTCTGTGGATTTGTGTTTTAGTCAATGCAAAGATTACTTAGATATATATCATGAGATTTAAAGTTTAATTGGGAAAAATAGGGTAATCCCAAAAAATAAACAGATACTTAGGTATTACAAAGTGTATAGATATGATAGTGATAAAAATAATATTTTTGAGTCCTATGTGCCCTGTCTTGATCAGGGGGGAACTTTCTTAAAGCTGCATTTCTCCATTTCATTTATAAAACAACTATATGCGCTAGGTTCTATTAATATGTCCATTTTACAGATGAAGAAACTGAGGCAGAGGAATTAAAAAAAAAAAAAAAACCCTGCAAAGGTTACATGGCTAGTCAGTAGCAGATCCAAGATTTGAAACCCAGGCAGTCTGACACAGAGACACTGCTCTAAACACACTAGTCTGGCAGTCCATATCATTCATTCTGTTACTGTGGTATTTCCATTTGCTCAAGATTTAAAATTATATATAATGAGGTTTCACCATTCAAAATGATGACACTATTTTCCTCCACAATAATCATTACCTTTCTTTTCATTCTATCAGCAGATAGTCCCCTTGCTTTATTGTCTGTCTGTCTGTCTGTCTATCTATCTATCTATCTATCTATCTATCTATCTATCTATCTATCTATGTCTTATCATACCGAGAATACTGTAAACATCTGGGAAATAGGAGTAACATTTTTCTGAAGTTGTATCTATTTTTTCTCTTAGAACTAGTAATAATAGTAACTTTCTACACTGCTTTAGATCTACCAAAGCACTTCCAAAAATTCAGCTTTTCTTATTCCTCACAATAATCTTGTCTATTATTAGGCCATTTCATAAATTTAGGAATTCTAATTTCAAACAGACAAGGTGACTTACTCAATATCACACACTAAGAAATGAAATATTTTCAGCCCAAGACTTCTTACCTTGATGCCTTTTCTAATCCATCATTTTTTTTACTGAAATGTGTACTCTTTTATAGAGCGTAGGCATTTTAAATTTTGCTTAGTTAAATCACTTATATAAAAAAAGAAAAAAAGAAAGAAAGACATCTTTGTTTCTGATAGGCCTCCGTCTGATCCATTGCCAAAGCATTTGCCTACAAAAACAGGGATATATTTAAATTGATCACGATATTGAAATTCAAGCTTAGAAATAACCACGTGCTATTTTTCCTAGGGCACATAAAAGTATACAGTCCTATAAAAAGAAAAATAATGCTGACTTCATGGTTTTATTACTAGCCTTAGGAAACAAGATCCAAATAAAAACTGTGTGTCGGGGCTGGCAAATGCTGTCTCTCCCTTATTCTTTTTTTGAACACAAACCTAGTTTTCCATTTGCATGTAGGACTGTTAACACAAAAAGCTCATTTTAATTCAGCAGGTTTGTAGGACAGTGCATCACAAACCCTATTTCTACAACCTTCTCTGAAACGGAGTCATTCACAAACTGCCCGTGTGGTTCAAATCATGGGAAAGTGCTGACCATTCTTCTTGATCTACATACACTCCTGGTTCATACTCTCGAGGCAAAAGGTATATGGGAGCTTGGGTCTCTCCAGTTGCTAGGCAGGTTTTCAGCAAATTTAGGCCAAACTATGGAGATCTGTTTGCTGCTAGGCACTTGCTTCCATTTTGCTGCATAGTTTGAAAATGGTAGACCAAGCGGGACTTTGAAGGCATCCTCCTAGAGGGAGAAAAGCAGCAGAGGACCTGTTCCTCCTTTGAGACCAGCGGCCTGACAACCTCACACTCTAATCTACTTTGGATTAGACAAGACTTTGTGAAGATTGCAAAATCTTCCTCCTCTCTTCCTCCTATCTACACTTCTTGTGAAGAGAGAGTGAGACTCTGGTATTGAAAAGTGCTTTGAAAGTATATTTATAGCATACCACTGAACAACTTCAAAGGGAAACTGACTCCATTTATATTTTAAAAGCAGAAAATTCTGTAACGGAGTCAATTCAATGAATACAGAAAACTTGTCTTCTTCTCTTTGGTAAGACTTGGAACATATGATACATGTTTGTCTTTGATGTATATCTTTTTTGGCATAATAATCAGGAGTTTGCCATAACCTATTAAAAAAAAACCCATTTATATTCTAGATACCACCTTCATTTTTTTTGTTTGCTTAGTTTTTTTTTGCTTCAGTCTCAGAATTATAATTGTATCATCTTTCACTAGTATTAAAAGACCAAGAAGATTTAAATGTACCTAAATAATTTTCCCCCCCAAATTTAACATGGCAGTGCATTATAATGGTAAGAATTTTAAATGAATACCTGTGTACTCCCTAAAGGAGAAACTTTTTACAATATTGTTTTACGCAATTACCCCAACTTTATCTGGCTATAAATGCCAATATCCCATCACAGATGGCCATTGTGAGGAGAAACAAGTGTATGGGTCTAAAACACTACAAATTAGATACACAGTATGACACTTCCAATATATCCAACATGGAGCATTTAGGAATAAAAAATAAAACAAGTCTCTAAAAGTACAGATATCATACATAAGAAAGAGATAAAAGAAAGGAAATCATTATTTTAGAAGTAACTAATCTCTAAGGGGCCTAAATCAAAAGTTAAATACAAAATGCCACATGGCACTCTTTTCCTTCAATGAAGGATGTTTAAGAACTAAACTAAGGCACGTTTGATTCTATAGCTCACCTGGTTTCTGATTGAATACCCCATCTTTAAGATCTCAACTCTTATACTTTTTAAAAAAAATCATAATAAAGCCAAAGTAGAAAAATACTGGAGGGAAAAAGTTTTATTAGGGGGTAGGTTAAAAAGAGTCCCTTTGGGGGAAAAAAATACTATCATTTCTATGAAAGTAACTTTGAAACTAAATATTAGTTAAATAGGATGAGCATTACTGAGTAATAACATGTTGTTACAGGAAACATGATACATTCTTACAAAGAGGGAGCCAGTAGCAAATCCTACAATAGGGGAAAAAAAAATCTTTAAAAAATATCATTCAATTTATTCTCTGGTATCTGGAAGAAAGTTTCATCCTCCAAAGTCATTCTGAGTATGCTATTTTTAACACACTGCATATTTTTTAAACCTATTCAGTTTAACCAAACCAACTATAAAACAGGGGGATTTCTACATGGTGAAAAGATTCTTTCTGTATTCAGTTTAATTTCACGTTGATATATAATGCTCACTTCATACCAAGAAATTATCTTTTTAGATGTGAGTACTCAGTTCACCTACCTGAATAAGATTCTTAGCCTTATCTGTATCTAATACATAATACTAGTAATATTTCCTTTAAAATGCATTATTTTCCTATGAAATTATCTTCAGTCTTCTTCAGGGTTGCATTTTATAGATAGTAATCTTGAAATTGTAGTTATTTTCAAAATCTTAGGATAATCAATTTAGTGTACTAATCATTATTCTTTGAAAAGAAAAAAAATCTGAAGTGAAATGATGGTACCTGGTGAAAAGGCATAACTAGAAATCAATGATCAGAAATGTCCAAATAAAAAAAGGATGAAGTTTCTTTTTCCAAAAAAAAGTGGTCCAAGTTATTTAAGGGTTTTTATTTATCTATTTTTCTTTTAGAGTATTTTATGTGACGGTGAAGCCTAATTTATTCATGCCACATAAAACGTTTTCAGTGGACATTGGTGAAGCCTAATTTATTCATGCCACATAAAACGTTTTCAGTGGACATTTTCTATCTACTGCTCTCAGACTGTATCTACCCAGGACGTCAGACGTCTGTATTAAATTTTTAAAAATTAACACTCCAGGCACTGCCAAATTCACAAGCATATGGGATTCTACTAATAAAATATTTGAGGAAAATCAGTCTTGAGGGGACTTAAAACTCACTGCCTGTTCTACATATTTCTTTAAATGGATGAGAGAGACGAAAAAACAGGGACTTCAGCAGCGATCATCACAAGTTAGCAAGAAGTGTCCTCTTTTCTAACTGCCTCAGATAGTGTTTCTTTACTTGTTTCCTTACTTGCAAGGCTGTACTGAAGAGAATTCCAGGGAACACCCCTCTCTCATGCTCCTGGATGGATACAGAGTAGAGAGGACTGGACTGTCATTTCAGTCAGCTGAATTATCAATAAATATCGTTGGCCGTTTTAAAGTACAGTAAAACCCAGTTTTGTAGCCATGAACACTGGAAATCCAGGCTGGAGAAAGAAGCAAAGAGAGAAGGGAGGAACAGGTTAAGGAAGGAAGAAAGCAAGATGGAAATGCTAACCTCAAGCGGCTCTCCTGGCCATCTCCTGATTCTGTGGCTCTGAAGCTTCCAGTCACAAAGGATAAATTTGGATTTAACTTTAGAAAGTGATAAAGAAAAACAGCTTCTACCTTCCAAATTAGTTTCTATCTAGAATTTTTGATATTATAAATGTAAAGCACTAAAGTAAATTAGCATTTACTGTTAGCATTGCCATCTGCAAATTAAATGATTTAGAAATACTATAATTTTCTTAAATAATTGATGTGAATAATCCTCGCAATAGCGTTCCTTGTTCAAGCTCTTGTGAGAAATAACCAAATCCCTTGCTAAAATAAACATCCTCATAAGACATAATCACATTTTTTGCTAAATCCTCCTGATTCTTGTAAAGGGGAAAAAAAAGTTTGAAATACAATCTCATAACGTTATTTGACCGAGAAACATGTATACCACATCCACAGGGACAGTTCACAGGTGGTTCTGGGTACTTATATTTACTGAGTATTTATGTTGTGTTACTGGTTTGAGCTTAGTGGAGATCAATTATTAAATGAAACATTTAAATTACAAAACATGATGTAAATTACTTCTCTTTCTGAGAGGAAAAACATCTTGCACCTTATTGGGATTTTCAGTCTTAACGTCTTTGCACAAGAAAGATTTGTATACGTGCATCTTCGTCATTTGATTTCCAGACTAGCACGCTGACAGCTTACACAATTGTGTACATATGTATCCATTTTTTTCTATGAGAAGAATGTATCTCTCTTTTATAGCTATGATTCAATAATAAGGGCTATATAATTTGCCACATCAAACCTCTTCTGGATCACAAAGGCTCTAGTTAGTCCCTTAAAGCAAAATGTTTCATAGATGAACAGTGCTCTCCTGTGATCAAAGAAGGGAACTGCTTGCATCTTAAAACAGGTGATAATTGTCTTTTTATCACCAGCGTTTCACCTCCTGTTTCCCTACAGTTATTAGCAGGATTATCTCCTATATGTAGTATGCCCATTATCTCTCTGAGAAAGCTTTTCTTTTTCCTTTCCAAAGTGAACATGTAATTATACTAATTATTTTATTCATTTAACTGTACCTGAAGTTCTTCTAGCTCATTTTTGCCCTTGTCTGAGTCATAGTAGAAAAGATAGTTTGTGGAAAGAATAAATCTTCCGAGAACTGATCACCTAAGTTTACGTTGGCAAATTGAAAGATACGTTATTTGCAAAATTTTGCGGTATAAGCCAACATGCTTATGTAAAATTAGAACCTTGAATTCCTCAGTTTGGTCAGCCCTGTCTTTTATCAAAAAGTAAGAAAGATTTATGTTGTCGCTTCAGGAAAAGAGCTTCTGACGGTATCTGCCATTTTAAATGCCCACAATTTACTAAGCATCAAATAGCACTTATTCTCAAACAATTCCTACTTCTATTAAGAAATAGAGGTTTAGGCTCTCGTGAATGGCATTTTGTATTCATGAGAAGAGTTTCCTGAGGTTTCTGTAAAACCACCATAATTTCCACTGACACATTTATCTAACAGTTGATGTCATTTGGTGAGAAAAGGAAGGAGCAGCTAGGAAACTTGTTCCCTGTGAGCACTGAGCCAGAACACACTGCAAATAGGTCTGTCAGAGTAGCCTTCTTTTGGGAGAGTAACCCCAGTTGCTACATAATCAGATTCTGCCACCACCTAGATTAACGTCTTACAGAAAAGGCTAAAATGTGTGTCTGTCTTAAAACAGTAGACATGTATCTGTCACAGAAAACAGTGCAGGATTTCTGAGAAAATCTTCTCTGTCAAATCTAAATTGACATATAGCTACTTACTGCATATTTGGATTACGTATGGATAATATACATCTATAAATGTGTAAATGATACGAATATTCATTGTGATGGAGTTGGTATGTACCAGCTGTGAACGCATCTAGGCCCCTCTCACTGCAGTGGTCCACAATCACAGCTGGCAGACACGAGAGTGACCACCTGCCACACACCTGCCAAAGCCACTGCTGATAGCACTCACAGCAGTGAAACCAAGGCTCCATCTCCCAGAGAGAATGAGTGAGACCCTAGGTAAAAAAGCAATTGCAGGGAAGCATACAAGAATTTGACTTTTGTGCTCGAGTGTAGATCATGTTACCTGAGCAAGGGGAACACCAGTATCTAGGGAAAGAGCTCAACAGACATACAAATATTCACCAATTAAATCAACGCCCCACTGAAACAATTTTGCTTCCTACAGTTTTTAGGAAGACAAAGAAAATAACTTGTCTAAATTTACTGGACATGAAACTGCAAGGCAGTAATATCTCAGGTATCAACAGGGATGGTAATAAAATTAGGGGTGAGGATATCAGGGGGAGTGGGGGTAGTGCAACTCAGAAAATAACATGTCATTTTCTCACAATAATTCTTTTTTTTCAAGTAGTGAAAACAAAACAAATTAAAACAAAAACCTGAAAATGCTTTCCAGAAAATAGAAATTCACCTAGTCAGTCCTGTTTGTGGTGGATAACTTCACATCCTGATCCTCCCTACAATATGGGAAATTAAAAATCCACCCCTCCACCACAACATACACCCTCCCCAAGTTGCCTTGTGCTAACAATTGTAATAACAAAGTGGTTATTAACAAACGACTCCTTAGCAGAGAAGTTTGGTGCAGAATATGACCAAGCCAACAAAGCCCTTCTCTAAAATTTGGAACTGACACTGATAGAAAGGTAACATGGGAACCTCAGAAACTCTTGACTGCTATTCACCACCATCAGGAACAAAGAATTTGGCCAACTAATCCGGTGGGAGTGTAATGACAAAAGCAAGGAGAGAAGAAGGAAGCAGATGTTCAAAATATGTTTAGGTGAGAAACAGAGAAAAAGAATCTTGACTGCATTCAAATCATTAGCTTCAGTATTTCTTGTTGCCCACCTATATCCCTGCCTTACTTAGGTTTTGATACATCATGCATCTTTTCATAAATCCCTCAGTTTTGCATAAGCTGGGAACAACAGGTTTCCTGTGTTTGCAACTAGAAGGTTCTAAGTAATGTACTGGCTAAGAATCGCAACAATATGCTAGTTAACTGGGACCTATAGATTGTTCTGTTACCCATGGATACAGAGGGCCGACTCTATTACCATTAAATGGCTTAATAAATATACATAGGTCATTCCACTTAGTGAGTTGAGCCATTATGAAGATATTCTTTAGTTGTCGTAAGATCTCAAGAAAAATGATTCCTTCAGGAATTATTGATGTGAAACAAGTAGTTCCAAATGACAACTCAAGTGAGGGTTCAAATGCCTAGAATGAACTTAGGGAAGCAGAAAATCAATGACAATTCTGCATAACATATATGCATTTGAAATTATTGACTCAAACATATTATGTATATAAATAAAACTTAATTTGTTATTTTTAAAGTATGTTCTAGCAGATATCTGTATATTTGTAAGATTTTTTAACAATGCACTAGTTGTCCTCAAACCTGTAAGAGTCACTCATCTGTCCCTGCCATCTTCCCCTTCCCTAGAGCCACCTCGGAGGTTCACTAAAGTCTAGTTTATTTGAAGGTTTTATAGATTTTTCCTCTTTTTACACAGACACAATTACATGATACTCATGATTGGGAGAGTAGGATCTAGAGGACAATATTACACATTAAGAAATCTGTGTGTGTGTGTACAGGTGTATGTGCTTGTGTGACTGTCGTTAGTTACTAAACACCCAAATCAAATAGTTATAATTCTCAAAATGTCATGGTAGCTGTACATTTATATTTCACACATTAAAATTCTAATATTGTCACTTAGAATATAGAAATTGCAGGCTAATGACAAGGCTATAATTACAATGAAACTTGGACAATGGCCTCTTGGAGGGAAAAATCAACTTGTCTTGTACATCTTTAGAGGGGATAAGGAGACGGTGTGGCAAACTGGAAAGAGAGGAGGATCAAAAGAAAAATAAAAGCTGGATTTAATCCAGATTCTTTCACTAGTATCTGTGTGAACTTTGATTCTCTAAACTTATCTGAGCCTTGGTTTCTATACCTTAAAATGGATGAAATAACACTTACCATTTAGAACTGCTTTAAGGATTAAATGTATTACTTTGTCCATTGAGCAACAATTTAGGAAATTCCCTTTCCTGTCAGATACATAAATAATGAATGGCTGGTGGAGACAAATAGAGAAGAAAAGAAGAAAAGCAAGGAAGGGAGGGAGAATTGAATAATTTGTTCTGGATTTCATATGTTAGATTTATAGCAAACAAAAATTGATGGCTGCCTAAAACCTAGAACTAAAGATTACTCGGTAAAACAAGAAAAACTATACACAGCAGCAGTCTAATTCATCTCGTGAGAATGTTTTAAAGCCATTGCTTCATATTAAAGTCAAAGGCAAAGTGAAAGCACTATGCATTTTGTCTTGTTTGATGTTAGAGCAGGATCTGGAGATACCCAAAATTCAGACAAAGAGATAAAGAGTAATGGGTTGTAATTAACTTGAATTAGCAAGATGATCACCTCTCTGTGCCATATTCCCTGGTTTCAAGAACCCTTGTCAGCAAAATGTTTGTGGCTCTTTTTATTACAAAAATCCACTTTTTAAAATCATCATCCTTACTCCAGGAGGGAGTAATTAAAAATAAGAACTTCAGAGTTTCAGTCACGCAAGATGAGTAAGTTCTAGAGATCTGACATACATACAACATAGTGCCTACAGTTAGCTGTACAGTATTGTGTATTTTAAAATGTTAAGAGGACCGGTCTCATGTTACGTATTCTACCACAACACAGACACACACGAGCACAGGAATGTTTGGAGGTGACAGATATGCTTAGTACCTTGGTTGTGGTGATGGCATCACAGATGTATGCATACGTCCAAACACATCACCATGTATACAGACATACCTCATTTTATTGCACCTTGATATATTGCACTTAGAAGATACTGTTTTTTGACAAATTGTAGGTTTGTGGCAACCCTACATCGAGCAAGTCTATTGGGTTTTCCAACAGCATTTGCTCACTTCGTGTCTGTGTCACATTTTGATAATGCTCATAATACTTCAAACTTTTTCATTATTATTATATTTGTTATGGTGATCTGTGATCAGTGGTCTTTGATGGTACTATTACAACTCACTGAAGGCTCAGATGATGGTTAGCACTTTTTAGCAATAAAGTATTTCTTAGTCAAGTTACGTGCATTTTTAGGCATAATGTTATTGCATGCTTAATAGACTACAGAATAGTGTAAACATAACTATTACCAAAATATTCCTGTGACTCACTTTATTGCAATATTTATTGCAGTGGTCTAGAGCCAAACCCACAATATATCCAAGGCATGCCTAAACAAAAAAATAGAAAAAAATAGAAAGAGGTTAATAGAGTGTGTTTATATAGAAATGAGTCTCTTCCTACACCTCCACACAGCTCAACAAGTATTTGTAGACTAGGCTGGGCACTGGGGAAAGATGGAGAATACAGAATTAAAGAAGCCGTTTTCCCCAGATGAGAGTTGCTCAGAATTAGATAGATCAGTAAATAACTGGTCCAATGATCCCTAATGCTTTAGTAGAATGAACAAAATTTGACAGATCCATAAAGATGGCAGTGATTGAGTTTGTGAGGAAGGATTCACAAAAAGCCATACCAAAATACCTTCAAGCCAGTGCTTGAAGTATGAGGAGAAGAGAAGTTACGATACCCATAACTCATGAACACTCTGGTTTTTTGTTTAGAAAGAATTGTTGGCTTAATGGGATCCCTTAGAAAACTACAGTTGTCCCTTGGTATCCACAGGGGGGTCAGTTCCAGGACCCTCAAGGATACCAAAATCCACAGATACTCAAGTCCCTTATATGAAATGGTGTAGTTCAGTTGACTGTAGTACCTGCAGGTTCCAGATCCATCCATGGTTGGTTGAATCCACGGATGAGTAACCCATGAATATTGAGGGCCGGCTATTAGAAAAATAATGGCGTCTGTGGAGAATAGCCATGTCATGCCAATGGCTAAAGCAAAACTAAATCCAAAATCTCTTGACCACCAGTTTCCTGTCCTTTATTCCATCTTGCCTTCTTCACAGTCTTGAAGAGAAGAAGGTTAGAAAGGTGGGAAGGGGGATAGATAGGTCACATTGGTAAGAGGCTCTTGGTCTCAATATATATGACAAATGTGTTTAGAACTGTCCATGGTGGAAGGGAACCACCCTTTCCTGCACATCTTTGGTGCACCAGACCTCACATATATTATCTTATTTTAATCTGTAGACTGTAGCGGCCCCCAGACCACTCTGTGATGGCAACGTGATGTTACTGCTGTTCGTTTCTATCCTCAGGTTGAAAATACGCCTATCACTTATATATGTCATTTCTACTTTCATAAAATAAATTTTATATTCCTGAATGTCAGTAATAATCACTATCCTTCTTTACTTTCTCCGAATATCAAGAAAGAGGGCATAACTACTTGCTAAATAAGGAGTGAAAAAAAAAAAGATAATTTGGTAAAATTAACTTCCTCATAGTTCAACATTAAACTAATGTGTGTCTGACACTTTTTCACAGTTCTGAATATTTCCTCCACATTGACATCTGTGTATAGAACATGATTAAAGTCTGTATGTATTTTCCATTTAAAATGAGTTTCTCAAGCTTTATAACCAATGATTACCAACATATGCAATGTCTGAATTGTTCAGTTAAAAGTAGCCCTATTTTTCAGATCAGTAAATCAAGGCACAGAAAGTCTTAGCAGGCCAAACGAGTCACTCGAACTTGATCTGTACCTATTTCCAATGTCACCTCTCTTTGTAATCTGCTACTTTTCTGCTGGTTTGATTTCCCTTTCAACTATATTTGTGCTGCGGCTCCCTTGATGAAAATCAAGGTTTCTTGACCAAGTGTTTCAAATAAAGAGACAATAAAATTCTTTCATTCTTTTTTCCTTCTCCATAGCTACAGAGATATGCAGGGATATTTCTTTCCTGACAGCTGCTAAATTTATATTTATGTCCTTCCTGTATTTTGTCTCTTGGCTACTGAAGTGCACTGTTCACATGTTTCAGGATGCTCTGGGTAGAATCTGATGTAATTTTTGGCAGATGCTTTCGGAGGGTTCCAGGCTGTTGGATTCTGGCATGAGGGGCTTGGGAGGAAGTCAAGCAGATCTTTCATAATAAGGGATTGTTGAAAGGTGCTTTATACACTTCACAATACCTATGAAGCTATTGTGTGCCACATCCCTCTCTGCTTTGATGTCTCAACAATTCTCTCATCTGCAACTGAGTCTCCTACTGGAACTTTCTAAGCCCAAGAGCGTGCTAAAGTCCTAGTAACCCAGTAATTACTGGCAGCTTGACAGCTGCCACTGAGTCACATAACCACGCATCCAAAACACAGAGGGAAGATTTTTGAAAAGAGTAGTCATATCTCTTTCAAGACATTTTTCCAAAAAATGTTTCACATGCCTAATGTATTTTGATTTCTGTGGGTTAGACAGTATGTTTGCCTCACTTTAATTTTTATTTGAAAGGTATTGGCTGATTTCTTTCCATCTCTTTTGTTTTCTAGTTAGTGAAATGTATTGTTCCTCATGAAAAGTATGTTGAGAGTATGAGATTTAAAGAAATCACAGCTTTCTTGGGTTTAGGAAAAGTCACTTGGAAAATTGATCATTGTTATTTAACCTTCAAAAATAATTAAGTAGAGTAGTGGTTTCCTGGCACAGACTATAGAGCTGCAGAACAGTATGTGGTGCCAAAATGTTGCTGTTATCACTTACTGTACCAAAAAGGAAAGACAGCAGGCTACATTGTTCTTGAAGATTCTCAGAGTCTTTTCAAACAATTGATCTTAAACATGTTTTTTTAGTAAAGTTTCTGGAGAAACAAATTGTGCCAAATCTCTTTTTTCATGAGAATGACTGTTCATAAGCTTGAGGCTGAGTATTAAATGAATGAAAACAATACATTATGGTCCTTGTGTTTCCTTCCAAAGAACCAGTTTGGATTTTATTGTAAAGCTGCTCATTTAATATCTAAAGCGTATTTTAAATTCTCAAATACTTTATTCAAAGAGAAAGAAGGTAGACGTAAGCTGTCTGAAATAATGTTATACTAGTTCAGATAGAGAAAGGGCCCTAGAGAAAAATGGAATGTCTGTTTTGGGGGTTTGTTTTTGTTTTGTTTTGTTTTGTTTTTTAATTGATAACATTCATCAAGCCACTTGGCCAGAACTCTGAAGCACCAATCTTCTCTCTCTTGAATATTAAGCTACTCTTTAGCAAATCGGAACAACTATATATTATAAAACTTGACCTGACTCACAAGATTCTAACAAGCATGCCATACAACTTAATTATCCCGGCCACCAGCCAGAGAACAAGTTCACACAATTCAAGGTAGAATTCCTCATATTTTAACAGCTTTATTGAGGGACATTTTATATATCATGAAATTCACCCATTTAAAATTTACAAATCAATGACTTTGAGTAATTTTACTGAGTGGCACAACCATCACCATAAATCAGTTGTAGAATATTTTCATCTTCCCTGTAAGATCTCTCCTGACCATTCTACAGCCAGTGCCAGGAAACCACTACTCTACTTTTTTTTTCTTAACATTTTTTATTGATTTATAATCATTTTACAATGTTGTATCACTACTCTACTTTCTGATGCTATAAATTTGCCCTCAGGAATATGGCATATAAATAGAATCATACACATATGGTCTCCGTGTCTTGATTATCTTACCTAGAGTGATGTTTTTGAAGTTCATCTATGATACAGCATGTGTCAAGAGTTCATTCTTTTTTCATTACTGAATTGTATTCCATTATACGGAGACCACATTTGGCCTATCCAGCCGTTGATCTACATTTAGGGTGCTTCCAGTCGTTTGCTATTATGAGTAATGTCACCATGAATATATATTTGCAAGTGTTCGTGTGCACATGTGTTTCCACTTCCCTTGAGTAAAATACGTTCGGAAGTAGTTGCTCCATTTTACATTCCCACCAGAAATGTTTGATAATTCCTGTTTCTCCACATTTTGCCAACATGTTTTAATGTTTGTCATTAATTATATTTATATAAAGTCTCTCTTCACTGGACTGTAAATTTCTTGAGGGTACAGCTTCTACATTGTGTTTCTTTTTCTCTAAGGAACATGGAAATACAGCATTGTAGTTAAGCACCTGAACTTTAAGCTTGGAGAGGCCTGATTTCAAATTCTGATTCTGCTGCTTGTTAGCTGTGTGATGAGGTGTGTTACCTAATATTTTGAGCCTCTATATGCCCATCTTTAAGAAGGCTATGATAAGATGGTACTCACATAGTTGTATGAAGCTTTAAATGAGAAAACGTGTAAAAGTGTACCCTGTACGTGGGAAGTTTGCATATAGCAGCAGTTACAATAACAGCAGGGTACCAGTGGTGTTTCATTACCTGACGTACAGTCTCCACATGCTGAAAAGTTGCTGAAGAAATTGGATGATGAATTTGATTTTTACACTTTGTTTATGATGATATTATGATTAATGTAAGTATCATGTTACATTTAAACAGACAATACTTATGTAAACACAGTTTCTCCCATCTTTTATGGTATCTTTGCATTGAAAATTAATTATGATGAGATAGAAAACTAGTTAGTTGAGATTCCAAAACCCTGAACCCATGACCAACCACCTATTGCTAAAATAGGCAGATATAGGAAGTAGAGTAGGGACAAGACATATAAAATAAGTTTTATTTATTTAACTTTTGACTCCAAACCCCAATGCCATCTCCTTGTGAAGATACTTTATAATGGTAGATGTGTTTATACTATCAAAATATTTTTCATTTACTTCTATATGTTCCAAATATTATAATGGCCAACAATTAACTTTATTTATATATTTATTTATATTTTATTTTTTATTTCTTTGGAATAGAAATACTCATGGTATCCCATTCAGAAGGGTGAAAGTCTCCCTTATAAAGTTGACCTCCAGATAATCAGATGCAATCAGTGTTTCCAGTTTCTTCTATATCCTTTCAGAGACCATCTACATGTATAACAAACATCTCCCTTTTTTAACACACATGGTAGCATACTACAGACACTGATCTGGTGTGTGTATAGCTCTTGGCTTTATTCATTTAATTACATATTTTGGAGCTCACTCTATATAAATAAAAAGGATGCAGCTGTATAATAGAGCTTTCTAGATTTTGTTTGTTTTTTCTGGTTTTAACACTGCACATTATCAAATTATAGATTGTTTGTAATCTTTTTTCAGTGTGGTAAGTATGTAATTTCACACATATGAATATGTCTACAGGATAAAGGAGTGATAGTAGATCAAAATGCATAAGCATTGGTAATTTTAAGAATAATTATCACATGGAAACAATGTCCATAACTACCACTGATATATGAGAATGATTTTTTGAAATGAATTTGAAATCATTTTTGAGAATGATTTTTAAAACATTTTGGCCAATAACATTTCTTATAAAACTTTTATATCTTTTTCATTTAGAGGAAAAATAGTATCTTGGATTTAATTTGCATTTTTTGTTAGTGTTATAAGAAGCAAATACATTTTAATAGATTAACTTGACAATCCCTTCTCTAAATGATTTCCCTAGAAATCTAAACTCCTGAACTCTCCCTTCTTCAACTTATAGATGGGCTTACTGCCCACACACGCCAAATGCATGTTCAGCTAGAGCTCCCCCTTGAATTTTCCTGTTGAATTTACTCTTCAAGTGTATGGTGTCAAAACACATTATTTTGGAAGAGGGTAGATGTTCCTATAGTTCTTCTTCTCAGCTTTTGACAAGTTTTTGTTTTGTGCTGAATTTTTACGTAGCTCCAACCTAAAACTGCACCACCTTTTCCAGTAGAATGATGTTAGAACTAGAAAATACCTTCCTTTCTCTTCATTCTCATTGAGTGTTTTTCCTACAGAAATTACACCCACGGGGCAAAGCATGAGCATTCGGGCAAACACAAGCCTGAGTGTTCTCAGCTTCTGACTACTGAGCCTCAGTGAGGCTGAACATTTGTATGAGGACTGGTGTCCTGATTAGCTTGGGTGACACAGATGGGAATCTAAGGGCAGTCACTCTCTCTGGAAGACCTGCTCTATTGGACAGACTGAAAGAGAAGCGGAGAACCTGTCTCATTGCTTCCCCAAAATAGTTGCTACTTCCTAGAGGGAAATGCCAAATTAAAATAACTCCATGTGTTGGTTTTTAAGTGCTCCCTGAAGTCAAATACCATGTGATGCTCCAAGACTGGGAACTGGGACTCTTTCTGATCTGCATTTTGAATTTTGAAGACAACCTTTTAATGAGAAGGAGCTTAATTTGTGCATAATGAACCAAAGAGGAGATTCTAAATCAACACCAAAAAAAAATTGTTCTGATTTCATTATAAAGGTCAAAAAATTTAGCATGACTTTATATTAGTTTGTTTATATAAAGATAACTACTTTCTTTAATCAGGCTTTTCAAGAGAGAGCTAAGTGTTTTATTTCAATCTGCATCTGCCACAGAAAAGAAGCAGAAGTGCAAATGAAAGGTTCTTTAACAAAGTGTTTTGCTTTTGTTTTCCAAAAACATATGGTTGATGTTTCTCATGCCGTTTTCAATAAATCAACTCATGCCTTTATCTAGTTCTTCCTTTTATTTCTCAAATCATAGCATTCAAGACACTGAAGAGTGTAATCTTCCCTGCTACAACCTTGCTAATTCTCAAATTAAAGGGAAGAAAATCACTTATCAAGAGCAAGGTGTTTCAAAAGCTTCTGTATCCTTATGAGTCTTAAGAAAATCCTACCAAAAACTCCTACAGGCTCATTGGCCAAGTCTTAATTGTCCTTCAAAAATGAAAGAAAGCCTAATGCCTGTCCTAAATTTTGGAAATGTTCTGTACTTTGTAAACTTAATTTCCTTTGTATCAATGTCAACTTCAGTGTCTGATCTTATGTCGCTGCTGCCAAAGTGCTCCCCACGTCCTAGCCTGAGCATGTTGCCATCAGCTCATTCCCGTCTACAGTTCTGACATCCATCCATCATTCCACTCACCCTTACACTATTACCCTTGCATTCTTCAACTTACAAAAAGTTCCATCCTCCTATGATTTTTTTAGACTCAGCTGGAAAGAACCTTAGAAATGACGTGCTTTACCCACCTAATTTTGCACATGAGAAAACTTAGACCCTAGAGAATATAAAGAAAGCAATGAACATCATTCTCTAGTCATTGTTTGGCAGTTAGTACTAAGTGGGTAGAATCTAGGCATCTTTGTGCAGGCTGTGAACTCGGCACCACACCATGTCCTTACCCTTTAGAAAATTCTCTCCACCCCTCAACAAACTATCTGCAAGATTCTCAGCTCTATTTTTAAATGTGCAGTTTATTCAAATCACAGAGTACAAATGAGTTAGCCATAACTACTGCCCGCAAAGAGTTTCCCTCAAAAATTATTTCAGGTAAGTGACTTAGACAATTAATTGTTCTGGGGATTCAAAAAAAGAAGCAGTAAGATCCAGTTAGAAAGAAACAGGAAGGACTACGCCTGCCACATGCAGATTGTTCTCAATTCTTTATCGGAAGACGTCTCTCTTCCCAGGCTCATGTGTAGTTATTCATTTACCAACAGCAGATTGCTACTTGAGTGTAATAACATTATCATAAAAGTGATAGCTTTCAATCATGTCGTTTTGCCATGTGTTACTTACCTGCCACTCAGTTCTGAGAGACTGGGGTTCCTATCATTTCCATCTTACAGATGGACCACAGTCAACAAATACAAAGCGGACTTGTCTCCGCGAGTAGCATAAACAATCGTGTGGTCCCCTCAACACCAAAACCGACCTCACTGTGTCAAATTAGTCATACTTAATATGTTTATATCTACATTTTCTATCCACACAAATATTGCCTTAGTCTAGGCTCTCTGCATTTCTTACCTGGAATATGCCAGTTCTCTCTCCCTCCCTGGTTATACTCATTCACTCAATTCTCTGCTCTTAGAGGAAACTTTTTGAAATGCAGCTATTATGAAGTGTTTTCGTCCATCACCATTTAAGCATATTATTACCTATAGCAGTAGTTTTAAATTTTAACTGAGACAATTTCCATTGAAAAAAATAGTGATTTTCTTCTTGAGAAAGTTGCAAAGTTTTAAAACTACTGTCCCTAAGGAAAAACTGGAAATGCCTTAGCAGGGCACTCAAGGCCCTCCTAGTCTAACATATACCTCTGTCTCTAGCACAACTTCTTCTCCAGCTTCCCTTCGAATCCTGCTTCTCTACGTGCCTAGTTGTTCATGCTTCTCCAAATGTCACATTTAGTTTGGCCTCTGTTTTGACCACATTGCTGTTCTACCTGAAATGCCCTTTTCTTCATAATTTCCAGCTTCCTTACAAGTGGCCAGTGCTTTTCATCTTTTGAGGTTAGTTTCCTTTGTGAAGACTTCCTGACCCATGTGGTAGACTGGACTCCGCCTCACTTGATTCAACCACTACAGACTTCAAGTATATACTTGTAACACAGTGCAACTGATTTGCAAATTTGATTTTTCCCTACTAGACTATAACCTCTTTAGGGCAGGGCTGTAATATATTTTTTTTTTTTTGCAGTATATCCAATTGCTATAATGGTTTCTGGCACTGAGTTATTGGTAATAAAAGAAATAAATAAACAAAAAATGCACTTACTTAGGTTGCAAAGAATGTTCACTTGTTAATTAAGAAAACAGAGACTGAAAGTTAAGAAATTTCAGCTGACCTAGAAAGGGAGACATTCTTCACCTAACAGTGGAGTTCTAGCAAAAAAGGTAAACACGAAATGAGTGACACTGGAAAGAGAGGGAAAAATATTTGTTCCTAAGTGTCTCCAGGGCCACCCAGTTGGAAAGGGAAGCAAGCACAGAGCTGTACTTAATCTGCAGGTCAGGCTTCAGGACCCTCCTGCGGATGCCGACCAAAGCAAAGGCATCACCTAAGAGGAGGACGCATCATGCAGAATCCAGAAAATCCCAAGACCGACCGCTGGGAGATAAAGACAATATTCCAAGAATACTTTACATTTCTGCAGTGCTGGTCCTCTAAGCAAAACCATCTGCTTCCAATTTAGGGATGTTTGCATAAGGAAACAAACATTTCAGGATAATAAATCTTAGAGACACCTCCCTCCCCAGAGGTGGTGCAAATTAGTAAAGACAAGACCTGTTCTTCCCCTCCCCAGAGTAGATTCGCCTATATTCCAGAGTAAAGATAAGGTTTCTCTCTCTGGGGAGGAGGATGGGCAGGTCACCAGCAACCTCATGAATCAGAGTTGTGTTTGGGTCTTTTTCTGTTAATTTCTGGGTTCTTCACCTCGAATGTACTTTACTTCATGGACAGGTACTATCTGGCTTTCACCAAATAACCCTGTCTGGATGGAGACTCAAGAAAATGATGCAAGGTAACACCCTGGATGCTGCTTTTACTGTGAGTAATTGAGTAATGAACCGTCTTCTTTTTCTCTGGCCCACAGGCCTTATACAGAACTATAGCCAACTAAGTTCTTATCTTCTAAGAAGGGTTAAATCTCAGAAACCTTCGCAGTTTCTGGCTTAACAGCAACCTGTATATTTAATTTCTATTTACTAGCAGAGTAGCCTTGCCCTTCCCGAAGCAAGAATTGAGGGCAGAATTACTGAATTAACAAATAAACATTGCTATCTTTTATTTCCTTAGTTTTGTATGTAATGACCTAACTGTCGTTTCCTGAAATTAATGAAAGGCATTTCAATGTGGTTCTTCAAATAAAAGAAATGTATCATTTCTCATATAGAATAGTGAAAAAATTTTTAAATGGTAGGTGCTTTTGCTGATCAAGGAAAAAGATAGAAAACCAAACTAAACAAATAATGATTGTGTCTCCAAGTTGTTAAATATTTGAGTTCTACCCAGGTGTAGTTCCAGAGTGTCTTTGAAAAGGTTTTCAAAAATGCATAAAGCTGCAGAAATTCTTTACCTGTGAATACCAATGGTGTTACAGCATGCCCATTTGAAGAGCTGAAGGATGTAGAGAGATACTAGCAAACATGTTTTTAAATTATGTGATTAAAAGTTTCAGTAAAAAATTTCCAAAATAATGGATGATTAAAAGAAACAAGCAAAATGCTTCATCCTTTTAATTTATAGAATACCGATCTCTGTTTTGAAGATTATGAGCATTATGAAGTACACATAGGGTTAGAATAAGAAAAAATGATTAGGACACCAAATTTCCTAATATTTGGCTACTGAGTAGAAGAAAAGGCATTTTTACATCTAAAAGCGTATTTTCTCATCTGCAAAACTGGGGGTGTTGTTACACCACCTTACCTTCCTGAGGCCTCTCCCGCCCTCAACCTCAGATGATGAGGAGGTTGTTGGTTTCACACGGAAATTTAACAATTGTTTAAATGAATTTGGGATACTGTCATTGAAAAAAAAAAAGAATTGTACTTATTGATTTGGTTGATAAATCTGTTATGTTAAGCTTATTTAATATATGTTGAAAATAAGAGTAAAAGAGATTAATAGGATGCACTTATGAGGATCAAATTCTAGATTTTAAACAACTGGGAAAATAGTAAATTAATCCTATTTTGTATTGTCAGTGATAGAGGACATTTGGAAGTTGAGTTTAATGTAGAGTGATTAATTTCCATTTATTATTGCGGAACTGTGTCGGAAGGCTCCTTTCACTGATCTACCTTCTTTCATATGTTTTCAGTTTGATGTTCTGCAGGGCATAATTTTTTAAGACACTTCAGCTTTCTTCCAGCTCTTTTCATTTCATCTAATGAAAACTCAAATGGATACCCTGGTGACAACATTTGATTTCCTGACACATAGCATTGTGCAACACTGAAACTTCCACTCTTGATTATCTGTGTACCATCTTTTTCACATGTTTCACACATGCAAGACAGTTATTGGAAATACATATGACATAGACTATGGTCAAGTTATATTCTTTAAATGTGATGGTCAAAAATGTAACAAACTGAAATAAAAAGAAACAACCCACTTGCTCTCACAGCTTGAAAAGTCACAGCACCATTTCATTGCTCCTTTCAGCCTCATAACAGGTAAGTAATAGGACATTAAATAAGGACAGGTAACAATGATGAGCTGAAGGGCCCTCTCCTCTAAGAAACCTCTAACCTCACTTTAATTATGGCTTGAATGTCAGAGGACGTGAAATACAGAGAAGTCAAGAATGGAAAGAAGCATTGGGTAATCTTTGGTTTTAACACTACCATATACAGAAAGCACTAAAAAAAAAAAATAGTGATTTGGATGATATAAAATTAAACTTATTGAAACATTCAAGAATATGACTTAGGTAATAATCCCACACAATTAGGTGAATTGATGAGGTACCCTAATGGGTATTTTCCTCATCAACTTTTTAAATTATGCAAAATTGTGTGCCAGGCTTCTATATAATTTGTACAATTAGGAACAAATTCTGCCTTTCATTATGCATATTTCCCTTTAATTCTGATAGATGCTACACATTTGAATAACTTGTCCTTTTCAAAACCTTAATGTATGTACTCATGTTAAGTAGCAAAGCCTCAGTAACTTTTCCCATCTCCCTTACTCTGCTCCCAGTTGAGTTAGACCTGAAAGAATCACAGCTACAAATCTATCTGAAAGGCAAGAATTTAAATCCACTAGAGCTTTCCATATCTGAGATTTGTAAACCTGGTAAATTTACCTGGTAACAATCTGGTGCTAATGACTCCAATATTCTTGGTTACTTCACCTTATGGGCCAGATGAATTGTTTATGATGTGAACTGCATAGAACCATACTCCTAATTCTGACCATCCATTTTGTAAATTGGCTCTTGGTTATACTGAGTATTAAGTAAGAACATGTGAATGGAAAAATAGAATATATGACTGCTTTAGTAAAAGAACTTACACAAACTCTTTTATTGACAATACAGTAATATCACTACATACACACACACATATACACACACACACAAGCATTTCTTTTCATAATGTGCTGTATGTAACATTTGTTCTAAATAAATTTAAAGGCATAGCTACATCAAAAGCTATGTATTGAGGGAAATGGTGAACAGATGACCAGACAAGAGGTCTGGAGTATCAGTCATAGATCTACTACAAATAAGTCATATGATACTGAGCAAACACATAAACTGAGTTTCTTCTCATGTAAAAAGATGTCAAATGATTTCTAAATTGCCTCTAGAACTATTTCTTAGTTTTTACCTACAGATATATTCAGGTGATACTAATATCCTTCTCCCATCTGGTGTGACCACAATCTGATTAACATTTACCATTATTCTTTTCCCATATTGTTTTGGATCTAAGTTATTTGATTTCATGTCAAGATAAGCTGACTTGGAGACTGTTTATTATAAACCTTAGATTATATCCACACACAGAAGGAATCCACATCTGTCTATTCAATTTGACTATAAAATACATGGAAGCTATTTTACCTATAGTAGACTCAAAATCACTTTATATCAACCAAGCATTTTGTTTCCAAATAATTAAAGGAAACAGATATTTATGTAAACAAAGCAGTTTCTTCACTGACCTTGGACTTGTATCTGTTTCCTATAGATGACATCTCAAGTGAAGTTTTAAGATGATGTTTTTTTCCATTTATTCACAAAGCATGTGTTGAATATTCACTATCCTAGAAAATAATGGAATAGGAGGAAAAAAGATGTGGCTTTTGTCCCTGAGAGACTAAATGGATCTGAGAAAAAAGGCTCAGTGAGCACAGAGTGAAAATACCAAAGCAACACTACCAAAAACAAAAATGATGAACAGAGAAACAAGAGAGATGACATCAAGCTCCAAGAGCCAACCGTCAATGTGGCCAACTTTAGAAGAACTATAATCCATCACTAAGCAAATTGTTTAGGTGACTGAGTTCTAATGACAGGACAGCCATGTATCAAGAATAACTACAACTTTTTTTAAGTTATGTATTCCCTCACATTCCTATGGTCCCTAAGTTTCAAACCCTATGTAAAACACACTCTACCCACATTTGCTTGCAATATAATTCTGATGGTCTATGACAGCAGATCACCTTATATATAGCATCCCTCAAAATATCTAATTATATGTCTCTAAAAACAATTCTGTAAAATCAAAGTTCCCACTGTTTATAGCACTGGACCTTTAAATCCCACTCTGCCCACATTAAAAAAAAATATATATATATATATTACTCTCAAGAACAAGAATTATTATGCTTATTTTTTCATTGGTTTCTCTTATATTAAAAGAAATAGCAGAGAATCTCAAAAATTTTAAGAAATCAAATTTAAAAATGAAGTAAAAAATCAAATAAAAATATAAATGTGAATTAAATAACTTATTTTCATTAAAAGTAAAATATTTCTTCAAGCATTTATATAAAATTTGGAAAGATTAGAATAAATGTTCCATCCATTCTAACAAGTAACAGTTTTCTCTCTTGGATAAATTGCAATATTTGGAATTTATTTATTTATTATTGGAACATTAGCAAACCTAGAGAAACACAAATTATGTCAGTGAGACAAGGCATTATGATAAAATGAAAACCAAATGCAGTTTTCATTTTGATATATTAATATTAATTTGTTTTGTCACTAAAGAGTGTTTTCCAAATATAAAAGAATAAAGAGGGCCTTTTTTTCCTTCTAAAGCAGCATAGTAAAATATTCTTGGTCTCTGTGAAAATATTAAATATGCAAAAATTCCTTTAGTAAGTGATGCATAGAAGTGTCAGGCACCTATGAAATACCAGAAGCACATGAATACTAAAATTTAAAGATGGCCACACTTCTGAGCCAATTTATGAATTAACAAGAATCACCAAACACCACTCCCCTCCCCAGAGATCAAAATGTCTTTTTTTTTGCACTCGTAGAAAAATCTTTAGGATTTTTTATGTTCATTAACATAATAATTTTCTTAGAAAATCCTGTTTCTTTTCATGGGGTTTGAAACATCTTTGGATGTTTTCATTTTTTGGCTAGTTAAAATGAAGTAAGTGTTGGCTATAGGAGGAATAGTGATTCCATTTTAAAAAGGATTGTAGCTTGAAAATATTTAAAGAAAAACATGATCACACTTGCCTCTACAATAGCAAGCAGCAAAGCTTGGCAAAAGTTTTTGGACTCCACATTATCATAGCACTGCAGACATAGAACTATTCATAGACTCATTTATCTTAACACTTGATATTATTATCATTATTTTCCCTAGAAAAAAATTTTTTTAAGATGCAGAATATGTGTTTTCTATTTGAATCAGTAACTATATATGGTGACTATATAAATTTATTACAGGATCAGAATTAATGAGCTACAAAATAATTGACAGGATTATCTTCAAGAAGTAAGAAAATGGAGGAAATTTTACTAATCATTTTATGGAATTTTTCCAACGTCTAAATTTTCGTATTCTCATTTGGTGAGTTTAACTGAAAACATGCACTTTCCTTATATCATCATTAGTTATGCTTGATTATTCCATAAAACATTTATCAAATGGCAATAAAATAGTAAGATCAGACTGAAATAATTTCCAAACACTAATTTTGGAGTTCCAACAAAACAACCACTAGAAAGGCAAGGAAGCATCAATTTACTGGGGATTCTTGATTCCATGATATCTACACAAGTTTAAAATAAGTTAACTGGAGTATAGAAGATATTCAGTTGTATAGAGTCAATTAGGGTAGACTTCAGTGACTTTAATTCAAAAAGCATTTCAAAAAAGAGAAAACGTTAGGCCCAAGTTGGAATCAGTTATTTCATTTCAGTCCACTCACCTGCTTTGCAGGATAATGGTGACTTGTAATTTATGTACATTATTATGTTCTTGTATTTTAATATACATTATTAATAGAATATCATTGCATAAATGAACCTTTAAATATTATCTTCATTAGGATTCATCATATTTTCTTTCACTGTCTCCATCACTACTCATGTATACTTTTTTATTGGACTTTGAATGTCAAGGCTAGGGAATGCGAAACAGAAAAACTACAGAACAAATACATTAAAATGGGATCAGTACTAAAATGGGAAGTGATTTTTCATCTCAGGGGTCCAGACTGTATATTAAATTCCCCAAAAGAAACTACCCTGAACCCAAACATCTAAACAGCCCGTGTTCACTATGCAGATGTAATGATAGATATGTTAATTAACTTGATTGTGGTGACGATTTCACAATGTGTATGTATATAAAATACAAGCTATACACCTGAAATATACACAGTTTTGTCAGTTATACTTTAATAAAGAGAAAAAAAATAACATCACATTTGCTTGATTGGTCAAATCAATTAAAAATCGTAAGATTATAATTTGAACAGAACTTTTCATTTCAATTTTGTTTTTTTGCCCAAAACAAAATTTGATAGACCAAGTAGAGTAGGGGACCAAAAATATGACGAGGCATAATTAAAATACCCTGTGTTACACCTGTTTTATTAATTAAAATAGTCATATATAATATTTGATAAATACAAACAATATATAAAATAGAACTGATATATTCAGCTTAATAATAAAACACACAGTCTTGAATCCACTGTCTTATTTCGGGGTAGAACACTGTCAGTATCTGTGTGCCTGCCGGTACATATCCCTCCATCATCTTCTTTTCTGAGAGGTCACTGCTAACCTGAATTTTGTGTATCTTTCACTTGCTTAAAAAATTGGTTTCACAACATATGTATATATCCCTAAAGGATATATTGTTTTGTATTTCTTGTTTTTGAACCTTATTAAAATGGCATTACACTGTAAAAAAAATATTTAGAAGAATTTGTGGTAAAATATGAGAATTTTATTCTCTTACTCTCCTGCTTTTTCCCATGATGAAATCATAAAGCCTGCTTAAAGAAGCCAAGCGAACGATACTGTTTGACAGTCCTTTCTGGCAAGTAGGAAAACTTCAAAAACAGATATTCTTGTACATTATTCTTGGTCACAAATAAAATGGTAACCATTAAAATAACTTATCTTTCATCAAGAAAAATTATTAAGGGCATTTTTAAGTACCATATTCCTAGTTCATTATATTTTAAATTCTGTAGTGTTACGCAAAACTCTACTAGCACAAGTATTACGGTATTTATAATCATATAATAGTAGTTCCTACTAAATTTTAAAACTGTAATAGAATTAAGTCAGCATGGAAAGAGATGGAATTTCTTTCTTTTCATACATAATTGGATGGAAGAAACATTTAGATTTTAAAATGCTCTGAACACAGAGAAGTATCAACATTTTCAAAAGCACAAATAGTTCAAAATGGTAGAAGAAAAACCAAGACAGATGTCTTATGTTAAAAATAGATGGCTATCTGCCAGTAAATTTTTAAGTTTATAAAGTTGTAGGAAACTGCTATTACTCTATTCTGAATAATGTCTGATACAACGCCGTGTATATTTTGATGGACTTGATCATGACATTTTAAACTACCTTCTATTATCTCTCAACAAGTCGCTTTGAAAAATTTTGCTTGAACTAGAGAAATTAATTTATTTGATCCTTGCAAATATTCTGCTAACTGGTAAAATCAAAAGGGCAGAAGAGAACAGCTCATTTCCCCTGCTAGGCCTCAGCAGCGAAATCCCACTGATTGGTTATCCAGAGAAACACAGCGGTTTTCCGACAGGGTAGCTGAGAGACTGGACAAAGGTTCTGGTAAGAGATGATTGTTTCCACAGGAATGAGAAGTTGTGCTGAAATAAGGAACCAATCAACAAGAGTAATTTAGCAAACTGAAATCACTTCAATTTGGCCAATCTTACCGGAAAACAATTTGAGTCTTGAAAATGAGAAGGACAAAGTGGTTATCCAGAGAAGAACTCAGTGGGGATGACATTTTTGAAAATTTGCAGCCTGAGATTTCAAAACGCAACATATTTAAAGAAAATGATTGAAGAAAATATCCCAGTGCTCTCAAAATAAAGCTATTACCACAGGAAGAAATGTAGTTAAGAGTTCTTATCAGCTCTAGGACGCTTTAGTTTGGGGAAAAGCAATTAAACAGAAATTTCATCTCTTTCACAAAGACCCTCGTTAACTCATACCTTGATCTCTTTGCTGATCAACAGAAGAGAGGGTCAGTTTGATTCACGTGGCAGTTACGGAGAATGAGCAGCCCACTGGTATTCGCGCAGGTTCTCGCAGGGGCAGTGTCCGTGCACTGCCTGGGCCTGTTCTCAGCAGACGGGCAGGTGCGTTCCTCCACACACAGGCTTTGGACATCCCTGCAGACCAGCACTAGCTCTGCGGACAGGATCGAGACTGCAGCTCTACTGCAGTTGTAGACCTTCTGCTCTGGCTCTCTCCATCTCTGGTCAAGCCCCCCAGATCAAGGTAGGTGGGTTCTCAAGTGTCGCTGAAAAACGATAATTCACTCCAATGTCTAAAAATGAGAGAAATGTCTATCCTTCAAATTGTATTTGCTAGTTCCTGGAAAATATCCAACATTGAGTGTATAAAACAAATAAAAAGGGACATGTTCTTCAAAGCTATTTCAGTCATATTAGCAATCAAAGAAGCAGACTGGTGGAAACCAACAACAGACTTTCTAAATCAATCAGATTTTCCCTTGTATATTTACCACAAAGACTAAAAAGCTCACATATTTTAGGTTAAGACACTGAGCCTCCTTTCAAAAGGTACATGATTTTTGAATAAGAGACTCTACATTGTCCACTATTAACTCTGTAACATAAGTTAAATGTCACATGAGACATTCAGCAAGTAGGATTGTGAGATGAAGGTGTTGACTAACAGAGAGATGATTGGCAAGAGGCTTAAATAAGGCCTGGATACTTCAGAAAGGGCAGGCCTATGAGGTCACCTTGGGGGGCTCCAGACAGTCAGGGGTGACCTGAGAGCACTGGGTGCTATGGGGACAGAGGTGCCAAAGAGCAGGTGAGGAGTGAGAAAGTGAGGCCCCAGTGATGCAAAAATCTCCAAACTCATTATTTGATCTAAATCTAGCCTTCATACATTAGCTAGGACTCCATTCACGGTATGTGATAAACTCTCATTATATTGGCTTATGAAGAAAAATAAGAAATGTACAGTGCACCGAACTAAACAATCCTAGAGTAAATGTAGTTCTGTTGCAGTTTGATACAGAGGCTCCAAACAGCGTCAGGACCCGTAGGACCCTGCTATGTTTCTCTCCATTTAGGCCTGCTCGCCCCCAAGTGTTGGTTTTACATCCTCAGGTGGGTTTTCCCCTCAAGGTATAAGGTTTGCATAACAATTCCAGACCGGCATTTGGACTGGGAGAGGAACTTGGGTTGAGAGAGCTTATCTCTTCCAGGAGTTAAATAAAAGTTCTGGATATATCTTTTTCCTAAATTGGGTCACACTGTGACCAGAAAAATGAGTGCACTGACGAGTTTATGAAGGAGGGAGAGCATCAACCTCATTCAAACCATGAGGATGGAGAGGAGGGGTGGAGTGTTTCTCTTTGGAAATTGAGAGCATGTTACCAGACAAAGGAGGAACAGCTGCTGAGGGGCTAAGCAGCACATACCTCCTGCATCAATGGTTTGTCTTAGGGAAGAGGGTACTTCTCCACAAGGCTGCCTAGTAGCCCGTCACCTCTAGCTGGGTGCCCAGAGAGACTTCATAGCTTCACCTCCGTGTCACAGGATGAGGTACATGCCTGTAATTTCTACCGGGAAGTTTTTCTGTATAGAATATACCACAAATATGGATTTTTCCCCTAATTTGATGATTTTTGTCTATCTGCTTCCTTTTCAGATTCCTTCTTTTAAACTTTCTTTTAAAGACCTCAAGAACTTTGAAATACAAATACAAAATATGCTTGTATATTTTAAAAACAATAATATAGCCAAACTATATAAAACTTAACACTGACATGCCAAAGTTTTTTGTAGTCGTTGGTTTTTGTAGGAGTTGTTTTTTGTTGTTGTTGTTGTTGTTGTTGTTTACCTGTAGCAAAGCAGAAATGTCTAGATCCATGTGAGGGCAAGCCATGATACGAAGATCTGCCAAAGGAGTAGGCAGAGATGGAAACTGAGATCCAGGCAAGACTGAGCCAGCATTTCTAGGGCAGAGCCTACAGATGTCCCCAGAGGGAACAGTACTGTGGGGGACTCTAGTGGCCAGAGCTGATTTCAGAAGACCAGCCACTGGTCAGTGGTGAGGACCATGCAGCTGAGAATAAAAGAATAGAAGGAGGTCAGGAATAAAATGAAGGCCTGGAAGAACAGCCTTTCTCAGTCTTTTTGATAACCAGGTGAAAGCTGTCTCTGGGAAGATGTGTAAAGACACACACAGTTGGTATGCAGTTACAGGGAGACCCCAGCTGCCCTGAAGTACAACTGTAGACCTCCCAGGCATACGCACCCAGGTTAAGAGACCCTATTGTGAACTCAAACCACGAAATTACCCAAGCACTTCATTCCTTATGATGATAGTGTCTCAAAGTAAGGCTGCTGACAATAAAAATAAAAACAGGTGTAGATTATAATAAAGAAACCAGCTTTATAGCAGGAACATATAACATACAGAAGCTCTGAAATGACTGAATATATTATCAAAGAACACATCATAAGATGACTACCTTGTTCTACTAAATGTGACAGCAAATACCAGGTGATGTATGTTGACAAGCAGTTTAACATAGCTCTATAAATGCAAAACTAAGAATATTCTAGGGAAGACATTCCCATGCAGGGGTATAATCGCTTCATAAACCTTGATTAGATTGCTTTTAAGAAGCTAAGGGATTGTTTGAGTGTTTTAAAAGCATTCTTAAGTTTTTTCTTTTGTTGAATTTCATTTCGCACACTTCATTCCCAAAAATAACCTCTTCAAGAACAACGACCCAGGAAACGAAATCCATCTATCATCTCTGTAAACTTAGTAGGAGGCAGCTCTGTCCCAGGACTGTCATGGAATACATCACACTCAGAGAGCTGAGTGACTGGCTGGGAGACGGGGGTCCCTGTGAGGCCCCCTCTAGGTTCAAGGGGTGGCACAGCCTGAGCAACTTAAATTAAATCACACAATTATTCATTCAGTACAAGGAAAAGCAACAGGCATTAAGGGAAGATGGATGTTTTAATCTTAGATGTCAGAAAAAGTTCCCGATTGGTCTCACATCATCATACATTTAGTATTTTCTTATCATTTCAAATCGAAGTTGAACTTTAAACAGAACTTACCAGAAATAAATAATATGTATTAATCAATCTCATGAGCTGCAAAAATGCTTAATCGAGCTGATACAAAGTTCATTTTGGAATGCTAATTATATACATAGTATTGTTTATAAATGTTGAACCAACACAGAAAGACAAACAGGGTAACATAAGACATGGAGATGTTTTTTATTCTGATACTCGATTTTCTTGGCTAAATGAGGAATGTTTTATTGAAATTCCTGTCTGAGGACGTTTTGTTTAGGACAGACCCACCATTGTGACTCAGTTCCTTGATTAAACCACAGTTCTTCTGAGTTCCTCCTATTTAGTGCTGTCTGTCCTGTGTTCTACACTGGCAGCACCCAGACTAGGACCAAATAATTCAATTTCAGTGGACTTGAGATTCTAGAGAGTCATTCTCCACTCCCTTATAATAATAGTCCAAGTTGGATGTTTTGTGAAATAAAATACATGGCAATTTCTTTTTAGCATTGGCTTGGAGAATCAGAATGACCAGTACTAGAATAAGATTTAATAGAAATAATTACATCTGGACCTTAATAAATGCCATTGGTTATAAAGAGCATTACTATACTTCTTCACGAGACAGGTGGCAAATAAGTGAAGGTTCTTATTCTGAGTAGAATTGTCTCATAAACCTCAGTTGAACTTATAAGTGGTTCAAGAAAGCTTAGTGTATAGGAAACTATGGTTAGCCAAATGGAAAAAAAAAGTTAATAAAGTGAAATCTAAGCTATCACCAGCTTTGAAATGAGATAGCCTCATTTTGGCTGTCTGTGCCACTTTCTGAGCCTTAAAAAAAAAAAAAAAACTTCAATAATTATATCTCAGTTTACTCATCAGTAAAATAGATATTATAATATCATATAGACTTCATGTAAGGATGAAATGGAATAAATTTTGGCAAGAGCCAAGAAATGCCTGGAACACAATAGACATTCAATAAAAGGTAGTAGTAAGAATGAGGGTGACAGAGGCAATATTAAGCATAGAAGCCTTATGCCAAGTCAGCCCTTGATTTGCACAATTCCGAAATGCATGGATTTTAGTTTAGCTGTTTAGCTAAGTATATATAGCCCAGTCCTTCCAACAACATGGTTTACATTTTCATTATTGTGGCATACTAACTGCAGTTGCATAGGGTACAAACTTTGCTGCTAGATCTTTCATCCAGAAACCACTACATAAGTAAAAGACGTACATCATAATTATTGACCAATCACATCACTTCTTTCAGATCACTCTGGTGACTGGTCATTGCACATACATATTAAGTTCATGCACAGACAGCTAAGGAATTTGCTGCATGGCCTCTTTGTATCTTACTGATAAATATACGTAACATTATGCAAAAATGAATAATCCAAAGAGAATTGGTGAACAAAGATGAAAATGAAGCAAAGAAACAAAAATTTACCAAACGTAAAATATAAATTAAAAGTAAATGGAGTTACTAATCTTGGGAACGTTGACATTACTGAAATTAGATACTCCAGATATGAAGCTAGAGGAACTCAGTCAGGGTAAACTTATCAACTTAAATGAGGAAAGTGGTTGTGATCAAAGAAATAAATTAAAAAGAAAAAGAAAATTTCCCAGAGGAAGGGACAGTGGCCAAAAACAAAACCAAAAAGCAAAAACAACCTTCACGTTAAAGGAATTCATGGAAATGTTTTACAGTACTGAAAGCACAAAAGATAAAGTACTGGAAGTTGATTCAAACTTTGAAAGAAGCATTGACAATGTGCCAAGGCATAGAAAGGATACGGGTTCCATATTGTAAGTTATTCAACAAGAAGGAAAAATAAGAAGAACTATCCAATCCAAACTACTGCTTTCACATATTTAACAAATACTTTGTCAATATTTCTAATGTTTTAAAAGACAGGGTACTAAATAAATATTAGTTTCACTGTTTTTTTCATTTCCCCATAAATTTGTAACAGACTATACGAAAGTTTTCAATGTTATAACAAAAATCTTTAAGAATCACAGAAAAATCATAATTATCCCATTGAATATTATGATTGCTTTGCATAGTTGCAACATGTACAGTCATTTTTGTGGTTCTGGGCTACCAGGCAAAGTGAGGACTGCCTGTATCCACTTTGAAGGGAGACTACTGTGTGTGTCTGTTCTCGTCTTCATCTTTCACCTAAATTCCCTTAGCAATGTGGAACCTTAATTCCAGGGCCTGAAGGTGTCTTCCTCCCCTTAGTCTGCATTTGAGTGGGTTGGGGAGGAGGGCAAAAAGCAGAGAATACCCTAAGGTTCAAGAACTAAGAATTGCTACAGTTCTTATTTTGGAAACAAGTAGTCTATTCTCAAGGTATGTATCCACAGTCTTCTCTCACTTTCCTAACTATGCCGTTTTTGATAACTAAAAACATGTAACTTAAGAATAGGCATTTATACTTTGTACAGCTGTCCTTTAAAAATTAGGAGCAACAATAGAAAAAAAGATGTATTGAATCTAAAGAAATTTCCCTGCCTGTGCAAAATTGTCCTTTCCAACATACTTTGTAATACTTCATCTAGGCTAGTTTTAAATGCCCCAGGGGTTGTATTAAAAGTATTGTATATAATAACTCAATTCTCTAGGCTTGCTAACCATAATGAGTTGTAATAAGGGTGGAGTGCCACCCAGAATAATATTTCCATTAATTTTTGTCAATTTAAGTAAATCATATAGTGATATTTTCTTTTGTGTAGATATTTTAATTTTTTTTTTTTTTTTACTGGTATTGCATATGTTACAGAAAATTCAGGGAAAAAAAAAATGAATGTACTTTCTGGTCCTAAATGGCAGCCAGCTGGATATGTAATTATTCTAAATGACACTCACACTAAATTACTGGCAGGTAAAAGTTTTGTTGAACAGCTTTAGAATAAATGGACCAATAAAAGGCTATATTAAAAAAAAAAGCTACTGTCTTAAATCAATCTATTGTGGAATAGCTCCATTTCAAGACTTACTGAATTTTAAGAAAAAGCAAGAAAACCTTGAGAGAAGACATAGATCAACGTTATTCTCTTCTCAGATACTAAATGTAAGGAAGCTTTCAGCTCATATGTTCTTTGAATTGATTGAGGACAGAGTGCTTCTTAAAGCCACTTCTAATTTCAATTCATTTCTCAGGACAAAACTTTTCTGAGATTTAGTTGCAAGTCAGAGAAAATAATAGATATTTTGGGTTATTGTTATTAAAGGAAAAAATGTCTAAGGACATTTTATCACAACATCTAGAAAGGAATATTGAGTCAGACTGGCTTTGGAGTTAAACTGATTTAAATCCAGTTTGGCAACTTACCTGTTCGATATTGATCCACACAGTGCAGTGTCTACTAGCAATGGACTGAGCTGAGGTAACCTGATCCAACACTTACTAGCTACGAGGTTTGAGCAGAACAGGTAACATCTCTGTGACTTGGTTTCACCTAGGTAAAATGCAAATAACAGTAGCATTTAACAAAAATTTTGGGTGAGAACTAAGTGAGATAATATATGTAAAGCACTAAGCACAATGCTTAGCATGAAATAAGAGTATTTCTTGGAACAAAAAAAGAATCGAGCACGTACTATAAATAAGGAATTCTAAATGTTGCAGAGAAAGTAGTAAACACAACAAAACCACTCCCCTCTAGTAGCTCACTGTGGGAGGACTGACAGGGAACAATTTTTACAATGATTACGTTAGATGACAATTCGTGCTATGAAAATGAAGGCGGTACAGGGGGATAAAAATAGGAGAGTGTGTGTGCACAACCCGTAGTGAAGTGCACATGGGGCCTTCTGTGCACGTGACACTTGAGCACTGCGGAAGTGAGAGAACAACCCGGATGCGGGCATCTGGGGAGAGGGGTCCATGCAGAGGGAGTCGCAGATGCAAAGGCCTCGGGAGGAAAGTTTGCTTGGCATGTTCGGGAGTAGCGCGGAGGCCAGTGTAGTTGGGTGCAGAGAGCATGGGGACGAGGGGTAGGACATCAAGTCCCAGGGAAAGCAGCATACCGCGTGCTGGGATCGCTAAGCAGTAGAAGAACCCTGTTCTTCTGCATGAAGGAGAGGCCAACCAACATGATTCCAGGTATTTCTATAGTCACACTCATCTGTTTCTATTGCTACTTTATCCATCTCTAGGTTACCCACAGTTCTTTTCTCTTCCACATAATCCTCCTCTTCCTCCACCTTCACGTCCTCTTGTCATCCCCCTTCCCGCTCCCTGTCCCCTTATCCCCCTCTCTCCCTTCCTCTCTCCCTCCCCCTCCCTCTCCTCCTACTTCCACTGTTCCCTGGTCCTCTTCCTCCTCCTTTTCCTTGTCTTTTATTCTTGTTTTCCTTCATCTGATTCTTCCTCTTCTTGGTGGCAATTGAGATATTTATCTCAAGCTATGAAAAACTTTACCTTTTTGAGGCCCCATGTTTTCATCAGCAGTATGGTATAACAGTTATTTTGAAGATTATTGAGATAACATGTGTTAAAAGATACACTGTGCCACATTAAAAATTTTAAGAGTTTGAGCAAAAATCAATTTGAATCAGGCAGCACCAAACTTCAAGTGATAAGGAGCATTCCACCAACTGTGGCTCAGGAAAGACTTTATAGAAGAAACTCAGAAGCAAAGCAAGGAAATTATTCCTTGGCTAAAATACCTTAAAGTCTAGTTGACTGTGATTGATTGTCCTTAGGTTTTGATTTCTAACCGTGAGGCATTCACTGGTTTGCTTCAGTAGCATTAGAGCCACCTCAGTCTGCCTCCTTTTTAATTAATTTAACATGTATGTGAAAGTACATACCACAACACTGACATACAATCAGCTCTTGAAAAATAAAGGTTGGCTGTATTCACATATGTCTAAATAAATAAATAGTTGAATCTGAAATTGTGTAAAGCTTGGAAATATGAATTTTTGAGGGGCTGGGGCACTGAGCTTTCCCTGAAGCTATGAGAACAAGCTTTACAACATGTTCTCAATAACGAGTCCTTTCACTAGTAGCTCTTTAATTACATAGCAAATCATTTTTAGTACTTGTCATGTTTAACTCATTTAATCCTAATCACAACTCTATAAAGTATCTTTATTATTACCATTTCCATCTTAAAAATGAGGACACTGAGACACAAAGATATTAAGATGGTGCCAAAGTGACACAGGATTTTTAAGAAAAGGACTGACAGTCTCAGAGTTTTGTTTCAAAGGATAATTCTGCAAGTACTATGAAAGATAAGTTAGAAAGAACAAAGAATGTGACTATTGTGGCTATTTCTATTTTTTTTTTCTGTTAAAGAGGTCCTAAGAAACCATTAGCCATGGATGGCGAAGATACAGATGAAAGAACGAAGTATCACTTGATTAGACTCATCTGAAATCTGAAAACAGTGCCATTGTATTGTTTTGCATTTACAGAGCTCTTGTCATTTTTCTGGAAACAAAATAATTTCTTAAATGTTTGATTCAAACAAAAGAATCAATTCAGCTCAATTCATTTTTTTGAATATCCAGTATTGGCTCAAGCACTATACTGCTTGTTGAATTATTATATAAAATCAAAACTTAAGATCACAGCAGACCTGTATCATTTAGAATGGTTGATAATAAGAGTTTTCAAATGTCTTTGGGACTGTATAAGTTATATGAAGTCTATCTACATTTGCTTTTCTAGTTTGAGGCTTTGTTTTGTTTCACTAATGCCCCTGTCCATTTTTCTTGGTTAAGCACGCTGAGTAGCAATTATAGGACACCGTCCTTTGAGAAACTGAAGGAGAAATATGTATGGCTGAGATGCTGAGTTTAAGAAATAAGTATTGGCTATGATTTTACAGAAACAAAAACTGCTTCCAAAAGTCCTAGTTTTGACAATGTGTCAGTCAGTATCAGTGCAAAGCAACACTGAGCTTGTCTGAAGGCGGCTAATCTAGACCGAGCTTAGCTGAGCAGCTTTGCTTCAGGACACAGGTCTGACTGGGCTTGGCTTCTCACTGACGGGTGGGCTCAGGTCTGCTTAAGCCTCCTTGAATAACAGGTTAGCTGAGGTATGTTTTTCTCATTGCGATGGCAGAAGTAGAGATTAATAACAAATTGTGGTCCAGATAGGAAGTTGTGAAATCATCAAACTCTAAAATATGAAGACCATTGCAAAAACAAGGGAGATGCATTAGACCTATTAAATTTTAAAAATATATAAGCAATACCAGCATAACTGTATAAAGACTGTGTTTGTGTAACACCATGTGTAAAAATTAAAATACTTGAGTTGTTTAAAATTACAAGATTTTATTATTTAAAACTATTTTTAAATGATTATTTTTGTTTTTAAATTAAACTACAATTTTCCTTGTTTTTTTCTTTTATCCTTCTGAAAATAGGATATAATTTTGAAAAATTATAATATGCTAGAGGTGCTAAATATTCTACAAGTTGTTTTCAAGACAAGTTTAAGAATTTTAGAGGAGAAATATACACGTCATGGGAACAAAACCAAAGATAAGATCTCCTATATCAATTATAGTTCAAAATCGAGGGTGACCATTGTAACATACGGTAATAACACTATGCCAGTGCTGATTATATTTACCACTTTGAAGAAAAAAGGTTAATGAAAAGTATATGAGTTATTCACTATAAATATTAAATGTGCTATCTAATGTTAGCAAATTTGAGAATTCATCAATAAAGTATTTTCCATTGCTTAGTAATAAGAAACATTTGACTGTGCTCAACTTACTGAATTAAAGAGGAGAATTGCGTTGTTAAAATTACAGTCATTGTTCTGCAAAGCACAGTGTTAACTGAAACTGAGGCATATTGGAATTGTGTCCTTGTTTTGCATGCCTCAGTCACAAGGACCTGTACGAAGTGAACAAATGATTCCAATAAGCAAGGGTTGCGGTTCACATGGCATTGTGCAAAACGAAGAAAGCCTGTTTGTAACTTATACCACTGCAATCTTATGTTGATACAATTTAATTTTACTAAAAATAAATAAAAAGTAGTCTAAGTCTTAGTACACTTTTTGGAGAAGGTGACTTAAAACTAGGAGCCACTAATAAAATTCTGCTTTTAAAATAATGAGGCAAGCTTACAAGATCAATGATGTGTACATTTTTAGTGTTTATTTTTATCAATTAAATTTTAATATAATATTTTAATATAAATATTAATAATTAAAACATGAAAAATCTTTTTTCATGAAAAGATTCATTGTTTAAACAAACAGATCATTTTGTAAGATAATTCAGCCTGAGATGGTAATAGACCAGTAACAGATTGGCAGTGAGCAGTGAATGCCCTGGCTGGTACAGAGAGTTTTCAAATGTGTGGAACTAGATAAATTACGCAAAATCTACTACAGTAATGTGAGCAGTTTCAAAAATAATAAAAAGAACTAACAACTCATGTCTAATTAGTCAAAGAGATGAGGGACCACTTCAACATTCCGTATAAAATATACTGCACACTCCATTCACATGTACTCTGATGATAAGGCAGTAAAAATGTTGAAGATGCTTTTAAACAGAATGTCCTTATCAGTCAGCACATTGAAGTTCCCAGAGAGTCTATAAATGTGAGTCTTTTATTAAAGGTGAAAATGTTTATCTCCTGGAGAAGATCTTTATGTCATCCCATTTCCTTGTACCAAGGATAAAAGTGTATTCAGTAGTTAGTGCTGGTTCCACTCCAGCAGCCATTTTTGTCTCCAGAATGTGTGATACATGAAACACCAACAGCCCTTGCCCAGGAAATGTTCTGGAATGGGTGCTGCTTATCCCTCAGCCTGGTTGCCTGAAATATTGACTGGGGATCCATCTTGACCAGGTAGTTTGCTCTTCTTAAAAAATAATTTATCAGATTCATGTATTTTAAATATTTTCTGGAGTAACTTAGTTGAGAAAAACAAGCCAAACACTTGGTAATGAACCACAGTGTAGTTCACTTAACTAAGACATTAATGTTGGTGATAATAAATAATTGTTAGAGAACCACTCTCACCTATCACTTGGAAATAACTAGAATGGAAAGACTGTCCTCTCTCCCTCTCCCACCTCGGGGCTTCTCTAAAACAAAAACGTGGTCAATCTGATACATGAGTTTAAGAAAAGAAACAGGACCTGTTTCTTTCTCTCTCTTGTTCCTTCTGTCTCTTTCAAATCTTCTGGGCTGGAGAAGACACACAGTCTCTCCTCATTCACATGACAATTTTCCAGGGCCAACCCTGCCACTGCAAAGCCACTTCTGCAGCATTTAGTGGAGGGATAAGTTTTCTAATGGGCTTGTGAGTGGGAGGATGTGTTTTCTAATGGACTTTTTGGGAAGTACAAGGAAAGCCCTGGGATCCCCATCTCAGTTGCATACTCCAGTTGTAATCACCGTCTTTCTGACACCAGTGTGTTTCTCTTTATTTGACTAAACCCCAGAAAGGAATAAAGGAGTTGGGCCTCTAGAAACTAACAGATTTTAATAGAGTGTGGTCATGGGGTAAACTTCCAATTCTAGTTCTGACTTAGTTTGATGCTAAGCTTTTTCTTGTTATCAATCTGATCTTGCCTCAATCATGGATAATCTTCATGCTCCACCTTCTTTCCAAGTAAATCACTCTTTGCATAATATGTACAGCAGACATTTCAGTAACTCTTAGATAAGAGAAACTTTCAGTTTGCAAATACCATTGTATTTAAGCCTCAAATTAAGTATATAATGTAGATAACTATTACTATTTAAATTTTAAAGAGTTAAGCGTAAAGAATATCAGTAGTTAGTAAAAGATCATGCATCTCCAAGGTGACAGAGTTGAAACTCAAACCTAGTTTTGGCTAATTCTAAATCCTTTGATTTTGAAATGCTCCATGGTATGCAATTCTTACAAAAATCCAATTAATTCTACAAATATAACAATTACTTACTCAATTATATGAATTCTTGAACAGCTGTTTAAGAACTATCTATAATGTGCCAGTCAGTGATACTGGAAATAAGATGCTGAACAAGACTGACAATGTTTCTTTGCTCAAGGAGTTTACAATATGGAGGGGGAGAGTGGATAGATAGAGAGATACACAGACAGATAGATTTAAATAGCGATGAGTGCTATAAAGAATGAACAAAAGAAAAGAAGATAGTGGAATCGATGGTGATGGAAGTGGGAAAGGTGATGCTGTGGGACCAGTTTAGACTGGTTGGTATGGGAAGCCTCTCTGAGCCAGTGATATTTCAGCAGAGCTCTAAGTTGGCAAAGTGAGTATTTCCAGTTATGAGAAACAGTAAAGGGGAAGGATATAAACATGGGATCTAGACTTTTTGTATTTGAAAACTGGCTCTAGTACATACCAGCTGTGACTGTAGGCGAGCCATTTCATGTCTTTGTTCATCAATTTCCTCCTCTGTAAAGTGGATATCATAGTAACAGCTATGTTATAGAGTTATGATTGTTAAATGATTTAATTTGTAAAAAGTTTTTATTAGTATTTAACTGTAGCAAACACTATCTTAGTTTTAAGTATCACCACCACCATCACCATGTTCATTCTAGACAGAATAAATGGCTTTTCAAAGCCTTAAAGCTGGAATAAGCTTGTTGAAGTCCTGGTATTATTATCATCCTAATGCACGGAAGACTGAGCAAGGATTCAGGCATTGTCCTCAGCTCGCTGACTTTTCATCCTAGCTTTCCAAGGACATTGAATGTTAAGGAATATACTAGCTAAAGTTCGGTTGTTATTTTCAGTTTCTCGTGTCTGAAACTTAAAGGGTGACATTTATTTGCTTTAAGGAATATAAATAATTTGAGTTAAATAAACTCTTCAGGAATCTCACATATATTAACAGTTCACCATCTGTACTTTATTGCCATAGTATTCAAGTACTAAATAGAAATCACACTAGAGATTAAAATAATACTGAGTCTCAAATATATTAAACTATTAGTACAAAGAAAATATTTCTGTAGGTGTGAACCCCAAGTCTAAAGTTCATTTTGGAGTACTCTACAATATATTTTTTTCTGATTTCTATCAGTTTAATCATAAGGATATATATTCACATGTATTACACTAAGTTAAATGGAAATAATTCAAGATAAAATAGTTCAGTGAATGGATTACATTTAAATACCATTCTCTTCACATCTTAATTAGAAGATCTGAATAATAATTTATTCTTATAAAATGTTGACAAACAGTAATGGAAAATAAACTAATAAAGGTAATAGGTTATCATCAGACTGTATGTGTTTGTGCATAGTTCAGTTAGCAGATTTAGAAAAAAGCAAAACTCCATACAAAGCTTTCCTAAACACACAAAGATCATTAGATTGATTTGACAAAATTCTGAGATTTGTGTAGATTTCATTTAACAACTACTATTGGTCATTGTCATCACGTAAAAAACAATATACCTTTGAATGCTAGATTTCAGATTACAGAAGGAAAAGGACAAGTAAATCTCTGTCAGTCAGTGAAGCTTTAAATCATAAATGTATTACCAAGATATTTCACGGCAATATAATTTTCTTCACCAAATCAATTTCAATGCCTAAATATTTTTAAATGCATTAAGAACAGTCCAGTTAGTGAAATTAATTGACCTGTGGCTGAATAACTTCATTTAACTGGCTGGGAAATATATTAATAATAATAAGGAAAGATAATTTAGAAAGTATTGGCATTTGGCTGGCTTGTATTATCATTGTCTCATATTCTATACCAACACTTAGACGTGCTATTTCTGAAGTGTAAAATCTGATCATATCAATTATACAAGTTACAAACATTTTCCTTGGTGATGGAATTTTAAGTATTTTCAGTGTGTACATTAGAAGTCTATTCCTCAACCTGCTAAAACTTTCTTTTGAAATTGGTATGAATTCTCATGCATGAGTTAACTGCAGGACAGACTAAAATGAGAAATCTGTTTTTTCTGAAGTGAAATAGATCATATGATGATCCAATTCACATAGAAAAATACAGTGACTCTCCTCAGTAGAAACGGACATGTTGATATATAGTATATGTATACATATATATTGAGTATAAATGTATAAATTATATATGTTCATATGTTCAAATGTATAAATTATATATGTTCATATCATATATATAAAATGAGAACCTACTTCTTTTCCCCCAAAAGTCTACCCGAATGCAAAGTTGTAGGACCTACATAAAATAAGTATGTCTACTTTCAGTTAGTTATTTGTTTTTAGGTTATAATAAGGATAAAAGTAGAGAAATGAAGGTGCCTAACTTTGTAAAAGTTTATTTTCTTTTTTAAATGAATATTCATTTGATTTAGTTATATACTAAAGAAGGATGTAATGCTACTGTGAATAAGAGAAAATATTTATCTTCTAAACATTATGACTTACTTTCTTATTTGCAAATAGGATACTGAAATGAGAAACATAAAATTTTATTAATACTTTTTCTGTAGCCTATCCAGTTTTATTATTTTTACATCAATGAGTGACTTTGAGCAATCCATTTGTCTTTATGATTCATCCTGTCCTGTCATTGTTTATCAATACTTTCCAATCCTAAGACAGTACAGGATTGTTAAATAAACTATACTTAGAGAGAATTGCTTAGATAATAGAATATTTTTAAATTAATTAACCCCAAAAATATACCTTCAATTTATTTTCAGATGGAAGTGAGACTAGGTTTGGTGGACTAGAGAAAAAGTAACTAACAAATTATTTAAACTGGAGGTCTTCAGCAAAACTCTAAAGATTGAGAAGCTAGGTTTTGAACATTTATTTAGCAAGCATAAGATAATCATTAGGAATTAATATAGGTTTTCAATGAGAACATCATTTAAAATAAAGCATAGAATCATGAGTTTGGGAAAAGAAAAGAATTCCATCAGAATAGTGTATATTGATTTTGGAAAAAAAAAGATAATTTTCCAAGAATAGGATACATATTATATTATAAATCTAGGATAGAATATATCAAGTCTCATCAAGGGACAGGTCAGTCTATCACAGAAATGAGAATCTTATAGAAATGAGAATCTTATAGAAATGAGAATCTTTGGGCAGGCTCTTGGAACAGCATTTTCTAGAATAAATACAGGAGATTTATGAGCCAATTTTGGATGAAGAGAAAGATGTTAAAATTAATTAATTACCTAATTAATTATTTTTAAAATTAGATCAATTAAAATAATATGGTCACTGGATGTAAAGTTCATAATAAATTAATAATGGAAGTTACTATAGATATAAAGATTAATTCAGACATGAGAGTTGAGGTTAGAAACTCAAAGGGAGTTTATGTAAGGTTTCTTATGAGTAGGTGTGAAGATAGAAATAACTTATGCTTATGACCTCACCAAAAAAACCAAAAACTAAGATACATTCACCACAGGGTCTGGTACAAGGTAAAAATATTATTGACTAAATTACAGTTAGATAAAAGACAAAATTTTACACGTGGCAAGACCAAACAGAAATCAGATGAGAAGTGGAGGGTTATTTTTATTTTAATGATCACCTGTAAAATGGTGAGTTTGACTAAAAAGAAATCCTGAAATTGAAATTTGATCTTTTTCACCAGGAATCTCCAATCTGAATCAGAAACTTTATACAGACTCTTGGGGAAAACTTTACTTCTAACCATGATAGAAATTTCCTATTTTATAAAACAGCTTTTTAAAAAAACGTAATTATTATTTTTATCCTACCTCATGGTCTGACCTAACATGGCTTTTCCCGGTAGGGAGTCAGCCTCCGCTGGGGAGCTACTGATAGGGAAGCAAAATCGTCCATGATGGAAAGAATATAAAAGCCAGACTGTGAAGAGTCTTGAAGATAGTACTAAGGAGTCTGGATATTACTCTGTTGTGAAGAAAAATGGGATAATCAGGTCTGTGTTTCTTAACAAAAATGTTGTCTTCACTGTGGAAGATCATTTCATGGAGAAATATCTGAGACAAGCAGAATATTTAAGAGGTTATGCAGGATTAATAACACTGAGACACAACAAGCAGAAAAATAAGCTCAATGACGTCATCAGAAGACAAATGAGACAACTTCAGAGTGTGGAGCATCCTAAGGTACAACACACCTGCTCCCTCCAACAGACATCTTTACCGGAGGAAAAAAGGAAGATTGAAAAGTAATCATAATGAAGTGCATGTTTGTTTGGATCTGACTTCTCCAAAAATAAAATACATTTTGGGGACTATGGAAGAAATTTAACTATGAAGTGTTCATTAGATAACTTTAGAAAATTATTTTTAATTTTATTAAACTCTCATAAGTGTATGGTTATAAAAGTGAGTCACTTTATGTTGAAAGTTGTTAAAGTACTTGGGGATGAATTAGCACCATCTTTGTAATGAATTATGAAATGCTTCAGTAAATATATATAGAATATAGAATATATTATATATAACACATAGCAAATATCAAAATATTAAAATTGTTATGGATATAGGTGATAGGTATATCAAGCTTATTTTACCATTTATTATATTTTTAATTATATTTGAATTATTTCATAACAGATAGCCTACTTTAAATAAACTGTTGCATTGGTTTAAATTTTGGAAAATCACATAAGACAACGGACTAGCTGAGGAAGAAGAACAGAGAAGAAGAATCTGAAGAGCATTTTAAAAAATAAGAAGAGACATCAGAAATAAGAACAGTCCTCAAGGAGAGAATGTCATAAAGTGGACTCTACTTTAGGTCTTCAAAACTGTGTGTACACTTCTTTCCTTCTTCAGAAGCAAGCCACTTTGGATTTTCAATGTAAAACCCATACACAATTATCTAGTTAAATATTGCAATTTTAATAATTATATAGAATTTTGAAATGCGTCATTAAAGATGAAGTATTGAGAAACTTTAGAGCAAACTGCTAAGAAGGGCAGCAGCCCCCCCACCCCAGCCCCGGGTGTTTTTCCCAGTTTCCTCTTTATATGGGTGTTTATTCATCTAGACTTGATCTCCACCTGTTCTTTTTCTGGGTTTATGAGTCTCAGCTTTTGATTCTTGTGAAATTAAAGTGTTTCATCTTCCAAGCACATCATCCCAGGTCCTGAATAGCTTATATCCTAATACCCTAATTCTCAAAGGCTTATCTACCACACTGATATCAGAGGGTCCTTGTGAAAGAAACATCAAGGACCATCAGGGTCGACAGACACAGATTATGGAACGAGGTGTCTGTGAGACTTGAGAACTTGTCATAGTCTTTTGCATCTGGGTTACTCCTTTCACGCCACGTCGAGGACAGTGTTAACCGAGAAGTCAATACTGTTAACGTGCATTCGCCACCAGGGTCTTTGACCCACGTCACTTAATCTTAAAGAGTTGTATTGATGCGGACACTCACACTGCCTTAACAACAGCTTGTAATTGTCCTCTTTTGTTCACAGAAATGTCCAGTGAGCTGTGAAGCCTGAAGGAGCATTTAATTTCTAAAATATGACTCTGACTAGAATAACAACACTTCACAGGGAATAGCAACACTGACCTTCTCTACTGTATGCTTTTTGTCTTTTTGTTAGAATAAAGGCAGTTTAGAAATCAACTTGCATTCAGTGCATCCTCTCAAACGATAAGTGTCTAAATAAATTTAAGGCACTAAAAGTGACACAGAACATGAGTATGAAGATTGTTAAAAATCTAAAGCAATAAAGTAGTTAGAATCATATCTGCCTGCAAATGTTTAAGATGCTGGACCCCACATCTCCAAGGGATGGGACATGTCAGCATAAGGCCACGGAGAATATACTGTAGTTAATTTTTTTGCTCTAGCCAATTTCTCAGTGATTATTTAAATGCAAAATGATACAGAGACCTTAAGTTTATTTCTTGATTAAAGAATAATAACCAAACTAGATAGCCCATATTTTTATTAACATAAGACTGTAAATTCTCAAAGGGGAAGACAGTATTAAGAACACATGTAGAAATAGTCTACTACATAAAAAAAAACTGATGGTATGTTTAAAATGATTTTGATGCAAAATACAACTACTATCAACATACTCAAGTACTTTTATTCTCAGCAGCAAAAGTTAAAAATTGACCATCTTTAAAAATAACACTGCATTTTGCAGCTTCTCACCAAGTGAAGTTAATATCAGATGTGAGACATTTCATCTACAAAAAAACATGTTTGACTCTAAGAATACATTGTAAAATGCTTACTTAATAAAATCTATTGGTAGCTAGGAAAATAAAGGTAATGACTGTATTTTATAATGACACTTTTTATTTAGAAAATCAATCTTTGGTGAGTCAGGTGAACTGCAAAAAAAAGCCGGATCATGACACTACACTGAACGTGCTCTACTTATGATTCAGCTAACAGCTCAAAAGAAAGCGGGAGCATGGAAGGAACACAACCCTCTCCCTCGTGTGCCCTCGGAGGCAGTATCTAGAGCAACTACGCAGCATCACCCAGGGAACCATCTGGTCTGCCCACCGTTGCTGTGCTCATCATTGTTTAAGAACTGAGAAGGCGAATTTTAGCACAAAGTGTTCTGCAAAACACCAGTCATTCTTGCCTTTTTTCTTTCTTCTTTAGATAAGGTAGTGTACCTTTTAATAATAACCTCTATTTTTCTTGAATTTAATTTCTGTAATTAACTCTATTACTACTTGATGTTAGCTTAGGGGTGGTTATTTCAAATGGCCCTTTGTTGATTCTGATGCTAGGGTTTCATTTCCCACAAACTTAGACTCAAATACCCCCCAAAAAAAGGAGCCTGAATTAAATTGTAAATGCTGGTTTTGCAACTGATGTGGATGCTATAATGTATTCCACATCAGATCAGTAGCAATGTCAGTGCTAAATTCAGAATCAATAATTCCACGTGGTGGCTCAAAAAAAAGAAAAGAAAAGAAAAGAAAGAAAGTAAGGGGAAGGGAAATTAGCAGCTATCCGCTGCCTTTCACATGCTCAGACCTATCACGTATGAAATCACATCTACTCTTCATAGATTTTGATTATCATACTATTTTTAAAGTGAAAATTCTTCAAGCTGGTAAATGAGAATTCCTGATTTGATCCAAAAACATACCTTCTTCCAAAGTTCCTGATCTTTGCACTCCAGGCACCACCTCCTCCACCTCCTCCTCTTCCTCTTCTGTCTCTGTCTCCTTGTCTTTCCTCTCCTTCTTCTCTTCTCCATCTTTCTCCTTCTCCTCCTTTTGCTCTTATTTTTCTGTCCCGCCTTCCATATCCCTTTTGTCTTACCCCTTCCTACACGAAATCCTCCCAACTCTCTTTCCTCTTTCCCCGTGCAGACAGCAGCCCAGGGGTCACACCAGTCCTTCTATCTTCACGTCAACAGATGAAGGCCTCTACTCTGGAGCCTTTGGCGGGGAGCTGGGTGCCTTTGGGAGCCTGAGCCAGAGCCAGAGCCAGAGCTGCAGCTAAAGCTGCGGCCTTGGTCTGAGCCTTGTCCTTGGCCTCTGGCTGGCAGAGCCTGAGATCCTCTGTGATGTGGGCACAAGCACGTTTCCTGAGCTTGGGGTGAGCAATGGAGGCAAGTCGACTGAGCCTGCGGTTGCTGCCCATGAGATCTTCGGCTTGACCTCCTTGGGCTTTCCGAGAGCCCTGATGGCCTCGGCAGGTGTGCTCACGGCCTTGGTGGTGCTGGCCTGCATCCTCCTCAGGCCCTTCTTGTTGTGCTTCCTGGCAAAGCACATATTCCTCAGGCACTTGGGGTTCACCCCTTAAGAGATTCATATCGTGTGGTCAGGATTTTTTGATGCCGTTTCTGTGCCATTTTCGGGACTGGTTGTGTGTGGTGTGGTTCTTCGCTTGGCCATGTCTGCACTGGGGCCGGCAGATCCCAAAGCCTATTAAACTCTTTTAAATGATCCAATTTTCATTCCCTTCTGCTTTCTTGCTGGGACTCTGAGGATCATTTATCTTATCTGTATAATAATGTTTAAACACTGTAATATATTTTAAATACTTATGTAAACATTTATCTCTCCTACATAAGTATGTTCTTTGAAAAAATCGTCTGTGAATTTATGCCTACTAGCACATGTAAATGTTTTCCATATATTAAGCACCCAACACATGTTTTTAGAATGGAGAAATCTTACTCTGAGATGTTTATTCTTTCACACAAAGATTAAGAACAAAAGTTCAAACCCACACTTTGGAGGCTAACATTTATCCGCTTACAGGCTTTACATATGCAATTTATTTTCTTTCTTAAATCACCTTTAGACATTGATGGAATTATGTCAGTGATCGGTGAACGCAGAAAACATTTAATGAAAGGTCATAGCCATGATTAGAGAATCACTGCTGTAAAGGGCACTGAATGAAATTTCATGTTGTGGTCTGCGGAAGATTAATTTAAATGATTTTTGTCTAATGCCAAAAATATTTTTGCTTTCCTGTTGATACCCTATGAGCTCAAGTGAACTGTGTGCTGTTATGAAAGACACATCAGAATAGTTTTTTGATGGAGAAAATCATGTTAGGATGGCAAGAGCCAACTTCAATTTATAAGATTCTTATAACAATTCAATTTATGGCATCTATAAAAATAAACTACAATAAATTAAGGTACAAATTACTTATTGCCTTGGAACTAATGCCACATTCTTTGGTTGTTATCCTAAAACAAGATTTTTGAATTTTTATTTATGCACACACACACCCCAATTCCAAATGGTTATTTAATGTATGTTAGGCAGTACAGTCTATTAATCCTTAACAAATATATAATCTGTTGGAAAAATAAGACCCTTGTCATGTTTATATGGCAATGCAATGAAGAAATAAACCTATGACGTACCTTTAACAATCACAAAATAGTTATGGTTGTTGGCCAAGTGAACGGTACAGGTATTAAATGTTGTAGGACTTAGTTAAATTGTTAGAACAGGTTACAAAGGAGATGGGGTTTAAAATGGCAATTGAGGGGTACAGAAAGCTAAAGAAATATCTTAGACCTTTAGGGATATTGCAATAGAGTGAATGCAATTTGCATGTGTTAAAAATGTGAATCTTTGAGGGCAGATGGTGGCCCTCAAATCTATGAAAGGCAGGACAAAGGCCTTCAATGATGTCCATGTCTCACAGATGTGTTACCTTATGCGGCAAAAAGAGTTTTGCAGATGTGATTATGTTATGCATCTAGAGGTGGGGAGATTATTCTGGATAATTTGGGTGTCCCTACAGGGTTCCTTATAAAAGTGAAAGGAGGCATATGTGTCAGAGTCAGCAGAGAGATTTATATAACCTACTTGCTGATTTTAAAAGAGAGGAATGAGCCATGAGCCAAAGAATCCAAACAGCCTCTAGAAGAGGGAAAAGTAAAGAGAACTGTCTCTTGCCTAGAACTCCAGAAACAGTGCAGCCCTTCTGACACCTCTGTTTTAGCCCAGTAAGGCCCACTGCAGACTCCTGACTTGCACAACTGTAAGACAGTAAGTTTCTGTTGTTCAAAACCTCAATATACGGTGGGAGTTGAAAGGAAGAAAATGTGAAAAATCAGCAAAACTTGGTGACTGATTTGATATTGAGGGTGGAAACAAATGAAGATGTTAATAATGACACCATCATTTCAGACCAGAGAGGGAGAGTGGTTACTCCTTTCAGACACTGTTTAATCAAAATACTTTATTATTTGAAAAAGCCCCTCACCATTCTCATTGCCACTGAAATTCCACACTCTATTTTGTCTCAGTTCTAACTGCCTTGATTAATTTTGGTGTTATCGTGCTTGTGTTAATATCTCAAGCTTAAAAAATATCACTGAACCTGGGCTCCTTTCATTATGATGTGAGGATTCACTTCTCTAGAAAATGAGGCTCATAATGGCAGGCACGTTGCCCTCTAACTCTGCACGACAAAACTGAGTAAAATAGAACTTGAAGTGAAGAAAAATTAGAATTTTTATTCACTTCCCAAATGCCATGTGCCTTTTATCACAAAAGAACAGAGCTTAGAACAGACAGAAATAATGTCTCCGCATGTCTGACCCACAGTTCTGTGATACATACTCTGATCAGCCTTGTGAGAAGAGCTTGTTTCTCCATTTCAGGAATCATCCTTTCCTCATTTTTCAAAGGAAGTGGTTTTATAAATATTTGTTATGTTACCCCCAATTAAAAGCCCTCCACTTCACCACTGATGAATGTTGTACAATGGTTACAGGGGGAAATCCAGATCAACTGGACTGTGCTCCCTCCAGGCTGTGCGATTCCTTCCCACCGCCTCGCTGTCCCATGAGACTCCCTACCACCTGTGATTCTTCGTGGATATAGTTAGTCAGTGATTCCAAGTATATTCTACATTATTGTTTCCTACTTAGGAGCCATGATGCAATTTTGATTTGTACCTAAGCTTATCTTCTTCCCAGGAAGGTAACAGAACAAGGTCTTTGAAATTTCATTTACACAAACACACATACACAAACTTCAAATGGTTATTTAGTGTACAATAGACAAAACAGGGTTAATCCTTAAGAAATTTACAACCCAGTTGTTCTTTGTTGCTTCTGGGCAATAATGGCTTAATTAAGGAATAATCCTATTTGCTTTCCCATTTAATATTAAAAGTACCTCTTGTGATTGATTAAATTCCAAGGCAAAGACATCTTAACCACTTGTGAATATAGTTAATAGAGTTAAATAGATTTAATTGTAAATATTAGTGGGTTTGGATTATACAGCCAACTTTGAAAGGCAGTGTGGGATTTGGGGGAAAAGAAACATCATGGCTGGAAACTTCAGACCAGACCTGATAATGAATCTCAGCTTTGCTTGTACTTCTAGTGCTAACTTGGACAAGTTCGTGAAAGGCTTTGGGTCTCAATTTTCTTACTTGTAAAATTTAAATAATACCTACCTGGCAGGATTATTTTGAGGATCAGTAATATCATATTGTGCATATAACATCATAGCACATAATAGGTATTCAGCAAATGATGTTTGTTATGTATGTAAAATGCTTCCCTTCACTAAGTCATATGAACAATGATTATAGAACTTCTGCACTTTTGATTTAAAATTTCACAGGTATATTGGACTTGAAAAATAGAAGTGCTAAATCCAATTTTGATGGTTCCTATCTGGTGCTATTAGCCCAAAGTCTATCATCATTCATGCAGTTTTTCACACTAGTAAGGAAATAGCATTCTTCTCACCACCCAGGATTGTTGTGGAAAACATTTCCCTTTTATAATAAAATATTCAACATTACTCACTCAAAACATTTTCTGGTCAGTATCTTGACTCATGAATTGAATTACAATGAAAGAAATTGTCAGCGTGTGTCAAATTCTAGATAAAGCTGAAAATTTGTGGTGACTGATTGACATTCAGCTGTGTGTCTTAATGCTTAACAAGTAATGGTCTCCTCACTCTATGAAATCAGTCCCTTATTTAAAGTGACAGTTTATGAATAACAGGAATTTTCGAGAGAAACCTGACACGAAAGTAATTTTTGTCTCATTTTCTTCTGTAATTAAATGGCTACCACATGTGGTCACCGTTTCATTTTCATGTACGTTTTGGTTACAGCCATAAATGTGAAAATTAAAGAAACCTACTGATACTCCCATTTTAAACTCTTATTTTTACCCACCATTGTATCAGCGGTTCAAAACAGAAATGTAGCTATCTTAATCCTTGCCTTTAGCAGAAATTACTTCAACATCAGGCAATCTATTTTTCTGGAAAGTATTTCCTAAAATTACTTTTACTATTTCTAAAGTCCCACAAGATACAATATTTGAATATTGTGGAGCCCACAGTTTAAATTCCCAACAGGGTTTTAATTGGGACTTGACCAATGCTAAATGCTTTATTTTTTCTTCCACTCTTAATGAAGCAAACTCGGATCAAGAGCGTATACAGTTTATAAACGGCATTGATTTCTCAAATATTTTCTCCTGCTACTTTTGTATAGCTAATGTTTTTCCATCTATCTTACATTCATTGCACTTCATTTTTTATTTCCTTATACTCCAGGAAAGGCAGATAAATATTTGGGGAAGAAATTATCTGGTGCGTGTGTGTGTGGGTGTTCATTTTTCAGTATGAGAATAAATAATCAAAACATGCTATTCAAATTTATGTGTTCTGCTTTCTTGAAGACCCACATGCCCTATAACTGATTGCCTATAAATGTTTCATAAGCAAAGTGGGAAAGACAGAAAGAACTAAGGTTAAAGAATCTCTTGGAATATTATACTAATTTTGATCACATATGCGTCATCAAATCAAGTGAATTCCCTGTCTCGGTACCTGTCCCACACTTTCCTGCCTCTGTCATTTCTTTCACTCCTTCCCAACTGCCTGAAATGCCAGTCACTTTCTCTTTATACTCCATTCCTCTGAAAATGCCATGTATTTGTTGATATGTGCTGGGGTATCAATTTGAAGATATGAATTTGGCCATGGACATTAGCCTCAGAAGAGTAAGATGATCATGTTCTCATGAAAACATAAACATGAAAGAAGGCATAGCTAAGAGGTAAATGAATGGAAGGAATACAAAGCAAATGTAGATGTGTCTCAAAATCACACTGGACTGATTGGAAAAGCTGAAAATGGGGTTCAAAAAAAGAAATCAGTTCCATAATGTTCCATGTAGGAAAGTGATTTTAGAAAAAAAGAAAAGAAAAGAATATATACATATGTATCCTGGACTTAAAGGAAACGTTAGATCAAGCAGAAGAAAAAAATGAATTGAGAGTAAATCTGAAAGCAAAAGTTTGCTATAAATACCTATATGACAATTTAGTTGCTGGCAACCGTAAAGGTAAACAGAGGGTAACATAGATGTGATGAAGGCTGACAGAGGGTTAATGCTGCCAAACATCATTGATTTTTGACATTATAACCCTCGGAGCATTTATTTAACACTGATGGGAAATGTTCCATAATGAAATGAAACAATATCCAGTCTAAAGCCAAACGAGAATTAGAAGTAAATCAGACAGGTACCAGATGGTGGACAGACACTGATACACGTACCGAAATCCATTCAGTGCTGATTAAATATAATAATATAGCAATTACTACTGCCTTGTGAGTGAATGCTGGAAACGTTAACCTGAGGACAGCAAGCTACGTCTCTAACTTACTAAACATCTCATGATATTGTGGATCCCTTAGCTTCTGGAGCTGCTCAGTTAGTGCTCAACACCTGGGAGATGGAGGAAGGATTATCTGACTTAGCCTGTTTCCTTACAATTCACATTTGCAAAAGTGTTTTATAAATTAAAACAATGTAATCCAGTATTACAGAACAGTATGCTGTATATAGAATTCAAAGCTTAACAACCACTGTGAGTGAAGAAGTCATACTTCATAAGGAAATTGATTTCATTCAGATAACATTAACCAAGAAACTCAAAATCTCATCAACTTTGCAAGTTGTTTAACCTAGATGAAATTCACTTTTAGATAGATGTTAAGATAAAGTTATAGATTTAGATAGGGTTAATGGTCTTTATGGAAGGGTTAATAATAGCTGGCTTCAAGGGCTTTGAAAGATTTATATAAGATGAGATGGATAATATTTCTGAATCAGAGAAAGGCCCAGAGAAGATGCTCAAGAAATGTCACGTTCTTAACACACTGCCTGCCCTTCACATGTGTAAAAAGGCCCATATGTCCTACAATCTGTCAAATAACCTTACATCCTTTTATTCATATCATTTTAAAGTAAGTTCTTAATATATTGAGCCATTGCATTTGACCTCTGTACATTGTAGCCAGTGGGTATGGGATTTCTGACTATCCTTTTCTTGGGATTTGCTCTTCACCCCCGGCTATTATAAATGGCATGCCAAATTGTTTTACATGCTAGATCCGTAATTCAAAGAAGGAAAAGACGTTTAGTTCCTAGTCAGACAAATTTGACATGCTCTTCTAGGTTTGATGACAACCATAATTAATGCTTCATACATTTAAGCATTTCTATTTAAAGTGGATAAAACGCATTCAGTGAAGCGGGAAAGAGTGTATTTTTCCTTTACATCACTTCACGTGGTAGATACTTAATGAAAAATCATTAACCTAAAAAACACAAACTTCCCTCAACAAGACTGTCCATGAAGTCCTTGTTGCAAAATCCAGTGGAACCCTTTTAATTTTTTTAAGTGGTGTTTTGTTTTGTTTTTGTTTTTAAATTTTCTGAAGCATTTGAAGGTTTAGCCTCCCCAAAGTTTAGTTAAACACAGTGGTTCTCAGTGTGTGGTCTGAGCGCCCCCAGGGTTCCAAGACCTATTCTCAGCATCTGCAAAATCAAAACTATTTTCACAAAACACAAAGAAGTGATGGGCCCTCTTCACTGTGTTCACATTTGCACTGATTGTGTAAAATCAATGTTGGTAAAACTATTGACACTTAATCACCAACCAAAGAAGAGGCTGGAAAACATACAGCAATTCTTCACTACAACATACTCAAAGTTAATACAAAGTAAAGTCAATTTCCTAAGTAATATCTTTGTTGAGTAGTAACCAATATTAATGTTATTAAATCCTAACTCTTGAGCACATGCAATTTTAATATTCTGTGAGACAAAATAGGAAAGTGTATATAAAGCAATTCAGCTGGATGCCAAAGGAAAACACTGTGTGACTGAGCTGTAAGCTTCTGGATTAGCTGCTTGATTCATGGAACACACTTTTTACTTGAAAGAACTAACAGGTGGACCACAGTGATTCAGATTTGAGTACTGGGGAGACACTTTGTTGAAAACAAATGTAGTAAACCTGTATCTTCAATGAAGACAGCTGACAGTATGTTTTGCCAATGATAAAATTTGAACTTTTGAGAGAAAATTAGGATATTGGAAAACTTGTATCTGCCATCATGAACTTGACAGCTTCCCAATATCCTTCTGATGAGAACTGCAGTGATATTGGTAAATGTAATTTTTAAATATTATATATCAAAACATGCCAACATTTGAAAGATCTACATAACTCAGTGAGCTAGTATTTTCCAAATCACAAACGAGATGATATGAAATCATCTGCAAGTTAAGAACTCATTTAAAGTTCAAGATATACCAAAGAATTTTAATGTAATACAGTACAAAAAGTTCATTGATATTTTTAGATGCCACATTGTAACTAATCTTCAAGAAATTATCACTAGTCAAGTTCTGGTGTAATATCAAAGAATATTTATAATTATCTTAAAAGTCTATGAAAAAACTCCACTCTTCTCCAACTGAATATTTATGTACAGCCAGCTTTTTTTCATATACCTTAACCCAGGCAACATAGTACAACAGAATAAATGCAAAAGCAGATATAAGAATTCAGCTGCCTTCTATCAATTTACACATTAAAGACATTTATATAAAATAATTTCACTCATCTCGCTAAAATTTTTTGAAAATATTGTTATTTTTACAAAAATCATGTTTTGTTGCTATTGAATGAATCTATTATGTTTGGATAATTAATACATGTTTTAAACCATCTCAATGTTATGTCTAGTATAATAAAAATCCATAGCTGTAGTCTACAAATTCTTTGGGTTCCTCAAAATTTTTTAAGTGTGAAGGAATCTTGAGACCAAAAAGGTTGAGCACTACTAAACTGGAGCATCGTGCACGTGCTCTAAAGGAGTCTTAACTACTTCTGCGGTTATAGAACATCACTCTCATGGATTTTTTTCCTACTTCTCTGGTAGCTCTTTATCATTTCTCTTCATTTGCTCTTTCCCTTCATGCTATGGGCCCCCAGGTCTCTTTCATTGGTTCAATTTTGTCTCAGTCTATACTCCCCTGGACATTTTCCAGGATCTTTGAATATGTTAATCACTCCCAAATCTACATCACCAGAGCAGAACCTAGTCAGTATTATAATGTTCTTATCCTATATCTGAATGTCTACTGGATATTTCTATTTTGTGTCCCATAAATGTACCAAACTCCACAAGTCTAGCAAAGAGCTCATCAAATTGCTAGTTCAGAACACCTGTGGTTTCCCTTTCCATGAACGGTGTCTCTATTCATCCATTTAACAGACACTTGGAATCAGGGGGAGGTTGCCCTAAACTCTAGCCTCTCCCATAATCAACACATTCGGTCACCGTATCCCATATCCTATAGATATTACCATCTGAATATCTCTTTAATTAGTATTTTTCTTTCCTCTACTGTCATAATCCTGCCTGAGACCTCCATCATTTCTTATTGAATCATTGTAATAATCTCTTAGCAAGATTACTGTCTGCAGCAATCGTCTCCTAAAATCCATTCTCTAAAATGCAGCTAAAATGATGTCTGTTTCTTTCCTGATTAAAACGTTTCACCATAGACTTCAGGATAAAATTAATAGTCTTTGAATATCAGGCCTTCATGATCTGAGCCATATCAAACTCAGTGCCTTCATCTCTCACCACTACTCAAAATAAAGGGCTAAAATTTCAATGACTTGCTCTCGGACAGCAGATTCCACGTCTCATCTCTAGGCAACATCAAAGATTATTCAAGTTGAAAGGACTTTTGGAGATAAAGTAACTGTATAATTTATCATTCAGACCAGGACACTGTTGAGCGTGAAAAGGATGCTATTAATAATTACATAGGGATAACAGGTGTAAACCAGGACTGTCTTAGGCAAAAAGAGCTTGTATGATCACCCTACCTAGAGATCAACTAGTCCACGAGAGAATTTGTGTCATTAAAGTGGAAGTGGTCATGCTGGTCTTAACAATAGTTGGACTAGAATCAGCCTTTCCTATCTCCCAGTCCTCTGTCTTTTCTTCCACATTATGCTGGTTTTCTCATAACTCTCTTCAGATAAAAATCAAGTAGCCTAACTGTTTTTATGGTGAGATGTCTGTCACTTTTCATATAATTATTGTAAGTATTGGTGATGGCTTTGTTTGCAGTCAAAAGTACCACTATTAAGAAGTGTTCTGCAGCGTGTAAGGGGGATTAAAATGATCAACATACATATGCAAAAGAAGGTCCCATTTCAATAGGAAGGTGATAGTACAAGATGGCTAGAAGCCCAAATCCCCAAATCCTTGACTAGGGAACATTGTACCCACTGCTGCTTTGGCTGAGTCACCCAAATGCGGTTAGCACATGAGTGGGTAGGTGTGTGAACGAGAGAGAGAGAGATCCCCATGATATTCCCCGCCAGGGTGAACTAGACCGAGTCATGCAGCAAACGCAGAGACTCGCTCACAATTCCCTCCTCTCGAGGCTGGTCTACATAGTTCTCTTTGCCTTCTTTCACCCGAGTCTATCCAAATCATGCAGGAACTCCAAAGTCTAAGTTATCTCCAGTTTGAAACTTGTTTCAAACCCCTCATATCACAGCAAGTAGGTGAGATGATGGTCCAAACTGGACAACGAGAAATTAAGTCAAGAGAGAACTTATGTTCTTCAGTTCTATCAGCATCTCACAGTCACCTTCAGTTAAGCTCTGCCCTTTACTTCATTGTTTCTGTTGGCGCCACATCAAAGTTTCTTCTCCGTGGAGAAGAAACAGAAATGGGAAAAACCTTGAGTATCCCTTAAATGTTATGATATGAGAATAACATGTGTTTATCAGTTAATGCAGTGGAGTGTTATTTATGCTCCGTAAAATTTCTTGCCTTTAAGATGAGACTATGGCTTTAAATAACTGCCATAAAGGTTATATTGACATAATAGAAATAACAAGTAGAAAAATCACTCATAATCCCAAGCAAACAAACAAAATTAAAATTTTTTCCACACATCTATTTCCTATCCTTGTGGCATACTCAACGTTTTCGTATTTACAGTGTCATAGATACAACTGTATGCTCTGTATCTTATATTCATGTTATGCAACACATACTGTTTCCATTTTGCTGCATACTGACATCATAGTTTTGCAAATAGGACAAGAATATTTATTTCTCACCATTAAGGAGGGGAGTGTCTTCTGTACCATCCTCTCCAACCACAGCAAAGCATGTCAGTGAGAAGACATAAAAAAATGGCATTACCCAAAGAGAGAGATCTTTGCATCAAAAAAAGATACTTGCTTGGCACAAATTTTCCAAAATGCTTCATATTGAGAACTATCTAAGCAAAATTCCCAGAATTCTGTCAAAGCATGAAAAAATTTTAAATTAGCAATACCCTTAACAATAAGACCTTTTCTTGTATTCCATGGTGACCTGCATTCCAGGGAGCATTGTTCAGTGGTGAATTCTCATGGGGCCATTGTGGTCAGCAAGAGTTTTTAAATAGTGTTTTCCAGTAAAAGCTACAGACTTTTAAGCATCTGGGGGATCAAACCAAGTTGAAATTTTTCCTCTTCCTAACAAAAGTCAAGTAGGATAAAACCATTCCAATTTATCATAGCGTAGTACAACAGAGGATCTCAGAAAGAGACCACGTATGATGTTGCAATGTCATATAAACACTTCCATTTCCAGATAGCTGATGACTAAGATATGATCATAATTGAAAAACATCAGAACCACATTGCACAGCATTTTAATTTCTTGTGTGTATTTTAAGATAATGATATTGTGAATGGTACACTGTTCTCGTTCTATAGAGTTTGAAGATTCTTTCTCAATCATTTTGCTGTTATCAAAACGTCCCCTTCAGATGCTTTCAGAATTAGATATTTGGCCCAAGTTAGCCCTAAATGCATGCTGTCAAGATTCTTACACTCCTCACAAAAGTGCTATTTTAATCATGTTTTCTTCTGTGCATGTTAAATAGTTTGCACTTATCTATGCCCTATTTGACTGTTCTATTAAAATTCACTAAGCATCCTTTCACTTCTCTGCCAGTTTTCAACCCTTCTCTTAACACCTCACTTTCCCTTAGGACCTTGCTTCCTGGACCCTGCCCTTCATGCTGGGCCCAACAGCTTCAGAGCCAACAGACAAGCAGGGTCCTCAGTCCATAGTTTGTCACCACCATGCTGTAGGATTTTAAATCTATTGCTACAGATGAGCTTTGCCTTCTAAAGCATTTACAAGGGCAACCATTCCATCTAAACAGCAAACCAATGTTAACAGAGAAAGCCTAGAAACTTTCACTCTTTCCAGAAAGAACAGATGCATTCTCAGGTGACTTGCCTTCATCAATGGGCACCTATAACTCTAAGGATAGAAACTCAAGGACCAGTAAAAGAGAGAATAAGATGAAATAAGACTTCAGAGAGCCAACACTGCCCTGTGGGCTCCATTGTTCAGTGCTCCTAGGCAGTTCATTTATTTATTTAAATGTGTATGTTGAGTTTTTTCTACATACCAGGCACTGTTTTGGGCTCTGAAGCTAGAGAAATTATGACATTTCCCCTTCCTCACAAGTTTATGACCTAAGAAAGTAAATAATATTTATATAACAAGACCACTTCTGCTTAAACAATCCCTTTGGGCATATCACACATCCTAAAATATTAAAACTAGAAGAGATTATAAAAATCACCCAGTCCAACCCCTCCACTTTATTGATGGGGAAGCTGAGATTCAGGGAAGATAGCTGAATTAACTGCCTTTTAAAACCCAAAATAGACTTCCTGTGTTTCAACACCTGGTGTAAGGTATTTGCCACTGGATCACACCATTCCTCTTAGGAATTTCTCAGGGACTTAAAAAGAATCCATCCTTCTTTCTGTAAATTTTGGGGGATTTCTCTCATTACACGGTTAATGACTTAATGGTCAAATGAAGCTCTGAAGTGAGAAAATAAGTCTGGAAATAATTTAGCCAAGGATCCAGGCACTGAGCAATGGCTTCCCGCCAATACCCACAGTCCTGTAGAACTGTCATCTGTCACCTTTCATTATTTGTTGACAGAAGAGCCGGCAGCACATTGTGCATAAGCTCTAATTTCATACAGCTAATGGTTTGCAACTAAGCTACACAGACTGTATGTGATACAAAGGCAAAAATATACGAGATGAAATAAGAAAAAAGAAATGCTCCAAAAACAGAAGCGCTCATAGAAGATTGCTTTTTAAAAGCTAAATGGAGCCACCTAGTGACAGAATTTGTTTTAATGGAATTACATCTGTCATGAACAGGAAAAAAATTTCACAGACTGAAACATAATGTAAATGACTAGGTCAGAAACAGAGCCTAGTTTTGTGTGTATAGAAGACCTCAATTGTGAAGGAGACATGATTAATATGTCAAGGTTTTCATTTTTAAATTATTTTTATTTTGCATTTATTGTCAACAGAAAGCTTAGATGTGCTTTCTGAAAAAGCTCAAGAAGTTTCCAATTTAATAGCTCTTTAACAAAGTGTACAAGTTAGAGATAATTGGATTCCACTTTTATTCTTATATTTTGCCCAACTGTATTAGGCTCAAAAGTCAATTTCTTTAAATTGGAAACTATCTGTTAACGTTTTCAAACAGAATAGAACAGGCATTTTTCCCCTCTAAGAACTAGGAAGAGTCTTTTATCAATGAGACACATTTTAACAACAAAGCTACAATTCTAAGGAAGCTAAGGCTGCAGAAAATTGGCACTCCAATTAAAACCCTTTGTATCTCCAAATAGAATAAAAGTAACAGTTGTACATACTTACTTTAAAGGGATTTACACAGACGTACATCTAATGAGAACATCTCAGAAATGCTGAGATTGTTGGGACAAATCCTGTGTCAGGGTCACATCGGCTTTTGTTAAACACTCAAAACACCTTCTCTCTTCTGAGAATTGATTTATTATTAATTAATCCTGAAATCTTCCAGAATGATAGAAGTTTGATAATAATCACAAACACCAAAGATTGATGCTTTATATGAATAACAGCTTTCACTATGCACAACTAGAGTTTCTATCTATTATTTTAATTTTTATCGAAACCGTTCTGAAAATGGTTAATGAGACACAGAGGAGGGCGTGAAAGATGATTCAGGATAGTTCATTTTAGTTTTGTGTATTCTTTCATTGGCCAGAGATAAATTTGAAAATTGCTTTTATTTCATCTTTCGTTGTTGAAAACTTAATTTAAAATACTGAATGTCTGGACCCTTTACTGATTGAGCCACTGCCCAGTGAGAGAAAGGGCAGCAAGAAACCACAGATGCAGGATCCCTTCAGCCCTGTCTGTGATTTATGAAAACACACAGAAGGGACATGCAGATTTCTGACGAATGAGATTTGATTGTGTGCATATTGAATCTGAGACATCAGAACACTCTGAACGTCATATCCTGCTCCTAAGCATGGCTATTCCATTCACCTACAAGTCAACTAAAGATTAATTACAGCAAAGTAAAATCACTAAAGCTGAAATACTAGACATAATATTTTAAAAGTATTAATAATAAGAAATAGAATCAGATAACTCAAACAATTTTTAATGGTGTAGGTGAGTCTAGCAGAAAAGAGACTAAAGTTTTTGCAGCTCTGAAGCATAATTTCAGACAATATGACAGTGGAAAATGTGATACGATTATGAGGAAATCAAGGTGGGGGAAAGACACCAAACTGGCATGAGATATATAGGTTTGATTAAATATCTGTGGAATGTTGAAACCCAAATAAGTGATACAAATAGCAGCAGTGTCTTCAGGGAGTCACTAAAGCTACAAATCCAAGAATGCCCACCTGCGTGCACTGTGCAGACAGAAAAACTGCTCTCCGTGGTTAACACCATTTCAATGATGTTATCATTGAATACAAAGGATAATAAGACAAGGAAAGCCAGCATGATTAATGTCTACTGACTGTTGACATTAGGCTAGAAGTTGTACATATACCATTTTAGTTAACATTTTCAAATCCTTCAAGCTGTTACTAATTGTTCTATTTTACAGGAGAAGAAACTAAGACTCTAAGAGGGATCTTGAATCCTTTGTCTCCCTCCAAAGACATTCTCTTTCCTCTGTATTTATTAAACTACATAGGAAATACATATATGTGTAATATATTAGTGGTACAGAGCCAAGATGTTATTCTAATTCTGTTTCTCTAACAATAATCAAGATCAAATTAAAATGCTTCACAAGAGGTAAACTAAAGATACTCATTCCTTTTCTTTTTTAAGAATGAGAGCCTTCTCTCACTGTATTTTCTAAATTTATGCAGTTAACTGTAGAACCTTATGGAACTGGGGTGAAATTAACCACAAAGCCAAATGCATTTTGACGAATAAATGCTAGTGATGTAATGGATAATGTGATAAATATAATTAACACTGTTGAACATTATATATGAAAATTGTTAAGAGTAAATCCTAAGAGTTCTCATCACAAGAAAAAACAATTTTTTCTATTTTCTTCAATTTTGTATCTATATGAGATGATGGATGTTCATTAAACTTATTGTGATGAACATTTCATGATGTACGTAAGTCAGATCTTTATGCTGTACATCCTTAAACTCATACAGTGCTGTATGTCAACTGTATCTTTAAAAAGACTAGAAGAAAAAAAAAAAGAAATATACGGAACCGGGGTAGATTAAGCTCAAAGCCAAATGCATTGATCGTCAAACATTAGAGACCATAAGGGTTATCTCCAAGGCTCGTGAAAATGCAGATTCTCAGGTCCCACTCACAGAGATCTTGGCTCAGTGGTTCTGACCTGGGCCCGAGGAGTCTACATTTTTGACTCATATTTCTTTTCCAAACCCCAGGAGATTCTGATGCATGTGGTCCATACTCTAATATATTACTCCTTCGAATGTTTGCTCAATTTCTTGGAATCTCACATCACATCCTTAATTTTTTAACTTTTTTTTTTTTTTGCTATATTTATCTCTTTGTCCAGATTTTGTCTCTTTTATCCCTTTTGTCAGATTTTTCATCTGATCATGATTGCAAGGAAGAAAGTCTCTTCATGGGGTTGATGCCTAAAAAGATCACTAAATTATTTATTACATTAAGAAAGACTACTTTATATTGTTTAGAATTTCTAGAGTAAAATAGCTATGCTAGCAAAACATCTTTATCATCTATTGTAATTGTTATAAGGATCTTCACATTGTCGTAATATATTCAAAACCTCAGATAATATGAAAAATCGCTTGTGCTGCATCAGCCTTGTCATCGTGCAGTCAAGCAAAGAGAGTCTCAGATACAAACCATCCTGATTCAACACTGAACAGCAAGTGACAGCAGAAACAGAATTCCCAGTGCCCAACCCAATGTTGTTGCGGGGACACTGTTCTCCGCCACTCACCACGTGAGCACTCACCCACAGATCTGAACCTTAACTGAATGCCGCCCAGGGCTCTTGCCTGTGTCATCAGAACTTAATAGAAAAATTAAAGCATTGGATTCTTTGGCTTCCACCTCCGGTCCCAAGTGCTCAAAGCAGAAAATGAGTTAATGCAAGTGACCAGCTGCTGAACCGAGGTCCAAAGAAAAGAGACATTTAAGTCTTTGTTATGGACCATAACGGAAGAAAAGATTTAGGCTGAAGATGTATCGCAGGAAGCCCTGCCTGCAGAGAGGCTCACAGGTAGGGGAACATCATCCTGCATGGATCCAAGGCTGTGTAAGCAGTTACTTCCCCTCTTGACTCTTAGCCACTGAGTCGCATGGGGTTCCCTCCAGCAAAGATGTACTCCTGCTTTTAAAGCAAAACAGTTCTGCTCCCAGAAGATTTCCCCCTCTGGGGAGCCCTGGAAAGCCCAGTTCCCTCACCAAATTAATCTCTTCTACTTGATATGATCAGAAACATTCTAAAACATGAGTTTAATTTCATCCTGCTCTTATTTCCATCTTGGAAGAATTATGAGGTTGAATTCTACTAGCACACACAGAGAATACACACCAAGTGAGCCTGGAAAGCAGTTTGTACATATCACCTAGTTCTACTAGTTGTATCAGTCACCCTACAATTCCACTCTGTTACAAACATAGTGTCAATAATCATACTGCTGACTCCTAACAGGCCATAGCAATCATATGCCTTTTTAACAGACTCTAGATAATTTCATTCTTGCAACTTAGCACACTTCCAAATTGCATTTCTCAATGAGTAATAAACTCAGTTGTATTTTTTAGCCCTTTCTTTGCAGTGTTCTACGTAGCCGTGCACCTACAGCCCCCATCCTTTACAAGCTCCCAAAGACTAGATTCCTCCCTCCGCCCCCATTTCAAACTGCGGCATTGCGAGTTCTGCTCATCTGCTTTCCCTTGGTCAAATTGCCTGGTTAACTTTGCTCTGCTTCCCTGGGCATTTCCTCCCTTCCTGTCACCACCAGCATTTTCAAGGCAGAACACCATCCTCCTTTTTCTTCTCATTAGGCTAATTTTAGAGCATTGTCTAGCATAATGGAGAAATCCTTTCTATTCTGTATGTGTACTTGTGTATGCAATGTATTTCCCATTCTTCTGGAGACCCACAATAATTGGATTTTATACAAGGCTCTGTCACTGCATAAGCTGTATAAATTAGACATTGCCTTTACTCACAAAAAGCAAAGTTAGTGAGAGGCTCTCTTATGTTTTCATGGTTCAGTAAGGAAATAAAATTAGTATTTATTTGTTTTGTCAGTCAAAACTACTTTTCCAGTTTTATTTAGATATAATTGATATATAACTTTGTATAAGTTCAAAGCGTACAACACAATGATTTGATATTTATATATACTGCAAAATGATAACCACAATAAGGTTAGTTGACATGCAAGTCAAAACTACTTATTAATATATATATTTAGGTTATAAAACACAATAAAATATAACTGAATCAAAATGCTAAATTCAGTCAATCCATTCATGTTTTGTCTATATGCTACCGTATAAGGTACTTGGAAATGTCTGGATGTCTATATACAATACTGACAAAAAATTCAAATGATAAATTAAGTTTTTCACTTTTATTTAAAAGTCTGGCATCTCTGATATGATCTTTGTCTTAGACCTTCATTTTCATTTCATGGCTATTATTGTGCAAAATAAAATTCTATGTATCTAACAAAGGTAAATGAGAATGTTCAGAGACACAAATGGGGGATGATTTAGTGATTTACTGGAGCACCAAAAAGACCTGCGTTCAACTTCACCTCGCATTTTCTAACAGTTTAAAATTGAGAAATCCACTAAAACTCTGTAAGCCACAGGTTATTCTGTAAAGTAGTGATATAAACACAAATATTAAATTTGGATAGAATTAAAGTACCTACTATCAGAGCTATCCCATACTAGGTACTCCATAAATGACAGCTAGCGTTTTCCACCCTGAAGTTATCATAAATTTTTCTACATCCTACAATGAAGTATAAGGTTCTCACAGATCAGGCTCATCTTAAGCTAAGCCACATCTAGCCAGCTAGGAACCTTAACCTACATGAGCCAAACCTCCCTTTTCAAAACCTTGCACAATCTCCTTCAACTTGTGAACTTTTATTTATTAAAGTTCCACTCATAAGGTAATAGATATAGGAGTGCCTATAAACACAGAAATATCTCTTTAATAGATACTAAGTTGCTGATAGAAAAGGGGATTTAATTTCCCCTTGAAGCCAATAACTCCATCTCACATTTACTTTGAAACAAAATGGATTCAATTTCTTAAAAGCATTTGGTGATGATAATACTTAGCAATTTTTAAAATGCCTAAAGTGCACTTTTTCCTGCCCTAAATATATAGACTAAAATTTTTATACATTTTTATTGCCGAATTTAAGAATCTAGCTCGTTATATTAGCTATGTGCATGGTACTCTGATACCATTTTATCTTTTTGTCACTTGGATTTAATGATACAATACTTATACATAGTAATATCCAATATTTCATTCTGTGCCTATAAGGTCTTCAAAGGCTGTAAGCAGTAAGCTTTTAAATGTAATTTTTTTCAATGTAATCTTCTACTATTATACTCTATTGAAAGTACATGCTGACCTTCAAAATTTTTAGGATTTAAGCAAAATAGAATGGGAAAGGGGTAAGCTTCTAAATCTGACATATATCTAACTAAGATTTGAGATTCTAAAAGTTTTAATAGTGAGGAAGAGTTGCAAAAACGTACTCTCCACTGATTTATTTCACCAACAGACATCTGGTTTGAAAGAGAACAATTTAGATAAGAGGTTAAAAAAAAAAAATAGCAAAGCTAACATGTTAGCTTTGTAATAATGTAATATTGTAAAAATGTAATATTTTCAAGTAAAATATTAAATGTCACAGACTATTCACTCAAAAATATGTATAGTGTCTTATTGATTTATGGACTTTCTCTGTTGAATCTCAATTTCTGAAAGGTTGAGTTAATATATATCTTAGGTCATGTAACATTTTCCTGGTGGGTCCATTTAGGACCCCACTTCTGTTTTACTTTGTCTTTCATTCCCACACCTCACTCACAGCCCCTTCCTCACCTGAGTCATTCACTCTAGGTGGTGGCTGTATCACTCCTTGTAAAGCATATAATGCTATTTTGGACGTGGCTGTGGTTTTCATTAACATAAAATATATGCTATTGGGACTTATATTGCAAATCTGTTCATTTTGAGCAGAATGACAGTATAACTCTGGCTGCTGTGAGGCTTGAAGGAGGAAGGATAAACTTGGGGGCACCAACAGTGGGATCAGTGAAGCTGTTGCTGGAGAAGGAGGCGCAGTGTAGTGAGTTAGGTAAGAGACGCTGGTGGCTTCAGCAAGGTTGGCGGTAATAGAATCCTTAAGTCTCAACATCAGTTTCAATGGAAAAACCAGCAGATAACAGATCTACTGACAGATCTGATACAGAGAATCAAAGATGACCCAACATTTTGGGGTTGGGTTAAATAATGGGAAAGATTTCATTTTGAGGAGAGTAGAAATAAATTCAAGTCTATTTTAGAGACGTTAATTTTTTAAACGCTCATTTAATAGCCAGGTGGAACTAGCACATGGACATTTAGACCATTTGGATATACACCTTGAATTTGATAGACACAATAGGACAGCAATGTGGATGTTATTTTAAGCCATGGGCTTGAATAAGATCACCTCAGAGAAAGAAAATAGGAGATCCAAGTCCAGAGCCCCGAGCATTCTAAAAAGTTCAGAGGCCAGGAAGAGGAAGACCAGCGAAGGATACTGAGGAGCAGCCTGATGTTAGAAGCCTAAGTCAAGAACACCAAAAGACTGATCTTTGTTTAGGGTTCTTCAAATACTACTGGACTGGCTTTCCGCTAGAGACTTAGTTAACTTATACACAACTGCAACACATTGTTTATCCCAAATTATTTTAAATAATCACAGAGACAATAAAAACAGGATTGTGCTATTTAAGACATGGAGGTACACATTAAAATAGTCAACTAAAATTAGGTATGTGTAATTGCTTTAGGGAAAAAATAGGGGAAAATTAGCAGGGGATTTCTGTTTTCTGTACCTAATCTTGTACAAGTATATGACTATTTGAACCAAGTGGATGTATTTATTTGGTAAAAATAAAAACCAGTGTTGGAGGGAGGGTGGGGATTGAGAAGTAGATTACAACTCTTTGTATTGCTCCACTCTTAAAATGAATCTTTTCTACAAAGGCATTCAAACATTTCCCAAACTCGCCTCACCATAAACTCCTCTTTCAACCTTGGTTAGATCTGAAACAGCAAAAGCTCAAAGACTGGAAACAAGATGACATTTGATTCAGCAGCAGCTTTAAACATGCTCACATGCTACTACTGGCTTTTGAGAATTCATTAATCATTCACTAGATGGGGCTAACACACTGCAGAGAGGTGGCAAGTAAAAGTACTCCATTTTGTAAGTAATACACATTTGAATTAAATCCTGTAGGTTTGTTAAATGGAAATTTGAAATTAGGCAATACATTATTTAAATTCTGTTATTTTGTACAGGAATACAAGAATTTTTCATATGTAACTGAAAAAGCAAAGTATTATTATAGAACCTTAGGTTAAAAAAATAACTTTAGTGATTATCTAGTTGATCTAGATTGTGTGTAGGAAAACTATGGTCCAGAGAAAAAGCATTTGCCTGCCATAGAGCTTGGTATAGTGGCCATCCTAAAAAACCTTCAGATCTCTGAAAAGTCCATTAGCCTGAGGCATATAGGCAATCAGTCTACATAACAAATATATATTGACATTTTGCTTGACACTGGGTTTAAGAAAGTTATAAAGATGAATGAAATACAAGTTCTGTCTTAAAGGAGCAAACAATTTAATGAGAAAGTTAGATGTTCAACACATAGAAGGGAGTTAGCAAAGTTTAGGGCGGGAGGAGTGGTGACAGAAGAGGGACTGATGTGTCTTTAGTGTGCAAGCTTCCAGATTAGGAATTAGTCACGGTTTCCTAGGCAATTCAGTCTCAGGAAGCGTAGGCTGATTCCACTGGGATCTGAAAGCAGGAGGGGTGAATAGATGGAAGGGCTGCCTTTAAGACGCTGTTTCAGCACTGCAATACTTAAACTTTATAAGGTTTAACAGCTGCTAACATTTTATTAAAACAAGCCATATTTTACCTTTACCAAGAAATCTTTACCCAGTTAAATAGGCAAAAACTTTTAAAAAACTGATAATGCTCGATATTGATGAGTTTGCAGAGAAACGCCCTCATTCATATTCATTTACTACTGATGGGAATCTAAACTGGGCTAAACTTGGTCACTATAAAATTGTAAAATATGCATTCCATTGCCTATTATTTCAATCTCCAAAATTTCTTAAATATTGATTTACATAACGTGCAAAGTTGTATTTATAGATATTTATTGTAGCATTATTTATAATAACAAAATATTTGAAACTAACTGCTTAACAATGGTGCACTGGGCAAATAAATGTTATATCAATCTCTTGCTGGATTGTTTTTTCATCCTTTTATTTCCTATTTCCCATTCTTTAATCTACCTGTAAATAGCAAAAGAATTCTAGCAGCCAATTCACACAATGATGGTACCCTCCTTCACCTAAGTTGATTGGACCAGGGGTGGCACCTCTTGGCCCAAACTGGAGCTTTCCTTGGGAACTTAGAATCAAAACTGAGAGTAAAAAGTCAATGTCTGTGCACCTGAAATTATAATGTACATATTTGAGTTCTATTATTGTAAAGACATTCTGCCCTATATTCAAGGTGAGCCTTTCTGCAGGGAAAGGGGGTGGGAGGGATCATAAAGAAGACTCATGAGTAGACTCATGAGTGCGGCGTATGGGATTACTCAGTCCTTGGGCCCAGCTTGCTCCTAACACCACAGGTCTCTTCCCCTGTTCTTATTTGCATGAGACAATGTTGTTTTGCTGTAATATATTGACACTTTTGCGTAAGTTAGCTCAAGATATATTTTACTAAGTTGCAGTAAAATGAGCCCTATTTTAAAATGTATATAATCCTGCAATGCAGTCCTATGCCTCCATCCGAGAATACTATATACATACACATTGAAATGAAATTATGGCCCAAATAGGTTAGTGATAAAAGCAAATAGCAGAACAGTGTGTAAAGCATGAGCCCATTTATGTAAAAAAAAAAAAAAGTACATGTGTATGTGTGTGTGTGTGCACGTGTGATTGTTTATCTACAGAGTTTAGAAGCAATCACATCAACCTCCTGAGATGGCTAATTCCAGGGGCTGAAAATTGTCAAAAACTGGAAGCCAAACAGAAACCCTCGGGAAAATCATCTGAAAATGCCTAGGAAAATATCTAATGTGATAGAACAAATCTAAATAATCAGGGCTTTCTGAAGATCTAAATTTTATTAAAACATATACCTATAATACAGAATAACTGGCTTACTTATTATACCAACAGTGCTCACCCTCAGGACACTGTAGAAATATTAAGTAGTAGATTCTAAGTTGTATTTCACTGGAAATTTTAGTGAATCATGCACTTTGACACAAATAATTAGTAACAGCTCATAAAATCCTCATTGCCATAAAAGTTACACATTTTTATTATCTTATTGGATTAAGGATCAAAACATGATTCAAATCGGGGTCAGTGTAAATGACATTTCTACAGCCAAGATTATTAAACTTCTGTAAGTTAATATGTACAAAATACAATAAAGAAAGAAAGAGGCTGGGGAACTAAACAAAGATCAAGAACTTGGTTTAATTGTTTATTTCTACCCTCCAGTGAAAAAACTCTGTTGCCATGGGAATGAGTTAAGCCATCCTTTGGAAAATAATTTTTTCACTGAAATATGATACATTCTACAATTGGGAAATGCTAAAGAAGTTTTATATTTCTGTAGTTGACTAATTCAGCTGAATTTAAATAAAACCATAATAGCAATTATATTAAAGATACTTGAAAACAGTAAAAGAGTAGGACTGGAATTCCGGGAAAGGTGAAGGGAGGCAGTATGGCATGGTGGTTAAACATCTGGGCACTGTAACTATCTGAATTTAGATTGAGGCTTCACCAGTCATTTGCTCTGTGACATTAGGGGCTACTTACAAATTCTAGGTCTTAGACTCCGCACTGAGAAAGTGGCAATGAATGATGGAAGTACCTTTGAGTTACTGTGAGGACGTAGCAAAGTAATGCCATAATCTCCAATAAAGTTCATAGGAGAGTACATGGAAACGGAAAAATTCTCACCAAGTGTCCATTACTAGCAGGATGACTTCATTTGAGATTGAGAATAGCCAACTTCAACATATGGAAGAAGAGATGAGATCATCTGGGGACAGTGCCTAGAGTAAGAAAATGACCGAAGAGAGAGTCTTGAAAAATTCCAATATTGAAGGCATGGATGAAGGAAGTCAGGTCACATGGAGAGACTACTAATGGGAAATGTTCAGAAGCAGGGGAAAATATTGGACAGGCCAGTGTGATTAAAAACTAGCTGTCTCAACAGCTAGCATATGCTGCAGAGATGCCAAGGCAAGTCCTGGACCACTCATTTGCCCACAGGATTTCTTTGAATGCCGTGTGTCTCTAGCTTTATTGGGGTAGAGTTTACATAAAGTAAAATTCAACGATTTTAAGCGTACAAGTCCAGCTGAGTTTTGGCAGTTGTATGCAATCATATAACTGCTATTAAAGGATAAGTTTTAAATAGTAAATTCATGACTCTCATACAGGTGTAAAATGAACATCTGTCAAAGATTTTACTTAACTCAGTAATTAATGAGAGAACCAGAGGATATAAAAAGCGGTTCAAAGGAGAATCAATTGAAGACCAGACATATTTAAGCCCATCAGAGATGTTGACATGAATTTACTAACAAATGCAAAAATAACAAAACTAGTAAATGACTAGAAGGCAGTAATCAATTACTTTCCACCGTATAAAGTCGCATTTCCAAGAGCAAAGATTATTTGCCTTATTAGTTTTCTACAAGTTATAGAGTTTGAAAAAATAGCTCAAAGGAAATGAAAGGCGCAACTCCCACATATATACTGTGGAAGAAGAACTTACCTTCAATGTCATTAGAGGGCAAGAATTAAAACCATAAGGGTGATTTTTAGATTGTATATTCATATTGAATTATTGCACTTATCTTCTGTAAATTCACAATTAGATTAAGAACTATTTTTTTATACAAGTGATGTTAAACTGACAACATCTTCTGTTTTTAACTGATTGCACTTTTGGAAAATATTTAGTACTCTTACCCACCCGTGTGTGGTATATTCAGAATCGAAGAAGAACTCTTCACTTATTCCTCTATCACCCTTAATTATAACTTTTAAAGGGTGACAGGAAGTTCAAATAACAGGTAATTTATGTAAGGGAAACAAATCCGGTCTCTTAGTGAAAGCTGAGATGCAGCAGAGCTGTTTCAGATTTCCTTCTGTCCCAAAGTGCTGTCAACACCATTCTGTAGTCTTCTAGGTCCTTTCAATTACAAAACCCAAATTAGCAGCAATTTAACACTAATAGCTCACTAATTAATGCATATCCTCCTGGGCATACTGTCTAGTCTATTCAGATAAACCTCAGCTCTAAAAAACATACTGGGCCTATTTACCAAATTATCTTATTTGAAGAAATTCCTGTCATCAGACAATAATACCATGCAAAACTGGCCCACTGACAAAATTGCTTTTTTTCCACTTCCTTGGATTAGCACCAAAATTCTCCCCTAAGGCTAATCATCGCTAAAATTGGGAATTAGGTTAAATTTTTTCTTGACGTTTTCCCAAGTCACCTAGCCACGTTTCTTCCTCGGCTCCTGGCATTCCTTTCTCCAGCGACAGTGTCATCTGAGAGGCTTATTTTTACTGGGAAATGTCTCCACATTCCATAATGACACCCCCACAACTGCCTTCTATCTCTAGATACCCTAGTTTTAACTGACTGATGCACTAAGTCACATTAAGTTGTAAGTGGACAAAAAAATTTCAGTGCATCACTCTTCTTAGGGTCATTTTTACTTTATATATTAGACAAATTATTACATACAAATTACCAATGCAAAAGAATACTGATGCTAGGAATTCAAAGACAAAAATAAAACAAAAATCTGGGACTTCAGCAAAGTGATGAACTAGCGAGAGACATAGATTTGTTAATAATATTTGGCATTTTTTAAGCTTCTGCTCTGTGCCAGGTAAAGTGCAAAGCATTTTATTTACATTATCTTTCTTAAACCTCACAGAAACCTGTTAAGGTGGATGTGACTATTATTCCCATTGTTATATATGAGAAAATTGACTCTCAAAGAGCAAGGTCGCATGTCTAAGAAGAAGCCAATCCAGGATTTGAACCCACATAATTTTTCCCCAAAGCCCCAAAGCCAGAGTTAATAACCCTTGGGCCACATAAATAAATAAATAAATGCCTTATATAAAAAGAAGCACTTACTATGTTCTAAGCACTATGTTAAGTGTTTTATGTTTTGTCACAAGTGCTACTCACTGCAACCCTTTTATGTGAGCACCATCATTTTCTAGATTCTAAAATGAAGACACTAAGACTTTGTTTAATGTGCCCAAAGACACACAACTAGCAATGAGGGGAGCTGAGACCTGAACTGAAGCTGAAAAAGAACAACTGGAGGATGTATCAATAATCTGAAAATTTTAAAGGAAATGTTTAAAGAGAATATTTTTAAATTATATTTATAATATCTATAAAATCCATTCATTTAGTGAAAAAGCAAATACTGAGAGCCTATGAAGTGCTGATCTTTAAAGCAAAGGCAGAGAACGAGAAAGTGAACTTGAAACACTTCCTCTCTTTAGAATGGATTTCGGTCTTCTGCGGGAGTTCGGATGGGTAAGCAGGGAACAGGTCTCGTGGGATAAACTCAGAGAGCCGTAGGACAACATGGAGGAACACCTAACCTAGATCCAGCGGAGAAAATATGTAGGCCAAAACCTAAAAGACATGTGAGAGTCAGGCAGATGAAAATGGAAAACGGAAGAGAGAAGCTGTTCTGCATAGAGTGCAAAGGAGAGCGTAACCTAGTTATGGCATAAACCTAGATGGTAGAGGGAGGCATTAGCATCAGGAGAAATTTATTATACCTTTTACAAATATGTTTTGTTGTTGCTAATTTAATCAGATTTTACATGTAATGAATAATCTTTTGGCATTTTTAAATGATTATAGGTACCTATTCAGTATACTGTAGTTAGAATTTTTAGTGGAATTTTTATGTATGTAAATCTAAAACTTTAAGATAGCAGATGGCTTATTGATAAATTAGGGAATTTTCTAGCAGCAATTTGGGTAATTTGAACTATAATCATTCATGTATTTAATCCAATACTTTCATATTCCAAAATGGTTTAAGCCTGGATTACATACACAAAGCATATAATTAAAATCTGTGACTATAAAACTGAAAAAAAGGAAGTCTCCAATGTTGTGTGCAAACTTTTGTCATGGTTATAATTTGAAAAGATAATTAGCTTACAATACTTCTTAGAACATCTTGTTGGTTACTGTTTATTTCAATAAAGTCAATAGAAATATCAAGCATTCATCAAAATTGGCTCCAGATAGTGCTATAAGGCACAATCTTTAATACATAACAAGTTAGATTTCCTAAGGTTATAGTTTGAAAAGTAACCCAAGAAAAAGGGAAGTTAATTTACAACACAGTCAGTGTTGAAATACGCACCTAGAAGAGAATAATAGTTGATAAACAGCTTACTGTACAAGAGATGCATTTTCTAATACTTTCTATTTGATTTCCTACTTGCAAATTTATTTGAGCTTTGTGATATGAGATAATAATGCTCGTAAGGAAAAGCAGCTCAATATCTAACTTTTTCATTTCATTATACTCCACATTTTCCCACAATGACTTAAGATTTTTCAGATAAAAATAAGACAAAAGAAAAATAAAATGAGGGAAGATAAGCTAGATCTATGTGAAAGGCAGCCTACCTAAGTTAGGCTGTGTTCACAGTTTGATTCCACTATTTTCTAGTTGTGTGACTTTGGACAATGATTTATCCTCTCTTGGCTTGGTTTCTTCATCTGTGAAATAAGAATAATAACAATACTGATGTCATAGGGTTATTGTGAGAATGAAATGGGATAACTCATATAGAGCACTTTTATAAGATAACCAGCTCACAGTAAGCACTTGATAAATATTAATGGTATGTTTTCAAAAACAAGTGTGTGGCTAAATCTATACTCCAGTGTTCATAAGCAAAACATATCAGCCAATAACAAATATTCTTCCACCTGGGAAAGAAGAGAGTTTTATAGTGGAGATCCTACTAGAGAGAACCCAATGGAATGGAATGGATATCATTCTCAACAACATCTTTACAGTAAATGAAAAGATGGTGTGCTTCAAGGCTCTTTCTTATAAGGTCCATACATAGACCTGCAAAGACCTGCAAAAGTAACTCAGTTTAAAAAAAAATATTCTATACTAGACCAATTTGGCATGATACCAATGAATGACTCGGTAATGGTCTGACCAAATCAATGAATAAAATGTAGAGTGTCTAGAATAATGGACTGGATATTTTCCAGGCAAATCTCCATAAATACTTTTCTTAGCATTTCTAAGCATTAAAAATGTATTTAAGAGCTTTAAACTTGAGCATATGTTTTAACTGTTGAGCAATCCTATGTTCAAATGCTCTTGGAGATTATCTAAACCAGGAGGAAAGAAGAATCACCAGGAAGAGGTGACATATATTTGCAACATTCTAGGAGAGAATGATAAACAAGTCTCACAGCCAGTCTATGCTTCGAAAGGTAATGTCCTCAGCTCTGGCTTGGGAAATTGCGAATTTATATACATAAATAAGTATTTCCAAACCTGAGCGGTGAGAACTGCTACATTGCACAGTAGCATATTTGGCGTTTCTGATAAGTCATGGTGTACATAATCTGTATTTAGTAGTGCCAATTGTGTGACAGGACCTGAGAACACAGTGGTGAATAATACAGACAAGACCGATACCCTCCAGAAGCGCACGTGGCTGTATGGGGAGAGATGGGGAGGTATTAGGTATTGTAAATACTCTTCTTCCCCATCTTGTAGCATGTTAAGTAAGACATAGGAGACAGATACCAGAAAGCATGTCCAGTCTGGGTGGTTGCAACTGGTTGAAGAGGTCAAAAGCCTTGAAGACTGTGGAAAAGAATTTAAAATTCATTCTATATTCAATGAAAAGGGATTGAAGGCTTTTAATTAGGGGACCAGCATTATATGATTTAAAATTTTTAAATCATATAAAAATTTGGTAGAAATCAAGAGTAGAAGCAAACAAGTGTTCAATGATCTTCTTGTTTGTTGTTTTGTTGGGGGGAGATAATTAGGTTTATCTATTTATTTTAACGGAGGTACTGGGAATTGAATCCAGGACCTCTTGCATGCTAAGCATGCATTCTACCACTGAGCTATAACCTCCCACTACCAAATAAACATTTAAATGACACCAAGAGTTGATAGCTCAGACTAGAATAACAGTGAAGATGTGGAGGAATAAATGGATTTGAAAAACATTTCATAGAGAAAACTAAACTCTAATTTTTTTAAATGCAAACACATTTGTTAAAAGAGCATAATTTTCTTTACAAAACTCCTCTTAACTCTCTGAAATGGTTTCAGAAAACTTAGAAAATGTTAATAGGAACGGCTCCTCCAACACTATATCCATTCATACCCTTGACAATCAAAAACAAGTAGGAAGGACCATCCTTGCAAACATGCTCCCCAGACTCATCAATAATAAATGGCCTATTCCTAAAATTAGAAAGAAGTTAGGTGTCCCTGATCTAACTTCAGACCCCAGTGGAATAAAAATATGGGAAAGATGGGTGAGGTAAGGATGCTCAGCTTCTAAGATCTATGGTGAGCTAAAGCAGAGCCATCAAAAGGCAAAGCAAGAAAAAGAGAGCAAATATTGTCAAGGATGTGCTCAAGTCCAGTTTAAGGCAATAAGTAAGATTCGCTGGATGCTTAGATGAAGCAGCGGTTGAGCAGTGATCAGAGACCAACTGGCTCTTTTTGTATCTAAGAATCGATTTTAAAGGAAGACAGACTCTGTAATAGTGACTGAAATCACGAGGGAAATGATTGCCGTTTGTGTCTACCACCACCACGTGCTCAGAGGGAAATGACTACCGAGAATTCGCTACTTGGTTTTTTTTTCAGTCAAATGTACAAATAGCAGTGGCTGAACATTAGTAACACCTTGGTGTTTTACGCCTAGAAAAGAAAAAGAATGATAAAGCCTTTATGACTTCTAAAATATTTCATATGTGATCTTACTTGATCCTCAACCATTCCAATCCCCGTGAGCATACCAAGATTTCACCACCAAAAAGAAGGCTGATTGTCTTGATTGACAGGGCTCATTACCTGTCTTGGGGAAAATGCTTCTATCCCATTTTTCCCAGACGGATACTCAGTTAAAGTCTTAGCAAATGCCGTTTCTTAGTCACATAATCACGCCATCCTGTCTAAGATTTCATCTTTTAAACCACTTCAGCTGTCCTTTGAGTTGGGTTGTGGTCCACTGATGAATACACAAAAACTTTGCCAGATAACCGTTGCCTCTTTTTGATCAGCTTTTGAAGACTCTTCTGACTTTTCTGATCAACTATCTAAACCATGCCTCACTGCGGATTCCTGGACAAGTACCCAAGAACAAAATGTGCTAGGACCTTCTGGCTCTGCATCACCAGTGAAAAATGTCAACTGTATGTTACAATTCCAGACACGCTAAAAACGATCCACTCTACATCGTTATTGGTATCTTTGAACCACAAAATGTACTTCTACCCAAATTCTCCTACATCAATATTAGGGTGAGAGCACATGAACCCCAATAGTCACCAAAACTGTAAATAGTGAAATTTAAAAATATATATATATAAAATCAAAGCAAACACTATTGCTACCTTTTAGAAGCTTCAAAAAATAAACCAACCTCTAAAAAAAGGTTATTTTTATTTTCAATTTGACATTTTACAAAGGAACGAGATAGAAAAGATCAACAAATATAAAAATTCTAAAAGATGACATGGGTTTCTGTCATGATATTGGTGTCAATAAAACAGCTAATTCATCAGGCCTGCTGTGAGGCAGAGCACAGCTAGCTTATACACAGTGACTGGGTATTGTTTTGGACTTTGTAATTTATGTGCTAATTCACACATCATTGTCATCTTCCTCAATTAAAACATCTCCAAAACTTCCACTGACTCTGCATCGCTCCAAATTAATTCACAACTCAAGAAATATCCGTCAAGCGAGTTCTTTAATGTGCCCTACCAAAATAAAAGAAAAAATCAATTCAAATGTGTTGCTTTCATCAGGTATAACAGATGCCTACTAATGAATGTATTTTGAGGAAAAAAATATGGCAAAATTAAATAAATTGAAACTGTAAGATAGCTATGGAAAAGGCCTACTTCTGCAAATATATTCCAATGACTGGTATTTCAGTCTGAATTATTTTAATCTTGTGCATTGACTTAAAGAATCAAAATTACATGAATAAGCTGAGAATTCTGATTCCAAAATTCACCGTTTGCCAACAGAGTTCTAGGAATTTTGTATGATTACCATGCATACAATATGTATTCTGTTAAACAAAGACCAGAGTTTGGAATATTCTGAGTAAACGGTACCAAAAATATCTATGGGACATTTAGTTAATTATTTACATTCTATTTAGTTTTTTCTTATGTGCAAACTGTTCTTTCACGTGTGAGGGAGTCAGTTGGGAAACTAAGTTAATAAAGGAAAAACCAGATTGATGAGCTCTAAAGAAGTGATAGAAAAGCACTGCAAAGCCATTCTTGAAAACAACGACTCTTTTTTGCAATTTTGGAAGTAGAATAACATTAGCTGGAAGCTAGCAAAGGGATCATTTAGGGTACTCTGTCATTTGAGAAGGCTGACCAAAATTATCAAAGATAATTTCAGGTTTTTATGGATTCTTCTGGAAACCTTGGAAGGTTGCTGTGGAACATATGTGACAGGTTGTGTCTATAATGTATGTCTACATCCATCCATAAGGCCCTGCACCAACTCAACAGTCATCACAAGAAAGCAATGCTATTTTACAGTATATTTTAAATGTATGCATAAGTATTTATATATTTAGTTCTTCTGTTTTTCAAGTCATCCCTATGCAGTGGTAGTATAAAAAATGATCACAGATTCAAAAGTCTAATGTATGTACATATTTCATATAATAATAACAGCATTTTTTGTACTTCTGGTCCATGGCATTTTTTGCAGTCAGCCCAAGACATCCACCTGGAGGGTAGTGGGAAGACTTAGATCATTATTGCTGCCTCTGTTACAAAGCCCATGGCTAAGCCGTAAAGCTTCCTTCCCCAGGACCTAAGGAATTTGTATCTAAAGCAGTGTTTCTCATACTTAAGCACTGCTAGCATTTTTGGAGTGGCAATTCTTCATTGCCTATAATTGAAAGACATTTGGCATGTCTAGCTCTTACATAGTAATTGTCAATAACATTCTCCAATTGGCGTGAGAGGTAAGAATTTTTTTTTTATGACCATGACCCCCATGACCACATTTCCAAATGTCTCTTTAAAGAGGAAGTACTAACACTGATTGAGAACCAATGACTTATAAAGGAAACATGAATTATAAAGAAAAATGGGGGAGGGGAGAGCTAGAAACATAAGTGGATCAGCTCCAGGGTTCTTGTTAACTCCTTAAACGCAACACACATTGATGACAAACCCCAGCGGGTCCAGGAGAGGCACTTAGGAACTTCCAGGAGGTATGGAAAGCCCAGGAGCGTCGGTTAACACTTCACTGTTCATTTGGGTGAAAACCCTGCAAGCTGTAGGAGGGGCCCCACTCCCAGCCACTTCTAACTTGGGGCAGGTGTTGTGATGCAGAAGTAACGGTATAAGATCATAGGTAGATGAACGTAAGATTACAGATAAGTAAAATGTAAACCAGCCATGGCTCCATGCACTGATGATGAGGAGAGACAGAGATGAGAGTCTGGAGAGACAGAGATGAGAGGCTCGAGAGGCCCGATTAAACGTTTATAACCTGAGGACAAAGGGAAAGAGAAAAATGAGGAGGAACTTAGAGACCCAACAAATGGCCCAACCATGGCCTCTAGCTGTTCACATCCATGTGCACCCCAGAAGTCATTAGTCCAGGAAGCCCTCCTACTAGCCAGCGATGATCCAGTTGGTGTTACTTACACTATAAAAGAGAATTTCATCCACCTGGGCCATCTGGAGTGAGGCATAAAGAAAGTCAATAATCTGAGAGACTGGGCATTTTTACCCCAAAAGATGATATATTACCTTAAAAAAATTAAATTATGGCATCATATTAACTTGGTTGAACTGAAAAGTAGGATTTATTTAATATCCATTGTAAAGGAATTTGTAAGAAATAGCTTTTTAAGTTGGAGCCAAAATTAATTACATTTTGTCTGCATATCTGAAAATATGTATATACATTTGTATGATCACGTTTCTGTGTGAGTGCGTGTAAAACTCTACGTTTAGGGTACATGTGTGCTTATCTCTATATAGTGTATATTAGGTACAGGAAATGTTTTGATGAAACCTTGAAAAATAAAATATAAAAGTCCTATACTTCTTTCTCTAATTCCTGAACAATATAAACATAAATCCTTTGTTGAAGTTGTCAAAATACATACATTCCTTAGAACAAAGCTTTCAAAATATGGTCTATATATCCTTTTTAGGGACCGTGGTATTGAACAATTATTTTCATAATAACAAGACACTACTTGCATTTTCCACTGCATCTTCATTTGCACTAATGGTATAAAAGCTACAGTGAGTGAAACTGCTTGTGTTTTTCACACATCTCAAAGCAGTGGCACCAAACTGTACTAGTTGTCATCATGTTCCTCACACAGTTGCGGGGCGGGGGCGGGGGAGATGAGGAGAAAAGCCAGTTTTACTTAACAGTATCCTGGATGGAGCAATAATAAGAGTTACAGATTTTATTACAATATTAATTTTATTCAATTTCATCACCTGAGTGCATGTTTTATTGGACTAAATGGGAAGTGTCCTGAAGCCCTCTGCAACACACTTCAGTACCATGGCTGTCTCAGGACAAGAACTTGTGTGATTATTTTGAGTGACAAGCTGAACTGGCCACCTCTTCCCCACGGATCCCCATGCTTACTTGAAAACTGACTGATAGACAAGCTGTGGTTATTCAGGCTTGTGAACAATTTCTTGAAAATGAATGAATGGCTCCTGCTACTGTCAAGGAAAGCCGATCATATTTGTTGCTGATGATAAAATTTGAGCCTCCAAGTAAAAATTAGAATTTTGGAAAGCGTATTTCTAACAATATAAGTTTGATAGCTTCCCAATACTTGAAAAAATTTTCTGATGAAATTGGTGGTGATAACAAAAGAGATTTTTTTATGTTGTCTAACTAAAATATCCACTTTGGGGAGACATAAATAACTAAGAAAACATTTTCCAATCCATCCCAAGGGCAAGATAGGCCAATGGATTTTAATATAATTAAACATAAAAAGCTCATCAATATAGTTTCAGATCTCACTTTGGAACTAACCTGTTAAGTTCTAGTATGGCACAGAAGAATATGCAAAATTATGTGCAAAAGCTATTAAAATGCCTCCACTTTTTCCCACTTACCTATCTGTTTGACACTAGATTTTCCTCATTAACTTCAACAAAAATATCAAGTTTCAACAGTATGAATGCAGAAGCAGGTCTGAAAAATATGGCTGTCTTTTATTAAGCCAGATATGAAAAATTATAAAACAATGTCATTATTCTCACTAATTATGTTGCTTTGAAAATATTCTTGTTTAAAAAAGTGGTTTTGGTTAACATGTATTGAGTTTGAAACTGCTACTTTTTTTCAATGATTTAATAAATATTTTTAAATGTTTCTGTTTTAATTTTCATGTGATACATGTCACTAGATATAACCCATATCAGCAAGAGATGTTTGGGGTCCTTAGTAATTTTTAAGAGTGTGAAGGGATTCCAAGACTGCTGCCATGAACCATAGGCTGGCCATGTTCCATTATAGCTCAATTTGAAAATCTGGAACTTTGAAAATAAATATTTCAATATAGCATCCCTTCTCCAGTACTTCTATAAGTGACCTCCACCAATTCACTGGAGGGGGCTCACCCATATTGTGCCTCTTTTTGCCCCAAGGACAGATTCTCATTCAAATAGGAAATGAAAGATCAGCATTTGTCCAGTGAACTTGGCCCCAACTGCAGGCAATAACTGTTTGCCCATGTTCACAACATTGAAAGAGGCCACATGCTCTTCTCCCATGGCCTTATTCAGGCACCTATTTGTTCAAGTACATCAAAACTTGCTTTTCATTTTACATTTAGTCATTCAATACGTATTTTACAAAGACCTTTGTTGCCAGTTGGTAATGCTATTGACACAACAAAAATGAAGCAAGCCACAAATAAACTGTGCATAGATTATTTTTAAATTTATGCTGAAAAATATATATGATGCTTTCCTATTTCTTGAGCGGTATCAAATGAAGAAATAATTCTAGCATATTTTTAGCTTAATTTTTTAAAACCTGAAATGAAGATACTTGTTCCAAAGACATATGTAAACACATATCCATAAAACTGCTTACTGTTCCCAAAGCTTCCACATAATCAGTCACTATCTGTGCTTCATTTTTCTCATAAGCTTCCACTATCAAAAGTAAAACATATGTGACCTAGCATCACTGTCAATAGTGAACCTACTACTAACTTCATGTTTTCATAAATTAATTTTAAAATTTCTATTTGTTTTATTTTTCTTCTTTTACAAATTATTTAATTGAGACTTATTTTCAACTAAAACCTCATAAGTGGTGCTGAACAGGTTATCTCTCACAGTTGCCATGAAAGTAAACCATTCCCAGTTACTGAAATGGATACATTTGACTACACGGATTTTTTTTTTTTAAAGCAAGCCCAGGACAGATTTGCTATGCTTTGACTTCCCATTTGGTTAGACTTCCCGGAAAGCTGTTTGTGGGAGAACGAGGAGGCTGGGTCTATAACTGAGCCGTCAATCAGATGCTGTGGTGTAAGAAGAAGCCATATGGCTCACTGCTATTTTTCATGCTGAAAAAGTAAATTTTTATATTCAGTTCCCACCAATGTAATTACACTGTGTAGAGAAAATATACTCTGGAATATATGCACTGATGTACGATTCTTTTTTTCAAATCAACCAAATTACTGTGTACTAACTGAAAGCCCATTTTTCTATTCTTTTGAACCAGCAAAAAAAAAAAAAAAAAAAAAAAAGTATAAATGGAACATATATTTAAGAGTAAAAGCAGTGATTTTGAACTCAGTGCTGGGTTTATTCCATTTAAGTGCAATGAATTTAATATGTAAAATATTTTTAAATAACTGTTGCTCTATGTGCTTAAACTGAGATTAGAATAATAGGCATTCTATACAGGATTGCAATCTAGTTAACAAAACCACCTTGGCACAGATTTCAGCATTTTTAGTGCCTTAAAAAAAAATCACTTCATATTTTCCATAATCAGACCATGTTTAAAATGCCATGAGGATGCTATTTCAAGGAACTACAATTATAACTAAGAACCATTTCTAAAGAAAAATTGCCTTTCCCCTTACTTATCTCTACTATTTTCTTTACATTATTTCTGGTTGTTCACTACTTTTCTTGATAGAATAATAACAATGTGATCCACTGACACAGAAATCACTATAAATTTTCCTTACTATTAGTTTTTCATGTGTGTATGCTGTGTGCATATTCACCAATATAACATAAATGAAGTATATAATTCTATCTGTAGATGCATATGACCATCTCCCCTGAAAGCTTGCAAAATTACATTTGTATAAATATTTAGTGATTGAAAACTTTTCAATTTTGAGTTGATTCCAGGAAAATCAAGGAAATGCAACATAAATAACTTTGTAACACATACGGATTGCAAAGATTACCTGCCTTCCAACTGCAGGATGGAATTCAAGTTTATGAGTTCCTTGATAATGAAACAAAGCACTAAATAGAATAAGGATAAGTCTAAATGCAATTTTACTTCTAATATTAATAAATCACATATATTCAATAAGAAGTAGTTTTTAGTGGTTCTGTATGATTCAACCTCTCTATCATTGTAAGGTAATTCAATAGAGCCGGGTACAAAAATTCAATTGGAATTTTCAAATTCGATATAGGGTTCACTTAACAGCTTAGAGAAAATGATGAGCAGAGCACTTGCCCTGCTTTTGCTCCAGTGCTTCTAAATCTTGTTTATAAAAGTTTAATTTCAGTGAAATTATAGGAGTTAATTCAGTGAACAGTAAGTGCCTGATTGTACATGTTTTCTTGGTAACGCAGGAAAATTTTGACTGTCTTTTGCGTATCATAGGGGGTTAGTGTGAATCATTTAATGACCAATCCAATCAATGATCTCCTTTATGAAGATTACAAGAAAGATCCATTTATTAAAATGTGAAATCACAGGCAATGTGTTGGTCATGGTGTATAAAGTATGGACATCTCAATTATTTGCAGCACAGAATAGAAATTGTCTCTTTATAAAATTATTTTTAAAGAGGAGAAGAGCATTTCCAATTGTGATTTCTCATCATCACATTATTTTCATATTAATGCCCTTCAAAGGCTTTGAATCAAACAAATGTGTTCAAGTCTATATTGACTATCAATAAGACTCTTGAGAAATTATTTAAACACTGTGATCCTGGTTTCTCATCTGTAAATTAAGAGCAATAATAATACCCTCTCGTATGGTTCTGTGGATCACAAATGAAATAAATGAGATAAACACTTAATATGATACCTATCACACAGTAAAGGGGATCAGAAAAACATTCCTGCAACATTATAATAATAATAAAAATGACAACAAGAGTAATGACTCTGCACTAAACATTTATATGGATTATCTCACTTAATTTTAAAACAACAACATAAGGTAAGTGCTATTGTCACTCTTATTTTTCAGATGAGGAAAATGATACTTAGAGGGCTCAAGAAGCTTGTTAATGTCACACAGCTAATAAAAGACAGAGCAGAGGTTGAATAAGTAAAGGTAGCAGCTATTATTATCATAATACTATCTTCTTATCACCATCATCAACCCATCTTTTGATCTCTGTAGCAGACTAGACTATAAAAATGAGTTCCTGGGTACTTCCAAAGATAATTGCCTCCCCTTGGAAGGAATCCAGAACAAGCCCACATTAAGCTAAATTCTGCATAAGAGTGGGCTGTTATACAGTTGGGAGGATTTATTCCAAGCACCTAGAAGGCACACGAAAGATGAATAGATAGAACTTGTCAGATTTTCCTTTACCTTTAAACATATTCCAATGCAATGAAAGGAAAGAAGACAAAATCATTTTGTCCATATGCAAAAGTGTTTTAAACATCATTACAATTTGCTCATCTGGATTGTCAGTCCCTAGAAAATCAAACACAGAGTCAAAGATAGGCATGCATGCCTCACATGAAATACGGTCTGCATTGTTAATGAATGATAAAAATTAAAGGTATTTTAGTGTAAATATATGTCTACAGTGAGGTGGTTGAAAATGAAAAGGTGTTTACTCAAATTGAATTCTATAACGCTCTTTATTCAAAAGTATTCCTAATTATATGTCCCCTGTCTATTTAATTATTAAAAATAAAAGTAAATTTGCAGTATTTTGGATATAAATTAATAAGAAATGTACATTTTCCTAAAAAAATTTTAATGACTTATGATGATATAGTAGAATCATTTTAAAGAATTCATATACAAAATGAGAATTAATCATTTCCCAGACATCATAATATATTACTTAAATAAATCACAAAAAACCGAAATGCAATATTAATATAAATACATTCTCATTATTTTTCAAAATCCGAAATAAAATGTTCCAGATTTTTAATAATAGAAATTTTAAATGTGCTTCGAATGACTTTTAACTTTTATTTTCATAATTGTCCTCACTAGAGTCAGACATTTAAGGTAACTTGTGATTTTTCTTTTAATCCAATTTTAAAACATGACTGTTGAGAGTTATGTTTCCAATATACATTTGGAAATATTTACAAAAATTGGAAGACGTAAAAACACTAGTTGTACCTGGAGGTTCAAGATGCAAATTGATATTTCAGAGACTTGACGGATAAAGCCAAACACCAGCAGAGCACTTCATCACAAGACCTGTTAATGGAAAATCACCTGAATATAACATCTGATGACTAGGGAAATATGCCCAAAGTCATTAGGTTGTCGAGTTTTCATGTCTCAGTACTGTGCCACCTCCTGCATGACAATCACATTCCTCCCATGCTCTCTGTGTAGGAATGAAATCGAAGCAAGACCTCAGCACCCCCAACTACTTATCAGCAATTCTTCTTTCACTTCTTGACATACTTCCGGGTATATCTCAGGTTGCGATCAGGGAGGATATACTTTGAATGGACTTCTTTCCCCCCTAATTTATCATATCCTCTGTGACTCAAACCTGGGCCATCAATAGGGAACAAAGACAACAGATTAAAGGGAACGGAAACAGCAGGAAGGCAGAGGTTTTTATTACCCAAGAGACTGTCTATTTTTTAATGGGCCATTTGTGGTTATATACTCCCATTTAGCTAGTTACCACCTCTCTAGTTACCATCTCTCTAGTTACGATTATTTTAATTAGTGGAAATCGTTTTAATCACAATGGAAGGCCAATTGAAAAATGAACATTTTAGGCTCTTCTTAGCAGTTGAGATGAAATCTGGACTCAGAAAGACCCCAATTTCAGTCTGGTCATATACTCCTCCACATATTCACTTAACAACTGAGAAAGTTGCTTGGTGCCAGTGTGCCTCTGTGTTGAGACCTATAACTGAGGATAACCATACTTCATGGGATCACTGTGAGAATTCAGATGCTCATCTTGGGCCTTACACTTCAAGGGTGATTATTGTTACAATTACTTCTCAGGGCACCACCAATTACAACTGAAGTCCAGGGTCCCAGTCGCAGTGCAGGAGATCTGCAGTTCTTGGTCACCTTTTGCTAACTTTTGGTCACCTGTCCAAGATCTCCCTTCTCACTCAAAGATGTCATTCTCCTCTGAAACTTCTCCTCCTTCTTCACCACAATCCATAAAACTAGGGGAGACCTTTATTGCTAATCATTTGATTCAAGTTATTCACACTAAAGAATGAATAAGGCTTAGCAGAACTTTTGGCCTTTTTCAATGTCCAGATAATCTATAATGAGATATTGGGGAAGTTTTTCTCTGTGTGCAAGGGAAAGTTCCTCTAACTTAAAAAATTAGTAACACAGTACCTAAACATAATGATGAACTATTTACCAGGATAATTTTAACTTTTTCATATTTTCTATATAAAGAGTTCTTTTCAGACACAAATGTTAACCAAATGAATAGCTTGTCAGAAGAAACTTAATCTATAAATCCTACAATGTTTTGTAAATTTTACTGAAGTTGCTCTTTATTCTCACAGGAAAAAGGTTTCACAAGGACAAGGATCTGGTTTTTTTCACGGATCTGTCTGAAGCTCTAGAATAGTACCTGGTACATAGTGGATGCCCAATAAGCATTTGTTGAAAGATTAGAGCAAACACATCATCGAACTCCTGCTCTCCTTCAGCAACTTGCATAGGGAGGAGGGTGTATCTCAGTGGTAGAGCTCATGGTTAGCATGTACAAGTTCCTGGGTTCAACCCCCAGTACCTCCATTAGTAAGTTAACAAAAACCTAATTACCTTGCCCCAAAAAAGTAAAAAAAATAAAGAAACTTGCATAAATAAATAAATACAACCACACTTTGATTTATTTACAAATCACACAAAAGTGATATATCCCTAGCACTGTGTTTACGGGGGCATCCTCAGGCAATTAGTCCTAAGTTTTCATTTGGACTGTGTGACCCAAAGTAGATCAATTTCTCTGTGCCTCAGGTTCCCCTTCTGTAAAAGGGGCATACTGCTACCTCATAGTATTGTTATTATAATTAGATAAGGTACTGAATGAGTAAAGGGCCCACAAAAAATTCCTAAGATTTGGAGAGAGTGTGGAGAAAAAGGAACCCTTCTACACTGTTGGTGGGAATGTAAATTGGTGCAGCCACTATGGAAAACAGTATGGAGGTTCCTTTAAAAACAAAAAATAGAGTTACCATATGATCCAGCAATCTCACACCTGGGCATATATCTGGAAAGATGAAAACTCTAATCTGAAAAGATACATGTACCCCAACATTCATAGCAGCACTATTTACAATAGCCAAGAAATGGAAGCAACCTAAACGTCCATCGACAAGATGAAGGGTTAAAAAATATGTGAGATACATATACACACACACAATGGAATATTGCTCAGCAATAAAAAAGAATGAAATAATGCCATTTGCAGCAACATGGATGGACCTAGAGATTATCATATTAAGTGAAATAAGTTAGGCAGAGAAAGACAAATATCACATGGTATCTCTTATATGTGGAATCTAAAAAAAAAAAAAAAAAAGACACAAATGAACTTATTTACAAACCAGAAATAGACTCACAGATATAGAAAACAAACTATGGGTACCAAAGGGGAAAAAGGTGGGGGAAGGAATAAATTGGGAGTTTGGGATTAACATATACACACTACTATATACAAAATAGATAAACAATAAAGCTCTACTGTAAGACACAGGGAACTATATTAAATATCTTGTAATAACCTATAATGGAAAGGAATCTAAAACAGAATTATATAATATATATATATATACACATACACACACACACACACACATAACCGAATCGCTCTGCTGTACATTCGAAACTAACACAACATTGTAAATCAACTATACTTCAATAAAAAGAAAGAAGCTGCTTCCCCATAGCGCCATATTAAATAAAATTACCCTTTTTTCTCAACTCATATGAGGCCCCACTAGTCCTGTTTCTGGACCTCCATGAAAGCCTGTGTATATTTTTTAAAATTCCTTGCATAAAGTAAGTAATGAATGTTGGATGTTTTATAAAACCTCAAATTTCACTGAGGGAAGGCTTTGAGGTCCATGAGGTAAATGCTAGCCAGAGGTCCCATTGCGAGAACTAAACAGCTACGTTTCAGGTCAGTCTATGAAAAAGGGAGATAAGCGTGGCTTACTCATTCTCGCAAACATTTTTGAAAAATGCAGGATTCCCAGAGTCTTCCTGGAAATAATGAGGAAAACCTTGAACCATGCCAACAGAGTAGTTAATACCACTGTTCTATTCCCCGAGTTTAGCAGATCTGCACAACTAGAAAATTTTGTTCTTGAGCCTTTGTGAGCGCACAGATTCAGGGAAACGGGAATCTAATAGAAGAATCCTTGAAGTGCCTTCAGGATGAATATAATATTCAGAGTCACTGAGCGCCTCACTTCCTCCTCCGGTCTCACCTCCCTCCGCTCCCTGCATTCCCCACAGCTGGCGCTGGGAACCGCGAGGGGCTGCGAGCGAGCGCGGGCGGGGGCGGCCGCCCTCCATCTCAGCGAGAGGCCGGAGCCGGTAGGCGGGTGGAGATGAGGCAAGGCTAGACAGCCAGCGCGAGCGAAGAGCTCTGCTGGGATCACAGCTTTCCTGCTGGACCCATCAAGTCAGACTCACGTGTAGATCGGAAGGATCAAACCAAGGCTACGCAACCAGCTGCGCCCACTGAGCGCCGCCCAGATGTGCCCGGAGCGGCAGGTGAGTCACCCCGCCCTCCTCCCCTCTCCCTCCCTGTGTCCAACAGGTTGGCCGGGGCGCGACTCCAAGGGGCCCCGTGGGTGCACTTGTAGCCTCACCTGGGCGTGGCGCTCGGCGTCTCTCTTTGCCGAGTCGTCGTTACTATTTAAACTCCTGCCCCAGCCCACGCGTGTACCAGTCCTTGTCTTTTTGCCTTCCCTTCTCCTAAAATGACAGCACCGCTGTGTGCCGAGGAACGCGCCCAGCACACTTGCTCTCCCGGAAACTTGTAGGGAGAGAAACCGCTAAACCCAAGGGCGCAAAGTGCCTCGACGCGTGACGGGAGCTGGCAATGGTGACCCCTAGTTCTCAGCGACTCACTAGGACTTAATTAAAAATCATCATAAATTATCTTTATTTCTCAACTAGGAAGTCAAAAACTAGGGGAGGAGAGAGAAGAAAAGGATCGTGAGTGACAGACTAGAATGAGAGTGAATGGGAGCAAACGACGCGGCCCCCGCGCCAGGTCACCCTGCCCCACGTGCGCACACCCCCAGAGAACACTCCCGGGGAGGCCTGTGAAGCAGCCGCAGTAAAAGAGGGAGGAATACATATCCTGAAGTTGGAAAAGACTCAGCCCTGGTTACCATGTCCCTTGCTTTCTGAACTTTTCGTTTTGGTCTACTGCGGGTAGGAGTTTTTCTTGCCATCCCCCTCACTTGAATTCCTCCAAAACTCATCCTGCCCTCCTCCTCCACTGTAGACCTCCCTCCTGCTTCCCTTTCCCACCCGCTCCCACCCCCAAGCAACGAGGCCTTCAATCCGTACACCTCCCGGGTTGGAGATCTCAGTTACAAAGTTGGGGAGGGGGTACTGAGTCCGGGAAGGACCACGGCGACCGGCAGGGTGCCCTGCGGCTGTCCTTGGCTTGGTCCACACCTGAGTGGTTCCCTGGGCGCGACCCCTCCTCTCCTCCCAGCGTCGGCGCTCAGACATTTGTGCGCTGCTACCGCGCATTCGCAGCTCCCTAGCGGCTAGAGGGGGAACCAGCACAGGGGATGGAGAGAGTAAGGTTGCGCGAGTGGGAGGAACCCACCTCGGGAGCCCGGGAAATCCCGGCCGTGCCACCGCCCCCAACTTTGTGGCGCCCTCAAGCAGCGGCTGCAAGGATGGAGCTGCCTCCCCGCGGCCGGGCGCCTCTGGACTCGCCGGTGGACAGCGCCTCCCTGACCTCGCTGGAATCCAGCGTCTTCTGTAGCGAGGGCGAAGGGGAGCCCCTGGCTCTCGGGGACAGTTTCACGGTCAACGTGGGTGGCAGCCGCTTCGTGCTCTCGCAGCAGGCGCTGTCCTGCTTCCCGCACACTCGCCTTGGCAAGCTAGCCGTGGTGGTGGCCTCGTGCCGGCGCCCCGGGTCCCTGGCCGCCGTGCCCAGCCCCCTGGAGCTCTGTGACGACGCCAATCCCGTGGACAACGAGTACTTCTTCGACCGGAGCTCGCAAGCATTCCGCTACGTCCTACACTACTATCGCACCGGCCGCCTGCATGTCATGGAGCAGCTGTGCGCGCTCTCCTTCCTCCAGGAGATCCAGTACTGGGGCATCGACGAGCTCAGCATTGACTCCTGCTGCAGGGACAGGTACCCTCGAGGCGCACGGTGGCTGGGCGGGGAGGCGGGCGCATTGGACAGAGGGTGGCAGAGGTGAAGATCTAAGGCTTTACAGCAGCCTCCCTGAACCCAGGCCTAAAAATACCTGTGGCCACTTCGGAGGTAGAAGGTAGGGAGGCGAGGGGTTGAGGGAGAGGGGGCGAGAAGGTGGGCTGGAAAGGATCAAAGCCAACTTTTGATTGGAACTTTTTGAACCTTTTCCTTTTTCTAGTGAATGTGTACTAATTCATTTATAAGTCAAGAGCCGTCAGGCCTGCAGTAAATATTTGGGAGTTGAATAAATGAGTCAGAAAAGTTATGCTCCCAAAAAATGCATGTATGTTTCAGTATAGTGGGTCATCGTTTATCAAACCTGGACACTAACTTGTAAAACTTGAATGGAGAACTGCTTTAAGTACAGAAGATAGAAAGTTGGTTCCTTGACTGTGAATGATTATGGGACTCTGGTGATCTATTATCTTTCTATTACTTTGCTATTATCTTGCTATTACTACCGTTTCTTTCCATTACACACACACACACACACAAAGTTTCATATGGCAAACTTCTTGTTACAAGAAATTGGATAATAAAATGCATTAATCTAATGTAGTTTTGCTATGTGTATAAACTTCTACCAAGAAAGTGCCATTTTAAAAACAATAATCCTAAATTAGAAAATATGAGTACTGTAGGAAGACAGCCTGGGTAAAACATAAATGAATATTTCCTGCATTTTTCTGAAATAAAAAGCATGACTTCACTGCCAAGTTTAATTCTCTTTTTACTTCTGTATTTTTAAAAAGTTAGACTAATCACCAAGTTGTCTTCTCTAAAAGATACTTTCGAAGAAAGGAGCTGAGTGAAACTTTAGACTTTAAGAAGGACACAGAAGACCAGGAAAGTCAACATGAGAGCGAACAGGACTTTTCACAAGGACCTTGCCCCACTGTCCGCCAGAAGCTCTGGAACATTCTGGAGAAGCCTGGGTCTTCCACCGCTGCCCGAATCTTTGGTGTCATCTCGATCATCTTCGTGGCAGTGTCCATCGTCAACATGGCCCTGATGTCAGCCGAATTAAGCTGGCTGGACCTGCAGCTGCTGGAAATCCTGGAGTACGTGTGCATTAGCTGGTTCACCGGGGAGTTTGTCCTGCGCTTCCTGTGCGTGCGGGACAGGTGCCGCTTCCTGAGAAAGGTGCCAAACATCATAGACCTCCTTGCCATCTTGCCCTTCTACATCACTCTTCTGGTAGAAAGCCTGAGTGGGAGCCAGACTACACAGGAGCTGGAAAACGTGGGGCGCATCGTCCAGGTTTTGAGGCTGCTCAGGGCTCTGCGCATGCTCAAACTGGGCAGGCATTCCACAGGTATTCAGATTTCACTGATGCCTTTTAATTTGCCATTGTTTGTAAGTATTAGTGCTTTGACCACAGTCCAAGAGAAGCGACTCCGAATTGATACTCAAAATTACCAACTCCTACACTTTACCCAACCGTGATACCCAAAAAGGTATTGAGAAGCCAGACCTTGAGGTTATTATGACAGGTATAGAGGAGAAGATGCCTCTCACACACTTTCTCTCCTTAAGACATTTGAGAAACAATCTGACCATCTGTTAACTTCCATTTATTTTAACCCAAGTGCCCAGAAGATGTACAAAAACTAAAGACATTCTGCTTCTGATAGTTTCTACATAAAATATGCATAAACAGCACATAAAAAGGTATGCATAAATTATATATGATATGTAGGACATAAGCCAGTTTCTTTTCTGTGTCCAAGGAAATGCTTATCACTCATGTTCCTTGGAAGAAGAGAAAGTCCTCCAGAGCCTTCTCTGGCTATGCAGAAAGAGAGATGACCAGGCACTGGTGGACCTTCCCATAATTTTTGAAGAAACAATGGAAATATTTGCTTTGGAGGAAAGCAAAAGACACCAATTAAATGCTTTGTTGAGTATCTGAGAATTTTCTTGTCCCCAGTTGAGGATGCATGAGAGAGATGGTAACAGGAATTCCTTAGCTTTTTATGTGTATCACAAAGCCTTGAAAATCTAAAGAACATTCTCTCTAGAAAAATCTTGACACAACACACGCACACACAACTGTACATGAAAATTATAGTCAGTGTCAAAGGAAATCACACAAAACCATTAAAGATGATCCTTGCATCCCTGAGGGCAGGGATTCTCCGTGGCTGGCCCAGCCGGCTGTTGGATATTCTGGAGCACATATGTGTTGCCTTATGTTAGGCTTTAATGAAAATAAGAATCCCTTGAAAAGCTTGTTAAAATGCAAATTCTGAGCCCCAGATTTCAGAGAGTCAGATGTTAGTATTTGGGGGTGGATCCATGATTTTGATGTAGGTGGTTCTTGGACCACACTTTGAGAAGCACTGGAGTAGGGTACCATATTAAAACAATACATATAAATACAAATAGTTTGACCAGAGAGTCCTATTCCCACCTTATTTCCCTCAATATATGCCTGACGTCACCTGAAAGGAGTTGATGGTCTCTCTCTATAAATATAGGGAGAAATTAACCTTAGATAGGTTTCTTCCCCCATATCCTTGAGGAAATTAGGACTTACCCTAATGTAACTTCGGTAGTGTGTTTTCCTAGCTAGTCTCACATACCAGGGACTTGATAATGGGGTTTCCAACAACTTTTCGAAGTACCACTCTTTGTTTTCTGACACACATAATGGGATGCTTTCTTCTAGTATTTATAAACTCTTCACAGGATTCAATTTAAAAACACCCAGTAAAGACTGCATTTTTTTCCCCAAAAGAAAGGAAAAAGAAAATAATAGTAATCTCCACTATGTCACCTCTTCAACGGTTTTCTCAGTTCTAAGGCAAGTAGAAAGCATTAATATAGCCTTAATTTTTTGAAAAGATATGAACACTGGCATAAATATTGACAATTTGATCTTAAGCACTACAGTTAGCAAAACAGAGACATAGACCACATATTTCCCTATATATTAACTATGAACAAAAATTGAGAAATGTTATAGAATAATGGTTAGGAAGATAACAGTGGACCAGAGAGCCTAGATTTAAGTCTTGGCTATGTAACTTGGTCCTAGATATGCTACCTCTCTGTGCTTCGATCTGCTCACCCGTAAAACGGTACAGTAATTACAACATTTATCTCATATTATTTTTAGGATTATCTGCATTAATTGATGTAACATGCAAAAATTCAGGCCACTTTGTTTCCTTACAAAATGAAAATGTTTAGAACATTGAAATGAAAACAATCTTCCCAAACGCTATGCATATCTTCATATATTGTCAATTTATCTCAGAAATGCAATTCAGTACAGATACATTTTTTGAGCTTAAAACTCAAAATTACATTCATTGGCCTTTTAAAATAGCTGGTTAATAATTCAAGAATATCTCAACATTTTAGGAACAAAATTCAAAATAATGAGAGCAAATATAGATTTTAATGTATTTCAAATAGTTTCTAGTAAGTGATTTTAATGTATTTCAAATAGTTTCTAGTAATGTATTTCAAATAGTTTCTAGTAAGTGACCCCAGGAGGTATTGCTTTGGACTTCTGAGACACTATCATTGTAACATCATGGTAATATGACTTAAAAATGTGGATAAACTTTAATCAGTATCTCTCTAGTGTTGGGGAAGATGCTTTATTCAAATCATGATCCTCTAATGGGCTCCTCTTACCCTCCTTAGGGCTTAGTCTCTTCAGAGATGAGATTGGACTCTCTTGGGTCTGTCCTACAGAATCCTCAGAACTAACAATGGGAAATTCACCAAGGCCTCATGGGTGCATGAATTATCTGGTGGCTCCAGTCCCCTGTACCTTTTTGCAGTGGAGGAATAGTCTGTATTCAGGTCTATCTCCTTACAGAAAAGGAGAAAGTCTATGTACTCAAGGGAGATAGTTCCCTTAGCTTTGATATAAAGGACAAAAATTTCAGTCAGTGCCGTGGGATTGCAGGAGCGCCTCCTGCTACACCTCTAAGAATGTCTTCGCATGAACATTTGATGTTCTTATGTCAGTTTTATTACTAATGCCTAATTTGCTTCTGCTGCTTCACTTCATTCTCTTGGTGGATACCTTTTACTTTCTCTGGCTTTAAGATAATGACGCCCCTAATTAACTTTATCGGGAAGGTAAGAAAAACAAACACATAAAATATAGGGACACAACATAAAACTAGCATTAAAAATTGTGCCAAGGTGATGCATTGAAATGCAGACCTGACCAAGAGAGCCCTCCACGTGCAATGCTGCAAAGGCCTCCTGTTGCATAGACTAAAGTACAAACTTCTATCAAACATCCCCTGTCTGCCCTCCATCTCATCTTTCACTTTTTTTTGGTATAAACATAGTTGTTTAATAAATGGATGAGTGAGTGAATGAATCTGATTATATTTCTATCTTTCTCAATCTGGCCCCATCAACTAGACTAAGAGCTTCCTGAAGATTATAATTCATCATCTGTGTATCCCCAGAACATTGCCCAGTGCTGGAGCCACATTAAATGTGAAAAGCATGTTTGTGGGTGGATAGCAGGGAAGGCAGGAGGAAGGGAGGAAAGAAGGGAGGGAGAGAGGAGGGGTGCCCCCAGCTGACACCAGTTGTTCTGTTACAGGTTTACGCTCACTTGGAATGACCATCACCCAGTGTTATGAAGAAGTTGGCCTGCTGCTCCTATTTCTGTCTGTGGGAATTTCTATATTTTCAACTGTGGAATATTTTGCTGAGCAGAGCATTCCCGACACAACCTTCACAAGTGTCCCTTGTGCATGGTGGTGGGCCACGACGTCCATGACTACCGTGGGATACGGGGACATTAGACCAGACACCACCACGGGCAAAATTGTGGCCTTCATGTGCATCTTATCGGGCATCCTGGTCCTGGCCTTGCCTATTGCTATTATTAACGACCGCTTCTCTGCTTGCTACTTCACCTTAAAGCTCAAGGAAGCAGCTGTTAGACAGCGCGAGGCTCTAAAGAAGCTCACCAAGAATATAGCCACTGACTCATATATCAGTGTTAACCTGAGAGATGTGTATGCCCGGAGTATCATGGAGATGCTTCGATTAAAGGGCAGAGAAAGAGCAAGTACTAGGAGCAGTGGAGGAGATGATTTCTGGTTTTGAATTCACTTTTGGTTTACTTACAAACACTTGTGTAAAACTAACTCGGTTGATAAAGCCTTGATGTGGAGGTCTGTGTACTGCTGATGAGTGTCTTTCCATTACTACTTGTGTTCATTGTTGTGGACCCCTTGCTTGGTCTACTGGGATAGTTTACATCCCCTGACAACAGCACATCTGGCGGGACACATTCTCAAAAATAGCCATTTAACATAACCCGATACAACTAGGCCAGTATACACGTGTCTGACTTGTCAAATATAAAATAACATTGCATACATACAAAAAAGGCTAAAAGGTTAATGTATCACTAATTTTTAAAGATTTTTGTACTTTTAAAAGATGTAAGTTAAACCACCTCGCCCAGAGAAAAAATAAAAGTGAGCATTTAAGAACACACTGAACAACTTGCTATTTAAAGATACTCCAAGTAAATAAATTACTCCTTTCTCCATCAGTTAAAGCTGTTGAAGATAATAATTAAATTGCAAGAGAAAATCCTGATTTGATGGTCATATGTCCCTGTCTTTCCTCTGGTGCAGTTCACGGGTCACAAATGGACTGAGCTCTGCATCCCGTCATTGCTGTTGGAGGTGGGAATCCCCAAACTGCTTAGACTGCAGGGAGTGCTACCCAAAGGCTTGCAGAATCACACGTCTTCATCCTCCCCACTGAGTGTACATGTGGAGCATAAAGGAGACTCTTAGTTCTCCATGGAAGCTGATGGTCTTTAACAATCTCTTTATTGATACAGTGTTCAAGTTATGTCTTTAAAATCATGAATTTGTAAGTAAAGGTGAAGTAGTGAACATCCTAAATGTATACACTGAAATTATTAAATAGTCTTATTTCATAATATCAGTATGATATGTTGATTGACACCACTAGATAAACTTAAGGATCTTTTATTTGTTAACAAAAAAATTCTATGGCTAGCTTTCTGACTACTGGGGTAACTAGCAAATGTTCAAACTTCACATGAATTTTGATAGCCATTCATGGTAATAATAAAATTCCTAGTCAGTCTGTTATATAATTAAAGCTAACAGCTCTAAACCTAAGAATCAGTTTATGATTTTCAATATTCTAGTAAATGAGATTTTTAAAACTAAGACTATTATGAAGTATCACTTTAATACCTGCATTCTCAATGAGTGTACTTGTGCCCCCCAAAGAAATGAAAATTGGTTCTTGGGGGCAAAAATATCGTACTCTTTTATTCATAAAACACATATATACATACAATACATAAACAGATACAGAGTATATCTATGGTATTACAATTTCATGGGATGGGAAATTAGAAAAAAAATTACCTACATGGCTTTTGTCCAGAGTTCAGTTATAATAAGAATAAACACTGATAAATACTGATTTAATATATGTTTGCATCATATTTCATCAAACCTATTTACGATACCATAATATATTATGAACTACAAAGAGGGAAGGAAGGGAGGGTGGAAGGAGGGAAAGAAGGCAGGAAAGAAAGAGAGAAAGAAAGAAAGGCCAATCAACTATAAGATACCATTGATTGTAAAATGCATCCAGATTTTGGATATTTAAAATTTAAGATATGCATCTTAAAATCAATGAAATGTCATGTACACTCCCTCCAGCTTTCTGGTATGCTTGCTTACGCTCTAAAAACATCTTCATTGATGGCATGAGTTTTAGGTTGTGTGCTAAAATACTTTAATCCACTTGGCTTGTTTCCACTTCTCTTCAATATTATGAAAGATTCAGGAGATATGAGTAGTAATAAAATAAATGTTTTCCTTCTTAGACAATTCCCAGGTGTGAGAGTATGGCACAGGGCCACTCGTCCTAGTGCAAATGCCATCCACAGTCTGAAGGGGAAATAGAGGTTAGACACAGATGGCAGACTTATCCTGGCTTATCTAGATCTCCCCCCAGTAAGAAGAGTTGCTCCAACGCAGGACTGTGCTCGGCACCCATCATGTATTATGTCACTTTATCCTCAAAATATTTCTATTATCAACTTACTCTTCTTCTACTCATATAGTTTATATATTTATCCATTCAACAAATATTTTTTCAGGACCCACTTGTGCGCTGGGCACTAGAGATTCTTTGCTAAACCAGACCAAGTCCTATTCTCCTGCATTCAATATTCAGTTGAAGGATGTGAGGGGAACACAGGTAACAAAGCTGGGGCATAAAAAGATGAAGTAACTTGCCCAAATTCACACAGCCCATGCATGAGTGACAGAATCAGGAATGAGTCCCAGTCTGCTTGACCCTGAAAGAGACACTCCTAAAAGGCATAGTGCAGATTTCACCATTCCCACACAGCCTCTGCACGGGGGTTCACTCCACAGGCAGGCAAGCTGACTTCCTATGGCTGGAGAGGTTTAATATGCCTTAAGAAAAACATAAGCTTATTCTCAGAAGTGGAATGGTGCTTTTAAGGAACAGCTGTCACATCGTATAGTCATTATTAGACAAGAAAAATATTATGTTTAGAATAATTAATACTTGGAAGATGAAAAAGAAAAGAAAAATGAAAAAAATGTATTATACATTCGTATTTTTTCCTACCGCAGAAGATTCTAAACATGTTCTCCAGAAATGTGGTATGTTAGCTTATACATTTTGTTGAGATGTGGATATTTTAAAAGAAATTTTTAAATACCACTGTTTGGTCAACTTTGCTGTCAAATAAAATATCAATGTTTTTTTTCCCAGAAATAAGCAAACCGAATTTAAGTAACAAATCAAGGCAAGAACTCTGCTAATTTTATATCCCATCATTTAAAAAATTTTGACATTTGTCAAAAATCTAAGACTTACTGCTATAAACAATACTTAATTTGTTTGACATGAAAAAAATTATTGGCTTTAGGCTGCCTAAAGAATACTAATTCAAAACATTTTGAGGGCACAGAGGTAATGCTTGAGTACCTAAAAGAGCAATTTTAAGAAATTACTGATGTTTAGTAGAAGTAGCATTGTGTTCATGTTTCACTGTTTTTCCCTCTATGTATACAAGGAATAGTTGCATTTATCATTTTAATGCAAATTAGTATAAAGCATAAAGTAGTCGATGCACAAAGAAATTAAGTGAGGCAACAATTTCAGTGCTGTGTTCCAAGGTGGGATTCTTGCTCTCATTAAAATCTTCTGACTAGCTCTCGCAGAAAATACACACGCTGGGCCATGTTATCTAAGCAAAATATTATCACTGAGTAAGCTCGCTGCTTTGACAAATATATCCACTGATACATTTTGTTAACATGAAAAGTCTGCTCTTTTGAAATATGAGCCATTAATATCTCTGCCTTATCAGTCCTTCGGTTCGGGTCCAGGAAGCTATCAGTTGGCAGATAATGTGTTCTAGTGCTTCCCTTGATGATTTTCCTTCACAAAACCCCCCAACTCCCGAACCCATCTCCAAGCCATGCTGATATATGGAATAAAAATGTCACAGAAGGAGAATTTTACTCACAAACTCCATTGGCATTTATGTGATGTGTCTTTAGGGGTAATGGAATAACCTGGGTACTCACAATCTTCATGTCCTCTCTTGCATTATATTAAAATCACTCCCTCTCTTACCAACTCAACTCCATCGCTCTTCTCTTCCTTGCCAGTATTCATTTGGTAAAACCCAAACCCTAATTAAATTCAACCCAGTGCCTGTTTGATTCGTGCCTGTCCCTACAGAGCTGAGCATGATGACTGAAAAACCAGTGTGTGCTGATGGCTCTCATTTTACATTCATGCCTAAACCCCAAATGGGTTCTTAATGCAATCATACTGCAATTCCTGACTCGATTCACTCTCTCCAGATAAATATAAACTTCTAACACCTCCGTTAGATTCCACTCTCACTCAGAAAATAGAATCCGTTAGAAGAGATTTTCCACAAGGGCCGGCACCCACATTTATCCACCTACCTCCATCTGTCCCTTTTCAGCCTGCTTTTCCTTCTATTATAAGTGTTAAAATGTCCACCCTGTCCCTTTTCTCTAACTTCAGGACGTTGCTTCAGAAGGCCTTTCCCCTCTCCCCACTAAACCATCACTTCCCCCTTCCCTACTTTATCATTCCTACCAGCATAAAAGCATGCTTTAATTTTTCCCATCTTAAAAACAAAAACAAAAGTAAACAAGTGAACAAAAATACTCCTTGAATCTACCACATCCTCTTGGAAACACCCAATTCCCTGCTCTCCTTTATGGCAAATCTTCTTGAAAGCATTTCCTGTACTCACCCTCTTTATGTCTTTATTCACATTTTTTCCCTATTGTCTTGAAAATCCACTCAAGTCTGTCTCCCACCCCATATCTTCTCTAAAATCATTTATCTCAGGGTCAGTAATTACCCCATAATTTCTAAATCCACTCGTCAGTTCTCAGACTTCATATTGCCTGATCCATCTGCAGCGTTTACAGGGTTAGTTATAGACGCCCCGGAAAAACTTTCTTCACTTGACTTCCAGCCCATCACACTCTCCTCATTTCCCTCCTGCCCCACTGCTCACCCATCTTTTCTGGTTGAGGTGGTCAACCAGGGCTTCATCTTCAGGGGCCTTCTCCCTATTTAATTGCTACGTTGGCAAACATCCTGTTTTATGGCCTAACTGCCATTGATATTTGTTCAACTCTTAACTTTCTTGTCTCCAGACTAGACCTCTCTTCTCATTTCCTGCATCTTCGGGTGTGTGTGCATAGCTGCCTATTCAATGTCCACACATGAACATCCAACAAATGTTTCACGACTAACACATCTAATACCAAATTATCGATATTTTCTCCCAAACCTATGTCACTTCATAGGGAAGCAGATGTCAAGGTAAGACAATTGATTATTATAATTATGTGCAAGGCATTTATTGTGGAAAACAAAATCCTGCGTAAAGAGGAAGAATCTTGAGAAAATGGAAAGAGCCTTCAGACCATGATGCAGCTCTGATGCCAGTGAAGAAGAGTGGGTGGGAGGATTGGGTAAAAAGATCTCTGATTACAGCCCAGTTCTAAGAAAACTTGTACCAGGTTGATGGAGACTCCTGAGCAAAACTAGCCCAATAAGGACCCCAGCTCTTTCAGAACTGGGACGGCATTAACATCTCAGGGGGCAACAGCTCAAGCTGTCAGTCAACTGCACTCCCCTTGGGAGGAGATCGGAGCACTGCATTTTCACGGCCACCAGCGTCTAGTCCTGGAACTGCCCAGGTCTGCTTCACCATGCATGTTCAGGAGCACCTCCACGGATCCCATGGGCCTCTGTTTCTGAATAAAGACTTTTTAAAAAGGAGTTGGTGGATGGACTAGAGCACTCATTGCTTCAGCTGGTCTCAGAATAGCGGCTGATAGTCATCCTCTCCCTCCTCCACTCTCCACAGCACCCTGTCACAGCACACCATGTCCCCCACCAAACCCTGGCATCCTAAGAAAGTTATAAAGAGAATTCCAATCTGCTTATGCTTTTCTCTGCTTCGGAGAAAAATTTTATGTCCTGGGAAACACTTTTTCCGTAATTGTGTACTGAAATGCACCATAATTCATTAGGCTACACAGAATTGTCATTGCCTTGTTACTTACTTACTTTTATTCCCGAACAAAGAAATGGCATTAATAAAATGATCCTTCAGGGGGAAATTTCAAAACAACTTAAATCCCATTTTGTTCATCTCTGAAGTGGTAACATCATACTCAGTATGGTATTATTTTAATGGGCACTACTAATCATCCAATGACTGAAAAATACTTTCATGTTTACATATTAACTCATATAAAGTCATTGAGGTAGATAAATAACACTTCAGCTTTCAACAGCACGGTGCAACTAAATCTGAGGTAACTGAGAAAATAGGTTAACTTTTGGGTTTCCTTTTCACGTTCTAGGTTGAGGACAATTCTTCCAATTATATAAAACTTCAACTTCTTTAGAAGGCCTATAGTCTAAGAGATTTTATAAGTGAAAGAGAAGATAACAATAATGTGTATTTTCCACATTATTCTACGGTTCAACATTCAAAATATTTCAGAAGAAATAATAGTTAAACTAAAGTTTTGACCAGTTTGGTAAATGCATATACAGAGAGAGAGAGAGAGATTGAGAGAAAGAGGATTAAACGTTCAGGATAACTAATGTGATTTTGAAATTATGGGAGGGAAAATGTTCTTTGCATGTATTAATAATCACCTCGGTACTTCACACTGGATATGTGGACAGACTTTCAATCATCTGTGTAAGTAAGAAAGTCAGGTCTTCCTTAGAAAGTAATTTCAGCTTCTCTAAATTAGGACAATTTTCCCAGAACCATGTCTTTAGACATGTCTTTGCTGTACAGCAAATGTTTTATCTTAGTCTATAATTATTATTGTCAACTAATTCTAAGTGGTACATGTGAAAATAAAAGACAATTACAGTTGCTATGGAAACTATACTTTGTAGGAAATTCATTCAATAGGACTAGCTCTTAAAATTAAAAAAAAAAAACAAAAAAACTACCTTCACATACAGTAGTACCACCTTGACCACAAACCATCAGGAAAGGAAAGACTAAATGAATGAAAGTGAAAAATAAAAGCCATTCTTCTACCTTTAGCTATACTCATAGCTTTTCTTCACATGGCTAATTATTATTTTAAGATTTTGAACAAAGGAAAAATAACTACTCCCTGCAAAAATCTCTATGCGTAACAGTGGAATTTCTTTTTTAACTTTAAAGATGGAATATTTAACTTTGTAATAATAATTTTACAAAATCTACTATCAATGGACTTTTAAAATTTAACTGTTTTTAACTTTGTACTCTTCTACTCTCTCTTTTTAATTAAATATTCTATACAAATTTTCACAGAGACTAATAAAATATGCTAAAGAAATTACTCAAAGAAACCAGTTTGTTTGATTCAAAAATCCTCAATGGATGGACAAATAGGTCCTTTCTCTCTGTCTGGCATCCACCTTGTAAATAAATCTTCAGAGAAATTTTAGCAGGTATATTTGATGATTCAATTAGCAAAATCATCTTTCTCACCTATTGCTGACATCTATTTTCTAGAACTGTTTTTCGTAACATGGAGGAAGAGTTTTACATTTAATTTCATAGGATAGCCTTTCAAGGACATTGTACACATGCAGAGAGAGGAACTAGTTAACTGGTACTTATATGAACAGGTTAATTTATGATCATAGAGGGAAAAAAAGAAGCAGGATGCAATTTGTCCAATCATAACAGAATTGGCAAGGACAGTCTTAATAACAGCTTTTTGCTACCTTCTTTAAAATTTCAGCCTGGTCGACTTGTGGATCAAAGAATGGTTTTTTGTTAGTTTTAAATTCTTTTGGTGAGGGAGAGGTAATTGGGTTTAGTTATTTATTAATTTTTTTTAATGGAGGTACTCGGGATTGAACCCAGGACCTCGTGCATGCTAGGAACACTCTCTTACCACCGAGACATACTCTCCCCTGCAAATAATGTGTTTTAAAACAAAACACACATTTTGGGTTCAAATGCAAGCAATTCAAATGAAATAATTACAATTAAATAAACAGTCATTTTCCATACCTGTATAGTATTCGTCTGTTATCATTTTTAATACCAAAATAAGATCTCTTTTAAAAGTAATTACACAGCTCTTACTCCCAGATTTGGAAACAACTTGAATTATTGTAACACACAGGGTGTGTTATCTTTTTAAACTGCAGATCGAAAACCATTATGGATGATGAAATAAACTGAGTGAGTTGTGATCACTATCTCTTTAATGAAGTGGATGGAACAGAATGGAATGGAGGTAGAAGAGAACAGAATGGAATGGATGGGGTGGAATATACGATAGCATAGCATAGAATATATTAAAGTATAACTCTCAAGTCCTGACCACACTGCACACACTGCAAAGAAGCACTGCAGCAGGACAGGGACAAGGGACAGGGACGAAACAGTGGGACAGGGACAAGGAGGGGATGTGCTGAAGCACACATTGGCTAGAAAAGGATTATTTGATCTCATTTTTTCATTTTTGTGGTCTTTGATTTTGTCTGTCATTATAACTATAAGGTTTCACAATTCAATTTTATAGCAACATAATTTACAGCAGTTAGTGAGTCAGGACAAGTAAATTTTACCTACTATCGGCAAAATATTGTATAGCAAAGAGGTTTCTGTTACAAACTTCCTGCATATTTTTTGAGAGGTTACCAATGGTATGACAGTCTCTTAGTTGATGGTAACAATATTATTTTAATTGAATTAAAACAAAATTATTCATAAAATAGATTGCTTTAGTATGTTAAAAAGTGATAATGTAAAAATTATGGGACATTTAAAATCTATTGCTGGAACCTAAAATGTAAATAGTGACAATATTTGAAACAAATGATCTCTGTCATCAGCAAACTTCTACTTCATTTAAACTACATACTAAAAAAACTTGATGATGACAAATTTAGAACACAACTTTACTAAATGTACAAATCTCAATAAAAATAACAAATTAAAATATTCATTTTAATGTTACTCTTGCAAAAAAAATTTTTGAAACTTCAAAATTGAAAAAATAATTGGAAATATAGCAAACTGACTTGATAGTCCCCAAAATATTTTCAAGGAAAAAATTAATTTACCAATTTAATTCTCTAATTCTCTATAACGGCTAATAAAAAGGATAGTATTCTTTTATTTAGTTCATAATTTGGGACAAAAGAGAAAATAAAATGGCTCACACAGCTTTCCAATGAATTATTCCTAACAGTATTATGGAAATGGAATATATGATTTTTTAAATGAAATATCAGCTGACAAGTTCCAAACTATACTTCTTAGTGATAACACGCTATCCAGTAGCTTTGTCTAAAATTAATTTAACTTATTATTATCAACTTGAAATGTATTGCTTCTCCCAGGAAAGGTCTGAGAGAGATTACGCTGGGAGATAATTTTCCATGCATCTCCCACACTTTTGAATCTCTTGCAAACAGAAGCACTGATAGCTTTGTTCTAGAATATCTTTTCAAGGGTATCTGTATAGCATGAAATGTTGGAAAATAAAGGTATTGTCTCCCCTGAGGCAGAAGCATATTTGTGTGATGCCCTGAGTAATAATGATAATGTCTCCCTTTGAGTCAAAGGTTGGACGTGTTTGAAGCCTTTCAAAAGTTAGGGTTTTCTAAATGTGAGTTTCTCAGCTGTGACACACATCCACACGTCCACTTCCATGTCATCCCCATGGGACGTGGGAAGCAAGAGAAATACGAAGCTCATGCCGCCTCGTTTGCCAAGAGTAATAAAGTCTTCAACTCTGTCCCAGGAGTCCCATGTCTTTTGCCAGGATCTTTGAAACTATGGCAGACTGACTCGTTAGCTTACAAAAAGGGCAAAATCCCAGACACATCACCATTCTTGACAGACTGTGGACTCAGAGTGAATTTCATGTTTTTCTAAATGTAAAGAAAGTTGGCAGATATTTTCTATGTGGTATTTTGATAGTAAAAATCATGTATTTAACTAGCATTTAAAGCATTCTTTATGTAGGGGGTGGGGGTGGGAGAGTTTAGCAATATTGTCAACATGTCCAACATACGTGAAGGCTTCCAAAAATATTATTGTTATGGCAAACAAGACCCAAAGTCATCACCTCGTCTCCCTCATGTTCCCCAAATACGTTGTATTCCACTGAAGGTGGCATTAATAACTAAAGGAATATGAATAAAATAAAATCAAAAATATATCTACATCTTATTTCTCTGTCTCAAACTTTTTTTTAAGTTGAAGTACAGTCAATTACAATGCATCAATTTCTAGTGTACAGCACAATGTCCCAATCATGCATACACACATATATATTTGTTTTCACATTTTTTTTCTATTAAAGGTTACTATAAGATATTGAACATATTTCCCTGTGCTATACAATCTATCTCAAACTTTTAATCATTGCTTTATTGAAGAAAATAGAAAAACTTTTAGAAAATCTATTTGCTATTCAATAATTGCATCAATAATTGAGTTAAACTTCATAACTAAAGGGAATAAATTCTTATAATCCATTCAATTTTACAATTCATTACAATTATTAAAATTTGGTTTTCCATTTATATTGAAAGGTAGTTGTAAGATGTTACATTTATTGTAATTTTGGATTAAAGAATATTTTACATTGCTAAACAGAGGAAATTGTTATTACTCACTACTTACTTAATTGAACCAGAATTTTCATCCTTGACCAAAATGGAGAAATGGAAAGGGAAAACTCAATTAGGCAAAAATGGTGTGCATAGCATTATCTTTGTGCTTTCTGAACACCCAGACACACTTATCCCATTAAATTAAATATTTTCTAATTTGTAGGCAGGTGGTTTGAGGATCTTTCTATGAGCTATCAGATATCAATAAAAAGATATTTGAGGTGGGAGGGTATAGCTCAGTTGTAGAGTGCACGCTTAGCATGCACGAGGTTCTGGGTTCAATCCCCAATACCTTCATTAAAATAAACAAAACCTAATTATCACCCCCCCCACAAAAAGTAAAACAATAACAAAAAAAGACATTTGACATAAAACTGATTTTGTACAAGAAAGCAAACTTTATCTAATATGTATGTGTATATATGTATGTCAGGGGATGTTTACTTGGTCACTACATAAAATACAATTCTTATTACAGCTTCTTTAGTATTTGAAACCACTGATATTAGGAACCTAGTAAGGTTCTTCAGAGGTACAGAACTAATAGACTATATATATACATATATGTATATCCAATATGTAATGCATTTATATATATACACATACACAATACACATACAAAATAAGGAATAGACTCATGTGATTATAGAGGTTGACAAGTCCCAAGATCTGCAGTCAGCAAGCTAGAAACTCAGAGGAGCTGATGGCGTAGTTCCATTCTGAATGCTGGAATACTCAAGACCCACGAAGAAACAATGTTTCAGTTTGAGTCCAAAAGCAGAGTAAAACCCATGTTCCAGTTCAAAGTCAGTCAAACAGGAGTTCCCTCTTACTCAGTCTTGTTCTATTCAGAACTTCAACTGATTAGATGAGGCCCACCCACATTGGGGAGAACAATCTGCTTTACTCAGTCTACTAATTCAAACGTTAACCTCATCCAGAAACAGACTCACAGACACACCCAGGATAACGTTTGACCAAATATCTGGGTACACCATAGCTCAGTCAGGCTGACACATAAAATTAACTATCACACAGTGTAAATAAGTGAAAAAACAAGAATACCCAAATACTGGGACATTGTGCTGTACACCAGAAATTGACACATTGTAATTGATTGTACTTAAATAAAAATGTAAAATAAAATAAAATTTAAAAAAAAAGAATACCCAGAAAGAATACCCAGAAATACACAGAAATTTATTCAAGGTCACACAAGGGAGGAATCCAAGAGGCAACCCTTGGTTTACTTCACCTTAAAACACCTATTTTTTTCCTTTCCATATTCTGCCCTAGAACCAAATAGAAGTAGGTGTTTTTCAGTATTATAGTAATGAAATTATAAGGTAATGTCACAAATAAAACATTTTTCCTAAAAAAAGATACTCCTGAATCTTATAGCAATTATTTCTAGAGTTGCTAAAGAAAACTACAATTCACGTAAATTGTAAACACCAAAGATGTTCCTTCTCTAGAGATATGATTGGAGTCTAGAAATGTAGTCAGACAAAGCCCATCTATCTTCCCACCCCCTCATACCATAAAAATTAACCTCACACTTATCCAAGAAACAAATATTCAACATCATTTGTCATTAGGGAATTTCAAATAAAAACAACAATGATATACCACTACACAGCTAAAACCTGACAATACCAAATGCTGGCCAGGATGCGTGGCATAGGAACCCTCATTCTTTGCTGGGGGGAATGCAAAATGAAACATCCACTTTGGAAGGCAGTATGCACATTCTTAACCAAATAGCTGAACACTGTTTTACCATCTGATCCAACAATCACACTCCTAGGTAATTACCCAATTGATCTGAAAACTTATGTCCACATTAAAACCTGCCTGCAAATATCTATCAGAGCTCTGTTAATAATCAGCCAAAGCTAAAAGTAACCAACATGTCCTTCAATAGGCAAACATAAACTGTGGTACATCCAAATAATGGAATATTATTCAGAAATATTTTTTAAAAATAGTTATCAAGTCATGAAAAGATACAGAAGAAACTGAAATTCATATTGCTAACTGAAAGAATCAAGTCTGAAAAGGCTATATACCATAAGATTCCAATTATATAATAAAAGGCAGAATTATAGAGGCAGTAAAAAGATCAGTGGTTGCCTAGGGGCTCCTGGTCAGGGGGAGGGGGGTAAATAGGTGTAGCACAGGCGATTTTTAGCACAGTTTTTAAGCACAGAAATTTTTCTGTATGGTATTGTAATTACAGATACATGACATGATGCATTTGTCAAAACCCGTAAAGTTTTACAGCACAAAAAAATTAATCTAATGTATGCAAAATTTTTAGAATAATAATTTAGGCAGTCAGGAGATTCCCTGAAGGAACGCAGATTGTGGGAAGAGAATGTAACTGTATTATAAGTATATTAAGCAATCTCACTGAAGAAGATGGGGGAAAGGTACTGACATAAGTGACTTTGGAAATGAATGAGTTCTGTAAGACTAAAAGCAAAAGGAGCTGCACATAAGGGCTGTATTCTAATGAATGAAGGTTTTCCCCATGAGGGAAGGTGTTCACAAATTCAATACTGCTATACATCAATACTGGAATACAAAAATTCAGTAAATAGATGTCAGATGGTTGGAGCCAGTTTTCTTAATATTGGAGTGGAAATTAACAGATAAGTAAGTGGAAGAGGCTAGAATAATCCATGTGGTAATTAGAGTTACCATGTGGGGAGTAGAATTGGACTTGTCAGTATAAACTCATATTTATCTGAATATAGTTAAAGATGGTTACATATAGTAACATTTACACATATGTGTACATAAATGAGTTAGCATACGCACATTGCTCTGTCAGCTGACTTGCAACTTAAAGCAGCAACACCCCAGGAGCAACAAGCACATCTAGTGCTCTGATCCTGGTCTCTAATACCATTCTCCAATGAAAAGAACCAGGGATCCTTAGAGGAAAAGTTGATTCTAAGCCAGGGGCAGGAGAATGGAGCATTTTATAGTGCTAGAAAGTAAGAAAGCAAAAAAAAAAAAAAAAAAAAAGGCAAACACATATGGGCCTAAGGAGCCAACTGTCAGAGCTCCTAGTGGCCAAAGCTAGAACACCTAAACAACAAAATAAATCAAGCAGTATTGTATTATAACCCACAGTACATAATAAATATCCAGGGGTCCATGCTGATATAAATAAATGACGGAATAAATTAATAAATGAGGGAGAAGAGACAAATCTTCCATGCAGAAAAATTCCAAATAATTTATGTAGCTACTCCATTCTAAAAGAGAGGGAGGATAACTCCACACTCATTAAGCATTGCCTGTGCACAGAGACTTTCTTCGAAAGATTGCAGCATAAACAGGTGAAAAAAAAGATTTACAGTGGAGAAACATCAAACAGTGCCATGTAATCAATGTCAACATTAACACTCTTAAATCGTGTTGATAGTATGTACCCTGGATATGATAGGATGACAATGAAACTGCTCTGTGATCTTCCTCCTCCAAGGCCACAATGCTAGTCTAATCATGAGAAAAATATTAGACAAGTTCCAGGAGAGGGGCATCCTACAATATGCCTGACCAATCCTCAAAATTTTCAAGGACATCAAATGCAAGGAAAAGTGTGAGAAACTCTCACAGCCAAGCAGAGCCTAAAGAAACATAATGACTAAATGGAATGGTATCCTGGAACAGAAAAGGAGAGTAGGTGAAAACTAAGGATATCTGAATAAACTATGTAACTCTGGTTAACAATATTGCATCAATACTGATTCATTAATTACAATGCATACTATGGATAATACCAAGGCAAGATGTTAATGATAAAAAAATAAGAAGAAAAACTTAGTGAGGCTGAATACGGGAACACTCTGCACTGTATTCTCAATTTTTCTGTAAACCAAAAGCTGCTCTAAAAAATGAGGTCTATTTTTAAAATGAAGTGATTTGAAATATATATATATTGTTTCTATCTTTAATAATAACTCTTGTATCAAAATATTCCACAGAAAAAGAAATTAAGTCGCAAAAAGGAGACATACATGATTCACTGAAAGTCTCAGATTACTTCTTTAAATAATTCACTTGATACTTAAGGTGACCAAGATATGACTATGTTTAGTATCGCAGCTTTTTAAAATGCAGAGGTGAGAAAGTTACAGTTTCAGTGGAATATGGAGGTTATCTAAAATTTCCTTTTGAGTTGCATTTTAATTATTAGAAATAGAATGCTCATTTAAATTTTTAATCAAATTCTACCTTCCCATTGAATGTAATTGTTTGATTCTGGATGGATTGTCTTCTCTCTCAAGCTTACTTGGTCTTCCTATCAGCATACTATAAAGGGCACTAGCTATTTCTTTGCTTGTATTAAAAGAGATATCTCCTCTAAAGAAGCTCACAAATTAGTTACATGGATAAATATAGATCAGTTTAGTCTGGCCTTTATATCCAAGAAGATACTCCCATTGTGCTATTTATTCAACACCAGTGCGATCTCTCTGATCAGGATCTATAAAGTTTCTCAACTATTTTCCTTCGGAGCAAAGTTAGAGTTCTGTCATCTCATGGGCTGTGCAAAATTGATTAATTAGCATATGGTTCCTATAGGAAGTACTTGCTTACCTGAAAGATAATTTTCTTTCAGAACCTACCACATTTAAGCTGCTGCTCTCCATGCTGTGTTGTCAAAGGTTAGGTTTTATTGTCTCTGTTAAAATGGAAACTCTAAAATGCCATACAAATATAATACAGTATCATTATGTCATTACTATTCTTTTTTTTTTTTTCACTCTTTATTTAAATAAATATTTCTAACTGGATAATCTACCAGAATGAGGCTACCATAAAGAGGCATTTGGGAAGAAAATAAGAAAACAAACATCTGTACTAGATTTTTCCTCATTTCTTCTTCAGTGCTTTTTTAAAATTGTTTTCCCTTTCCACTGTTTCCTCCTGATTTTAACTTTTCTTTTTACTAATGCCATCATCCTCCTTGGAAGCCCCAGAATTATAATCGGTGACAATTTCTGAACAGACCTGACGTCCCAGAACACAGCTCAATGAGAGTCTTTCCCCCTATTCTGCCTAATCAGATGTTACTACTTTCTGAAGAAAGCAAAGACTAATTGAGAGGGACTAGATCATCCGCCCAATGGAATGAAGAGTACGCAATTTGCTAAGTCATTAACATAACAAACTTAAATACATAAGTAATACATCGTAACATGCAGGTTCAGCCAGTGTTCAGTTGTAGCATTACCTAAGCTAGAAACACTCTGCATCTGCAAATGCCCACTGCTATAGCCCCTGGATTCCACAGGCACCTAAACATAATAGAGGACAGCAAGGTAACAATCCAGAAAGAACCTGGGCCCGTTAGTGGTTTTATGATACAGAGCCATCCATCCACCCACTGGACCTACCTCTATATTGTAATAGAAGAGAGAAGTAAGTTTTCCTCTCATTTGAGCTTCTATACCTACTAGATATATCCTGGCCAATAAAGGAACTGATACCTAGAAGTGGAATACAGAACCTAAAATATGTAGCATTCCTGTGAGAACTAGGCAACACACAGTGAGGGCACAGCCACTGTGTCCTGGAGCGCTGTCGAACCTGACCAGCCGTGGAAAACCATTTCATACAATGGTCCTCCACAGACCCCTGGAAAGCGGGCACTGTATTTCCTGAGACCCACGATCTAGGAAGGTTCTTGGAATATTTCAGAGAACTGGTTTGTGCTGGCTACTTGCTGTTGCTTTTCACAATGTACTGAAGGAATGAGAGAAACTGAGCAAGAATTAACCAGTTTGCAAGCAGAGAAGGAAGAGTTGTGCTGAGAGCAGCTTTCTGAGCACTAACTGCCATAGACACTGACAAAGTCCAGTAACCAAGGGCTTTGGAAGATTGAAAAAGTCAACTTGACCTGTAGCTTAAATAGAAGAAGATAAGGCTTGAGGTCGACTTTTCTTAATCATCTCACATTAAGACTTCTCTGTCAGACAGTGAAAGCTAGGCTTCTAACTAACCAATGCTGAGTGATTTTACCTCAGCTGTGGAAAGAGTGATGGGCCAGGCATAGAGACCGAGAAATAAAGAAGAGATTCTCCAGTCTTACTAACTATAACCAAACAAGATCCTTGGCTGTGGTTACTTTTTCACATAACTGATAAGAACCAAATAGACTAGATGCTCTACATTTTTAAGGAAATTGTATTGTAAACAAACTCACAAGCCTGGCTTGCAAAAGCATGTAATTACTCAACTTTAACGTAATCTCATATTCTAAAATCAGCTTAGCAGAAAGGAATTTCTAATACTTTTCCAAATTGTCCCTAATGAGTATGTCATAATTCTGTTGTTAAGGAACAAATGAAAAGGATTTGCTTGTGTTTACCTGTGTAAATATAAAATTTGCATAAATATAAACTATTTGGGAGCATTATTTATAGTAAACCGTATTTCCTTAAGGCTTGGCTTCAATCAAACCAGAGGACAGATATTCTTCAAGAAGCACAGTCTATGAAAAGTAACATGTATTAAAAACCAAGCGTATGAAATGTAATGTAGTAATTGCTCCAAGGGAAGTATGTAGGAGATGGTATGAGGGTTTCCTAAATGAAGAAGTTGAACGGAAGAGCTTCTTTTTAGAAGAAACAACATGAAGAAAGTCAGAGGAAAATATGTGTATAATAGGGCAAAACTAAAGATAGGATCAGAAACTAGCTAGGATGAGATTATAAAGAATTTAACATTCTTGGAATCTTTTAAGCCAGTGTGTCTCAAAATGGAGTCAACATACCAGTGGTGGTACACAGAAAATTTTATGCAGAGTATGACAATTTTATAATTTTAATGATGATTTATTTTAAAATATATTATAAAAACATAACCAGAACATATAATGCTATAATTTCATGAATATTATAACTTAGGATGGCATTAAATTGACTATTGTAATCCACCTTATGTAGAAATAAAGGCTATGTTCACACACACTTAGAAATGTTTCACACTTTCAGTAGTTAAACCATCCATCATAACTATGTAGAAGCCATTATTAGATAATCAGTTATTACGACTGTGAAGTGCTCATTTCTGTATAAACTGATCAAAATTTTCAGTTAGTAATGGTAATTTTGACAAGGAAATTTTAAACTCTGATAAGGGTAATGGCAACTAAATATATGATATGGAAAAAAGAAAACAGAAAAATTATTTACCATCTGTCAAAATAAAGGAATGCTGTGTATATAGTAATGGTAATTTTGACAAGGAAATTTTAAACTCTGATAAGGGTAATGGCAACTAAATATATGATACGGAAAAAAGAAAACAGAAAAAAATTATTTACCATCTGTCAAAATAAAGGAATACTGTGTATAGATTAATTAAAACATCCAGAAACATAAAAAGAAACAAAGATGAGCAATCAGTCATTCAGATGGATAGAAAGGCACATTTAAATGATCTAGCTCTCCAAATCAATGCAAGGAAATTATACGACAGTGGCAAAGGAAGAGAAATGATTAACTGGATTTTAAATACCATTAAGTTTGAATTGTCAACAAGAAGTTTCTACGTCAAATATCCAGTTGGAATAGAAATAGGAAATAGGTCCCTGTAAGGATGGAAGTTTGACATCATGTAGGAAAACGCTATTCCTCCAAATAACTAAACATTTCGTACAGGCAGGAGACAAATAGCTTAGCCATTATTCATCTAACTCAATGTTTTGCTCATTTTTTTTCTGTATTGATTGCCCTTCTGAGATCTTACCTTGTAAATAAACTTCTTTTTACTTGGACTATACTAAAAATTTAAACTGAGAAGTTCCTGGTTGCAACTGTGCTCTCAGATCTATGAAAGATTACAAATCTTCCAGTTCTGAGGGAATAAAGCCATATCATTTTAGGAATGTGCAAAGCCAAGTAAATATGAGAGGAAAAACAGACTCCTTTCTTTGAAGGCCACAGATGTAAATACATCTTTTAATTTACTACTCCAATAATGTGATATAATAAAATTATATATAATTGGATATTCTCTGTATTCATGAAAAGTGATATCTTAAAACAAAATGTTTAACTTGGAATTTATTTATACTGCTAGAAAATCTCTGCTGGGTTTCTGGATGAAGATGAACATATGAGACCATCACCACAGCAACCAAATCTGTAAATAATATTGTGTTAGTCACAGGGAACACAATGTATGCTGTCTTACCCTTTGTCACCACTAATTCATGCTCAATCTAATTAAATTTAATATGTGAAAATTGTCCTCTTTGAATTAAAAATTATGTATAAGGCTTAATCCTTTTTCAGATGTATATTCAAGTTTATATCACAAGAAGCTACCTAGTGACCTTTGCTGATTATGAGAGCTAGTAACACTGTTATTTGAGCCAGCAAATCTTCTATTGAGATGCAACTTGGTATATGGAAAAGCAACAGTCTTTGGAGTCAAGATAAATCTAGATCTTCATCACGATTTTGCCATAACATTTTTCCTCCTCTTAAGACAGGAATAAAAATAGAATCATTTAGATTTGTTGTGAGGAGTAGGGATAATGTATACAAAAGGCAGGGCACACATTAAATGCTCAGTACGCAATATATTTCATTATATTGATGGACACAGTATGCATATTTTTTAAATTACATGAAACATTTCATTGGTGTTAGATTCTGTTACATTATTCTGGTATATAATTTATAAGTTTTGGACTGGAAATCCATTTTTGCTATTCTCTTTTTAAACTTGAGTGGTCAGCATTGCTTCCCTAGAAAAAAGAACCATTCTCCCACTTTACATCCTCCTGGTGAAACAATCACATAGTTTGGGCTGAACCTATCAAGGACCTTCCCTCATGGACATCACTATGGAAATCAGAATCAAGCCCAACAGTCAGTACTACCTGTGAAGGTCATTTGTCCTCAGCGGAGTGGCCAGTGTCACTGCTGGAGGCCATCTTGTCCATCTGGAGGAGATACTCTATTTTGGGGGCAAAATACAGAATTTACTTCTGATAGAAACTCAGAAAACTAGGAATAAATGGGTTCTTCCTCAAACTAGGAAAATACATATTAAAAAAAAGAAAACTACAGATAACCTCATATTTAGTGATAAAGGTTGAATCCTTTCTTCCAAAATCAGTACAAAAGGCAAAACTATTGGAGGAGATATCCTATAAGCAGGCTATTCCTAGGAGATATTGTAGGTTCGGTTCCAGATCACCACAATAAAGCAAGTCACATGAATTTTTTGATTTCCCAGTGCACATGGAAGATATGTTTACACTGTAGTCTATTAAGGACACAACAGCTTATGTCTGAAACACAATGCACATGCCTTAATTAAAAACTACAAAACAGAAAATTGCAATAGTAACATCAAAGATCACTGACCACAGATCATCAAAACAAATAAAATAGTAATGAAAAATTTGAAATATTGCAAGAATTAGCAAATTGTGACACAGAGACACAAAGTGAGCAAATGCTATTGGAAATGATGCCAATAGACTTGCTCTATTGCAGGGGTTGCCACAAACCTTCAATTTCTAAATAACACAGTATCTATGAAGCACAATAAAGCAAAGTGCAATAAAACAAGGTGTGCTATACACAACATGAAACCAAGCATGAGCTAGCAGAGCAGTGATGGGGAGGAACATAGTGCTTAGGATATTTGAGGCCCATAATCCAGATTTTCCAATGACGTTAGCCAATAAAGGCCTTATGCTTATGTTCATTTGAGCTGAATTTCTGTCACTCACAATAGGACATGGTTTTTTTTTTCCTAAAATATTTATTACTTTTCTTTTGACGTAGATTTACAGCCAACTTAGAATTAAGTTTACATATAGTGTGAAGTAGGGTGAGTGCAGAATGATTTATTTATTTTTTAAAAAATAGACAATAGTTCAAAACCATCATTAAAAAGACCCTATTGCTTTGACATTAGTTGAACACCCAGTGTTCATATAAACATGACTTTGCTTCTCCACTCCCTTCTCCAAGCTGCGGGTCTAATTTTTCCAACCCATGTCAGTACCACACTATCTTAATTGTAATAGGTTTGTAATAACTCTTGAGGACAGCTAGAGCAAGTCCTCCCATTTTGTTCTCCCTTAAGATTATCTAGGCTATTCTCGGCATTTTGTGTATCCATGCATGTTTTGGAATTGGCTTTTCAATTCCTTTTTTTTTTTTTCATTTCTTAGATTTAATCAGTATTACATTGAATTAACAAATCAATGTGAAAAGATATCTTTAAAATATTGAGTTTTCCAGTCCAAACACAAGCTCTCCAATTATTTGGATCTTTTAAAAAAAAAAGTCTATCAATTGTGTTTTATTGTTCTCTAAGAGGAAGTCTTATATTAGATTTACTCTTAGCTATTTTATGTTCCAGATGCATCTTATAAATAGAGTTGATTTTTGTATGTTGATCTTCTGTCCAGAAACCTTGCTAAACTCACTCAGTAATTATACCATTTATTTTTACTTTCTATACACATAATCATAGTACCTGCAAATAATGGCAGCCTCATTCTTCCTCTCGAATCCTCATATCTTTTATATCTTCTTTATTTTCTATTGCACTGGCTAAAAACTCATGTTCAATATTAAGTGCAATGGTGATAGTGCATATTCTTGACTTACTCTTTTCTCAAAATGAAAAAATAATTTTTTTCCAGGGTTGGCTCCAGGGAGATACTACCTATGACATTCAAAAAAAGGAAAATAATTTAAGGAAAATAAGGTGGGCAGAGTGTGAAGGAAAGGGAGTGAAACATTAAAAAAGAAAGAAGGAAGAAAGAACGTAGAACCAATTTAGATTTGGTATAATTGGAAGTCAACAATTTTAAAAGCCATTGCCAGTTCTCTTGAACATTTTAATACTGAAAACTTTATAGTTGCCAGGCACAGTGATTTAGAAAACATAACATTTCTCCATGCAGCTCTCAGTCAACTGTTTCTAAGCAGATATTTTTGATCATTTCAATTACTACATTCCAGAATATGTAGCAGTGTCCATATAACCAATCCAAATAGGGGTATTAAAATAACTGGTCATAAAATGAGTTATTTTTTCTTAATATTTTTTATATTCCATGATCTGAATCTCATTTTCAAGACTAAATGTTTAAACCACTCTCTCTCCACCCAAATTAGACTGAGTATCTGTGGTAGCCAGCTTTCCAGACCATCACCAGTGATCCTCACCTCCTCAGTATTTACACATCTGAATAAGGTTGGCCCACCCGTGTTAAATAAGGCTGACCTAACTAAGCAATGAGATATTTTAGGAATTGATGGTGTGTAACTTTCAGAGGTAAGTCATAAAAGGCATTGATGCTTCCTCATTTCTCTGTCCTTAAATTACTCATTCAGTGGAAAGCCAACCATCATACTGGAAGGAGAGCCAAGCAGCCCTGTGGAGAGACCAGTGCCTCTGAGGCCTCTGGCCAAAAGCCACCACCAATTTGCCAACCATGTGAGTAAACCACCTAGAATGTGGGTCTTCCAGATGCACTGAAGCTTTCGGAGACTCCAGCCCCATCCAACATTTTGACTGCCATTTTACGAGAGACTGAGCCAGAACTACACAGCTAAGCTGTTCCCTTATTTCTGACACATAGAAACTGAGATTAAAAATGCCTCTTGTTTTAAGTCACTAAATGTTGACGTAATTTGTTGCAGAGCCACAGATAATTAATGCAATATCCTAGCTCTATCCTCCAGTATATACCAGTATTTTCCTTAGCAAAATACTTTCTTTTTCCGTTTTTAATTGTATTTATTTCCACAAGCAAAGCTATCTAAGAACATACAGACTTCCACTTTTATTTATAATTATAAACCCAGCCTTAGCACAGTGGTTCTCTTAGTAGATGCTAAATAAATACGTGTGGTGAGAAGAAAGAGAAAAATTTAGAAGGTGGGAGGTTAGGAAGGAGAGAGAAAGACACTTCTGTTCTCCCTAAAGCTCTCAAGTTTTGCCTCAGTGAGCGTATCTTTCCTACGAAAAGCACCAACCACTTCTTAAAGCAAATCTAACAGAAACCAAATGTGATTCATTAAGGTGAAGCTAATTCTTGAAGTTGTTGTAAAATTCAGCCTCGATATTTTTATTTGTATTTTAAGGAACAACAAACCTTCATAGTTTAGTATAGAATCAAGTATGGTTTCCAAAAGAACTAACTGCCTAGACAAGACCAAGGGGTGTGTCTTCCTTCCAAGACAGTCCTTTGTTAAGATCCCAATTATACAGAACTATATTGTGAACTTATGGAGGGGTTTTGAACATTACTTCTTGGAAGCCAGGGTTGTAATAACAAGCAGATGAAAGATCTAAAGTATATGAGAGTTGAATAGAAAAAACATAACTCTTCTAAAAGGAAAGGAAAGAGTTCCTGTATAACTTTACTAAAAACCAATGTTCTAAATGCTAATCAATACTAGATTATACATTTACATTCCTTTTTACAAAAAAATAACTTTTATCTGTAGTCATTTTCCTTACTTTTAGAAAAAGATTTTATCTTTGTGAAGTTATACTTTGAACAATGAAGTATATATGGTTCTTACTGTGTTTTAGTTAAGTTCTATTTCTGTCTGTAATATTTAGTATCAAATAGCCAAATTTTAAAGGAAGATTACTTTTTTCTAGAATGAGAAAGGGAAGTTACAAAGAAAAAAACTAACCCCAACTAATCAAGAATGCATTTAATTTGCAGCTCTGGGGACATGTTTTTCTATGCTCTTTCATTGTAAGCAACAATCCACACCAGATCTTAAAAGGGCTGTATTTGCACCAAGTTCCAGCTAATATACCTGTGGAATTTAAAGCAGGCCTAGAGTGTAAACAACCTAAGAGCCAAGAGATTTGATGACTCTGATTTCATGAGAAACTCTTCTTTAAAAAAGATTATTTTTCCTGCAGGGTATGCTAAATCCCAATTATTCCCTTCACATTTGTTTCCCTTATCCTCACTATTTTTATTTTATACCATTATCCATCATTGGATGTTCTGAATAATGCTTTCTATAGAGACAAAAGGATAAATATTTTAATCCAATTGTTAGCATGACATTTGACAGATATAGTGGTCTGTGGAAATTACTAATGAGAATTCTATTATTATTTTAAAAAAAGGGGGTAAAATAGTTGAATTATCTCTCCCATAGGAAACCTGACACCCGACAATTATTTGGTATAAATCCCTGTTACTGCCAACTTGCTTTGGGTCACTGAGTCCCTTGTGTAACTCAGCTATTGATAGATGTGACCAGGGGGTATCTGAGTACACCTCTTAATTTGAAAAGACCCTGGTCAAGTGAAAAAAGAATATAAAAATAATTCTACTTCTTTTTTATTGAATGTGCCCTTTACACACTTCCAGAATGCCTGGCTTTTTTTTTTTTGTTTGTTTTTTGTTTCTTTTAAACAAAATGTTCTCTCATTATTTCCCTTTATGTATGTGAGCTTTAGGGGAGAAATTGGGAAGGGGGAAAAAAAAAAACTCTGTAACAGAACAGAAATAAAGATAGGAAAATAACTAAAATGCTTCTTTATTTTTTGAAAGTCTGAAAACTAGTATTATAATTATGTTAGTCACTTTGTTCTACTTGCTTTAGAAAAGTTGTAACTTTATCTCTCTCTATCATGACAAATTAAGATTCTCTGTTTTGATGAAGAAAAGCAATTTACATCCAAACAATGGTTCCAAAATATCAATCTTATTTCCTACTTTCTCCTAGCAATTAAAGAGATGACTTCTCCCTCTTCTATGCTCTGTAACACTTGGGGGACTTTAAGTGGGGGAGTTGGTATTTCCATCCTCTCACAGTAAATCTTTGATCTAATGACTTCCAAGGCCTGAAGATGCACCTCTCTCCTTACTTAGCTGATTTCCCACTGGAGTCCAGAAAACTCCTTTTTAACCCTTCCCTACCCCATCCGGCATGTTTCTTGAATGCACCAGGCTTGCTCCTACCTTAGGGCCTTTATATGTGGTGTATTCTGGGTCTGACGCTCCCTCCTGACCCTCATCCAAGCATCTTCTTCTCAGGGAAGCCTTCCATGAAGCCTTCTCTGGCTTCGCTGTCTAAAAGCATACTCTCTTAGTACAGTAAAGTTAGCCTAGCAAATGAGACACACCCACCATGCCCCGATACCAAGACCCTTGCAGTTCAGCCTAAATAAGGACAAATATCCCTCCTTTCCTCAGGACAGCGGAGCTGGGATGAAAAACAGGGAATACAACCCCAAACCCTTCCCTCCCCGAAGAATATTCTGCCCATTCATTTCTTCACTCTATGTAACCAACTTGCCAAAGAAATTCAGCGCAGCTGCTCCCCTGAGCCTGCCCACTCCCCTGGAGGGTGCACTATCTATCACTTAATAAATCCTCACTTTGCTTTCTTGACCTCCAAGTCTTGTCTCTGAATTCTTTCTGCGACAAGACGAGAACCTAATCGCCGAGAACAATGGTGTGTCTACAACAAGTGAGGCAGCAGCTACTCAGCACCATCAGGTACTTCCCAGGGGGACTTATGGCCTGGAGTGGCTAGACTGTCCATTTCTTTCAAGGGAAGTTGAAGTCTGAATTTTCACTTGAAATCTCCTGGTTCCTGAAAGTTAGCAATCGAGTCAATTGTGAGATATGCCTGGCAGCCTGCGCCGTACCTACTGCACACATTCCCTTCCCCACAGAGTTGCTGCTCTGGATCCTGTAATGTCTCCTCCCTCGCTGGATTAAGTTGAATGACAGGATAACTGTAGAACCCATTTCACACCCTTCAGCATTCTCCGCTAAAATCCAGAGCAAAGCAAAGCCAGTCCTAAATCACCACCCCATACGCCGTTTATCTTCCACCCTATGTAACCTTGCTTTGGTTTTCTAAGGCTATGGGCACTTTCCAAATAGAAAACTCCTACCACACCACCCTGCAATGCACATGACGAGAAAAATAGGAAAATAAAAAGAGAAAGGGATCTTTATCATCCCCTGTCTTTCTGCTACTGGGCTTGCATACATGGCTGGGCATGGTATTTTTCTGCTGGCCCTATCATGGCATTTTTAGCATTAACCAGTGTCTTAGTCTGCTCAGACTGCTGTAACAAAGAACACAGACTGCGTGGTTTATAAACAACAGAAATTTGCTTCTTACTGTTCTGGAGGCTGGGAAGTCCAAGACCACCAAGTCCAAGGCACCAGCAGGTGAGGGTCTTCTTCCTGATCAGACCAGCCCTTTCTCACTGAGTCCTCACGGAACCGAGCAGGACCCTGTGGGACCTTCCCAGGACAGACCCCTCCTCCACGTCCTCTCCTGTAGTTCCTCTTTAAAATATTCAGATAATTGTATACTTCCTGAGTTTTTCAGATGCTGAAAACCACCACCCAGTGGAAGAAATTAACAACTTGCTGAGCAGATGTTCTGGCTCTTAGAGATTGATAGTGTTGACCTCCCTGTTACCTTGATATCAACCAATCAGAGAATTGTGCAAGAGCTGATCACAAAGCATATTTAAAGGCCAGGTTGGGGAGGGGGAGGTCACAGGGTACATGATCAGCCCTTCCCTGGGTTCCCCGGAGCTGCCAGAGCTCACTTCACCCCAGGGAACCAGGAGGGACCCTCCCTGACAGGCAGGGCTGTCCCACTGCACAAGGCTGTTGGGAGCTGAGAAATGCCCAGAGCTGCAGTACATATTCCATATCGCTTGGGGTGAGTGGCTCCAGCTTTTGCAGGCTGGGCATTCTCTCCACTGCCTCTGGCTCGTTCCCTTGCAGGAATTGAGCTGCTCGGGGCTCACTGCAAGCCACTCTGGGTCCCTCCTCTTTCAAGAGCTGGGGCAATCTGTTTGCAGGCGGAAGTGGAATTTTTAGACACTTCCCCTGATTTTCTCTCTATGTGACTGTAGTTAATTTGTTGTTTGTGTTTTTGTGTGTATCGTTTTGGAGTGAGCCTCTCCGGCTTGTGCAGGATGAGAAAATTCTAGCTGCTTCCTCTGGGCCCATTCCTTTATGAGCAGTGAGTCATTCTGTGCTCTCTGGGAGCCACTCTGGGTCTGTTCTCTTTTGGAAGCCAGGCCACTGTGGAAGCCTCCGCCTGGGAGTGGAAGTGGAATTTTGGGGCTACACTATGTTTATTGTTTGTAGATTTGTGTGTCAGTACTATATTGGCCAGCTGAGATATCTTTGAGTAACAAGGCTCACATGTGACGACACCAGGGTATCCTTCCCTATAGTGGTGGCCTCACCTGAGGTGGAGCATCGGTTGGGATTTTCCCTTTCTAGCCTTGGTCTTTCATTCAGCTTTGTCTCTGATGGGGCATCAGGTGGGGTTGTCCCCTTTTGGACAGATGGGACACTGGTTGGGAATCCCCCTTTAGAGGCCAGGGAACTGTGACCCTGAGAGACCATTCTAAATTGTTTGATTTTTGATAACATCAGCCATGAAGTTTGGATGATCAGAGCTCTGTTCCATGTTATATATAGTCCTCCTCGAGTGTATTTTGCAAAACTAGGAGATCTTCAGCTATGCTGCCATAAATGAAAGAAAATAATATTTTTATTGTAACACTTTGTGACCTCAGTGCTCCCTGAGATCTGGAAAGCAACGGCCCTGATGGCTCTGCTATTATATCAAAGTGGGGCTTCTGCAATTTGGCTTTTATATTGAGGGGGTATGTGTGTGTGTCTCAGTACTCGAGTCCAACTCCTGTTCTCCCTGGTTTTACTGATAGTGAGGTAAGTGAATGTGAGTAAAATATACATATATAATTGTCATTTCTTTAAACTGAAGTGGATATTTAGGAACTGGAAAAAAATTCCTGAAAATTACCAAGATGATTGGGTTTTGTATAAGCAGTTAGAGGAGGAATTTTTATTTTTCTGCCTGTGTCTTTGAGATGGAAATGATCTACCTGAGCTCTGAAGGGAAAAAGATATTTTTTTTAACTCAAGCAGAAAATCTGCGAGATCTCTGGTTTTGTCTATCTTTAAGTAAAAATTAACATGTAAAAGAGCTCTATTTAATTGACTTGAAAAGACACGCTTACAAATTAAATACTTCTAAGTAAAAAAGAAGCTAGACAACAAATTCCAGGCTCATGTGGTCTAGGATATATTCAATATTAGATTAATATTTGATATTAAAGCTAGCTTAAGCTTGTTGGTGTAATCAACACAGACATGTCTTCTATTGTACCTAGGGCTACTGAAGGTCATAAGTTTATGCTGTTTCTGTTGCAGAGTTTGTCGGCAGAAAGAAAACAAATTAACTTGTTACAATAAAATTCTTATAAGTAAATTAAATGCAAATGACATAAGAGATTTGGGGTGAACGCTTTAGAAATAACTGTTTTAGGAATATCTACTTAAAAATGATCTCTCCAGATATTTGGTACCTTGAAATTTTAGAGTTATCCAAACCTAAGTTAAATGATGGAAGTTTATTGAATAGCTAGGTCATCACCAAACAAAATAAGATAATGAAACATTATTTACTAAACATTGTCTTTCCTTTACAGAGAAATTAAAGGTGTTTAGGACTATTACTAAATATGTTTAGCACCACACTGAGATATTTTCTATAAAAAAGTGCATATTTCTATAAATTATTATTGGTATTTATGTCTGCCAATCTATAGAATGCTAATGTAAAAGACAGTTCATAATTGCTTACTTCTTGGTTTTGATTAGAAATTAAAAGTTTTTAAGAGTTGAGGATTCTAATTTAAATATGTCATTAAACTACTAAAAATAAATCAGTATATAGTAGGAAAGTAGGATATATATTGTGAGTAAAAAGTATGAGGAATGGAATTCTATTTTGTTAAGGGAAAAGTTTGTAGAAAGGGAAGCTTAAAAAAAAGTTTTGTGCATGATTGGACTGAGATTGGATTTTGTTATTAAAAGCAATCTGATGCAGGACTAGATTTGGTTCCTCTCTGTTAAGAGAACACGTTTACTTAGAATGCTTCGGATAGCAGATTGTGTGAAACCTTTTTATTTTTGGCAAACTGCCTATAAAATTTTAAAGTTCTTTTGACTTTAGCTAATTTTGGGATGCTTCAGAGGACCACTGAGGCATCTTAGAGAAAAATACTGAACTAACGAGGATTGGTTGCTCTGTTAAATTACATGGGAAGCATTCTCAAGTGAGTGATGAGAATGTTATTAATATAGATATTCTAGAAATCATATAAAGTTTCTAAAATTTAGATATGTCTTGATAGAATTTTATCAGTCATAATTCTGTTATCATAAAATGTTGTGTATCACAGCAACTTGAGTAAGCGTCTTTGTTAAAAACACTGTGATCAGCTCTTGGAGCTTGCCTTTTATTTTTGTCTTTTGTCACTCACAGGCAGTTGAACTGATGCTTTGCAAAACTGCTTAATCTTCAAGAAGATTCATAAAAGGGACTTTTTGACAAGTAAGATTTCTTTTCAATCATACTGAGAACTGGCTAAAATATTTTAAAAATCTAGTGAACACTGATTTCATAAAAGGATTAATTAGTAAAAAGGGTTATTTACATAGGATTGATTAAACTGACGAATATGGTTATAATTTTTGGTTTCGTCTGAAATGTTACTGATTTTTAAATTTTTTTTTAAATTGAAGTTTATCAAATGTTTGTCTCCCTATTAGTATTGAAAGTTATTGTTTTACTTCCAACCATACTGTTGTGCCCAATGTTTAGGATAGAAAGAGAATTCTCTAATGGAATTGTCACAGTATAGCTGCTCATGATGTATAACACTGCTTGCTTTAAGTCTGTTGTTAAAAGCACATATACAATGCTTGTGTAACAATTGGGTATAAGTGATAAAAGGTATGGCCTATAAAGTGTTTCCCTATTAAAATACCTCTGAACCTGTTCTTGATACCTGGTTAGTTTTCCCTCAATGCAGATAACTAGGCAAATATAAAAGAGGCCCAGCACCGAGGGATTCGAACTGCACCTGGGGCAGGAGCCATCACCTCAGCATCAAGGGACGGATATTTTGATCATCAATGCTTCCTACCGAAAGATCTGCAATCAAAGGGGAAAAGATGAGAAAATCTGCACAATTGAGGTAGGTGGAAGTCATTCTGGTTTATATGTAGCTTAACTGAAACTTTACTGACCAAAGCAGTCTGTTTTATGGCCTTTGGACATCTGTTTTGGCCTTAAAGAGTGCATTTGAAAGTCTAAATGGAACAGCTGTGCTTCAGACATCCAAGGTAAAACTAGGTGCCCATTATGGGCGTGATTTCAGACACGTTCTTGTATTATTGAGAACTCGAATTTTCTGAGCTGTGTTATACTCGGAAGACCACCAACCATTCTCAAAGCAGTGTCTGCTGGCAGCTGCAACCTTACGACCTCAAGGTGTCCATTTGTAACTATTACATTTTTAGACATTACAATTGCTTTAGACCAGATGTTACCAGAAAAAAATAGGAGATGTGTAATGGTCAATAGCTCTTGTTACATATATGTGTTAACACATGAAAAGTTAAAACCTAATTAGATAAAAGTAGACAACTGGCTACCTGGCTACAAGTCTCCTCGAAGGTGCCAGGACCAGACTGATTTTCAGGCTAATTAATAAACTGAGTAAATTGTACTGTTTCATCAAAAAAATTCTTAAGCAAAACTTTTTTCCACAAGTGTACAGAAAACACAGAATACAGTGCAGCACTTCTAGAGCATAGGACACCAGGAGTCTAAGCCATTGTTGCATATGTACCTCCATGCAAATATCAACACAGTAACAGGGCAAGTAATATCCTAATATCATTATAAAAGTAATTTTGACCTTGTGGCTTCCCTGAAAAAGCCTCAAGGACCCCAGGGGTCAGCTGATTATACCTGAAGAACTCTTGGCTTAGATCATTGGTTCTCATTTCCCCAGGACCAGAAATTAGACTTGGAGTAATGATTCAGGTTAACGGACTCATAAGAACCAAATTTCTGATGCTATAAGCCAGGAAGTTAATTTCTAGTGAACAACATTCCTTCTGAGTTAATGGTTTTCTCAAGTATCATATTCAGGACCCCTTTATTTTACCTGGAAAAGTAATTTTTTTCATCAGAATGTGTCTTAATGAGAATCAGAGCATAAATTGATAAATAATCTCAAGACTTATCTCCTTATTTAAACCATGGGAAATCCTAACTAACCTGCTCTGTCCAGTGAGGGACACAGTCCCAGCTCTCCAGTGGATGTCAGAAACCACTGATAGTAACCAACCCTGCATATGCTATCTTTCCTGTACATACATACCTACCTATGATAGCGTTTAATTTATACATTGGGCCCAATAAGAGATTAACAACAATAACTAATAATAAAATACAACAATTGTAACAATGTATGGTAATAAAAGTTATGTTAATATGGCCTCTCTCCCAAAACATCGAAAAACTTTCATGCCTTTTCCATCCTAGCTAAGCACATATCATACACTGTGCCCATTATTTTTGAAGTTTGAGGTGCAACAGCAAAACTAGCATGAATTACTTTTCCCTTCACAAATTCACAGAGGAGGATTCACTCTTACCATAGATCTTAGCAAACTCAGCATATGATTTTTCCTCTTTCTTTACCAAGTCAAGATCTTTGACCTTTTCACTTAAAGGGAGCATTTTATGGTTTCTCTTTGGCAGATCCAAATTATCAGCATTACTACTCTTAAGCCTTGGGGCCATTATTAAGTGAAATAAGAGTGACGAACATAAGCACTGTGATGTGGCTACTAACTGACCATCAGGCAAGATATGCTGGACAAAGGGGTGATTCCCATCCTGGGTGGGTCAGAGCAGGACGGCGTGAGATTTCATCACACCGGTTAGAACAGCGCACGATTTAAAACATTGTTTATTTCTGGAATTTTCTGTGTAATATTTTCAGACCACGTTTGACCACAGGTAACCGAAACCAGGGACAGCCAAACCACTGATAAGGGGGGCCGACTGTACACATCTCCAGGGACATATTTGTGTTGGCTAAATCAGTGGTGATAAGCAGAGCATCTTTGTTTCCGGGGCTTGCCTTTTCTGACCACATCTAACAATCCTGACAGCCCTTCCCCGGGCAGTCAAATGACTGAGTCATCACACTCCAGTTCTACTATGAGATTACACTCAGGTCTTTGAAATTTGATTTCTCAGTGTTTAGGGACTCTTCAATTTAAAATGTACAGTCTTTTTGTTGAATCTCACAAATAGCTAATCATATCAGTCATGTCTGGATTCAGATTAATCCTTAAAGGACACTGTAATTTTCTTTCTTTTTTAGATCTTTCAGAGCCATTTCACTGTTACCTCTCTGTGTGCCATCTCAACCACCCTATGAGATATTACCTCACCCTTCTTAGAATTCCTCTATTCCAATTATCAGAACTGTGCCAGGCTATTTTTAGTGAGAAACTGCCTGCAAGTCTCTTTCTTTTTGCAGCCCTCCCCCTGTGAACGAACTGAAAATTGCCACTCCAATTAAATGAAGCCATATCCCCTTTGAACTTACAGTTCATGGACTCAGTCTGTCTACTCTTTTCATGTGAAAATTAGAAATGTTGACTTGTTCATACAAGCAAATACTGAAGGGATGGATACTTAAATAAGAAAGCAAACTCGTCCATTGAGGACTTGGACTACACCTTGTAAAAAGAATTTGAACAAACACAAGCGCTTCTTGCTTAAAGACTATATTTTAAAACTAATGGCACCAACAGATGTCACAGATTAATGGATAAGAGTTAGGAAAATTGTAAAAATAATAAGCAGTTCTATGAATAAAGGGATGTGGTATAAAATGCTGACTATTAGAATAAGATCCAAGAACTTAGACAATCAATAGAATTGCTGGGCCTCTTTTATCTTTGGATCAATCAGGTTAAGAACTAAAAGGATCTATATGATGCTAATTTCCGTAGGTAATTAAGAGAAAGGATATCAACAGAGAATTAGGGCTTCCATAGAAAAGAAAACAAAAAGAAAGTATAGCAAACTGGAATTCAGGTTGCAAAAAGCATGAAATATTCTAGGCAGTCTGCTAGGACAGCGAGACCAAACAGCCTAACAAAATAAAAAGAGAGAGAAACAAATGTAGCTATAAGGGATAAAGCAACTGGCGGAAAAAAGTTTTCTACATATGAAAATAAAAAGAGACAGACTAACAAATGGCAACAGACAAAATGAAACTGAAGCCATCCATGAAATGAAACTTTGCCTACTGCCAAAGAAAAAAGTCTCTTATAGTAAAATCATACGTTTAAGTATATAAACCACTTCACTTAAATTTTCTCATTTGAGCCTCATGAGAAATTTGGTAGGAAAAAAATGTTTAAGTGGCTTGATGATTTTCCCAAAGTCTTCCAGGAATTTAGATATTCAGAGCTCAAACCCAAGACTTGTGTATGTTATTTCAGAATGCACATAATAGTTAATATTTTCATATTGAGTTTTTCAGACTCAATATTACTTGCTAAAATGGGTGTTGAAAATAAATACCAAATCTCTCCTTCTAACCTGCACTCAGCCATCCATTTCTATTCTTTCTGCTGCGGGAACCACCTTGTAGGAGAAACTTACATAACCATGGTGATGGGCTGCGGTACAAATTCACGACTGCCAGCCTCAGCTGGGCCTTCATTGCAGCACAACAATCATTTTACTCATCACTGGTTGGCCTCTTATCCCATTTCTCGACGTAGGAACTAGAGCAGCTCACGCTTTCCTCCCTGTCCCACCCTCCCCCTCCTCCCCCGACTGCCCTACTTCCAGCAAATTAGGCCACCCTCTGCTCATTTGGGACAATGGATGCTATCTGATACAAATTTTTCCTCCATTAGAAACTTAGTTATCTTTCCCTATCCTTGCGTCTTGTTTTCCACCCACCTCAGAGGACGAAGTACTGCTCTTTCCACCTATGCCTCTGATCTTTCTTTTCCAAGCTTATTCCTTTAACTAACTCCCTTTACATAAGCACCTTTCTCCTGTCTTACAAATCTGCTCCACTTTCCTCTGCTTCAGCGGCCATCTCATTTTTCTCCTTCCTTTTACCACCGTTCTCACTGAACAGTAAACAACACTCCTGGCTCAGCATCCTCACAGATGCCGGCCACGTGTAGCCCAGAGCATTGGACCTAGTAGTTGTTCAGCAAAACTTTCTCAAATAAATAAATGAAAAAAATGAGTGAATTTCTACTTTAAAGCTGCCTAAAAAGCTTTATGAACACGGACCCTGCCTTTGAGATAAGTGGTGATTAGAAAACAACTTTGCAGTTCACAAGGATTTCTTACATGAGAGAAGCATCATTTATTGCTTTACTACTTAGTTTTTCAAACTGTCCACATTCTCTATGCCTTCCTCCTTTCTTCTCTCTCTCCACCATCACTACCTCAGATGGGAACTTCCATTCTGTACCCATCACACTGCACTCTGCTGTTACATTATCTGTTGCTGCATAACAACTAACCTCAAAGCTTAGTGGCTCAGAGGGGCAATTCTTGCACTGGTTCCTGTACACAGTCAAGTCAGATGGTGACTGAAGCTAGAGTCATCTCTCGGTTCCTTCAGTCATATCTGGTCAGGGTGGCTAGAATTGCAGGGTCTGGTTGGGCCTTTCTCCACACAATCTCCGTGGGCAGCTAGCTTGGGCTTCCTCCTTAAGTGGTAATCGCAGAGTGGCTGGATTTCCTACCTGACAGCTGCTTCCTTCATGGTAAGTGAGGGTTGGAAAACTAAGGCAGAGCCGCAAGCCTACTCCTGACCTAGGCTTGTAGGTTATGCAGCATCACCTCTGCTGTATTCTGTTGGTTACAAGTGAGTTAAGGGTCAGCCCCAATTTAAAGGGAGGAAACCATACAAGGGCATGAATCCTGGGAGGAAAATTTCATTGGGAAGCTATGCTAGATGAGAATTATCTTTGGAATCTGGCTGCTACATATATTCAATTGTGTATGTGTATATCTTCTAAACTTAGCTGTTCAAGTACAGGAATTGTGTTTTTGAGGGCCTGCCAAGTAATAAATGATTGTTGAAGAAGTCAATAAGTCAGTCATACCTCCAAAATGCAACTGACTAAATTTATATAAAACCATTTCTAGATGTTCAGACCATTTTAATTAATGATGAAATTTATTACATCTGTGGAACACCAGTGTTAGAAAGCAAATGATGCAGATTGAGCACAGCTTAACAAACATTTATTGACACCAACCATAGGCCCAGCACTGCCACTGGACCCAAGGTGCCTTGATAACGAATTACTGTTGGCCCTTCTGTCTGCTGGTTCTGCATCACAGGATTCAAGGAACCATGAATTAATTCAGCGTTGGTTGATTCTGCAGGTGCAGAACCCATGTATGATGGCGGGCTGGCTGTACTCTGCCATTTTATTTAAATGACTTAAGCATCTGGGGATTTTCGTTCCACTGAGGTTCCTGAAACCAATTCCTCATGGTTACCAAGGGACAACTGTAAATATAAATTAACCTCTTTATATTTATATGCTTTCTGTTAGATCAAATATTTATAACTGAAACACATCCACAACTTTAATTTTAAAATTGACAGCTTGTTACCAAGATTATAGTCAAATCCAAAGTCAAAACCACACAGAGAATTATAAAGAGATACAGTTGTCCCTCAGCATCTGTTTCAGGACCCATGGCTGATGCTCAGGTCCCATAGTCAGGCTTCCCTATCCTCTGTTCCATGAATTATGTAGTACTATATGTATTTATTGAAAAAAATCCACATATAAGTGGACCCCCACTGTTCACACTCTGTTTTTCAAGGATCAACAGAGAGAAAGAGAGTGCACAGAAGAAAGGAAGAAAGGAAGGTCAAACTCACATGCTCACTCCTTTAGAAAACCTATTCTACATATTTACAGAATAATTATTCAGCAGAGATGCTTAAAGAACCTTGTGAAACCTGACAAATTGTTAATCTATTTATCAAAAAAAGATTACAGGGCTTTTAGGACTTTTAAGACAACTAAAATGATAATGTAATAATAAGCCAAAAAAATGCTAATCTGAAGAATTTGATAAATTGCATAATAAACTATTAAAAACCAATAGAGTTTTTAAAATTCATATGAATATGCCATCTGCATACTTCCAATATGGATAATAAGCATAAACTTAAACATTTTATGATTTATAAATGTGTTACTTACACAAAATCATATTCTCAGAAAGGATTTCCACTTGCTTTAAAATATTATTATTTCAAAGCTGAAAAGCCTGAGTATAATGTTATAGAAGAAACACCAGCTGGTAACCATATCATGCTATAATGAAATTTGCAAATGAAAACTGGAGAGGGAAATAATATTCCCAGTGGTTCATATGCTGAGATGATTGTGTTGCTAAAGAGAGAAAAATTAAATCCAATCTGAATATTAATGCTAGATTGCATCATAAAAATATTTCACCAAATAAAAATCATTACATTTATCCTAAAAGTTTAAGTGTTGAAAATGGAATTTATTCCACAGGCTAACAAATATTCTCAAATTGAAATGTTACTTCAAGGACAAGAAAATGTCAAAAACTATTTTCTTCACTCATTCCCATCCCCCATAAAAAATAAAATAAAATGTTTAAAGTTACATTTGCCAATTTTCATCACCAAGGTATTTCTGCTTTGCCTTTATTCTCTGGCATGACCTTTATTTATTTTTTCTCTCAGTCTCTTTCATTTCCAAATACTTTTCCCTCCCAAATCTCCAACTACTTCTTCCTACCACAGATTTAAAAAGTTTAATAGGTTAATTGATTCCCCTTTAGCCACATCAAACCCCCTTTGCAGTACATGTTAAAATTCAGTCAGCCCTCTGTATCCATGGGCTCTGCATCTTCTAATTCAAACGACCTAGGATAGAAAATATTAAAAAAATTTTTTTAGAAATTTCCAAAACTCAAAATTTGAATTTGCTGCACTTAAGCAAGGCAATGATTTACATATCATTTACATTGTATTTACAACTGTTTACATAACATTTTCATATTAGGTATTACATGGAATCTAGAGATGATTTAAAGTGCATGATGGGGGAGGATATAGCTCACGGGTTCAATCCCCAGTACCTCCTCCAAAAATAAATGAATAAATAAACCTAATTACCTCCCCCTCAAAAAAAAAAAATAAACAAAGCATATGGGAGGATGTGTGTAGGGTGTATGCAAATACCATGCCATTTTATATAAGTGACTTGAGTACCCACAGATTTTGGTATCCTCAGGGGTCCTGGATATAGGAATACTTCAAATATCTACTTTACTCAATCTAATGTAAATGAGTTATAACCCAGTAACTTTGACAGCTTGTCACATAATACAAATTAATAAAATGATAATTTAAATTAGGGATATAAAATTAAGATTCAGAATTTTATTTTTAAAAATCACATAATGTCCTTTTATGGAAAACTTTATTCAGATATCTTAAATATATGTATTATCACCAGACATATATACAACAGATGATTGACCCTGATTTCAATAAATATTTCCTGATGGTGATTCGCATATTGTCTTCATATGTATATTTAGTCTGTTGATTATTAATTTTAACTACTTTTCTCTCTTTCTTATGAACCATCAACCATTTCTAACAGGACTTTTAATAATTTTCAATAGTAATTACAATAAACACATATACCAAAACTACTGTTTATGAATACATGTCCCTTTCTTACGTCACTTACAACGAACAGAATTTGCTGGAATTTTCTCCCCATTTTTAGTAGGGTAGCAACTAGCCTTATAATAAGTTTAACATCTTTAGTACATACCCATTAACTGGATGATGGGGTACATCAATTTATTAATATTATGGCATTCATTTTGTTTTAAACAAAAATTGCTTACAAATCATGGAGCCTTACCCAGTAATAAGATCAACTTTGTCATGTTTACAGTATGTGAATTCTTAATGTTTTAAGAACCCTTATGTTTGATTAGAATTTAATATTTTCCCAGCATCATCCTGATTTTTCTCTTCATGTTCTGTCGGGTAGTGGGGGATGGAAGGAGGTGATTCTTAAATAGAATTAGAGCTGTAGGAGGCATCTGTATAGCTCCAGGGCCAACTGTTTCTGCCATTCTTCTGCTCCCTCCATCTAGCAGGTCTGCAGCCCAGGCTGCTACAGATTTTCTCTGACAGCCTCCCTCTCGTGCTCTTTCTCCCTCTCCCCATCTCCGAGCAGTAAGGAGGTTCTGTCTGTCTACTTCTCATTGTCACCTCTTTTTTTTTTTTTTTTAATTGGAGTATAGTCTGCTTACAATGTTGTGTCAATTGCTGGTGTCCAGCATAATAGTTCAGTCATATATATACATACATATATTCATTTTCATATTCTTGTTCATTATAGGTTACTACAAGATATTGAATATAGTTCCCTGTGCTATATAGTAGAAACTTGTTTATCTTTTTTATATATAGTAGTTAGTATCTGTAAATCTCAAACTCCCAATTTATCCTCCCCATCCCCTTCCCCCCAAGAGATAACCGTAAGTTAGTTTTCTATGTCTATGAGTCTGTTTTCTGTTTTGTAAATAAGTTCATTTGTCCTTTTTTTTTTTTAGATTTTTAGATTTACATGGTATTTTTCTTTCTCTTTCTGGCTTACTTCACTTCGAACGACAATCTCCAGGTCCATCCATGTTGTTGCAAATGGCATTAAAGAGGGTTCCCAGGGCAGGGCTTTAGGACATGGAATCACATAGTTCTTTCCTTTAACAAGGATCACAGATTTGAGGGCTGGGCCAGATAAACCTTGTAAAGATGCTTAGGGTGACCAACGTGCAAACAAAAAAATAAACAATGAAGGTCTTTAATTGTGGCATGTACCCTTTGTCCCGTCTTACTGCTCCATACTGTCACACATCTCTCCTTCCTCCTCTGAGACTCAAAGTATGTCCGGAGCTGCCCAGTTGAGGGTGCCTACCACAGAGACTCAGCACAGCAAAAATGGGATTTGTAGCGGCATCAGTGCTGCTTGGACATCTGCCTATTTTCCCATGGGAATGTTCAACACCAAGATCATCACCCGATCATCTAAACCTATAAAGCCGAAATTCAACTTGACATAAAAAATTTTAAACATTCTGATCTTAGCCCTTTGTGGTTCCTGGAATCACTTTCATTTTCATATGCAGCATTTCACTGCCAATATAAACTAGTTAATAAACATTGGTTCTTTTCAAGCTGAGTATATAATTCCTTTTTTATACTAAAAGTCTTTTGATAGTCAAAAGTACTGCAGAGTCTTAGCCTGTAATTTAGTTAAATGAATTCAAAACTCCATACTGCCTTTAGAGGATAGGGAAAGGAAATAATGTTCACAAAAATGATGGTTAAGCATATTTATGAAGAAACCTGGCACCACGAAAGGACTATTCAGAAATCTGAGACTGAGAATCATAATGATGTAAGACTAACAACTTGGATGGAAAATACAGGCAATGAGTTCATTGTGAGAGAAGTGGCTTATCTTAGGGTATTCGGAGTTTCTCATTAAAACAAATATCTCTGATTTCTTTCAATGGTTCCCAGTGAGAACATGAAAATCACAGTGATGAAAGTGTGACTGATTATATCTTGTGTTCTTAAAACCTAAAATTACATATTGAAATGAAAGAAGTTTCTGCTGGAACAGCTAGCTATAAATGTGGCATTCATATAAACATAAATAGCAATTAATCAAGAGTAAAAATTCTTTAAAAAATTCTATCAGACAGTCATTTATTTCATATGATTTTATCAACTTAAATACTACTGAATAACTTTTGTTATTTATAGTAACAGCATCCACAACCTGTATAGTAGGTACTTACTTAATACATTTGTTGTCCATGTGTTAGTGAAATAAATGACCATCATTAAATATGTAGAAATAGTTCAGGAACACAAAGAAAGGGCAAAGTGCACTGGTATACCTACATACTCCCCCTCAGCCCCTCACTCCCACCCCAGCTAGTGATTGTTCTAATCTTTAGATCAGAATGGCTCCCCTTTGACAGTTTAACAAAGGGAAGACCTCTGCCCCAGGAAGGTACTTAACCCAAGAAGCTAAGAGGGCTGGCCCCTCTGCTTGTTTCCAGGGTAGCCAATGAGCCAATCTGACGTCAGTTCCCCATAACTGGCAGTCTCCCTATTCCCCCAGGAGCGAAGACTGCCACCACGCCCTGCCCCATTGGCCACCGCACACAGCGGGGTGTTGCTCCAGGACCTTGCTTCAGACGTATAAGCTCCCCCTATCCCTTAAGCCACTGTCGTCTCTGTTACTACTCCAGGCTCTTTCTTCCACCTAGAAGCTGGGCGAGGACAGGCCTTGCAGGCCAGAGGGTGCAGCCCAACAAGGTGTTTTTTAATTTTTCCAAAGAATGACAGGGGTGTGACTATTATTTGTTTAATTGATTTCTAACATTATTTTATTATGATCAGAGAATATGATCAGCTTAAGCTAAAATTTTCAATCTTTGCTGAGTTTAGTTTGTTGCCTGGTACATGGTGCTCTGTTATGCAGAGAGTTTCAAGCGTCCATCCATTAAATAGGTTGGTTAACAGTGTCATTTGGCTCTTTGACTTTCCTATTAACTTTTTTTGCCAAGTTTACTAATTCTAAGAGATGTCTATTACAATCTTCTCACTATGACTGTGGACTTGTTTCTTTCCCCGTGTAACTCTGTTAGACTTTTTATTTTGTAGAATTGTTATATCTTCTTATTGTTATAACAGTAAATTGTTCCTTCTGTGATTGTGACTCTTTATCTCAAATAATGATGTTTGCCTTAAACTATATTTCGCCTTATATAACTTGATGAAGTTATGTCAACTTGACTCACTTCAATATTAACCTGGCATTTATTCTTTACCCCTTAACCTTAAAACTTTACTTGCTTTTATATTTTAGGCATGTCTTGCAAATAGCATATAACTCGGTATTGCTCAGTTTACTTTGATTTTAATCCACTCTGAAAATCTCTGCATACTAACTGGTAAATTAGAATATTTTATGTTGATTCTAATTGCTAGTACATGTGGATGTATCGCTGTCATTTTTATTCACTGCCTTCTATTGACAAACATTTTCCTTTACCTTTTTTCCTATTGAGTTGTCGTAGTCTCTTTTCCCTTCTGCTTGTATGAGTGTTATATTGCTACTTCTATTGTTCTAATAAGTGATCTTTGGTTCTTAGAGTGCACACATAACAAAATCTAAAATAAATCATAATACATTTCCTTACCCAAAATAAAATAAGGACTTTAGAAATAATTCTGTAGCACAATTGACTACATTTCCATCTTTCATTCACATAACTTGCTTTCATTCATTTGTTAAATTTACAAATTAGTCATTAAAACTATTATTACTTTTTACAAAAAAACTATTACTTAAAATTTACCAATTCCTTTCTTATCAATTTTTTCTTGTGCTTGGTTTCCTTATTTATAAAGTAGTTATTTCTTTAGTTTTAAATAAAAACTCTATTTTGCCATCATTCACTCTTGAATTTTCGTTTAGCTGATAAAAATTCTAATTTGGTAACTATTTTCTTTCCACTCTTGGAAGATATAACCTTATTACTACCCGATCTCTGTTGTTTAAAGTTCGCTGTGAGTCTAATGGTTATTCCTTTGTAAGTTAATTGTCTTTATTTTTGAAAGATTCCAAGGTTTTCCTGTTTTGCTTTGATGTTTTGCAATGGTCAATAACTTGTCCATGTATGGACTTAATGTTTATCAGGATTGGGGTTTAATGGGCATTTCCAAACTGGTGGTTCACATCATTGATTAAATGAAAAATTGTCAGCCAGTACATCTTTGATCATTCTCTTAATTCTCACAATTTTCTCTTTCCAGAATTCCTATCCTGAAACTTCTAATTAATTCCTTTCTTTGAATACTTTTCAACTAATTAATTCTTTGGTCTCATGCATTTTGATAATCTCATAAAATGTAACTTTCAATTCACTAAAACTCTTCTAATTGTAATATTTGCTTTCATCCATACATTGAAGTTTTTACTTCAGTTCTTCTATATTTTATTTCTAGAAGTTCTAATTCGATTTTTTTCTGAGTCTGTTTTGTTTTGTTTTGTTTGGCCACTGTATTCTTTCCTTTTGAACTATATTCCTTTTATCAATTTAATCATCTTAAACACTTCCACAGAAATCTCCCTTGCCAACGTTTTTCTAGTAGAATGAATTATCGTTTTTATATTCAAAATTCATAGATTACACATATGTCTCGATGCAATTTTTTGGCTAATGTCTATATAAGAAATTTTTATATTTACATTTTCTAAAACTCAGTACAAAATTTTCTAACAAAAAGACATTTGGAGAAAAGCCTCAAGCTATAGTCCAACTATAATTGGTAAAATGTTAAAAAATCAAAGTTAGATGTTTTGAAAAATCAAGCTGAGTGTCAATGAAGGAAACATATGTCTTGAATATTGCTGGCACTTGGAGAAGCCTAATGTTTCCCAACATTAAAAAATGGGCATGTAAGCAGAGTTCTGGTTTATAAGAGATTTTTATCCTAAAACATTGAACCCATCACTTTCCGTGAAGATTTATCAAATTCTTCTTGTTCAGGAGTCTTTACAGCAGCATGAATATGGTGGAAAATTTATAACCATTCCTCTTAATTTTGCCTGAAATGACTTCTTTATCACCCACTTTGTTTCCATTATAAACTTCTGCAACCGGTTGCTAACAATGATGACTTCTGTGGTTTCTCCTTCTCCCTCTACTGGTCAAATTCAAGTTTTCACTCACCTTGTTGAGTAACAACAGTAAATTACTGGAAATTGTCTTGGTGTTCATTGTAAACTGTGTCCACATTTTTCTAACAGATTTATTTATTGCCTTCTGTTTTTGCTGTGTTATATGAAAATACAATGTTTATGGTACAGTATGCAAACCATCTATGTTACTACCTTCAGAGCAACTATTAATAATCACATTGTTTTGTAATAATGAAGCAATGTTTTAAGCATTTATATGCTAACAGAAGTTTTTTTTTTTAACTTACATGTAAAGATTTTCTAGTGCCCTAGCTACATTTCAGGAAATTTTTGGGAAGTCTGGTAGTGATGCATAACACACGATCATTTTTCCCATTTGAAATAATGGGGAAAAAATTTCCAGTTATTTTCCTGCAGAAAATCTTTTCAAGATTTTCAGACTACTAATGTTGAGGAAGGGGCACCTATTTTTAATCATGTCTTTTACTTTGTTCTTAATCTCAAATTCTTAGAGAGTTGTTATGTCTATAGGCTGACACTGAAGATGACTTATATCATTGTAGTTTTGTAGTGTTTGTATATGGTGTGTGTGGTGGGGGAGGGGAAGGGAAAGGAGAAGAGAAAGAAAGAGGGAGGTCTTTTCTTCACAAGAATTTTTTTTCCTGATAAGAATCCTGCATGTCCTTACTTCTAGAAATGTCCCTCTAGAGACATTCTCTGTTTGCTATTGCTTTGGGCCCTGGGGATATCACCAAGCAAGGATCAGTTTTATGTCCAAATCTCAGTTTAGAGATTGCTTCATCATATATGTATTATAATTTCAGATGCAATCCCCTTCTCAGTGCTGACTTGGAATTTTTCTTCTTTACTTTTTTTTTTTCCCTTTGCAAAGTAGCAGGAATTTCATGCTCTCCAGGGCAGTAGATGGGAGTTTTTGTAGGCCTCTATTCCAGAAATGGCTCAGTGAGCTTTTTCAGATGTGTTTATTAAGGGTATCAATTCTGTCTTTCTTGTTGGGTCTGAAGTCTAGTTTTATGCTTTTCTGTAAATGTTAAACTATCAAGCCTTTGTCCACAAAGGGCCTATCTCTGGGTCCTGTAACCACTCACGACACCACCGTACCATCTACCAATCTCACCACTGTAGATTTTAACTCTCAATTGTTTTCTATAAGAAAGAGTTCTCTTTTATTTATTAAATCATGTATTTATGAAGTATATATTAGATTTCTAAATCTTTGCGATGGGAAGCATTTCCATATTAATGTTTCACAATAGTCCATTCCTATGACTGAACATTGAAAAACATTAATTTCTCTCAAAAAGCCCAGTTTACTTTCTGCACCTTATCCTCCTTTCAAATTTTTGAAAGCTGCTTTTCCCTTCCCTTCTTCTTCCTGTCCATGTGGTTATTGTAGAATGCTCAACTCCCTCTCAGGGGAAGCTCAGAAGTAAGAATTTGATCATATTCAAACAAGACTATGGTGGATTGTATTTTCATTCACAAATATGAACTTCCCACCCCACATAGGAGAAAGTAATGTCCCCTGCCTTCCTGATGTTGGGGTCAGCCATTGGACATGATAAACAATGGGATGGCAGCAAGTGTAACTTAAATATAATTACATAGTTTGGGTTGGCATCTCTTGTTCCTGACTTCTGCCACCAGAGAAGGGAATGTCTTAGAAAATCCATTAGGGTAGCAAAACCAAGAATCAGGTGTAACATCTGCAGCAAAACTAGGTAGAGCAGCATCCTCAGCTCCCAACAGCTATGAAGTCATGATAACCTGGTATCAGACACTGTTGCAGGAGGGAATAAAGAGGGGAAGCAGGGGGAAGGTAATAATGTTGATAGTCCTAAAAAAGGACAATCCTCAAGTAGCAACACATCCTCACTGGGGTGGAAACCAAAGCTAAGAGGAGGTATTGCAAGAGCCAATCCAAGGCTGAGTGCAAGCAAAACCACAATACTATCTGACAGTGTCACAGCAGTCTGGGCTAAAGGAGTGCTTGAAAATAGTAAACCAAAACAATGCTGCAAAGACAAAGCTAGCTATAGAGGGGAAATTCCTGAAAACAAAATTCAAATTAGAGGAGCAAAGGAAAGAGAAGATTCACCTAAAATTGGAGAAGATGAGCAGAAATTGAAATGCTGTATTTTTCATCACGTTCCAAAAACCACAGATGAGGGAGCTCTAGAAAAGTTATGATGGGGTAATCACACTCTTCTAAAAGTACGGGAAGGTGGATTTCACTGCCAAAAGTATGCAGAAGAAAAGGCTTATCATCAAAACCCTCTCAACGTTATTAGAAAAAAATAATTACAAACAGAATGATGTTCCTACAATAAAAGCATACTCGGAGCACAGTCCCACAAAAAGAGACAGAAATTGTAACTTAATACTTCAAAGCAAGGTAAAAGCTATTTTTTAAGTGATAAAATCTATGAAAGAATAACATAAATCAGAAATGTGATTGTAGAAAAGGAAAATTTGAAAAGAGAAGGAACAGAATTAGAATAACGGGGAAAAGCCATTTCAGAAATGAAACTAAAAGGAACACAAGAGTGAGTACACACAATAGATAAGGCTTTAAGAAAATTAAAGATTGAAAGGAGGAAATTACCCAAAAAAAGCAATGAAGAAAGATAAAAAGATTCAAGAGAAAATAACAGATATGGAAGGTAGGCAAAGAGGATGAAATATACAGCAATGACGAAGGAAGAAAACCATAATAATGAAACAAAACTGATTCAAGAAGTTTCCAAAAGTAAAAGAAGACTTTAAACTATATATTGACGCTGCATACTTGGTAAAATAGTCTCAGAATAGCCAACACCAAGACATATTCTAGAATAGCAGGTTGCAGACTTGCTCTGTAGATCCTGGGGAAACCACAGAAACCTTTCAGAAGGCGCACAAATGTCACAGTTTTAAAATTTGCACTAACGAAAAAAGAAAAGCAAAAAACCATGGAATAACTGTATTGCCTTTAAAAGCAATGATGGGTAAAACTGATGGCCTTTTAGCACGAGTAAAAACTGTGGAAACAGATGGTATCCTCCACCAACACTAATGCAAGAAAAAAAGTTAGATTCATTTTAAGAAGTTTCTAGATAAAGCAGTAAAAATCAACTTTATTAAATCTTGACCTTTACATTATTATGTGAGGAAATAGGAAGTACGTATAAAGCATTTCTACAGCATTCCGAAATAACATCATGTCTTAGGAAAAACACTTGTGCAAGTGTTTGAGTTGCAATCTGAACTAGTCACCTGTCACATCGAACACCATTTTTATTGCAAATAACAACTTACAGACAAAGCTATGGTTATTAAGACTTGGGTATCTGACAGAAATTTTCCTGAAAAATAATTGAAGAAAATTACTGATAGTATTCTTTATCAGTGATAAAATTTGAACTTTAAAGAGAAAATTATCATTTTGGAAAAAACCGTATTTACGACAGTGAGTTACAGGTACAATGAGTTATAGATTTCCAGTACTCAAAGACTTTTCTGATAAGATCAATAGTTATGTTAATAAGTGTGATACTTCGATATTGTGTAGTGTAAGTGTCAATCTCTGAAAAGGTCTATATAACTCAGTGAACCCATAGTTTCCAAATAACCACTACACACATGATGTTAGAGGAGAGACCTGTTCGAAGTGCAACACAAACAAATGGATTTAATGCAAGGAAGTACAAAGAGCTCACTGCTTTGGTTTCAGATTCCACGTTGCAACTCATCTTTGAGAAACTGCCATTTGCCAAAACTCGGTGCAGCATCGAAGAAGAATATCTGCAGTTATCTGAAAGCACTATTAAAATACTCCATTTTCATTCACGTATTTGTGTGAGGCCAGATTTTCTTAAACCAAACAACATATTTCCAAAGATCGAATGGATCAGGTATGATAATCCAGCTTTCTTCTACAAAGCCAGACATTAAGGAGATTTCCAAAAATGTAAAATAATTATTCTCACTGTTTTTCATTTAGAAAAATATTTTTTCATTTAACATATATTATTCTGTTAATATATAATAGATATACTTTTGTTATTCTAAATGAATTCTTAACTAACTTAATTTCTCAGTTTTAATTTTTAATAAGGTAAATACCATTAGATGTAATTTAAATAAATAAAAGGTTTGGGGTAAACACATATTTATCTTTAGAATTTTTACTAAATGATGATTGCAAAGGGGCGTTTAAAATATGTAATATTGTAATATATAATGTCTATACGCTCTGAGAATATAGACACATTGCAACTGCCCAACAGTGGGTGACAGCAGGAGTAGGGAGCATGCTAAAAAGTAAAATGAGTTTGCTGCTTAAATATTAACTTGGATCTGGGTATTCACTGGGAGTAAAAGGATACTATCTCAAGATATGGAGGAAGGAAAGAGAATTTACTAGATAATTTGCTCATAGTAGGTAACCATTGAACAATAGTAAGAGAGAAAAATGGGGGTGGGGAGCAGAAAAAGGGACAAAGGGAAAGAAAGAGATTAGGGTATAAGGATATTAGTACAAAGGTAATCATTAGGAAAAAATACAGACCTTCCTAAAATATGATAAGATATACCCCAAAAGAGAGAATGAGTGAACAAACTATCCAGTGAAAGACTAGAGTCATATGACTTAGAAATACCTGGCAGAACAGAGGCCAAACATTTACCAAATCAGTACATATATATGAGCCTAATTAATCTTTTAAAGAGAAACAGAAAACAATGTTAAGATTGGCTAACAAAAGAAAATCCAGTATACTCCTGACACTGCAGACCACTCAGCCCTCCTTGAACATGCTCAGCACTTCCACCTCTTTGTTCCTTGGTTCATGCCCTTCCCAACCCCTTCATCTATAAAAAGTCTATTGAGTTTTCTGTTCAGTAATGCTGCTTCTTCCATGAAGCCCTCTGTAATTGCTTAGTCAGAAATTAGTCTCAAAACATCTTCATACCTTTAGTAAAGTAGTTAACAAAATCTGGCATGTTGTAGACAGTTGTTTATACACTTTCTCCCCCACTAGAACGTGAACTTAAAAGACAGGAACAAATGAAAGGTATATTGAAGCAGCTCAATTATTGAACAAATGAACCAAGGATCTAAGGACATGCTATTCATTTAACTATATCACTGTAGAATTTAAGTCTAATTATCTATAGTTGTAATTATAACTGATTACTTCCTTTTAAATTTTAAATTCACTTACATCATTTTAGATTGCCTCTAGGCATTTAATTAACATTCTACCTCCCTGGATAGTTATTGCTTCTAGACTGTTAAATGTTTATAAATAGAGCTGCTTACTTTGGAATCTCTCCTCTCCCAATTGTGAAAGTTTCTGAATTAATGAACACTTTTTATGGCAGTGTTTTTTCATAAATGCTGGCAAGCTTAAATCCTTAAATCTTTTGTGTTTTTCTTGCTCCCTCATTCCCAATTCTGGCTTTTTGTTAGCATTTCCCCACATTTTGTGTCTGTTCATGTACATTTTTTATACTAGAATATTTGATGCAACATTTGAAGGGATTAAAACTCACAAGTCAGCAATGATTACAATACAGTGACTATTACATCTAACCATGTTCACAGTGCTATGAAAACATCTTACTGTTATTTCATTATTCACTTGACTGCCCTTGAACACAGTGGTAGTTGAACAGAACAATTTACTGTCTCTTTTATATGTATAACTGTGTCTCCCAGTGTCTATAAAAGTATCTTACTTTTATTGCATTATTCATTTGGTCATCCTTCAACACACTGTTATTTTTTGAATAGAACTATTTACTGACTTTTATACGTGTATGAGTGAAATTTCCTAAATGCTCCACTAAGCAGTCAATCTTTCTTTGGTATCAGCTCTGCCTTTTACCTCTTATACCCAGCAATACCCTGAGATCCAGTGCTTTAAATGACCTACCTCGCTCAATCTGCTTAACATGGGTATGTTTGTTCCATGTGGTGAAAAATTAAATTTACAAATTCATCAGAAGGAGTCACTTTACCTCAAGATGTCACAGTATTTTCCTTGTTGGCCTTCAGTTTTGTAGGCTGTAATTATGTCCCTATATAAAGATGATCCCCGGGATCCTCACTCCATCTTCTTTATCCACTGAGCAGAGCTTTCATGAAGGAGACATCAACTTTCAAGAACTGAGGAGGGTCTGAGATTCTATCCCACTTGCAAGCTAACAATTTAGTTTGCCGCAGTGTTATGTGGCAAGAGGTGTCATGCTGACAGAAGACGTGAGATTCCTGGGTCAAAACCAAAGGACTTTATTACTCACAGCACAGCAAGCAACATGAGCTTCAGCATATTTGCCCCAGTTCCCAAAAGGTAACGAGAAGGGCTAGATATACACGGCACACAGTGGGTTGCATCGCAGGAGAGAGGCAAGGGTCTCAGCGCCGTTTGAGTGAGCAGCAAACATTGCAGCAAGAGCAGAGAAGCCAACACCCCTCTCCTGGAAGAGCAACTAGTTACACAGAGCCATGCTGTGGTTCCCTTGACCTACTCTGCTGTCTCTGTGACTGGTTGCAAGGATGGCTCGGTATCAGAAGACAGATAAGCCTTAAGGTCAGCAACAATTTTTAGGGATGCTCAGAGCCCATGACTGACTGCTTCACTCAATACCTCTCCATCACTCTGAGAGTTAGCATAATCTTAGACCTGTATTTCAATTCTATTGATGATGACTTCATACCAAAAAAAAATTTGAACAAAGCAGAACTTTCTAAAGCAGATCAAAATTTGACCACATTCACAACCATCAAGCTCCTTCCTTTATTCGCACTTAGGCGCCAGCCTTTTATACAGCTCTCATTGCTTTCACATAATAATGATGAAGTGTCATCGAAATCACAGATGTGCTTGCCTGGGTGTACTTTATAGCCAAAAACATCTGCTACCTCCCACTTCTCCATTTCTGCCTCTTGAGTTACTGTCTATCTTCAAATTTTCAAATATTCCTTCAAAACTCAACTTTAACTCACTTTCTTTTTCTTTCCGGTTAATATTTTCCCATATCCCCCCAAATTGCCATAAATCTCATTTAAAACTTTACAGCTAAATTTGTCTTTATAAAATGCACAGCTGGCATTAAGCAAATTTGAATCATGGTAATAAATTTTATTCATTAAGCATTTATCAAATGCCATTCAAGTCCCCAACATAAACATGAAGAAGACAAGGTTCTTGCCTTTACTAAGATCACAAGTTAGTAGGGAAATTGTAATTAATGCAATAACAGATGTATGTATAACATACAAAGTAATACTGAGGTAGACGTTAAGAAGACTCCACAATGTGGATGACCTGAGGCACATTTTAAAATAAGAATAACTGTGTTAGATCAAATTTGTTTCTAAGGTATAGCATAACTGAGCATCAGACCAGTAACTATATTATAGGCAATAATATTCCTCCTTCAAAATGTATTTTTTAAGTCACCTGCAATGGAGGTTACTAAATTCAAAATATTCTTTATTCAGTGAATATTTTTGGAGCTCCCTCTGTTAGGCACAGTGTCCAGTATTCTAACATCAAAGCTACATTTATACACTAAAAAAGAATGACTTAGGAAATAATTATTTTAGTCATTATAGTATTTCTTTAGTCATCAAATGAATTAATAAAATTATTAATTGACCAAGAAACAGGGATGCAGCTTTAGAATTCTAGTCAGTGTGTGTGTATGTATGTATACAAGTTGTTATTATTACTATTTAACCAACTAAGATGAAACATGAAATTGCCACTGGCAGTTCTAAGTGGTTCAGCCTAATTTTTTTTTTTTATTGAGGTATAGTCAGTTTACAATGTTGTATCACAGCCTAATTTGTTTTATTTCTATAATGTAAAGAAGATGAGCTTCAGATTCTGATAGGTTGAATCTGAATCTTAACAAAACATACTTAACCTGTGCAACTTTGGGCATTAACCTCCCTAATCCTCATTTTATCATCCATAAAATAGGAAGAATAGAATCAGTCTGAATTAGTTATGCTCGTGTTGAGTATATAAGGAAGCCACAACCACAGCAGCCTAACTAAATAGGGGCTTGCTTTTTCTCACATAACTAAAAATACAGAGGTTGTGAATCCAAGAGTGAAGGTGTAGTTTCATAAAGTTATCCGCACATGGAAGAAGCTGATTTCCATGTGAGAAATAGGAAGGCAGATAGAGGGCCAGGCCAGCGGCAGTGGGAAGGCAGTGGAGGGCAAAGGCTTGAAAAATAATCAAGTGGTCAAATCTATAAATTCTGATTGAACTCCTTTGTTGTTTGTTATTCTTGTTTACCAGAGAAGTAGTTTGGTTTTTGGGCGATGCTATTTCTTACAGTCTATTTATGTCCCAGGTGACTCTTCTGGCTCCTCTAGTCTTACCATCCTGTTTCCTTCATGTTTTCAAAGTTTCTGCTGCACTTCTAGGCATCTGGGCAGGTTTTAGGTAAACACAGGGAAGTGTGAAGCATAGAAATCGTCTCCTTGAAAGGTTCTGGGAAGAGATTTTCTGCCAGTGGCTTCCACCTGTATCTCACAAGTAAGAATTGTATCCCGTGAGCAAATCTAGTTACAGGAGAGGCTGGGAATTCTAGTATTTTACTTTCTCACCATTATAATATACAAAGGTAAGGGAGAAGGGTATTAGAACAGCTATTAAGTGAATCTCACATTAGGTGAGGCTTCAGTACCTGCCTTACTATCTTTATGGATGTCTAAAGATTAAGTGAGGAAAAATACATAGAACTAGTTAGGTGCTTAGCAAATAGTACTTCCTTAATAACTGAGGGTTGCTAGCAGTGATTACAATGATGATCATGATAATGATGATATGAAGCTGATGATGAAACAAAAGTTAAAATCTCGAACATATGTGAATAACTACTAACTCAAATGTATATTTGTTAAGTCATGAATTCAATGATACCTTTCATTTACAATATTGTAAATGACAACATTGGTACCAACAAAAGTGCTAGTTAATCAAAGTCAGATCATCTCTAGTTACCTCACATCTATAACCTCATTGGGGTTGATGGGTGTATTTTTAGGCAGAAAAATCTCATGTTTGACTTCTTTCCAAAGTTTATTTTCTTGGAAAGTTTGAAGACCATCTGGGGAGTTATTTTGAGACATGAATATAAAAAACTGCTATTTTATTCATTTTGAATGCAGCATTTTTTAGCTGTCAGAATATTCCCACAAAAAAGTAAATCAAAAGTTGGCAATGTAAGTAACTTTTGAGAAACACCAAAAAAATGGATTATAAGTCAATTTATTGGATTTCCCCCAACCTATATGCCTCTAGTGATAATTTTCAATTCTTCCTATCTTTTGGTCCTATAGGTTTAGTCTTGATCACCTGAGCATGGTTTTTGAGACATCTCTATAAACCTGAATATACCTAAATCTCTTTATACATTTATAACCACTGTGATCTTAATCACCTGACAGATTAGGTGTAGACATTGCAGAGGTGGAGGAGGGGCTAAGGTGATGACTGAAATCAGTTTCTGCCTTTAAGTCATCTCCCTGTAGGGGAAAGAGACACATAAGCAAATAATTACAATACAATGCAATTAATGAAATAGCAGAAGTACTTAACAGAACGCTCTGGAAACACTGAGGAGGGAGTAAGTGTCTCTGCCTAGAGACTATAAGGAATTAAGAGCAAGTCCTTAAAGGATTAATAAAATTTCTTAAGGTGGTAAAGGAAGAGAAGAACATTTTAAATAAAATAGCCAATAAATTAAAAGGCCAAAGACAATAAAGAGCCTGGCACGTTAAAAGAATGTCAGCCAGGTTGGTGCACCTGCAACAGAGGGGACATAACACGATGTTTAATGACAAAGGAGACAGGTTCAGGTTTCAGGGCTGTAAATGACCAGGCTCTGTTATAGGACCACAGGGAGCCGTGGAAGGCTTTCCAGAGGTAGATGAAATGAATCAGGCTTCTGTTTTAAACTGCCAACTCCATTGTGAGTTATGGAATTTGACTCATCAGGGCAAGAAACTGGTTCACGAAGAGAATTTTGCAGGCTCATAAAAGGCTCACTCAATGGCAATGAGGATAAACAGGAGGGCAAGGGTTTGAGAAATACTCAAGAGATCAAATCTATAAAATTCCAGTTAAATTGATGTGGCTGTTTAATTGTTACTGTTGATGGTTACTGTTTACCATGGTAGTGGTTTGCTTTTGAATGAAGCTATTTTCTAATAGCCTATTTAAATAATTGACTCTGCTCTTAAATACACCTCCTCTCCCTTATTCTTCCCCTTAACCATTTCTTGACTGTGTATGAAGATCCTGAGCATTCCTCACACTCATTTTTAGCCTTTAATTCCCTCTTAATGTTCTCATTCTCCTTTATTTCTTCCCTCTTCCCCCTCCTCCCCTCCACACAAACAGCAATATACACATAGCTATGATGTTTAGGAAGTGCAGTGGTAAAGTGGATCCCAACAGTGAGAGTGATTCAGGTTTTTTGCTTTTAGTTATAGTCCATAATAGACACTCAACCGTACAATGCCAAAGAAAACATCTTTTCTATAACAGTTAATGAACATCTTAAGATACCGTATTTCCAGAATGTCGCCTATTTGATCTATTGAATGAATTTTGTTTTAATGCTACTTCAGTGGAGGAAAATATCTGCTTAGTTAATTGCCACTGTAGCTAAAACAGCCAGTAAGTTGATTTTTATTATTTTTCACAGTTCAATTAGCTGCTGAGATTTTATGTGAATATCATTTAATTCCCAAGGCATGTGCACATTAAGAAAAAAAAAAAAACTTGTCCTGCAGATAGAAGAAAAAGCAGAGGCATATACCATTCCTTCCATAGTGTAGTGAGATGCCGTTATTTCTATTCTGATTGTGAATTTCAAATTTTTGCCTAACCTAACTTGATCGAGGCTTAAGGAATGTTTATAGCCACTTCATGAATTTTAAATTTTACTTAAGCCAGCCATAACTCAAAAGAACCCCAACCAAACATTATTGAATCAACCAGATGACACGTTTTCAGGGCAGCCTTTAAGAGAGGAAACATATCTCCACTAAAGTGGCAAAACGATAGTCTTGTACTTACAGAGAATTTTAAATAAGAAACCTTAGCTTCTGCTTGTACAGAATAATACACTGTAAAACCACACTGAAAATTTCAGTTCCCTTATTATTTTATTAATCATTGTCTGTGGTCTTTCAGAGGTGCACTTGATTAGAATCTTTCTACAAATGAGTAACAATAAAGCCTTCATAGAAAATATTATAACCCATATGCCAAGTTAATTTTAAAATTTCATATTGGAAATAAGAACACTGCTAGTATTTTTATCCTCAAATTACTTATCTAATAACACTTGCATCTGGAAGTAATAATGGCTTTCATGTTTACTGAGAGGCACAAAGAGATGAAATCTCATTTATAATTTCTTCAGATACAAAGGCAACTGTGCTAGATTGTGAAAAACTTACTATTATAAAATTGTTTTATACGTCAATTAAAATGTCCAGCTGCATATTTTTCTTTAAGATAATGATACCAATCTCGTTTGTCAGTCAAAGAATAACCAGTGCCACATCAATATCACTTAAAAGTACTAATAGTTTTGTTAACATTTCTAGACAGAATAAATTTGGCAAAAGAATGAAACTATACATTTAGAGTTGGAAAAAAATTATCTGTTGATTAAAATAAAACAAGGAAAATCTAGCAGTCCTAATTCTGACACCCATCTTGCTTCTCTGTCTTATTTTACCTTAATTACAAATAAGCTCTCCCTCCCTCATTTTAGACTGTCATAATAAATGCTTTAACCAGTCCACAACAGCCTGTGGGGTGCTTAGCATAATGTATATAGAATTAGCCACATTGGGGGTCTAATTTTTACATTAATTTTAGTAGCTATTATTCTGACTTAATTTTCTGTATAGTAATTTTTCTATAACCATTTTTTTCTCATTGGTAAAGACTTGAGAAATGATTCAAATGAAGCTTTCCTGAAACAGCCAATTCTCAACAAGTGATGTTTATATTATTACTATTGTTAATATATTCTTTGTAATACCTTCTTTACTTAATCCTCTCCCTAAACTCTCATGGAAAGAAAAAAAAAGGAATAGACAAAAACTTAATAAGTCTATCACCTCAATCTGTTTCAGTTGCCAAAACAAAAAACCACAGGCTGGGTAACTTACAAACCACAAACATCTATTTCCCACAGTTCTGGAGGCTGGAAAGTCCAAGATCATGGCACTGGCCTGTTAGGTGAAGACCCACTTCCACACACACACTGTCATTTTACTATAACTTCTCATGGTGAAAGGGCCAAGGGATCTCTGTGAAGTCTCTTTTATTAGAACACTAATGTCATTGATGAGGGCTTCGCCCTCATGACCAAATCGCCTCCCACAGACCCCACCCCTGATAGCATCACAGTGGGGCAATAGGCTTCAACATATGAATTTGAGGAGGAGACTCCCCATTGCATCTGTGTGAGGCAAGAGATTTGTATTTGGCCAAAGCACCATGTTGTCCACTCTGTGACTCAGACCTCCGTGGCCATTTGTTCTGCGTGTGCCCCTGTCCATATTTATCTTAGACCAAGGGCTCCATATATACATATTCAAAGGCAACTCATGACATTCCATGAACACTCATAGGAAAGTAAAACAATGAGCACAAATACCCCATATTTTGCTGATTGCTTCTCTTGTTTTGATTTGATAATTTTTCCCAAAGGCTTCACCTAGACCTTTTCAGCAGCTTGCAACCATGTGTAGCTTTTTTTTTTAAGTTCACTCAGAAAAATAATTTATGAAGTAAAACTTGATCAAAATTTAAAGAAAACTATTTGATTTTATTGAGCTGATGGTGTTCTTTAAGACCTATTTTTAGCATCTAGTAATTTCATGGGTGAGGACAGAATGATATTTAAGAGGTGAATGTGTTTTGAGCAGCATAAAATTAGTCATGCAGTGATTTCTTTCTCTTCCATCTGATTCCACTGTCATATGAAAAATAAGACAAGAAAACATGTGTTCCTGTTAGCTTGACAGCAAGTAATGGAGCATGTCAGGAGCCCCTCGTTTGGGTCAGCTGAAGAATATACTTCAGAGCAAATGTGGCTGGTACAAGAGATTACAGTGTAAATTTTCTTTAGGGAATTCATTCCAGTCTCATAAAAAAAAAATGACAATTCTGGATACATGGTAGAGGATTATTTTCTGACAGTTGCTTTGTTGTGAGATAGTCTATTACTTTTAGTAATTCATGCTTTTCCATAAATCATAAGATACTGGACTCAAGACCTTTCCTAAGCTTCCATAAATTCAAAAGGCAACCAATAAAGATTGTGATGGGAACAAAGACACAATTTACAACAGCAACTCAAAAGATTAAATTTCTAGAATAAAGAAAATCCCCCAAATTTCCAAGACCTATATGAAAAGCCTTGCAAGTTGCAAAAATATACAAAGGAAGCCTTGATCAAATGGAAAGGCATGCCATTTTATTGGATAAGAACATTTATCACTATAATTTTCATTAAAATATATTCTGATAAATATAACAAAAGAATTTTTGAAACGATAAGATGATTATGAAATTTTATACATACAATGTGAACAAGCAAGAACAGCTAATAAAAGTTTGAAAAAGATGGATATTAAATGGTTTTTTAGCATTACCAGATATAATGACATATAATTAAAACCAAATGGTTTTTAAGACAAATACATCAATGGAACAGATAAAAAATAAAGTCCTAAAATTATCTCAAATACGTCTGAGAATTAGTATTATAAATCCAGCATTATTTTCATCAGAGAAGCCGCGATATGCATTATGAAACTCATGATTCATTCTTTGATGTTATTTTCTTGCCAAAGATAATTTATTTAGAAGGCGAATATTTTTGTTAAAAATTGTAAAAACTACCTACAGGACAATTAAGTTACTTGCCGGAAACAAAGGTAACACAAGGTCCCTTTGGGGAATTTCCTGGGTGGAGCAGAAGCCAATCACACACATTCTTGATGATCAGCATGGCTTAGGAGTTCTGGAAGTGTCAGGAGTTTATATGTAAAAGATGTGAAGCAGGAAAAAAAAAATCAGGAGTTTTGATTCTCATGTAGGAAGGAAAATAGAGAGGCAAGAAAGAACACGCAGGTTACAGGGAAACAGTTACAGAGGAAAGTGCAGCAGAAGACCCTCATTCTAAGACAGAGCCTCAGGCTAAATAAAGCATCTGTGTTCATTCAGCACAATTAGATCACTGAGCATTACATCACTAACTGATAAGAGTTCAGAGTTTGTAAAGAAAAAAAGAAAGTGACTTGAAGAAATCACTAAAACTCTAGTCTGCATGTACCCATCTGTAAAGTAAGAGGATTAAGATAGATGACCCCCAAGTACCTTTCAGAGCTGAGATTAGACTCAAATATATATTTTTTAAATCTTTCACTTTTTATAGCTCACTTGATTTTTTTTTAAGTCAGTAGTCTGATGTATATTGATTCTTTCTGATTTTTTTATGAAATGTAATACATATTCTTAATGTATGTTTGACTTAAAAAAAAGTCTGATATGATGACCACAAGCCCACTTGTTCAGATATTGAAGCCATCACCATTGTCCATAAGCTGCTCACAGTTACAGGCAAATTACGTATCGTAAAGAGTGTCCTAAGAACCGGTTTAAAAATCCAAATCTATGAAGGGATAAATATTGCAGACAGCAAATGAGAAAGAATGACAGAGGGGGAAAAGGAATTTACAAGTTAGATGAAGGAAAGTAGGACCAGCTACATAGTTTGCGAGGCTCAGTACAAAATAAAAACATGGGGCTGCTTGTTCAAAAGGCAAAGAGAAATGTGTAATTAAAGGTACTAAACAAATTTTTTTTCTTTAAAAATTTGTTATTACTTATAAAATGAATTAGGGGTAATAGTGATACATAGGTAGCAACCTAAACTTACAAAATGCAAAATTTATATTCTTGGTGTCATAATTTTATATAATGTAACAAATAATTTACTAATATGATATCCTGATTGTGCATATGGGTTCTCTAGTCACTTTTCTGAGAAATCATTTTTGTTACATTATCATAATTTATGCTTTTAGCAACTTGTATTTCAATCAATAAAATTGAAAGTGGTATCGGTCATTCTTGGCAAATGCAGGATTATAATTTTTTTCAACAATTTTTAGTTTTGAAAAGGATCTTTCAGCTGATGTAACTGTTACTGGAGCTGTTGAGTGTTCCATAAGCTGTGACGAATTAAATTTCTAGTAGGTTGTTTAAAATATAAATTTTGGTACATGTAGAGATGTCTCTTCTGAAATATTTTTATCTAAAAATCTTTAATTCTTTGGTTTCACGTAAGTCTGAATTTACTTTTAAAGGTAAATGTATACAACACAATTTTCATGTCTCCTCTGACATTTTTTTTGCAATGTGGAGCGGGCATGCAAGAAAACAAAATGACGTATCATTTCATGATTTGTACAGAATTCAAAGCACTGTTTATGCGTTCTATTGGTGTATCTTCAGTAACAAGGACAAAAATAGTATTAAAGTTGTCTCCCTCGTTAAAAGTTGGTTTATTTGATGCTTCATATAAAAACAATATTTTAAATTGAATGTAACAATATTTAAATTTAATTTCTATTTGTAAGCTTGTGAATATTTTTGCCTTACGATGCTGCAGCACTTTTTTAAAAGCAGAGAGTCTAAACTCTGAAGAATTCTAATAACTCTTATATGCTTTGCTGCAGTGTCATGTGTACACTTTTATTTTGCAATAATTTACGGACAGTTTACAGGCAGAGTGCCAGCAATTCCTGTCCTGGCGCTGAAGCCAGAAAGTTAGTATTTGTGCAGCTGCTACAGGGATGGGGTCTGGGGTCTGGGGTCTGTGGCCCGATGGGCAAGCCCACGCTGCCCCTATGTGGAGCCCAGCTTCTCTCCTGGGGCTGCGGCAGGTGCCACCACTGCTGCTTATGCTGCCTCCTGAGGCTTCCGCTGCTGCTTCTGTGGCTGCTAAGCCATTGCCAGTGCCATCTCCACTCCCTTAGGGCCTCCTGCCTGTCCCCACCTACTGCCTAGAAATGTGCCTGTACCCAGTGACCAGGCTGACCATTCAGCTTGCCCTGAGCCTGGGCATCCATGCAGCTGCCAGTGGAGCCCACTGGCCCATCAGACTTCAGCCACGAAACACAAGATCAAAGATAAAATTACCAGGAATCTCAAGGTAGAGACAACAGGGTATTAAACCAAGGAAGCAGGGAAGGGGCTTCTGAGAGCAGGTCAGTGCACTCACTACTGCATGGGTCACACGTTCAGACAGTCGACCTGGAAAGAGAGAAACAGAAAGAATAAGAAGGGTTTATGACAATACATTAATATAACTACTTTTGTAGCAAATATTTAAACTGGTGTATTTATTCCAAATGGCTCACAATGGAAATTTACACACTTATACTAATGTGCTGCCATTGCTCAGAGTAGTCATCAGAATTTCCTCCAAAAGCAATTGAAGAGATACACGTGAAATCTATTCTCCTTCTTAAAGCAGTATGTTGTTTTTACACCCAAAGAACAGCCATAATAAAGGAACTGATCTACTCTGTTAAATTCTAAACTCCATTCCAGAACTTAGATAGACAAAGGTCCTAGTCAAAGCAGGCATCATGGACCCATGGATTCCAGTGTCATTGTTAAATATTGTATTAGTATTTTTTAAAATACCTTCATAAATTGTATTAAATTAACAATTTACTTAATTTAATGGATGTGTATTATTCAAATGCCTACTGGATGCCAGGTCCTGTAGTAGGGATACAATGGTGAATGATGCCTCTTCTGTCAGAAAGTTTCTTCTCTATTTGGGCAGAGAAATCTAAACAAAGAGTTGATAACAGATGTCTGCAAAATTCTGGGAGGAAAAAAGAAAAGAACTGCGGCTAAAATAAGAGAGAATTCACAGAATAAGCTAGAACTTGAGCTGGGTTTTAAGGATAACTGGGAATATTGACTCAGTGAAACAATTATTTACAAAATTAGCTTTAGATGACTGTTACCTCCAAAAGATGAAGACAACCAAAAGGATAAACCAGAAGACAAAGGTTTGCACAACCTGAAGATTGTCTGGGGCGGATGAGCTGTAGGAACAAATAGGAAGAAAGGATGAAGGGCAGCAGCTCCGTGGAGGAGCAGCGGTGAGACAGTTATGAGTTGATACGTTATTGGGACTGACTTTCCAATCACTGAAAAGTTAAAAGAATTGGATCAGAGATATTAACAAGCTCGCTACTCAGTAGGAAATATATTTCACAGAGTTGAGAATATTTATCGAAAAACAAAATTCTTCCATGTTTAAACTTCACTGAGTTCACACACATATATTATATGAAAAACGTATACTTTCTTGTTCTGACATAGAAGCTGTTCCTGTTGCCTAAAGGACCCCTCCCATCTATCGACTTGACTTCTTAAATTCCCAGGTATCCTTAAAATAAAACATTAATTTAATAGTTAGCAATGGCGATATTGATCATTTTAGCACATAGGCCCAAGAGCCCTACTTTGAAGAGAAACTTTATTTGTCTCAATTTTGGAATGGAGTTTAGAATTTAACAGAGTAGGTTATTATTACTGCATCTTTGATCAAATGCCTTCCCCTCCCAGGATCTGTTTTCTCATCTCTAAAGTGGAAGTAATAAAAATTAATTTTCAAGGATATTAAGAAGATTAAATGACATAATTAACATGTTTGCACAGTACCTGAAGGGCATTGAATAAATATTATTTCCTCCTCCACACACCACTCCATCTTCTTGAAATATCACTTTTATTATCTTGGAGTTATTCTCAAATGTGATGCACATAAATGAGAAAAGAATGAAAAATATCCACCAAAGAGTAGGTTCTTAATACCTGGGATTTCCTACCTGTTTTTCTTCTTGGGCTTAGTACAGTCCTCTCTCCCTCCGTACACATGAGGGGTTGATTTCAGGACCTCCACGGACACCACAATCCACAGATACCAAAGTCAAGTCCCTCTCAGTAGGCTCCCCTGACCCATGGGTGCTGCACAGCACTTCCTTTACTTTTACAGTAGTGAGAATACGAAGCAGGTGGGGAGGGCTGGGGGCAAATGGTGGGGATAAAAGAAATGAAGATTTCAAAGAACCCATCAGTTGTCACTCAGCAATCACAAAATATAGGTTTAAGCGCTCTTCAGAATGCCCTGCTCACACTGCCTCCTTTAGTCTACAAGTCAGGCAGCTCTGACCACAAAATGTGGTTCTACAGCTTGAGAGTTGTAATGGTAGGAAAGCTACCTATTGCCTTTATCTTTGGAACTGTGTTTCTCATCATTAAAATGATAACACACCCATTTTCAGGGGTATTTTGAGGATGATGTCACCTGTAGAAAGTGCCTACGTCCTCCAGGGCACAGTGGATCTTGGGGTTATTTAACTCATGCACCATCCCAGATGTGGTCAGCAGTGAAGCTGCAGCCACTGTCCATCCACACTGGTTTCTACTTGCCACTCCTGTATTAAGCAGAATTCTAAAGATGATCTTCCCAAGATTCCTGACATTTGGTTATTTCATCCAACATTAACCCAGTTGCTGCTGTGAAGGTATGTTGCAGACGTAATTAGGTTAACCTGAAGGTAAAAAGATTATCTATACTATCCAAGGGGGCCCCATATCATCAGTTGAGCTCTGTAAAGCAGAGAAATTGCTCCAGCTGGAATCAGAAGAGCGATTCAGCAGAAGAGGAAGGCAGAGGAGAGAGGAGGCAGAAGGGGAAGTCAGGATGAACTGAAGCATAAGCAGGACTCCACCCTCCACTACTGGCATTAAAGACGGAAAAGAGGGCGGGGGAGCTACAACCAGGAAACAGAGGCAGCCTCTAGAGGCTGACAGCCCCTGGCCAACAGCCAGCAAGGAAATGGGCCTCAGTCCTGTAACCCCACGAACAAAACACTTCCAACAATCCAAATGAACTTGGAAACAGATTCATCCTTAGAGCCTTCAGAAAAGAACACACCTGGCAACACTTTGATTTTGGCCTTCTGAAACCCGGATCCGAGAACCAGCTCAGCCACACTACACCTGCAGAACTGTGCGATAACAGATGGGTAGTGTTTGGATATCCCTTTGCTGCTAAATTTGTCCTAATTTGTTATGGCAGCAATAGCAAATGAATACACCCCTGTGGAGAAAATTCAGAAAATTACTGAAAACAAGAAGGATTAGAATTCACTGAAAGATGCAGCAGTAATCTTTGTCTAGTTCTTACTGTCTCTATCGTCCACATATAGTTAATGTCATCAGAATGACATGCAAATCCCCCTCCATGAAACCAATAACGATGAGGCCTAAAAAGATAATTACACAGTGTCCTCCTTTGATCTTCACCAGTTTACTAATATAGAAAAAAGAAAAACTATCTCTAAATAGGTCTGTTGTTACATTTAATTTTTAATATGACTTGTTATCCCAGCAGATGAATCTCAGAGCCTCCTCAAGTTTTCAGGAAACAGAAGGGAATTTTTACAGCTATATTTGATGGACATTTTCAGTCACATTATTAGGAAGCCAACATTGGTATCTGCAAACAAGAGGCACAGCAATTCCTATGTGTACTGAACAGGAAAAATTAACACAAATGTTCCTGACAGCTGAGACTGAACTATTAAAAACTGTGGGAATGCTTTCAGCAGAGACACTACCAAAATAGAATGTAATCTTTAATCGAAGAATGACAACTCGTAAGAAGGCACTCTGTTTCCCTCTCCCTCCCACTTCGAGTGGCCCAATTTTTATTTTATATTGAATGCAGCAATTGTTCTACTTCTGATCCTCCTGTTAAGTATTGATTTTTAAATAAATATTATAGAGTATTTGTTGACAATTTGCCATCTTCTTGTTTAAAAAAAAAAAAGCTTTCACTGATGTTCTTATTCATCAAGCTAAAAAAAAAAGCAATTTTATGAAATCCCTTAAATGATCAACAGGCTCAGTCCAGAAAACTGAAGGTGCCAAGTCTCTGACCTAAAGTGACATTCCTGGAGGCAGCTCTGAGCTTGGACGTGGAGTGATCCTAGCTCTCACTCATTCATGAATTCAACACGTGATTATTGGGCAACTACTACATTTCAGGAACTATGCCAGACGCTGAGAACATGAGGATGAACACTTTAGACACAGTCCTTTCACCCCAGAGGGCACCAATGTAATGACAGCAACAGACAGGTACACGAAGTCAAGACAGAGTCCTAGGTGGAAAAAAAGTTGAGCCTACAACTAAAGGGAGAGTCAAAGTTTAATTCCAAAGAGTCGGATAAGGAGAAAAAACCTGGGAAGAAGCAAAGACTGTAACAGCAGGTGGTGCAAGGAGTTTAAGGAGGAGGGTTCTGGTGAGATAAAGGTTCCAGAATTTCTACTCAAGGATGTGTTATTAAGTGCTTCAGATCTCTCCCCTGAGTGGAGAGAAAGCTATTATATCAATACAGCCTGAAAGAGAATCACTGGAAATGGCCAAATGAAGAGAGAGGTTAGTCCCAATTCAATTCAGCTCTCATATCAGAAATTACACCTCCCTTACTTCCCCATGACCCAGGGGGCGGGGGTGGGGGGCACTGGAAACAAGCACTGAAAAATTATTTGTCCCGAAATGCCTTCTCTACAGCCTCTCCTTCAGAGAGCCGATGTTCTGTATCCCTAGTCATAAAGAAAAGGCTCCAGAAAGAGGTATCCTAGCCAATTTTAGATAATGCCAGCAGGGTTTAGTTGATAGTAATTTGAGAATATAGCTCAACCATTTAGGGAAACAGAAGCTGAGGCAGTAAGATATTGGATTGAAAGGGGGAGAGCAGCTGGGTAGAAACATTCTTAATCTCCTTCCTAATTCTGCCAAGGGCTGACCTCAGCAGCAGCAATTGAGCGTAGAATGCATGAGGGTCACGTTCACTAGCAATGGCAGAAAGAAACACTCGCATCAGAAACCAGCCACCACCTCCCCTCAAGGGGGTGCAGTGAAACATCGAGACACCCAATCGCAGCATCTCTGAGCCTACCAAAGAAGGAGACTTCATTGTAGACTGGGGCTGAGGAAGGAAGGGGTTAGGATTGTTTGCAAACATTTTCAGACTTAGAGCAAATTTGCTATAGCAAAGGATGCCAATCTGAGTGTAATTCAGATCCCCAAGAGCACCCGGTGATTCACTAGGAGGACTCACAGAATTTAGAAAGCCGTTATACTCACTGTGCAGTTGATTACAGAGAAAGCACACAAATGGAGATCAGCAGTGGGAAGATGCACACGGGGCAGGGTTCGGGAGAAATCCGGTGGGGAGAGTCCGGTTGTCTGTTCCCAGCAGAGTCACACAGACAGCAGTTGTTTCTCCCGGCACGGATGTGTGGTAACATGCGTGGAGTAGCCAACAGGGAAACTCACCTGATACCGTGTGACCCAGGCCCCCACCATAAGTCACACTGCTGGCATAGAGTGTCTGTCATGGTCCAAGACCCTCTAGAAAACAAAGACACTTTTATCAGGTGGGACATTCCAAAAGCTCAGACAGATGTTATCTCTCAGAAGCCAGTCAAGGGCCAAACCATTCTTTGGGCGAGATTAATATGCGAGCAAGTGAGGCAGTGTCAGAAAAGCTGTACTTTTATTTAAATTTTAATAAAATTTTATCTTGCTCATAGCATTAAGCAACTTGATGAGTCTGTAAGTATTTTAAAGAACACTCTATTACTTTTCATCTCAGTTATAACGTGATTAGTATAAAAACATACTACTGCAACTTTTTTTTTTTTAATCTCATACAGCTCACCAGAGTTTCACACATTTATATGGCTGAGATCTGGCCATAGACCTCCTGGATTTCAGAGTGGATCCTGGTAGACCCAGTCTCTGGTTACATTCTCCAAGTCACCAATGCCTTGCGATCCTGTGGTAAACCAGTAGACCAAAGGAGATTAAAGGAGACCTGGATGGCTCAGTGAAGTGAAGCCACTTCAGAGTGAACCGTAAACCTGTCTTCCAAAATCATAACCTTGACAATCAAGCAGAGCGAGGAAACAGAAGCTTCAGCCCAACCTTCCACATAGCAGAACTGGGGGAAGAATTTGCACCATCAGCCCCAAAGGGAAAAACAGAGCGACAACCATGACCAGGCTTAGAACATCTCTATGTTATTTTAAGATCTTCAAGGAACTAACAAAATGACTAGTGACTGGATTTTCAAACCAAATCAAAGGACAACCCTGAAGTTTAGAAAAAACTGTTGCTTAAATGCCTACCTTCTTCACCACCACCCCCATACATATGCTGAACACATTATACCATCAACGGAGAACTTTAAAATTATAAAAAGCAACACTGATTTTGTATAATGTACATCAAGAAGTCCAAATTAAAAATGAAACTCTTCTAAAAACAGGGCATGCCATTTTAAAGACATTTATTTTAAAAAAGAAGAAGGAGGACAAGGGCAGTACATGTGATTTCCTAAAAAGGGAGAACATGAAAGAAAGTGAATATAGTCACGTGGATGGAAAACTCAGAAACCCTAGCATCCATTGGCTGTGAGAACATAACACCAGTCAATTTTAAGTCTCCAAAAGATCAATAAGGTCTGTATAACAACTGAAATTATAATTACTTAAGTCTTCAAAAATAGGTATAAATCCCTTTAACAGGTTTGGGAAGGAATAATATCATGAGCACATTGATCAAATTCTCCTTCGTCTCAAAATGAAGTGCCTTGTGTATGGGGAGAAGTGAAAGAACGGATACGTCTTGCTTGAGATTCTTTTATTTTATTATTTTTTTAACTAACGCCCATATGAAATCTGGGAAGCCATGGGGTTTAGCTCATAAAATGTATGGGTTGGCATACAGAGTGGTACAGAGAATTACTCCAAAGGTTGTTTTCTATAGTTCATTATTTACTTGAAATGGAGGTTTTTTTGTTGTTGCTAGTCCCACCGGAGTTTGGCTTCATTATGGTATCAAGTGTTTTCTTCTTAATTTGGAAAAAGGAACTTTTGTAAGGTGATTGCGGCCTTGTGGTGGCATACATACATCATTTCGCTGCCTCTTCCCAACTTCTGTTGGGGTAGCCCTGTGACCACTTCTGCAACTCCCCTCAGAACCAGTTGATGCCATTTAAGCCAGTTTCCTGTCTCTCTCTAGTTCTCTTTCTTTCTTTCTTTCTTCTTTTTCTTCTTTATTGATGTATTGAGGGTTAGTAGGACTGCTGAGGAAGTAGTCGTTCGTTTATTTCTTAGTGGATTTCTTCTTTCTTTTTCTTTCTTTCTTTCGTTCTTTCTTACTTCCGTTTCTTACTTCTTCCTTCCTTCCTTCCTCTTCTTGCTTCTCTTCTTTCTTCTTTTTCTTTCTTTCTTTCTTTCTTTCTTTCTTTCTTTCTTTCTCTCTCCTTCCTTCCTTCATTCTTTCTCCTTCCTTTCTCATTATCAGGTGGAAAGGCATGACTGCCTGATGCTGCCTCTCTCCACCACTTCCTCCTGCTTTGAGCACTGAAAAGATTGCTGAAGTTGCAGCAGCCACTTTCGGAGTACATGGTGACAAGCCTGAGGATAAAAACAGAAGATGTCAAAAAGGAAAAGGTAAAGCTTGTATCTTTTACAGCGTCTGTATCATCAGCTAGACAGGCAGCCATAAGTTTCTGTTCCCTTCAGCTGTCATCTGATATGTCACCAGTCACCGTGGCAGGATGGAGGGAACATGGCATAAACACTAACTCTTAAAAACTTCTGCTCAGAAGTCACACAGGCCATGTCTGCTCAGGGAAGGTTCGTGCTCCCTGGATCACTTCCCGAATTAAGCACATGCTTGGAGGTCTCTGTCTTCGGCTTGGTTTTCTCACGAACTTAGCCTAAGATAGCAGGCTTCGGATTCCAAATGTTCTTCCTGTAACCAATTTAGAGTCCTTGAAGAATTTTGAACAGGAAAGTGATATAATCATTTTTGCAAGTAAGAAAAGTCATTTTGATAATAGTGTGAAGGAAGAGTTACGGAAGTCAAGGCTGATGCTATAAAAGCCAGTCAGCGGATAAATCCAATAAGCTAGATGACAATGAGTGATTAAACTTCAGCAATGAACCTGAAGAGAGAGGAAAAAAAAATAGAATGAAAAGGGAGACTAGGGATTGTGAAATGAATGGTGAAATTTTTATAAAGAGTGATGCAGGAGAGGTAAGCTTTTGTTATCTTATGACCTGTAGATGCTAGAATGGCCATGTGGGAAAACAGCACTGTCCGTGTAGCGTGACACACAGTACACACCACTTCCGAAGAATAGACACATGACAAAACCCAGAAAGACTGCAGCACCTGCTTCCCAAGAAATTCCATGAAATTAGTACCCATTTTTTTCTGGCATGCTTTAAACACAGACTTTGTGGAGATAAACTGAAATCTCTAGAAAACCCTTTTAAATTGGGGACTCTATAATTAAAGACTATGCTCTTAGCAATTTTTAAAAGATTTTCCCTATTAAGTAAGATTTTTATTTGTTTACTTTTTAGTGTCATATATTATACAAGAAATGTACTTATCAATATCATTTCACCTTTTAAGAAACTGGAGAGGAACAGAGTGATCATGGGTTAAATATAGCTACTAGATATGTAGACCGATTTGTGCACGTAACTGTTGCAAGCTCAAAATGCCTGACTTTCAAAAACAGCCCAATCAGTAAGGACATGACAAATGTACAGAGCGAGTCCATTATAATGGTTGTTTGGGTCACTGGGCGAGAGAAGAAGAAAGGAAACTGAAGAATATGAGCTAACAAGTTACTGCTGCTCATTAACTCTGACTGAGATCAATACCCGATGTCCTCTCCATTCACCCACACCGAGCAAGGGTACACTGGAAATAAATGAAAGCCTCTTCTGCTTAACATAACAAGAAAAAAATTCATGAAATGCAATTTTTAATGTCATTGAACGCTGACTATTTATTGCTAATCACCTCATTTCATTTTGGTAGGAACAGACAAATCTCAAAATAATATTGAAAAGTCTGACAGGAAAACGTAATTATAAAATGTGGGAAATTTCAGTGATGGATACAGTGTTAATGCTAGCTGACCTTTACATTCCATGATTATAGTGAATTAATAGCCTCAGTGCTAATGGCAATTACTTTAAATGGCATAGTAAAGGCCACTGTGTTACATAAAATCTCCATGGAAATGGAAACCCACTAGTTTATCTTTTTTAATGCCGTGATGTCATTAATTTGTCACTGGAAACACAATCCCATTCAATAAACTCTGACTTTATTTGTGTAGATAAGCCTCTATCCCAAGATGTTTATTTTCCTGCTACCAACACAACTCCCCCTGCTGAGCTCCTGACCCTTGATCTTAGGGGCAATAACCAATGCTGACCTACAGCCAGGTATGAGCCAGATACATCAGCCTTATATCTGAGCCAGAGGTCTGGAAAATCCTGTCTTTGAACCAAATCTCTAATCTGTCCTTGTAAATAAAGTTTTATTGGCACACAGCCATGCCCACTGTTCTACACTACAAAAGTGAGATGAGTAGTTGTGACAGAGAGCATATGGTAACAAAATTTAAAACATTTATCTCTCTGTCGCTTTACAGAAAAAGATCCACTACCTCTAATCTTCACTAATTATTTAAAATCAACATGGATCACTCTTGCTTGTGATCATCAAAGTAGATCCCAAGATGGTAGGATTTTGGCAACATACAGAGTGATCTTTTCTTGAATTCTAAGGGTCTTCTAAAATCTTCAAACTTGAACATAGGGAAAAGGTATCCATCCTGAAGAAGTAGAAACTCAGAACCTCCAAGATGTGAAGCATCATTGTGGGAAAATGACCATCTTTATTTTCCAAAATTCCTAATTTCTTCCTTCTTCTTTTACCCACTTTTCTGCTCATCCTTCCACCAGCAGTACCATTATTATGAGAAAAGAAGCAGTTTCTACAGACTATGGATTTTAAAACATACGGCTACTCATACAAAAATTAAACAAGTCAGTCTAGCCAAAGGAAACATGATTCCATTAAACCATTTGTACCTCCTACACAGAGGGAGTTACAATTCAATTACCATGTAAACAAGTGCCAGCAGCCAAAGGGTGGTAAGGATATCTGGAGGACAAACTGTAGAATCAGCCCATTAGAGAAATTATGGATTCCTGTGGAGACTGCTGGGAAGAAACGAATCCTGCTTCCCGCAGTGTGAAAAAGAATCACCTAATGTCAGAGTGACTTTAAATAGGGCTGGCATGGGACTAGGAGTCTGCATTTTAACCCAATTAACTGGGTTCTGATGGAGACAATTCTTGAACCACACGTTAAGATAATACCATTTTCTCCAATGATATTATACATTTATAGACCTGTCTTGACAATAATCATTTTTAAAATTATAAAAGCAGTATACACATGTAGTAAGGGAAGAAAATTCAGTTTTAAAATACTTGGTAAAATAAATAGGAGTTTTTAAAAAGAAGGATATTTTAAATGACTACGAAATCTCAGATCCTTGGTAGGTTTAATCATTGCAAATCACTTCTAGTGTGTCATCTAACTCTTTTTTTTTTTTTCTAGGATTGATTTGTTCTTTTTTTTTTAACTTTTTTTATTGAGTTATAGTCATTTTACAATGTTGTATCAAATTCCAGTATAGAGCACACTTTTTCAGTTATATATGAGCATACATATATTCATTGTCACATTTTTTTCACTGTGACCTACCACAAGATCTTGTATGTATTTCCCTGTGCTATACAGTATAATCTTGTTTATCTATTTTACATTATGAAATCCCATTCTGTCCCGTCCCACCCCCTGCCCCCTTGGCAACCACAAGTTTGTATTCTGTCTATGAGTCTGTTTCTGTTTTGTATTTATGTTTTGTTTTGTTTTTTTAGATTCCACATATGAGCGATCTCATATGGTATTTTTCTTTCTCTGTCTTACTTCACTTAGAATGACATTCTCCAGGAACATCCATGTTGCTGCAAATGGCGTTATGTTGTCGGTTTTTATGGCTGAGTAGTATTCCATTGGATAAATATACCACATCTTCTTTATCCAGTCATCTGTTGATGGACATTTAGGCTGTTTCCATGTCTTGGCTATTGTAAATAGTGCTGCTATGAACACTAGGGTGCAGGTGTCATTTTGAAGTAGGGTTCGTTCTCAATGTATGCCCAGCCAGTGTGTCATCTAGCTCTTAACTTTGCTCATGGTATCCCTTTCAAACAGAAATATCTTATTTGGGTGTAATTCAGTTCACCAGTTTCTTTGCCTTATAGTCAATGCTTTAAAATTTTAAGTTTTCCTTTCTAACGTGGGAGACTATTTTTTTTTCTATTGACTACTATTGTTTTACCTCTCACAATTAGTTTAACCCAAATAGAGATCCCCTTTGTACTTGGTAGGATGAAGCTTAATCTTTTTTTACATAGAGTTAATTTCTTTATAATACATCCATTTTCCATTAATTTGTAGTGCTGTCATTGGTGTATGTGTGTGTGTGTGTATATATCCATAAATTACCTATGTATACAGAAGAATTCAATCCAGATAAAGTAAAAATAATGAGAACATAGGGGAAAAGAAGTTTTGTTCTAGGATTCTCAAGGAGAAAATCAAGGAATAACACTTATAAAATAAGAAATTCTGAAATATGCATTCAGAAATTATGTTAAAAATGTACCTGAAAAGAACCAATTAAAATCATTGATTTAAATTATTAATTATTAAATTGTTAATTTAAAAAATTAAAGTTATCAAAATAATATTTTTAAATGAAGAAGATGAAAATCTAATGCAAGCAAAACAACGTGAAAACTAAATGGAGAAATTAAAGAGTAAAAAGATAAAACAAAAAAACAGAAAGTAGGGAGGGGGGAAACAGCTTAAATTGCCCTTAGGGAGCAATTTCTGAAGCTCACAGGGAACCCTTTGTCTTTCTCACTTGGACGTTCACAACCCATCCCAGCACTAAATTCCTGTTTAAGAAGCAGGCAAGCTCACCATCCGCCCGCATGCACGGCTGAAGCACCAGTCCTCCCCACGTATTGCATGTGCACGCTCACACACCCCCCCCCATAACAAACACACTCATAATAAGGAGTTTCCTTATATGTTTTCTGCATTTCTTGAGGGTTTCCTGATTGTGACAAGAGCAGGTGCTGAGTTAGAAAAATTTCAAGACTCCAAGAGCTTCTTCAAATCATTATAATTTTTGAACTTGATAACTTTCATGGTTCTTGGTTCAGAATGACACATCAGAAAAACTTTGCCAAAATGAGTACACAGGAAAAAAATGCATTTGTTTGGAACTCCTGGGTGTAAGTAGCCAGAAAACGCTTGCCCTGACAGGAAGCTGGCTGCTGGCGCATCCCTGGTTCAAGCTGCCTTTCCTGTAAAGTGGAAGTGGTGATTCACTCCTCTGCTCCACTACGGCTTTTTTTTTTTTTTTTTTATTCCTAATTTAGTTTCTATAAAACACTTTAGGGGAATATTTGTTTCCTTATCTGTCTCTCTCTAGGCTCTGAGATAACACTGAGCAGGGATGGTATCTTTTTCATCTTTCCTTCCCCATCACCTTCCACAGATACATAGAAATTCTTTATAACTTTTGATGAAAGAATGAATTCAGGAATCTATAAAATGCTCTTTATGTAGTTTAGTAGAGCCTAAAGCTATGGAATTCATGCTGTTATAATCACTGAGAAGAAATGGTAGAAAAAAATAAAAGAAGACCAAAGGGTATTCCTAGTGGGGAGCCACATTTAAGGCACAAGAGAAAGAGGCAACATCTAAAGAGACATAAAAAAAGAAACATGAAAGCTATTGTAATAAAAATCATGATATTCTGGCTTCCAGAATGAGGAAGTGATTGATGGTTTCAGTCAAAGCTGTAAAAATTAGAAAGAGGATTTAGTGAATTCATAAGATTGTGTATGATTCCTCTACTTGGATTCATTCTTTATTCTTGATATAAAATTTTCCAGAGGGAGTAAAAACCTATGTATTTAGTGCTGTATTTTACACCACTCTAAACTCTAAGCTGGGTGATTACATCATGATATTAGAAAAGATAGAATCTCCCCAGATGGAATGAATATTTAATTATTTCCCTATAATAATCTAACCTACATACTTCTCTAAGTGTAACACATAAAAAAGTACTACGTGCAATAGAATTTCAATAAATTAACTTTACGGTGAGTGAGATAGTCACCAGAAAACAATTTCAGTTTTGTCCATAATAGTAAGTATAGGTGTGGAAAGAATATCCTTTTTCTTATAACCATAGCAATTTTTGAAATGGTGAAATACTCAGACTTCACCCATGTTTACTTTACAAGAACTTCATAAATGTTCTTTACTTTTTTCTTTCTATTCTTTATCATTTCTTCTGAAAACAGTTTTCTGCAACTTAGAGTTTTAAAATATCATGTTAAAAGTATTCTGATATGAGAATCCTGGCAGCATTGACATCTTTAGCACTGATTCACTTTTATTTTTAAATTAAGGGTTGTTCTTCCTTCAAATTATTGGTGTTGAGACATTAATGATAATGTTGATTTTCCTGATTTAAAAAGTCCTGCCACATCCTGGGCATGGCACCAAACATTCAGATGAAACACTGTGCCTCAGTAGCTTTGAAGACAAACTGTGCCACTAATCCTAGTCTTTTGGGGTGAGTGGAGGGAGCCATGATTGAAAGGAAGCACAAAGTAGCCAAGTCTAAAAGCCAAATTGAAAGCATTTTCATCAGTTTCAAATCATGGATATTAAATGAATAGTACTACTCCTGTGGCACTCAAGGTACCTTTTAAATTATTGTTTCTGATACACAACAAAACAAAGTATCACATTCTAAAAAAGCACTTTTCTGGATATATAAACATGGGTTATGGGTTATGGAATAAAATAAAGATGCAGGAAATTAATTTATGGTGTTTATCCAAAGTCAAATATGGCTTTCTCTTAAGAGATGAATGTATCAACATTTAAAAAAATTAAAATACTTCATTTGAAAATTGTACTAATATAAAGAAATTACTAGGAAATCAACAGAATCTCCATAAAACTGGTAGAGATCATAGTGTCTATATGTCAGAATGACAGTATGTTTTTACACGTAATGCAAACTAATGATTTGTTTTTCTTCAAAAATGATTAAAACCCAGGGCTTGGAATATCCTAAGTGTTCACTGGATGTCCAGAGAAGACTTTTATAAACAGAGCAGAGTGACTCATTCCCTGAGTATTCTAGGAAACCAAGGTTTTATCATTCAGCACCATTTGAAAAGTAGGCAATTATCTCACAGGGAAACGTGGATCTTCACAAATTGGGTTTAAAAGGTCCAAGGATTAACTAGCAATATACGTAAATACTGGTAACTGGGGGCGGGTGGAGGGGGCAAGAAGAAATGACAGGAAGCAGTGTTTGGGGAAAATAGTGAAGCAAAGGAACAGAAGGAGCTAAAATAATACCTTCATAGAAAAAAAAAAAATCTAAGAGAAACCAAGAAACCACTCAATCAATATGAATGCTGAAGGCCACATGGAATACAGAATACAGAGAACTCTGATACAAAACTATTCTTGACACTTGCCATTTTCCATTAAATGAGCTATTCCGTTAACAAATATTTCAGATTCACAAACCGTATTTAGGAGTGTTAGGGACTAAATGTTTCTGTCCCCCCCCTAAATTCATATGTTGAAATCTTAATCCCCAATGTGATGAAGTTAGGAGGTAGGGACTTGGAGAAGTGATTATGTCATGAAGGGGGAGTTCTCATGAATAGGATTAGTGCCCTGATAAGAAAAGACACAGACACTGGAGAGTGGTTTCTTTTTCTCTGTCTCTCTCTCTCTTTCCCCCGCTCCCTGCCACCTCCAATGCTACCACACTGAGTGGGATCTTATTATATAAACGTCAGTTCCCTAAATCACCCAAAACAGTCTCGTAGGGTGTATTTTATGAAGTACCTGTCCTTCATTGACTTTTAGTGAACAAACTGAAAATTTAAGGGCATACTTCAAAAAATAATATTTCTTTTAATGATATTTATAAAATTTAAAAATGGCAGCTAACAGGTTGGCTTCCTGAGAAGTCTCCCATGTTATTTAAGAGCCCAGACTCTGAAGCCAGACTGCCTGATTTATTGACTCCTTCATACTATCCACCAGGCCCCGTGCAGGGTCTCATATCTTTTGAGTACTTATGTACAAGTACTATTCTAAGTGTTTTCCATCAACCCATTTTAAGAGATGAGGCAGTTGAGGCCCAGGAAGGTGAAATAATTTGCCCAAGGACACCTAGCTAAGTGAATTCAGAGCTGGAATTCCAGTTAAGACCGCTTGACTCTGAGTCCAAACTTGGTTTAACTTCTACACCATAACTTTTACTTTAGTACCTTTGGATAGTAATTATTTAGCAATGAGCAACTCTACATTTTGGGGGCAAGGAGCCAATTTTCCTTAAACAAGGAGGGGTCTTTCAAAGGGCATAACCCTCTCCATAGGGAATGTTTCTACTTCTGTATCCTTATAGCTTTATTACCAGAAAGCCTTGCTGAAGGAAATGCTGCAGTTCTGTATCAAAACAAGCCATTAACTCTCATTTCAACAGACTCTCACTACGGCATGACAGTGTTCCACTGGTCTCTTTAACGATCTACCACAATTAATAAATCTCTTCTCTTCTCATGAAACCAACAAATGCATCCCATGCCGTCCCCCTGAAGATGAGGCACTGACTGGAAGCTGTCTGACAGGATCTCTTCATCTTGATTGCAACCATAGAGATATGTATACATAGAATTTGCACATGTGCTATGTTCCTTCCATCCTAAAACAAGAAAACACCTATTCCTCGTCTTAAACCTCAGCCCTCCACTAGCATCCTAGATCCTAACCCACCTAATTTACTCAGAAACCTGCGTATTGGTTATGCCTTTGCCATTGTGTGTTCTAAAGCATGCTCAAGTCTCCATAATCTTCCCTCTATCCTCACAGCCTCCTCCGACAATTACCACTTGTATTTTTCCCTCTCCACTTTAAGAGCCAAATTTTTGAGAGTGTCATCTGTATTATTTTGTCTCTGTTTCCTCCCTACCACTCACTCACTCCTCAGCCCAGGACTCCACTACCAGTAAGAGTCCACGGAAACAGCTTTCACTGAAGCTATCAATAATCCACAAATGGCTAAATCAAGTCCTGTCTTACTTGATATGTCTGCAGCATTTCCCACACCCTGCTTCTGAACACAAATTTCAGTCTCCAGCAGAGAGCTGCCCTGGCCTTCCACATCAATATCGCCAACTGCTTACCTGACGCCCCTGCTGATATCTCAAAGGCACATCAAATTGAACTCATGCTTCCTGCAGACCTATCCCATTACAGTGTTTCCTTTTTCATTGAATGGCTCACAGATCTGTATAGGTTTGCAAATTATTAATTCAGGAGTTCCTCTTCAAGCCTCCCTCTCCTTCAGCTCATCCCAATTTCCATGACTATTGACTTTCTTTCCTAAGTATCTAACACATCCACATGCAGTGTATATGCCATATATTATGAAACACCCCAGCAGGGTATGGGACATCACCCTATAATCAAATACGTGACTCTTTCTGCAGTGAAACATTAATTAGTATGTCACTAACTGTGATAAATAACAACTATAAATAGCTTCATGTCAGTTTGTTGCAGGTTTTGCTGCCACTGAATTCAGCTAGGTCAGATTTTTCCATCAAGTGTGCTATAATTAGAGCTTTCAGTTATTAGAGCTGAATTTCAAAAGTGTGGCTGAGCAATTGTGAATCTGTGCCACAACTGATTAAGAAGTCATGTGGATAGTGGCCAAGAGCATGGGCACCAGAGCTGGGCTGTCTGGGCTCAATTTCATCTCCACCATGAACCAGACCTTGGACAAGTGACTTAACCTCTCTATGTCTTAGTTTCCTCATCTGTAAAATGGAACAACAAATTACCTACCTCACAGAATTTTTGTGGGGGTTAATAAGCTAATGCATGTGAATTGCTTAGAACAGCTTTTGACACCAAGGGGCCTGTTGGTCTCCTTTCAGATTCATGTCATACTAGGGGATCACCAGCGGCCCTCAATTCTTCCAAGCTTTTGAGAGCCACTCTAGCAGTGAGTTTGTCTCATACTCTGTGCTCCTGGCCAGGGATTTAAATTCCTTGTCCAGAGAAAGTACCACCAGGTTAATAAGTTCCTGCTTGTCCTATCCTACCTTCCAGCTCCTTAAGAAATCATCCTGCACATCCAGCCCCAGGCACGATCCCCCAACTCCTGCCAGTACATTACAGCTAAGCCTTCAGAGTCTTCAGAACCTTCAGTGTGTAGTCTCCCCTTTATCAGGCCCAGCAACTGGGCTTTAGACTGGAAGCCAGGAAAGGAACTAGGAATCGTTCTTGAGAAGATGCTTGTTACCTTACATGGATGAGGTCTCTGCAATCTTCCAAAAAAAAAAAAAAAAAAAAAAAAGAGGTGGACTAATTTTTCAAGCTGTGAAGATTCCAGAGAATCTGCAGAGCCAACTTCCTCATGAGTATCAACCTAGATCTTCCATTCTATGTTTCAGAGTTCCGGGTTTCCAATCCGGTACCCTGAACTTAGCATAACAAACCTGTCTTACATGGTGAGGGTGCAAATGTCTCTAGATCCCTATGACTCTAACTGTCAACACTTCACTTTGTCGTGAAGCCATGCTGCTGTCTTCATAAACATTACCCTCCCTCCCCAGTATCTCTAAATCATCACACCTCTGCAAGGGCATTCCCCAGCACTGGTGTGTTTTACCAGGTTGCCAGTGGTGAAATATTTAGCAATTGGGATACCAAAGTGTGAGATAGACGATCTGCTCAGGATGGCATCTTCTCTGCCTACCAAGTGCTTGGTGAGCTAGTCCCATATTCTCATCCTTCCGTCTGTTTTCCTGGACTGCTTTCATAGCCACTTGTGTTAGTTTAGATCCACTGAGAAGAACATACTAACGTGAGATTATACCTGCCGAAAGTTTAGTGGGGGGAGGAGCAGGAGGAGGTAGAGGGAACCTTCAGACATTATCTCCCATGGAAGGAGGTAAGGAATTAAGGACAGGGTAGGAGGAATCATACATAACAACACAGTTCTGAGAAAGACTGAACAAAGCAAATGAAGCATTCTTGGTCTAAAAACATACAGATGTCTGGCATCTTCCAAGAATGAATTTGTCTTAATATTTTTGTCCCACTCAGTCTTTGGCTGAGAAGAAGTGTGGCCTCAGCATAAAGGCAGTGTTGGATCCTCTGGGGCAATAGATGAAGCCAGCAGCCAGTTACGCTTCCTGCAGCTGGAAATCATGACCGCCACATCTGTAACTCCACTCCACTACAGTCTATTAAAAAATTAAGATTCTTGGTAAAAAATAAACAAATAAATTACCAAGTCTGTTCATCAAATTCTTATTTTAAGACAGGACTCTAAGTCATTAGACTTGTAAGGCATAACCTCATATCTCTCCCTAAGAACAAAATTTCTGTGTTTTATGGCAGTAATTTTCCTCCCCTCTATGTACACTGTATCATGATTATGTCTTGAATTATAGACATTAACCGCAGCATAACTGTAAGTGGATATTTATTGTATGTGTGAGGACTCAGGATATGTTATCACAAGACAAAAAGCTCTCTACAATAAAAGGGGAATTTGTTACATTTTTAGTCTAATGATGATAGAAGTCTGCAAAATCCAGATCAGGGAATCTGAGGGCTTTCTTTGTTTTCTTTTTTCAACCACAAATAACATTATTTATTCTTAAAAAAAGGATTTTCAGAGAAAAATATAGTCTGAATCTTGCAACTTCATAGATTTCTACACATGGTATTTTTTTAAACCAAAGGTATACATGCACATAAAGGATCAAATAGCTTATTATAGAAAACACTAGTTTTCCTGCTCTTTTCTTCTCAGACCCAGAGAGCCAACCAGTTTCCCGTCTTTCAGCTGATTATCTTTGTATTTACCTACATGTCTTTAAACTGCATATTTATATGGCTACTTGTTGATTTGTCGGTTTTATTTTTTTTTAATTTTTAATTTTTATTTTTAAAATTTTGTACAATTTTTAAAGGTTACTTTCCATTTACAGCTATTACAAAATAGTGGCTATATTCCCTGTATTGTACAATACATCCTTGAGCCTGTCTTATACCCAAGACCCTCCAACTCCCCTTACATGACCACTCCCCCCTCCCCACTAGCTTGTTCTCTATTATCTGTGACCCTGCCTCTTTCCTATTATATTCATTAGTTTGTTATGCTTTTTAGATTCCACACACTAGTGATTTCTTACAGTATTTGCCTTTCTCTCTCTAACTTATTTCACTTAGCGTAATGCCCTCCAAGTCCATCCATGTGGCTGCAAATGGCAAAATTTCAAATTTTTATGACTGAGTAAGTATTCCATTGCATACATATAGTCCACATCTCCTTTATCCAGTCAACTATTGATGGACAGTTAGGTTGCCTGCATATCTTGGCAATTGTAAATAATGCTGCTGTGAACATTGGGGTGCATATGTATTTTTACAAGTTAGTGTTTTTGTTTTTTTCAGATATATACACAGGAATTACTGGGTCATATAGTAGTTTTGTTTTTAGTTTCTTAAGAAACCTCCATATTGGTTTCCATAGTGGCTGCACCAATTTACATTTCCACCAACAGTGTATAAGGATTCTCTTTTCTCCACATCCTCACGAACATTTGTTACCTGTGTTCTTTTCGATGGTAGCCATTCTGACAGGTGTGAGGTGACATCTCCTTGTGGTCTTGATTTGCATTTCCCTGTTGATTAGTAACGTTGAGCATCCTTTCATGAGCCTGTTGGCCAGTTACATTTCTTCTTTGGAAAAACAATCTGAGGGCTTTCTTTATGTTGACCCTCCACCAGACCAGGAACAGCGTTGATCGTTGAACACTGACTGAAGTATTGCTGCAAAACTGAATGGAGCTGAAATCTGTATTTGAATTTTGAATGGATGTGTTACTAACTTTTCCTATATTCCTGATTCCTGTCAGTCTAAGGAGCAGCTTATACAATACTTGAAAGGCACACGAACTACTATTTATAACAGCTGTTGTTTTTCCTGTTAATGCTTTTTAAATTGTCTTCTGTTTCTAGATTGACAACCTCCATTACAGCTCAGGTTGTTGGGGATTTGAATATAAAAGGAACTCTGGTGGATAATTAGCACAGCCTACTACCTCTGAGAAGAGTTATATTTTTGATAAACACCTCTAAATACAGGTTGTATGTGCTTAGTACTTACTTTCTGTTAAACTTAAAATTAACTCATGTCAGAAGAAGCACCACAATTGTGGATTTTTGTTTTGTCTGATATCTTCTTTCAAAAATAACAGTTCTTTACAACCTTAGATGCTCACTCATTCATAATTGAAAGGCTACTTCATTTAAGATCCAGTGACCAGAAACAGAACAACTTTTTGGTTGACCCTTGGAGCTACTGCACATGCAGAAACATTGTTGGTGCCCATCCCGCAACAGCTGAGTCTTGTCTGTTAGTGGTTTACAGCTGTTCCCTTCTCTGGAGACTTGTCCTCCACCAGTGGTAGCAGATCCACCCAGAAAGTTACACACTCCCTCCCAACCCCCATCCCTATGGCACAGGGGTGCAAGAGTCTAGTCTCCTGTCTTCACAGGAGGACAATCTCAGTGATGCAGTTCAAACTCCAACACTCCTGAATAAACCATTTGCCCATCTCAGACTCTGCATCTGGGGAACCCAACCTAACACAGGACATAAAATTATAATTTTAACAATTCCAAGAGTTTTTACATACAGATCATACTTCCTTTTAAATAGCATGGTAAATTTACCAGCAATAAAATCCTAGAAAAAAATCAGATTGTAGAAAAATGAGTGGAAAGAAATGTAAACTGTTGCAGGTAAATTCGCCTGCAGGTGGGAGCCAACAGGCTACTGACTCTGAAATCTGAAAAAGTAGAAATAAATTAACTACAAACATTTTAATTTCCCCTCTGTCTGTGAAAGAAAGATTTGGATAAAGACCCTCAAAACCTGAGATAGAAGTCGTCTAATCTCCAGTACTAAGCAAACAACTTTTTGTATGGAAAGGAAATGGAAGTGAAAGGAAGACACCAATCGTACGAAAAGTTGTTCAAACAAAGACAATGATGAAAGAACAGAAGTAAACTCCCATGAAACAACAGTGCAGCAAGAGTAAGACAACTTTTAAAATTTCCAACTTATTAAAAAGATATGGGAAGCACTCAAAGGAGTAAATCATGAAAACGGTATTGTGAGATCAGAAAAAATTTCAAAACATGGTTGCTAATTCTGAATCTAAATTGAGACTTCCTTAGCCCAGTTATGAGAAAACTATTAATTAAGCATTTTTTATTCCATGTTTTTGATGCTCTGACATTTTGGGGTCTCGCTGACCCTAGAGGAACTGCCCCTGCCAGGGCTGGCCAATTACTAGAGATAAATAAAGGACTCATCTGCTTGTGCTCTTTTCATATGAAAAATAATCAATCAAGAGCCCAGATACCCAACCAACTCATTTATCATTCTCTCACACTCTGGACCACTACCCACCTGCTCTAATTACTCCATGGCCAGGAATCAGACAACTGGAGACAGTCACTATGCCCCAGAGCCCACTGAAATTACTCAGCATAGCCAATCCTAAACCAGTCCTGCTCCCCCTGCCTCCCAACCAACTCTGGTGCTTCCCCATATGGTCCTGCATGGCAACCCAGCCATTCCATTTCTAGGAGTACAACAAACCTTTTCCTTCATGACAGTCATTTCCAGGTCTGCATGTCTTATCACACCATTAAAACAAATCCTGGGAATCCTTAAAACAAAAAAAATCAGAACGATCCAAGCTGAAAAACATTCTACAAAGTACCATTCTAAAAGTACTCTTCAAAATTGTCAAAGTCAAGAACGACAAGTAAAGACCAATATTGTCACAGATTGCAGGTGCCTCGGGGGATGTAACAGCTAAATGTAGTGTGGTATCCTTAATTGAAACTTGAAACAGAAAAAGGACAGTAGTTTAAAAACTGGAGAAGTTCAAATGAAGTCTATACTTAGTTAATAGTATTTTACCAAAGTTAATGTCTTGGTTTTGATAAATGTGTAAATGTTATGTAAGCTGTTAACATTAGTGGGATGTAGATAAAAGCTTTATAGGAACTCTCTGTGACTATCTTTGCAATACTTATGTAATCTAAAGTTATTTCAAAGTAAAGCTACTGAAATGAAAAAGAAAATAAAACCCGATTTAAGTCAATAAACAACAGAAGATAAGCCTGAATGATTCACTCAAAGGTCTGAAGAAAGTTACACAATATTAAAATAAGAAAAAAGCTAAAAGACATAAAAGATAAGAAAAGAGAAAACAATAAATATACAGTATTTATTACAAAAGGATAGATATGAGAGAGGAAATAGATATAATAGTGAATAGTGAAAATACTTAAATTTCAAGTAATATGTGTAAGTAATTACCAAGTAAAATTAATGAAAAAGAGTATCTTTGAGAAAAGTCTTAAGTCCAAGATCAAGAAAAATCTTTGCATCCAGGCAGAAAAAAACATAAAAGGGGAGAGAGTACAGCTCAGTGGTAGAGTTCACGCTTAGCATGCACAAGGTCCTGGGTTCAATCTGCAATACCTCCATTAAAGAAATAAATAAACAAATAAACCAAATTCGCCTCTGCAAAAAACCAAACCAAACAAAATAGTAGATACATAAAGGAAAAATAGTCACGCAGACCTCAGATTTCCAAACTGCAATGCTAAATGCCAATGACCAATGGTTTTGAATAGAAGTTAATGGACTATGAATTCCATACCTAATAGAGTTATATTGGGTGTTAATAATTAGGTAGATAGATAGATACATAAAATAGTAAGTGTACATAATACATGTAAAATACAAATTAACACATATAATATGTATAAAAACATATCCAAAATATTACTTATATGAAATCAATATAAAATATTAATGAGACATGTCATATGTACTTTTCATACTAAATTTTTGAAATGTGTATTTTATACTTATAGCACATTTTAATTCAGATTTAGCCACATTTTAAGTATTCAATAACCAGATGGACTAGTGGCTACCATATTGGACAGCACAATGGATTGCAACATAGGAAAGTATCATGATGACCTTACAGTAGAAACTTCTTAAATAAGACTCAAAAAACAAATCATGTCAGAATGATATATAAATTACATTTAAATTATTAATTTTTTTCATCAAAACCAACCATAAGGGGCTGATAAAACAAGCCATGGAGTAGAAGTTATTTGAAACACAAATGACTAACTGTTAGATAAAGAACTCCTAAAAATATGAAAAAAACAAACAAAAAAATGGATTTCTGGATACAAAAGAAAAAAAATAAATAAGTAAAGGCAAGCAGCTTGAAAGAACTGAATTAGTCTGCTAGGACTGCCAGAACAAAACACTGCAGAATGTGTGGACTAACGAACAGAAATTGAGAAATTTATTTTCTCACAATCCTGGAGACTGGGGAGGCTAAGGTCAGGGTGCTGGCCAATTCTGTTCCCTGTGGGAGCTCTTTTCCTGGCCTGCAGACAGTGGTCCTCTTGCTGTGTCCTCACATGGTGGAGAGAAAGGGGTAGAGCGAGAGAGGGAACAAGCCTTACCTTTTAAAAAATTTTAAAAAATAAACATTGTATATATTTAAGGTGTACAGCATAATGATTTTATATATGTATACAAAGTGAAATAATTTCCACAGTCAAGCTAATTAACGTATCATTGCACATAGTTCTCCCTTGTCTCTTCTTATAAGGACACTACTCCTTTCAGATCAAGGCTCACCTTTATAACCTCATTTAACCATGATTACCTACGTAAAAGCTCTGTATTCTCCAAATACAGTCACACGGGAAGTTGGGGCTTGAACAGATAAATTTGGGGGGGGGCCTAAATCAGTCTATAGCATCCCATCCCTGGCCCCTTCAAATTCATATCCTTATCACGTGCAAATACATTCATTCCATCCCAAAAGCCCCCAAATTCTTAACTCATTCCAGAATCAATTCTGAAGTCCAAGTCAAAGGTCTTATCTGAATATCATCTAAATATGGGTAAGACTTGAAGTACCATTCATCCTAAGACAAAACTCCTCTCCAGCTGTGAACCTGTGAAACCAGACAAGTTACGTGTTTTCAGAATACAATGGTTAGATAGGCATAGAATAGATATTTCCATTCCAAAGGGGGGAAACAAGAAAAAAGGAAAGGGTGGCAGGTCCCAAATAAGTCCAGAGCTTAGCAAATTCCATGAGAATGGAATGGGGATTTGAAGAGAGCTGTGGATGGAAGTTTGTTTATCCCTCACAGTATGAAAGAATTCCTTGGTTATGACTCAGAAAGCAAGGAGTTCAGTGCAGAAGCACATCGGAAGCACATCATGGAATGTTGCAGATTATGTGAGTTACCTAATGGAAGAAGATGAAGATGCTCACAAGAAACAATTCTCTCAATACATAAAGAGCAACATTAACTCCAGACATAGTGGAGGAGCTGCATGAGAAAGCTCACAGTGCTACACAAGGGGACCCCGTCTATGAGAAGAAGCTTGAGAAAGAAGTTAAAAAGAAAAGGTAGAACCGTCCCAAAATGTCTCTTGTCCAGAAGAAAGATCAGGCAGCTCAGATGAAAGCAAGCTTCCCCAGAGCTCAAGAGTGGGCTACAGAGAGCTGATAAACCAAACCACAATATGCTGTGGTGATTTTGGAGATAAAGACAATAAACTTATTGACCAGGCAACTGGAAAAAAAAAAAGAGAGAGAGAGAGAGAGAGAGCAGATTTCATCTTCAGCTCTAGAATAATCCCCTTTGGGTCAGTGCCCTGGCTTGCCAGCTCACTGGGGTGGCAACATCACCCCCAGGGCTCTCTGGGGGCAGCACCTTCTCTTTGGCTAGGTGGGGCACCTTGGCTCTCTGTTTAAGCCCTGACACTAAGGTTCAGTGCAGCAGCCCCGCTCTCTGAACAGGAGGAAACAGTCTTGTCCCCTTGGCCTGTGGTGGGAATGGCAGCTCTGACAATCTCTGAATCGCTTTGGGGGTCATTCTTCCCTTTCCAAGAAGAATAGGGTAGGCACGTTCATAGCCAAATAGCTCTGTAGTCTGGTCCTATAGAATCCGAGATGTCTGACAGCCTTCCTTCATCCCGTCCAGTGTTCCTTCTCTTTCTCCTTTAATCCAAGCTGGCAGTCTCTGCTGGTATAATTCCATCCCTATTCCTGGCTTCTGCTGAATGGCTGATTAAGTCCATGAGTCACATCCATGGTGTCCTAATCAAATGGTTGTTCATCCGCACACACTAGGCGTTCTTTTCAGAACAAGCTTTTTCATTTTTGTAGTATGGACAGCTGACAATTTTCTAAATCTTTAAGGCTGGTTCCTTTTTGCCCAACAATTCCTTCTTCATCTCTCAATAAGCATTTTACTGTAAGCATTCAGAAGGACCCAGGCTGCACCTTCCACATTTTGCTTAAAAATCACCTCAGATAAATATCTGATTTCATTGCTCACAAGCTCTTACCTTCCACAAAACAGTAGAACGCAACTAAGCCAAGTTCCTTGCCGCTTTATCACAAAGATCACCTTTCCTCCAGTTTCCAATAACTTATTTCTCATTTCCATCTGAGACTCCACCAGAATTACCTTTAACACCCATATTTCTACCAACATTCTGTTCATGATTGTTTATTTATTCTTTAAAAAGATGGAGGTTTTTCTCTCCAGTTCTTCTCTTCTCTTTCTGAGCTCTCACCAGAATCACCTTTTATTTCCGTATTTCTACCAACCATCCTTCCATGGCAATCTCAACTTTTTCTAGCATGCACCTTAAAACTCTTCCAGCCTCCTTCCATCACCTAGTTCCAAAGCCACTTCCACATTTTTAGGTATTTGTTAAAGCAGCATTCCACTTCCCAGTACCAAAATCTGTACTGGTCACCTAAGACTGCTATATGAAACTACCTCAGACTGGGTAGCATAAACAAATTCCTGTTCTCACAGTTCCTAGAGGCTAGAAGTCCATAATCAAGGTTCCAGCTGATTTGGTTTTTGGTGAAACTCTGTTCCTGCCTTACAGACTGCAACCTTCTTTTGCCTTCCCATGGCCTTTCTTGGATGCATGTGTGTTGGGGGAGAGAGACCAAGAGAGCTCCTATGTATCTTCTTACAAAGACAACTGATTCCATTAAATCAGGGCCCATACTTATGACATCATTATCTTAAATTACCTCCCTAAAGACCCTATGTCCAAATACAGTCACACTGGGGGTTGAGGCTTCAATACATGACTTTGGGACAGGAGGTGGGGAAGACAAATATTCAATCCTTAACAAGAATGCATCACAAAATAGACTATCCAAATGGCAAATATGCATATCAGAATGTGATTGATGTTATTTATCTTCATGGTAATATAAATGAAAATGCAGAGAATACCACAGCATACCTAGCTGAACGGTTAAAATGAAAAGGACAGACAGTAACAAATATTGACAAAGCCATGCAGCAACTGGCATTCTCTTTATGGTATAAATTGTTACAACCACTTTGAAAAATTTTTGTATCATCTACTAAAGTTGAATATATCGCATATACTCTGACCTAGAAATTCCATAATCTTACATTTCCCAGAAGACTTTTTAAAAAGTTCATATTAATATTATTAAAATAGCCATATTTGGAAATGACCCAAACGTCCACTGACATAATATATAAATAATATATATTCATAAAGCAATATAGAGCAGTAAAAATGATCAAACTACTTGTTATTAGCTGAGTTCCCAGAAACAGACTCTGAGATGAGGATTCAAGTTCAATTAATTTATTTGGAAGGTAAATCCAGGAAACATTGCTGGAGGAGTGGGGAAATGACACTGGGAAGGGAATGTAGTCAATAAGGGGTACATTAGCAAGCCAGTTACCATTGTGAGTAGGTGGAGCTTAATTCCCCTGGGGAGCTGTAAGAGTCAGTATAAAATGCATGCCTCAGAGTTATTCCACCCAAGGAGTGAGAGAGCCTGTCTACATACAAGCTCTTGTCAGTCACTGACTGATGTCTCAGAAGAGTCATTGATCTCTCCGGACTTCAGGCTCTTAGATGCAAGGGGTGGGGCTCTGGCTACCAAAAAAAGCCTTCAGGCAGGTGGAATTCTGTTATTCACTACAGTGGTAGTCCTGAGAGAGTGTAATAAACTGCCGTACTTCTGCCCTGCACACCAACATAGATGAATCTCACAAATATTAGGTGGAGAAAATAAAAGCCAGAAAGGTAAGAGAACCTACTGTATGCTTCTATTTATATAGAGCTCAAATGCAGGCAGAATAAAGGTGTTAGAAGTCAGGGCAGTTGTTGCATTTGGAGGAGAGAGGAAAGACTGGAGGAGAGCACAGAAATTCTTGGGGATGCTATTCATATGTGTCACACCATGATCACCCATTGAACTACACACTCATGATCTGTACACATTTCTGTATTGTATGCCATTTAATATTTAAAAGTCTGATTTTTTAAATGGAAGGGAAAATCGAGTCATTCTTTCAATGCAGGCTGCCTCCATAATGGCAGTCACACCTGGGGAGAAATGTGAGAAGGGGTTCCTTAAAGCTCAGGTTGTTGGGATCACCCAGGATAGGACAGAAGTTCAGAAGAGCCTTAATAAAGACACACCCCCTCCAAGTTGAGTGCAGAAGCTAAGCAACTAATAAAATAATCTCTTCTCCCAAAGACCAGACAGTTAAAAGTCCACACAGAGGCCACAGTTCATCCAGGTAATGTCTAAGTTTCATGCCAATGCTAATGTTCTCTGATTCTAATCTCTCTCTGCGCCTTTCTCTCTAGTTTGCCTAAAAGACAAAAGCAGCTCTCTATAGAGAGAGCTGGAGGTTTCAGGACTACAGCACTGAGACTGGACCTCAGGCAGCCCATAGCAAGGGTTCTAGGGCAGAGTCATAACCCTGGTCTCTCGGTTCCTTTACCTTTCCGTCCAACAGGGAAGATATCCAGGCACTTGACCATCGTCACTACTACAGTTCAGGTCAGGAGGGAAACTTATACGCAGAGTCGGTGTGGAGTGAGATTTTAGACAGTTGGGAGACTCTGTTCTGGGACACAGCAGAATCACGTGGAGGGAAAGAAGAAATTCAGGAGCCAGAATGTGAAGCAGCTACAGGAACTACTTGTTCTTCATTTTAAGTGGTTGTCTGGTTTAGCCTCCTTGCCAACTCCCCAAATGAAATATCTGCTACACCCTTTCTGAAGTTAATCCTTTTGTCACTAATTTCCTGGTCTTGCATTGCTTTCCTATCCCAAACAAAGGAAGGCTGACTTAAACAAGCTTCTCACGCAGTTGTCATTACTCTCCAAGTACCAGCGGAGAGCAGAGCACTTGGAAGGCAGGGAACATGAAGGCAGGAATGTGTCGCCGACGTCGAGAACAGGCACTGGGACACAGTGGACAAGGAATCATCTTCTAATATAATTTAATTTCCCGATTTGAAAATGATTTTTTAATAAGAACCTTCATCAATCTTCATTCCCTCTCAGTCAAATCCAAAGTGACTCTTCAAAAGGAGATGGGGAATTATCAATACTGAAAGAGACTGGACTTGAACTGTCACAATTTCTTGAGCTTACTTCACAGCTGGGATGCCCAGAGGAGGTGTGCAGACTGCCCAGAGTCCCTCTGCCAGTAAGTAAGGGCCAGGCCTGTAGGAAAGCTCAGGCTTTTAAACTCCTGGATGAAAGATTTTCCCCTGTCACCTCGTGAGATTTCCCTTTGTAAGTTACCTGACCTACTAAATAATGTATGCCATTTATTGTTTTTAATCATTTCTGAATTTAAATAATGCTTCAATCATCTCGACCTTTTCTAACTTGCAGTTGAAATGCTGTGTAAATCTCTGACTTGCTGCTATCACTGTGAAAGGCAGGTTTTATGGCTAAGGTGGTTCTGATTTTTTTACCTTAAAATGCAAATCTCATCCCAGGTTATGAATGTTGAGGATAGAAAGTATAACTCAATTCCCTTTCTCGTGTGTTCAGTTTTCTGAGGTGACCCAGAAAAGTTAGAGACCATTAAACTCTGGAGGAAACGTCAGAAGAGGAACCCACACCAAGATCATTCATCTTCCAAATACGAGCATCACTCTGTTACTCTCTTGAAAGATTTCCTCTTCCACACAGCATTTTAACTGCAATAGGAAAAGGCATCCGAAGCCCATTAGTAATTCTCCAACTTCTGAAGTGCAGTTTATTCCAAATGTAAAATCTATCACTGTGGGAAAGCATTTGTTTTAATGAGAAAGTTCCTCAGGAGAAGAAACACTTCTTAGCAGGACACTGATCATTTAGAATTCCCAGAGTCACTGTACTATACATAACTTTTGACACCTTATGTACAACTCTGAAATTTCTTAGAACCACAAAATGAAAAGCTGTTACAATCTTTACATGCTGCTCTCTGTACACTCTGTTCAATCCCAACATGATCTTAATGCCACTTACTAAAACGAAACATAATGATAAAGCAAAAAAATTTTTTCATTTTTAAAATTTTTGTTATTAATAATTGATCAGGCAAGAGGATCCAATGCAAGATGTCTCTCCAAAAAAAAAAAAAGGGGGAGAAAACGTGAGTCTCCCCATCTTAGAAGGTCTGATCCTGAAAGGTCTTAGGAGTCATCTGTATCATTCTCCTCACTTTAGACATAAAGAAACTGAATCTGATGTTCAGAGACTTGAACTGACTTTCATCCCGAAGATGCCAAAAGGAGCGTGTAATGATGAAAACAACAACTAGCTGTTCTCATGGCCGCTTTCTTGCTCCTATTTTAAAACATGAATTTTTATTTCCTTATATGTTCTTTAACAAATTAGATCTATCTCCACTTATAGAAGATCTGGGTGAAGAAGACAGGAAATGCTTGGTTTAGTTTCATAAAAATCAAGATCTTCAGACACATTTCTCATAATCTATACTAAATGTAGAGCTGTAGTGTTCGCTTTTAGAATTAACTGTGAACCGTTCTGACACATAAAGAGGTGCTGGCTGTGCTGTTGCTGATACTGCAAAATAAGTTGAGAGGAGAAGTCACAAAATGAGATGCGTTTGAGTTTTCCCAAAGAGACAGTACACAGGAGAGTCACACTAAGACCACTGAGATGTCTCTCATGTTGTGTATGAGCAGAAAATGATGATTAAAAATCAGAAACGGTCTTCATCCTCTAGTCCCCTGCCTGAGTTGTCACTAATGGCTCCTCTTATTGGAAGATGCACTTAACCTTTCAGAGTCCTCAGCCTCTTGACTGTCATATATCACCTGGCCAAAGAGTTTACTGCATGAGAAACCAGTAACACTGAAGAGCAATTAACCCTCCATCTAGGGCCTCATTTTTCACATTTGCACCATAGATGATCACTACTGATACACTACCAACACAGTGGGGAAATATGATCATAAATAAAATGATTTCTCTGCCCTTAAGAAGCCCAGCTAAGTAAAAATGAAAATGCAGAAGCAAAATGGGAAGAAAACTTCTGTCCTAGAGGAGGTAATAATGTTCTGTAGCAGTAAGAAGAGAGACTAATTCTTCCTTGGAGAATTGGGGCAGCTGCACAGAGAAGATGACATCTGAGTTTTAAGGATAGCCATGAGAAGAACTTTGCCAGGCAAAGAAATGTAGAAATATTTTTTAAGCATATGAGGTACTACAGGGGATGGTAAAAAATTCAGATGCTTTGAGAAGCATCTGGATAGGGAAGGAAATAATACTAGAAATACAAGTTGAGGCTGGGTTGGGAAAAATTTCATATACGCTATTCGATTCAGGGACAGAATTGTAGTTTCAAATCAATTAGGATGATTCCATTATGGACTACGTGGAGAATAATTTTTCTTCAAGTGGTTTTGATGTGAAATCTCTTGTTCTATTGGGTCAGGTATCATTATAGACCAACCAATGCAGAAACCTGCTGTGCCTGAGAAGAAGAAAAAATCAATTAGGATGCTTTTGGCTGGGAAGAAAAATAAACTCAAAATGGCTCAACTAAATATCTCACGTCATGAGAAATACTGAGATAGGCTCCTTTTAAGATTGTTATTTCAGAACTCATCAAAACCTTCAAAGGCCCAGGTTCTTTCCTTCTTTCAACTTGGCCACCTCAATGTATTGGCTGTGGCTTTGAAACTAGTCCCTTTTTCATTGCAAGATGGCTGCAGCAGCTCCAAACATTACATCTTCACACAACATAGCTCAAAGGCAAGAAGAGAGAATGTCTCTTCCTTTTATCCCTTTGTAAAGACAAAGGACCGTTTTTTTTAGAACCCCTCAGTAGACGTTCCTCTAAGTCTAATGACTAAGAATTAGGTTACATGATTATTATTCCTAACCAATTAATAGTCAAGGGGATAAAAAGTGTATTTCTTGTAGATAATAGAAAAAAAAAGTTAAGGTCAGTTGAATTAACATGATTCGCTTAAAATAATCAATATCCACTCAGTTTGTAGTACATTGTCCCCAGATATATTTTCAAGATAGTTATTTCATGTATTTTGTATATATACCCAGAAGTGGAATTGTTGGATCATACAGTAGTTCTATTTTTAATTTCCGGGAAAAACTCCATACTGTTCTCCACCAACAATTTACATTTCCACCAACAGTGCACAAGGGTTCCCTTTTTCCACATCCTCGTCAGCACTTGTCTTTTTGATAACAGCCATTCTAGTAGGTGTGAAGTGATACCTACTGTGGTTTTGGTTTGTATTTTCCTGATGATTAGTGACATTGAGCATATTTTCATGTACCTGGTGGCCATCTCTATGACTTTGCAAAAGTGTCTATTCTGTTCCTCTGCCCATTTTTAATCAGATTTTTTTTTTACTATCAAATGATATGAGTTCTTTATATGTTTTTGAAATTAACTAACCCCTTATCAGATATATGACTTACAAATATCTTCTCCCATTCTGTAGATTGCCTGTTCATTTTATTAATGGTTTCCTTTGCTAACACTGTCTATATTTAAGTTGTACTATTTGATAAGTTCTGGTACATGTATACACTTGTGAAGCTACCCTACTTTTTTCAGTATTTTTATGGGTTTTGGTTTTATTTTAGGTCTATGATCCATTTTATTACTTTTTAGGCATAGCATAAAATGTTAATCAAAGATCTTTTTTTATATAGAGATATCCAATACGTTTTGTTGAAAAGCCATTTTTCCCCCATTTAATTACCTTGGCATCTTTTTTCAATCTTCTTATGTAAGCTCAAGGCCAAACTTTTAAATTTTCCTTTATCTTTTAAGTAGCTCAACTTTAAACGTCATGAATATTCCCCTGAATACAGATATGGTAGCATCTTACAAATGGAGTTACCATTTTCATTACTTTTTATGTATCTTCTAATGATAATTTTGATTTTCTGATTTGTCCTATAGCTATTTTAATGACAAGAGAACTTTTCTTCCTTAATTTTAATTTTCAATTTGCTGTTGCCATTAACTCTTGGTAGTCAGAGAATAGAATCTGTATGGGTTCTATCTTTTGGTATTATTGCGGTTTTCTTTGAAGACAAGATTCATCCTATCTCTCTCTGTCTTGCCCCACTCTATCTTCTTTAGTATTATCCTGTTTAACTTCTTCCATTAAATTGGTCAACTTTCTTCAATAAACTCCAGATACCTGGATATCTCAATAACAAAAAATCAGTATCATTTTTCATATGATGATTTTTGCAAACACTATACATATACACGTCACAAAAACCTGTCCAGTTGAGTGTTGTTATCCTTATTTTACTTAAAATATTTTACTTACTCATTTTAATTAAATGAAGAAATTAAGAGTCAGAAAGTTCAAATTACTTGTAAGGCCACACAACTAATTTAACCTCATCCCAACATCTTTTTTATTTCCCATTCATTAAACTGTCTCATTTGAGCAGCTTAATAATTACCTCCATTTACTCAAAGTTATTTCTCCTTCTCCCCTATTGAATCAGTAAATGGAAAAGCATATTCCTAATCACAGCTCTTGTAAATGTAAGAAGGCCAGCCCCTCACCTTTGTGGCATCAATTAGAAACATGCTAGGAAACAACAGAAAACCAGACTCTGCTGTTTTTACAGCAAACATAAAAACTATAATAATAGTCTAAGCTTTGAAAATGCCCAATAAGAGGATTTATGTAATTTATTTAAATTGGTTCTGTTTAATCGTTAATAAGTACAGATATTTCCCCAACCAGTATTCTAACGTTTCCCATTTTATCAATTATGAAGATATATTTTGTTATTAGGAAGTTAATTCATTTTTTAAAGTCAGTTTAATTTAGCGAGGAAAGTTATCACAAGTCCCCAGTTGTTCCTGACTTAATTTATAACTTATTTTTGGTGTTATATAAGGCTTTTCTCTGAAATATATTTCTCTATGTATTTCCTAGGACTAAGAGTATTTCTCTCAGTGACACCTAGTCATTGAATAGTTGACTTCCACTCTTGATAGATCATCAGCCTTACAACGCAGAGTCTTCTAACTCTGGATTTATGTTCAGTGTCAAATTCTAACAACTTTATATAGGTGATTTGCTTCTTTCAACAGCAAGAAAAGCACTATTAGACCTAGTTTTACATATCGTCTCATTCCATCTAAAATTTCTGAGTCAAGCTAAGCATATGCATTTTTATCTCTAGCAGGTAAAATGTTTCAAAATATGAAAACAACTGAAATAAGATAAAATCTTTGTTCTCTACATAACTACCATCTTCTGTGTAGGCAGAATAAGGATTCACCCTTTATGGCCTCTAATGCTTCATGAAAAAACAAAGTATGGATATAAAGGAAGCACTTTCTGCCTGTAAAAAGTATTATCTAGCCTGCAAACTGCTTATTGTTACGTTCCCTTAGGAACTGAAACAGCATTGGGGAGTTTCCAAAGTTCCACTTAGTTTGAGAGGTAGTCAGTACAAATCTACTCTCTTAAATGGAGATTTCGGACATAGATTTCCTTAATTGAAGGTCCCATATCCAGGATATATTACGAAGGAACTGATTTTGATGACAGAACATTATACTCTGCAAGAAGAAACTTCTAATTAGAAATCTCCCTACAAGTAACAGTGGAGCTTAATTAATTTTGAATTCTGCCCATGTTGTGATGTTCAGGATGCAGTTGCTTTAATCACATCAGTTCATTGAGTCTCCTTTAACTTAAATATGATACCGGTTTTTTTTTTTTAATATGTTCAAGAAGTGATTCCACACACATAAAGTTAGTATCAATGCATTCTAAAGGTCTTCTTATTCACTCCAAATATAGTGACAATTCCAACCTATTTGTGAAGGTCTATTTAAAATATAGTATAATTTAACATATATAGTATCTAAGAATATACAATGTTAATTAGGGCTTAAAACAACTACATTAAGATTTATGTAGGTCCAGTATAATGAATACCTTTAACTGAACCAATAAAATGTATTATCTGAAGAAGTTCCCTCCCAGTAATTATGAAAGAGAGGAAATGAAGCTCCCCAGCTTTAGAGTAGGAGGAATATATTGTTCTTGGAAATTGTCCATCTCCTTCCTGCTGTTCAATTAATTCCCTACTTTATTCACTTTTCCTTTCTTCTTTGATAATATTTGTATATATTCCTCACATAAATTATCCTTTTCCCTCTTTAATTCTTTATCTTTCCATAATATGTATGTCTGGAAAATACAGACTTGAATCTTGATTAGTGATTCCAGGTAGAGATTTTCTTGTTATGTTACTTATAGACACATGCTGGGGTGTTGTATTTAAAGACAGATGGCAAAAATCACATGAACACTCCATGTGGCTAGCTCTGTAACCATCAATTTTCAGCTGAAGAGGCTAGCTCAAGCATCTGCAATAATTGGTAGAAGAGAAAATAAAAATGGAGAAGACTAGAAATTTTCACTCATTAAAAATGTGGTTTTATTTGCTCTGACACCAAAATATACTGAATTTGAAAAGTTCTTCAGATGGTTGTCGTGTAAAGCACTCCTACAGGGAAGTGATTATTTTCTAAATATACTTTGCTTATTTCCTCTGAGTAGGAATTTTAACTGGGAGGCAGGAACATCTACAGCTATCTTAATGTTTTATGGTGCCAGAAAATAGAAGTACTTATCATATAGGATTACTTCATTGCTAGATTCCAAAAGAGATAGGTTCAAAACTCATAATATTGCCCACAGGTTCTTCTAGCTGTCCTCATCTTCATCTCAAAAATTTGCTACTACTTTTCGATGTATATTTCTGCCCCTGAAAACCCTGTGCCTTTCAAGAATCCAAGAATCTCATCCAAGAAAACACACTCCCCACTGTTTTTGAGACTCACCAAGTTTCACTTTATCCTTAGGCATCCTGTTCCACCTGTGAAGTCCTGACTACAAGCTAGGCCTCTTCAGTAAAGCCCCTGCTCCAGTTCTCAGACTACGGCCAAGGGCAGGTATGTCCCAGGAATCACTTACTCCAACCATGACTCAGGTGACTCTGACTCCTCCATCTCAGAATGAAAGAAGACATATATACTTGATCCCACAAATGTAAGGACATCTAATATCAAGTTTATACACAGCCATATAAGCATACCTTCACACAGACATGCATACACACACACACACACACACACACACACACACACACTCAGTCTCTCTTCCTATTGATGTAAGAAAGTGATAGTCTTGAAAGGATGGAGTAATATAGTCCTATGGACTGAATATTTGTGTCCCCTCATAATTCATATGCTGAGACCTAATCCCCAATGTGATGATGTTTGAAAGTAGGGTCTTTGGGAGTTTATCAGGTCATGAGGGTGGAGCCTTTGTGAATGGATTAGTGCCCTTTTAAAAGAAGTCCCAGCAAGAGTCTCACCCCTTCCCACATGTGAGGACAGAGAGAGAAGGTGGCCGCATCTCTCTGTGAAACCAAGACAGGCTCTCACCAGACAGTGAATCTGTCAGTCCCCTCATTTAAACTTCCCAGCCTCCAGAACTGTGAGAGATAAATGTTATTTATAAGCCATCCATTTTATGGTATTTTGTAATAGCAGCCCAAGCATGAACTAAAACATAAAGTATGAGAACTAAGTATTAGAAGAGAGTTCAAATGCTGAAGTGATAAAATGATCAAATATAAGCCAAACTGTGAAAAGAGGTTATGAGAGGTTATGAGTGAAAAGGACAAAAAGTGGAAGAGATAGGGATTTCAGGCAATGAAACAAACAGGAATAGAAAAGACTATGAGTCAGAGAAGGATAGATGTTTGCAGTTGGCAACGTTACCAGGATAGGCTTACAACCAGTAAGCTATATTATGTTTAGTCCTAACTGACACCTTTGTCTTAGTCTTAAACACTTGACTAATCTAGTGCCTTAAGCCTGCTCAGGCAAAGCTCTCAAATGAAGTTTACCAAGAAATCTCTTGGAACATTTGAAGTATGAGTGCTTGGGGAAAGGAGACACACACAGACAGGAACAAATCTTTCTCTGAACTCAGTTCTGTATCTCTTTTGTCTTCTCTAGTCAAAAACTCTTCTCTGCAGTTCATTAATTCAGCACCAACTATCAGCTGAACTGGTTCTAACATCCACCTTCAACATAGTTGAATAGGCTATTTATTTCAGAACTTCATAAACACAACTAAAGAAATAAGTGATAATAATTGAATCCATACTAGAGAACAAAATCTTAAAAAAAAAAAAAAAAGCTAACTTCAAACACTGAGACAGACACATCTTAAAGTTACCCCCAACAAGTCACCATAGATGTGTGGTCCACCCCCATTTGCATAATGTCTTCCCCTTGAGTATGGGCAGGACCTGTGACTTTCTTCTTACCAACAGACTAACAAAGGTGGTGGGATGCCATTCTCTTGACTCGGTTACACTGTATAACAAAGCTGATAGGACGTCACTCTCATGGTTACTCTGTCTTAGCCAACGAAGTTAATTTAGTCTCCAGATGAGATGACAGACCCAACCAACACCTTTATTTCAGTCTGGTTAGACTCTGAACAAAGGACCCAACTAGCGCATTCCCTGAGTCCTAACACAGGGAAACTACGAAATAATAAATGTGTTCTGTTTTAATCTGCCAAATATGTGGTAATTTGTTACATAGAAATAGAAAACTAAAACAAACATATATGCACATAAACATATTCTGAATTATTTTTGACAACCTTTCTAATTTTAACCTCTTTAATTTTAAAGGTCTCTCTGCAAATTATATCAAGCATATTTTTAAATGCCGTCATATATTAAGAATATTTTTACCATAAAAGTTTTGGAAAGAATTTTCATAATTGTGTTTATTTGAGAACAAATATTTCATTTCATTTCTCCTTGTTATTTTACCTCTATCCTACGATATAACAATTGAGTTAAGCTGCAGTTAAACAAGTAATAAAATGTTTGTGCTCTATGGATATTTCGTTAACATAAACTCTTTTAATTTCCAGGAGTTTTTCCAATTCTGCAGTCATTTTTCAGGTTACACATATATTTGTAGATCTTCTGAAGGTTTATAGCCTTATATTACATGATGGATAAGATGGCCCTGCACAGAAACAAATTATAAAGAATAAAAGTTGTGAAATCCACTTCTAATTTTACTTCAGTAAGGGTTTAATGAAACTTCTGGCAAACTTTGGCTGAGGTAAAAATGTCCCTGCTGGTTCTTTTCTTATCCTCTTTTTCTCATGGTCTAATTTGGGACCCTTGGCAGACCCTCTTTTGTGTTCCATCTTGATCCTCATCCCATGTGAAATGCACGGGTAAAATAGCACAGTTGCAAAGGCATTTCATTCTCTCTGAAGATAATGTTCAAACTGATCACTGTAAGAGTTTTTATGAATTAATGCTTATAGCTCCAGCTGTTTCCAGCCCAATTGGTTACTACACAGATCTGTTCAAAAGCTAAAATGATGGCAATCTTGTCTCCTTCAATTCTCTTACAAATGACTGCCTCAGTTACCAATTTTTCTAGGAATGACTTCCCTAATTGGCTGCATCTTCTAGACTCTGTGAACATCACTCTTTTCTCTTCTGAGAAACACCTGCTCTGTGGCTGCAGGAGGGTTTTTTTTTTTTTAATTTTTATTTTTTTTAATGGAGGTACTAGGGATTGAACCTAGGACCTTGTGCATGCTAAGCACATGCTCTACCACTGAGCTATACCCTCCCCCCGTAGGAGGGTTTTTATATGGATTTGCTGGGGGCGGAGTGGGGGAGCCTTTCAGGTCTTGAGCCACCTTCAAGATGCTCACTCCCCTCAACATGAACCCAGTTCAGAAGTCATTAACTCCATGATGCTTTCCTTTTTGAGGTGTCAAACCTTTATCTCCCCACTACCATAGCCAGGATCCTGCTGTTAATCATTTTTTATTAACCATGTGTAGCCTACATTTTCCCAACTTTTTTTTTACAATCCACATCTACGAAGTTGGAAAGAAACAGACCACGTAAGGAAGGTTACCGTGGACCAAAAGGAAAGGAGATTAGACAGAACATTTTCACTGAAACAAATCTAAGCAGAAAGATATGACAATGGATAATGACATTTGAAGGTCTTGAAAAGAAAGAGAGTAGCAAAGACGCTTGAAGTACAACTTAAAAGGACAAGGTGTGACAGAAGATGGCTAGAAAGTGCCAAGAAGTATTTGCTACATTCTAAAAAGGGATTGCTGGATGTGTCTCTCCATATGTCATTAAGAGGCATGCACTTCTCTTGGGTATCATACCAAGTCACATATGGAGACAGACCTCGATATTATTTGTGGCAGCAAAATAAAGATGTGACAAAAGATTTGCTCTATTAAAGTTTCAAGCAAAGACATGAATAATAGTCTTAAAACACCTAATGTTTTTTAAATTGTGTATGCTCTTGATAAAGATTAAACATTTACTACATCAAAAGCCTTTGACAATTATACAACAATTATAATAATGTCATTTGTTGTATTATTATAATTAGGATTAAGAGGCAGTATAGTATAATGACTAATCAGCATGAATTTTGGAGTCAGATGAACCAGTGTTGGTATTTGGCGCCTTCCATTTATCAGTGGAAAGCCATTGGAGGAGTGAATTAAACTTTTTAAGCCTCAGTTTCTCCAGTTGTAAAATATAGGTAACAACACCTTTTTCATGGCAAAGAATAAATTAGAAACTATTTAGATAGTGCTCATTAAGTAGGGCTTAGCACATAGTAAGTGCTAGCAAATTTTACAATTTATTTCAATTATCTTATAGAAGATGTTATTTTTTATATTTATATATCACCTCATTCCAAAATTTATATTGTTTTCAAAATATGTGTAGCATGTGAAGAGGGTAAAGAGAGGAAAGTATGAAGAAAAGGAAAATATAGCCAAAAATAGTTGAAGACAGTGATGAGATTAAAATACACATCATAAAGTCATACATACTTTGCTAGATATAAACCATGGATTTAACTCAGATCCCTAGAAGCTAGTGTGAAGAGGAAAACACCATCAGTTATATGACTTAAAAAATAAAAATAGAAAGCCAGGTTTAAAAGAAACCCAGATACTCTGGAAAAAATGTGTCACATCTCTAGATCCTCAAAAAAGGACTCTATATGAGGTATAAACACTTTTCTCAATTACTTTTTTACAAGAAAGCAACGTTTTGATTTTCTTATCTCTCAAATTTGGCTAATGGAATAATATTACAATGCAGTTTAGTGAAAGTAATTTTAGAACAGTGCAGTTTGGGTGCGTGACTTTGATAAGAAACAATACACCAATAAATAAGTCTTAGTAATAACTACCTTTCAGTAACACTCTGAAATCCATGATTATTTTTAATTCCCAAACTAGGTAAAGTAAATATATATAGTCTCATTTTACAGATATGGAAACTGAGTCCCAGACAGGCTCAAGGACCTGCCTAGAGTTACACAGGAGAACACGACAGAGCAGACACTCCATCTTCTGTTCCTTAATCTCATGCCTTTTTCACAACACTGTTCTGAAATGGACTGACCATTGGAAAAGCATAGAAAGGACTCCAGCTTCTGCCACTCTTAGAGGTGGAAACCATCTTGAACAGCTTTGTTTTGATAGATTAGAAACCAGATTGGAAAGTCTCGACCAAGCAGAGTTGTTTCCATGATGCTAATGACTTAGAGGACCTTCCAAAGGGGTTTCTTAAAATGCAAGTCATCTATAAGCCATAAGAAAATAATAATAATGTTTCATAGCACTTCAGGTTTCCCAAAGCATTTGCATACGGCAGTTTATAGCTCCCTAAAGAAGTCAGCCTCTGGAAAGCAAAGCAACTTATTTACACCAAATGAGGTGCTACTCAAGTACACCTTTTGCAGAGAACAGCAGATGAAGCAACAGAAAATAAAATCTCATAGGGACACTGAAACAAGATCCTTCTACACAGAACAACCTTACTGGGTGGCCTTTTACAAATACATCCACACGGTATAGAAATTACTCATATGCCAAAAGAAAATAGTATGTGTAGAGGCTTACCAGTTTGTAAGTTGATATTTTATACCACATGAAGGAAGAAAGAGCAAAATTCGGCAGAGAATAAACATTTTAAAAAGGAAGAACTCATAACCTATGCTCAGACCTCAAAAAAGGTAAGATTCCAATTGCAGTTTGAAAAGGTTACGCTGCTATTTTTAAATGCAACCCACAACTAAATTCAAATTCTGGCTTTAGGGAAAATATTTGCTAAGTTCTTAAGTTTTGGAATATTCTGGTTTCCAGAGGATGCAAATATTTGGTCTGTGGATAATTAAGTTTCTGTGTTTCCTGTAGGCAGTTGGTGCAGGGATAGGGGTGGTGGTGTGAAATTCAACAGTTACTAAAACTGAGCAGCTCAGGATGAAAATGGACTTGTTAAATTTTATTATCTAATATAGTTCTGAATATGGCAATGACCTAAGGATTATGAATATGGAAAACATCTCATTTTGAGTCTAATATTTTGATCCTAGCACCTCATCTTCTTCCAAGAAAATAACATAATCAGGTTGAGGGCATACATGTAGAGCAAAGATTAGTCAATTTTAACTAATGCTTTCTGGAAATGGTGCACAGTGTACAAAAGGGGCTTTCATTATCTGGGTGACATGCGCTTGGTGACAGGAACCTGACTTCACTGATTACCGCAGGCTTCCATCTGGTGGCAAAGCGTGCTCCTTGTTCCTCTGATCCAGGCTGAGATCTTAAGCCAGTGTCTGTTGGGGAATGTCTTGAAAATAATCGATCCATCAAAACCATGACCTCTCAGAACAGGACAAGGTAAATCATGTCTTTGTAGTTTATCCAAACACCAAACAATGACCAATAAATACTTCTCTTATTTTTAAATTTTCAACTGAGAAAACAGAACTGCTATTAAAATTGCATTTTGGAAATTATTATTTTGCTGCAAGACTGCAAGCTCAGTTTTTTAAAAAGGGCACGTGGCATTTGTGTTTAAATAACATTCAGCAAAATATATATGCAGCATATAGCAATTACTCTTGGTAATATACCCCTTAGTACAAGACCTCCCCATGGTCCTCTATTCAAAGTGGGACATAGGAGACCATCATTTGTTTCCTTTGCTTATCTTCTTCTCCTGCTTTGTCCCTTTGTTCCTTTTGTTTGCTTTGTTCATCTATGAACATTCATAGGTAGTTAACAAAAAGTAAATTTATGGAAAATGTAATATTTTTTAATCTAAGAAGAGGATTCCAGAGGTGATTAAAAAAAAAAAAAAGCTCATAGAAACCTATTTGCTTCATTTTTTACTAAAAAAAAAGAATCATTCTGGTTGCCAGGTATCATTTTGACATGATACCACTTCTCAGTCTAAATGCAGGCTCTGCCCCTATAACAACCTAAGAGCAAAAGCTTTTCCTTCTCCCACCACTGAGATAGGTGCTGAGGCCCCCTTGCTGGCAGCACCATTGTTCCCCAGGCCCCTGGACTGGAATGATGAGGTTCTGGTTGACAACTTAAAACTGGATGATATTTGATGGACTTTATTTTTTTGAAATCAAGAAGAAAAAAAAAAAGAGGAATAAAAAGCAAATTGTTTAGCCCACTTCTAGGTCCTGAGGTAAGAATGTTTGGAAGAAAACACATTCTCCACTTAAAAGGGTTGAGTAAGCGGCATCAATGGGAAAGCTAGGCTTCCGTCAGAAAAAGAAGATGAAGGGGATGGGGGTGGGCAAAAATGGCAGCAGGGTGAAGGGAATTCTTCTAGTGGCAGAAGGCACAGCAGGAGGTTTAGGAAGCCTGTGAGAGGCAGAAGACTGGGTGAGACAATGGAGACAGATGGAAAAGGGAAGGACATAGCAGTGAGTCCTGGTGATGGATGTCGTGGGCAGCTAGGTTGCTGGTGGTGACTAATCAGAAGAGGGGTGTAAGCCATGGTGAAATTAGTCCTAAGAAGGCCTGGAGAGACATCAAGTATGTTCATGTTGGATGTTTTGAGACCAACGAATAAATGAACACCTTCTCAAAGGACTTGATACTCTGCCTCGGGGCTCACTGCCTCAAAGAACCAGAGATTTGAAAGTAAAATCTGCTGTGCATAAAGCATCAACTTCCCCACAGGTTAAATCTGAGGTGAAGATACTGGGAGTGAACAAGGATATAGGCTGGTGATGGGAAAGGAGTCAAGTGAAAGAGAAGTTTCCTCAGTCAGCTTAGGGTCCAGGGGTTTGGGAAGACACCATGAACGCAGGGAATAAATCTGATGGTAATGCCTTGTGGGAACCCACGGAGGCCAGGAACTGGTCAGTAAGGTCTTTAGGTCCAAGCCTGTGGTCCAGGATTCTGGGGAATGTGCTTCTGAGCTTGCAGAGAGCATCAGGACTTGGTAGGTGGTGGAGAGAAAAACGGAAAGTAACTTTTTCAGAAAAAGGAGCTATAAGAAGAGAGAGGGCCATTCCACCTCCCACATCTTTCTATATACACGTAAGTATCCTTTTCTCCACCTCAAAATTTGGAATCCAACGAGTAAGAAGGCACTAATTAAAACATGACTGAGATTTCATTTCTCACCTCCTTAGAGAGTCAGGGCACACAAATAGATTTTATATGAATTAGAAAATTAAACCAAAATAACATTTCCTGTACTGATTGATGTGTGAGAAGGAAATACTTATCCATTACACATATGAAAAACCCTTGCAAGTTATATATGTTGGTCATTAGTCCAGCTCCTCTCAGTCTTCCAAGGCTGCAAATCAGGATATACAGAAAGCCTATGAAGTGCCAGGCACAGTACATACATCACGTGATTTAATCCTCCCAACTTCCCTAAATAAGTAGCATCACCCCACCCCTATTTTTGAAATGAGGAAGTGAGCTCAGACAGATTGAGCAAGTTGACCAAGGCCACACAGACAGGAGAATGCTAGTCAGGATATAAGACTAAGGTTGCCCAACTCCAAAATTCATGCTCTTTTATTTTGCCAGGCTGCTATTAAAAAAAAATGTGGAAATATCTTTTAATGCATAAAATGGTACATAAATGAAAACACTTTTATATTAAAGACTCTGGGGATCAGAGAACATGGCACAGTCTTCTCAGAGCTTTTTCTTATTTCCAGGCATTACAAGGGTGACTTCACTTTTGAAGCAAATACCTTTGGGAGTAAAATGTAAAGAAATTGTATTTCTCTCTTAAAATATTACCATGGAATAGTCAAAGGTGGTTTTGTAAAGAGTCTCAGGTTGTCTGAGAATAGCTTCAATTCTCTATAGAACTAAGGTTTTGTAAAATTGAATTTACCAGTAAAAAATCAGTTTTTAATCCAAGCTAGAGAGGAAAAAATGAGACAAAACTCACTTCTGACCGGACGAAAGTGCAGGGAAAGATACGTTGATCAGTGTGAGGAATACACGTAAGTTCTATCATTGTTTTTAATTCAATACTGAAAAGAAGATTCTTACTTCAGATAGGCTGATGAAACCAACATAATTTCAGTGAAATAAATCTGAGCCTCAGACAGGGATTTAAAATTGTGTTCCAATCAAGTCTGGAAGTTAAAATTTGGTGGCAGTTAAAATCAGATTCTTTATAATAAATGAATGTTAGTGTGTTTATAGTTTATCAAATCAAATGATTGTCTAAATATTCAACAGATGGTTGAAAAGCTACAGTGTGCCAGAAGGGAGGTGGAGAAGTGGGGAAGAGGGGAATAAGGACAAGACTGAGACCCAAACAAGAAGGAGGGGGTCTAGGGAACAGGCTCCCAGACTGTTCCAGAGAGGAGACCCGTGTGGTCAAGACACAGTGTTTCAGGACCCAGCTCTCACAACAGAGGTTCTGGAGTTAGCAGCATGGTTCTCAAGAAGGCAGGGTGGAGTAACCAGAAGATGGCTGCACACTGGATGGTCAAGCAAGAAATCACTGATTTATAAGAGGTCAATAAATGTAAGTTAAGAACCTCCCCCCCAAACAGAAGATCGATCCAGTCTTAGGAGAACTGGTCCAGCTAGTCAAATGCTACACAGTTAAAGTCAGGACTCTAGTTCTAGAGACGGGGCGGGGGAGGGGGGAATAAGACAAAGACACTACTTAAACTGAATAAGAACGAAACCTGGGTCAATACCCAGACTTGGGGACTGGACAAAAAAATTGCAAAGCAGATAACAGATGAGGATGTTTGGATGCATGGTCTTCTGAGCTAGTCAAACGTGTACCAGGTCCTGAGTTTATGGACAGAAAAGAATAGTGGGACGGGGGAGGGAGCACAGTACAGAGATAAAGAAGTTGAAATCAAGAGGTGAGTAGTCATTACTAGAACACCAGATTTATACCAGTCTCCAGTAAACCATGTCGAAGACAGAGAAAGGGGAGCCTTGTTGAAGGCTTGTAAGTCATGCACAGGTCCTGTGAAAATTAATTCCCATTCCAGGGAGAATATGAGTCTATAGCCAGACTCAGCTTGGAATAGTTATAAACGCAGAGGCTGACAAATATATTACACCAAATGAAGTGAGCACATTTTAAAGCACCTATCTACCCTTCAGAAATTGCTCACATTAGATCCTGTATTCATTTAAACTAAACTTCATTCTTTTCTCCCATTCAAACATAAAAGTGTCTGAAGACTTATAGGCAACCACTCACAATTGCTGTGTTACTAAGCAGGTGTAGCAGAGTGGGCTCAGAGTTAGCTATGAGAATGCAACATTAAGAGGCACCGTGCAGAAGCCAAGGTCAAAAGCCACGTCTGCAGCCCAGGGTCCTGACTTCAATCCAGATGTCAAGATCTATCCGTTATTGGGGCTTCTCTCTGCCCTTTTTCTTGTCCGAGATGGATTGGCATCTTCAGGGCATTATTATGCCCTTTTTACTTTTTTATCCCATTAACTTTCTTCCACAAAAGAAAACTCTTGCTGACATAAATGTTTGATTAGAAGCTTTCATATATTCCAATATGAAATGTTCCCTCTCAACCAGGGCTCATGAAATATACATCAAACAAGTTCTTTGTGCAGCATAAAACAAATTTCAATACTCCTCTTCAAATAAAATAATAACTGCCTTAGACTATTTCTAATTCCTATAATTGGCTTCTGGAGGTAGTTATTATAGCCCACGGATATACATACATATAAATTCGATTTTTCAATAAACCTACCCTACCAGCCTGTGAATTCCAAAAACCAAGGATAATAACTTTCTGTGGCTTTTGCCCCAATTATCTTACTAGGAGACGTTTTGACTGGGGTACTTTTTGATCGCTTTACTTGCAAAATTTTGCTAAACAAGTCTTCATAATTCATTTTATTAATAATAGTCTTAGTTCCCAATTACATTAAAAGCCATGGGTTCAGTCCCTAGATCTTATCTCTTTTCTGTTTGTACTCATTCTCAGACAATCTTTTCCAGTGTCAGAACTTTAAACATCACCTGTGGGATATAAATGGGACACAAATATAACATTTATATTTCCAGTCTAGACCCTCTCCTGAACTCCAGATTCATATCCAATCACCTACTCAACATCACTATTTGAGATTCTTCAAACTTATATGTCCAAAACTAAACTTCATATCTTCTCCCCCAAATCCTTTTCTTTCCTCATTATTCTCCAGTTCAGTGAATGGTAACCTTATAATCTAGTTTAGGTCAAAATTTTTAGGAACATCGTTGACCCTTGACCTCTCTCTTTCTGTATATGCAATCCAATCAGTCTATCCTGCCAAATCTCACTTAGAAATATTTCCACAGCCTGACACTTTTCCCCAATTCCACACTAAACCCAAACCCCAATATCCCTTCCTGAATTTCAGTAACCTCTTAACTAGTCCTCTTGGTTCTAATATTGTTTCCATTCAGTCTGTGCTCCACATAGCACACAGGGTAAACCTAACAGAAGTCAGATCATGTCACTTATCAGCTCAATACACTCCAGAGGTTCTTGATCACTCAGAGTTAAAGTCTTACCGTGGTCCATATGTTCCTCATGATATGGCTTCTCACAAATGCTCTTAATTCATCTGCTTCTACTTTCCCTCTTTTCTCTCTGCTTAGCCACTAGTCTCCCTGCTGTTCCCTGACCAGATGAAGCATACTTCAACTTCAAGGCTTTTGTACTTGTTCTCAGCCTTATACCATTAATCCTTAAAATAATCCTATGGAATAGGTACTAAAACTACCCATGTGTTATTTAAATTATTCAGAAAACAAATTTGCAGGTCCCATTCAGGAGTAGGACTCGGAAGTCTGTGTCTTAACAAGGCATTCAGGTGAGTCTGATGCCTGCTTAAGTTTGAGAAACACTACAATATCTAGAGATATTTTGGTTGTTACAGCCAGAGAAGGAAGAGAAAAATGCTACTGGCATCTAGTAAATAGAGATCAGGGATGCTGCTAAACATACTAAAATGCACAGGACAGGCTCTCAATAAATATATTCAGTCCCAAATATCAATAGCGTTATGATGAAGTTCATAAAATTGAGTGACTGGAAGGTGGGAAAAATCCATTATGATTCCATTTTTGGCAATTGAATGGTTTCAGTCCCTCAGATAGGAAACACAAAAGAAGGCATGTTTGAGGATAAAGATACATAATTTATCTTGGGATTGATGGTTTGGGGGAACTAATGATATATTCAAATGAAAATACCCAATAGAGTCTAGATCTCTGGAGAGGATCTGGATTAGTGATATAATTTTTAGAGTCATCAGGAGATGATGAAAACCAAGACCTTAGTGACATTACCAGGGAGTTTATGTCTCATGAAAAGAGAAGAACCAAGGAAGGAACTTCCGGAATACTAGGGAGTAAAGGGAGGACGGAAGAAAGATGCACAATGCCACGGTATGAATGCTTGTATTCAAATGTTAAATCCCAACCCTGAGGCGATGGTATTAAGGGTGGGGTCTTTGGGACGTGATTAGGGCATGAAGTTGAAGGCTTCACGAATGGAATTAGCATTCTTATCAAAGAAATCTCACAGAATCCTTAGCCTCTTCTATTATGGGAGAATACAGCAAGCAGATGCTGTCTATGAATTAGGAAAAGCATTCACCAGAACCCAACCATGCTGGTACCTTGATCTTGGACCTCCCAGCCTCCAGAACTGTGAGAAATAAATTTCTGTTGTTTATAAGCCACCCAGTAAATGGTATTCTGTTATAGCCACCCAAACAGACTAAGAGAGAAATTGGTACCAGGAAGTGGGGTATTCCTGTGACAAATATCTAAAAATGTGGTGGAAATAGCTCTGGAACCAGGTAATGGGTAGAGGCTGGAAGAATTTTGAGTTCCGTAGTAGATAAAATCTACATTGCCATGAACAGACCATGAAGGGTGATTCTGCTGACAGCTCAGAAGGAAAGAGGAGAGCTGTAGAGAAAGCCTCAACTTCTTAGAGATAACAAAGGAACCATAAGGAATCATGTTGATGGAAATATGTGGACCACAAAGGCCATTCAGCTGAGGTCTCAGATAGAAATAAGGAATATATAATGGAAACTGGAGGAAAGGCTATCTTTGTTATAAAATGGCAAATAATTTGATTGAATTGTTTTCACATTGTAGTGTTTTGTAGAAGGTCGAACTTGTGAACTATAAAATTGTGTCTTTAGCTGAAGAAATTTCTAAGCAAAGTTTGAAGGTTTAACATGGCTCCTCCTGATTGTCTATAGTAACATGTGAGAAGAGGGAAAATTACTTAAGGATGAAATTGTTAATCAAAAAGGAAGCAGAACTTAGACACAGTGGGAATTTCTCCGCCTATCCATACTGCAAAAAATAACTCCAAGGGTGTGGCCAAGTGACCATCTGCATCCGCCATGTCAGAGAAACCAGGTGCCATTCTTCAAAACAATGGAAGAATGACCCCGAAAGCTATTTAGAGATCATTAGGCCTGCCACTCCCACCACGGGCCCAAGGTACACAAGCTTGGGGGACATGGATGCCTTCACCCACGTTAAAAATGCCACCTGACAGTGCCACGGGCATAGGAACCCAAACTGCGAGAGCCTCAGGGCCCCAGCAGACAGCCAAGGCAGTGTGTGGGACCTCACCCAGTGATGGGGTGACATTCTCACCCACTTTGGGTCTGGAAGGCAGAACATTGAGTCCAAGAGGATTGTTCTTGGAACTTACAGCCTAATGGAATTTGCCCTGTTAGGTTTTGGACTTGCTTAGGACCTATCACTCCTTTCTTCTTTTATTTATTTATTTATTTATTTTTATTTTTTATTTCATTTTATTTTTTTGCATTCCAATTTCTTTTTTTTAACTTTTTTTTTTACTGATTTATAATCATTTTACAATGTTGTATCAAATTCCAGTGTAGAGCACAATTTTTCAGTTATACATGAACATATATATATTCATTGTCACATTTTTTTCTCCGTGAGCTACCATAAGATCTTGTATATGTTTCCCTGTGCTATACAGTACAACCTTGTTTATCTATTCTACAATTTTGAAATCCCAGTCTGTCCCTTCCCACCCTCCGCCCACTTGGCAACCACAAGTTTGTATTCTATGTCTATGAGTTTATTTCTGTTTTGTATTTATGCTTTGTGTATGGTTTTTTGTTTTGTTTTTTTTTTAGATTCCACATATGAGCAATCTCATATGGTATTTTTATTTCTCTTTCTGGCTTACTTCACTTAGAATGACATTCTCCTAGGAACATCCATGTTGCTGCAAATGGCGTTACGTTGTTGGTTTTTATGGCTGAGTAGTATTCCATTGTATAAATATACCACTCTTCTTTATTCAGTCATCCGCTGATGGACATTTAGGCTGTCTCCATGTCTTGCCTATTGTAAATAGTGCTGCTATGAACATGGGGGTGCAGGTGTCATCCTGAAATAGGGTTCCTTCTGGATACAAGCCCAGGAGTGGGATTCCTGGGTCATATGGTAAGTCTATTCCTAGTCTTCTGAGGAATCTCCATACTGTTTTCCACAGTGGCTGCACCAAACTGCATTCCCACCAGCAGTGTAGGAGGGTTCCCCTTTCTCCACAGCCTCTCCAGCATTTGTCATTTGTGGATTTTTGAATGATGGCCATTCTGACTGTGTGAGGTGATACCTCATTGTAGTTTTGATTTGCAATTCTCTGATAATTAGTGACATTGAGCATTTTTTCATGTGCCTATTGATCATTTGTATGTCTTCCTTGGAGAATTGCTTGTTTAGGTCTTTTGCCCATTTTTGGATTGGGTTCTTTGGTTGTTTCTTATTAAGTCGTATGAGCTGCTTATATATTCTGGAGATCAAGCCTTTGTCAGTTTCATCCTGCAAAAATTTTCTCCCATTCCGTAGGTTGTCTTTTTGTTTTACTTATGGTTTCCTTTGCTGTACAGAAGCTTGTAAGTTTCATTAGGACCCATTTGTTTATTCTTGCTTTTATTTCTATTGCTTGGGTAGACTGTCCTAGGAGAACATTTTTGAGATGTATGTCAGATAATGTTTTGCCTATATATTCTTCTAGGAGGTTTATTGTATCTTGTCTTATGTTTAAGTCTGTGATCCATTTTGAGTTAATTTTTGTGTATGGTGTAAGGGAGTGTTCTAGCTTCATTGCTTTACATGCTGCTGTCCAGTTTTCCCATCACCATTTGCTGAAGAGACTGTCTTTATTCCATTGTATATTCTTGCCTCCTTTGTCGAAGATTAGTTGACCAAAAGTTTGTGGGTTCATTTCTGGGCTCTCTATTCTGTTCCATTGGTCTATATGTCTGTTTTTGTACCAATACCATGCTGTCTTGATGACTGTAGCTCTATAGTATTGTCTGAAGTCTGGGAGAGTTATTCCTCTAGCCTCTTTCTTTCTCTTCAGTAATGCTTTGGCAATTCTAGGTCTTTGATGGTTCCATATAAATTTTATTATAATTTGTTCTAGTTCTGTGAAATATGTCCTAGGTAATTTGATAGGGATTGCATTAAATCTGTAGATTGCCTTGGGCAGTGTGACCATTTTAACAATATTGATTCTTCCAATCCAAAAGCATGGGATATCTTTCCATTTTTTAAAGTCTTCTTTATTTTCCTTCATCAATGGTTTATAGTTTTCTGTGTATAATTCTTTCACCTCCTTGGTTAGATGTATTCCTAGGTATTTTATTACTTTGGGTGCTACTTTAAAGGGGATTGTTATTTACTTTCTTTTCCTGTTGATTCATCATTAGTGTAAAGAAATGCAACTGATTTTTGAACGTTAATCTTGTAACCTGCTACCTTGCTGAATTCTTTGATCAGCTCTAGTAGTTTTTGTGTGGACCTTTTAGGGTTTTCTATATATAGTAACATGTCATTGGCATATAGTGACACTTTTACCACTTCTTTTCCCATTTGGATCCCTTTTATTTCTCTCTGTTGCCTGATTGCTGTGGCTAGGACTTCCAAGACTATGTTGAATCGGAGTGGTGATAGTGTCTTGTCCCAGATTTTAGCGGGAAGCTTTTGAGTTTTTCACCATTGAGTACTATGCTGGCTGTAGGTTTGTCATATATAGATTTTATTATGTTGAGATATGTTCCCTCTATACCCACTTTGGTGTGAGCTTTTATCATAAATGGGTGTTGAATTTTATCAAATGCTTTTTCTGCATCTATTGAGATGATCAGTGTGGTTTTTGTCCTTTTCTCTTGTTGATGTGATGTATTACATTGATTGATTGTGTATGTTGAACCACCCTTGTGTCCCTGGGATGAATCCCACTTGGTCATGATGTATACTCTTTTTTATGTGTTGTTGGATTCTATTTGCTAATATTTTGGTGAGGATTTCAGCATCTATGTTCATCAGTGATATTGGCCTATAATTCTCTTTTTTGGTAGTGTCTTTGCCCGGTTTTGGTATCAGGGTGATGGTGGCTTCATAGAATGAGTTTGGGAGTATTCCCTCCTTTTCAATCTTCTGGAAGATTTTGAGAAGGACAGGTATGAGTTCTTCTTTGTATGTTTGGTAGAATTCCCTGGTGAAGCCGTCCGGTGCTGGACTTTTATTTGTAGGGAGGTTTTTTTTTTTAATTGCTATTTCGATTTCATTTCTAGTAATTGGTTTGTTCAAGTGGTAAGTTTCTTCTTGAATCAGTCTTGGTGGACAGTATGTTTCCAGAAACTTGTCCATCTCCTCTAGGTTATCCAGTTTGGTTCCATATAGTTTTTCATAATATTCTCATATGATATTCTGTATTTCTATTTTATTTGTTATAATTTCTCCATTTTCCTTTCTTATTTTGCTAATTTGTGCTCTCTCTTTTTTCTTCTTTGTGAGTTTGGCCAGAGGTTTGTCGATTTTATTTACTTTTTCAAAAAAACAGCTGTTGGTTTGATTGATTTTTTTCTATGGTTTTTTTTTAATCTCTATTTTATTTATTTCCTCCCTAATGTTTATAATTTCCTTCCTTCTGCTGCCTTTTGGGGTTTTTTGTTCTTCTTTTTCTAGTTCTCTCAGCTGGTGGGTTAAATTGTTAATTTGAGATTGTTCTTTTTTGAGGAAGGCCTGTATCACTATAAACTTCCCTCTTAGCACTGCCTTTGCTGTGTCCCATAAATTTTGTGTGGTTGTGCTTTCATTTTCATTTGTCTCGAGGTATTTTTTAATTTCAGCTTTGATTTCTTCATTGATCCATTGTTTTTTTTAATAGCATATTGTTTAATCTCCATGCTCTCCTTTTTTTCTCCTTTGTTCCTCTGTTGTTTATTTCTAGTTTCATGGCATTGTGGTCAGTAAAGATGCTTGAGAGAATTTCTTCTTAAAATTGTTGAGGTTTCTTTTGTGCCCAAGTACATGATAAATCCTAGAAAATGTTCCATTGCACTTGAAAAGAATGTATATCCTATTTTGGGGGGGGGGGTGATGCTCTGAAAATATCCACCAAATGTAATTTTTCTATTGTATTATTTAATTTCTCTGTTGCCTTATTTATTTTCTGTCTGGAAGATCTGTCTAGTGATGTTAATGCAGTGTTAAAATCTCCAACTATGACTGTATTCCCAACAATATCCCCCTTTATCTCTGTTAGTAATTGTTTTATGTACTTAGGTGCTCCTATATTGGGTGCATATAAATTAACGAGTGTAATATCCTCATCTTGTATCACTCCTTTAGTCATTATAAAATGTCCTTCTTTATCTTTCTTTATGGCCTTTGTTTTAAAGTCTATTTTGTCTGAAATCAGTACTGCAACACCTGCTTTTTTGGCTTTTCCATTTGCATGGAATATCCTTTTCCATCCTTTCACTCTCAATCTATATATGTCCTTCTCCCTAAAGTGGATCTCTTGTATGCAGCACATTGAAGGTTCTTGCTTTATTATCCAGTCTGCCACTCTTCCTTTCTTCTTTTTAAAGATAAACTGAGACATATTAACTTTTTTCAGAGATTACTTGAACAAAAATCAGTTGGAATCAGGCAGCACCAAATGGGAAGCAGTTAGAATCACTTGGGAACTAGAGGAAAAACTTACAGAGAAGATGCAGAAGCAATGCAAAGCAATTATTTGATTGGCTATAGATTAAGCAGTTGCCTTATTTGGGAAAGCCCAGTTGGCTGTGATTGGTTGCCCTTAGGTTTCAATTTCTTAACCTTGAGGTGTTACAGGTTTAGGTTTTGGTCCATTTATGTAAGCTGCTAAGGCATTAAAGCCACCTCAGTCTCATGGCTTCCTTGTTTAATTTATTTAATATTTCTTGCCTGTTTCTCCCTTTTGAAATAGGAATGTCTATCCTATCTCAGTCCCACTGTATTTTGGAAACATATAACTTGTTTGATTTCACAGGTTCACAGCTGGAGAGGAATTTTTCCTCAGGATAAATCTTACATCAGGTCTCACCTATATCTGATATAGATGATATTTAAATGAGACTTTGGACTTTAGTGTTGATGCTGGAACAAGTTAAGACTTTTAGGATTATTGGGGTGAAATGAATGGATTTTGTATGTGAGAAAGACATAAATTCAGGGGATCCAGGGGAAAATGCCATAGACTGAATGTTTGTATCCCCCACCTCCAAAATTCATATGTTGAAACGTAATCCCCATTATACCCAGTGTAATGATGTTTGGAGGAGGGGCCTTTGAGAGGTGATTAGGACATGAGGATGGAGCTCTCAAGTATTCATTCTGTCTGTTTCTCTGTCTAGGGCTTTCTCCAGTGCCACAAAAGCTTGTTTGACTTGTATGCATGGTAGCCCAAGAGGCTAGGTAACCCTCAACCAATGAGGGATGAGAGTTGATGAGTAAATAACCCAGTTTCGTCTTCCACTAAGGAGATGATACTGAAGAACATTCTACATGGTTTCTCAGAAGAACCCCAGAGGAAATGAACCCCCATTGTCCACACTGGTGCTCGTAACCCACTCACTCATGCTCTTTTCATTGACTTTCCTCCTTTTTCTCTTTCAATTTCCCCACACCTTCTCTTGTGCTTCCCAAATAAAATATATGTAGTTATTTCCCTGTCTCAAGGGCTTGATTTGGGGTAAACCCAAACTAAAGAAAGTATCCTTCCTTCCTTAATACCCCTTGAGTGTTTTTTAGGACTTGAAGCTAGAGCTAAAGAAAATCTCCAGGACAGGTTCAGAAAGATGTAGACCTGACACAGTACCTAAAAGCAGATAGCTTTAGTGATAGTTTCATAGACATCTTTGTATTAGATGTCAACTTATAAATAAGACCAATTCTATTCAGATATGAGGATCTTAATCTCTGACTTTTGCCTTTGAATTTGTCAAGTTTAAGCCACTGCTGTGCTTTGGAGAGCCAGATGACTTATCTTGGCTTCTACATGTCTTTGCTTCAATCATTTTAGGAGGTGTGCCATTTTCTGCGGGGCTTGTCATTGCTCTGATAAGCTTCTCCCAAGCCAACAGAAAATTGAGACCGCTTTAAATTTTCATTAGCTTCATGATGCCTCATCCTGCCTGTCATCTTGCCTGCCTGCCATTAGAGGGCAATTACTTGACAAGCTCTTTTAGAGAAATGAAAATGCTAAATAATGCTCACTTAGTGGCAACTTAAAAATCTGATCTCATTTCAGACCCACAGTACTTGCTACAGGAGAAGCCCAGAGAAAGGTCGGAGGCACTTCATTGAGATGGAAAGAAGCTAGTTCCTGCTGGGATAGACATTGTAGAAAATTCCTAATGGCATCAAAAATTTGACAGTTTGTTATTCTCATAGTTCAAATGAGTGATTCTTTCATTGATTTCTAGATTATTTGAACCACCTTCTAATGTTAAAGTGACAAGTCTTCATTTCATAAATTAAAATGGCTAAAACATATCGTCATCCCATCCTGACTTCAAATGGACTTACTCTTAGTTTTGTAACATCCTGTTTGCAACTCAACATTTTGACTCTTACATGACTTTTAGTGACTCCTCCAGGATACTTCCCACAGTTTTTACTGTTGAAGTGATGTCTCTTCTTTTAAAGCATAATAAACAGAAATAGCTAAACCAGCTGACAACAGAGAAATCAAACTGAAAACTCTAAGAAGACGCCACAAATTCTGCTCAGCAAGAATGAAAACATTGCTCCACCAAGTTAGACAGATGCTATAAACCATTAGCATGTTTAAACTTTGGGGAAACTCATTTCAGCATTTGCTGCTTGCTTAAACTTGCCTAGGAGACTCAGAATAAAAAGAACACACACAATGAATAGCCACCCCAGTTGGCAAATAGGAATTATACAACCAGAAAAGGAAATAAAATCAGGGTTGGACCCATAGAATAAGCATTATGTGCAAGGTGTATGTCATCAGTAGGGAGACTGTCTTATGGAAACAGCACTCATGATTCTACACAAAGAAGAGAAATTATGTTAACTACATGCCTACCCAACCTGTCTGCTCCTCCCAGAATTTTCAGTCAACCAAATACAAGAAGGATCATCCTTTTAGGGGCAGGATTTCTGAACCAGAGTCTCATTCCAAATGTTATTATTTTTTAAGGCAGTGATCCAAAAATTGAATGTTAGAGTAGACTAGTGATTATACCAACAGCTCGAGCCAAGCTAGAGAGGAGGAAGTGATTGCACATCTGCTCTGACTTTAACGCCAGCTTTCCTTCCTGTCACGGAGCCCTCAGAGAGCAGAGTGGGAGTGCCTAAATTGGGTACCATATAAATTAATCAGAGTTGGCTAGTTACAAATAAACTCATCCAATTTGATATACCTCTGTTTTATTAGAAAATAATGAAAATAAATTAGCAGTGGGGTTCTGACTGTAACATTTGCCCTTATGGGTCTTTGATATTTTTAAATACTATATAATACAAAATTATAACTTATTTGAAAAATACAGTTTTCTCTATTAGATAAATCTGCTGCATTAAGGGGCTAAAGAGGAAAAAAGCTGTGCCATGTTTTCCTTCCATGAATGAGCCAACATGGGGCTTCCTACTTAGCTCCTCTCTAGCTATACTATAATCATGGACAAGTTGTTTACCTTCTCTAGGTCTCAAAAAGGTCCTTATTTTTAAGGAGAGGAGATTGTCCTAGATCATTTGTATGGACCCTTGCAGTTCTAACATTCAAACAATTATTCAATGACCACAGTTTTCTCTATTTTGACATCCAGTTTCAGGTTATTTCAATTTTTCCCAAGTCAGAGGCAGGAGTTTTTTGTTGTTTTTGTTTTTGTTTGTTTGTTTGTTTTTTAATAAAACTGGGAATTTAGAAATGTTAACTTAGAAATACTCTGCCCAGGATCATCTCCATTTGGCTTTGATATACAATAAACCATTCAGATTTTCTAGTTGGAGTTATAATTCAAGAGAGGCATAACTCATAGCTATATTTGTGCCACTATGTGCCTGGCATCCTGCAAAGTGCTTTACACATATTGGCTCATTTGATCTGCATGCCAGCTCAGTGGGGAAATCAATTCAGAAAAATAAAAAACTCACCCATTATCCAGCTTTAAAAAGTGATTGAGGCAGGAATGGCTGGCTCAAAGCCCGTACTCTTCCACACTGCATTATAGTAACTTAATTAAGGGAAAGAAGAAAATACTTACATTGGGCACAGCCTTTCAGTAGGAAACTCCAGAGGCTTTCTTGGAAAGGTGTGTGTTGACATTTCCTAAGGATCCTAAAAGTAACAACAGGTGTGCAGTAAAATCCAGACAGACACCCTCAAGATGAACTACTAGTGTTCTCTCAATTCACAAAGATCCAACAGCAAGTTGTAAACATACATCTGAAATAGTCACTCCAGATATGAACTATTTGAAAAAGACAGGCAGTTCTATCTGGTACATTAAGATTTACTTTCATTTCATAATAACTTCAGGAATGCACATTTGCATTACATGATCTCAGATTTTCTCTGAGGATAATAAAAGCATAATTTAGTTTAAAAGTTTGGGCAATAAAAACAACAACAAAATATTTCCTATAAAGCTTGCAGCAAGAGACCACAATTTTTTGTAGGATCAATTTATTTCTATAGATATGACTTGTTTTGAGAATCACTATTAATTAATTTTCTTTAAACTTGTGATAGGTTAACAGTCATACTTTTTACTGTGTGAAGAAACCTCAAGTATCATAAATATCAATTTGTTTTATGAAGTTTGCTATTTAAATACATCTAATTATAAAATTAAGTCAATGTTATGTTTTTGGCATTTCTTAGTAAGTTCATTGTTGTTCTCACATTAGAATATTTCAATCTACCAGTACTCTATAAGCTATCTGTGAATAGCTACCATATTTTCTATTTATTTTGTATGTCATATGTTAGATGCAAGCTTATTAAATGTTTCAAAGCACATATTTCATCTGCATTTTAATAAAACTCAGTGTTTGTCACTAGTATACAAAGCAATTCTTATTGCCTAAGCCTTCAATCTCACATAAGAGAAAAGGATGATAAATGACCATGTAATAAGATACCAAACAGGATATAATCCAGATTTCATATCCTTAGTCTTGGTTCAATAAACCCAAACAAGAAAGGAAAGTACACATTTTCCTAACTCTCTCAGGAAAGAGGGAATGTAATTCCTTTCACTTATAGACCAGGATGAAGACAGAAGAAAAAAGTTCCCCCAAAATGATATAAAAATGATCTTATGATGGAATGAGCCATCTCCCATGGATGCAGGGTCCATAGACCACAGTTCAGGAAGTAGCTTCATGAGCAGCAGGATGTTTGTGGAAGGTGTTCATTTACAAAGCTTTCACATTATTTACTTTCACCCCCTTAATATTATGCAAAAGATAATATTTGAGGAAAACAAATTCAGGGCAATGACCTACTTATATGGTAAGTTATAAAGACTTGAACCCAGATCTTCAGAATTTGAGTGCAGCCTTGATCCCACAGGCAAGAAACAATACCTAATTTGGGGGAATGATTCTAAACAGTATTAGGCTTTATTTTTAATGTCCAACACTAACTTGGAGTAACACTGAGGCTCTAGTTTAGAAAAATGTGTAATTGTTGATCAACAAAAGTGTATCAAATATCTAACATGTTAGGTACTCAGGCATAAGAGAGAGGATGATACAAAATTAATAATACAGTTCTTGCTCCTATGGAGCACACAGTTTTGTAAGAGAGAAAGACAGACAATTCCAGTGCAATACACAAGTTATATCACTGTATGAGCGACGATGACCGTATGGAGGAGAAAGCAACCAATGCACTCAGAGATGAAGAAACCCTCCAGAAGAAGAGATATTTAGGTTGAAACTAGAAGAAGGAATAAAATCTTGCTAAAGTGGGAAAGGAGGCATTCCAGACAAAGGGAACCATGTGCAAAAATGCTTGGTTATAAGAAAAAAAGAAATGTTAGTTTCAATGAATTTCAAGCTGTTGGTTGTAGCTGGAGAATGGAGTTTGTGTTTGAGGGAAAGAAATGCTGAGTGAATCTGAAAAGAATAGATTCTAGTCCCAAATTTCTTATGCCACGTTAAGGAAATTGAACTCAATACGCAGCAGTGAGCCACTGCATTTTAACCAAGAAAGAGACATGATCGGGGAGATAAGAGCACAGTAATTTTGGTGGCAAAGTGGAGAGGTAGGACAAGACCAACAGTGCTGGTGGGAAGATCAGTCAGGAGGATTAGGCAATTTTCCAGCTGGTGCTGAAGAGGACTTGGGTTACACTAGTGTCAACGGTTGATAACGTAGATTAGAGATGCTTGGAGTAGAAATGTGTATTTTGTAAACTCCCTAGATGGCATAGTCAGTATCTCCTCTCCAGTGTCCTGACACTTTGTTCATTCTACAGTAATTATAATCCATTTGATTAGATGTGAATTTCTATGTCTAGAACTGTGATTTCTTTAAGGACAGGAAATAGATCTTTTCATTTTTCCACAACAGCAAACATAGTATCTGGAACCAGCAAGAACTCAGTAAGTTGTTAGTAAATACTTACTGATATGTTCAGAAAATTACTGAGAAATTGTGTATGTATAATGATTACTTTTATGGAACTGGTTATTGAATGGAATTCCAATCTAGTGTTGCTATAGAGGTATTTTGTAAATGTAGTAAACCTCTATAGTCAGTTGACATTAAGAAAAGGAAATTACCTCAACAATGAGGATAAGAAGGTGGGCTTTGTTCAATCAGTTCAAAGGTCATAAAGGCCTTAAGAGAAAAACTAATTTCCATGAGAAAGGAGAAATTCTGCCTTGAGACTGCAGCATGAGGTCCTGCTCAAGAATTTCTAGCCTGCCAGCCTGCCCTAAAAATTTCAGACTTGCCAGCCCCAACTTGCATAAGCAAATTCCTATTTATCAAATTTCATCTATATAGATCTTGATCAATGTATTTACAATTAAATGTTTTGGTTGAGGGAGAGGAGGGGGAGTTAGAAGAGACTGAAACCAGTGTTTGAAACTTGGCTAAATGCCACTTATCAGGAAAAAACCAGCTCAGTTTGAAATGATGACTTCACTTCCACAGGTGTTGAATTTCAGATACATAGAAAATTCTGGCAGATGTGTAGAGGAGGCATGGGGAAATAAGAGTTTTCAGTTCATAAGAGGAATTGTTATAGTCAAAATCTATTATTCAGCCAGAATAAATGTAATTTCTGGCTGCCTAAAAAGCACATATAACACACATCCACAGTGAGGTTGAAATTTACACACTATAACTCATATACAGAAAAGAAAAATCTAGCTCTAGTTATTGTCTGAGCATAACTCACCTTCTAACCTATTCCACTCAAAATGTAAAACTCGCCTTATAAAATAACTCAGTGTAAAACTTGCCTAGTGACATAACTCAGCGTCTTCTGACATAAAGCAGTTTCTTCTCGGGTAAATATCCGCTGAGTCAGAGTTGAAACTCCCTGTCAGGGCTGTTTCTCCCTCCACTAGCTTTTCCTTCCTTAAGTTTGCTTCTTCCAGGGCAATCAGATGGGGGAAGAGTGAGGATTGCCATGTCCCACAAGCTGCCCTTCACTGAGAAGCCCTCTTCCAGCCTCGTTACTGGAAACCCTAAGCTTTGTGTGCATTTAAGAGCCAGATCTACCTGGGCGGGATTTGAGATGGATAAAGCTGGAATCGCATCTCAGGTGAGTCACTTAGTAGCTGCAGGCCTTTGGGAAAGCTGCTTAACTTGATCGATTTTACCTTACCAATCTGAAAAATCAGGTTCTTTTCTACATTCTAAAGTCAAAAGCAAAGCAGAAAGCCATTCTTCACAGAAACTCCCAGTCTTACCAGGGGAATAGTCACACCTGGTGACAAACTCTTAGGCACCAAATAGTTCTCTCCTTATCAGAACCTCGGATGATCATAAAGCTCTAAGAGTTATTTTCCTCAGCTAAGCTGCTATACAAATACTAAGGTTTAGACACTATACTGTTTAAAACTCTATCTGTTGTTTTGTAAATCACTCCTGATATGCAGTGATGGAGAAAAGAAAGAATTGTCAGAAGAGAAAATTAAGTCTCCTAGGATGTAAAATTTTGTCCACAGTCCCATCTAAGACAAAAGATTGTACTTTTAGAAGACAAACACTTTTTTAGGATGAGTGAAAACAATGTTATCTAAGATGTTTCATTAAAGGGCTTTGCCTGGTTGGTTCTCACTGGCAGGGGCTGACGTCATGGGTGCTTATCCTCTAAGGAAACCAAATGAAGTCCAAACATTTAGTAACAATAGTATGCTCTCTTGGCCTCATAGCTTTTCCACAGATTAACCAGGATCCTTTATACCAGGACTCAGCGAGCCCTGCAAGAGACATCTGTGACACGTGTCATGAATTCACAGCAGTGACATCTTCAAGGCAGCCCCCTGCCAAGGGTTCTCTGTGTTTACCTAAGTCCAGACCCGGGGCGTCTGCTGATGATCAGCTGAACACCTGTGGTTTCAAAACTCCTGAAAGAGGAAACAAGGAAATATCACACAACAGGAAGCTGTCTCAGGGAGAATGAGTCCTGCATGTAAAAAAAATAAAAACCAAAAATCAGCAGAACTAAGGTGGTTTAGATGCTGCTACAATTGCTGCTTTCTGAGATTACGTCCTGCATCAGCGTCTGTAGCTGCCAGGACACTTTGACTCATTTTTAGCAGCAAGGATGAGAATGGGACTGGCTTGTGGGCTTGAAAGATCCAAAACCCACTGTGAGACACAATACAATGTCTACTGCATTGACAGTTAGTTAGCACTGCCCCAGCTTTTCTTGCCCTCGCCCCATTTATATTATTTAGACTAGAAACTCTCAAATGCAATTTGGAAGCTCCCATCCAAGCTTCTTGAAGTGAGGATCTTCCATAGTGATGAATGCCCATTTATTTTCGTATGTGAAAACACCAAATACCTCCTACCAGAAAAACAATTCTGTTTGCATTTTTTAAAACGTTTATTCTTGTTCTTATTCTCCTCTGCTCCATTGCACGCTTTGAGTTACTTTTTCCCTCCTCTCAAGCCATCCAAATTAGAACCCAGGAGTAAGGAAAAAGTTCAGAAGGCTCTCTCATATGAACACTCTATCTGGCAGGTTGTAGCAAGCAAAGCAAAGAACACAAGGGCAGTCAGCTGTCTGATTTCAGCCATTGTATTTAGGGTCTAATTGAATTTGCATTCTCATATGTTTTAGGTGGTTGCAGCTTATTACAATAAAAATAAGAAAAACAGTTAAAAATCCTATTTTATACTGAAAAGACATGTGCAAAAAACTTAAAATTAATACAGCCACTAAGCTATTTATTTTACTCTCCTGCAGTCAATAATACAATGAAAATTTTACTTTTTCAAATTGGCAAGAAAAAAAAGTTGAAATTCTCTGAATTGAATGCAGTGAAATATGCACACTCATACTCTCGGGAGTAAGAATCATTACCACCTTTTAGAAAGCCAATTTAGTATCATTATCCTTCGTATCATTTTTAGTATCATTAAGGGCCGTAATGCATTCTGATAATTTGCCTCAGCAATTCTACCTCTAGGAGTTTATTCTAATAAGCAAAGACACATACAAAAATTACCTACATTATTTATAACCAGAAAAACATATAGAAACATTTTCTTAATATCCAAAAACAGGACAATCCTTAAGCAAATTATAGTATATTCACATCCTGGTCACTTTTTAAAATCATCTTTAAAAAAATTTAAAAAATTATTACAATATACTTGGTTAAAAATATAGGCTATAAAACTATGTGAAATGTTTATTCCTCTCTTGGCAATAAATTCCTTTCTTGGAAAGCCATTTGGCAATGTTTTGTTAAAAAGTAGCATTTATAGCCATATGTACATATATATGCACACATAATGTAATGCAATGTAAAACTTATGTACATATATATATATTTATACTTTTTACCTCAATAAATCAATTTCTGGTCATTTATCCTAATGTACTAATCCTACTAGATACAAGATCTTTATCACATAATTATTTATAATTTAATACTAAAAATATTAGAAAAGGAAGATTAATGTTTAAGCAAATAATAATAGGAGCTATTAAAGGGGCAATGAAGATAATACAATAATATAAGAAGTGTCTATATAATCTGAAGAAAAGGAGGCTGAAAGATGTTTATAAAATACAACTACAACTAAGAAAAGCATGCATAACAAGTTACAAATAACACAAAACAAAAATGCTAATGTTAGGGGGAACCAACCTTTGGGTTCTTCTCTTTTTCTTTCATTTACTGAAATTTTTCTAATATAATAAAATGCTTTAAAAAGCAAAGAAAAGGGGAAGTGACAGAGGTTTAACTGAAATGCAAAGGCTCAGTTTAGGACAACTGAGAAATGAGAACCCAGGAGTGAGGGAAAAGCTCAGAAGGTAATTTCTCTGCTTCTGATGGGGCAATAGGATGTGAGGCTGAGTTAGTGAGGCACATACGCAGACAGAGGAAGATTCAGATGCCTCAAGACCTTGGGATCCTGAAAGAATATTAAGTCTGATGTTGAAATGTGATGGTTTATCAGGAAAGAGCATTGGGGATGGGAGGAGGTTAATGTTAATACTTTTAAAGTGTGCCAATCTGAGTGAAGTCGTAGATTTTAACCTGTGTCCAGTATTTACAGGATGCACATTCAGGGTCTGCTAATGGCAGGAAAAGAGCTACCCTCTGGAATATATACCAAGAAGGAGGTTGACAAGAGTTCCCAAAAGGCATTTGAGAGCCAGGGAAGAAAGCAAGAGACAATGTCATGGTAACCAAATTGGAAACTTTGAGCGGACGTAATAAAAAATACCAACATTGTACCATGAAGTACCTACTCCCAGATGATCAAAGGCAGAACCAGATCTGATCCTTGAGACTGCTGCTGTCATGCTTAGTTAGAGGGAGCCCATGAAACCCCACCACAGCGGTGTGGGCTGCCTAGTCCTAGTCCTAGTCCAAAGGGGAGAACCTGAACCTGCTGCCGAAATGTCAGCCCCCGTCCCTGATGAGTCAAACTGAAACTCAGAGACAGGGTCTTGGAGCTTAGAAGAAAAGAGGCAGCTTTATTACTTTGCCAGGAAAAGGAGACTCACAGCAGGCTAGTGCCTTTAAAACTGTGAGCCCACCTTGGGGAAGGGGCAGGGTGATTATACTGCCATAGCTCAAACAAAAAACAATCGACAGAATCATTTCCTCATCGTAAGACTTAGAGTGGCGTCATGATGCCTCCAGGCATCCAATTCTATAGAGGCTAGCCGCTTCCATAGAGCTGGTCACTTTTAGGTGTCATTAGTTGTTCCTTTTTTGATCTCTTCATCTCGCAAGCACCTGAGGCTTGATCTTCTTGGTACTTAGCCTATTTTGTAAGGTTACAGTTCCATGACCTTCTCCCTGGAGAGCAACTCAGAAATCAAGCAAGATTATTACTTTTGATTACTGGAATAAAGCAGAAACAGTAAAATTAATAGCTTTATTTTAACAATGGGCCTGGAGCTGTGAGTAGCAACTGGTCGGTCAGGTCAGTTGACCGTTTCAAGGGGAAGCATAAGAATAAGCCTAAATGTGGCCATTTTATTAATCCTCCTTCAAACTGAGCATAGAAGAAGGGGAACATGTGACTAGGAATTGCAATAAACCCCTTCACACCAAACAAAATTTTAGCTTTCCATTTATTGAGTTTTCACAGGTGGCAAAGGCCTACTTAGGTAACAGGCATGATCCCATCACAATAAAATAGCATTAAAAAGTTTCACATCACAAAACAGAACAAAGCAAATTACAAACTTTGCCTAGCTGAGCGAGGACTTGGAAATGCTTCCTTTATTTGCTGCTGTACCATAAAAACACTAAGCACTGAGTTGGTTTAATCTTGAGATATTTTAAAGACAGAGAACATGATATCAAGCCACGATGACAAAGAGGGAAACACAAAGGCCCCTGGCAGTTGGTACACTGGGACTCCACCCACAGGTAGATACAAATACGAGTTTACACAGTGGCTGCCTTTAACATCAGGTGCTAACAAGAGAGGTGGACAAACTGAGTTTGCCGTGTAGGTGCTGAAGGAGGAAGCAGGGAGACTGACCATGTCAGGAAGCGCCGGACATTGTTGATTTCCACACCGGCTTCAGTTGCCATCCCCAGTGCCACCTGCAGAGGGTATGAGAAATTCCTCGGGTTGTCCAAACAAATGCCCTTGATGATTGTGATCATGCTGCCAAGGTTGGGGTCCCCTGGCTGCGATGAGCCCAGCAGACCTTTGCAGAAGTCGAGAATGTTATAGGGGTCCCAGGCATCAGAGTCTGGCCTGGTCATCATCCTGGGCCTCACAAAGCTTGTGGACGCTAAAGACTGGCAGAGGATGTACTGGTTCCCTCGCTTCAGCTCATCCTCTAGGAAGGTGACAGCTGCCAAAGCCGGGCAGTCCTCCCTCCTCAGGACGTACAGTGTGCCAACCACAATCTTGGGGATGATGAGGAGAAACTGACCACTGGTGGCAAGCTGCTGGATGACTGGAAGATGCTCACAGAGGGCCGAGGGTCAGGGAACAGGTAAGGGGTCAAAGCTAACTGAATCTGGAGGTGCCTGAGGGTCTTCTCCAGCTCTACCACTTCACACTGAAGCCAGAGCTGAATAATGTCTTTGGAAAACCTGATCCTTGAAATTCTCTCTAGAAACTGCTGAGATGGGTTGACTGGTCCTCCAAGCCCAGAGCTCACGAAGACCTCCAAAGTAGAGTCAAACCTCAGGAACTGTCCAGGGATGGTTGTGGCAAAGTGGCCAAAGCTTCTGAGGAAACAGATGTGCACAGCCGCTTCATTCTGGGAGCTTAGTGGAGGCGGGTCCTGCTCCAAGCCCACCCTCTCCTGGGAAGCCGGCCTTGGAGAGTACTGGCCCAGGGCAATGTCCTCAGGGAGCTGCAGGAACCTGGGAAGGCTGAGGCCCTTCCAGCTCTGCAGCAGATCCCCGAGCTGGCGAGACTGGCCCAGGCCTGGCCCCTGAAGGTCTCCCACTGAGGGCAGCAGGTTAGTAGCACAGACAGGTGGTCCCACAGGCTAATTGGGCTCCACCAGCCTGCAGTGAGGAGGCTGTGGTTGGTGCAGAGCCAGCCCAGGATCACTTGATGGCAGGCAGCAGCCCCTCTGCAGAGAGGATCTGCAGTTTCTTTTGAATGGTCTGGAGATGGTTGCAGGATCGGCCAATGGAGGCGTTCTGCCCCAGGTGGAAGCTAGCAGGCGGCTCCATTTCAGGAAAGCTGTTCACACTGCCCTCTGAGCCAGAGGTATTGCTGGAGGCAGGGCTCAGCTCAGATGGAGGTATCAGAAAACTGTGACTAAAGGCAGGAGCCAGGCACAAGCCATGTTTTACCTGGAGCGCGTGGCTCAGTGAGGCTGGCAGGTTAGTGGAACTTGTTGGTTTTTAAGAGACCTAGGAGATTGTTGGGAGATTTATCTGTCTTCCGCTTATCCCTGGGATGGGCAACTTTGTATCTTCATCTGGCCCCACTTTCCAGCTTTGCTTCTGGATTCACAGAGACACTTTCCTCTTCATCAGTTGTGTCTGAATAAGAAGTTTCACTACTGGTTTCTGAGCCGACCGGTGAGTTTAAGGACACGTTCTCATCTTCATCTGTCTCATCCGAGTCACAGCAAGAATGAAAACTGGCTTCCAAGTTGTAACCCTACTGGAAACGTAAGACGACCTGTGGCTTTTCTGAGATTTGCTCTGGGGGGTGCCCAGGGCAGGGGGCTGGAAGGTCTTGTCCCCTCTCCCCAGCCTCTATCCTCTGTTCATCTTCCTTGTCCCTGGGGATGTCCACCTCTGGAGTCAGCTTCCCTTTTCTGGAGCTCAGCCTGGATGTGGGAAGTCACATGTTGAATTAAGTGTGAGAAAAGGGTCAAGGCAAAGGTGACCACTGGCCTGTGCTGCTTCGAGCGTGTTGTCTGCAGGCTGTGCAAGCTCATGAGACAAAGAATCACCATGCGGAAGATGAGGAGGTCTGGGAGGAACAAATAGCCTCTCAGGGGCTTTCTCTCTCCAGAGGCCCAGCTCAGGTCAGATGGGCATGGCTGATAGGAAAGACAGAGACGGAAGTCTTCCAGGACCAGCCGGCACAGGGCCATGAGCCTGGTTGCTCTGAATTTCCTCTGAGGTTGCAAGAAGCTCTGACGGTAGAGGAAGCTAACCAGCAGCCTTTTGTTATCCCAACACCGCCTCTGGCTGGGAGTCAGCTTCTTTCCCTGGTACCTTTTCAGACGGCTGTATCTTTTCCCTGCATGATCATAGAGATGTTTGAGGTTCCAAGATGCCCCTTTAAAAGGCACTGCTGCATGGAGGCAGCGCTGGTAGAAGTACGTGGCCTCAATGTCATAGAACTTACTCCCCGTGAGAACTCCCAGCTGGGTGAAGGGCATGCCCATGTGCGGGGCCACGGACAGCGCTCGGTAGTAACACCCCTCCGCCTAGTCCTTGGTGGCCGGGGCTAGGAACTCATTCTGACAGCGGAACAAGTCTCCCAGGTACAGCAGGCAGCGGTGGCAGGCCATTTGCGCCCAGGCCACCTCCTCCTCTGAAGCGGGACCTGTTTTCTTGCAACTAATCAAGTGGATCACACTGTAAGGCCAATCGATGTAGCCCGGTAAGCTGAGCTCACAGTGCTCCTGAAGGAAGAGGAAGAGATGTTCATAGAACCTGAGGCCGCCCTTCAGATGAGCCCGCAAGCGGCCTTCCCACTGTTGGAAGGTGTCCGTGTGCTTTCCGTTGGCCTTCAGCAGCAGCAGAGCAACAGCAGAGTACATTTGCCTCCATAACAGCTCTTCTGCCTTCCTCCCACAATCCACTGGGTGCAGGAACATGAGTTTAATGCAGACTTGCTGAACTATATCCCTGAGGGTCAGGACATGGGGCTTGAAAACCTCTTTGTGGGCATTTCCTGCTCGAAGGAAAAGGTCCAGATGCTGAGCTGCCAAGCAAACATCCTGGTAGAGTAGTTTGGCGTCCAGGGCTTCTGCCTGGCTTCCCTCCTTACCCATGATGCTGTGTGTGTCTTCTGAGGAGAGACAAAAACTACCTATTAGGCAACTCCTGCTCACACTTCAGATCTCAGTTTAAACACCGTTTCTTGTAGGAAGCCAAACCTAACTCCGCAAGTTAGATTAGATGCCTCCCCCTCACATTAAGCGGGCCTCCTTTGGGTTTCTGGGACGTGACTGGTTGTGAGTTTTTCTTGGCTGTATTTCTCCTCCCATGGCACAGCCATTATAATTACCTATCATTCTTGCTTCCAAACTAGACCTCAAAGTTCCGTGAGGGAAAGGCTGGAGTCGATTCACCATTTAGTTCCCGGTACGTAACTATATCTAGTTCAAGGAGATATTCAGTAAAGAACAGTCAATGGATGAAGTTCATTCCAAAAGTCAGTTCCTTAATTATCATTTTCAGTGCAGAGATTATAACGCATCAAAGCACTCCACTATACTATTTAAAATACATGTCTAAGAGTGAAATAAATTTAATATAATCACCATACTTGCAATACCAAGAAAAAAAACTCCCGTATCAAAACTTAAATTTAATCAAGGTTGTGGATTTTGGGGGAGAATTCAACCTAGAGTCTATATGGTTAAAAATTCTTGTAGTATAAATGTATTTAAATAGATTTAATATTCAAATATAAATGTATTAAATAATATTTTAATGCAAAAATTATAAAATTCCTTATCTCTCTGTAGAATTTGCTTTTAGATTCTCAGGATGGAGGAAGAAGAGAAATACACCTTGTAATATTAACAGAACTCATACAAAGCACAAACACAAAATGGAAAATGTCCTGCTTTCTCATAATAAAAGAAAAGCAAGTTAAAGCAAACTACAGACAATAATTTAATTATATCAGAAAAGTAAAACATAATTTAAATTATAATACGTGATGCTTAAGGCCATGGTTAAACATAGGCTTACACAGCTGGAAGCAATAAAAGTTTTTAAAATAATTCTTTCTGTAAAACCATTTATGTTCCTATTGTTTACCCAGTAACCTTATTCATAGGAATAATGCCTAAGGAAATAAATTTAACAAAAGCAAAAGCTACATTAGTAAGAGGTCCATTTCAAATGTACCTCTAATAAAGGAAAGGAATAAGGAAGGGAGGAAAGAAGGAAATTAAAATTAACCTAAATATTCTATGATCAATGAATTGCTCATACATGTCTACATGTATGATAGTCATTATATCTATTAAATATAATTATATAGACTTACAGAAATAATAATTACTTGGAAAAAGTAGGATACGAAACAATATATACACCCAAAAACTACATTTTCAAAAACTAAAATATAATGTGTAAAATTAAAACTGGTTAGTGTGATAGTGACTAGGATTTTTTTCCCCAAAAAGTTCCTTACTACTGCTATTTTCAGTCATTTTACTACAACTTCTTAGTTGCTACAATTTATGAATCTACATTTTTGCATGACTAGCATTTAAAAAGAGGAAAAAATAATAATTAAGCACATACCATAAACTTTGATTCAGTAACTAGAATAAATAGCATTAAAATGTCAAATACGTAAGACTCACCAAATACAAAGAGTATCCACAGAGCTAGAATAGCATATGAAGTACCTATGACCTATTACTAGCATGTGAAAAGTTGAGAGAAAGAGGGATGGGGGCAGAATGAGGGAAGGGCTTTGGGCAGGAGCACGTGGAAGTAACCAGAACACAGAAACTGAACCAGCAAGTTGCCAGGGCTTTCAAAATCTCCAAAGCAAAATCTCCATCAACCACCATGAGGCCTTTCCTGGAATAGGTTGGACTGGCCTTTCTGAGTCCTGGGAAAGCTGACTGAAAGGAGAGAGAAAACCTACTGAAAAAACACCTGGAGAAGAGAGATCTAGGTTAGATTCAAAGCCACACACGAACATACAGTTTTTCCAAACGAAATTTCACTCCCTATCAAGCCCAAGAAACAGAGGCCAGATGGTCTAAGCTTGGGAGAGAAAAAAGTCCAAGCCCTCTGATTTATTAGACTACTTTGGGAGACATGGATTCCATTTGGAAGCCAGATAGGAATGGAGCTGACTGAAGTCATTCTTACTGGCCCTTCTCCCATCCCCTTAACCTCTGACCTCACCTACTGACTTCAGATAACAATGCCCTCCTGAACCTTCCTGGATGGCTATAGAAAGCCTGTTTTCCAAGTTTATAGGCCAGCAGTCACCCAGGTTTGATCAAGGCTCCCAGATAGGCTTGGAGACATCTCACTAACCCCACGTTTGCAGCTCTGATGCAAGGACAGGCATAAGTCTGTGAAGTTAAAATGGAACGATTTTCTCACAGTTAAACATTTCCAGACTGAACCGTTCCTAGGAATGGTCCATCCTCTCTGAAAGAACATAAATGTGAGCTGGCTCCTGCCTGCACTTCCCTCCAACACTAATGGTTAGGCCCACGTAACCACTTACTTCCAGGACCTCTTTCTTCCTCGGAGGACATTTGGATAAATTTCCCAGAAGGCCTCCTGATATAAGGCAACTCAGCACAACTGTTCCCATCGAAGCAGGGACTAGTCACAATTCTTTGAAGCTTCGTGTTTCCTGGACAAAAGCTCCTGAAGTCCAGAAGCTTATTTGTGAGAAGAACAACATTAAACCCCCTCCTTGAGATGGATGCAAAGGAGACACTCGTCCGTACTCTGCATCTGAACTTGCTGGTGAGCTCCTGATGTCTAGGGTTTACGCCTGCTGCTTCTCCATGCTTGAATCCCACATGCTAGGCTCTCAAAGCCCCTGGAATCTATTACTTTGTTGACACACCTGGAATGACTCTGCATAATTGGCATCAGCTGGGTACCCTTTGGCCAAGCAGGCTGATTCAGGCTGTTTCCTCAGAAAAGTACCTTAGGACCAGGTATAACCCTGATAGATATGGAAACTCCATAACTCTAAGTCATACAGGAAACTAGGTCTGAGCAAAATGCACCTCTGTGACCCAAGGGTTATACTTATCTTGCATGAAAAGGATGATTAAAAGAGGCCTTCCTCCCAAAAGACAGAACCATAGCTTGTCTTCACTCAGTCCAATCTACTCATAAAAACTGGTTCTCGAGAGCCTTGCATAATTATAGGACTCAGAAAATCCTTGAAAGATAGCCTCAGGGGAAAAAAAATTCCTGAGCAGAGAGCTTGAATACAAGCATTTCTTGCCGGCCACCCCCTCCACCCCAACCTTGGTCATCCTCTGCATACTCTGCAGTAATAAAGACTTCACTTCCTAAAGAAAAAGGGTTATTCACAGATCCACAGCATTTATGGAATTATACCAGCTTAGTTTATTAAATTTGGGATGGATTTACAGCTCTTTATCAAAACTCCATCCCAAACAGTTATATAAACCGCTCAGAACCCTCACTTAACTTCAAACTACCATGAAAACAATACCCCATAAGAGTTAATCCACTGACAAAATTGGATAACTTGGATGAAATGGAAAATTCCTGCAAAAAACAAACTATAGAAATTTACTCAAGAAAAACATTGAAAATCTGAGTAGATCTGTAATAAGCATAGATACTGAATTAGTCAATTTAAAACTTTCCAAAAAGCATAGCCCAGGCTCAGACGACTCCACTGATTAATTCTATCAAGCATTTAAAGAAGAATACCAGTTCTTCACAAGTTCTTCTAAAAAACCAAAGAGGAGAGAATACTTCCCAACTCATTCTTTGAGTCAGTATTACCCTAATACAAAACCACCAAAAGAAAACTACTGATAAATATTTCTTATAAATTTATATGTAAAACTCCTCAACAAAATACTAGTAAACCGAATCTAAAACATATGAAAAGGATTATATACCATGACTAAGTGGGATCTACCCCAGGAAAGCAAGTTGGTTTACTGTCTGAAAATAAATTAATATAACACACCACATCAATATAATAAAGGGAAAGAAAATGTATTACCATCTCAATAATGCAGAAAAAAGCATTTCACAAAATCCAACACTTTTCCATAATAGAAACACTCAGAAAATTAGGAACAGAAGGAAACTTCCTCAGTCTTACAAAGGGCAAAACCCCACAGCTAACATCAGACTTAATAGTGAAAGATGGGATGCTTTCCCTCTGAGAATAGGAGCAAGATAAGTCTGTCCACTTTTTCTACTTCTGTTCATCACTGTACTGGAGGTTTTAGCCAGGGCAACTGGGAAAGAAAAATTAAAGACATACAAATTGAAAAGGTTAAAACTATTTCTATTTATAGATGACACACAATCTTATTTATAGAAAACCCTAGGGGGCCCACAAAAATTATTAGAATAAATGAATTCAGCAAGGTTGCAGGATACAAGAACAATATACAAAAATCAACTGCACTTCTATACACTAGCAATGAACAATCCAAAATGAAATTAAAAAAAAAAATTCCATTTACAGTGGCATCAAAAATATATAATAATTTACTTGGGAACAAATTTAATAAAAAGTGCAAAACTTATACTCAAAAATGATAAAACATTGTTGAAAAAAATTGAAGACGAATGGAAAAACATTCATATTTATAATTTAGAGGACTTAATGTTATAAGATGTTGATACTCCCCAAATTGATCTATAGATCCAATGCAATTTTTATCAAAATCCTAGCAAACATTTTTTTATGATAATTCCTCTCCTAAAATAAATGTGGAAATATAAGGCACCAAGAATAACTAAAACAATCTTGAAAAAGAACAAAGTTGGAGCATACTTCCTGATTTCAAATTTAAATCAAAGCTATGGTAATCAAGGCAGTGTTGTTTGTGACACTGGGTTAAGCACACTTCTTAGAAACAATAACAGAAAGCAAAAGGCCATACGAAACCTCTTATGAGGAATGTTTTCATGAACTTAAATGTTCACTTTACTTTTTTATGCTAAAAGAGGAATATTTCTCTTCACCTGAATAGAACGATTAAAACATTAAGGAGTTCCCCTCCGATAGTGACACTTGGTTGTGAGATGTTCTTGCTGTTCCTGTGACTTTAGGAAGGATCTGTGTGTGCCTGACTGAGTGGTGCTTTCTGGAATCATCAAGAAAGCTGCTATTCTGCACAGTTTGGAGCTACCATTTCTAGCACTTTCCAGAAATTATCTGGAACTGTGAAATATAACAATAGGTATTAGAAGAATCAGATATTTGCTTCAGTATGTTTCCAGGCAGTTAAATATACAGAAGCAAAACAAAATAAAACAAAACCTCAGAGAAAGGTTATATAATTGTAAAATTGGTTTTTGTGCACTAAGTAGAACAATAATTCTCTTCCAAAAATACCAAATACCCTATGTTTAGGATGAAGAGATGGAAATATTTTTGTTTTTTATTTGTTCATATTTAACATGGATAGATATCTTTCCTACCATTCAAAAACATTATAATCACTTATAATGAGATTAATAAAAACATAAAATGAAGGGAGTGATTATCACAAAAGCTAAGATTGCAGTTTGGACGGGGCAGTTGTTGGGAAGAGGGCTGAATCAGGAGGTGTACACATTGCAGGTAGGGTGTTTCTGGTACTAAAAATGTCTATTTCTTCAACTGGATTACGTGGGAGATATATATTACATATTGTACTTGTATATAAATTTCACAATGTAAGGACTCTTAAAATATATAATTCATCATAAAAAAAGAGACAAACCACTATGTACATCACAATTTTTTATTGTTATATCTCTAGGGAAGCATTAGATTGATTCTTGTGGCTAACTTGACTAATAAATGTCATTAAACATTACAGATTTTGTTTTCTATTAAATAGACAGATTGATTGAATCTAATCGAGATGTTCAATGTGATCAAAACAATGTTCTATGTAGAGTAGGAAGTAGAAAAACAAAAAGAAATAAAGCAAACAAAAGAATAGAATCACCTCTCAAATAACCTATCAAAATACAAATGACTCCCAGGTAGTTGAGATAAATTAGGAGCGGTCAGTCACTTGTACAGTTAGGAGGGTGTGATGTGTAAGATGCCTTTTAGTGTAAGTCTGATATGCTTTACAAATAAGTAGACCACAAATCTTCTAAGCACACAGCACTGCCCATTGTTAGTTGTACTGTATTGACAAATTCTTGTTTTGATTTTATTTTCTCCCATTATGGGCCATGAAATTCAAGCTGTGATTAAAGATGAACTCTCAGGTGAAAACGATAATGTTTTCAACTATTACAATTTTAAATCGTATTTCCTATTGAAAGCACTGTGGCTTTATGAGACAGCCCTTATAAAACAGCTTAATAGTTACCAATTTTATACCTAATTCTCAGAAGTAAGGTGTCATCTCTCAGAGACTATGTTCTAGAATAAGACTATTGGAAATACTATGTACCTATAGGTATATCATTGGGAGATCCTACATGATAGTAAACTTTGGAGGAGGTCTCTAAGATAGATATTTGTAAGGCAAAATACCTCAAGTCAAGATCACAGGAATGTGAAGTGGTTCCACCATGTCTGTGAGCCACCACTTTCTGCTCCACAACCCTTATTTTATGGAAAAAAAAAGAAAAAAGAACATGGACAAATTGGAAAATATCCAGGAAAGTGAGATGATGCAGGATACAGACATTATCATCTTAAAGTATAAGGAAAAAACCTGCATAGTCTAAGGACATTTATCCTAAAGAAGAGAGAAGAGAAACTCTAAGAGAAAACCATATAGATATTCTTGAATATTCAAAGAACACCTTTGAAATACACCTTTTTCTGTATGGCACAAAAGGAAGTCAGTGTATCTTTAAGTAGATGTTAAAAGGACAGGTTCCAATTCAAGAAAAAACAAAAGGGGAACTTTTAATTACAGCTATCCAAAAGTAAATGGGTTGTCTGATGAGGTAGTAATTTCCTAGCCATGGAAGGGGTTTAATCAAAAACTGATAAACTATCAGGCACACTGTGGATGAGTTTTGCTTTTGTGTGGTAGATTGACTTAAATGACTGCTAACATCCTTTTTAAAATCAGATTCTCAGATTTCCTCCCATAATGATTCATTAACCTATTTTCAGATGTTGCCTACCAAAATGCTATGAGTTTATATTAAAGCTACAGGTCTGTTATCTGAACATTCCTTTTGGCCAAGTAAGTTAGAAAATAAGTGCTTTTCCTTCATTTGATGATTTTGATTGCACTCAATGGTATAATCATCATTACCAAATTTGGACAGGAGTAATCTAGAACACAACCTGTGCCTTTTAAATAAGAGCTGCCATAGTTTAAAAATAGTCCAGATGAACAAAGGAAATTGCAATCTCAGTTCAAAGGGAAACTGACACTAGCAAGTACCAGTTGTTGATGGAAGAGTGTATACAATCACTGTCTGAAGACAAACACTTCAGTCAAAGAGAAATGGAAGGACAGACTTCTTCTCTCTTTACGGTATGAAATCTGAACTTTCCTGTCAGTGACAAGGTTAAAGCAGTACACCACCCACTCAGAAAATGAATCAGACACCAAGAGGCAGATTCTCCCAGAACTTAAAGCAGTTCTGAAAGTTGCCTTAATTCTTTCACAATACAAGGAAACAACAACAACAAAAAAGGAAAGTACCCAAAAATACTTTTACAGGCATAAAAAGTTAATACATTAAATGCTATTACCCATGCCGGGACAATGGAAAGCATTCCAAAAGTTCAACACATCAGGGAATCATTAACAAATTCTAGTTTGTCAAAGTAATATAGCATTACGGTATTCTGAAATTATTACACTCATTACGTGTCATAACTGTAAACCTTTTAAAAGTAGCAATGACAGGTTCTAGATAGACAATAAAACATTGCAAAACTATAGGTGCACTCCGTTTAAAACAAACAAACAAAAAAACTACATAAAAATATTAGGAGGCCAGAAAAGACGGCAAACTACCACTAGATGCTAGCTCTGCTTCTGTGCTTGACCCTAGAGAAGCTGTACAAACAAGAGAGTGATGGGTAAATCTCAGATGACATGATTCTATACACTAAATCCTAAAGGTCACCAAAAAAAAAAAAAAAAAAACTGTTAAAACTAATAAATGAATTCAGTCAAGTGCAGGATATAAAATCAACATACAAAAATCAGTTGTGTTTCTGTACACTAACAACAATCTAGCCAAAAAAAGACATTAAGAAAACAATCCCATTTACAATAATAAGAAAAAAATAATAAAATATTTAGAAATAAATCTAACCAAGGATGTGGAAGATTTGCACACTGAAAACTATAAAACATTGATGAAAGGAATCAAAGAAGACACAAATTAATGGAAAGATATCCCATGTTCATAGATTGGAAGATTTAATATTGTCAAAATGTCCAGTCCACCTAAAACAATCTATAGATTCAATAATCTATCAAGATTCCAATGGAATTTTTTTCTAGAAATAGAAAAAAAATTCTAAAATGCATATGGACCCACAAAAGACCCCAAACAGCTGAAGCAATCTTAAGCAAGAACAAAAAAATTGGAGACATCACATCTCTTGATTTTATACTTTATACAAAGCTATAATAATCATAATAGCAATGGTACTGACATAAAAACAGACACATGTAACAACAAAACAAAATAGAGATATGAGGAATAAACCCACACATATAGAGTCCATTCATTTTTGAAGAATATACAAAGGGATACAAAAGATCGTCTCCTCAATAAGTGGTGTTGGGTAAGCTGGATATCCACCTGCAAAACACTGAAATTGGATTCTTATCTTACACCACATACAAAAATGAACTCAAAGTGGATTAAAGACTTAGAAGTAAGACCTAAAGCCATAAAACTCCTTGTAGAAAATACAAAGATTAAGCTCCTTGACATTGGTCTTGGCAATGAATTTTGGGATTTGACACCAAAAGCCAAGGCAACAAAAGCAACAATGAACAAGTAGGACTACGTCAAATGAAAAACTCCTCATGGCAAAAGAAAAAATCAGCAAAATTAAAGGGCAACCTAAGGAATGGGAGAACATAGTTACAAATCAATATCTGATGAGAGGTTAGTATCCAAAATATGTAAGGATCCTTTGCAACTCAATATTTTAAAAAATCCCAATAACCCAATTTTAAAATGTACAAAAAGACCCTAAATAGATTTTTTTTTCTGGAGAAGACACACAAATGGCCATCAGATATATGAAAAGATGCTCAACATCATTAATCATCTAGTCAGTGCAAATCAAACCACAATGAGCTATTACCTCACACCTGTTAGCATGCCTATTATCAAAAGACAAAGATAACAAGTATTGGCTAGGATATGGAGAAAAGGGAACCCTTGTGCACTAGTGGTGAGATTGTAAATTGGTACAGCTATTATGGAAATCCCCCCAAAATTGAACTACCATGTGATCCAGTGATCTCACTCTGGGTATATATCCAAAGAAAATAAAATCACTACCTCAAAGAGACATCTGTACTCCCATGTTCATTGCAGCATTATTCACAATAACCAGCCAAGATATAAAACAACCTAAGTGTCCATCAACAGATGAAAAGATAAATAAAATGTGGCATTTATATATATATATAAAACCATTATTCAGCCTTAAAAAAAAAGAGAAATCCTTCAGTTTGTGACAAAATGGACATTACGCTAAGTGAAATATTCCAGACCCAGAAAGACAAACATTGCATAATCTCACTTATATATGGAATCTTTTTTTTTTAAAGAATCAACAGAATGTGGTGATTCAATCATAAAGGACAGTCAAATGTGCTTGCACATATTCAAGAAATCAATCATCTAAGTGGAATCTTATTTTTAAAAAGGTGAATTCTTAGCAATAAAGAGTAGAATGGTGGTTACTAGAGACTGGGAGGAGGAGGGAAAAGGGAGATATTGATCAAAAGATGCAAACTTTGAGTTATAAGACAAATAAGTTTGAGGACCTAACACACAGCATGGTGACTACAGTAATAATGCATTGCGTACCTGAAATTTGCTGCGAGAGTATATCTCAGGGGTTCTCAACACACCAAAAAAATCATAACTATAGAAGGTGACAAATAGGCTAATTAGTTTGATTGTGATAATCATCTCACAATGCATACATATATCAAAACATTGTATTACACACCTTAAATACACACAATCTTTATTAGCCAAGAGTAAATAAATCAAATTATTTTAAAAAAAACACATATCTGTCAGAAACCTCTGAGGAAACAAGTTGGTTAGGTCCCATTCAGGTGGAGTAACAAGGGAAGGGGAAAAGGGCAGCCTAGAGCAGAAGAGGGTCCAAAGCCATGATCATGGGAATAGACTGAGAACTTCCTTGTTTAATTAGCCTTTGTTCCTACCTCACGTAGCCCCAGATCATAGGCGGTGTAATAGCAGGAGGACCAGCCAGGGTCAGCTGGAGCTAAACAGAGGCTTCAGGGTAATATCCAGGCAGGGATGGATCTTGGAATTAGTGAGGAGGAGCAGAAAACAACAGGAGCAGGTAGATGGGCCAACGCCTAATTGTTTATTTACTTCTCCTTCCATCCCATTAAGTCAGCAGCTCTCAAGATGTGGTTCGATTTTCAGCATCAGCATCAACTGGTAACTTCTTAGAAATGTAAATGTAAACTCTATCCCAAACTTACAATATCAGAAAATCTGGGGAGTAGGGACCCAGCTATGATTGTGATGCATGCTAAAATTATAGACCCACTGCTCTAGGCGATTTTATCCAAGACAAGTCACTCTTGGTAAAGAACTCTGCCCTGGGAGAGGGATAGAGCAGGTCAATGGGAGGTAACACCAAGTCAAGTGTGGGGGAGGAAGGGATGTAAAGAGAGCATGGTCCAGCCCAGGGGGTAACATCAGAGGCTCCTCATTCTACTGTATCTCCTTGGTACCTACTTCCTAAATTCAACAGGAGGAGCACAAGTTCTATAGAAGAAAGACAACAAACTCAACACTCTGCAGTAGAAGCAGCCAAATGAATGGATTGGTTAAAATAAGAATTTTAAGTAAAAAAAACTTTTAAATAAAATATTCTCTAAGAAACAAAAGAGAATGTTACAAACAGGAACCAGGAACAGAATCATAAGGAGCCAGAATCTGGAGATATTGAGTCTGAAAAATGTAATCATTGAAATAAAGAACTCAAAAGGGGAGTTGTAAAGCAGAAAGGATACCGCTGAGAAGAAAGCACCTTAAAAATGCAGGACAGGGCGACTGAGATCTGAATGATACCATTTATGTAAAATGAAAGCACAGAGAAACAAAACAGCACTCTGTATCTTTGTAAAATATGTGTACGTATACATCTCAATGAACATAGATTAAAGAACAGAATAACGAATGGGGATGTGAAGTTGGAATAGGGATGGAAATGAAGAAAGAAAAATAAAATGAGAAAGGCCTCGTACAGACCACTGATGCACTGTGCAATGACAGCATGATAAACCCAGTTCTCTGCCTGTAAGGACAAAAAATCAGATTATTTTTAAAAGAATCCCATTTTTAAAAACCATAATGGAATACACAAAATAATAATATTTGTGTTAGTACAGGATAAATTTATGGACGTTTGTCCAGTTTTAAAGCACTGTAATTTTTTTCTTTTCATAATACTGTCTAAGCCAAAAAATGAATGTTTTCCTCCAGGAAGTAATTTGTATGCTGAGATAATCTGACTTTAATCAATGTATACATTTGCAATATCGAGCTGATTTTTTTTTGCAGTTATGAATCACATGAAAAACAGTACCCTCAACAATGGAATGCAATTTTAAGACATTAATCCTCGAGATAACAATACAGACTTTCCAGTCGGTAAATGTCATCAGAAAAAGAGAAAATTTGTCTTCATTATCTAAGCTTCTGAAACTTGTGTGTCAGGTGCTTTGTTTTATTCATCAGAAAAATTCCTTTTCTAGTGTTCAACCAGGTTAATGATGAACAACCTTTATATTGTAAAATCAAATTGCCTGACACCTCTCTCTGGGTATTTATGAAAATTAAAATTGCCCCAATCTGCATTCTTGACAGCACATGCAAGTTTTATTTTTGAATATTGTATTTAAATTCTGTGTTGTCATGCCAATATATTTTTAATTGACATGAAATTCACACAACACAAAGTTAACCATTTTAAAGTGAACATTTGGTAGCATTTAGGATATTCACAGTGGCGTGAAACTATCACCTCTACTACTACTAGTTTCAAAATATTTTCATCAGCCCTGAAGGATTCCCCCTCCTCCCCAGCCTCTGGCAACCACTAATTTGCTTTCTGTCTCTCTGCATTTACCTATTCTGAAAATTTCATATAAATGGAGCTATACCGTTCATGTTTGCGTTCCTTTTTCTATCACTTCTAAAGGAAACCACTTTAATTGCTTAAATCATTAAAATCTTTGATTGGGACAGCCCTAATGGTTTAATCCATATTGGTTTTCAAGTAAATATCATTGTTCACATCTGTAAATGCCAAATTTAATGGAATATTGAGAAGAAGCTAAAAAATGGAACAAATATAGATGATACACATCTGCCTGAGTCTAGCCTCATCCCCTTCCACTGCCTTTCCATTCCCTATAGCTGCAAAATCTTCCTTGCCGTGCTCTGAATCTCGTGAACACATCCTGCCTGTTCACCTCTCCCTCTCTCTGTGAATATTAATCCCCAGAATGCATTTCCCCATCTGACCACCTAAAGTTCTCAAAACCAAGTTAAAGCATCACCAATTCTTCCCAAGCCCCCATCCAAAACGTCCTCTGACACCTGTTCTACCAACATGCTGCCTGCCTTGTTCATGCCTCTCCTGTTGTACTTAGCACATCGCTCTGTAAATAATATGGTGAAATGACACGCGAGTGGATTAGGAAACATCTGGTTTGTTATTTTTTTTTAAAGCAGTCTAGTTTGGGGGGGAGTAATTAGGCTTATTTATTTATTTGTTTATTTAATGGAGGCACTGGGGATTGAACCCAGGACTTTATGCATGCTTGGCATGAGCTCTGTCACTAAGCTAATACCCTCCCCCCAGGAACATCTGATTTTGTCCCAGATCTTATTTCCTTTGAGCCTCGTTTTTCTCATCTGTTAAGAGAAAGGAACGAGAAGTCCTCTTAAGGCTCTTATGTCTTGATGATACAATGTTATGCTGAAGACAGAAATGGATAATAAATTCAACTTACTCCTCACTCCTGCCATGATCCTAATACTAAATCCATCAGGAAAATTCTGCTTCTTCTGTTGAGACAGGATACAAAGAATATGGTTAGCCACAGATATACCTCATGATTTTTTTAAATTATATACCAAATCAGCAGAATTTCAACAAGATGATGTCTATGGCCTTATGTCCCATGTGAACTGAACAAAAGGAGATGAAGTTTGGCTCTTCTTTTTAATTATTTCTTATTTTCTCTCTTATCTTATTTTCTGGAGAAATTCCCATATGCTTTTCAATTTACAGAAGATGGAAACCGAGGGACCCTTACTTCTCAGGTCTGCCTTTATGCCCACTTTGAGCTCTTCTTCTGTAAGTCAAATAAGAAAAAACCCTACATTATAAAATAAAGAGATCACTTTTGTGTATGTCCCTCAATATTTCTTATATTGAATTTCTTAGAACATTTAGCTCAGAGAACTTATGCAGGTACAATAAAGCCAAAATGGTCATTTGCAATTAAAATAAGATCCGACTTTAATAGACTGAAGTCAGCCTGCCTCAAAGTGATATTAATTTCTGATTTTCCAAACTGATTTAGGACTTCTTTGAATTTAATCCACTATTGTATAATCTTATATCCATAATGAATATTCAAGGGAAAGATACATTGAAGAAAACATTATTTCAGTACAAATCACACTATCATAGTTACTCTCTTTTTACAAAAGTAATTCGGTTAAAATCAGTATTAAATATATCAAGTATTATCAGCACAATCAAGCAGGTGCTTCTTATACTTGAATGGTTACCCAACCAAGCAATCCAGCAAGAAGACATATGTGAACAAATGTTGACTAAAGTTTTATATATAGCCCAAGTAGAGTGAAGGGTTAATAATTACGATGCCTTGCATATAGTAAATGGTCAATGAACACTGAATACCCGAAGAAACACGAGCAAGATTAACTATCAAGGGATTTAGGATTTAAAGAGTCAAGACTATTACATGCTTGTTTCCAAAAATGTTTCTGAAATGTCTATTAAATACCAGGAGCTCTCATAGTGCTGAGAAACTGGAATTATTTTTTTTAATCAGCAAGGCAGGAACCCTATAATCAAGTAAATAAACTGTATGAGTGCTATGTGAAATACAGTGGAAGTTTAGAACAGTGGTAGCTCACCTTGAACTCAGAGACTGCTTGAACCAGGTCTTAGACGTTAATCAGAATTAGAACAAGCATAGAGGAGAAATGGAGATTCCAAGAAGGTAGAATATCAGCTGCATAGCAAGGAAAAATAATATTTGTCAAAAACGGGAGCTAAGGAATAAGTAATAGAAACACCAAAGTCTAACGCTGTAAAAATTGTTAATATGTTATTCAAATATTTGCTTGTTTGTTTCTTTGTTTTCTTAATGAGGGATGGGTAAAATGCCTGTACCCTTTAAGGAAAAAAGAAAAAGTAAAGGTTTACATAATGTACAATCTGATGAGAAACATTAAGTGTAGTGGTTTAGATATTATATTAGTTTGCTAGGGTCGCCTTAACAAAGCACCACAGACTGGAGAGCGTACACAATGGACATTTTTTTCTCACAATTCTGGAGGCTAAAAGTCCAAAATCTACACGTTAGCAGAGTTGGTTTCTTCTGAGGCTCTCTTGTTCGTAGATGATTTTTTTCTCCCTGTGTCTTCACATGGTCTTCCCTCTGTGTGTCTATGTCCTAATCTCTTTTTATGAGGAAATCAGCCATGTTGGAGTAAAGCCCAACCTAATGACCTCATTTAACTTAATTACGTCCTTAAAAGACTCTGTCCCCAGATATGATCACATTCTGAGATACTGCAGGTTAGGACTTCAAAGCATAAATGAGGAGGAGGGACCCAACTCAGCATGTAACACACATTCACACTGTTGAGGAGTAGAATCCTCCAAAAAGAGAAGCTGCAATTGTCGTAATTGTGGGGCGAGAGCATGTGTAAGAGGTTGTGTGCAGATCCACAGCTGGGTTGTATCTCCATGGAGATGATAACCAAGATTATGAAAGTGAAAAAACTCCTCCCACACACACACAAAAGATCTGTAGACAGAAAGCAGCAGCAAGCCAAGAAAAACATATGCTCAATTTCTCTGTGTTCTTCACTTTAAGCACCTAGAAACAATCTAAATGTAAATCATAAAGTGTTAAAGCGGGGGAAACCTTAGAGTTTATGGGGCCACACTCCTCATTCCACAGAGGAAAATAAAGACCTAAAGGCTGAGCACCTCCCTTTGAATGATTCATTTAACAACCACTATTTCAGTTAATTATATTTGAAAGAAACATGAGGGTTTTTTTTTTAAGAACTTTGAATTTTATGTGGGCTTGGTATATGTAAGTTTTAAGTATGTGGTTATAGATGAATTCTGAGTATATGTACCTGGACCTGTGCTGTCCAGTTCAGTAGCCACTAGCCATGTGGGCCTACTTAAATTTAAATGATTAACATTCAGTAAAACTAAAACTTCAGTGCCCCATCACACTAGCCACATTTCAAGAGTATGTACAGTTAGTGGCTACCATACTGCCCAGTATAGACACTGGAGATTGGAGGATTTTGTCATTGCACAGAGCTCTGTTGGACACTACCAGTCCAGAATATTCGAAAAATCAGGTAGCTACTTCTAGAAAGTTTAAGGGAGATCAGTTTTATAATTCTCTCAAATTATAAAATATAGCAGGTGGCAGCTCATTTTAATTACAAACACCCCATATAGTTTCTGGCAAAAAGAAGCTCCTTTCAAATTTTCCCTTCACATTTTTCAGCTTCTCACTTTCAGCTTCTCACTTCATTAAAGTGATGCTAAACTTGCTTTTTGAAAGACCAAAGAATAATAAAGACACATTACTGAATTTAATCAACAAGTAACATTTTTGAACAACTTAATATGTCTCAGCATAAATTCTAGATTATTCCAAAAACCTTCCTTTCCTTAAGGAACCCTGTAAAATCTTCCTCCATTTCTAAAATATTGTGGGTCAAGTCTGTGAATTGTAGGTGATTATTTACTATTTCATCTAAATGTTGAATTATCCATGAGAAATCTCCTCACTTGCATGCACATTTTAAACCAAGAAATTAAAGTCATTAAGACTGTTCCTAAATTTACAAAGAATTTCAGAACAATATGAAACTCACAAAAATGAGTCACTATGTTTTAGCCAGAATATAATTTGATGAAGTTTACATTTGCACAGAGGAAAGAGAATGTTATGAGAGGTGGGAGGGCACACTGGAACAATGAGTGTGTGAGTGAGATTTGCCTTAAAAGCAGGTTCAGCAGCCCAGACAGTGTTCCTCATAGGGCAGTGTGAGTATCTCCAGAAACAGCAGGGGAAACGCAGACTCCAAAACCACACCCCAAACCTACAAAACCAGAGTCTCTGTGGAGGGGGGCTCAGGAATTTGCTTTTTTCAAGGGCTCCTGAGGTAATCTTTCTGTCTACTAAAATTTGAAGGGAGTATGATGGCTGAAATCTAATTGAAGGCTCATCAATATTTGGCATAACATCTATAGAAATAGTTAGCTGTTCTGGCCAGGGGAATTTCATACCAAGGCATGAAAAAGCCCCTTATAAAGTAGATATTACTGAATGTTCTTATTTTCCTTTATGGAAACAGGGATGATCACTTTAGTTTTAACTATAATGAGATCAGTCAGAATATCCTACGCACTGCTGATAGCTGTATAACCTGCACACCCAAATACACGAGCCTTCAGAACAAGTGAAGTTGGGATAAACAATATCTGAAGGTCATTTTTAATCTTAAGATCTTATATCCTTTCTTATACTACTGCACAATATTTTTATAACTTTAAGATCAGACTGAAAAAAGTCTAAGCTAAAAAATGTGTCTAAGGAATTAAAACTGTAAGTAAATATTAACAATTAAAAAGGGCATCTAAATTTGAAACATTAATCTGTTATTTAAAAAAGAAAAAATGGTAAGATATATTACTTGAGCCAACATACAGAAGTCTAAAATTAATGCACTAATTTTATCTAATGTTTGGTCAAGTAGGAAAAAGAAAGGAAAAAGAAGTGAGCACATTTAATTTATACAATTGATCTTGTCTAGTGACTATTAGGCAAATAATGCAGAGAATGCACTTGAATTTTGAGAAAGGTGATCAATTTTTCAGTCTAAAATGTTTTCATAGGGGGAGGGCATAGTTCAGTGGCAGAGTGCATGCTTAGCATGCAGGAGGTCCTGGGTTCAAGCCCCAGTACTCCCTCTAAACATAAATAAATAAACAAACCTAGTTACCTCCCCTCCAAAATCATAAAAATAAATAAATAAATATTTTTAAAAATGTTTTCATAAACTTCATATATATACACACACATACTGTTAAAAGATAAACTGAGTTATATTAAAAATGTAAAGAATTTATTTGAGCAAAACTCAATTCCATCGGGGCAGTGGCAAATCAGAAGTGATTAGAAGTGCCCCAGCCACAGGAGCTGGGGAAAGATTCATATAGAGAAGGTGTGGAAGCAAAGAAAGGAAATTTTTTGACTGACTATAGCTTGAAGTTTAACTGACTATTCGTGATTAGTTGCCCTTAGCATTTTGCTTTCTAACCTTGAGGAATTTACAGGCTTAGATTTTTGGTTTGCTTACCTCGGCTGCCTGGGTATTAGAGCCTTCTGAGTCTAACTGCCTCCTTGTTTAATTAATTTAGATATAAATTTATATACATTAAATAATTTAATTATGTAAACAAATTAGTTAAGCATTTACTTGATTAAATTAATTAAATAGCTCTACACATATAATTATATGGCTTATTTTACAAAGATGCATCCCCCATGATTAGTTTTGCTTTCATATTCTTTTTTGTTCTAAATGCTGCTCTGTTGTACATCTGCAATGGTTCAGAAGAGAGCCTGAAGGGATGTGAATGGAGAACTCACCTCCAGCCTCCCATAAGGGCTAGCTGAGCACCTCCTATGCGCCTGGCACCCATCCGCACACTTTCTCACTCTTGAGTGCATTCCTAACACCCAGCCAGCGCAACACTGGGCTCCGTCTTGTGCCAGTGAGCAAGCCAGCAAGAACTACCCAGCGAATCTCATTTACACTCTGAGATCCTGCTGGTGTCTGAGTCGTCCTCTACTCTCAGGGAGAAAGGGGCGGATGTTGCACCTATACACTGCTTTCCACCTGCTAAGTGCTCTCAGTGCTTCTGGCAGAGCCCAAAGACTGGTGAGTAACAAAGAAGCATTTTTTTTTCCTTCTTTTTAGAAGCCTGAGCTGTCTTCATCAGTTGATTGCTGTTCAAATAAAGTGAAATGATGACAGGAGTAGGCCAAGAGGGCTTATTCTAGTCTCTCTTTTTTTTAATACTAGTGAGAGAATCTATCACCCATTTGAAAGACATTCAGTCCCTGAAACAAGATCCTAACGCTTCACGGAAGTCTGAGGAAGCCTGGGGATGTTTTGGAAGTTAGCCAATCAGGTGTGTCTGCAGGGCTTGATGCCTTCCTCTCTCTTTCCCTTCTTTTATCCTCAGCAGTCGCCTTCTTTCATCCTTAGCTAAACAGCAGCCGAGGAGCCTCAGGCAGTAAGTAGGATCTGAAAAACACTCTTTAAATCAACTGCAGGCAACTCCTTACATAGATGGCACATCACAGACTTCACCCTGATCCTGGCCAGTCAGGTTATAACTAAACACTATTAAGCTCAAACCGAAGGGGGAAAAAATGAGGATTATCAGAGAAAACCTATGTCATCCTCTAAATGTAGACAACTATTGGATTATTTTTTGTCTCCCTTCTCAGGCCGTAAACTCCTTGGAGGCAAAAATATCACCTCATACATCTCTCGAACCTTGGTAGACACAAGGGTGGCACATGGTAAATGTTCAAAAACGACCAACGAATAAATGGGGATTAATTAATGCCTGAAAGCTTTTCCTTCTATTGCTTTAAAGACTCTCTTTTTTATTTTCTTTTGTTTGACTGCGATCTCAGAGTCAGAAATGTCAACTTCCATTCCAGTTTACCTTTCTGTACCTCTCAACTAGACTACTGCACTTTTCTTCTAGTTAAGTGCCCAGAGTTTTTCCATCCTCCATACTACATGAGGCACTGAATTCATCTTCTTTAAAATGTTGCTTTAATCTTATGTTAATTCTCTGCAGAGAAGCCTTGTATGATTCCTCATTCTGCGGCAAATGAAGTCTAAGATTTCACATCCGGCATTCAAGACACGTTTCACCTCCATTCCCTTGTTTAACCAAGGTTCTTCCAGACGTAGGCACTGACTTTGCATCAGTCTGCAAGCGTGCCCTCATATGTCCATTTCACTTTATTTGTTCATCAACAAAAATTTACCCAGTGCCTATTACTAGCAAGGGATTGGGCTAGATGTCAGTGTTCCTGAAAACTTATATTTACTTTGTTTTCATCAGTAAAATCATATGTTATTTCCCTAGTGTCATTTGATTTAAGGGGGATCTACTGTGAATTTCATTATAGATAGACGGTTCCTTATGTATTTATTCCCTTACTGCTCTATGTGTATATTTCTCTCTTTTTTTAACTTAATCTTTTGCCTAATATTTGCTCTAAAAAAAAAATCACTGTGAGATGGATTTTCTTTATCAGGAGTGCTAGGAAACTGGAACCGTTTCCAGGCTGGAAACTGAATCAATAAAAATGAAAATTTTTAAAACATAAAGTGGAAACACAAAGAGATGGAGGTAAGATTTCCCCAAAATTTTGCATCAGGAAATACTATATCAAGTTTCAAGATTCGTAACTTTTGGAACCTTTTACATCAAATTTAAAATTACAATCATGTCAGAAATAAAAATCTTTAGCACTTACTCAATAAGCAAGAGAATTTTTGATAGTGACTCACTCAGAATTCTGAAACATAAATATTAGCAAAAGGCATCAGATGTATCAAACACCAAAGAAAATTGTATTATCTTTTCTTTACTTATAACAATTATTGTTTACTTATCTCTAGGTGAAATGAAATGAGTATACATCTCAGGAATAATTAAAAGCCCTATATTGCAGTTGTAATCATGCACTGTAGTGGCAATAATTACTATAAAGAAGCATTAGTTGATACCAATTATTTTCCTGCCAACCAACTTCATTCTCAATTCAGTGGCTTTCATGGATCTTTGTAGGATTTAGGAAAACTCTGACTATAAGAATCTATTTTCAAAATTATAAACACTGCTGACCAAAACACTTCCAGAAACTCAAAATATGCTTCATTTGTGAGTTTCAAAACGATCTAAGGGACGTTCATCTATCTAATTCATTTAATAAATATGTATTTGATACCTGTTATATCCAGGCACTAAGCCAAAACACAGTTTCCACTGTCAAAGAGCTTTTACTCTCTTGTGTGATGAGAAACTGAGACAATGTCTATTGTCATATTTGAACAATGAGCTCTTGGCCACTGGGGATATCTGTCCATCAGAGAACTGAGATTAAAACCATCAGCTCTGCACTATGGGGTTCAAGCGGATTCTTAGTGTTACTCTCTCTATGACCTAAGCAGGTCACTTAACCTCTCTGGTCTACTAAGTTTCTTCATCTGAAAAATAAGAACTTAAGAACACCTCCTTTGCAGGGCTGTTATGATGAAACATTTCCTGGCACAAGGTAATTGTTCTGTAAACAACTGTTGTTGTTTTTGTTGCTGTTGTTAGTAGTGGAAGTGGTAGTATTTCAAAAGGAGCTCTGGGCTTTGAAGAGTGTAACCTAACTAAGAGGAGAGGGAAGGGTATGTCAGTTAAAGGGAACAGCAAGCAAGTAAAAAGAGGTTTAAAAAAGTGTACCTTCAAAAAAAAAAGGAATTCTAGTCCTTCATATTGGGTATCTGTTGGGGCAATGGCCTGAGAAAGAGAAGATAAGGCAAAGCTGTGAAAATTAAAATTGTCATACTCTCCATCCAGAACAGATTGGGATTTTCAGTCATCAGACTAAAAAGACAGTGGTGCCTAGAACAAAATGCTGAACTCAAGTGCAAGCAACAGACACCTTGGAGGGGGTGGGGGAAGCACATATCAACTCTAGTCCACAAGGCATCATTCACATGCACTTGGCATCTCCACAATTTTGAAGAGTCACACACTCCTGATACAAGTTCTTCCGCTTCTTAAATGAAGCCCCAGTCACATCCTAGAAATCTGCCGTGATGAAACTGCATGAGTCTCTCCTTCTCTGAGCTTCTTGAAGAGGCAGAGTCCTGGGAATGTTCATTTCTCACATACAGCAATGGATGGGAGTGTGTGTGAGTGAAGTCTTACAGGACTGTCTCTATCTCTCAGATCTTTCAGATTTTGTTCTGCATTTTGGATTCACTTTATCACCTCTAGTAGAAAGGGCACACGTGAGCTGGGCTTAATTTACTTTTTAAAAAAAGCACTTTTCAAGATTACTGCAGTGTTACATGAGGTCCTTGTTACCTGAGGACCGGGTCTTTGCTTGGTCCATGGTAGGTACTCAATATGATATCTCCCATCTGTCTCCCAGGTTTTCATTTCCTTGAGGCCAAATTAATGGCCCTTCCAATGTATTCCCAAAGCCCCAAAGGCTTACTTAGTTAATAACATGTGCCTACATGAGCACTTACCTGTACCTGTGTGTACCTGACTATCTTCCCCACTGAACCATAAACTACTTGAAGGAAACAACTCTATCTTTAGCTATATGCATCTCCAACATCATCAACCTAGGATAGTCCCTAACATGTAATAAATACATGTTTACTGAGTTTACTATGTAAACGTTACAACTGTATGATTGATTTACATGTTATATAATTATGTGCAAGTATATTTATTTTGTTAAAAGAAACAGAAAAAGAAATCTGCAGAGAATAACTTTTGAAATGGACTTTGAAGTATGGGTAGGATTTTAAAGGTCAGAGATGGGGAGGGAAAGAATCCCATACATTCAGAAAAACGTAAGAAATGGCATAGAAGCAAGAAACAAGAGACACTTAGTTTGGCAGAAGAGGGGCAGATATTAGGGGAAATAGAGTTTGATCGGGCACTAGGTTTTACCAGAGTTCATATCTACACAGACAGTGGGTAGCTGTTGAGTAATATAGTAAGAGGTACACTTCTGTGAAAATAAGTCTGGTAGCAAAGTATCAGACTGGAGAGACAAGCTCCAGCCATCACAACGGTCAAGCCACAAAGTAATGTATTGTTGGCAACAGGAATGGAGCAAGAGATAATGCATGAGGACACCGCAGAGGTAGATGCTACATGATGTGCTCATTGCTTGGGTAGAGGAAGCTCAGAAGAGTCAGAGATGAGTGAAGTTCACTAGAAGAACAGTAGCCATCAGGGGGCTGGGTTAAACATTCCGGGAAGACACCATTTGAAACTTAACTGAGCACATTTCAAAGAAAGGTCAAGACTAGAGATTAAGATCTGGAAGATTTGGAAGACAGGCTAATAGAAGTAATAAATAAAGTTGTGGGAATGAACGAGACCTCAAAAGGAGAAGGAAAACAAAGGCTGAAGGACGGAACATGAGTGAATGTTTATGTTTAAGGGAATGTGGGAAACTTCACTGTGAAGACTTCTCTGACACGCACGCAGTGTTAAACATCTTCTTTGTGCCCAATTATGTCTTTAATCTCTTCAACATGTTTCCTGTCAAACTGTTTCACTTTTTCTTGTTTACCTGCCTGTCTCCATTATTAGACTATGAGCTTTTAAAAAGCTGGGTCATGAGCTAGATTCATCCCTCAATCACCAGCAGTGGTTCTGAAACCTGGTACATCATGGGTTCCAGAGGGAAAAGGGATTAATGGATGGAAGGATGGATGGAAATGTAAGGGATGGATATAAAGTGAAGGAGACGGAGTGGAGGGTGAGAGAGAGGGATCAAACTACATCAGTGCTATAGAGGTAAAGGAAGGAAAGAGTATAAAAACCTACAATATAAATAAAAACCCTACAATGTCACTTCTCATCTCTAAAACGTAATAAATCTGAAGCAAAGAGTTCAGCGGTTAACGATCTCCAAAGCATCTCATGAGATCATTGTTTATATGTGATTTTTCCTGCTGCTTCCAAATATACACAGAATTTCAGAATCCAAACTCTTCTTACTTCAGATATTTTGATTTAAGACACCATCAACTCTCACCTGTATTGCTACAAATTTCTCGTAAATGATATCTCTGCCTTGACCGTTGGCTCTCTGTTGCCTTGGCTCTCTATTTCTTAAAATAGCAGCCAGAAGGATCCTTTGTAAATAGAAGCCAGGTCTTGCCATTCTGTGCTCAAATCCTTCAATGATTTCCCTTCTCACTCAAAGTTAAGCCAAAGTCTTTAAAATGGTGCACAATGCCCTACAAGATTCCCCACCCTCCCTCCTCAACCACCCACCTCGGAAATATTCCTTCTCCATCCTCATCTCCTCCACCTTTCCCCACGGCTGTCTCTGCTCCAGACATGCTGGCCTCCGGGCTACTTCACCAACATTCCAAGCATGCCTCTGCTTCAGGAACTCTGCACCTGGAGTTCCCTCCCCCTGGAATACTCTCTCCCCAGATATATACATGGCTCATGCCCTCACCTCCTTCCCTCAGCTGGCAACTTCTCCGGAGGACTTCTCAGTGGAGCCTTCCTTTCCACCCTGTTTAAAATTGTACCCCACCCAGCACTCTCTCTGCTCCTTCCCTATTATTTTTCTCCGTAGCACGTGTCATTATCTGACATGCTTTATATTTGTCCACATCAGTCCCCATATCTACAAATCCTATTTTCATCCTTCAAAACCCTCTAGAACATCACTATAGGTCCTCCCCAACAACGGCGATCCCCAACATTCTCTCCTGTTTTTAGCCTACCAGACTTGATTATGACCATACCACTTGTCACTGACACTTGATTATTTCACATTGTTACACTAAGCGACCGTGTTTTCACCTGTTTTTCCCCATCGGAAAAGCCGATAACCTCTTGAAAGCAAACGCCCTCACCTGATTCTTCTGTATATGCTCTCTTCCCACTCAATATAGTGCTAAATGCAAAACACAGTTTGGTTTCAATAAATATTTTAAGGAAACAACAGGTAATAACGATAATATGAGTCACCACTGGCAGAATTATTACCACATGGCAGGCACAGTAAGTCAGGAAACAATGTGGTATTGTCACCATTCTACAGGCGAGAACTGAGTAGCTCAGCGGAGATCCACAGTCTATAAGAGACAAAGCGCAGGATGTAAACCAAGGTCTGTTCAGCTCCACCGTCCACCTTCTGCTCCTCCTCCATCACTTCCCATCATGTATTACTCTGAGCCAGCACAGTGCCCAACACTTAACACATTTTCTCGGTTCACCCTCGGAACCAGCTGTGGGGTAGATACTATCAACCTTGTTTTACAAATGAGAAAACTGTAGCTTAGAGCGTTACTGGCTAAGAATGTACCCTGACAGTAACAGTATCACAGTGTTAACTTGTCCACTTAGCTAAAGTAATCATATTAATTGTGCAGGTGCAGCTTTGCAATTCAGACAGAGAACTGCTGGAATGAACAATTACACCCCGAATTCTCTGTGTTGCGCTAGGACTTATGTAGCTCTTATCAGTAAGGTCCAGTGATCCCAGAAATTATCTCACTTGTAGCCTAGTCTTCTCTCTTAATCTTTTATCAAGTCCTGGTATTTACCTTCTACTATAGGAGAAAACCGAATCGACAGGTGATGACAATCACAAAGGGGATTTTCATAATCTCATTTGTTTTGGCCAGGTCTAATTTTAAACTAGAATAAATGTGTTTCCTTCTCCCATTTGTATATGTCGACTGAAATAAATGTGCAGCCTAAAAGTTGAGAGCTATGTTTTATTTGGTGGGAGGACAGCTTCTCAGATCGCTCTGAGGGACTGCTCCAAAGAGGCAGGGGAGGAGCTAGGATATATAGGAGTTTTACAACAAAGACTAGGTAGTTGGAACAATAAAAGATTTCTTGTTACCTAAAGAAAAACAGGCATCTCAAGTCAAAGAATTTAGTGCTTTTCTATGTATGGGTGGAAGCAAACATTTGGGCTCACTGAATTCACGCCTTTGACAAGCACCTAGCTGTCTAGGGCCAGTATCCTGTCCTTTCTTATCCTGAGTGCCCTCAGGGTGCACCATTGTGAGTGGCTGCAGAGGCTGGGCTGCAGGCTTGTCTTCACTTGGGGGTGGCCGCAGCCGCTGATGACTTGATGATTTCAGCATTCTTTGTTTACTATCGTTTGCAGTATTTTTCATTCACATATGTTTGTGGGTACTGTGTGTGTGTGAGAGAGAGAGACAGACAGAGAGAAAGAGGGAGAGAGGGATGGACAGTTGGCTCTTCCTCAATTCCTTAAGTCTGAAAAAGTGTAACAGGTACGAGCTTGCAAAACCCCTGACTTACCAATGGTAGTCAAGGGGCACCCCAAGAGGTACTACTAACCTCCAAGAAGCTCTCTGAAGCCTGCCTTTGAGTGATTGATGGATTGGGGACAAAATTCAAATTCTGCACTTAAGAAAACCAGAACCCTAGTCTTCAAAAGAGAAACCTTTGAGAATAGAAAAATAAATTGAAAAAAAAAAAAATGAAAGGAAGATTTACTGAGCAAAGATCAATGCCTCCAAGAGAGAACAGAGAGCCTACACCACACCTACCAAACACGGGGCTCAGCTGCATGGCTGTTAATTCAAGCTGATGGCTTTTCCTCCACTGAGTGGATGAGGAAAATGACAGCGCATTCCTCAAGTGCTGCCTGTAGCCAAGTTGTGGCATTTTGGGGGTTTGGGTTTTGCTTTGTTTTGTTTTGCTTTTTGGTTTGTTTGTCTTTAGGAATAGCTTCAGAACAGCACTTTGATTGTTATCAAGCCACCCTTTGACAGCAGTACAGAGAAGTGATGCACAGAGCTCCAGAGGTCTTTGGGCCCCTTCCTTCTCTTCATCTGCACAGCACCACCCCCTCCGCCTGCCGCTGTGAGCTGACGGGCCTGAAACAGGAGGGCAGCTGAGCCTCGAAAGCCTCTGCAGCTTTACCCCCAGCTCAGGTACGGGAAAGCAGTTATAAAAGACCTCTTGAATTAGATTCTTTTTTTTAATGGTGCTTCAGTATTCAAACTATAAGTCCATTTGACAGCCTGGTTTTCAGATCTGATTCTTTAGAATCAGTTATGTGATTATTGAGAATTAGTTATTTTAAATTACAACTAGAAATACAAATACAATAAGAGGCAGAGAGAAGAAAAGTAGAAGAATGAGGGAAGGCAAGGGTTTATTAAAGAGGAGGGAGGAGAGCGATAAAAATTACTTTTTTTCTGTTAGAAGCCAGGTTGTACTTTTTTACGTTGTTCACTCCTGCCATCTAGTGGTTGTCATGTAGTAATGCTTAAATCAGATCTGTGGAATCACAAAACAATAGAACATTCGCAATAAAGATGTGGTAAGTCATTCACCCCACTAGTTACTTCTGCGACAAATTGCATCCTTTTCTCTGCTCTAGACGCTACTCTGAATGGTCCACATCTGTTAATGTCCACAGCATTCTAATACAGAGCCAAGGTTCTAAATACGAAACAAATTCTAAGAAGTTCCGTGACCTCCACTTACCCACTGTCCCACATTGTGCAAGTTCCCAGAAAACTTACATTCTGAATTCTAGCATTTCGACAAGTTCCTTTTTCTAAATATTGAATGACCCAATACAACTCTGTTCCTTGAAAGATACAATTAAGCCCAGGAGAAAATATATTAATAAAATAAAACTGTGGTCTCTAGGCACTGAATCAATAATCAAAAACATTCCTTGCCTTTTTTTTTTCAAATGTTTGTTGAAAAGAGAACCTCAATTGTACATGATATAGTCTCTGCTTTAATTTTTTTCACGGTTTTTGTTTGTTTGTTTGTTTTAATGAACTTGCTTCGAAACTTTTTTCTCAAAGAAAAGCCTTTTCCATTGCAGGGGAGGAAAAATAATTTTCCTCTACCCTTCGAGGTTCTTGGCTGAGACTCCCTCCCTTCAGCCTGTAATAAAAGACAGATTAAAGACAGAAAACCAAACAGAAGTTTAACAACATGTATACCTCCTGTACACATGGGAGACACCCAGGAAAACTGAGTAACTCCCTGAAATGGCCCAAGCTATCACTTTAAATACTACCTCCAGCTAAAGACAAAAAGACGATGCTGGGGTACGGAGCTGGTTATGAGAGGTTCCTAGGAAAAGCACAGCAAACAAGGGTAAATTTGTTTTGCAAATTTAAGTTGTTGCCTTCTCCACTGATAAGAGTTTCTAAAGATATAGAGTCATCCTTCTCTTCCTGGTAGAGCGAGGGAGACAGTCTTAAAGTGGACATTTCCCTTAGAAACGTAAATGTATCTTACAAAAGGCTAACATTTCAGTTTTCAGAGCTTCACCTGGGTCTGCTGTTTCTTAAAAATAACTAATTCAAAACAATCCATGTGGCACAGAGGCATATTTTGTGTTGGTATATTTTGCTCTCTTTGACCATATCAGAGACCACCCGGCCATTGTAGGAGGTCCTATTGCAGACACAGATGTGGACTGAGCTGGTGTGTTGGAGGCTTGCAGGAGCTCTGTGAAGACAGTGGTTCACTGCAAAGGTGGCTGAAGGGCTGTGAGATAAGAGTTCTACAAGAGCTGGATACCTGCAGGGAGAGGCCTGATCTTTGCAAGCAAGGTTTCTGAAGCACTGTTTCTACATTTCTTTAAGGGGAGGGGGGGGAGCTCAAGGAAAGCCAATCTGAGAAGTAATGAGCTACAAACATGACTGGCTCGCTGTCCAGAGAGTTTTGAAAAGGTAGAAAGCATTCCAGGTCTGGACATGCAGATGACAAGCAGAGAGATGGAAAGTGGCAGGCTGAAATGGAGAAGCCCAAGGCACATTTTAAGAAAGAGAATTTGGGGCGGGGGCGGGGATGTTTAACCCAAACTTTGTCAGCCAAGAAACCCAGAGGGCTGCAAATAAGAACAGAGTTTATTTGGGGTCTTAGGAATTGCAACTGGGGAGCCACAGATTTGGGTAAAACCGAAAGAATGTTCAGGGAAGAGAAAGAGTCAGGGGTTTATAAAGGCAAAAGCCACAAAGTTGTTAAAGTTTCTGCCAAGGATTATGATTGACTCTGACCCAAGGAAGGAAATATTTGTTCTTAAGAGATCGCCTGTCACGAGTTATTTAGGGTTAAGGGTCCAATAAGTATCTTGAGTTTTTGGACTATTGGACAGATGTTCCGGATGCCTGTTTTAAGACAATAAGTGATCAAAGTTCAGGTTCCATCCAGTTGAGATGTGCATTAAGTTACACTCTGTTGATGGCCTCCCCACTCCATTTTAGAGAGCTCTCTTAGCAATACTGACTAATAGAAACTTGTCTGAGGTATTAGGTTGTGGGGCATAAAAATCGGAAGATGTGAAAGTATATACTTTACAAAAAGAACAGGCAGCTTATTAATACTTTACAGGCATCCATAGAAGGCTTCACATTCACCAAGAGCTCCACGTATGCATCCTCATTCAAGCCTCAAAGTCTCCTGGGCAGAGAGCGAGCTGGGTCCTTATTTTCTAGATGAGGAAGACTTGTCTTAGCAAAGTTCAGTGTCTTGCCCAAGGTCACACAGCTGGCCAGAACACACATTCAAACAGAGAAGGAAAAAGGAACCTTTTTAGAAAACTCCTTGAAAAGATGTGGAAGATAAGGCAGAGGGAGCTTGAGGAAAGACCTAATCTGATCAAAAGTTTTAATAAATCGTTTTTCTGCTCTGTTGCGGTAATTGCCTCCATTGGTGGGAGCTGTAAACCAGCCATTTTAGTCTGTAACACAAAAGTGAAATAAAACAGACAGCATGAAAGGAGAAAAAGTCAAGAATCCGGAAAATCTGTCTGAATAAGATCAAGCATAGAGAAATGACACCTAAATAATCAAAATGTTTCTAAAACTACTGCTCTTCTTCCTACAAATTGTCGACTTTTAAAAACATACACAACAAATGTAAGAGCTGTGAGTTGAGTTTTATTCAGTGTCTTACTGAGGACTAGAGTCTCAGACAGCCCTGAGGAACTGCTCTGAAGTGGGAGAAGAGGAGGCCAGTATAGATACGTGAATCCTGGCTGGGGATGCACACAGGCAACATCTTGGTGAAGATCACTGCCAGCCGGAAGAATCAGGTATCTCAGGTAAAGACTTCAGTGTTTTTCTGAGTATGGGAGGATACAAGAATCTGGGGTCATTGACATTCTTCCTGAGATATGCATTTTAACTGTCTAGGTGCCCACACATCCAAAACACAGAGTGCTTCAACCTGAATTCCTTTCAGGGTGTACTTGTACGGCAGTAGCTAATGACTGGATCCTGGTATGTGGGCAACATTCTCTGTTTACAAACCTGTTTACAAACCTTGGGGATATAAGGGAGGGTACAAAAAGTCGATTTTAAGTGATAGCAGTTGAAGGGGAGCAGCATATGCCTTCTCCAAATATGTCACTTTGGCATGTGGGCTATTTTGAACTGAAGGCAATCAAGACCCAGCAGACTCAAGACCCAGAAAGAACATTTACCTCTCCCGTAACTACCTGAAAGGCTTCAGACAGGAGGCCTGTGCCAGGAAAAGAGCTATTACCAGGGGTAGCTTTTTTTCTGGAAGACCTATCTGCATAGCCGGGTAAACTTCTAATTACCAAACATCTGCTCTTCTTAGCATCCTGGGGGTTCCCTCCTCCCCTGTGAGGCCCCAGGCCCTTTTCCATTCCGTAGTTCAGGATGGCATTTAACCCTCAATTGCCCAACTTGCCCTTGAGCCTATCTGTTAGACTCTTGCTGGTACAAAATTAAATTTGTTTATCTACTGCTTGTACAAAATTAAATGTGCTTTTCTCCTGTTAACCTGTATCTATTTATTTGCTTGTGTGTTTATTTCTCTATTTATAAAACAAGGCTTTCATCCTTTTCAAATATTAAATCTCTCCAAATGGTGGAATTCTGAACTAGCAGAGGCCAAGCAATGAAAGAGAAAATTCATTTTTAACTGTTTGTATTCATTTCACCTGGCAATATAGTTCATCTTTTTCTTCATTATTTTACCATAAAGCCAGAAGGTTTTGTTTTGTTTCCCACATGCTAGTTGTAGAAGGAATGTAAGCTGTGCTTACTAGGAATAAAAGTGATTAGCCTTTGTAGGTGAGTTTGAGCACTCCCGCCTGCATTTTGGCAGATGTAATGAAGTCCAGGAAGAGTTCTAGGAAACCTGCATGAGAAGGAAAACAAGTTGGATGGTATTCCTGGTGATTCTGAAAGCAGTGGTGATGAGCCATGCTCTTGTGAAGGAAAAACCGGGCTGGTCTGACAAGATAACTCATAAGTCTAGGAATGTGAAGGAGAGGCTGGGCTGGGCTAACAAGCTAACTCACAAATCTAAGTATTGGAATACTGATCTGAGTTCTGCTAGACTAACTTGTAAATCTAAGTTAATTAGTGTTGGTTTGTTGTTTATGGTTTTTTTTGCTAGCCAGCTGGATTTTCAAAGATACATATCTGGCTTTGGAATGTTGGTTTGCTGCCTCCCCGCCTCCACTTTTGTGATGATGCTGCTGCTAAAGTTGTTCCATGCCTATTGGCCGAATACCCCAAGCTTGTACTTTACCCTATAAAACCTCACGCGCACGTCTTGGAGGTGCTCAGAGCTTCGGAGCAGAAGCCCCTCTGAGCCCGCCGGCGTAATACATCTGGGTACTCCAACCCTCCGAGTGGTGCTTGTTTCTTGACTGGCCTGTCGTTTCCGTAACACTCTCAGCCACAACAATTAAAATATGATCTCGAGAGCAGCCTCAGTCGGTCCCAAAGAGCTTGCACCAGACCTGCAGTGCTTCAGATTTTAGTGCACCAGGCTTGTGGGTATATGAGATATACTCAAATGTTGCATCATCAGTGAAAGCCATTGATGTAGCCATTACTGAATAATAATGAAAATAATCCTCCCCCGTGCAAATAGTATTATTAAATGCATTTTTTAAAAAATCTGGAGGTAAATTCTTGAGGACATTGTTTAAAATCTACTTTTGAAAGGATCCAATGAAAGTGTTTCCCCATGAATAATGCAACCACTGACCTGCATTATTCAATGTGTTCTGTCATCATGAATCTGAAATCCCTGCTCCCTTGATCTCCATGTAAACTGAACACCAATGGAATAAAACAACCGGAAAATGAACTCTCTCACTTTATTCTTATTCACAAGCTGCATTCCATAGTTGTTATGCATAGATACGCTTCTTCTGAGACCAAAAACAATTAAGTGTGCAGAAACTTAATTCTGCAGAATATGCAACAGAAATAAATAATCTACCCTAGAAGTGAGTGAAATCCTAACACTGGCCTGGCTGCTCATTTTCTTTACAAAAGAGGCTGAGCCTTCTTTTCCTCAGCCTTCTAATCTACTCAGTGATAGGACTTGATGTACACAGTGTTCTGTACCTCAAACAAGACTTGATAGAATTAACTGTGAGCCCAGTGGATTGACACATGCCTTCACGTGCTGATATAGAGACAGGGCTGCTCCCCTGTCCTGTGCTGCCTCATCTAACTGGCATGAGGGCTCTAGGAGTGAGCTTTGGAGTTGAACAAGATTTGGGATTAAAAACCTCTAGCAATTATCAGCTGTGTGATTCAGAAAACTTTCTTATTAGTCGCCCATGTGCCTCAATTTCTTCATCTGTAAAAAGAGGATAATAATACTGCACAGATCACTAGGTGAGAGAGAGGGGAGAGAATAAGATAATGTGTGTAAAACGTGTAGTTTCGAGCCTGGCACGGAGTATGCCCTCAGAGCACATAAGCTGGATATTTCTCCCATCAGACTCAGGTCAGCGAGCCAAGCAAACAGCTCCTCCTGTGTGACTTGTCTATGACTGCGGACAACCCTATCCTGCCACTTGGAATGCTCTGCTGCTATAATAGAGAATAACAAATCTGACTCCATATTAGATCTGTTTCTTTTACTTTAACCTTTGTATTCTATTGCTTTTGCTATAAGTTAATCACCAAAGAGATATTGGCTATAGCTTAAAGTATACAGAATGGCCTGTCTCCTGGAACCCTGCCCCCAAGGCCTGAATGTTAAACTAAAATACCTTGTTCAGCTCACAGCAGACATCTTGACCCAGCCCACCTGTGAATGGCTGCAGGAAAGAAGAAACTAACACATCCCTTATAGAAATATTTGCAACAACTTAAGGGCCTTTTTATTTTACCTCCTCACCTCCCTGCTCTTTGTTCTAGAGAAGAAACTAGTCCAGACCCCAGCAAGATGGTTCTCTAGGACATCTTCTCAGACTCCCAGTTTTCCAAATAAAGTTATTTCTTACCCCAACACCTCATCTCCAGATTGACTGACCCGTTGTGCGGCACAGAATGAGCTTGGACCTGGTGACACTCCCTCTTCTCCACACACTACTTGCTATTCCCCAAATCATTGCTCACATCTTTCTTCCTCCAAAAATCTCGACGTGGAGGGACATAGGCACCTGGAAGACTCACCTTCCTCTATCCCTGTGCATCCTTTGGGGCTTTGTCAGTAAGAGAGAAGGAACAAAACAATAAACAAGTGGAGCCTGTCAAAAATCAACCAACAGAAACCTCAATTAAATAGAGTTGGGAGACCGGCAGGGGGAGCTCTCATGCCCTGCGATGACAGCAAAGCCCAACAGGAAGAAGAGAGACTCCAATGCTTTCCTGGCAGGGACTCAGCCAGTGAAAAGCCACAGACTCCGTTGTCTCCAGCCCTCCCAACTTCCTTATCCCCTCTATAAAAGTGTCCTCCTTCCTTGCTGTGTGGGGACTTGCACACATCCCCTCACGGATGCAATTCTCTGCTGATCTGGAATAAATCCATCATTGCTGGAGAAATATCTGGCAGTCTGTTTATTTCAGGTCAACAAGCCCTAGAGCAGGAAAGTGGAAGGAATCCTGAAGTTTCAATAAAACTGAAACCTCCACATGTGGTAGAGCATCATGCTTCTTACTTCCTCAAGCTTTCCCAGATGCAACCTGGCTTTTCAAAGTCAAACTCTCTCAGCAACTCTTTGCCACTGTAATTGTTTGCGTATCTATTTGATATTAGTTCTTATATTTTCATTGGTCTTTGGCTTTTTACTCTCATCCAACTGTAAAGATGTTTCAGACAGTGTACACTATTCAAGAAAAACTATGGCCTAGAATAATTCATATGCTTCTGCTATGTTCTTCCAAAGAAACTCACTCCTTCTCCTAGAATAATTATCAACCTTTTACTGCTATTGCTTAAGTCACCCAAGTGTCTGTCTCCCCATCTTTCAAGGGTCCCCTTCCTCTAGTACAACTGACCCCTACCCACTCCTGAATCAGCCCTCACTGCACCTCACACCTCTGCCTTACCTCCTGCTGGAGCCACAATCAGCCTCGTGCCAGCCCCCATCTTCCTCCTACCTGCCTTTCTTCTCACAAGCACTGCCAAGCCCAGGGAGTAGAACTGGCCGGACCAGCTCTGAAAGTTTAGGAGTAGAAGATACCACAGAAGATAAACCAACTTCAAATTCAAAGTGGGCATTGGGGTTCCCAGAATGAATCTGCCATTCTCCATCTCCACTGGCGATTCTTCACTGGCCTCATCTCTCTGCAGGTGCTTAAGTTCCATTCATCTTAGGTGCCTGTCTCTAGCTCATCATCACTCTGTACACACCTCCCAGTCCCTCTGGTGCATTTTAACCTCACTCTTCCCACCATCCAAGTCTATCTTCGTAGACCCAAAAAGTTATTAACAGGTCATCTTAAACAAAGACACATCTACTATGTTGGGTTTTTTTCAGCTTTACTGGGATATAATTGACATACAACATTATGTAAGTTTAAGGTGTCTAATGTGATGATTTGGTACATGTATAGATTGTGAAGTGATTACCACCACAGGGTTAAACACCTCCATTACCTGATAGAAGTACCATTATTTTGTGTGTGTGGTTAGAACATTTAACATTTACACTCTCAGTAACTTTCAAGTACACAGTACAGTATTGTTAACTATAATCACCATGCTGTACATCAGAGCCTCAGGACGTTCTCATCTTATAACAAATAATTTGCACCCTTTCACCAACATCTCCCCATCTCCAGCACCCATTCAGTCGCTGGCAATCACCATTCTACTCTCTGTCTATGAGCTTGTTTTTTTTAAGATTCCAAACATAAGTAAGATCACACAGTATTTGTCTTTCTTTGCCTAGCTTTTTATTGTACTTAGCATAAAGTCCTCAAGGCCTATATAAACTGTCACAAATAGCAGAATTTCCTTCCTTCTCAAGGCTGAATACTTCATCATATAACCAGTCAGGGCTCATCAGGCCTCTGTATCTATGGGTTCCACATCTGGGAATTCAACTGACCACAACTGAAAATACTCAAAAAATAATAATTCTGAAGTTCCAAAAAGCAGAACTAGGATTTGCTTTGTGCTGGCAACTATTTATATAGTATTTACATTCTAGTAGGTATTATAAGTAATGAGGTGATTTAAAGTATAGGAGAAGATGTGGGTAAGAAACATGCAAATATTAGGCTATTTTATATAAGCATCCTCTGATTTTGGTATCTGGGAGAGGGGGTTCCTGAAACCAATCCCCGACAGGTGCCGAGGAGCTACTGTACATACCACTTCTTCTTTACCTATTCATCCACTGACGGACACTTGACTTGTTTCCATCTCTTGGCTATTGTGAACAATGCTGCAACGAACATGGTCATGCAGATATATCTTGGATATCCTAGTTTAATTTCCTTTGGATATATACCCAGAAGTGGAATTGCTGGATCATATAGTAGCTCTATTTTTCATATTTTGAGGAACTTCCAGATTGTTTTCAATAGTGGCTGTAACAATTTGTATTCCTGCCAACAGTGCCCAAGAGTTCCCTTTTCTCCACAATCTCAGAAACATTTGTTATCTCTCATCTTTTTGATGTTAGCCAGACGTGAGGTGATACATCACTGGAGTTGATCTGCATTTCCCTGAAGTGTAATGTTGTTGAGCATCTTTACATATGTACCTGTTGACCATCTGAATGTCCTCCTTGGAAAAAATGTCTGTTTAGGTCCTCTGCCTTTTTTAATTGCAATGTTTGGAAGATTTTACTACTGAGTTGTATTAGTTCCTTATATTTTTTTAAGTACTATGTCTATCAGGTGTATGGCCTGCAAATATTTTCTACCATTCCATAGGTTGCCTTTTCATTTGTTGATTGTTCCTTTTGCTATTCAGAGGCATTTTAGTTTATGTAGTGTCATTTATTTATTTTTGCTTTTGTTGCCTCTGTTTCTGGTATCAAATCAAAAAAAAAAAAAAAAAGAAAGAAACCATTGCCAAGACCAATGACAAGAAGCTTGCTTAATTCTATGTTTCCTTCTAGGACTTTCACAGTTTCAGGTCTTAAGTTTGAGTCTTTTATCCATTTTGAGTTAATTTTTGTATATCATGTAGGATAAGAGTCCAATTTCATTCTTCTGCACATGGATACCTAGTTATCCCAACACCATTTATTGAGAAGACTATCCTTTCCCCACTGTATATTATTGGTGCTTTTGCCAAAATTAGTTGACTCTATATGCATGGATTTATTTCTAGGCTCTCTATTCTGTTCCATTAATTTATATGTCTGGTTTTATGCCAATACCATAATGGTTTTTTTCCATAATGTTTTGATTACTAGTGCTTTGTAGTAAGTTTGAATCAGGAAGTGTGATGCTTCCAGCTTTGTTCTGCTTTCTCAGGATTGCTTTGGATATTCGGAGTTATTTGTGGTTCCATTCAAATTTTAGGATTAATTTTTTTCCTATTTCTGTGAAAAATACCATTGGGATTTTGACAGGAATTGCATTGAATTTATAGATGGCTTTGGATAGTGTGGACATTTTAACATTATTGATTCTTCCAATCCATAAACATAAGATGTTGTCCCATTTATTTGTATCTTCTTCAGTTTCTTTCATCAAAGTCTTACAGATTCATTGCACAGATTTTCACTTCCTTGGTTAAATTTATTCCTAAGTATTTTATTGAAACTACTGTAAATAGGATTGTTTTCTTTATTTCTTTTTCATATATTTTATTGCTAGTGTTAGTGAAATGCAAATGATTTGATTTTATATTCTGCAACCTTACTGAATGTGTTGATTAGTTCTAACAGTTTTTTGATGGAGTCATTAGGATTCTATTCCTCTTACTCTCTTCAATGCATCCAATCTGAGTCTGGTTTTTTTTTTTTGTTTTTTGTTTTTTTTGCTCCACCTGTATGATGGAACTTCTCCACTGGACTCCAGGACTTCCACAAAGGCTTTCTCATCTGAAACTGATTGGTTAAGTCAGGTTCTTCAGGGGCTCTCAGACTGTGGCTGAGAGGGGCTGGAGCCAGTTCATAGCTCACTTCAGGGTCCACGGCTGAGACTGAGCCTATTACCTAAAGCACTTGGGGATGTGACTCATCCCAGTCCCTTGGCATTAGGTGCTGGTGACACAACCAAAGCTCAACAGGGCCATGGGTGAGTCCTCAGGAGTTCAGAGCTGTTTCCAGGCCTATAGCCGGGAACACAGTCAGCGAGTCAGCCACCTGGGTGTGGATCTGCCCCCTCAAAATAGCTTCCCTTATTCTCGGACTGCACCAGGTTTTCACAGTGTCCTACCTGGATCCCATAGCTCTCACAAAGGCACTTTTGCTCATGGATGGATGCCAAATTGTTGCCATTGAGAGGAGGATACAAGGAAGGATGTCTTACTTGGCCATCTTGCTGACGTCACTCTCCGTGATCCATCTACTTTAGACTTGCACTCTTAGCCACCCAAGTATCTAGCAGAATATTTAAAATTTGAGAATTTTCCTTATGTTAACCCAAGGTTAAATTCTTAGTCAGGACTCCTATCCTTTCCTCATCCCAACCAGCTTTGATTTTCTGTTCTCCCCTTGGCTCCAGAACTGCTCATATGCCTTCTATTTTTCAGAGTATAATCAACAGTCTTTCAAAAACACAATTCCGGCCACATGTCACTGCTGTGCTCAGGACACAATCTGATTCTCTCCCACGGCTCCGTCCTTGGGAGACTGTGCAGTGCAGTGGCCAGAGCACACTCTGCCCAGACTGCGTCACTGCTTCTTCTATCCTTACAAGCCTGACTAGTCACTAGCGTGACTTTGGGTGAGTTACCACAGCTTACTATACTTCCTCTGCCTGGTGGAGACAATGATATTCCCTAACTTAGACCATTTATAAGGATTAAGTGCACTGTCATGCATACGCCCTGGCTCAGGTAAGCACTAAAGAAGTATTTGCTATTGTTATTGCCTTATCTTCCCTTCCTGAACTACCTCCTGCTTATTTCAGCCTCATCTCTTGCCACGTCCCCCTCACACTCTGAGCTGCAGCCATTAAAAAACAACTTGAGGTGACTCTGAATTTATCTCCCACATGACCTGTTGCCTAGGTTGTTCCTCTGTTAAAAAATGTATATATATATATATATTTTTTTGTCTTCTTTTTCACTTCATCTGGTTTCTGCTCATTTTCAAGTCTCAAGTTCCAAACTGCATCTTAAAAGAAGACTTTCCAGATCCTTCAAGGCCAGAGTCCCTTCTGTGTGCTTACGTAGCACCATGTATTCAACGTGAATAATGCCTACTACATCAAGTGATTTATTTGTCTGTATTTATGTTAGTTGCACCAGACTGCAAATTCTTTAAAAGCAGGAAGCATTTCTTCTTCACTGTTCTATTCCTAGTGCAGGGCACAATGCTAGCACCTGGTAGATGCTTCATAAATTCTTCTCCAATAAATGTGGAAAGCAAAAAGATTAAACAGAATGAAGGCAAATTTTGCCATTGATACATATTTTTAATATTAAGCACAAAGGTTCATAAAACCCTAATAGCTTAACCCTTCATATTTTAAATTCTAACATCTTTAGAATGGATTTTCATGATCTTCATTATTCCTAAACATAGTGTCAACTTGGTAAGTGGAATGTAAACAGAAATTTTTCCAGATGAGTGAAAAAAAAAAACAACTGTACTTCCTTCAGCTGTGTGCATGCTGTCTAAGGCAGACCAGGCTGAACTGTCCCTTACAGCCAGGGTTTGAGATAAAACAGAGAGGGACAAAAATGATGTTTCTTTTCAGAGTACCTTACGCCATTTGGAAATTTATAATGCTTCTTGATAATGCTAACAACGGTGGTGATGAAAATCATGAAAATAGTGTTTAGTAGAGTAAGGGTCCTAGAGGTCCCATTGGCTATGAATTGAGATTTGATAGGAAGAGGGAGACAAAAAGTCAAGGGTCTTATTGTTTCCTACCTTCTCAAGAACTCTGTAATATTTATCATTCCTTTTATTTTTGGTTGATCTTCCCCTTCAAAGTGTTTTTCATTCTCTGCCATTGAGAGAGAGAGAGAGAGAGAGAGAGAGAGAAAGGAAGGCAGGCAGGCAGGCAGGCAGGAAGGAAGGAAGAAAGGAAGAAAGGAGGGAAGGAAGGAGGGAAGGAAGGAGGAAAGAAGGAGGAAGGAAGGACGAAGGAAAGAAAGAAAAGAAAGAAAGAAAGAAAGAAGAAAAGAAAGAAAAAAGGAGGGAGGGAAGGAAGGTCAAGCTCACCTCTCTCTGACATTCTCATTTTCCTCTCCTTCACAGTAAAACCTACCCAGTGAGACATCTATAGGCCATCACCTCTCTCCCTCTTCAGCCATCTCCGGCATGACTTCTGTCTCCATTTCTCTACCATGTCAATTAATCTAGAGGCTCCTTCCCAGTCTCCCCTTACTTAGCTTCTCAGCAGCAACTGTGATGGTTAATTTTGTATGTCCACATGACTGAAGCACAGGTTGCCCAGATATTTGGTCAAATATCATGCTGGGTATGTGCATTAGGGTGTCTTTGGATGAGATTATCATTTAAATCCAGTAAAGCAGAATTGCCCTCCCTAATGTGAGGGAGCATCACACAATCAGTTGAAGGTTGGAATCAATCAAAAAAGACTGACCCTCCCCCAAACAAGAGAGAATTCCTCCTACCTGAATGTTTTTGAACTGGAACTTTAGCTTCTTCCTGCCTTGGGACTCCAACTGAAACATCAGCTCTTCCTGGGTGTGGAACCTGCCAGCATCAGACTGGAACTACACCATGGGTTCTCCTAGATTGCCAGCTTCTTAGCTCACCCTGCAGATCTTGGGACTTTTCAGCCACCATAATCCCATGAGCCAATTCTTTATAATAAATCTCTATAAGTCTATATACATTTATAGACTTTAAACTAAATCCAAATATTAATTTTCCCTGATATCCAAATCTACCTGAAGTCTTTTGTTCAATAAGAAAATTATATTGTAGGAGTACTACTCAGCCATAAAAAAAAGAATGAAACAATGCCGTTTATAGCAACATGGATGGACCTAGAGATGATCATACTAAGTGAAGTAAGTCAGACAGAGAAAGAGTAATATCATATGTCACCATTATATATGGAATCTAAAAAAATGATACAGATGAACTTTTTTTAAAACAGAAATGGACACACAGACACAGAAAACAAACTTAATGGTTACTGAAGGGGAAAGCTGGGAGGGATAAATAAGGAGTTTGGGATTAGCAGATACAAACTACTGTATATAATGGAGATAAACAACAATGTCTTACTGGATAGCACAGGGAACTATATTCAATGTCTTGTAATAAACTGTAAAAGAAGTTATATGTGTGTGTGTGTACATACATATATGTGTGTGTGTGTATATATATATATATATATATATCTGAATCACTATGCTGTACACCAGAAACTAACACAGCATTGTAAATCAACTATACTTCAAAAAAAACCGAAAATTAAAATAAAAAAATATCAATTACCTAGGAACACATTTTGAAAAAACATTAGTTGACTTTTAAATGAAAAAGGAGTCTCTTTACATGGTCCTCCCTCCACTACTGAGAAAGAAAAGATTACTGGCATATCTCTCTCACCACTCCTCGGACTAAGTAGAAAATAAATGTTTACTCTTCTGTTGTAACAGTCACTATATTTTGATAATATATGGTGCTCAATGAAGTTACATTGCTGCTTGTCTAAAAAGATCCGGGGAGACCGCCTGTTTTCCAGCACAAGACAGAGAAGTACATAAGGCACAGGACGCAGTGTGTTGTGTGGTAGCCGGAAAATGGGCTTCTGGCCTGAGCACTGGATGAGTCGTTAAAGGTGGTTTAAGGAGACAGTAAGGACTCAGGTGACAGCCAGGCTGCCTGGGGTCAAATCCTGGATCTACCATTTACAGCTCTGTGACCACAGCCAGTTACTTAACCTCCCTGACCCTCAGGTTCCTCATCTATAAAATAAGATTAAAGACAGGATCTACTTCATAGGGTGGTTGCAGGGACTGAAGGAGTTAGTATAAGCAAAGCACTTAGGATGAGGCCAAGCACAAAACGGTGACGATCATAATTTAACAGTTTTGGACCACAGCTCTGCTTGAGCACTGTGCTAAGCATGTCGTGTATATTAGTAAGTGGTAACTCGTACGTTGAATGGACTGAATGGCATATTTTTAAAGAGACTTTTGAATTCTACCATTTCAATGATGTTAAGCAGACTATACCACAAATAATAATAACTCATGATTTTATTTTCATCTCTAGTTTGAAGATGAGAAGAATTAACACTCTAGGGAGTTACGTGATTGTCCAAGGCTACATAAGAGGGCAAAGTCCCAAACCCAGAGGTTCTGAATGCAATGGCTTTCTCCTTTCAAACTGCACTGCCTCTCTGCTATGTCACCTAATAACTCTGCTTCCTTCTATTTCTACTGAATGTTTCTAAAAGTACATCCTATGTATTACCTAATTTGATGCTCACAACTCTTTTAGAAGAAACGTAATGGAAAATCCATGCAGTAGAGTTCCAAGAGCCAGGGCTGGCCAGACACCCACAAGCTTTGTGTGATTTACTAGCTGTTTTATTTGTAATTGCTATGATCCTCAGTCTCCTCACTTGTAAAATAAATTAACTGGGCTAGACAATCCTTATTTTTATCTCTGGATCAAAATGTATATCTATCCATCTATCCATCTATCTATCTATCTATCTACCTATCTATCTGTCTCAGTTCTCAACCATATATTGTCATTTCCCTAAATCATGATTTAAGGACCAAACCCTTCAGAAGACTGCCTCACAGGAAATAACACCAATTACCTAATCAAGTAAAACAAGAATTGGCCTGCTCTTATACGACTCTGTTGTAAGGTGATGCCTTTGTTAACGTTGTGGACTTCAAGTCCAAACCATTCCTATTCTTTGAGTCTGTACAACTAATACTGAGGTCCATACGTCCTATTTGTAAAGGTCAGCGGCGGATGAGAACAGCATTATGTTGCAACATTCTAAAAATAGCCCTTGAGCTAAGAAAAAGCCTGCCCTGAAATTTTAAGATTTACCACAAGAGGGCAGGACTGTTTCAATCCTGAACACCTCGCCTTTCCTTTTCTCTCTCTCTTTTAAATTTGTTAAAAGTGATATACAAATGCAGCGAAGACGACATATAAATTGGTAAAAAATTGTTCCCCAAAAACAGCATGTTCCTTTCGCAAGAAACATAAAAATGCTCACACATTTCAACCTGTAATTCATCTCACTGAAGTGTTTCTATAAAGTAGGAGTTCTAAAGAAATAAAAAGCAATACACACAAAAATGGTCCTTGTAACATTTTCTGCACTATCTTTACAAAGTGAAAATAATCTAAATGTCTAATACTGTAGACTTATGATACATTAAGTGAAAAAGTAAAGAATATAAAATTTAATTTATTCTGGGTTGAAAGTACACAAAAATCAAGATTATATATTCAATGGGACAGGAATAAAGCATAGAAAAGTGAAAACTATACTTTTCGTAGGAAGATGGAATTATAGGTAATTTCTTATTTGCAATATTATTGTTACAGTATTATATATGCCATTCACTTTAATCCCTTTGCCTGTAACAGAATCAGTGGTGAATGTTCCACATTTTTAGGATTTTCTTCGAGATGTTTTCACCTGAATTACCAAGCATGGCAGACACTTCTAGTTTCTACTCAGTCTCCATTTTCCCTCCTTCTTCATTAACCAAACCCACAGTCTGGTCACAAAGAATCCTATTAAATATGCTCACTTCCCCCAGAATCTTTGCAACTAGGAACAACCATGTGTCCTAATTCTGGGAAATAAGATGTAAGCGGAGGCCACTGGTTGAGGCTTCTGGGACAACTCTTTAAAAAGAAGCAGCAGCCTCAGCTGGCATCCGTCTTTTGTCTTTGTCCTTTGCCCCTCCCCTCCCCCAGGTTCTAGTCTAGGGTAAAGATGTAGGCGGAGCAGCCATTCTGCAGCCTTGAGGATGAAACAGACATACAAAGAATAACAGGGCAGGAAGACAGAGGGAGCCCAGGTCTTTAGTGGTGTCATGAGCTGTCATGCCTGCTCTGGACCATGGCCTCTGGATTTGCTGCTGGGAACCCATTTGGGTAAGCCACGACAGGCAAGTGCGCCACACAAAGCCACGCAAAGCCATAATTGACGCACCATGAAAGGAAAGTACAGAAATAGGAAGTTATCCCAGTAAAGTGAAGAGTAGCACAATCAGCTTGAAAGACAGCAAAGCACACGTGAGAAGGACTGGAAGGGTGATTCTGGGAGACATCCCTCAAGGAGCGTCTTAATAAAGTACAGTCACCGTTACCGGAAGACTTCCTTTATTTCACACTGTGAACTAAGGCTGCAGAGTTTAAAACTTTTAAGACCTCAGAGGCGCTTCTTTCTTTGATTCAAATCTGGCTTGGAGCCAAGTTCTCCATTTTTGGTGTAGTGAAAAAAGTGTGACACTTAAAAAAATCCATTCCTAAAATTATAGTTGCATAAACACTCAAGCTGCATTTCAAATAATGCTCCTTGCAGTATTGTTATGATAACAAAAAAGCAACATTTAAATATCCAGTAAGGGAGTTAATAAATTATGGTATTATGTGCACATACTGTACAATTTTTGTAGGTTCCAACCTGGAGATACCTCTAAGTTAACTTGAAAGAGCAAGTAGGCAAAATAGGATCCCATTTATTGAAAATAAAAACAAATATATTAGATATATCTGTTAAAAAGCATAAATGGCAGACTGAAGGAATGCACCCCAAATTATTCACCATGCACAGTGATTACCTTGGAGCAAGGAATGCTCTGTCTGCAGTTCTGTTGTTTGATTATATGCAATTGTGACTTGTGTGATTTAAGTATTTTCCAAAGACACGTCAGCATTCCCCTCAAATGAACTTGTTTGGGCAGCGTTTTCACCCCACTTTGTTAAATAGAAACACGTTGTTCTTAAGAAATATAATAAACATACTTACATCAAAGTTAGTTTTGAACATATGTCTTTCAGAACCATCTCTGAAAAGGGGAAAGCATTTTTGTACCTGAAAAGCAAGTCATCTAAAAAGTTGCTTGGACTTCAATAAAAACCAGTGAGGCTAATACTCTTTGCTGCTGTAGTCCTCGTCCCCAAGTAGAAATTCTAGCATAAAAGCTGGGTCCGCCACACCATCCCTGAGCCCAAGCCCCCACCTCCCTGCATCTCCAAAGGAGGACACTGGGCTGGGTTTTCTGCAGACCACCTCCTAGGCAGAAGGGAAGCTTGCTAGCTGCCCCACCAGCTGGGAGTCAGAAGCAGCCGTGGTAATGAGACGCTGAGCCACCCCCCTGAGCAGCGTGTCTCCATCAGCCTACCCTCCCCATGGCCTGGCCGCCTGTTTCAACATGAAAGGAAATCAATGTGAGTGTTGCATTAACCTTGAGTATTTTGTGTCATCAGTTATTTCTCTCTGTATCGCCTGCTCTTTGAATCCAGAACCCAGGAGTGTGACAATTAAACTTGACTCAGAATAAAACAGCAATGCAAATGTCCTACCATATTACTCATTATCTAGGGATAAAGGAAGGGAAGAAGGGACAGACATATTCCAGGATCAAACAGATGCACATTCAAATCCAGGCTCTGCTGCTTAAAGCCTCAGGCAAGTGAACTTAATCCTTTCATTTCCATATCCACAAAGTGTGGTGTGGGGAGCTGAAAAGAGTCCCTCCCTCCACCCCAAAGATGCCCATGTCCTAATCCCTGGACCTAAGTTCGTTACTTTATATGGCAAAATGTTTGCAGATATGATTAAGTAAAGGACTTTGAGATGCGAAGATTATCCAGGTGGGCTCTAATTGCAATTACATGTATCCTTATAAGAGAGAAGCAGAGGGAGATTTGACACAGAAGATGAAAAGGCACTGTGACCACAAAGTTAGAGCCTGGCCGATGAATGCCAGTGACCACCAGAAGCTAGAAGAGGAAATGCATGGATTCTCTCTCAGAGCCTCCAAGGCAGTACTGCTAGTTCTGCGGACACCCCGATTTTGGCACAGTGATACTGATTTTGGACACTGAGCCTCCAGAACTTGGAGGGAATAGATTTTTACAGTTTCAAGCCATCAAGTTTGTGGTGATTTGTTACAGCAGCCACAGGAAACTGATACAGTAGAGAATGCAGCAGTTACCTTGTAGAGCAGTATGAGAATTTGCAGCAACATGGAGTCTGCTGCACAGTGACGATCACATAATAAATAAGCTGTATTATTATTGTCGTTAGCTTTATTACTTAAATAAAAATTTAAGTGAATAATTCCCCTTGGGTAATTTGCCCACTCCCTGCCTAACGGTGCACATACTCAGACTGTAGCAGCATCTGCTGAACCCCAAGAAGCACAAAACACACTCAGTGCTCAGCCATCTTCTTCAGTCTGAATTCTCTGATCTCTCCCCAGCACTGGGACGCTGTCTTTCATTTTGGTCTGGTTTGGTTTGGTTTTCTTATTTATTTGTTTGACTAGATGTCTTGAATTGTTTCTATCTTTTCACTTTCTGTGGTCCCTTTGACAATTGTTATTCAGATGTTAGCTCTCCTATATTGACATGTACTGATACTCTATCTTTTTTCTTTCATTTTTTCACCCATATTTTTCAGTGTTTTTGTCTTTGTGGTCTACATTCTGGGAAGCTCCTTGATTCTTTATTCCAGGCCTTCAATTATTATATTTTTTACGTCTATAAACTCTTTGCTTGTTCCCCACTCCTATTTGTTACAGTCTATTCTTTTTTAGGTGTGATAGCTCTTAAAATCAAAACTACTTAAAATTTCTGTCCTACTATGAATTATCTCTGTTTACTTAGAGACCAATTTTTCTTCTTTTTTTTCTTCTTGGTGCTTCTCTTCCATATAGCCAGATCTCCTCAAAGGGCTGGCAAATTTTGGTTACCTATTCATAGTTATGAATGATGGCTTACTGATGTACAGACCTGCCTGTCTTGTGGATAAAAGAGCAGATGCAGTAAACTATGTAGGTGAGGCTGATGCACAGGCTTCAGTTGAGTATGCAGGTAGGGAGCAGGAAGGCAGACCTCCCCAACCCTCCAATCCTTCAAATGCCAAGACAAGGAGGGTCCAAATCGGGATTACTAATCCCCTTCTGAGAGTCCTTATTCTTCCCAGGAAGAGTATTTGATTTCTTTGGAAAGCGCCTATCTGGCTTCAACCTGTGGGCAAATGCCAGCACTACCCATGCAGTATTAGAGGAGGAGGGTGGGATAAACCAGCAGGAGCTACTGGTCATCAGTTCTTGGTAACCTAGGTCAGTCATATGATTTCTACACCACCACCCCCCCCCCACTCAGTGCTCAGTCTTATAGATTTATCACGAAAAAATGGATTCAGTTTCCAGCGGCACCATGCAAGATGTTATTAAAAAGGTATTACAGATGAAGAAACTGAGGCTCAGGGAGTTTAAGTGACTCATCGAAGGACTCACAGCTGAGGCGTGGCAGTCTGAAGTCGGATCCAAATTGGTCTGACTCCCAAACGGGCCCTCTGAACCATCGCTCCATATGGCTCACTGTCTCTGAAAATTCACCCGGGATCCAGACAGCCACTTGGCAGAGCTGCAGATGGAATTCAAACATCTGAGTACAAACACCTTCAAAACCTTCAGTTCTGTGATTCCAAAACAGGGCAAACCCACAGAACCAAAGCTAATCCAGAACAAATCTGACAGCAGAGAGTGAAAGACGGGATGAGGGCAGTGCAGCTTCCTGAGGCTACTTGATTTCCACTCCCATTAACTGGCAGCATCTACCATGTTATTTAGGATAATTAACTATGAGTCTCGAAGGATTATGTCTATTCCATCTCTCTTGCCTCTCTGATGGACACAAGGATGCATTTAGGAGAAATGACAAAATATCTCTGTGAAAGCGAATTCCTTAGGCTGAGTTCACACTATAAATCCACCCTTAATTTTTTTCTCTCCCATCCTCCAACACCTTGATAATGTCATCGTTTTAATAAGATTTCCGAGGATAAAGATCTCTGGAGGAACTTGTATTAAACAATTACCCCAGGGATGAGCAAACACAAGCTCATGATATTTACTTAAAATTCTCAATTCTGTGGATATGTCAGGGTCTTTATAAACAGAACTGACTTTTTCAGGGTTGGTAAATTAGTGCCGTGTCTGGAATAATTATTTCCACGAGGGAAATAACATGCCCTTATTTTCCATCCCTGTTCATTGGTGACAGGTGCCACTTCAAGTAATTTGCAAAATAAATCCTGAAAACTGTATGGAAATAATATCTAGGATATCTTTTTCGTGAAGTAAAAAAATTATGTGTCATGAATGTTGAAAAAGAACAGGATCTATGGAATCTCCTCAAGATAAAGAGAAACTATTTCTTCTTTGATGGGTTTTGTTTCCAAATGTCTCACAAAGCAAGAGCATGAGAGAAGTACTTGTAATTTGAAAATGGGGTGATCATGGAGATAACCCAAGTGGATTCATATCACATACAGCAAGCTGACTGGGAGATAACAACTGACTTTGGCAAAAACGTCGTTTGATGGTAAAAAGAAGAAGCTAATTTTAGATTTTTAATAAAAAAAAAAAGACATCTTACCCACAAATTCCATTCCTAGATATAAATCCAAAATAATAAAAGCATGGACTCAAGAAGATATCTGTACATCAACATTCATAGCAACATTATCACAATAGGCAAAAGGCAGAAACAACCCAAATGTCCATCAATGGACAATTAGATTACAAAATGTGGTATATACACATAATACAAGATTATTCAGCGATAAAAAGGAGTAAAATTTTGATATATGCTACAACATAGATGGACTTTGAAAATATTACACTTGTTGAAATAAGCCAGACACAGAGGGATAGATATTGTACGGTTCCACTTACATGAAGTACCTAGAAAAGGCAAATTCATAAAGACAGAAAGTAGAATAGAGGTTAACAGGGGTTGAAGGAGGAAGGTAGGGGATTTATTATCTAGTGGGTACAGAATTTTGTCAGGGAGATGAAAATGTTTTGGGTGTAGGAAGTGATGATTGTTACACATGGTAAATGTATTTGATGCCACTGAATTATGCACTTATAAATGGTTAAAATGATTTAAAAAATTACGTATATTTTACAATAATACATTTTTTAAAAAGAGATCTAACCTATCTCACCCAGAAAAGATTTAGTCTCCACAACGTGGAGGCAGTTGCTCTAGGACTATAAATTACAACAAAATGAGGCACTGCAGGAGCAGTTTTCAACCTTTTTAAAATTAATGGATTCTTGAAGAATCTTCCGTAAGTACTCCTCCTTTGTTGGGGGAGACAGACTGTTGTGTACAATTTGTGGGACGGGGATTATGGTGTCCTGAAGTCTCCCCACTGACCTGTCTGAGAGAGAAGTCACGTGAGACTCGAAACTCTAGAGTCAGCAGTTGAGGATGTCAGATGACTTTCACTAAAGGATGCAGAATCTCACTGGCATGTGATCTGCAACTTCTCTAAAGGTCTAGAGAAACTCTGAAATCATAGATGGGACAGTGGAACAAAAGAACAAACATCATCAGTCCAAAAGCTCATGGACTCACAAGTGCAATTTCAGCTTTGTCTAAACTAAGTGCCTTTCTCACAGCCTAGGATCACAAATAGTGAATGGTAATAAAATTAGCTCGAAGGACAAAGAATTAAGCAGTGTGACTTCATCTCATTAAAATATAGAATCACGGTAACGAGCTATTGCATTCATCTTTGGGGCCTTTTTTGAGACCTGTCTGCACACAGCTGCTTTTCTTTTTCTTTTTTCTTTTTTTTTTTTTTTTTTAAGGAAACTTAATAACATCCTTTCTGAATGAAAAGAGGGTTTTGTATCCGGTTGTAATTTGAAAAGGAACAACTAAAATTATACATTTTGGAGTAATGTAGGAAATAAACACCCTTCATTATTGGCCACAAAGTTCTATTTTTATACTACTAGTTAATGCTTACTATTCTCTCTGAAATTTCTAGGATTGGCAGCATTTTTATGCATTTAGCAGATATTGGTACTTTATAATCTTGGGATGAGAAATGTAACAAATTTGAAGTTTTAAATAATAACTTTCTTTGTTTCTGGCTCTCTCATCTTATTAAATGTTCAGCTTCTATGTTGACTCATTCTTAACAAATCAAATAATAAAAGCATCCAAATGCAGGCTATTTCTACCGCATCTCTTTTAAGCATACAAATCAGCATTTAGGGCTGAAAGAGAGAATAGCAAGAAGTAATGTAAATTGCACATTTAAACTTTTAAGACAAATAATGGAGCCCTTTGAGATTTTTGTGACCAGAGAGTGCCACAAAGTCAAATGACACCCGTAGTTAAGTCTAGTCTAGCAACAGTCTTTGACCATTCCCAAACCTAAATATAATACTGTGTTTTATTCTAAGTTCATATTCATCCTACCATATAATCTAACAAATTCATCCTGACAGTTTTTTTAAGGACATCTGCCCCCTGAGGCACAAACACCCTATTTTCATTGTCCTGCTGATCTCATTTTTTTTAAATAAAAATCTGTGTTAGTGCTTTCCCTCCTGAATTAAGACAAAGGCCACAGGAACGATGGGCTAAGGAACACCGTGGAAGCCTTCCATCACTCTGTTTAGAATTCACTAAGTGTAGCGTCAACCAAGACTTGCTCCATTTACACAAAGATAAGATTAGGACTTTCCACTCTGACAATAACTAGAAATGAATATGATTATTTAAAGTTTTGTTTACATCCTTTTACAAATTTGTGTCTCTTTTATAAGCTATAATCGTAGTATGATCTGTAAATCTTCTTCAGAAATCTCTCTCTTTAAAAGCCTACCTTTAGATAAGTCGTACAATTGAACAGCGCTTTCCAAAAGGTAGTGTGTGTGCCACTGTCAACGTGCAAGCTGATTTTATATGAGCATGGTTAGATTTCTGTCCTAGTTATGTTTTTATTTGGATGGTTTTCTTCTATCTATTGCAAGTAACACTGCATCTCCATTTATAGTAGAAATGTAAGATTTCCCTTTTGAATAGTTTGATTTGGATTAAGAGTGGGTATACATTAAAGAAAGCTATTAAGTAAGAGTATAGGTACATTGTTACAGCAAAAATTGGGAAAACAGTGTGCAAAAGAGGAATATATAATGTAAGACGATATAAAGAAAGAAATCAACTGTGCTTGAATCATTTCTTAGGAAATGATAAGTAGGAATTCCCAAAGAAAACAGGAAAAGGGAAAGGCGTTCATGACAAAGGGGCTGTATACAAAGACTCTGACATGAGCTGCACACATGGTGCGTGGTGCATGCGTGCACTGGTGGGTCAGCATGGCTGGCAGGGGCCGGGGGTGGACTAGGGGGCAGCAAGGTACAGGATCACAAAAGACCTTCTTTGCTGTGCTAAAATAGATGTGGACTTTCCCATGTAAACAATAGGAAGCCATTGAAGGATTTTAAAGCAAGAAGTAACAGGGCTGATTTGTGCTGTGAAAAGGTAACTGGAGGACTACTTATCACCCAGAGGAAGGGTGAGGAGACCATGAGAGAGAAACCAGTCAGAACAATGTTGTGGAGACATTAAAAAAAAAAAAAGACTGGGAAATAGCATAAAAACTATATACAAAATATTTCTGAGTGACCAAGGTAACACAAACATCATTAAAAGACAACTGGTAGAGTAAAAGGAAAAAACTACCACACATGCACCACCCCGCAAAAAAAGGTTCATATCCTTAATATATAAAGAACTCCTCAAACTCAATAGAAATATTATTTAAATTTTATTACATTATCATGAAAAATTCATGAGAACAGGTAATTCACATAATAAAAACAAAAATGATAATGTATGAAAGTGACAGAAGTTACTTAGAATCATGAAAATATGACTTTACAAAAATGAAGTACAGCTTTTTGCCCATCAGATGGTTAAAAAACCCATAATATTTAGAATTGGCAAGAGTGTGCATAAAAGGACACTTACACATAATGTACGTGGAAGAATAAATTGATGCAAAAAACATACCATCAGCAGGTAAACGGCTTGTCTTTAAACTTGAACTGATGTACAGTCTTTGAAAATTATATTCACAAAAGCTATGTAAGAAGAAGGAAAATGGGATGTTAACATGTTCAGCATCTAACCCAGCCTACAAAGAGTGTGGATGACATCTATGGAAAACGTTTATCTCCCTATGCACTCACCTCCCTCCCCACCAAAAGAATAAAGAAATTCACTAACTGATCGAATATAGTAAAAGGGTCATAGAAAGAAGAAGAATCTGAGATATATTTAGGAGATGACATTGATAAAATTTAGTGACCTGGAATGTGGGAGGTGATTGGGAGGTAACAGGAGGGAAGAATATATTATGACTGACTCCATTTTTTCATAATTGGGGCAGGGGTGTCACTCCTTCAAATAAGAAACAAAAAGAATATTTGAGAATAAAAATAATTAGTTCATCCTGGGACGTGACGGTTTTGGGGAAGTAATAACATAGTCAAATGAAAATATCCAGTAGGGTTTGGATCTCTGGAGACGGTCTAGGCTAAGTGATATATTTTTTAGATTCATCAAGAGATGATGACAATCATGGCTTTGGAGGCATTACCACGTGACATGTCCCATGAAAAGAGAAGAACAAAAAAAGGAACTTTGTAAGAATGACTGAGTAAAGGGAGGGCAGAGGAAGGAAGCACACTGCTATGGTTTGGATATTTGTGTCCCCCAAATTTCTGTGTTGAAACCTAACCCCCAGTGGTGATGCTATCAGATGGTGGGGCCCTCTGGGAGGTGATAAGGTGGTGAGGGGGGACCACGAGCCTCTTCTGCCATGTGAGGACAAAGCAAGAAGCTGCCTCTGATGGACCAGGAAGAGGACACTCACCAGCATGTGACCATGCTGACACCCTGATCTTGGACTTCCTAGCCTCCAGAACTATAAGAAATAAATTTTTGTTGTTTATAAGCCACCAGTCTGAGATGTTTTGTTACAGCTGCCTAGATGGAGTCAAACATGCACCATGGAGGTGTCTGAGTAGTGCCCTGATGGGCCCAAACCCAGGCTCTAACAGAGGTATATCCCTCAGCCAACTGGCCTGGACATACCCGGGCCTCAGTTCTGCAACCGTGGTGGCCAGGTGGGAGCCTGAGTCTGTGCCTACAAACCTCTCTTCACTGCTAGCCAACAGTTCTTTGTCTGAGCTGGAGAATGTATCCTCATTTCCAGAGGAAGACGGAGCCCTGTCCCTAAGGAAACATCTTGGAGCCCAGCAGCCACATGGGTTTTTAGTCCATAGACACATTCTCCAACAGATCCAGGTGCAAAGAAGCTGGGAGGGGAGAAGTCATCTCTCTTTTCTCATCTATTATTGAGCAATCCATGCCCTTTTGCATATACACACAAAAATAATCGTATTAGTCCAATTGGATTAGTTCAATGCATATCATTTGTAAACCTCCTGGGAAACGATGGGGAATACTTTCTTTGTTTTCAGAAAATCCGATTGAAGCCGATCATACATATGTTGACAAAGGATAAAGAGCCAGATTAATTCAAATAGGTGAAGCTACAGGGAGCATTAGTCACAGACATCACTCATTAACAAAAGCCATCTGAAAAACTTAGAATAAAAAATTGGCAATGGGTAGCTGAAATTCGTTAAAATATACCTAATCTATAGTCCTTACCTAGTAAATCCCAAGGTAAACTTATTTATAAAATCAAATCCTATTGCACTATCCTTTTATACTAACTCCCAGGGTAAATTTAGTTATAAAAATCAAACTGTGATGTGAGAAAAAAGTATTAAATATATTGAAAATTAAGTATACATTTAGTAACTATGGAATGGCATGAGTAACAGAAATGAAATCAAATACTCTGATCATTCCTTTATCTATTCTTCTTTTTTCTGTTCTTAAAAATAAAACCCAGTATTTTTTATGAATTCCCCAATTTAGTATTTGCTGTTAAATTAAGTAACATCTAAAAATAAAAAAGGTTAGTGTTAGAACCACTGGGCCTACATACGGATCTAGTCTCCTGTAATGAATTCTAGCAAACCAGAACTAGGGAATCTTGAATTTACTGGATCATTGAATAGGACCCTGAAATCTTTTGTACATAAGGATGTTTGTTGTAATGCTCTTTATTATAACTGTACTTAATTCATGTTTCAATTCTTCCTGAAAACTAAGATTATTCTTTATCTAGGAACATACTGAAATTTCATACTCAATCATACAGGTTTTTTTTTTTTCCTCAGAATACAAATACAGACTATATTTAACCCTGTTAAACCAAGGGAATGAAATATTGCTAAATTTCAGGAAGGGAAGACAACGGATTTTCATCCATCCAGGATGGATGACATTTAAAATCTCTGTGTCCTCTCAGGCTTCCAAATACATGTGGCTCACAACACAAAAGAAAAGAATCAGAAAATAAATAAAGACAAAGGGGAAAAAAAATGAGGCTTTATGACAGGCTCATTAAAATGTGCAGAAAGCGTCTCAGACTCCCTCGAGAAAGCTGTTATCGTGAAATAATCACATCGACGAACATGGAAAAAGTGGACTCCGGTAGAGGCCTTATATTGCACCCAAGAAGTTGGTGATTATGATCTGGACATGTGACCCCATGAAAACCTAGCTGCTTTGTTGCTTAATAGAGTTCATAGAAAATGCTTGTCTCCAAAATGAGATTTCTCCCCTATTCACTGTGCAATCTGTGCGTCTTGACAGGATGAGCAGGGGGCCATTTCTCCTAATCAAGGAAGGGGCAAGAACCCCTGGGGGTGGAAATTGTAAGCAATCAAGCTCAACTTTTGCAGGAAGAGCTCTTGCCTTCTGCTCAGTTGTCAAGTGGTCATGAAGGAAGGGATAAGGGAAGCTGCTAGTTTGGTAGAAATAGGATAATAGGTCAGACAGACCCATTTTTCTTAGCAATTATCCCATTTCTATCTCTGAGGCTAGGAGAAATATTCCTTTGCTGTTTAAGCAGCCTATCTGTGTAGATTGTTTAGCTCTTTAAATTGAAACCTTTGTCGGTCTTTCCATTTTCTCACTCTGTTGGTTCAAAAATCTTACACACATTTTAATCTGAAAACACAAACAAGGCTTTCTGAATTGTACAGAATGCAATGTTTTTCCTCTTGATGCAACTGGACTGTGAGACAAGGGAAAGGACAATGGGGGCGGGTGAAATGAAATAGTCCAGTCCATGCGTGAGGGAGGCCTTTAGGAAACTTTTCCAATCCTGAGTTTGTAAACAGGGACAACAGTCCCAGATCCTAATGGCTTCCAGTTAAGCAAAATTTAATCTATATTTTTAAATGAAAAAGCAAATAGCGAAAAAAAAAAAAAAAGCATACTGTATGATTCCTTTAATATTTGCTAAACTATGTATTTGTATGTGTCCATATGTTTGAATGTAAATGCTTTTAAAAGATCAGAAAAAGATACTCTGCTATTAACGACTACTTTTAGGATGTGGTTAGCTGGAGGGGAATTAGAGGCAGGAGTAAAGGGAGACTCTTTAATCCTGAATATTGTTCTTTGTTGTTTGAAATATACCCACAGGAATGTACTCATGTATTATCTGTGAAAACTAGTAAGTACTTTTTATAAGATTAGAAAAAGGTGGTTTGTCCATGACTGAATCTGGCCATGGCTGTGAAATAAAATATTATCAGAGACTCAAGGATTCCCCTATAACCAAGGGGGATTCTAAAATGAATATTCCCACTAGGGAAGTTCTGTCCACATCCAAAGTTCCTCTGAGGTTAAGTCAGAGATCCCTACATGTTTAAAGACCACATGCCTTGGATATCTGTTTATCAAAATAATCATGTTTTCTCTGGAATCTCTCACAATGTCCCTGAGGCAATACCACAAGACATCTTCGAATGGTTCCTAACTCTGTAACTAACATGCCAGCCCCACCAAGATGTGACAATTGAGGACCAACACTGACATGCTGACCAAGTTACTACCAAAATTGGTGTGATCTCCCTGGTGTGGGTACACACACCCTATGTATTAGAGACGTAAGAAAAGACTAACTTGAAACGTCAGATTTCTTCATTGTCAAAGCTTTTACAATCTTAGGCACTGGCCCAATGTGTTGAAGAGTTTAGGACACACGCTGGGAACTGAGACACAGCACGCCTTCTAACATAAGATGAAAAACCTGCCTAACAAATCCCATTTAACACTTGGAAATGCGAGCTAAGAAGCCAACTGAAAATATTTTTGATTGTGGGTTTTCAGCCTTAGAATTAAGCTCTGGATTTACTGAGCCCTGAAGCTGGTAACTTCTGACATGTTTTTGTTTGTTACGGGCCTGTCTTAAGCCACCAATGCAGTGCTGGGTGGCACGTGGGCTGGGAAATGTTCATAACTAAAGCCAGTTGCATGGTCCTCTGGCCAGTTTCAAGGGGCAGGTTCACACCGTGTCACATGCAGCTTCCAGAAAAGAGGGCCAAATTGGCCCAAATGTCTAAAATCCTTTTAGCTGAATCCATTATACTAATATCTGACAATTATGAACTAAGTCTCATTTAACATGCATGGATGCTCCCCTTTAAAGGCAATAATTACTGAAAAGAGTGAGTTGTATAAAGCTGTTTCCCAGCACGCTAGCTGACAAGGCACCCCACTGGTTATAATGCAACCATCAGGCAGAGCTTTTTATATTTAATGTTGAAAAATGATCCTTTGTAAATGGCAGATTGAGGATTTTTCCCTGTCAATCTAGCTTTCCACTCAGCTACATTTCCATTTCACGGAACATCTTGAATCTAGCTGAGAGAAGTCCCTAAAAATACAGAGCACTAAAAGGAGGCTGGAACTCTAATTAAAGAACTTCTCTGCCAGATCAATGATAAGAAAATGTCCTGTTGGCGAAAACTCTCCTTCAAAGGGTGACTTCCAAAACCCTAGAGTGACGTATGCCCCTGCAACCAGGGCAAGAATATCAAAAGCAACGAGTTTGGGAGGATTTCACCTCCAGGGGAAGAACTGTGTTTGCACTAGATCAGGGGTCACATTGCAAAAACGTGGAGCGTTTAAAGCTGTAAGTACTGCTAGAGGTCATCTAATCTGACCCACAGCAGAAATTTCCATCCAAATGGAAATTCAAACTCCAAGTGATTACTCTTCGTAATGGGTCATTCACAGCCTCCTGGAAGCTGTCTGCACTGCTGGGCAGCTGTCTCCCCATATTCTTAATCACTAGCCACAGTCTACAGGCTTTTAATTTCTACCCATTTTCCCCTCTGGATCACCCTAACCCAGCTGATTTTGAGCCATAAACTTTCTTGGCTAAAATATAAAATCACATAATCTCCCTTAAAAATGTTTTAAATGTCACGGCATTGTTTTATGAGGAATAAGATTTAAAGTAATTTTAAATGACTCTTTCATTTTTATATGAGATATTATTAAACACTATTAGAAAGCTTATTTTACTTATCATACAGAGTAAACAAGTAAAGATAAACCTTTATTTTTCACTATTTATCAAGTCCTATACACTGTGTAATTTACTTTAATCATGTGAGAAAATGTATTCAAGTTGTATCGTGTTATATATGGTTTGGTGAAAGAATGCATCTTGAACTAAGGATTAAATTTTAAATATCTGTTTCACTATCAAGACCACTGGTTATTCAGGCACTGGGGATACCATGAGGAACAAGATACAGAGCTAGTCCCCGCCCCCAGAGATTCCGATTCATTTGTTCGGGAAGGAGGCCGTAGAGCTGGTAAGTCCGCTCAGGAGATTCTACTGCACACCAGGTGGACCCACCCGCAGTTGGTGCGTGTAGGGTGGCTTCACTCTGAATGGACTGCAGGTTGAAATGACTCACACAGAAGATTTTGCAATACCTGTATCTGACAAGGAACCCATATCCACTATACACAGAGAACTCTCACAGAAATTTTAAAAGAGACAAACCCTATTAGGAAATGGGCAAACTCCTGGGCAGGCACGTGGTAAGAGAGAAGATCCAAATGGCTAATAAAAAGGGCCCTCAGTTCACTAGGCATCACAGGAATGTCAACTAAAACACACTGTAATACCACCTCGTACCCACCGGAATGGCTAAAGTGACGAAGCCGGGCAATGCCGAGCCCCGACCAGGATGACAAGTAACTGGGATTTTCATTTGCTGCTAATGGGAACGTAGGGAGGTGTATGGTCTTTAGAATAGTGTTTGGCAGCATCAGATAAAGCTGACTCTCTGTACCTTACGGCAGTTCCCCTTCTAGGTGGATACATATGAGTACACATCTTCACCATAAGACTTGTGAAAGAATATTGTTATACTATGCGTAATAGCCCCAAACTGGAAACAACCCAAAGTTCCAAAGCAGTAGAAAGGATAAATAAACTGAGCTATATTCATGCATAGGGATATAGTAATGTTACCATGGAACAAATAGAAAGAAACACTCAAATATCAAGCAAAAGCTACAGCAAGAATGAACAAACTATTACTACTTCCAAAAACATGAATAAATCTCACAAACTTAATGTTGACCAGACGTAAGATGCAAAGAGCATTTTCTACAATGATTCAATTTCATGAAATTCAAAACAGGTAAAACACATCTACAGTGTCAGAAGTCAGGATAGTGGTTCCCCCTGGGAGAGGCAGTGACTGAGGGGAGCAAAGAAGGATGTTAGTAATATATACTTTTTTATTTGGGAGTTAGTTATATGAGTTTGCTCACTGTTTGGGAAATTCACACTTACGATTTTATACTTTTCTGAAGGAAGTTGTACTTCAAAAACATTTTAAATTACTACTAATACTAAAAGTGATAGTAATCCCTTATTACTAGAGAGCATTTTATAATTTACAAATGTTTTCAACTCTCTCTTTAATTCACAGATTCATTCATTTATTCACCAAAATTTAGTATATCTCATATGCACGAGGGACTGTGCTAGGTGGTGCAGGCCATCTAAAAGTTACAAAGCTGTGGTTATTGGCCCCTGGGAGCCTGTAAAACTAAAAATTTGAAGACAAATCTGTAGTGAAGCAGCACTAGTGGTGATAATTTGTTGAGTGTCTCCTACACACACCAACTTTCTCCCACGTTTAACAACGTCAAGAAAATATTCTCACATCATGTTTATTTTCTTCTTTAAACACGAAGTATGATATAAAGGAAAGTATAGTGAAATTTTCCAGGAGAAAAAAAAAAGGAATTTGCTTCCCGAGGCTGTGTCTAGAAGGGCACATGTAAAGTAGAACCACGCAGGCCTGCTACGTTCAGTGATTTCACCAACTAGGTCAGAGGACCAGGGGATGGATTAAACTGGCTTACAGGCAGAGGATATAATATCACTACAATTCCATTTCAGTATTTGCTTACTTTGATTATTTTTCATGGCAACACCTAAGAGGGATAGAGTATTGGTTTAAATTTACTACCTGAAACCCAAGAATTTCAACTTTTTAAGTAAAATGCCAGTCTGAAAGAAATAGGAGGAAAGCTGTAAAGCTTGACTGTGTAGATGATAAGATGGCATAAGCATTTCCAAGAAAAGTTTAATGCTTCTACTCAACAGAATGTGGGTTTTACAAATGAACAGAACTTCCCATGAGTTAAGGTCAAAGAACATTTGTGACCATTCACATCAGTTATACAGCATTATAAATAGCATTTTCAAAAGCATATGAATGTGTTTTACAAGATTGATCCTGTATAATCCACGGAATTTTACAGATTCCCAATTCAGCAGCTTTTGCTCAGTATTTAAGTGCTTCTTTCTATTTGTTCCATGGTAACATTTGATTGATTTTTACCCATGTTTAGTCTATTCTCAAAAAACATGTATTTTACTGTGGTTTAGTCCAACACCTTGAAACAGAATGGCAGTTAATAAACTTCAGGTGAAATTGTCCACTGTAACTAAATCATTCACTCAACCTTCACAGTGTGATGTTCCAGGTGCTGTGTTCCAGGCACTGTGCAGGTCACAGATAGAGCAGTTAAATCACCATCAGTCACCTCTACAGGGGCTGGGCAGCTTCAAGCCATCATACTTTGAAGGAGCACCCCTAAATCCTGTGAGGAGTGAACACAATGTTCCAGGCACTGTGCTTAGCACTGGAAGTTACAAGATTGAATGAGACAAGGTACTTGCCTCAGAGATGCTCACAGTCCTTGGAAGAAAGAGGCCTAAGTATGTACACACCATGGGACACATGTATCATAAAAGAGACATGGACTGAATGCTAAGGGTAAAGAGGGAGCCACATGCTCTGTGTTATAAAAATCAGAAGGATTTCAAAGAAGCAATATTTGAACTGATGGTGAAGGCATAGGAAGGCTATTCAAGGCAGCGAAAACTGTATGACAAGTATAGGGGGGAAATGCAAATCAAAACCACAGTGAGATATCATCTCACACCCATCAGAATGGCTATTATCAAGAAGACCACAAACAACAAGTGTTGGTGAGGATGTGGAGAAAAGGGAACCCTCAAGCACTGTTGGTGGGAATGTAAATTGGTGCAGGCACTGTGGAAAACAGTAAGATTTCTTTAAAAACTAAAAATAGAACTACCGTATGATCCAGTAATTTCACTCCTGGGTATATATCTGAAGAAAACGAAAACATTACTTCAAAAAGATACATGCACCCCTATGTTCATTTCAGGATTATTTACAACAGCCAAGACATGGACGCAACCTAAGTGTCCGTCAACAGGTGAACAGATAAAGAAGATGTGGTATGGAATATTGTTCAATCATAGAGAAAGAATGAAATCTTGCCACTTAACGTGGATGGACCTTGAGGGTATTACACTAAGTGAAATAAGTCAGAGAAAGACAAATTCCCAAATACCATATAATTTAACCCATATGTGGAATCTAAAATACAAAACAAATGAAGAAACATAGTAAAAAAGAAACAGTTATAGACACAAAGAACAAACGGGTTGCCAGAAGGGAAGGGGATGGGGGAACAAAAAGAAAAAGATAATAGGTAACTCTGTGAGGTAATGAGTGTTAATTAGTTTGCCGGTGGTGATCATTTCACAATGTATATTTATATGAAACCATCATGTTGTACACCTTAAATATATACAATTTTTGTCAATTCTACCCCAATAAAGCTGAAGAAAGATTAAAAACAAAGTATAGAGAGAGGCATCCACTCTCTCTTTCCAAGTTCCAATTTCAGAACATGAACAAGGGGCTTCAATCCTCTCAGGGATTTGGGGAGCAATTCCTTTAATTTCTCGCCCACTATATGGTATTGCAACCATGGTTGGTGGGACCGATGGGTTTGGGGAGCATCTCAGTAACAGGTGAAGCCTCAGTTCACGTGCTCACTCCCCACAGTCAGCAAGAGTGCTCCTCCAAGACATGACGACCCCAAGCTATCCCTGCCCCTGTGGGAAGCCTACACTTATCCAGCTGCTCCTTCGGGACCAGGTGTGTAAGCTCAGCTCTGGAGGACATTGGACCCAAGGTGCCTCTTCCAATTCTACTGTATTTGTAATAAGGTTGATATCTAAATCCTTGCTTCCTATAATTCTTCTTCAGTTGCTTCAGAATCTGGAAAGCAGAACTGATGTGCTCCTCACGTGACTCTCAGATCCCAAAACAAAGACATTTCATTGTTTTGGAGTTTGTGTGTTACAAAAATGGTGGGAAACTCAGCATAACTAATATACAGAGGAAATGATAGGGAAGACAGAATTGAAGAAGGAGCTGGAAGACAGACTGTGAAAGATATTTTAACACCATAACAAGGGAAATTTACTTTTTCTTGATGGCAATGAGGTGACTGTAGGAATCCCTAAGCAGAATAGTAAGATAATCAGAATTCTTTTGAACGTACTAATTCTAGTAGGAAAGTGATGGATTAAATAATAGCTACGATATACTGTTCATGATGACATGATCAGTGAGCTATAGTATGCCATACAGCACAATGTTTAAGCATAAAGAAGACTTGGGTTTAAATTCCTGTTCCTAGCAATGTACGTTGGTCCAGTAACTTAATCTCTCTCGGCTGAAGTTTAATCATCCTCTATATGTACAGTACCTGGCCCATAGTGTTGACTTGAAGGGTAATTAATTAAGAAACTAGATACATGCAGTTAGCAATGAATACTGGCGGCTTCTGTTAGTCCTCTAACATTTGAGATACTCGTTGTCATATCTAATGTCTAACATTTAGGGTAGTCATTAGTGCAGCAGTTCTGCTCAATTTCAACCCATGTTGTCCACCGAAGTGAATCATGAAACTTCTGAAAATACATGTGTTGAGGCCCCACCTCAAGATTCTGACTCAGTGGCTCTCTGGGGGGCCCTAAGCACTTGCATGTACTTTAGGTTCCACAGATAATTTTTATGCACAGCCACAATTAAGAATATTTAAGTAGTTGTTGCATTTCTTTACACTAACAATGAATAGAAAGGGAAAGTAAAAAATTATCCCTTTTAAAATCACACCAAAAAATACTTAGGAATAAACTAGGGAGGTGAAAGATTTATATACTGAGAACTACAAAACACTGGTAAAGGAAAATCACAGTGATTCAAAGAAATGGAAAGATATCCCATACTCTTGGAAGGATTAATATTGTTAAAACAGCCATACTACCCAAAGCAATCTACAGATTTAATGTGATCCCTATCAAATTACCCATGACATTTTTCACAGAACTAGAAATAATAATCCTAAAATTTATATGGAATCATAAAAGACCCAGAATTGTCAGAGCAATGCTGAGGAAAAAGAACAAAACTGGATGCATAACCCTCCCAGACTTCAGACAATATTACAGGGCTACGGTAATCAAAACAGCATGGTGTTGGCACAGAAACAGACATATGGGTCAATGGAACAGAATAGAGAGCCCAGAAATAAACCTACAGACTTATGGTTAATTAATCTTCGACAAAGAATATACAATGGAGAAAAGATGGTCTCTTCAGAAAATGGTGTTGGGAAAGCTGGACAACCACATGTAAATCAATGAAGTTAGAACACTCCCTCATCCTATACATAAAAATTTACTCAAAATGGCTTGAAGATGTGAATATAAGATATTACACCATAAAACTCTTAGAACAGAACACAGGCAAAACATTCTCTGACATAAATCACAGCAATGTTTTCTTAGGTCAGTCTCCCAAGGCTAAAGAAATAAAAGAAAAAATAAACAAATGGGACATAATAAAACTTAAAAGCTTTTGCACAACAAAGGAAACAATAAACAAAACAAAAGACAATCTAATTTAAACAAAAGAATGGGAGAAAATATTTGCAAAGGATGCAGAAGACACGAGTTTAATTTCCAAAATACACAAACAACTCATACAACTCAATAACAAAAAAACCAAACAACCTAATCAAAAAATGAGCAGAAGACCTAAATAGACATCTTTCCAAAGAAGACATACAGATGGCCAATAGACACTTGAAAAGATGCTCAACATCGTTAATTATTAGAGAAGTGCAAATCAAAACTACAATAAAGTATCACCTCACACTGGTCAGAGGCCATCATCAAAACATCTGCAAATAATAAATACTAAAGAGGGTGTGGAGAAAAGAAAACCCTTCTACACTGTTGGTAGGAATGTAAGATGGTGTAGCCACTATGGAAAACAGTATGACATTATGGAGATTCCTTAAAAATCTAAAAATAGACTTACCATATGATCCAGCAATCCCACTCCTGGGCATATACCCAGAAAAGATGAAAACTCTAATTCATAAAGATATATGCAACCCAATGTTCACAGCAGCACTATTTACAATAGTCAAGACATGGAAACAACCTACATGTCCACCAACAGATGAATGGATAAAGAAGATGTGGTGTATAAATATATACAAATTACTCAGCCACAAAAGAGAATGAAATAATGCCATTTGCAGCAACATGGATGGACCTAGAGATGATCATGCTATGTGAAGTAAGTCAGAAAGAGAAAGACAAATATACGATCTCACTTATATGTGGAATCTAAAATATAATACAAATGAACTAATTTACAGAACAGAAACAGACTCAGACATAGAAAACAAACTTACGGTTACCAAAGGGGAAAGGGGAAGGGGGAGGGATAAATTAGGAGTTTGGGATTAGTAGATGCAAATTACTGTATATAAAATAGATAAACAACAAAGTCCTATTGATTCCAAGGCAATCTTCAGTCCCTGGCAGGAAGCTTCTCATATACTTCTTGGTGCCACAGGAACCAATCGAGGCCTGAAGGTGGAAGCAAGTAAATGCATGAAAATGGAGGAGGTGAAGCTTATGGAAGCAGGAATAGCACAAGATCTCTGATCAATAATACCAGACCACTACAAAGATGCCAAAACACTGAGAAACAAGACTAATATTAAATATTACTAAAATAAATTTATATTCAAGAAACTATGACACATGACAAAATATGTCAGAGTAATATGATTTAAAATGAAAAATGGGACATGGAGAGTAATTTCATTCATTCATTCATTCAACCAAATAACAATTCCTGAAAGCCTTCAACTCTCAACCCCTGTGCTAAGCACGAGGCATATCAGGACACAGACAGCGTCTCCAAGGATCTTCTTGTCTAGCAGGAGCACCAAAGGTGGAATTATTACAATGTGATGTATTCAGTCCCATGATACAGTTAATATCAGGGTGTCAGGGAAGACTTCCCAATGTAAAGCTTTAAAGAACTCACAGGCACTAGTTAGGGAAGAATGTAATCCACTGTGAATGAACAGCATGTTCAAGGACAAGACAGTGAAGAGGACGTGGCACATTTGAGGATTTGGAAGTAATTCAATAAGGCTGGAGCATATGTTGTGAGGTTAGGAAGAACGGAAAGTTGAAGCCAGAGAGATAGACAGGGGCCCTCTAATGAAAGGCCATGCTAAAATGTTTGGATTTTATCCAAGATATAATTTTCTCTGACTTTAAGTCATTTTAAATAATATATCCAAGGATATGCAGCAGACAAGATGAAATGGAAAACCAAATAGCACATATGAATTCAGCCATGCAATTATCCACGCAAGGTCAAATAAGAGTTCTGGTTAAAAATAAACCGGTTTAGCGAACTCTGTATTTTCTGCTCAATTCTGTTGTGAACCTGAAACTGCTCTAAAAGAATAAAGTCTATTAAAAACAAAAACACACACAAAAAAAACTGGTTTAGACCCAGGCCTGAAAATACAGGGGAGCTCCTTTTGGGGGGATCAGATACAGTTCCAAATGTTTACATCAAATTTATTTTGTCTTTTCCAGGATTTGGTGTTAAAAAATTATCTTATTTTCTTTCTCTAAATTAAAATAATTTTTACCTAAGAACAACTTACTTTGGCACATTATAGCAGAGTGCTCCCAGAGCACTAAATAAAGATTATTGTGAACGCAATGAAAGATTAACTTTCTAAAACACACAAAAATTAAAAGAGACACAAAAATAGTCTCTCAAGATAATTTTGATAAGAAAATCTAAATTGAATGATGGCTTTACACATACATCTTAAATACAGAAATATGAAGCCATTGTTACCTAAGTCCATTGTTACCAGAAGTTGGAGTTATTTGGACAAAATGCACTAGTGAAAACCCATTTCAGCAGAGGAGCCACTTCGCATCACAACAGTTATTGAAACACCTTTGAGGCACACATTTGGGCCTTAATAAAAGAAATAATAGTGTGGTCATGAACACCTTCATTCTACATGGCAGACACGACTGAAGCCTCAAAATTAGAAAAGATTCCCTGTCCCCTTTGACAGGACACTGTTGCTACAGTGATGGTCTGCTAGACTATCGCTGAGCATCCTCGGGTGGCTTTGGTTCATGGGGACAAGCTAAGTCATGTTTGAACCACCCTGCTTACACAGCAACCCAACCAAAGAAAACCCTTTACATTTAAGAACAAGTTATCCACTTGTTAAAAGAAAAAAAACTCTGTGGCTTTTGAAGCTGTCTATGTGATGAAGACTCTCAGATGATTATCTCCAGCCTCTGAGCTTCACTTCCACTCCATAGCTCCATTTCGATGCCTAATTATTATTTGACATTTCATATGACCGAAACAAACTAGTCATTTCTCCCACTCCCATCCCAACCATCACAATCACATCTTGTTCCATCAAAGTAAATTGTACCCCCATCTACTCAGTTATTCAGATCAGAAACTTTGCAATCATCACTATGTTGCCTATTTTAACTACTTTAAAACACTTATCAGTGTCTGAAATGATCTTGTTTGTCACACATCTTTTCTCTGACTCTATTAGAATATCAGATTTTGCATGGCAAAAAAGCAAACTTTCATTTACCATTATATTCCCAGCATCTAAAGCAGTGCCTGATATATAGTATAAATATTTTATTGACTGATTCTGCCTAGTCCTGTTTCTTATTTTAGAATTTTCAACAATATTTAAAGGATGTGATGTGACTGTAGACAATTTACTTTCTCTGGGCATTTGTTTCGTCATTTACAAAATAGGGGCAATTAAATAATCTATAAATTTTCCATTTATGCTAAAACTTCATAACTCTGGTCAAAGCTTACTTTAATTATAAAATATTCCTTTTCTACTCAATTCACTATGTGATTTCCATTTAACTCTTTTTTTAATGTCATGTACAAGAATGTGTATGTAATCATAGTTCACAAAGCACTTTTGTTTCCATTATTTCCCTTTTTTGGGGGGGGTAGTTAGGTTTATTTATTTATTTAGTTAGTTAGTTATTTTAATGTACTGGGGATTGAACCCAGGACTTCATGCATGCTAAGTAAGCACTCTAACTACTGGGATATACCTTTCCCTCCTCCAGTATTTCCTTTGACACCTCAAACTCCTGGAGCATTTTATTTACTATTTCTGTTCAACAGATAAAGAACTACAGGCACGGAAAAGGTATATGAGTTGTTCAAATTCACCATGCATCTCATTTCGTTAAACCAATCTGTTATGAATAAAAGTTGTTGGCTTGGCTAATACTCTAAATATTTTCATAGCCAAAATGTAGACTCAGGAATTATAATAAATAATCTTTCTCCAAAATACATTTAATAGATATTCATCATCATATATGTGGTTTAAAGGGAGCCTAACACAGTTTTCCAGACTTCTCAAGAGTTTTTTTTTTTTAAATTGAAATATAGTCAGTTACAATGTGTCCATTTCTGGTGTATCAAGGGTTTTGATTACTTTCTGTCAGAAAAGAGAAAGTTACTGGTATGTTTGAGTTGAGTGACAAAAGTTGACTAAATCCACTCCTTGTCCATCCTGCAGTAGCATCTAATATTTCTTTCACTTGACTGTTCTTCTGAATAGAGGCATTGCCTCCAGAAAGCCCCAGCAGTGAATAGGAGCACAGAATAATCAGAAATATTTGGGTTCAAATCCTCTCTCCACCATTTACTAGCTTTGTTACTGTAAATAAGTCATTGACCTCCTTTTCTTCATCAGTAAAATGTGACCACTTCTTAAGGAAAATGTAGTAACTACATTAGATGATGTAACACCTATGGTCAATTAATCTTCGACAAAAGAAGCAAGAATGCACAATGGAGAAAAGACAGTCTCCTTGTTAAGTGGTGCTGGGAAAGCTGGACAGCCATGTATAAATTAATGAAGTTAGGACACTCCCTTACACGACACACAAAAATAAACTCAAAGTGGCTTAAAGACTTAAATATAAGACAACACCATAAAACTCCTAGAAGAGAACACAGGCAAAACATTCTCTGAGAAGTAGGAGAAGGGATGACCAGAGGAAAATGACCTCCGACAATAGAATAAAATGTTTCATATATTTAACATGTGCCAAATTAAATAATGTGAGACTGGTGGGTTTCAACTATATATTCTACACTGCAAAGTTCTTCCCCCATAAATAGAAGTCCGTTGTACTTCATGCTGACCGTGTGGGCTAAGCTCTCCTGAATATGGGGAGAAGAGGAGCCAGAGGAAGGGGTGGGGGTGGGGGGGTCCAGGTAGGGCAGGGATGCTGCAGGCATTCTCCAGAAGCAGTCTTCTGTACAGAAAGCTCCCTTTAGGAGTAAAAATAAAGATTAATCTAAGGCTAAGCAAACAACAGAACAAGAAACTCACTTGGAAGAGCCTTTAGCCTGACTGCGGCGGCTGCCCTTTGACCCTTAGCTACGATTGGCCAGAAGGAGGCCACCAGTTCCACCATGAAGCTCTAAGTAAGGCTGGAAGTTCTTGAAGGGGCTACCTGGGGCTCCTGGCAATTCTGAGGGAAGAAAGTACCTTCCCACCAATTCAAAAACCTACCTTCCCAGAAAAGCAGGTCGTGGGGCTGATGTATTCGTTTTGCATTTGGACTCACGAATTCGAACCGTTTTCTTCCTAGTGTTGAGGTTTCCTTCAGCCTTACCTAAAATCAATATGCAAAGTATTACCTATATTGCACTTGCTAATTAAAGAAGTCTGGGGTAATTTGTTTTGTAAGCCCAATCGCTATTATCCCCTAAGAGTTAGAAAGTGAAGGCCCACGTTTATCCCTGGGACCAGAAAATTCTGACAGAGACACCTTGTTTAGATGAGGCGCCCAAGGTCACTGGAGAAGTCAGGAAGAGCTTGTGGCTGAAGGTAAGTCTTGGCCTGGAGTTTGGGGCAGTGTTTCGTTAGCTGCCTCAGACAGGCTGTGGCCACGAGAGGGATTTTCTCAGGGAGAGGCTGTTCTGAAGTGCACCTCCGGTTCGCGCTGCGGTTTTCAGTGGTTTGCATCTCCTGCGCGGGGACAGGGTATTGGCTTAACGCGGGTGAGTGAAGACCGCGAGGCGGACTCCGACCCCAGCAGCCCCTGGGATTCGCGCGGGCTTGAGAAGGAGGTCGTGAAACGCTGACCTTCCCGCCCTTAAGCCGGGCTCCCTCCGCAGGCGGGAAACCCGAGCCTCTGCAGTGCGCCGCCCCCACCCCGAGCGGCTTCGGAAACCGAGCCCGCAGCGCAGGCGGCTGGGGCCCTGGCGACTGGGACCAAGCCTGCAGGTCGGAAGTCCCCGGAGTAGGAGCGCGTCGCCGCGCCCCACCTACCGGTGCCGGCCTTTTGGTCCCTGCCCTTCTTCCCACTCGGTTTGCAGCCGCGGCCGCTCCCGGGCGGCTGCAGAGGCCGAGGGGCCGCCGCCCGGACCCGAGCGCGCGAGCGGCGAAGGCACCACGTGTCCGGCCCGGGCTGGCGCGGAAGGAGCGGGCCAGGCCAGGCTCCCGGAGCCCTGAGCGCACACCCGCGGCGGCGCCGGGTCCCTTCCGCACCCGACGCCGGCCCAGGGGGGCCCCGGCCTCCCGGGCGCGCGTGGATGCCTCCTCCAGGACAGCGCGATGGGGCCCTTCTGGGAGAGAAAGGGTAAGAGCGGGCATCTGTACGGGCTCTGAGGGCAGTGCCCGCGGGCACTGGACGGCGACTGATCCTCTGGTTCAATGAGGGCCCGGCTGGGGTCTTGGAACCCTCGGACCGCCCCTTCCAGTGCCAGTAGGGGCAGGGGGGCGGGTTTCCATAGTGCCTGGGGACAAACAGAAGGTTGCGGAAATTGGGGACTCTCAGCAGAGGGAGGCTGAGGGGGCAGTGTCCCTATTTCACTGGTTATTGAGATGGTTGGGCTGCACTCCTCGTTGCAACAGGCAAGGTTGACCAGGCCGTCGGTTTTGGGTCTCCCTTTAGTAATTGTCCTCGGGATTGGTGACAGAAATGGTGCCTTTTAATAAAGAAGGTTCCGTAAAGAATTAATGGTATCCAGAAAGAAAGCCTCGGTAGATCTCTCCAAAGGGATGGATGGTCCAGAGTCCCCAGAGGACACTTTTCAAGTTTCTGCTGCCTTAGGGATTTTTTTGTCTGATTATTTGAGGTGAGGCGGGAGGGCCCACTTTTCATCAATACGTTGGAAGGGCTCAGTCAATGAGCTCAAAACATCCTTATGCGGAGTGGCATCCTATGCTGGATGACTTAAAGTAAGAGAGAATTGTAGAGAGGAAGAGATCTGTAGGTTATATTGGTGCCTGGAAAGAGGCTCTTAAAGCTTTAAATGGAAGGAGTTACTTCTGGCAAACTGCTTTCCTGTTGTTTTCCACTTGTTCTCCAGTGTTGAGCAAGTAGTGACATCAAGGAAAGCAGGAAACTTCACTGCTAGGTTCCTGGCAGGTCCTCTGTTCCTGACCCCAGACCTTGGGCAGCAGAAGCAAAGAGCAGCTCCAGTGTCTGAATCTTCCTTCTCAGAAAAGGAAGATTCTTCAGAATCTTCAATGTAAAGCTTCTACTGCAGCACTACCAGCTCAGATACTCGGCCAGGCACATTTTAGGGATGTTCACTTCTTCCTTCTCAAAAGGTGTCTTTGGGGGCAAAGGAAGTCAGGTAATCAGAGTGACAAGTTTTCTCTACATGTACATTTGGGAGGACAGCTGCACATGTCCCCTTGATAGATGCGTCCAAGTGAAATCATGTTTTTTACTTGCTTCAGATTTTAGAGCAGCAATACATGATCCTAATGCAGCTTTTGTTTTCTTAAGTTATGTGACACTGACATTATTTTAATGCAGAATACATTTAAAACACACTGTTCAATCCATGATGATCTTCACATATTTAAATTAAATTTTATTAACTTGGTTTACATGCAATCTTTAAAGTGGTATCAAAATTGAGATCAGATTATTGTATGAGTTCTTAAATGCTGGTGCCCTGAAAAAAAGAAGTCCAAATTTTTGTTTTTATAGCTGAGCTACTGAGGCTGGTAGAGAGTTAGCCCAAGAGCATGAATTAGCCCCTGGCAGACTTAAAACCAGCGACCTCCTAATACCCAGTCCAGTGGTTTTCTCACATTTTAGTTAAAGTGTGTAAGAGATAAGCATAAAAGGGTAATCTTACAATTGGCCTGATTGGCAGGGCTTAGAGATGGGGTGAAGGGGTCTGTGACTATAGAAAGGTAGCATGAGGGAGATCTTTGTGATGATTGAAAGACTGTGTATCTTGATTGTGATGATGGTTATGTGAATCTGCATATGAGATAGAATGTCATAGAGCTGTACACACACTACGCTAATGTCAGTTTCCTATTTTTGATATTACGCTATAGTTATGTAAAATATAATCATTGAGGGAAAGGGAGTGAAAGCTATATGGGACTTCTCTGTACTATCCTTGCAACTTCCTATGAATCTATCATTATTTCAAAATAAAAAGCTTTTTAAAAAGTCATTTTGTAAGGACATCAAATTCCAAAGCATCCTTCTCCACAGGAGATGGCACTATTTCCAGAACTTCAGTTACTCTAGTATCCTTGACCATGTTTATCATTTCTAAATACAAATTGTAATATTCTTTACTTAATATTATTTTAATTATCACACTTTTTTTTTATTTAGCCTCCATCTAAGGAATAATAGCCATGATATACCAGGTTTAGATGTTAGTTACATTTCTCAAGATATGTAAAAATAAAAATATGACTTCAAAAGAGGCTTATCCACCTAAAATCATCACAACACTTGATGCTGGACAATGGCAGCCTTTGGGAGGTGCTCCAGGCAGTGGTGAGGGAGGCAAGCCCAGCTCCGCACAGCAGCTTATGATCAGTGGTGCAATGGGAGAAATCTAGGTCACCCCATGTCCTGCAGCCATTGGAGAAATGACCTATCATTCCTTAGGAAAAAACCAATTTCCATTAAGCTTTTTAAATTATAAAATATTCCCAAAATTACCTCAATTCTTTCTCAGAGTGGAGCATCTCAGTAAGTATATTTAGCTCTGTAGAAACTAGAAGCTATATTTGGTTTTTATTTCTATAATTTATGACAGTGATTATTCAAATTGTCTCCCAGGCTTAATCACCAAGTCGTCTGTGTGTGGGCTTTTTCTGTCTCTCTTCTCAGAGTATGTTAACTTGTTTTTCTTAAACTGGATGGCCTTTGGTTTGGTGTAGAAATCCCTTTGAAAAAATCCACGGATGAGTAAATCTTGGCATTCTCAAAGTGAATTTTTAAAAGCGATATGAAAAAAGATAGGTATGTAAGTATGGAAGGACCATAACAGCATTATTACAATGCATTCCTAAAAAATACTTTTAAGGAACTTTAACTCTTTGTGCCTCTGCTGGTTCTAAAATGAATCGTTTATGTTGTTTCATTCGGTTAGGTATTATATTTGTATTAAGTTTCTGACCATTAAACTTCAGTGAGAATGTTCACTCATCAGAAAGAAAAAAAAAAAAAAAGAAAACATTTTCCTATAACAATATGTGGGCTACAACGCATTCTTCAGGGCCGTAATTTTTTAATTTAAATAATTTATTTTCAAGCATTAAAATGATCTATTGCCTTGTTCTTAACTTTGCTTCTCAAGAAACATAGGCATGCCTCTTGGACAACTGAAAAATATCTTCCTAAACCTACCAACCAGCAAGATCCAGATGCGAGGGGAAAGAATAGTGGTTCTGTGACTGAGTTAACAGAAGGAGAAATAGTCAGTCACAACTTAAATCCCCAACTGATTTCTGACCCTTCATTTTTTTTAAAAAAAAATTCAAATTATCTACAAAATCAGATGGGATTATTTTGAATACGTGATAATTTTTTAAAGATCATTTTTCTTACCCCTTCACCAATATGGGTAGAAAAGCCAGAAATTGTATTAGAATAGACTCATTCATAGGTCTCTCCTAGACTGCACCATGTTTGCCACCTCATTTGGGAATTGCAGTTTGCCAAAGCATGATGAGATTTAAAAACAAAGATAAGATGTTTTTCCTTAGGAAGAGTGATACTGATGTTGGAATGACAACTGCCAGGTGTCAGATGATTTCATCCTCTTCTCTAATTTGTTTAGTTTATGGAAGGCTGATCAAAGAGAAGGTAGGATGTTTGGGCTGCTCAGTTACCAAAGTTTGTAAAATGTTGGTGCATTAGGAGTGTGATCGTATATCTCAGGCTGTACCTGTTGACTCTATATCCCATCTAGTTTAGCATTTTGCCCTAGCAGAATGACAGGTGCATAATAATAAATATTTTAGAAAGAAAATTTAAATTAATATAGAACTTTTTAGCTAACAACACCCATTTGTTACAGTGTAATGTGTTTTTCGCTTACAATAATTTCATGTCCTATGCTGAATTTTGGAGGAAAACTCCAGAATGAAGTTAGCACACAAAAAGACACATTCATAGAGTGCCCATGTAACTTAATATCCAAACAGGACAAAAATAGATTGCAAACTCCGTAAGAACAGACATTTTTGTTCCTATTGCACTGACAGCACCTAGAACAGTGCTTGGCAATAGTAGGTTTTAAATTAATATTTTTAAATGAATGAGCGAATAAAAGAAGATGTGTGTGTGTGTGTCTGTGTCTGTGTATTCATATTTATGAGAAAATATTAACATTAAATTTAAAATTCAGCTCTAGGTTGCTTTTCCATATGGCCTTTGGAATTGCCAAATTATGGTTAAAATGAGTGCTTCTAGTATAAGGACTGCTCATGCCATCACTGGGAAGATCCAATTTTCCTTATATTGAGATTAAATTTGAACTCATCTAAATGTAATGTCTGTATTGTCACCCAACCAGAAATTCTCGATAATGGTATATGAAACCCTTTCAGATGACTCCACAAGGTCCGTATGCTTTGCCACGTGTCCCAAGCTGGCAGCCTAAGGGTCAGATGCATTCTGCAGATGTATTTTGTTTTGTTTTAAAAATCAGAAAAAATATTCATTAATAAAAAGTTGCAGTTAAATTTTTTTAAAAAATGATGATTCACATAAAAATCCTGATTTCTGGCTTTTCTGGGAAAATAATATCATTTAGAGCTGAGAGAGGCAGCTGGGGCACAATCTTTTCTATTCACAGTGCCCATTACCATCCCATTTGGTAGTACACTGGGCCATGTAGCTCATTTGTGTTCATTGGCTGGCTAAGTAAACTTCTGAGTTTGTGACTTCTGTCCTGACCATGTCTCAGATTTACTAGTCTTAACCCTATCCTAAAAAAAACCAAGACCAAACTGAAAAACTAGGCTTACTAAATTATATTATGCTTTGGAGACCAAGCTGTTCTCCGAATATTACTTTTTTTTCAAGTACTCAGAAGCCATCTTTTTGTTAAGTTGTGTCAGAAAATTGCCTAATATTTTATTTTGACCTCACCAGTGTTTTAGAGACTCTTCCTTCTCTCTAATTTTTGAAAATCAAAACTATATGCTTCATTTCTGGATTGCTATCCTCTCGGCATCTCCCTTCATCTTCAGATAACAGTGTTGACAGTGTTATCATAATTCTATTTGTAAAAGATGAGTTTAGAAAGCTTAGGACGTAGTTTGTCAAATCAACTAAATGCCTTAAAAAAAGCTGGTAGCCTGAGCTTTAGTATCCTTTACAAAGTTTTATTCTATGCTTTTTAGATTGGACATCATTTGACTTGAAGGAAAAGCAGAAGAGTAGCTACACAGTTCTGCCATCTCTTAGTCATCCAGCAATATTAAATGAACCACAACAAGCAGTGGGTGTACACTTTAATTTCTCTTCTCCCTTCAAACATAATTAAAGTGAGTAGTTCTCTCATTCTTAATATTTTCACAAGTCACAGTTCAAAATTAGATTCCAGTCTTCCTGTTACTATGAACCAAAGTTTTGCTGTATCAAATGTTCCTGAGAGCAGAACCTTGAATATTTCAATTTTTCACATGATAGTAATAATATGTATTATCATAATATTTAGATCCAATTTAAAATTGATTAAACACCACTGTTTTGTCTGATACATGGTGATGATGTGAGGGAGAGATTACAAAAAAAGAATATCCTGAGTGACCCCTCTCAGTTGAATCTGTAAGATGAATACAGGAAGGGAAAGAAGTGACAAGTTATCTGTTTCTCTGAAACTAGGGAATAAAATATGAATTTAGTCTCAGAAGTGCACATATTTTCTATTCCCTGAAGAAAACTGCAAACCTTTGGTGACCCAACCACAGACAGTTACCTGAGTTTAAAACCATAAAAATCAATTTAAGCTCAACTTACTAACACTGAGCATTTACTTCCCAAGGGCAGAGCTGACATCTATTGTAGTACAAATGAAGAATGGAGTAGAAAGTAATATTAACCTGTCCTCTCCCTTCTTCCTGGGTTTAACCTGTGCCCAGGGAAACTCAATTCATAATTTCATCAATTTCACACCATTAATACACATTAAATTAGCTTTAAAAGGTATGGTATAATAGTCTGAGTGAGTAGGAGCCATTAAACCTAATGACACTTAAATGCATTTATCACACAGTGATGCATGTCTTTAAAAGGGCCATTATGTTTTTCCGTAAGATAGAAGGGGTTTGGAAGTGTAAACTTTGTATTATCCAGCTGAACGTTCTTTAGTATTCATTTGGTCCTTAAAACATATTAAAATGGAAGATGGCTACCATGAAGTTATTACATTTTAACTTAAGGGGACTGTTTCCTGTACCACTCGTAAGGCTGAGTGTTTTTTTGGTGCTTTGTCCATGGTGCTGAAACCCACCACAGGGTCAGAGAAAAGAGAAGTGTTGGTATTTCTTTCAGGTAACGACTTAGAAGAATACAAATATTGACTTAGAAATGAATGTATAGTTCAACTTTATAATCAGCATAGCAAGAAAATTTGCGCATATTACAAGTTTGTTTATGTGAATAGTGTGCAAAATGATGGCTGAATTGACAAATATTTGTTTTTAACCTATTTAAGTACAGCTTGGGAATTTTTATCATTTTACTTCCTTTGTTCATTAAAGTGCACCAATTGCAATAATTTTAAAAGTTGTCAATTTATATTGTTTTCCAAAAACTTGCATTTTGGATTTTCTTAAGCCTAAAAATGCTTTCTCTTTGACTTTTTATTACAATAGACACTTTGGGCATTCTTCATGCAATTTCAAACCACAGGAAAAACTATGCATCTTCAAATAATGGACCAATATTTGAATTACCTGTTATAAGTATTGAGAACATTTATTATCAGTTACCATTTAAGTCAATAAATACTTAATACATATAATTATAAGGATTACAAAGAATTCGGATATATGGCTTTTAACCCCCAAAAACTTAAAATTTTATACATGTAAAATAACATAAGCAGTATATATCATTAAATTTTAAGCTCCTTGAGGGACTGGATCTGCTTGACATTTTCACTGCTTTGTCTCTAGTGTGTAACACAGATCCTAACACATAGTAGATGCTCAATAAATATTTGGTAAATGAATTAGAATGTGAGTGAATAATTAAGTGCAAAAAGAGCTAGAATTGTGGTACCAATCAGATGTTACTGATTTAAAGTACCTTCTTTAGAAGGTGCATGCATTCTCCAGTTATCAAGTTACAGAAACTGATGAACATTTATCTGTTTTTCTCAATGCACTAACTTACCAAGGGGAAAAAAAATGACTAAGAACATTTTAGTGTGCATTAAATGTGAGGCATTTTTAAAGTGCTTACCTGTGTCACTTCACTACAACTATTCTCTTTTTGCAAATGAGGAAAGTTAAAATGACTTTCTTAAGTAACCCAGTCAGTAGTTAGTAATGCAGAATCAAAACTCAGAACTAAGTCTGAGCTCATGATCATTAGTTTATCAAAGCCCCAACCTATTTTTGAGCATTCAAGCGCCTTTGTAAATTCCAAGTCATCATATAAATTGCAGCTCTTTGGAAATCTTTCTCTTGACCTGTTTATATACAGTTTCTTGCCTTCACTACGTTCCTTTTCTAGCTGTCAGTGAAGAAGTCGCTTTTCTTCCTCTGTGTAGCTGGCAAATAGGGAGGTTTATTCATAGGAGAAAGCACAAAAGCCAGGATCCGAGGGATCCTTTGGGCTTACAAAGAAGTAGAGAAAGAAGTGATGCAGTTGGAAAAAAAAGTTAGGTCTCTCTACCCTGTGATCCCAGTTGAGAATGTTTGGGGTAGGGGGTAGCTATAGAACAGTGATAATTTTCTGGCTGCTGCTCTGTTTTCTCTTCTTTTTGTAGTGAAGTAGCTGCGGCATGAGGTTCAGGCCAAAGTCTTGAGGAAAAATGTTCCAGGCAAAAAGACTCTTTTTTTCCCCAATAAGACCAATATCAAACATCCCGGGAGTGTAGACCAGTTCTTTTTTATACAATTATATTAAACTTATTTACAGAAGTTTCATTAAGAAATCTGTTAGGTCATTTTCTCAGACTACTTCCCGATCTAATATTTCTTATACTTATGTTGCATTTTTGAAATCAAAACTTTTAAATCCAGCGTCTTTTATTTAGCTGTCACCACTAATCGTCCCTGAAGTTTGTCCAGGAAATTTACCAACCATCTTGAACTCAACTCAAAAGTCGTGATGTTGATCACTTTCCATAAAAGACAACTAGGAAAATAGATTCAGTAGAGTAGTTGTATTAAACACACACAATCCTTGCCATTCATAAAAATTGTATTATGACATCCAGCTAAGAAACTTTAAAAATGAAAATTGAATGAAACCCAATAGTGCCAAAGACATTCCATGTCCTGGCAATACCTAAACGCTCATTCTCTTCATTGGAAAAGGCAAAAGCAACCTGATTTTCCTTGCTGAAATGATGAAAAGTTATGCATTAGATGAGGTGACTGGTATATGATCGATGTGCTCATCAGTTAGTATCTACAGAAACTTGTAAATTAAAGATATGATGGCTTGATCACTTGCTCTGAAGATTTTGGCCCCAGTCATTGAACTTCGCAATCTGTTATCCAATTTTCACATATAAAGAGAGGAAAATACACTTCATCAACTGTACAAACAGCGATGAGAGAATGAAAGAGTAGAAAACTAACACGATGGTTCTTGAGTTGTTCAAGCTGTACTTCCAGCCAAACTGATCTTATGACTGACACACTTCCCTCCCTGTGCACTCTTTTCTTAGAATAACTCATCCTAGAGGTCGTGAAAGAAAGTCATGGACTGAACCTCAAGAAAATGGGCAACCTCTCCTAAATCCCTCCGTAACAACAGCAGGTTCTTATCAAGGTGAAGAGAATGTAACACCGTGTAAAACGCCCTGATTGTTACCACTTTTTCTGTGCCATCCAGTTTTTCTATAAAACCTCAAGACCCCAACCCCAAGATGGGCTCACAGTCTTTAAGACACTAGCCTGCTGTGACTCCCTTTGCCTGGCAAAGCAATAAAGCTATTCTTTTCTATCCTCCCAAAACTCTGACTCTCAATTTGGCTATCAGGGTACAGAGACTGGTATTTTGGCAACAAGAACACATAAAACATTTTAAAATTCTTTTTTTAAAAAATTGAGGTTAGATAGTAATCCTTTGCTTTACATTCCTCCAGTATAATAAAAACAGCATTAAAAATGATTTGAAATTAAACTTCTCCTATACTTTAAAACATATGTTAACACATGAATAAATTACACTGTTAGGTTTTTTCCTTTTCATGACCTTAACTTTTTCATTGCATTTTTTCATCCCATTATGCTATGCCTTGCTCTTTATTTCACTGCCCTAAGGAATTTTTTTTCTCTTTTTACCTACCTGCTTCTATCTGCCAATGAAAATTTTGCACACTGGGGAGAAGAAAGAGGTAAAAAAAAAAAATTCAGATACACATCCTTGACTTCCTTAATGGACGTTCAGGAGAAGTGGAAAATTTCTTTTCTCAATGTCTCTAATATGTCTTTCAAAGGAGATGAGACAGCATTAATGTGACCACAAATTTCCAACTGCTAAGATGTACACATTCACTGTGTACAGGCTTGTTTTACTGGTACACAACAGAGGTCCCGTCTCTGGGACTTACTTTTTTTCTCCATCAGGATATTTAAGCTGGAATCTTTGTCAGACTGCATCAGTGTTTCCAGAGCAAGCAGGAATGCAAACTGCGCTTTTAGCATTAGCATTCTACTTAGAACAAAGGGAGGTGCCCGGAAGCTCTACACACCAGTGCAGATTCCTCTGGTTTCCCTGTAGAGGGTAGCCACAGCTATCTGAGTCTTGGGTTCATTTAAGCACATCTCCAACTCTTGGCTCCAGACCTGAAGCTTCATACAGCTCTTTATATTTGCTGGAGCCAGTGATTCCCAATAGGTAAGTGTGCTTGTGGTGATGAGGGAGGAATATTTGTTTTGCTGGGGGGTGTATTTGGGGTCAAAGATTTGTCAAAAAATATTAAGGAAGCTATGGTTAACTAAACTGCATTTTGTAAAATGTTGCTGATTTTTCTAGAGAAAAAAATTTCTAGTTCTAGAGTTGTAAGGAATCTGGAGAAAATATAAGTTTCCAGTGAGCATTTAAAAAGCAAAGAATTCACACTGCCTGATTTATGATTCTTACAAAGAAATTTCAAGTCATGTCTTATAAAAATGTACCCTAATTTTTCAGTTTGGTAGAATGCAGCTTTCCTTTCATCAAGCCATATAAAATCACTTCCTATGTTCTTCACCATGAGTATCTCCGATCTGGTTGACAAGGAGAGAACTACTAACTAGAGTGGCATGTAGCCATTTCTACAATTGCCAACTAGAGGGCATTTGAGTGAGTGACTGAGTTTCACTGAGATTCTATCCAGGGTTTATACAGGACTCAATCATTTTATGCTGCAGGTTTTGCTTTAGAATGTAGCTGAGAAATAATGCTCTCGATCTGGAAGCATTTTGACTAAATTAATTTGAATGTGATGCTAGTTGTTTTGAGGTTGTACACACTGAATGCTTCTTTAGCCTGTGAGAGTTTATATATGCTGTCCTGGTTGGGAGCTGTCACAGATTAGAGGAAAAGTGTCTTTCTGCTGTTAAATAGAAGTGCTGTATTACTTGGTGCTGAACTATCTAGTATGCAGAGTTTCAAAAATAGCTACCATGAATTTCATAATCTGATGTACAAGTTGATGGAGATTCTTGCAGGTGAAACTAGATATAAATACAGCTGTTTTCCTATAGGCGCCAATCCCAGTTGACATTAAGTGGATGCCAACTAAACTCCCACCTCAGCAAGGGGGGAAAGGGTTATTTCCTGCTGCCCTAAAGCAGCTTTCTCTCCAGTTAGGTTTATACTGTTTTTACAGAAGTTCAGAAATCTATCCCAAAGGGATGGTGATTATAGTTACTGTCTGAGTTATCTCATTGCTCATAACATAGAGAGCTGTCATACTTGTGCTGTGCCTAATTCTTCACACACACCTGGTACCCCAAGCCTCCACTTATTTGAAGTCACATGGGTATAATAGCAAAGCAACTGCAAAGGAATGGTGCCCTTGTTGTGGACGGAAACTAACAGCAATGTTTTCCAACCTTAGCTGTACGTTAGAATCACATGCTGGGCCCTGGGCATTATCTTTTTTTTTTTTTTTTTTTTTGAGTTTCCCGGGTAATTCTAAGATTTAGTCAAGGTTGAGAACCATTGCTTTAAAAAGAATTATCTTCCTGTATAATTTTTACAAGTCCTTTGTAAATGATCTCTTGTCTTCTACGGACAGCAATATGAGATACTGGAGTGATTTATCTACTTTTGAGGGGACGGGGAGGGGGTTGTCAAGTTTAATCCAACAATCTTGAGTTACAGGGCATGATGAGTAAAATTTGTAAGGGTGCAAATGTACTTAGCTTTGAGAAGGCAAAACAAGATGTTTCGTTTAAATGCTGATGTTTTTGAACTCAGATATGGAAAAGAAAAATGAAAAAGGGTGTTCAGTTTTACTTTTCCATATTTCAATATATCGATAACTAAATATACAAAGTAGTGTTTTGAGTTATTCGGCAATGTTTATCACATGTCTGTCCCTGAGATCCATTTCAGTCTGTAGTTTGGGAAACACCCCGGCCAGTTTCCTCGTCTTGAACAAAAGGCTAGTACTTTACTTAGAGGGCTCCTGAAAGGGTGGAAGGGATGATGCGTGTTAAGATGTCTAGTGTGGTGCCTGACACACAGCAGTTGCCTTATCTAAGTTAGTTAGTCTTCCCCTTTCTTCTTCAGCTTATGAATTTTAACATTATTAAATCCTAAATTAACCTTCAGGTATGAAAAAACCACTATGTCACGTATAGTATGTTAATTCCTCTGTTATTTTTTTAGATGGATTAATTCAAAGCTTTGCCTGGACTGTTGCTATTTGCCTGTGTATTTCTTTGTAATTCATTTCAGAATAATTAAAGGAATTCAGAGTAACTAAGAAATCATGCAGAAAATGCAAGGTTTATTAGTTTGCCCAAACGTTGTTAAAAGAAAGAAAAGGGAATGACTGAAATACATCCTTATTTTGGTAACGATGGCAAATCTACTGCAGAAAGCATTTCCAGTTATATGAGTGCTCTCATATTTTTTTTAAAAGGTTCCAGGTATTGATTTGTATATATTATTTGAAAGTGTCTTTTAGTTTTGTGAAAAACCCTTGTCATTTGTTGACAAAAGTTCTTTAAAAGGCTTCCAACTCAAATCTTAACTCTTATGTATACCTCTTGCCTCTATCCAACCGAACACATGCTTCTAGCTTCTATTTTCCTTTTTCTTCCCTAACGGAGAGGGAAAGAGAGAGAGATTTTTCTGCAAAGTATACGCTGAGATCTTAGCCAGTTTAAATGCTGATAACAACTGGCTGCTGCCAAAGCAATCCACTAAATGCTAAACTGACACACTCTTCATTATACAGAAAACCTCATTCCCTCTTGGGTACCATGTCCACAGCTCAGTTTAGTAAGAAAATATTTAAGTCATTTTTAATCATACAACGTCCTTACATCAAGCTATCAATTTTAATACAGAAATGATTTACTTTTTTCCGTTTGAGTTGAATTCTTGATGATTTATGTTCTGTGTATGAAAAACGCGACACTGTATTGTGAAATTGGAGTTAGACAACTGCTACAGATAACTGAGACCCCAGAGTTAAAGTTGTTCAACTACAGTTTATTAAATACACAGCAACCTTGAAATGACAGACATTTGAAACATCCTTTATCATAATGATAACCAACTACAGGAAAACTTAATTTATTCATGTCAGTAATTGTTATCCCGAGATAGCAACTATTAATCGATCTCAGATATACACAGAAGTCGGTGCGAGAAGAGCTTCTTCTAAAGTTCGTTTTTGTTTCTGTTTTCTTTTTAATATTTCACTCATGACTGAAATTAAATAGATGGTTCCGGGTAAAAGTACAATCTAATATTAAGGGAAAGAAAAAGGTTTTCATTGCTATTCTTAAGTTATATAGTACATTTTAGCACCCAATTTATTAGTTTATTTTGACTTCATAAATGAGTTTTTCAAAAAGGTTTACACTAATAGCTCCTTTTTAATTCAAGTAAGGGAGGAACATGCTATCCTCATTTAAAACTTAAATATTAATAAAGTACCCACAGCATCTTCAATGCATATTAATTAACTCATCAGCCTAAATAAGCTGTCCCTTCTTGCAAGAAGCACAAATCCAATTTATATAAGTAAATAAATAAGTGACATGAACCCTCCCTAAATTGAATTAGAAAAGGTTTTATTTCTATATTTCAGAAAATAACATTTCTGAAACCCATAAACAAAACTAGTTTGCAACTTTTCAAATGCTGTAATTACTTTTCAGTTATTTTAGGGTAAAGTGACACTGGCCTAATTCGTGTGGCCGAAAATTAAATTCCAGTGGAACCTGGTACCCACTGGAGCTGTAAGAATATATCCGAGGAAGGCCGTCTGCCGTCTTCATTGAGTCCCTCCAGCCCCCAGTGAAAGAGATTCTTTGAGGTTCAGGCTATGTGTACTTCTCGGAGGACACATCTGAGAGGATGCTCTGTGTGTGTACATTTCTTTCTATCTCTAATAGTATGGATGATGAATATGAAGCTTATGAAATATGCACTCACATAGCCTTCCTCCCTTTTTAAGAAAACACTCTGCCACACCCATGATAGGGAGAAAACCTGAGAAGTCTGAAATAAAATTTGTCTTGAACTTAATATGACTTTACCATAAAGAATGGTTTTCTGCATATAAATTTGAGTTCACTCTATCAAAAGGAATTATTATGAGGGCAAGAAGCAACATTACATGTGAAGTCAGGATTTTCATACTGTATTACTACACTATAGATTGCAAAGAGCCAGGAGCTGCATCTAGAAGATTTATAATTTGAGAGATGTTATCTCAATCAGTTCTTTAAAAAGAACCTGTAAGATTCTTTCACCTGTGTCAGCACAAAAAGGAGAAATTCCTTTTTAAAGACTTCCTTTGATACCTACATATAGAAACTCTCTCTCTTTTTAGAGATAAATAGAAAGAAAATAATTTCTTTATACCTGGAATGATAATATATATGGAAGGAAAAAAGGAAGGGAAGCAAAGGAATTTCTAAAAAAAAGGGAAGAATCAGAGTTGTTTGCTAAAAACTGATATCTTGGCAGAGATAAGGCAAATGTTCTTCAATTTAAATTTTTATTTAAAGATATTATATTTAAGCACTGATGACAGACATGAACCACCATTTATATCTTCATTCAATAGTACTCACAAAGCCAAAAAATAATTGTACAACAGGCTCATTAAAAATAGTATTATAGGAAAAACATCATAGCAAGGGTCAAGGGGCATTTAGAAATTAAATGAGCTAGTATACATGAAAATGGTTTGTAAAGCTAAAATATATTAGGTAATATTATTAAAGTTGTATTTTCCTTTTATAAATTGAATTGCATTGAATTTTATAAATATGAAAAGTCTGATTTTAAAAATTTCTTTAAATTAGAATTCTACCTTTTTAATGTTCAATTTTGATATTTCATTGGTAGGTTGTTGCATACATATAGATGCTGGTAATAGCCCATAACAGAAGCTAATTTCTACATTATGGAAGTTTATTTATTAGAATTCTGTTCATAATTCTGTTACTGTTACTAATTTTTCTTTCATTTGGCCTAACCTCACTAATCCTCTACGTTTATACTGAAAAAAAAAAAGTATCTATGATGACCATTCATCAGCTATTAAAGGATTAATTAAAGTGCTTTTACTGCATAAGCATGTATGGGTTTCCCATGTTTCATGCATGTAGCTGGGATCCAGGCTCAGTCAACACTACTCACACAAAGACAGTTGTAATCAAAGAAAAAGCAATTTATTTAAGCTAACAAATAAATGTTCTTCATATGGAAACTGTAAAATCAATGGATGTGCTCTTCTCTGATCGTATCACTAATAGCCTCTGGCTGCCTTGCATTTCCTTGGATAAGTTGGGGAAGGGAAGTGGGAAAAGGAAAGAATCAACCCTAAGAAGCTTTGCACTGGTAGAATCTCTAACCTGCACTCCAGAAATGAAACTATATGGTGTTTGAATAAAACTTCACATAGTATAAAATCAGAAATGGCAATCTGATGTTTTCCCCTTAAAATTCAACACATTGGTATGTTTTATATAATAATATTGCATAAATGTAATCTACTCAATCAGATTTTATAGGTATTTGTGCCAGGGCCAATAAATATCTTCAATCTCAGATCTCAGTTGCTTCACAGAGTAATTAAATAAATCAAAGAAATAAGCCTGTGTTTTAATTGCCTGATTAAATTCTGCTCTGTTTTCAATGTCTCCCCTTTCATTGGCACTCAAGTGTCTATCATGTGGATGAATTTCAGTCCATTAGTACCTAAAATCTAATGTAATTATATTAATATAAATTATATAAATTATATTAATATAATTATGTTAATTATTATGTTAATTATATTTAATTAACATAATTATATTATAATTATATTGATTATAATTATATTAATATATTAAGTACGCATATTTACTATTCTTTCACAAAATACACATAGTAAAAATGAGGGAGAATTTCAAGTTCTAAACTATGGACCTTGAGTTATCAGCAGTCTTTTTCACTGTGACTGTTTCTAAGGACTATCCAACTTGAAAATAAAACACTTACTCTTCTGTGTTGCCCTAACTGAGTCTGAATTGCAGACATCTTGAGAATGCCTCAAACAGCTTCAGCTTTGCCAGCAATCATCTGAAAGAGCAGGATACGCTTTTGCTGTGTTAAATGATGCCATGAAGTCTATGTTTTTTGGCTTCATTTTTCTGTTTGAAAAATTCTGGAGTGACATCGCCCTCAAACCCACCCTTATCCCCTGTTCTCCTAGCTCATGTGCACAGGTACAGAGTTGCTGGAATCACACTGGATGCTGGGTTGAGATTTCAAAGAAAACATGCGAAGTAAATAATGACAACAACAATAAAAATAAAGTTCAAATTATCTTTGGAAATTCTTTAAAATGGCCATAAGTTCACTATTTAGCCAGTTTCCTTCTAAAATCAGAACAGGCCATTTTTTGTTAGTTAAATAACAGATGAACTTCTTGGTTTATACGTAGAACCCTTGTATAAAAAATATTTGTATCTTTAAACACTAGAAACACACACGACTCAGGGAGATGTGAGAACTAAAGAAATAGCAAATTCATGTCTCCCATTTCACTCAACTCCCAGGCCTAAGCTGGAAAATACCCGTACTATTACAAATCTCTCTCTCAAATTGAATCGTTGAATTTAATTTAAATGAGAATGTGACAAGACTCGGCTGTTTTGTCAAAAAATCCATTAGCCTCTTCAAATTACAAGGCTCACGGTATCAGGCCAGCTCTCATTAAGAGTTGCCCAGGAAGCAGTAACACGCACACAGTGAACCTGAGCCTTGGAATAAAAAAGATACGAATTTGAGTGCCATTTCTACCAGGTACATAATTTGTTACTTCAACACTCTGAGCTTCAGCTTTCTTAACTTTCAGGTGTGAGTTATGATACCCACCTCAAGCAACTGTTGTGAGTTAAATGAGGGAGTTTTAATTAAGTGAATTATAATGTATACCAATGAATGTTAGCTATTGATATTATCAGTGATAAGAATAATGTTGTTTAAGGGTTTTTTTTAACTATTACTTTAAAAAAAAAAAAACCCACAAGAGGGTAGTAGAGAACAAATCGTTTGTATACATTGTTCCAGGTGCTGCCAGGTGAAATGACCATGTTCTTGTCCTCATAATACATCTATCTACCTGTTCTGTCATTTCAAAATAAATGTATAAGCCTAAAAACATGGAATAAGCTTTCACTATTCTTAAATATCCAAATTTTACATATGACAAGGAATAGTCTGTACTAAGTATAAAATGCTTTGTTACGGAACTGTTTTAAAAGAGGAAGAGAATGATAAATCTTGCTTTGAAGCATTTTATTCATACACAGTCTTTTACATAGTTGGAAATGTTTCAGGTTCTACTTAAAACATGAATTACTTCATCTTTGTGGTACTACCAAAAAAATACCAAATTGATGGTAGTGAGGTTTTAGTGCCTTGTTTATTTAGGGAGTCCAGGTCATTATAAAACAATTTCAATAAACACCCTCGAAATACATCTAAGGGGTTTCAAGCTCTCCATCTTTTCACTCTCTGACGCACGTAATGGTCATGTATGAAAGTCACCATTATCACTGTGGTTTATCAATTCTGGGTAAAAATGAGGTGGCGTATTTAACTTTAAGAGGGCAAGCAAGCTAAAACAAGATCATTGAGTTTGAGGAGATGGGACACAGGAGATTATTGTGTGAATCTAATCTGTTTTCCAAAGGCTACAAGCGCTAGATGTAGATAATATTGGTGGATTTGTACTCTGGACTAGAGCTCAAGCTGTATTTGTAAATATATAATCTTCAGACTCTGAACAGAGCAGTAGTTCTCAATCAGGGACAATTTTGTGCCCCAGGGGACATTTGGCAATGTCTGGAGACATTTTTGACTTGTCAGGAGCTGGGTGAGGATACATGTGGGGGTGATGTGAGTGGAGGCTGGAGATGCTGCTAAACGTCGCACAATGGAAAGGACAGCCCCACCAACAAAGGGTTATCAGGCCAAATATGTCAATACTGCTGCCGTTCAGAAGCTCTGGAATAAAGCCATGAACTTCCAAAGACCATGCTGTGTCATTGGATAGTTTCCATTTCTATTCCAAGTCCACATTGGTCGTTTAGAGAAGAGCTCTCTACTAAGAACAGCAGTCGCTTTGGCATTCGTTCATCTTCCTTTTTTAAAGCAGCAGATTTTCCTGGGCTTCCATTTAAAGAATGTGCCATATTCACTCAGTTTCTGACACATATTCAGTGTGATTTGGAAACCTAGCAAGAAATGTACAAGTGCTCAGTAAAGACAATTTGTAGAAAACAAAAACAGGAGAGCAGGTTTCTAGCTTTTCCTCCCGCAAAATGGCTTTGGTGCAATCAAAAATGGGAAGTGTGAATAAAACTGCTTTTTGTTTGAAGTAGAAGCATTTGAAAGTATTGGTATAATGCCTTCAGGACACAAAATCTTCAGTTACATGATCACTTATTTAGAAATGTGATGAAGTGTGAAGAAACTGCACCAGCAGGAGGAATCATTTAAAAATTTAAAAATCTGAACGATAAGTTGCATAGAGCCTGTATGTGGCTACAAATCAGCTGGTGTATGTAGTAGAGCCTTTTGTGTTTAACTGTCACAAATCCATGGACTTCTTCTAACTTACTGAGAGCTAAAGGAGAGCCATAAGAGAGCACAGAGTCCATCTAGTCACAGGGATTAGCTGATTTGGAGGGAAAATGGAGCTTTTCACTTTTCATCTATAATTACACCTAATTTGCTAATTGCGAATCCAGCCAAAAAATAAAACATGAATTTTGAAAACCAGTAAAGCAAATAGGTCTTACCAATTTAATCTTCAAGAGATTAAAACGTCCAGTCGTGATTAAAATTACTAGAAAACTATCCATATTGACTGCTTTATCCAGCTCATTTATGCTAGTGCATGGACCCGTGCTGTCCAATATGGTAGTATTAGCCACGGGGTTATCTAGAGCCTTTGACACGTGACAGGTCTGAGTCGAGATCTGTCATAATTGCAAAATACAAAGTGGGTTTTGAAGACCTGGCTGAAAGAGAAAAATCTCATTAATAATTTTTATATTGATCATATGTTGACGTAATATTTTGGAGATGTTAAGTTGAATAAAATAAATTGTTATATTAAGTTCACCTGTTTCTTTTTACTTTTTTAGTATTGTTGCTAGAAGATTGAAAAGCACATTTTAGCTCATTATTTTTATTGGACAGCGCTGGCCTAGACCATTCAAGTTTTAATTAAGTAATTGTTTTCATGATCAAATGTGCATGTAAGAAATTATGATAATGTGAGGGAAAATGTATAAGAACACCTAGTTTGCTAATCCTTCTTCTCTGTCATAGGGTTATGACAGAGAACCCCCCTTTCATAGGATTAACGCCCACTTCCCCGTTTCCTCCCCACAGGAACCTTCTGTTTTCCCCAAACAGGTTCTTCCAAACCTCCCTTCCTACACCCAGTGCTCTTTCCTCTGTGTTTTTCTGCTCACAGTGCTCCCTTTGCCTGAGATGCCTCCCCTGCCTTATTTCCAACTCAGTCTTCAAGATCTAACTCAGAAACATTCCATCTTCATCGTGGTTTGGTTTTCTCCAACTGCAAGTGGCCTCTTCCCCTTCTGAGCTCTTTAGCAGTTAATCTGTGCTGGCCTTTCTCGAAGTGTGCTGCTTCCAACACTGGGACTGCCAGAGTTACAGTTTCTGAGGAAAAACGTTCTGTGGTTAACTAAACCTTATAGTTCTTACTTTGCACGATGCTCGCACAGTGCTTTCAATTTAAACTCTAATTAGGGGTAGGAGTGCAGAACACTCTGACCTTTTCAGTGTAGATTAGCAGCACTAAGCAAAGCCAGCAAATACCTCTAGCATTTCTTTGAGGGCAAAAGGGGTAAAATTGCTGGAGAATATGAGCTGGGAGTCAAATTGAAGACTGTAAAATGAGAGTAAAAAAGAGATCTTTAAGTTAAAAACGTACCAGGGAGAAGGAAAGACAAAGGTGAATAATAAAGTACCACCAGGTATATTTTCATTGTGATGTAAAAAGCACCTCCATCAGATATTGGTTCGCCATTTGTCAACTGTAACTCATTTTTTCCCAAAAATATGCACTCAGTACCAAATTCAAAAGCTAATTGATTCATTACTATAATCCACACATGTATTGACTAATCAAAATTAGAATACTTAATGCCAGTTATAAGAGTTAAACAGGATACCTAAGAAATGTCACGTTAGGTATAACCTAGAGAGTATTCTATCCCATTCTATCCTTCATTGTCCCTATCTCTGCCCTTATGTCCTTTTTTTATTCATATATATTTATGAACTTGACCTCCCCACCCCCAGGTAGGACATGAGTGAAGGAGACTGAGAAGAGGCTGTGTTCTATGCCTTTTTATATTTCTAGTGCCTGCCCTACTTCATTTATATTTGTGGAATCCCTGACAGTGGCGTGAAGCATTCTGTTGAAGAAAAGGGCAGCTGTTTTCTTGATTTCCACCTAAAAAATCAAAAGTGTATCTCAGGATCCAAGTTTTCCTCAATAACCCATGATAAATATCACCCATGACTTTTTTATATTGCCAATGTTTTAATCAACTGATCAATAAGTATGCATTTATAATCTACTTAGTATGTTTGTAGCCAGGTGCTTTGGGAGGGTAAAAAGAAAATAAAATACACACTTCTTTTGCCTTCAGGGTTGAGAAGACAAGGCAAATAGATAATTAGAAAACAAATGGAGAGTGGGCACTAAATTCCATGGAACATATACTTCAGAAAAGGGGAAATGGAAGCAGGCTGGAACACAAAGGAAGTTTGCAAAGTAAAGCCAACGTTGAAGGCAATTAAAGCCAAGGGCGTGGTTTACACCATGTTTGGTAGAGACCAGAGGGCCCAAGATGGTTTCTGAGGAGCGGGTCTGTAAGATGAATCCTATGCTAATGAGTCCTGTCCTAGACTCATACATAGATTAGATTCATATATGGACTCATATATGGATTAGAGTTGGGGAGAGGCTGCGTAAGGAAGACCACGTCAGAGACCGTTGGCTTTAGCCTGAGTTGGAAGGATGAGTGTCTCTCTGGGGCTGTAGACCCGGAGCAGCTTTTGAGAGGAGAACAGACAGGACTCAGTGACTGACGGGAAACAGGAGATTAAAAAATGTGGATGAGATGGTCCAAAATGACCCCAGGGGTTTGAGCACAGATAAAATAAATAACAATAGCTTATGTTTTTGAGCATTTGCTTTGTGCCAGGCAGTGTTTTGTGTAGATGTTCCTGAGTTTTATGATGTGGTTATTGATGTACGTACTAATGCTTCTCCCATTTTATAAGTGAGGAAACTGAAATTCAAAGAAGAAATGTAACTTGTCCAAAGTCACAGCTGAGTGGAAATTTTAATCCCAGCAGCCTAGATCCACAGCCTGTGCTCTTAACTTCTGAATTCTTCTCTGTCTCACATCCTAAAGAAATGGGAGTGATGATGATAAACTTGGGATGAGGAGCTAATTTGGGTTTGGGGCAGCAGTATTTCCAAGTAGACATCTCCAGGTAAGATTTCGAGATGAAAGACTTCCGCTTGGACAAGCTGGAAATCTAAATTTCACAGTAAGGACTGCAGAGAAGTGAGAAGTTCTTAGGAGAGAAAAATACAGCAGAGATCTCACAGACTGCAGTCTTCCCAGAGGAGTCACTTCTCGGAGGGGCTGACTTTTTAGAGCATGCGTATTGGTAGTTCATGTTAAATGACCCTACACAGTGCTCTATCACACATCCCTATTATGGCAAAACATTTGAGCACCCACCCTTGGTATTTGTAACTTGTTCTCCATCGTTTTCACTTGGTAATAGAGCTGATGAAAAGTTCCTACTGGGGGAAGAGGCAGCTCTATCATATTCTAGTTTGCTTCTTATACCATCAGCATGAACTTCTGTCTGCAGTTCTTTGGCAGAAGATTCTGGAAAGCCATTTCTCCATTTTGTTGAGTTAACATTATCCTGTGTCCTCCAGGCTCATGTAAAACGCATCCTGTTTCCATGCACTGTGCACAAAAGGAGGACGCTGCTGTCGGAACCTGCACTGTGGGTCCCTCGTCCCACTGCATTTATATAGGTGGCGCCAGACATCTGATTTAGGAGCTAAGTTATGGCACTGGTTTAATTAAACGTATTTTTATTTACAAATTGTCACCTAAGCATTTTCTTTCCATCCCCAGTAGTTTCTTTAACCGTTCTCCACCTCAGCCAGAGAATTCCTCTGCCCTTTGGAGAAGACTGACTTTGTCATAACTTTCTCAGGAGTCAGGAGGTGCTTCCTCAATATTCATTTTCCAGCATGTGCTGAGTGGATGAGTTTGAGATCACTGTGTCTGTACCCCAGATGGTGTGCACACTTCTGTCCCAAACCCACTCAGCCATTCCCTTTCTGTATTTGAATTCCTGAAGATTTAGTCTCCTCATGCAATTTCCTTACTCCTTTTTTTTTTCACTATTTTAGTTTCTTTTTTTCCTTTTAATTACCTTAGCGTCAACCTTCTGTTTTTTCTTATGCTTCTTGGGATCTGACAGGGAGAATTTTACAGTATTTCTAGAATAAGCCACTATCTGTGTTCTCTGTATGTTTCCAGAATTTCCTTTCTGTATATATTTTATCAAAGCAATTCATATTTTTTCAAGCTCCACTCATTGTGGAATGAGGACCTCCCTTGTATTTGTCAAAAGTAAAAGTAGCGGGTAGGGGAGTAGGTCAAGAGGTAGAGCGCATGCTTAGCATGCACAAGGTCCTGGGTTCGATCCCCAGGACCTCCATTAAAAATGAATAAATAAAAGTAAAAGTAGTATCTGAGTCAGAATATATACCCAATAAACATTTGCTTAGTGAGAAATTTAATTTGTAGATTAGAGTCAAATAGTAATGTCAGAAATATTTATGAATCCTTGTCAAGTGAGTAGAAAATGTTAATTAGTATATCTTATTTATTTTTATTTAGGTTATTGCTTTTAACTTATTTTTAATTCTTATATTTTCATGTTAAATCACTTTATTGTTTTCTTTAACCTTGAATTAAAAGTTTTCTTCTGCTTGATTAGATAATAATTTTACAAACAGGCTGGCCACGTGACATTTGGAAATACATTCTCATTTAGGCCATGAGAAATAAACTTTTGCATTGAAAAAATGGTGAGGGTGAATACTGAAATATCAGATAACAGTTGGGAACCACAATTGGATTATTTGAGATAAGACAATACTAACAGCCAAGTACTCGGTCCAGAAAGTTTGTGATATACTCATCTTTCCCATTGATATAAATAACTAAGTAGATGTTAAAATAACTTGTAACTGCTCATCACCATGCTGATGGACCCATTCATTATAAAAGTAAATAGAAAAAAAAGAAAGAATTTGTAGGTAACTGTGGACCAACTTCCTTCCTAGCCTAGCAAGAAGAGTTTCTACTTTCAGATTTGTAAACAAAATATATGGTTCTGGTTTTAGTTTAAACTTGAAATCAAGTAGAAAAATGTCTTTCTGTCTATTTCTTATTAAAATAAATGAAGCCAAATGGATAGTGCCAGAAGATGGCTCAGAATTAGGCGTATTTTAGAGTCATTTCATCAGAACTATTTGGATGATTAACTAATTGGCTGCTTGATTCATCAACATTCAGGTTGATAGAGAAGCAAAATTATTTTTTGTCCTTTTCCATGCAGCATTTATATTTTCACATGACAAATGTACTTAGGATCTTATCAATATAATTTTTTTAAGTTGACTTTGAGAAGCAGCTATACAAAAACACCTACCTCTGTTTCTAAAAGTAATGAATAGTAAATATATATTTTTCCCTTCTCATGCTGACAGTTCACAAGATTACACCTAATTATAGGGCTTGACAAAGAGCTTTATGATTTGGAAGAGAAGGAAATAGCTAAATGAAAAGAACAGAATGGCTCTTGGTGTGGGGAGAGTTTAAAAATGACAGTCAGGGGTGAAGGGCTCTCATGAATCTGGTGATGGGGTTGTGACTGGTAAAACTTACTGCTTATTCTCTGCACAAAAGAACAAATTCAGATTGGGCCACTGTAAAATGTAGTGCTGCTTTTGTTGACATCGTGGGCTCCTTGTTGGAAAAGGACAATGTAAATAAACACATAGGCAGTGAAATGCAACAAAAAGCTATTGGCTTTGAAAGTCTCTACCCCTGTTACACTGGAGAACTTCTATTTGGTGATCATGAATAGAAGTCTGATAGGTTCAGGGACGAACAAGAGGCAGCAGATCGTCAAGTTGTGTGTTATTGCTATACTGGGAAACACAATGGCCATACTGGAAATTCACTTGGCTAATTTTCTCTCATCACCCAACTGGGAGTCCATCATGGAACAGACTTGGACAAGACCACTTTGCTGAAAGCAAACATAAGTCTCACCCACGTCATTGGGGAAGTTGTCAAACATGAGCTAATGGTCACTCACTAGAAGTAGAGCAAATCCAGTACTTTTCCGTCTTTATGAATGGATCTGAAAATACAAATGATGGCAAAATGATGTATATGTTCTGTGTGGATAAGACTCCTTTGCCAAATGTTAAATTACTGAGTTCAAAAGAGGCCAAGCAGGTGAGTGCAAGGTTTGAAGAAAATATAATTCTTAACACAATGTCAGAGCTTGGAGTGGATGTAAATAAAAAGCATATTGGTTTTGGGAAGGGGGTGGGAAGGGGGAGGTGGAGGTTTAAGAGGTACAAACTATCAGGTATGAAATAAGCTACAAGGATGTATTGTACAACATGGGCAATATAGCCAATATTTTGTAATAACTGAAAATGGAGTATAACCTTTAAAAACTGTGAATCACTATATTGTATGCCTGTAACATATAATATTGTACATCAACTATACTTCAATTTAAAAAATATATTATAAAATAAATACATAAATTTTTTTTAAAAAAGAAAAAGATTGAATTCAAATAAAATAAATATAAACCAAAATTTTAAAAATTATTGGTTTAATGGGTGACAGTATTGGCTCTCATCTTCAAATAAAGAGAGAAATTCCTGACCTGCTCAAGAAGGAAATGCCCTTCTGAGTTTCAATACCTTTGTCTTAGTCACCACTTGGAGAGCTAGCTTCTTTGAACATGTTTAAAACACTGGCTTTGTTGACATTTTTGCCACACTTCTCTTTATACCTAATATCAAATAGCCCTCACTTGTCACTGTGAATTAAAATTTTAGCAGAATTTGTAGAAGACTGTTTAACAACACTTAAGAAAGCAGGTGGAATGCACCAGTTCGAGCATAAAAACAGGGCAGACAGGGCCCTCCTCATGCTTTCTGTGTGAGAGCCCCTGTTTTAAAGCATGGTCTGTGGGAAAATCCCAAGTTCAGGCCTGCAAATGAGAATCCAGAGCTATCTGACGTTGCTAACTAGCCTAGAATGTGCCCCTAGCCCTACTCACCACTGAAATGTGAAAACCTACTCTCCAAATGCCATTGTCTTGCACTCAGTGACTTACCGGTGAATGCGGAAAGAAACCCAGAGGCAGCACCTTCCGGTAGGATCAGACCAAATGGCGGATAGTGTTGTGATGGAAAACTTTAGGAAAAGAGTGCTCATTTATAATAACGTTATTCAAAAGTGGGGGCATCACATTTTGGAGATCTTTGTAAAGAAGATGCATCCTGGTTGTTTTAAATTATCAAATATAAATAGAGGACCAACACCGAGCGTGCCTTAAAAGCATATGCAGTCAAAGAACTTGAAATGTTTATTAATCCCTTTGAAGAGCTGCTGCAATAAAATCACGTGGACACTTCCCAGTTGGCTCGAGAATGGGATTGCTCAAAGGTTTCAGGCTGAAAAGCCTCACACAGCTCTCCAGGCAAGAAGTTTGGCAGTGGTGCTGAAAAACTACAAAGACATATTCCCCGATATTTATCATATGATTTGTATTCCGCAGTCATTTCCAGTTTCAATGGCAACAGTGGAAAGGAACGGATGAAGTCAGGTTACAGAAATAGAATGCTTGAGAAAGGGCTTGAATATCTAATGCACATTTCTACGGAAGGCCCAATGCCAGGAGTATGAAACTACAGGCCTGCTGTCAACTTTTTCTAATTAAAGCTCACCAGGACAAACAAATTCCCTTTGGCAAAAGACCCTCAGAAAAAGAAAACCTCCGTTTTGAAGGACAGCCATATTCCTTCTGGTAAAAAAGAAACAGGATTTTCTGCTCAAGCCCCCATTATCTCTGGCTTTGTTTGTAAATTATGGATAAGCGATTAATCTATCTATAGTAAAGCATAATAATAGAGCCAAAGTAGCAAAGTAAAATGAACTGAGTACATTTCCTACCATTAAGGGGTTGTTGCGTGTCCATTTAATTTTTAATGTTTGTAGGAACAGGAGTACCCTGTGGGAAAGGAATTCAAGGGATTTGGCCAAGGGCGCAGGGGGAGAGGGGAGCGGGAGGGAAACTTGCTCGATTTTCACTTGACCATATTTCTTAATTATAAAGAAAAATACAGCATGTGGCCTATATTGATAAGTAGCATTCTTTTGTTATGTTTGTTTTTCTGTGTTTTCATTCTTGCTTTATCTTAAAATATAGCTTAAAGCTAGAAATCAAAGTCTTAATATTAAACAGGTCATGCCATTATCCTGTAAGTGTTAAAGTGATCATATTTTATTTTGTTACTTAAAAGTTGCCCAAAAGGATGCAGCATGGCTTAGTATTTGGGTGGAGTTTACCATTCTGCCTTTATTCTCCGCGGCCGTACAACAGTCTAAACACTGCTTGGGGCCCTGTGCGACGGCACCGAGTGAGATAAAAAATCACATCTGTTCCTGCTACCGACGCAAACTACTTAAATTTCTCCCAGTACTTCCTGGAGTTCTTGGTATATAGCCAAGGAATCAGTGAATATTTGTTGGATAAATGAAATCACTTACTTATAAAAAGTCTGGCATTCACAAGATAGGATTTGCAGCCGTGAAAGTATAACTCTGAAAGGCAATTCTTAGGTGACCATTATGGAAACTGCCTAATTATTATTTGCTTCAGCTCCATGATGTTTAGTGATGAATAATCTTATTTTAAAACAGTGTTTGTCAGATCTCCCTTATTGCATGATTAAAAGCCAAAAATGAGAACCGGAAAGTTCCTAAGTCTATACTTACTCCCCATTTGCCACATTTCACAGTCCTTTCCTAGAGAGGTGTTTCTGAATTTAGAACTCTGTGGAGAGGAATACTGACATTAGCGAAGGCAGAAAAAAGTAGTAATTTATACGGAAAAAACAGTTATTTACCATGGGAGCTATAAGCACATTGGTTTTAACAAGTCACACTTCTATACTTAGTAACTCAAGCATTAGGAAATCAGCTGCTCTCAAGTGTGTTTTAAAAGGGTTTGTATCATGGAGTTTTTTAATATTCTCTTGCCCAAGTTACTACTTATTATAAATTTTTACAAGTCTCAAAACAGATCTGCTTAAATCTGATAAGCATTTGAAGAAGTTGCATTCTCCTGAGTTTATTTATAAAGAAAATAATAATAAAAATAAAGCAATGCAAACATGAATATTTTAAAATATAGATGCCATTGTTTTTTGAAAAATAAATCCTAATCTAGAATTGTTTTCTATTTTAATAAGTCAAATAAATGGTAGGGGGAAAACAGCAGGAAAAACTAAGAAAGAATCATGGGAATACTTTTTCAGAGAATTCTTTGAATTCTCACTCAAGAGAAGTGGGTTCATTAAAATAATGAAGCTAAGATTAATATTTAATAATAAATAAGATGAAATGTATGTATTTTCTGTGGCAGAAGCTTTTCAAGTTATATCAATTTGGAAGTCATTATTTCACTTGATCACTAAAAAATTCTTTTGAATTGTTCTTCAACTCATGCTACAAACCCAAGAGCTAACACAGCCTTTCGTGTTTATCATATCTTTAATATGGTTTTATCTTTCCTTAATACTATACACCCATGTAGTTCCAGCAGAAAGAATTTCAAAGTCAGAAATCATTGTCTTTTGTTTCACACTCAAGACTGGAGTAAATTCCATGACTCTTAACGAATCGGCTTTTCCAGTGAGCACATCTGGAGGGCAACAGGAACTGGACGGTAGTGGTGGTGGGAGATGGAGGTTTGAGGTTGGGAAGTGTTGTGAATAGAAGGAACAACACTGGTGAAAGTCAAAGGTAGAATGCAAGAGTTGAGTCACCACAGGTCTTGTAGGCCGTAAGTTAGTGTATGAACTTTATCTTGAGGGCAGTGATGAGCACTGAAGGGTTTCAACTGGGGCCAAGGGATACAGAGTCGGGGGTGATCAGATTTACACTTTAATAACATCATTCTGGCCACTGTTTAAAAATGTACTGAAGGAACAAGTCTGTATGCCAGGTTAGAAGTGCAGGCAGCAAGAAATGGAAGAGAAATGAACACATTTTAAAGATAATTAAGAGGTAGTGCAGATATGGGTTAGGTTCCAAGTTGTCGTAAAGGTGAGGGAGAGAGACGAGTTGAGAGTGTCACCCAGCTTCCTGAGTCTGCATGACGATAGCGTTTATTAACTTAGGGAACACGGGAGAGATCAGCTTTTAGAGGCAGTGTGGTGAATTCAGTATGTAATATAGTGAGTTTGTTGACCCTGTGAGTTATAAAAGTTGAGCAATCCAGGTGGATTTTGGGATAGTTACGGAATAAAGATTTATAGAATTTATGGATGATCTGCATATAAATAGTAGTTGAAGCAATGGAAAAGAAAGATGTTACCTAGGGAGGGAAGGTAGGATGAAAACATAGGAGGATCAAAGTTAGAAATTAAGGAACACCAATGTTTAAGAAATGGCCTAAAAGTCAGAAAGAGGGTCAGCAGGAAAGAACAGGAGGGTTGTGTTACAGAAGGAAAGTGGTTTTCAAAAATGTGGCAGTGTTTATGCCAAAGACTGATGAGAGATCAAGATTCAGATAAAAACTAGCCAGTAGATTTAACCGCATGGTAGTAATTTGTGACTTTGGGCAAGAGCTGTTTGGTAGCAGGGTGGGTACAGGTACTTGAGTGGAGCAGGGAGGGTGTGAGACGTGGGAATATAGTTTTTATTGTTTTTCTAAGAAAAGTTGTATGATGAATGGGGAGAAGCCACTGGGTATTACTAGAAAAATACAAGAGTTCAGGGAATTATTTATTTCCTTGGGTGGGAAAGGTTTCAGCATATTTAAATGCTGATGTGAAGTGTCTGATAGAAAGTAGGTTAAAGTGATCAAAAAAAAGAATAATAGCTAATAATAACAGCTAACACTCACTGAATGCTTAAAATATACGAGGCGTTCTTCCAAGTTCTTCACATATATTAACTCCTCTTATGTTCACTGTGGTTCCTCATTTTGCAGATAAGGAAAAAGAAACCTGGAGAGTTAGAAGGACTAACTGATGGGATAACTTTCCTTAAGAGTTGGAAAAGGGTAGAATCCAAAGCCCAGGTTGTCCAGAATAGGGACAACTTCCACTCTACAGGACCAGATGTGGAAAGGATGGGGTGGAGGCAGGTGAATTTATAGGTTTGAAGGCCAGAGATCGAGAGAATTCCCTTAATAGCTTCTATTTTGTCAGTCAACCAGGAGAGAAGGGCATTTGCAGAACATGAGATGAGGTGGGTAGGCTGGTAGGTTGGAAGTGCAGAGAAGGGTTCAAACAGACCCTGTACAGAGTAAGAGAGAACACTGTCTAGGGAGCATAAATGATTGCAAGCAGCCCTGAGACCCCGCTGCAGTTACAGGGCGAGTGCTGGCAGTGTCATTCATCTGTGGGGTTGTGTGGTTCCTCCACACTCAGCTCCAGGCCAGAGGGGAGGTAGTGCTGGTAAGACCACCCAAGAAATATCCAGAAGTTCTGGACTTTGGAGGCAAACCAAACAGGTCAGGGTATGGGGAACGGCAGGGGAAGAGGTGAGGGCACTTACTTGCACCTTCTGTAGAAGCAGAGTATAATTATACTTCATTAATCAGGTGCACAGGGGATGGATGATATCTGAAGATTAAAAAATAGATATTGGTGAAGGGTATATGGGAACTCTTTCTGCTTAGTTTTTCTATAAACCTAAAATTGCTAAAAAAAAACATAATAAAGCCTATTAATTTAAAAAATAGACCTTGGAATAGAAGAGATAGACTGTCTGAGTATGCGTTACTATATGACTGCATATGACTTACAATATGACTTACCTTGCTTGTTTACACTGGCTCAGCAGGTAAAGCAAAAGAAAGGAGGTTGGAACTATTGTCTTTCATATGCTCATTATCCTGTACTTACTGAATATTGATTCCATTCATTGGTACTCAGTTATGTGTAGCCTTAAACTTTGACAGTTTTCTGAAAGTTTGAATAAAGCCACTACTTTGGTTTGTTGCAAACCAAACTTTTATCTGTGAGAAGAATAATTTACTAACGAACCAATAGGTGGCAGTATAACATGGTGTTGTTGAAATTTTAAATAATTGCTAATTAGTAAAATAACTGATTGAAGCACCAGGTACTGTGTGTGGTGCTGTGCTAGGTAACTAAAACCCTGAGACAAAATCCCTTTCTTCCAGAAGGTTAGTCAGGCAGTAAAGATTCAAGGGGGAGTCCAAAACTTCTCTCTCAGCAGTCCACTGGAGACCAGTATGTAGGGCAGCAGAAGTCTCTCAGAGTGGAAAGAAGGTGGAGGGGGAAGGAGGACAAAGTGGAGGGGGGGGGGGCGGAGGGTGGAGAGGAGAGGAAAGAGAAAGAGAAAAAAATTCTGAAGGAGCCAAAATTATAATAGTACCCTTTCAACACTCAAAATTTACCTCAAAACTCACCCCTGGAACTCTCAGAACCCAGATTAGACTGGCAAGCCCTCAGGTCACTCATCTGATGTGGTGTTAACACAATGCATGCTGTAACAGCTTATGGCCATGAGATACCTGGGGAAACACTGTTCATCTTTGAATCCTCTAGAACCAGTGCCTAAGCCAGTGTCTGACTCAGAATAGAAACAAAATAAACATTAATGGATGAACGAATGTATGAATGTGTGTATGAATGTATGTATGAATGAATGAATGAAAGGTATTTGGCCATTTATCATGCTGTTTACTCTAACCTTTCCATCTGCCCTTGGGAGGAAAAGTCCTGTCAACTTCTTTTCTAAGGAAAAATTAAGCTTCTCACTTTGTATCTCATAAGCCATCTGGGAAAAATTAATTATTTCCTTTTAATGGCAGTTAAAATAAAAATCTTTAGGATGAGGAGAATGTGAAACAAGCAAGCAGGAGGCAGCAGTGGTGACTGGAATGGTTTGGACCTGAGAGAGAGGATGCCTATTAGGCTTCAGCTATGTGCCAGACATAAATGGTAGGCTTTGCATGTATTCTTGTCTGATCCTTACAACAGTATTATGAACTAATTACTGTTGTTAAGCCCGTTTTATAGGTGAGAAAAATGAGGATCAGAGATGTTAATTTGCCCAGAGACATTAACTGGTGCAACCTGATCTCTCTTCTTTCCTTCTTTCCTCCCGTTTTTCCTTTCTTCTTTCCAATCTTCCTTCTTTATTTAACTAGCACACACTTATCACCTGCTGAGTCCTTGAGGGGCTCAACAGCTTGTCTAAGGTGACAGTCAGAAAGAGGTAAAGACGGACTCAGATCTAGGCCTGCAGAACTTGAGAATCCATGTCCTTTATTAAACTGCATTTTTCCATTCTGGAGCTCTGCAGACTTCGGGAACCTCATTTCACTTTCTTGCTCTCCCTTGAATTAGCATCACATGATGGCAAGCCAGTAGCTGGACTTCTGAATAGAAAGGGACTCAGGTGTTTTGCTACCAACCTCTGAGTTGAGGTTATTTCTCCAGTCTGGAGTTTGCTGATTCTCCCCTACCGGTGCTTCCTGAAACTCATGGCCCATACAGTAAGCACCAGGGACCTGGGAAGCCATCCTTGTGCTCTGAGCTTCCAACAGCAGCCTCAGCTGTTTGTTAATGTGCTGAGAGCCTCTTATATCAGATTAGCACCCAATCAGAAGACAAACAGGAGGTGAGTAACTTCATGGGAGAACACTGGGTATGCATGCTAGCCTACCGCAGCCATCCAGAAACAGCCAGACGTGATGGCGTCAAAGGCCTAAAATGCTGTATGTCACTTAGAATCGTATTCTCATTTTAACAGTACTGTTTTTGATGCACAGTAGATAAGCCTGAGAGCAAATACACAGAAATGCTAACAGAAGGAATATGGATAATGGCGTTTGGACAATGAGATGATGAGTAATATTTTTCTTTTATTTGCCAGAATTTTGACAGTGTGGTTTTAGTACCTTTAAAAAGAAAATATTAAAATTATCTTTTTAAAGCATTTGTTTTCTCTTTAATGAAACAGCATTCTAGAAATAGCTAGAGAGGACACATGGGCAGATAAACAACATAGGCCAGATCCCCAAATTCTGAACTCATCTTCTTAACAGATTTTTTTCTCCAGTGGATTGGAGAGGATCAACAAGTACATAGCAAGGGCTAAATGTACTCACTAGGTCACAAGATACGGGGTGATAAAGGAAAATGGGTCCCAGGAATGGCCTAGGAGGTGGGAATAAAGCAGCCATCAGAAGTCTCCTCTGCTCCACAACAGCAGAGGTAACCCCTCCAGCCCCAGCCAGCAGATCAGCGGGCTCCCGCTTCCACGTTTCCCCTTGGCTCCTCTAGCTGCCATCATAGTAGTTGGCCTCTAGGGGCGCTCTGCTCCACTTTGCAATATTGCTCTTGCCCTTCGAGTAGACGATCTCAAAAATCCTCCTCTTCCCCCCAATCTTCTATCAGAAATAAAGGCAGAATTACTTTTTAAAATTAAAAAAGAATATTTAAAGTTGAAGGGAAAACAAATGCAAAGTCATGGAGATAAATTATATGAGAACAGATTCTTTTATCTTTATGTAACTCAAATCTAGTCACAGATCTGCTTTCTGGGAACCCAGATTATAAATTTCTTTTCTAAGCCTAGACTGCTGTGGATGATGAATGAGTCCCTCAGAACCTGAAACCTGAGGTACTTGTTCTGCCACTGCCAAGTCGGAGGAGGATCTCAGCCTTCACTCATCTTCCCTCTAGGTAGTGAGCTGCCCCACTGGGTTCAGGCAGCTTTCAAATGCCCTGTCTTTGCCATACTTTCTGGTCTCTTGGTCTCCTGGGAGAGGAAGGTGCTTTTCTCTTAGGCCCAGAATTCAGCCTCTGGATTTAGGCCATCCTATGCCTACCTTAGATACAAAGATGACTTTATTTCCCTTTTCTGTAAGTCTGTAAACCCACAGATCTGCTTGTCTTGTCCCATTGTACGAAACATTTTGTTAAGTTCAAGGTTCAGTTTCTCTTACTTTTTTACAACTGTACTTTCCAGAGCATCTTAATTCCAGTCATTCTAATCTACTGTCCTGAAAATTATACACCTACTTGTCCATCCATGTATCCCCCGTTTGTTCAGTACAATCACCATACTTCTTTCTGTCTTTGGCTAATATCATCTCCTATTCTCACAAGTGGACAAAAGATCACAAACAGTGGACAGCATTTGGGGAGGATTACCTCATGTCTGCTCCCCTGTCCAGCAAGCAGAAGACTGTATCCTAACCATCCTCCAAAGCTCCCATCCCCAACCTGTACCACCTTACCTGGACTTTCCCTTCATTCCTGTCCTTCATCTGAGAGATGTCTCTGAAAACACATCTGTGGAGCAGAGATCATTGACTCAGTCTGAACCCAGTGAATGTTCAAGCCAGCCTGGCCTCACCCACTACCCTGTCTGCCTCAGGTAGTCTCTGGGCCCCCTCTTCAGGGAGAGATCTTGCAGAATTCTACCCATTACAGTTTTACAACATCAAAATCCCTTAACCATATAGTAACAACAACACACATACAATAAGAGGAGGGTTGATCACTCACACATGCCTTTACGGGAAAACGGGCAGCTCTCTCCGTGGTAAGAAAAATACAGGTCTCTACCCCACCATAAAAAAAAAGAAAAAAAAATCCCAGGATGCCCCAGAATGCAGTTTCTTTTCTTCATGACGTTTGTAAAGCACGTCAGCTGCTCCTTGTTGCTGTGCAGATCACCCAACATCGGGTCACTGAGACAGACGGCAGCTTTGGCTCGCCAGCTGATAGGATTAGGAGCTGGTGCTTTGTCAGCCCTGCCGAAGTCCGAGAAAGCCCCCAGCACACGCAGGTGAGCTGTGAGAAAGAGCGGATGCAGGGGACTGGCCGTGAGGTATCTTGGGTGCATGGTTTCAGACGTTTTCTCTTTGGCTGTGTGTTTGTATTGTCTTTTCTGTGAAGTTTGCAATCTAGGGGGTTCCTATCAATTAAAAACCTGTTCTTTATGACGTATCTGGTTTCAGGGACTGACAACATATGCCTCACAGGATTTTTGTGAGGCTCAAATAAGATTATACATGTGAAAGAGCTCTGAAAATCTCAAGCTGTGTGCAAACAGAAGGTAGGAATCATTTAACTACAGATTTCACATAAAGAAACAAATAATTTATCCCAGATCTGGGGACATAATTACATAAGTACATCCCTTTTCTCCCAGTCTACAATACCCTATCTCCCCTGTTCTTCTTAGGTCTGGGCAGGGATGTTATTTATAATCTTGAAGGATTCCAGCCCTCTGAAGTAGTTGATATTTTCTAAAAAAAAAAAAAAAAAAACCAGCATTACTTTCATTTCTGAAGGAAAAGCCACAAAATTGCAAAACCAGACAATAAATCAGTGTTGAAGTAGAAATGAAAATGATTCATGAGAATATTTTAAAGCAGATTAAAGAGGACTATATAATATGCTGTATTAGATTATATTTCTTTGGTGGCAGAATCCAAGCATTTTAAGACATTTCTCTTACTGACATGAGAAACATTTGAGTGAAATTAAAGGCAACATAGATATTAGCATTCGTAAAACTTGCCATTTAGAACAGTGTAAAAACAGGCTTGGGTTCCAAAAGTACAGAACTAAGAGGCGTTTGAACACTAAATCATCAGCCTTTCCCTCAGCAGGGTTGCTATGGTGACAGCGGGGCTACAGCGGGCCTCACTGCCTGCACTTCGCAGTAAAGGCTTTCACTGAGCACATGTTGGATTTTGTAAGGCACACAGCACATCATCAAATACAAAGACATATTGGAGGCAGCTTTATCTGAGTTATTTTGTAAAGAGAAGTTATGTGTGTCTTCTTTATCCTGTACTGATGGCCCCTTAGGGGTTACAGAATTCACTCATTCATGCATTCATTCATTTGATTGTTATATATCGAGTGCCTACTGTGTCAGGACCTGTACTAGGCACTGCCTACATCCCTGGTAAAGACAGACAAATAAGTAGGGAATTCTGATACAAGATAGTAACAGTTCTCCTGGGTTGAATTAAATACAGGTGTCCTGGAAGTATGTAAGAACTGATCTTGAGGGATCAGGGAGGTTTCCTGGAAGAAGCTGTTTCTAAAATGAAACCCAGTGTATCTTTTGGAGTTGAGGAGGATGGGTGGGTGGGGTACAAGAAATGCTCTAGACAAAGAGACTCAAGTGTGCAACAGTCCCGCGGAAAAAGAGAACATGATACCTCCTGAGAACTGCCAGTTTCGCAGTTTGAAGGTATCCATTTGTAAGGGGAAGGGGAGTGGCAGGGGCGCTGGGTAGCGAGTAGGTGGGGATAGTGAGGGAGCGGGTATCTAGAAGAAAGATAAAGCCAGATCATGAAAGGCCTTTGGGCCACATTAAGGAGTTTGAATATTACTTGGAGAATAACCAGGAAGTCATTAATGAGTGCAGATGAAGAAGCATGGATAGATTCAGCCTTTCAGAAAGGCCTTGTGGAAAAATTGCAAAACTGGCAAGAAAGGAATAAGAGGCAAGACTGCAGGCAAGACAGCTTTAGTTAGACCACTATTGCAATAATCCAGGATGTTTGTGGTTTAGATTCTAAATGAAGATAATGGAGTCAGTGGACTGAAGTAGTCAGATTCAAGACATTATTTCTAGGGTAGTGTGATCATTTGTGGTTTCTGCTGTGTGAGGGCCACGTGAGGGAGAAGTCAGGAATGACTCTGAGGTTCTGACTTGGACAGCTCAGTGGCGGGTGTTTCTGCTGTTAGGTCCCCAGATTTAAGTCTCAGTTCTCCAGAGGAAACTCAGAAGCACCATAACAGTTTGACCCTAGCTGTTTGCTCCTGTCTCACTGTTTTTGTCCTCAGGCTCATAATTTTGGAAATAATAGATTGTAGGAATCATCCTGGAACATCAGTTTCCTGAAGCCCAGATCTAAGATAGCTCTGGATATAAAAGTATGAATTAATCGCCTTTTCCTAAAGAATCCTAAGATTACCAACTTCACTGCTTAAATAGATTGAAAAGACATGAAGATGTATGGAACAAAATTTCTTTGGGGGTATAGAGGTGGCAGATTGATTTCAGTAATCCTGATTTCACACGGTCTCTCAGCTCACACTCTACATTCCTAGACTGGAAAGTTGAGGACTCAGAAAAATACTTTTTGGAGGGCAGGCAAATGAGATAGTCGAGGTTCCAATACCATTTTTCAAGGATTGTAGTCCTTCCGTGTAGCACACTGGGTGTAAGGCTCAGTCTGTTCCCGGTCCACATTGCTACTTAGAATATTCTCCAATTCCGAAATAAAGGACGTCTGATAAAGGACGTTATTATTCATGTTCCATCACCAGGTAATATTTAAATAATAAGTGTAATAAGTCAAGGCCCATGACCCAGCCGATAGACGATCTCTATTCCAAGTCCTCAGTTGGAGAAGTGTTAGAGCTTTTTTTTGACCAAATTTGTGTGCCCCACAAATGCTTTTTCTGTCATGGAAGAGGACTCAGCAAATTGTGAATGGAAGACCTGGACGTGACTTGACTGCCCTTGAAAAGTTCTGTGCAGTCAGCTGGGTGTAGCAGGGGTTTTTTGTTTTCTTTTGTTTTCCTCACCTAATCCTCATAACTACCCTTCAGGTAGGTATGATTATTATCCCTCAGATTGAAGGAGGATAAACTTGAAATTCAGAGAGGTCAAGAACCTTAGGGTTAAAGGTACCCCGCTGGAAGGGAATGGAGTGTTGCCTTGAACTGGTTCTCAGTTCAAGTGCGGTGTTCCCAAAGCAGCGCGCCTGGGGTTCATTCCCGGGCGGCTGCGGATCTGAGCCGGAGGAGAGGCTGCTCTCTCCCTGAGCAGCCTGGCTTCCAGAGGAACCGGCCTCCTGTCGTTCTTTCCCGGCGGCGCTGCGCTGCCAACGCCAGGCCCTTCTGATGCAAATGCCCCAAGGAGATTCGCAGCCTTGGAGATCCTGGAACCCAGATGCTGTGTCAGTCCTACAGCAGTGGCTTGGCTGGGGTCCGGGTAGAGGGGGACCCGCCCCGTCTCTCTCGGACGAGGTAATTGTGGGGATCCGCATGTTGACTTAAAACCGAGAGAGCAGGGAGGGGCCGCGAGGGGAAAACTTTCCCTTTCTCCATTTTGGCTCTCAGTGATGTCACAGCTATTCTGGGTTCTTCTATCCGACGTGCACCCCCTTCTAGCCCGATACCAGGTGCCAAAAAGACGGCATTGGCCCTCTCCAGGTTGGAGATGCCTCGAGTCTCCACCTGGCCCCCTTGGGTCGGGCCCAGCAGAGAGGGAGGGGCGCGTGGCCAAGTCCGGCGGGCGGGGTGCGCGGATGTGCCTCCCCGGGGGCGGGCAGGTGAGGGGGACGGCGGAGGAGGCGGCTCCCTGGGAGCTGCGGTGGCACCACGTGTCCGGCCGGGGCGGGGCGGCCGGGCGCGCCCTCGGAGCCGAGCGCGAACGACGGCAGCGGCGGCGGCGCGTCGGCCCCGCAGCAGCCGTCGCCAGCAGCGCTCGCCGGCTCAGCGCAGTCTCCTCGCTCCGGTGCTCGCAGGTGCCTCCACCTGGACGGCGGCAGCGGCGGCGCGAGGAGCCGGCGGGCAGCAGCGCGATGGGACCCCTTCGGGAGACCAAGGTAAGGAGGACACGTCGTGCGGGCGCGGTGGCAGTGTCCGCGGACGCGGGAGGGAGAGGGGAGGTGGGCACTGCGGGGAAGAAGCGGGTCAGGTGAGAGCCGGAGGGGTGGCGTTGAGTTCTAGACGCGGACAAGGAGGTGGTGGGCACGGTGGGAAGGCAGGGGGCAGTTGCTCAGGTGATGAGCCCTGGGAGATGGGGAGGTGGTACGGGAGGAAAAGATTTGGAGGGCTCACAGGAGGATTAAAAAGATTGACTCTGGAGGGTTAATCCCATCCCCTGAAATTGGAGATTTGGGATCTAGCTCTCAATTGCTGTTGTGTGTGTGTGTGATGTGGATGAAAAGGATTTGATGTATTGGTGACTGAGAAATAAGAACTCCAGCATTGGTTCAGGGTCTGCCGTGTGCCGAGCGGAGGGGCTGACGTGTGATACCTGCTGGGTGACTGATATGCAGAACACAACCCGAGGCTGGGCGCGACTGGGTAGGGTGGACGCCTGAGCGGCCGCAGGAGTTACCGGCTGCTGGGGCTTCCCTTCAATTCCCTCACTGTGAGGGCTTCCCAGAGGTGTTTACTTTGGCAGCGACCCTTCCTGGTAAGCCGCGTGGAAATGAGCAGGAGGTCATGTTTCGAAATACTGTTTGTTACCTAATCCAAAACCTTTTTTTTTTTTTTTCAATTTTTTCAGTTGCAGAGGATAGTGGGAGCGGTGAGATTTTTTTTTTTTTCCTGTGAAGAGCTCCTCCTAGGAATCCATTTTATTAAGTAAGGAAGGATGGTGGTGACCCCGAAAGGCACTGGGTTTCAGGCCTGTTCTGCTTCTAGGTGATTGCAGCAGTCTTGCCTATGCATCTTTACCTCTTTTAGTCTCAGTTTTCTCATCTGTGAATAGGGACACAAAATAGTGTCTCCGCTATGGCCTGAGTTGTAAAAATCAAACAAGATAACGATTGGGAAAGCACTTTTAAAAATATTACTTTTTATGTATTTTTTAAAGCCAAGGCATGGCCCTCTGCATTTAATGCTGTGCTTTTAAGGAGGGAGAGAAAGATCTTTTTTGCAGGGGTGCCCTGTAAGGAAAACAAAAGCTAACCATGAGGTAAAAGGTGGAGCCATCTTACCGGGTATTGGATTTTTGTTTGCTTTTCTGTTGGCAACAAGCCTTGTGTACCAGGATATTAATGAATAATTAAGAACCTGGCGAGAAGAGGAGGGATTTGAAAGATAAGATTTCATGATCTATCAGGAAAGATTTGTTTCAGGTATAGGGGTCTACTTTGTGAGGAGACAGGAAAACAGAAGTCAAACTGTCACAGCTAATTCAGGGAAAGCAAAATGGAAGTCTGAAGAAAATCAAGTAATAAGCCGGAGTGAGCTGTGAGTTGTAAAGAGCCTTTGAGTGTGACAGGAAAAGCCTGAGTGGCAAAATGAGTTAGGAATCACATGGGAGAATGGAAGAGCCTTCTTTCAAGTGGGCTGGAAGTGTGCATGCTTCTGTGTGTGTGTGTGTGTGTGTGGTGTATGTGTGTACACATCCATGCTGGAGTGTGTGCTCTTCAGTAAATTAAAAGACTTAGCTCAGTAGAAGAGTTTTGGAGCTCATTTTAGCTTCTGCAACAAGGACTAGTCTGTGAAGATTCAATATTCAGAAATGTGATTTCTTGGAAACTGAGCCCAGAAGGAGCAGACTGGAGTTCAGAGGAGGCAACAAGTGTCCTTTTGTTTTCTTTCTAACGTCCAATTTGGAGAAGGAGCAGAGGGTGCAGCATCATGAGAAGGAGATTTCCCGAAGCCGGATTCCCCGTTTGATTCTTCGGCCCCATCTGCCTCAGCAACAGCACAAAGTGTCCCCGGCCTCTGAGTCCCCCTTCTCTGAGGAAGAGAGCAGAGAGTTCAACCCCAGCAGCTCTGGGCGCTCGGCGAGGACCATCAGCAGCAACAGCTTCTGCTCAGGTACGATATCCACCCAAGTGTGTACGTTGCCAGGGCATTGTGAATGGAGCTGGAGTGGACTCCTTAGAGTCTAGGCCTTGACTTCTGTTGTTAGGATGAATGGTATGAGGTTGCATCCTTTTGGTTTCGACCTGCAAATGCAGCAGTTGCAAATGTTTCTGTGTAGGGGAATTTCATACCTGTTTTTATACGTTATTCTAGTTTATAATTTACTGTGTGAAACCTAACTTCTTGTTTCTATGACTGCTTGTAAAATGTATTCCTTCATTAAATCAGGAAAATGTGTTAGCTTGCATTGTATATTAGCAATCTTTGTAAGCCTGTGTACTTCAATTTATGGAATCCCCAAAGATAAAGCAAGTCCTAATGCATGAGATTCAGATCAAGGTGGTTTATATCCTAGGACTAGCCTGACCTTGTAGTTTAGAGGGTAGGAGCACAGGCTTTGTAATCTTATAGGCTTGCGTCGGAATCCCTGGCCTTTCCACCCCTTACAAGCTGTGTGACCTTGAGCAAGTTGCTTAACTTCCTTAAGCCTCAGTTTTTACATCCATAAAATGGGATGATGCCTACCATGTAGAGTAGCTGTGAGGTTGAAAGAGACCACGTACTAAAGGTACTCCTAGCACAGAGCCTGGCTTGTAGAGATGCTTAATAAATGATGGTTCTTAATACAAAGAACATATGCCAGCTTTGATGCATGATTAAGGAAATTTCCTTAGCATTGTGAGCATATTTAGTAAAGGCACACAGCTCTTCCCAGCTCCTGAAGATGCCACCATAATCACTCGACAGCGTGTTGTACTCACTGAAGCATGTGACTTAAAAGGACTTGTATTCTTTGAGAAGTATTAGGAATTTGGGTAAAACTTAAAGGTGTGGCTGTCTTGTGATTCATGAAGAATGTTTTATAGAGGATCATTTTTAGAGCTTATTTAGGAAAAATGTAATTTGAAGATTAACCCATAGATGAGAAGGGACATACGAATCAAGATGTTATGATTAATTTAGCAGAATACAGTATTCCATTGTATTTATTACTGGAAACTACATTTTTCAGGGATTTTTAAAGTGTAACTTTAGATTTATTTTATACTTTCACAAAATAATTCCATCGAAAGCATAAGTTGTATATTAGAAATACTCTGCTGCCTATTTAAAAATTTTTTCTCTATAATGCCTCAGATTCTCTGTTGGTTTTGAAAGAAAAAAGTCTATCAAAATATTATATTTTAAAACATATTATTGCTGTTTGAATTATCTGAATCCAGCTTAAAATAGAAACCCACTGGTGGTTTGCCTGACACTCCCAGGAAGAAAACAATAGGAAAACTGACCAGCCAGAGAGGTTAAGACTCCTAGAACCTGGAGCCGTATTTGCAGAATGTAATGCTGTTTACTTTCACTCCATTTTGGAGCTCAGGAATCACTCTGTTTGAATGTGGATGAACCCAAGAGATACTATTTCATACTGACACAGCTTTGTTTACATAACTCAATTACGTATTTATTCCCGAAATTCTCTCCACATAAACATTTTTTTCTCTGACTGACTTCAGGGTAAGCAGTGTTGCCAGAAAAAAAAAAAAAGGAAGAAAGAAAAAGTTGGTCAAAACAAAAGAAAAACTCCAAATAGATCTTAGAAAATGTATTTGGCAGATGAATAAAATCGTTAATTTTGGTCATGAATCATTATCCCCAAGACCCATTTCCTGGATCATCCCGCCTTCCCAGGGGACCTGTCTCCCTGTAGGGCCATGATGCTGTACATGGAAACTGAAAGTAGATATTGATCCTTCTGCCATTAACTAGCTGAGAATTGAGTGGCAGAAGCATCTAATGATGGGTGTCTATAAACCTACCTTTCGCTTTTTCACCTTGCATGCTGACTGCAGATTGGACTTGCTCTGTTCCTGGGTCTCATCTTCCTGCCTGGCGATTCCCCAAGGTTTGGGTTGGTGCCTTGTCCGTCTTGGCTTTCCTTTCCTAAGAGCCCTGGTAAAACCCCACGACGGTTTCTAAGTGCTGCGCTGACTAAAATTGACTGGAGCAAGGTCTTTGGGGGCGTGTTAATGATGCTTTAGGAGATCAGTCGGTGGATGGGAAATAAATGGGTTTGGTACTATGGGGAGCATCAAAGCTGCAGGCAGTGAGGTAGAGAATGTAAAATACGTCCAGCCAGCGGGGGGAATTAGCTGGTTTCAATGCAGCCGCTTTGACACTGAAGCTGGAATATGTGTTGGTTATCACTCCGGTTAAGTCTGAGACCAAGGTGCATGCACACCTTAAAAATGCCATCTTCTGCTAGAATGAAACTCTGGTAATCTATTTAGAGATGTCTGTTGCTGCCTTAGCTTCATAACTTTCCTGTGATCATTCTGCATTAGTTTGTCTTCTTTATAAATCATCACATTCACTAATGTGAAAGAACGCATACAGAGTTAGAGGAATTCTGACAATCTGCTAGTAAAATTATAGAGGAAGATGTTACTCAAACACTGTGTAATTTAATTTGAAAATTACATTTTTAGACCTGCAAACTAGATTTTCCCCAAATTTGTATCAAAGACTGTATTAATTATTAAGAGAATCATATATTCTAAGATACTCTGTTTTTAAAAGAAAGATAATGCACTCAGTTTATATAAAGTTAAATTTACTCAATATAGAGGATTACCCTTTATTTTGAGAGTCTGGCTTTTCTATCATTTGTGTTATAACAAAAAGTCCTAACAGGGGTTGGAGTTATACTTCAGCAAAATAAATGACAACTATGTTGACGTGTCCTTCACCCCAACCCTCATGTTTTTCCTTTAATTTTACTGATCTGTGAAATTAAAAGCCTGGGCACCGTTTTCAGAATGACCTATCCGTTTTTACCTACTTTCTCTATTCCTTCCCTGCCTCCACTGCCTTCCTGCTTTCCTTCCCATGGGAGCCTTGACAAGGAACATTTCATAATTTGATATTCTGTATGCTAATTTGTATATTGTCTCTATCTCATTTCAGAGGGAAGGAGTTGTGTATGACCTTTTGCAATTCATTTGGGGCGTGTCCCCAAAGAGCTCTTCTTTTAATAACTTCTTATTAGCAAAATTTCTCCGAAGAGATGCATATGTTTGGTGCATTTCATCAGCACATATATTTTTGCACTGGGACATCCTTCTCCTATTAAAAGAGTCCATTCCTTACAGTTTATATTCAGTTTTAGTCACTGTGACCTCAGGTGGGCACAGTTAAGCTTATACTGTATTGGAGGCCAGGTCCTGTTTTGTGTGCGTGGCAAGCAAAACATTGCACATTTTTATGTTAACTAATGCTTTCTTTTTTATCAAAAAAAAATACATAAGGAAGTACAGTTAATAGTAAGTTAATAGGAAAAAACCCTCCTTTCATGACCCTTCTTTTATTTTTAATGAGTTTTTTTTTTAACCAGTGGTTTGGCATAAAATCATCCTATCTTCCTTCCCTCTCACTCCCCTGCCATGTTTCTTGCTTTAACATTCCCACTAGAAATGAAAAAACCCATATTTATGATTTGTGCTCTGGGTGTGGCCCCTTGAATCTAGACCTCTGTCTGTTCTCCCCTCTCATGGTGGTAGTGCGTTGTGTTTGTGCTTGTCCATGTACCACCACTCCAGCCACTATAAGAAGAGCTAGTGACCTGGGGAAGCCCATCGTGTGCAGCAGTCACCTGACTAGTTAGCAGCGTGCTATGCATTTCTCTTTGCTTAGTGGAGGCAATAATTACCCCTTAGAACTGGGAGGCAGGTGGATGGCTGGGTTTGAAGCTAACTCTCCTTGAGGTGCCTTGTGTTTACAAGACAGGTGGGAGAAATGGTGCCTCTAGTCCTTTGGTGGTTTTATGCGAGACCAGTGATTTCTCTGAGTTATTTCCATGTTTCTAATGTGTACACACATACATAGGCGAAATTATGACTAAACCCATTAAAAAATGTATCAGATCAGTCAACTGAATGGACAGAATCTGAGATTCTTTGCAGCCTAATCCTGAGTAAGGTGTTTGCAGAAATTACCCTGGTGGTTTCAGTGGCTGGGAAGAAATCCTTCATTGAGTGCCAGTGACCTAAAGGTAATTATTGTTGCTGTTTGTGGGAGGAACAATTAAGGCAAATTACAACCTGACTAGTGCTCTGCCGCGGCATGATAATGCCTCCAAAAATTTGCCTGGCCTTGCCAAACAGAAATAGTTCTGCTATGCTTTTGTCCAGTTGAGGAAACTTGGCACCTGGGTAGAGTAAGCCTTTGAACATAATGATCGGAATTGAGATGAACTGCTTAAAGTGAAGTGAGCCTCAGTACTGAATTACACTGTAGTTGAATGACTGCCAACCTGCTGTGCAGAAAAAAACAAAACCCTAAGACTTTCGTGTCATTGTGATGACTACGGGACCGAGGCACTCCTGCATAATGTATATTTCAAGTGCTTAGTGGCCTCAGCATCAGAAATAAATACTGAATGAAATAGGTTCCAGATGAAGGGCACGTAGACAATATTTCTTTGAGGATGTGGTAACTAAAATTAGGGGGACCAGAGCACAATTTTTTGCCACTTAATTAAAAAAAAAATTAGTTAGCTGTGGGGACAGTAAAAGATAATCATGATGGAATTGGACCACACCCAAGAGAAAATCATGGTACTTAACATGAAAATCTTTCATGTTCTAGAATAGTCATCTTCATGACATTGTTTCTCAGTGTCGGGAACGGTGTTTGTCTAATTCTGAATCCCAGGAAAACTTGCCTAACATGCAGGCCCCACCATAACCTGTTATCTCAGAATGAGAGGGCCCAGGAATCTGTATTTTACAGGCTTTCTGGATGACTCATGCCTCCTGAAGTCTGAGCCTCACTGCTTTGTGGTCTGGGTGCATTTGGGGATTCTCAGTGAGGGATGTGAGGGGTATGCCCCAGTGACATCCCACGATGAACCAGGATCAAAGATGGTAGAAGTGGTGGCCAGCCAAGCTGTTTAAACCCATGGCATGTGGTGAGGGAGATGCCTCCACATTCCCTGGAAATTATAGCTTCTCACTGTGTGTTTACGATTTCCATGTTATTAGTTTTAGCAATAATATTATTTACGTGTACATATGGGTTTAACTTGTGTTCAAATGGTAGAAAAGTAAAGGGAAGGAGAAAGCATTTCCTTCCTTTATTTTCCTACGTAGTCCTCTCTCTGGATTTACTGTCTCTAGCTGTACTGTTTATTCTTTTGCATGTACTTACTTTGGTATTAGGATGATTTGGGGTACACAGAAAGCAGGTACACTGGGTTCAACGTAAGTGTACTCTAAACGCCCAGTAGGTACACTGAAAAAGATGGAAAAAAGAGAAACTGAGGCCTGGGAGTAGCAGGACATTCAGCTTCCTGCAAATGTCAACAAAAGTATGCTATCCGATAAATATTTATTCAGTGCCTGCTGAGGATCAGAAATTGCGCTAAGGCTGCAAAGATGAATAAAACACGGGGAATGGAAAACTCAGTTATTTTGCTGCCTTAACCCTGCTACCAGGATGAATGGGATAGCACATCTTGAGATGAGATTCCCACACAACTGCCTTTACTCACTGATTTTGTATCAGTTCCTTTTGCCCACACCCACTCCACACACACACACCTTCCTTGTAATTTGAGTTTGTTGCTCCATTTATTATCTGCATTGGCCACTCACATTTCATAAGCCCAGAGGTTCAGAGAAGGAGCATTCATTAGCGTGGTGTAGTGGATAAACATGAGCCTTGACATCAGCCGACCTGAGTTAAAAAGCATGAAATGAGATTAGAAAGGTGGGCAGGGCTGCATCAGGAAAGGCTCTGTTTGCCATGCTAAGAACTTGATCCCTGAGAACTAGGTCCATACAGGAACTGGACCAGTAACGTACAGAGTGAGGCCACCTGAAGAGATGACAGTAGAAGAGACTCTGGAACTGGACAGTGTGTGCCCCTTCTAAGGATATGCAGAATTTCTAAAATTGAGCTTTTTTGTTTGTTTGGCTTTTTCCTGACCCTGGGCCAAATAGCAGGCAGCCGCAGCTGGATATGGCCCATGGGCTGCTGTCGTGGGCTTTCTAAAGGTCTTCCAGAGCCAGTGAAGGGTTTTCTGCAGGGAAGACTTATGACCAGATTTATAATTTAGAAAAATCTTTCTGATTACATGTTGGAGAGTGGATAGGAGGTGACAGGGAATGGTGGTGAGGAGCCTGCCTGGTTTGAAGGCCACTGTGGTGACAGTCTAAGTGAAAAATGATAAAATGACATGTGAGAGGACTGGGGGCTAGAACATACGCATCTCAGTCACCAATCGCAAGTGGAAGGGGGAGGAAGGGCTTGAGTCTGAATCTCCACCGGATGCACCCACGTGGAGTAGCAGGACTGGGGAGAAGGGCCAGTCTCCCTAGACTAGGCCTTGTTGCGTTTGACGTAAAGGTGACGGTCTGGAGCTCTGAAGAGAAGTCAGAGATGCTGGTAGCTGAAATTGAGCGACTTGATGATACAGGTTTCCCACTATCTTAAAGTAGAATGTCCTGTGAAACCTTTTGTAAGCAGAAATGGTGTTAAGCAAAGAAGCAGTCACCGTAGGACATGTCTTGCTAGCAGATGCACAAAATAAATTGAAATAAAGCACAGATGCTGACAGACACAGTGTGGAGCGCTGGCAGCTGGATGCTGAGGAGCTGTGTAGTTCCCAGAGGAGGAACTTGGCTGTGCCGCTTTCGCCACCTGGGGTGTCTGCTGCCTCTGTTGACAGATTGATGCAAAACAAATGCTGACTGCTATTTTAGATATTTGCCTCTTCTCATAAAAGCAAAAGTTCTCTTTAAATGTCTTTTGGTTAGTGAAAACAGCACTACTGTAGGTCTTTCTTGAAAACAAAGTGGCCTGAAGCAAACTTTCTGTATTTGGGGGATGCCTCTGATTACTAGGGGAGTATGTGGAGGAAGATTAGAGGACCAAGGCTGGAAATCTGAGATAAAGCAAGAGTAGGCAGAAAAAGGACACCAAGGCACGAGAACAAGCACTGGAGACAAGGGAAGAGAGTCGCGAGGAGAGTCAAAATGTCTCCAATCCCAAAGGAAGAGAATGTTCCCGGAAGAAAGCAGCCGATAGGTTCAGATGTCCGTCACCAAGGAAGGTGAGCACGTAAAAGTGCTCAAGGATGAGACGGCTAGGTTATCAGGATCTTAGACAGAAACAGTCCCAGAAAAGTGTGGGGATGGACTCAGATTGCATTTGGCTGAGATGTGAATGGGAGGTACCAAATAAAGTGCAGACAACTTTTCTTAAAAAGCTTATTAACAGAGACAGGAAAAAAAACAGAATAAAAACAAGTGTTGCTTTTATAGTAAAGATAGAGTGTTTATCAAATCGCAGTCATTTTGATAAGGTGTTTAGGCTGAGGAGAAATAGACAAGAAAAGAGAGAGAGACAAAGATTGAAAATAGTAGAAGTGATAACTTTGTAATAAGACCAAGAAAGACACATATAGAAAGAAAGAAAGGCTGGATGTGAATATAGGTAAGTATATTTATAGGTCAGGGCAGGTAACTGAAAGGTACATTGCAAAGTCTAGGTTAGGTGCCCCTTTTTTATACTTCTCTCAGACCAGATGGCCTGGTTTTAAATTTTCCTTTTTAGTTTCCTGACTCCCCAGTAGACTGTAAGGCAGGAACGATGCAGTTCCCTGCACATACCTGACACACAGCAGTTGCTTAGTAAGTATTTGTTGGAATTCAGTGGAAGGTATAATTAGGAGAACAGGACAAGTGAAATAGTTTCATTCATTTAATGCATTGAGAGCAGGAGACTTAGTTGCTGGGGAAATAAAACAACTAGAGCAGCACTGGTACTCAATGTTATAGGTTAATTAAAGGAAGGAAACATTCGTGTCCAGAGGACTTCAGCATCTCTAAAGGTCAAAAAGAGTCATCTGTGGAACAGAACCCTGTCCCCAGTGCTGGGGTAGCTAGAAGAGAGCTCTCGTGTCAAGAAAATCAGAAAATACTCAAGAGCTGGTAGTTGTAAGCCCTGAGGAAAACAGCAGCCCAGTTTATTTTTTATTTGTGTGTGTGTAAGTGTGAGGTGGTGTGTGAGGTATGTGTGTGATTGGTGTGTGTTATGAGGTGTGTGTGTGAGTGAAGTGTGTGTGTATCATCAGTGGGTGTGGTATATACATGTGCTTGAGTGTGTGAGGTGCATGCACACACTGTGTGTGTCCGGTGGAGAGAGAAGTGGAAGATTTGCATGTTGGCAAAGCTTTCTGAGGAAGTGCTATGTAAATTCTCTGTTCCTTCAGCTCCAGCCAGGCTCTCCTCCTTCTGCTCCCCTGAAGTGACACCTGCCAAGTTCTCAGTGGCTTGGCCACTACCAGACCTCACCTTATCCATCCCCTGAATTCAGTAAATGGCACCCACTGCATCTAGATAACGTCAGCCCAGTTTAGCCTCCAGAAGGAATTCAGCACAGCTACGTTTCCCAGGACCTAGCTTGACCCTGGTCGCCACCCCACCCTACCGCCCCAGCGGATTTCACCCTGGAAAGCCCCAGCTTCCTCCCACTGACCCAGGGGGCCTGAAGGCTGCGGGGTGCGCCTGGATCCTAGGGCAGCTTTGCAGGCGCCTGGGCACAGTAACTGCCCCGAACCTCCGCTGCTGTGGCTTGGACTGTGGACTCTCCTGCTTTGGAGACACAGTCCTGCCCCTCCTCTGCCGGAGCCGAGACCCGGCCCCCAACTCACTGCCGGGGGTTACGCTCCAGGGGGCCAGTGGTGTCAGGCTGACGGCCCTCTCATTTTAGGGAACTTAAACCAGGCTGCCCAGTCTCAGCACGGGAGCTCACCCAGCACTCACCCCCATCCTTCCCGGCTCGAGGCGGGTTTCCCCAGGGTGCCTCCTCTTTCCTGCAGTCTCTGTCTAATCCTCTCCTCTCTAGTGTGGGGCCCCTGCAGACAGGGTTCCTCCTGGCTGCTGACCTGACCCTCAGAATTCTTGAGACCTCTGGACCCTAACCTGCCCTTCTATTTATTCTGAGGTGTTTGTGAGGATTACGTTTTCTTTAATGCTAATATTATATATTTTAAATTCCAAAGTAATAACCGAGGGCAAACACATATGTCAGCATGGATGTGATCACATTTATAGGATTTATTTTGTTTAGCTTTTTGCCAAAGTGGGATCATGCTCTGTTGACCTATGACCCCTTCGGTTAATTTAAGTAAATGTTTATTGAACACCGATTGTGGGCAAGGGGCTAGCCTAGGCACCCACAGAGCAGTGAAGCATGCTGACAGGGCTCCAGCCCTGCAGGAATGTGTGCTCCGGGCCTGTGCCTGTGGCTGTGGCTGCTAGTCAGTACGTAGAAGTCGCCGCGTTCATTGTCGTGACAGCCCGTGTTCCACTGTATGGACGGCCTTCATTTATTCAGCCATTCTTCTGCTTTTGGACATTTTATCTGTGAGGCTGACTTTGAAAATTCAGAATTTTATTTTATGAATGTCACTGGAATTAGCTTGTTCCTGAGCATATTTCTTTCTCTCTCTCTTTTCTTTCTTTGTACCTTTTTAAAAACAAAGTAAATATGATTCGCATATATTTTCTAGAACAATTCTCTTCTTTTCCAAATAGAAAAATCCAAATGGAGCAATTACACTAAGCATTGTTTCCTTAATGTTCTTTAACACTGCTCCATTTTTATGCCTTACTCCGTCTTGACTGTCACTTTTTTCAGATTCTCGATGTGAGAAAAAATGGAAGGGAGGGAGAAAATATTTCCATTGCTACAAGAGAGCTCACTGTAATTCAGGTGTCCTTGGGGTGGTTTGGAGTTTCCCTGTTAGAAGGTTTTCAAGAGATCAAGAGATAGCTTCTTGGTATCTGTCTCTGTGTCTCTCTCTTCTTTCCTTCCTACCTTCCAGCTCCCCTCCCTCCCAATCCCCATCTCCTCTATCTTCTCCCCACAAGGAACCTTAAGAAAAAACAAGTCTTTATAAAGGCATGGCTGAGAAACTGCGAATAAACTCGTATTACTAAGGAGAGAGGAGAGGGAAGATCAGAAGTGTTAGTAACATGCTGTTTTGGAAGGATCATAACCCTACGAGAGAAAGAGCAGGAGAAATAAAAGCTTGTGAGACAGAAGACTTCCCCACCCCCTGCAGGGGCTCACCTGTGTCCTGGTAGCAAGTGAGCCACCCTGGTTCCCAGTTTCAGCATTAGCTGCTCCCTCACCCAAACCCCTATATAAATGTGTTGTTACACTACATCAACTATTTGGACCAAGATGTTTTCCCCTCCAGATTCCTCCTGTGACTGCTCACGCAAATCAGACAGCTTGACGCTTGGTGGAGAACCAAGTTGAGGTCCTTGTTTCAGAGAAAGCACGAGTCCTACGGAGAAACAGACTTGCCTCACCTCACCTCACTTCGCCTCACGTCCTCCTTTACTGCCCAGGGCTGCACCAGATGACTTTTATGGGAGCACTCCAGGCTCCAAAATAGCTCAGAAATCCCGGGAATGTTTATATGGGAAATGATTATTTTGTCTCCAAGAAACCAGGGAAACGTTCATTAAATGATTTCTCCGTTCTCCACTTGATTTTTATAGACATAGGTTACGTGTCTTAGTGGAGGTGCTTCATTCCAGTTACTTGAACAAGCTCCTCTCCCTGAGCACACACATACTCTAGAGTACACGCATCCTTGAAGAAAATAGCTCACTGTGACCCCTCATCTCCTTGCAGCTGCCATCTTATTTCTCTGCTCCTCTTCACGAGCAAAACTTCTCCAAAATCCTCTCTCCATAATTTGCCCTTGTCAAGCACATGAGTGACCACATTGGCAAATCTGACATTCTCTTGCCTGCCCTCGTGTTCCCTGATGTCCCAGCAGTAACTGATGCAGTTGAACAAGTCCCTCTTTTAAGACAGATCTTCCTCCTTGGCTCCCGTGGTCCCACCCCTCTGGGAGTCTTTGTTGGTTCCACTGCATCCTGTCCCCCTTCACAGTGTCAAAGTCCTCAGCCCTCCTCCCTTCCTGTCCCTCCCAAAGGCTTGAATCTTTAAATCTCTCACTTTTAAGATAGTGATGCTCCCCAACCCCACCGCTCCTCTGAGCTTTAGACACACTTATCCAACTGCCTACTTGATACCTCCAATGCCGTGGTTTATTTCTGCCTCAAGGTTAACGTATCAAAAACGGAATTCTTGATTTTACCCTCTGCAAACTCATAAACCCATTTTTCTCCAACTCAGAAATGACCGCCATATTCCCTGCTGCTTAAGCAAAGAACCCAGAAAGTATTCTTGATCCCTTCCTACTTTTCATTGTCATAACTTCATGCTTTCAGTTATTTCGCCAAAATGGATCCAAAATCCATTTCCTTTTCTCAATTTTCACTACTACCACCCTAGTCAAACCATTGTCCATTGTCATCTCTCGTTTCTCCACGTGGGTTTATTGCTTCTGCGCCTTCATTTCTAAAGGGACCACACAGCCTAGTGGTTAAGAAGGGGGCTCTGGAGTTAGCCTCTGGATTCATACCCCAGCTCTGCCACTCACTGACTGCAACCCCGGGGAGGTGACTTACACATTAGTGCTAGTTTTGTATGCCTGTCACATTAGTGCCTCTCTCAGAGAGGATATCAGATTAAGTTAATTAAGATGCATTTAGTAAGTGTTTAGAACATGCATGGTACTTAGTAGGGCACTCAGTAAGTATTAGTGAGACATAATATCACTAATATTGTCTGTTCTCCACAGACCAAATGCTTGTCATCTCCTGCTTCAGGCACAGGATGGCTTCCTTTTCACTTAAGATAAATTTAAGACTCCTGCCTAGACTCATGCTCATGCATGGTTGGACTTCTACCTCATCATCAGTCCTTCTCTGTCCATCAGCTTTCCTGGCCTCCTCTCAGTTTTCTCAGTACACCAAACTCCTTGTTGTTCCCTCTACCTGGAGTTCTCTTCCCAGCCTTCTCCATAATTGGAATTCTTTCTCATTTTTTCCATCTCAGTTCAAATGACTTCCTCAGGACCTTCCATGACAACTTGTCTAATGAAACACCATCCCACGTCCCACACAGCTAGCCAGTCTATACAGTACCACCCAGTTTGTTTCATTAACAGTACATCAGAATCAAAATTTCTTCTCTATGTTTTTTTTAACTTGTTTATCAGCTGTCTCCCTTTACCACTAGAATGTGAACTCCTTGAGGACAATGCTCTGAGAGTCTTGGTCATCATTGCATCCCTAGTGTCTGGAAGACTATCTGGCACACAGTAGGAAATCAGCAGTTTTTTGTGGAATGGATGGATGGTTGGATGGATGAATGGATGAGATTCTTACACTCAACACTGGCAATTGTGTAGTCTCATATTTATAATACTGAAGCAAAATTAGCGTGGAGCCTTGTAGACTTGTGAATTCTCACTCCAAAAAGTTGCTAAAATTAGGTGAAGGAATAGGAGTTCAGATTTTTCTGCTGAAGAACTAGAATGCATAATCATCTGTATGGCAAGCATTAAATGGTTACTGTGTAGAAGCAAAACCTGGAAACAACTAGAGTTTCTTGCCTCAAATTTCATGGTCTGTTTATGATGGGATGGCTTCTTTCTGAAGCTTCCTTTGTCTGCTTTTAATTTGCACTTTCCCAGGATTTCTGCTGTTTCCTCTTGGGACAAAAAAAGGTAGAAAAATTTAGAAAACAGTTTGTGGTGGTGAGAAAAACAAGGACTTTAGGGGCAGACAAACTTGAGTTTGAATCTTGAGCCAACTATTTGGTAGCTGTGTGACTGTGGATTTCTTACCCTCTCTGAGCCTCAGTGTTTCCACCCATAAAACAAGCTATTGTTAAAATTATATGATAAAAATCAGTGTTCTTGCCACATGATAGCTACTTAATAAATGTGCATTTGAAAGTGATAAGAATTTCACAGGGTTCAGATTAACCATGAGGTTAAGCTGTGACACCATCTGTCTCCATCAGACTATCTTCAAAAATGTCAGTATCTGGAGCAGTAAGGCTAGTAACACCTAGAGGAGTGTCTGGCACATAGTAAACACTCAATAAACATTTGTTGAATGGATGAATAATTAATGCTTTACAGACAAAAGCTGTAAACACTTTCGTCATTCATAAGAATCAACTAGATTTCTATATAGTATAAAGAAATGTTTCCTTAAAATAGCAGTGATTTTTCCTCCAAATTATGCAACTGAACATTTAACAGCGTCAAACCATAACTGAATGTTTCAAGACATTATGGCACAAAACCACGTTTTCTCTGCCTGATGTTATTTTTAAGTATGTCTTCTGGAATTGTTTAGTTCAGCATTTTGGAAAACAAATGAGCCATGAGATATACATTCAAAAATGAACCAGAAGTTTTAGAGGTGTTTCTTGGGCTTTGAAGAATTATTTTATTTGTAATCTTTAGAATCCAGTATTCTTATATGTAATTGGTGCAAGGAAGTTGATGTAGGGACTTGGTCATCATAATTGTCACCAAATGTGCTTGATGGCACTGGTTGTTAGGTACTTTAATTAAATACCAGGAAGTTATATAATATACACACGCACTTTAGGCAATTCTAATATTTTAAAATGTGGATTAAAAAATACATATATATATATATATACAAGTCAAATGGTGTATATTCACTTTGCAGAAAATATTCATTGCCATCAAAATTTCATCAGAAAAGCATTTCAAAGTAATATGGAAAGGATAGAGTTCCTAAAAATTAAGCAAATAATAATACAGTTAAGCATCTAACCTCACACTGTTCGAAAATGAATTCCAGATAGATTTAATTTAAATGAAAACTGAAATTATAAAAATCTAGAAGAAAGTATAGGTAATGTTTGATTGATCTTGGAGTAAAGAAGGACATTTTAAACATTAAAGCATTGGATGAAATCTCAAAGGATAATATGGAGAGATTTGACAAATGGAAATAGAAAAAGATTGGATGTCAAAAACATTATAAACTAAAAGCAAACAACAAACTTGGTGAAATATGCTAAAGGCAAATATGCCTTTTATATATAAGGATTTCTTACAGATCAGTAAGAATTCCTTAACACCTGAATGGAAAAATTGTCAAAGGGCATGAACAATACACAGGAAAAGTTAAAAAAGGCCAGTGAACATTTGAAAGACATTAAGCCTCACTAATAATTAAATACATGCAAGCTAAAATGTCAGAAATACATTTTTCGTGATTAACTTGGCAAAAATGCAAGCAAACCTAGTATTCATTACTGGAAGGGATTTAATAAGTGGGATGCTCTCATACAATAATAATAGGAATGTAAGTGGTTTCAAACTTCTGAGAAGACTTACTAATTCCACTTTTAGAGATACATTCTATGAGATAATAAAAATTTTGACTAGAGATTTATCTGTAAAATGTGTCATTAAAGCAATTTCAGTAATAATGAGGAAGTTGGAAATAAGCTAAAATACCCTACAAGAATGAATTGATTTTTAGAAACACTATGTTCCTATCTATTCTAAATAGTTACCCATGTATTAAATAAAATATTTTGAAGCTTTTAAAAACATACTCAAAAGCAGAGCAAATACTACAATGAACCCCAACATGCTGCTTGTCCACTTTGTCCAGATAAAGCAATAGCAAGATGTTGTCGTATTTGCTGCCATCTCTTTTTTCTTTTCTCTTTTACTTTACTGAAGCATTTTAAAGCATATATCCAGACATCATGTTATTTCATGTCTACCTACATACTTCAGCATGCATTTTTTTTAAATGAACTTTTTTTTACATAGTAATCACAGTGCCATTTTCATTACTAACACATTTACTATCATTCCTTGGTATGATAGGGAACACTGAAATAGCCTCAGTTGTCTCAAAAGTGTCTGTTTGCTTCCTCGTGGTATCATTTAACCCAGAAGGCAGCAAACTTTCTGAAAAGGACCAGATAGTAAATATTTTCGGCTTTGCTGGCCAGATGATCTCTGATCTCTGCCATTGTGCTTGAAAGCCACAGTAGACACTGTGTAAAGGATTGGGCTGGGTTCCAATAACATTTGATTTACAAAAGCAGACAGCAAACAGGAATTGGCCTGTGGGCTGCAGTTTGCCAACCCCTGATTTAACTCACTACTGTTCTCCATGTAATCAAATCTTGATTAGATTCAGGGGCAATTTTTTGGTGGCAAGAATACTTCGTGGGGAATGCTGTGTGCTTCATCTCACTTCCCGTCCTAAGGTGCAGACTGTCTGTTGCCCCACTGTTGGTGATGCTAAGAGTACTACATGGATACAGATGGGTAAGGCCTGGTGCCAGGCCTTACCAGCCTTTTGTCTAAAGGTTTCATCCATTATGTTTATTGATTGAATCAATTATTTCTTTAGAATAACAAAGTTTGAACCACGTTGGTCCACTTGTATTTGGACTTTTTTCAGTACACATGTGCCATAGTGCTACATGATTCAAGGTAGGTTGAATCCTTGGATGTGGAACTGCAGATATGATGGGCCACCTGTTAAGTTATGCTTAGATTTGTGACTGCATGGAAGCTGGCACCTCTAACCCTCACACTGTTCAAGGGTCAACTGTTGTTAACTTTATATTATTTCATCTACTTTCATTAACCAGAATGTTTCTGTAAGGAAGAACTTTCCAATATCAATGAGTGATTTCAGTTATCCAGAAATATAGTTTGTATAGTAACAGCTTTTACAATCAGAATATGTGCTAATTCCTTCTTGCCTTTTAATTGTGAAATTTTAGTATAAAGAATTGGTCTCTGGGTCACTTTCAATGATTTGTAGTGGGTTGGTGTTTTGGGGGAAGTGAAAGGGGCCTTTCTTTTTTTTTTAGGTTGGGTTTCTTTTTGTTTTTGGTTTTTTTGGTATGACAATGAACTCACAGATTTTTTTTAATATATCTAATGATCATCTGTCATTTGCATGTATTATTGTTTTTGATACTCAAATTATTTCATCCTTGGCCAATGGAGCCCCTTTGTTTTGGCTCCTATTAGACTTAATAGCTTCTTTCTTTCTAGCCTGACAAGTTCCAGGGAGAAATTTTTAACAACAGAGTAATGATACTGTCTATAATTATGTTGAAATTTTAACAAAACAAAGAACAAGCAAGCAAGTAAATCATATGCATAAAAAATCAATAAGAAGTATGCCAAATAATTAAATATTTTTTCTAGGCAGTACAATTATAGGAAAATATTAGCCCTTTATTTTTTATTTACTTCTTTGTACTCTTTTGTACTCTAGATCTTCTATTATAATTTAAAAATTTATTAAAATTTTAACAACCCAATTGAAGATTTTTTTAATTTAGCGTGTTTCTTTAGTGCATTTAAAATAATAAAAATTATTTTAAAAGATACTTATACATACCTTTTCAGAATTATAAATTGAGTAATTGTACAGTTATTAACTATATCCCGTATTCTCAAAGTGCTTGCAAAGAGAGAGGAAAAATAGATTTAAAAAATCATTTTTAACAACCTCCAGGCTACAAAATTATATTAGATGCCTGATTTCTCCCATCTGTCTTTATAGACCTTAAAAAATTATTTTTTTTGAAAACAATTTGGAAACTAGTTATTAGTATATTTTTTATAGCTCCATAGATGGGCCACGACTTCTGGAGGTTCCTGGATCTGTGGGTATTC